>NC_135955.1:10867941-12080441 GCF_053455715.1 Rhinoraja longicauda
AACGTATAAGATTATTAAGGGGCTGGACACGTTAGAGGCAGGAAACATGTTCCCAATGTTGGGGGAGTCCAGAACAAGGGGCCACAGTTTAAGAATAAGGGGTAGGCCATTTAGAACTGAGATGAGGAAAAACTTTTTCAGTCAGAGAGTTGTGAATCTGTGGGATTCTCTGCCTCAGAAGGCAGTGGAGGCCAATTCTCTGAATACATTCAAGAGAGAGCTGGATAGAGTTCTTAAGGATAGCGGAGTCAGGGGGTATGGGGAGAAGGCAGGAACGGGGTACTGATTGAGAATGATCAGCCATGATCACATTGAATGGCGGTACTGGCTCGAAGGGCCGAATGGCCTCCTCCTGCACCTATTGTCTATTGTTTACTGTCTCGATTTCTGATCTGTGTTCGAATTATCGGAGATCCGAAATACTTTTTGACCTTGACAATTGAATTCGCCGTTGATATTAAAAAAAGATGGCATCGCTTGCAAAGTTTAGCCACTCAAAACATTCTTATTCAAACCTAATCCAGCGGCACTCGGCCGGGTGAGATTTTTTAAAATCACTGTTAAGAACCTGACAAGGTTTGGCGGCCTTAATTTTTTTGCAACGGGCAAAATTTGGACTGAGAAGCCCATTTGGGTTTAATATCGAGCGTTCCAGTAACTTGCTAGAAACGAGCTGGCGACAGTGTGATTCCCGGTCAATGTACTAATTGCACCCTGGTCTGTTTGGTCGGCCCAGTCATGTTTTGGTGTTTATTCACAAAATGCTGGAGTAACTCAGCAGGTCAGGCAGCATCTCAGGAGAGAAGGAACGGGTGACGTTTCGGGTCGAGACCCTTCTTCAGACTGATCAGACATGTTATGGTGTTAATCTGTTCTTCTTTGGACCTTGGTCGCCTTTGCTCTCTGAATCTCGATATTAAACCCAAACGGCTCTCTGAATCTTGATGCAAGGCTCGTGTATTTCGGTGTGGCCTTCAACCTGTAATGTGCTCTTTATTTGAAATTCAAATCAAAAGTTTAAAAAAAAAATCAAACCAACTCGATTTGGGAAGCTCAAATCGGCCTTGCACAGAGAACCTGCTATTTGATCGACGCCATTTATCAGACGGACAATGTAATCTCAATCGGCATTTCATTCCGCGGGGTTACTAAACAACAATAATCTATTTCATGAGGGTCTCGACCCGAAACGTCACCCGTTCCTTCGCTCCAGAGATGCTGCCTGTCCCGCTGGTTTAAACCAACATCTATCTGCAGCCTCCTTCCTACACAAGAATCTATTTCATTTGCTATCATCCCGTGCTCACACGCCGATCGAAATCCACTAGGATCACCAGACGAAAGGCGAACCACTAAATCTGGAATGGGCACATGAATAGAACTGAAACAAACTTGTTCCTCTGAGAATGGGTTGAAATTTGACCACGCGGCCGTGCTTTTCATTAAGTTAAAACTATTTGCAAAGTTGGCAACCTGAACCTATGTTTTTAAATTGTCATGAATTTTACAGAAATACACATATCAGAAGAGAGAAAAAAAATCACACTTCAGGCGTTGAAATTCCGCCGTCTATGAATGATTGGAGTGTTAACAACTGATGATTTCGTACTGGTAACTTAAAACGACGTAGCTGCCAAGCAATCTTCGCTCTCATTGAAATCCCCATAAACCACAGTTAAATGTTTGTTTTTTTTTTAATGCGAATTAGTGTAACGTGAAAAAGCCAATGTTGCTCCTGTTTCATATCTTCACTTTTCCACCGTGCACTATTTCGTTGTTTGAGTCGCAACGAGAGGTTGTTTTGATGTGTGGCGTTGCTCGAGTCCTCTGGAGGAATGGTCGCAGTGGGTGTTAGTGAAGCAGAGGCCAGAGGTCAGTCGTTGCAAAAGAGGCAGCGTCGGTCTGCAGACAGTGGCGAATAAGATGCACCTTGCCAGAAAATTAAACCGGCGTGCCAGAATCACCACTATTACCGGTTTCAATCCGCAATTTTCATTCAACCAGTAAAAAAAATTCGAAGGTGACGTTTTATTCTTGCCAGTTTAAAATATTTGTTGCCTCCATTTTAAGATTTTGATTGTTTTACAAAAAAAAAAAATCATTTATGTTCCTTTTAGCCTTGCTACAAAGGTTAGCAAACCCTTAACAGCGTCAACGCAAAACAATTATTGAAAATAGGCAGAAGAGTAATTTACAGTATTGTGCTTTCGAGGATAAAACTGGGCAATTGAAATAATTGGTATATATCATTGTTTTTAAGGCAGAATGTCACCACGCCTAAAATCTACACACTGGTGAATTTGTGGGATTGTTTCGCTCAACTCTGCAACAGGGAATGGTGATAAACTGTGAAACTGTCCCTTTGAGTGTAAACTTTACCGTCTCAGCCGTGCCTCTTGTTTAAGATCAATACGAGCGCTTACTGTTGTAAGGATTTACACCTGCTGCTGACCAGGTAGCGGTGCAGAAACATCCTTTAAAAAACCCCTCACAATTACAGTGAGAGTGGGAGGCATTTTCAACACAGGTCAGAGTATAATTTGTTCCCGGCGTGGACATTGATTTATTGATGGTGAGGGGAATGGTTCGCTGGCCGGAGCAGTCATCAGATGTTATAAGAAGACAACTGCAGATGCTGGTACAAATCGAAGGTATTTATTCGCAAAATGCTGGAGTAACTCAGCAGGTCAGGCAGCATCTCGGGAGAGAAGGAATGGGTGACGTTTCGGGTCGAGACCCTTCTTCAGTCTGATGAAGGGTCTCGACCCGAAACGTCACCCATTCCTTCTCTCCCGAGATGCTGCCTGACCTGCTGAGTTACTCCAGCATTTTGTGAATAAATACCTTCGAGTCATCAGATGTTCCCCGATTGAAATCTATGTGACCCCAGACATCACAAATGTGACTGACTCCGACCCCGCCTTGTTTCAGAGCATTTGGGGGCAAGGAAATTATGTTACCTCCACAGCCCGTGATTTCATATTTTTAAATTTTTTTGTTTTGTTTTTTTGCAGCACCTAATTATTATTTTTTCTCTCTCTATCTTGTCAAGAAGAATCGTGTTGGTGGTTACATCGTGGCCAGAGTTACAACATTTTTATATCAAAAAATACTCTATTCAAGTAATAAATATTTACAAAACATCTTTTCAACAACCCCATCCGACATTTCCGGAGGTTACACGTTCAATACAGGTATTCATTTCCAAATTTTCACCGAAATTTACACAGAATCCCTTATTTGGATAAGAAGGGATTCACCACACCCTGCCCCCCATGTCCAGCAGTGGAAGGTCCCTAGACTGTGGTCCACCCTCACAGAGCCTTGGCACAACAACACCACTGGAAGGGAAATTTATACACACACACTAAAAACTTTTATTTTTTTCTCTCGTTTATTATATACTATGTTTACAGAATATCTATGTTCTGTTGTGCTGCTGCGAGTGAGAATTTCATTGTTCTATCTGGGACATCTGACAGTAAAACACCCTCGACTCTCTCTCTCTTCAAATTTTGTGCATAGAAAACTGGTGCCTTGAAAACCTGAGGCAGAATCTGATGCCTTGAAAACCTGAGGCAGAATCTGGTTAAAAAAAAAAACAGAGAAAAAATGTTAAAACAAATTTATTTTACCCGTATCGGAAAAGGGCAGTAAAATTAAAGAGAGCGCTGTGTGCTTCTTTAAAAGAAAACACAAGACAAAAAATATGATATTTAAGTTACTGCTCCATTTATAAGCAACGTCGCATGTTCAGCTAACCAGTTATTCATTTAAAGGCAGGTATTTGTGACAGGGAAGAGAACATAGTTTCTACATCTTACTTCTCGCCTTCCCGCCACGACAAACTGTCTAGAATTCGTCACCCAGTCACGAAGCACGACGTTTGGATTGGGATGAAATTTGTGTTCGTGAGCGTCGTCTTCCTTAAAGAAAAAAAAAAGAAAAAAAACCCCAAAGGAAATTAGCACCCACACAAAATAAATTAAACTATTTTCTGCGCCTATACTTGTAAAGCTCAATGCAGGAAAAATAACTGGGCGCTGGCAGATCTAACGCCAAATGCTTTGCACCGTCTCCTGTCTAAAAGCGGAATTTAGTCAAAAACCATGGACACTTGCAACTGGACTAAGATCCATTAACGTGGGGGATAGATACACCTTCGCGGAATATAAGATTCTTATTCTTCAGTCCTGTACAACATATATTTTCTCCAGTCTGTGTACAACGCCACAGTTTGTTTTTATCCCTTTAAACAAATTTCCTTGTTTCGCCCCGCCATCGTTTGGGTTAATTTAGTAAATCCGAACCATCTTGAAGCACAATACAATACAATACAATAGACCCGAAACGTCACCCATTCCTTCTCTTCCCGAGATGCTGCCTGACCTGCCGAGTTACTCCAGCATTTTGTGAATACATCGATTTGTACCAGCATCTGCAGTTATTTTCTTATACATCTTTATTGTCATTGTACAGGGGTACAACGAGATTGGGAATGCGCCTCCCATACGATGCAATAATTTAATTAATTTAAACAGCAAAAACCCAACGAAACAAATTGTAACTGTTTTGAGACAGAATAAAGTGCAAGTAGATCTGTGCCGGTTCACTGTGCGATGTGACCATCCGGCTCAGCAGGACCGATTCATAGCAGCTATGGCCCTGGGGATGAAGCTGTTCCTGAGTCTGGAGGTGCGGGCGTAGAAGGCCTTGTATCGTCTGCCCGATGGAAGGTGCCCAATCTCCAAGATATGGATTACCGACTAGACTGGGGCCTCCTGCACCAGTTTTGGTTCCATCTAGTTGGGATTTCTAATTTGCTGGTCCTAATCCTGATCCTAATTCTTCTTTTAATTTTAATTTTTGTTCGTTTCGCTCTTCCGGGGAATTGTTTAAATTTCTGTGAAGGCGAGGGCTGTGTATTGAAGCGGGAGCTTCGTTGCTACTTATCGCAACGTAGCAATTTGTTAGCGGTCATTACACGGGTTAATTCCTTTCCTCGACGCGCTTATGTTAAACAAAATTAAAACAAAACGCAGCAAATTCGTTTCGTCTTCGGGGTGTGATTTAAGAAAATAACTGCAGATGCTGGTACAAATCGAAGGTATTTATTCACAAAATGCTGGAGTAACTCAGCGGGTCAGGCAGCATCTCAGGAGAGAAGGAACGGGTGACGTTTCGGGTCGAGACCCTTCTTCAGGTGTGATTTAAAACGTTTTTTAAACAGTTTTTGAGATCGTTGTGGAAGGATGCAGATCCGGCATCGGTGGAGAAACTAGAGACACAGGGAACTGCAGATGCTGGGACCTTGAGAAAAAGCACAACGTGCTGGAGGAGTAAGGCAGCGTCTGTAGGGGGAACGGACAGGTGAGGTTTTCGAGTGGGACCCGTTCTCCGGTCTGTCCCCTCCTCTCCTCAGATGCTGCCTGACTCGTTGAGTTCCCCCAGCACCCTGTGCTTCGCTCAGTCGAGGTAACACTGTTCTCAACGTGTGTGTGCCTTTGTGCTAAATACACAGTGTTTCGTTCAGTGATTTGTGTGTGGCAATATTTCCCAATCACCACATCAATCCATAATTATCTTTTTTTTTTAAACTTGAGTATTTCATTCTCAAAGGTGCGCTGGTCAATATTTCATCAAAGGAATGATTTCACTTAAGGATTTTATAAGAAAATAACTGCAGATACTGGTACAAATCGAAGGTATTTATTTCACAAAAAGCTGGAGTAACTCAGCAGGTCAGGCAGCATCTCAGGAGAGAAGGAATGACTTAAGGACTTGTTTGTTACAATGCACACCAAGTCCCAATTTCAACGTTACTGCATCTTCTAAACCTTTTCCTTTTACAATTAAATTTAGGGATATCTGTGCAAAGCCCTATAAAGAATAAAGACTTGAATTTTATGCTGCCTGACTTGTAGAGTTACTCCAGCATTTTGTGAATAAATACCTTCGATTTGTACCAGCATCTGCAGTTATTTTCTTATAAGACTTGAATTGAAGTAATTCTGATCTCAGTGTAAGGACATTTCAATAAATTATTCTTGACAGGTATAATCTTGGAAATTAGGATCAGCACAGCTAAGTTCCATCAGAAATGTGATAATAATCAAATTATTTTTTCAGTACATTGAATGAGGGTTAATTCTGTGAAAACAACCTTCAATTTTTTTTCCTATCACATTGCTATTTTTTCCAATCTCCATCCAGGTGAGAGTGCAAATTGGAGTTTACTTTAATGTTTCAAGCGATAGGACAGATTTGGAGGGAAATGGACCAAACGCAGGCAATAGACAATAGACAATAGGTGCAGGAGGAGGCCATTCGGTCCTTCGAGCCAGCACCGCCATTCATTGTGATCATGGCTGATCATTCTCAATCAGTACCCCGTTCCTGCCTTCTCCCCGTACCCCCTGACTCCGCTATCCTTAAGAGCTCTATCTAGCTCTCTCTTGAATGCATTCAGAGAATTGGCCTCCACTGCCTTCTGAGGCAGAGAATGCCGCAGATTCACAACTCTCTGACTAGGTTGGCTGGCATAGGCAAGTTGGGCTGAAGGGCCTGCCTCCACACTGTATCACTCTCTGACTCTCTGACTCTATGAGATGGCACTTGACCACGGTGCATGATTATCTCCGTGATACATTGAGATCACCTGCTTGAATTTGGAGCATGGGACTCCAGTTGATGTACAACTCATTCGTGCATCCTACCCAGGAAGGTGAGCAACAAGATGCACATATCCTCCTCCCCCCCCCCCCCCCCCCCCCCCCCCCCCCCCCCCATATCTCTCCCAAAGACATGGAGAGGGTAGATAGTCCAAAACATTTTCCCAAGGCAGAAATGTCAAAGACTAAAGGGCATAGCTTTATGTGAGAGGGTCAAAGGATAAATGCCGGGAATGTTTTTTTACACAGAGGGTGGCGGGTACGTAGAACGTGCTGCCAGGGGTGGTGGTGGAAGACGATGCAACAGCGGCTTTTAAGAGGCTTTTAGATGAGTACGGATTTCATTGTTTCATCTCAGGACATATGACAATAAAACGCTCTTGACTCCCTCTAAGCTCTCTTGACTGTCGTGACACTTGGATTTTCAGGAAACCAAGGGAGATGGATCACACGCAGGCAGATGAGATTAGTTTAGCTTGGCATTATATTTGGCACAGACATCGTGGGCTGAAGATAGACACAAAATGCTGGATTAACTCAGCGAAACAACAGGCAGCATTCCTAGAGAGAAGGAACAGGTGACGTTTTTGGTCGAGACCCTTCTTCAGACTGAAAGTCACGGGAAAGGGAAACAAGACGATGATATGTAGAGTGATAGAACATAGAAACATAGAAAATAGGTGCAGGAGTAGGCCCTTCGAGCCTGCGCCGCCATTCAATATGATCGTGGCTGATCATCCAACTCAGTATCCCGTACCTGCCTTCTCTCCATACCCCCTGATCCCTTTAGCCACAAGGGCCACATCTAACTCCCTCTTAAATATAGCCAATGAACTGGCCTCAACTACCTTCTGTGGCAGAGAATTCCACAGATTCACCACTCTCTGTGTGAAAAAAAACATTCTCATCTCGGTCCTAAAAGACTTCCCCCTTATCTTTAAACTGTGACCCCTTGTTCTGGACTTCCCCAACATCGGGAACAATCTTCCTGCATCTAGCCTGTCCAACCCCTTAAGAATTTTGTAAGTTTCTATAAGATACTATAAGATAACAATGAATGAAAGATATGTTAAAAAGTAACGATGATAAAGGAAACAGGCCGTTGTTAGCTGAGGGCTGAAGTCTGTTCCTGTGCTGTTCCTCTCCCTTCAGGCAAAAGGTATCTTAGTGTGAAAACGTGCACTTCCAGATTCAGCGACAGTTTCTTCCCAGCTGTTATCAGGCAGCTGAACCATCCTTCCACAACCAGAGAGCAGTGCTGAGCAGCTCTCTATCTCACTGGTGACCCTCGGAATATCCTTGATTGGACATTGCTGGCTTTACCTTGCACTAAACGTTATTCCCTTATCATGTACGTATATACTATAAATGGCTCGATTATAATCATGTATTGTTGAGATAAATCACTTCAGGTAGCCCTGGCATTCCCCCTCTCTCTATCCCTCCCCCACCCAAGTTGCAGTAGCTTCTCGTTTTCACCCTACAAACAGCTAATAATGGCCTGTTTCCTTTATCATCGTTACTTTTTTGCGTATCTTTCATTCATTGTTCTTTATCTCTCCACATCACCATCTATGTATCTCGTTTCCCTTATCCACAACCAGTCTGAAGAAGGGTCTCGACTCGAAACGACACCCATTCCTATCCAGAGATGCTGCCTGTCCCACTGAGTTACTCCAGCTTTTTGTGTCTCTCTTCTGTTTCAACCAGCATCTGCAGTTCCTTCCTACACATCCTGTACATGGCCCCGAGGGTGTAGGTTAGTGCTAATGTACGGGGATCGCTGGTTGGCGCGGACTCGGTGGGCCAAAGGGCCTGTTTCCGCGCTGTATCTCTAAACTCTTAAAAAGTCTTCCCCTCTGGCAAGATCACATGCGCTCCGGATTTTCAGAGTTTTACAGGAATAGCCTGTACATGATTGTGGGATGTTGTAGAATTGTGGAAGTTGTTTGTGAATGGAAGTTCTGTCTGGCAGTTTCTGAGAAGGCTACCTTGGGCTTTCTTAGCTCAATTTGCTCCATTCCTAAATGGAAGAATACAATTACCAATGAAAACCGATGAATTATCATGTAAAACGCAAATGCTGCTAGATGTCAGCGGGAACAATGCTAGCCCAGTGAACATGCCCCCAAACTGGCTCTGCCAGAATCCATACATGTTGGGTTAATAGTATTTTTGCAGTTTAGTTTAGCTTAGAGATACAGCACGGAAACAGGTCCTTCGGCCCACCAAGTCCGTGCTGACCAGCGATCCCCGCACATTAACACTATCCTACACATACTAGGGACATTTTACACTTATACCAAGCCAATTAATCTACAAACCTGTCCGTCTTTGGAGTGTGGGAGGAAACCAAAGATCCCGGAAAAAACCCGCGCAGGTCACGGGGAGAACGTACAAACCCCGTACAGACAGCACCCGTAGTCGGGATCGAACCCGGATCTCCGCCACTGAAAGCGCTGTAAGGCAGCAACTCTACCGCTGCGCCACCGTGCCACCCTATTCTATACATCCTTGAGTGTAAGGAGACACTGGTGGTTGCAACCAAGAGGGGGCAGTGACTTTTCTGATTAGGTTATGTTCTTAGTTACTGGCTCCTTTCCTGTAAGGGAATGTTAAGGATTTGGTACAGCTGATCTGGGTTTTCAGATAGAAAAGTAAGAGTCCAAAGGAATTTACCTTTGTTGAATCTACAACTTGCTTACGGCTTGAAGAATTGTTATTTCATTATGATATTGAAAATGCTATTTGTGCAGATATATGTGTACACAGAGTACACCTTATTTATCAGTCTGAAGAAGGGTCTCGACCCGAAAAGTCACGCATTCCTTCTCTCCAGAGATGCTGCCTGTCCCGCTGAGTTACTCCAGCATTTTGTGTCTTCCTTCTATTTAAACCAGCATCTGCACTTCTTTCCTACACACCTTATTTACCTTTGTGACCGAAGGAACTGCAGATACCGTTCACACCGAACATAGAAGCATAGAAAAATAGGTGCAGGAGAAGGCCATTCGGCCCTTCGAGCCAGCACCACCATTCAATATATGGCTGATCATCTAACATCAAGACACAAGGTGCTGGAGTGACTCAGTGAGTCAGGCAGCATCTGTGGAGAAAAGGAATAAACGACGTCTATCAAAGTCATCAGGCTGATGAAGGGTTTCGATCCGAAACGGCGCCTATTCCTTTTCTCCAGAGATGTTGCCTGGATGTCAAAGGTTATGGGGAGAAAGCAGGAGAATGGGGTTGGGAGGGAGAGATAGATCAGCCGTGATTGAATGGTGGAGTGGGCTTGATGGGCCGAATGGCCTAATTCTACTCCTATCACATATGATCTTATGGCTTTACGACCCGCTGAGTTACTCCAGCATTTTGTGTCTACCTTATTTACCTTGTATCTAAAATACCAAGCAAGTCATATGACATTGCAATAGGCAGTTTCCAAGTCCTGGAGCCTGAATTATAATGATAATAAATCTCGGCGACATTACACTGTAAGGCTGACAGCTTCTGACATCAGCACATGTGCAGTTAGATGCAGTCGGGGTGGTGTCGGTAATAACGTTCCACTTAAAAAAAGCATAAAGTGCTGGAGTAATTCAGCGGGTCAGGCAGCATCTCTGGAGGACATGGAGCATGGGACATGGAACAGGCAGCATCTCTGAAGAACCTCTCCATGTTCTCCACAGATGCCGCCTGACCCGCTGAGTTATCCTCCCAGCACTTTGTGTCTTTTTTTTTGTAAACCAGCACCTGCGGTTCCTTGTATCCGTACAGTTTCACTTGGTAGACTGTTCCAATCATTTTGCCGCCACATTGGTGATTGGACAGGAAGTGGCAATTTATAAATTCATAAGTTATAGGAGCAGAATTAAACCATTCGGCTCATCAAGTCCACTCTGCCATTCAATCATGGCCGATCTAGCTTTCCTTCCTCAACCCCATTCTCCTGAATTTGTCAATCTCCACATTAAAAATATCCATTCACGGTCCCCACAGCTTTCTGTGGCAATGATTTTTAGATTTAGATTTAGTAGATTTAGAGATACAGCGCGGGGACAGGCCCTTCGGCCCACCGGGTCCGTGCCGCCCCAGCGATCCCTGTCCTACACACTATCCTACACACACTAAGGACAATTTTTTACATTTCCCGAGCCAATTAACCTACATACCTGCACGTCTTTGGAGTGTGGGAGGAAACCGAAGATCTCGGAGAAAACCCACGCAGGTCACGGGGAGAACGTACAAACTCCGTACAGACGGCGCCCGTAGTCAGGATCGAACCTGAGTCTCCGGCGCTTCATTCGCTGTAAGGCAGCAACTCTACCGCTGCGCCACCGTGCCGCCCTTCGGTGGATTCACCACCCGCTGACTAAAGAAATTTCTCCTCATCTCCTTTCTACTCCTTTTATTCTGAGGCTGTGGCCTCTGGTCCTAGACTCTCCCACTAGTGGAAACATCCTCTCCACATCCACTCTATCCAAGCCTTTCACTATTAGGTAAATTTCAATGAGGTCCCCCCTCATCAATAGACAATAGACAATAGGTGCAGGAGGAGACCATTCGGCCCTTCGAGCCAGCACCGCCATTCAATGTGATCATGGCTGATCATTCTCAATCAGTACCCCGTTCCTGCCTTCTCCCCATACCCCCTCCTTAAGAGCTCTATCTAGCTCTCTCTTGAATGCATTCAGAGAATTGGCCTCCACTGCCTTCTGAGGCAGAGAATTCCACAGATTCACAACTCTGACTGAAAAAGTTTTTCCTCATCTCAGTTCTAAATGGCCTACCCCTTATTCTTACACTGTGGCCCCTTGTTCTGGACTCCCCCAACATTGGGAACATGTTTCCTGCCTCTAACGTGTCCAACCCCTTAATAATCTTATATGTTTCAATAAGATCCCCTCTCATCCTAAATTCCAGTGTATACAAGCCTAGTCGCTCCAGCCTTTCAACATATGACAGTCCCGCCATTCCGGGAATTAACCTAGTAAACCTAGTAAAGTTAACCTAGTAAATATCCTTGTAAACACCAGTGAGTACAGGCCCAATCTATTGTTGTTTTTATTGTCACCATTATCCTAATATTAACCATTAAAATATTAATCCTTGTGTAATCAGGAATTACTGTCATTAATAACATTCTAATTCATAATTACTCTGGAAGAATTTGACTCTGAAAATATGAATTTTGTACATAGGGAAATCCCTCACTCAAGAATAACATTTACAAAATCTATGGTTTAACATTGCAGAAATATTTCTAAGTCATTGAAAAGTTTGTTTATGACATTTCAACTTCCATGTTAATCTTGTATGTACCTAGACACCGAATGAAAGCGGGCAATGACGTACTCTCACTTAAATTACAACCCCACTTCATCTGCTCCAAACATTTAAAAACGTTAATGAACCAGATTTTGCAGTGTTTAATGTTAATGAAATCGCTCAGGTTCAGTTTCACGACATGGCAAAAATGACACCAATTTCCAAAGAATTTGTGTCAAGTTAGTATAGCAATGACGCTATGGTTTTTCGCAGATTTATTTTGTGATTCATACCCAGTTTAGTCTTAATAAAAAAAAACTCAGTGATCTGACAAGAACTTCTACAAACTTTGCTCCTAAAGTGTTCTGCTTTGTTGCTTAAGGTTTATACGTGCTTTTAATGGCAGTTTAATCTATAATCAAGCACCCAGCTGTCGCACACAGTCGCCTCCTCAGGTGTTTGCAGTGCATGTTTGCCTTACCTTGAGCACTGGTTGCACTTCTGATATCTTTGCTTCTGGTCACCACTCTGCAGAAAAAGACACGCTTTATGTTGAGGAGACTGAAAGGCCTTTTGTGGGAGACACTTTCTTTCATTTTGACGATTTCAAAACTGTGCTTTTAAAACAGCAATTTTAACATTTAGTAATAGTATCAGTATTAGTAACGGTGGCGTGGCGGTAGAGTTGAGGCCTCACAGCGCCAGAGACCCGGGTTCGATACTGACTGCAGGCGCTGTAAGGAGTTTGTACAACTAGACCAAGAGGACCCGTTGGGCCCAAACCTCTCCTGCATTGGTGCAGCACCCTCTCCTCTTCCTCCTCCACCACCCCCTCCTCCTCCTCCTCCCTCCCCCTACCCCCCTTCCCCTCCCTCACCCTACCTCCCCCGTCCTCCCCGTGACCCGCATGAGTTTTCTCCGGGTGCTCCGGTTTCCCCCCACACTCCAAAGACGTGCGTGCAGGTTTACAGGTTAATTGGCTTCTGTAAAATTGCAAATTGTCACAAAGTGTGTGTGTGTGGGATAGTGTTAGTGTGTGGGAATCACCGGTCGGCGTGGACTCGGTGGGCCGAAGGGCCTCTTTCAGCGCTGTTTCTCTAAACTAAACCAGTTGTGATTTTTAATGTTTATACTGCGGTTTCTATTTTTTAAAAAATTTCAGATTTAAAACAATTAATTGGGTAAGGTGCTTTTCACTTCCTGGTTTGCAGGAGGAATTCTTCACTGTGAGCGGTTGCCCAGTCTGTTTGATGACATGAATTTACTTGATAAAATCTGTCTGCACAATACTTGAGATCTTGCAGAGCTGGTAACAACCAGGCACAATGAGATCTCCTGAGCAAAGCCACCACTGAGACTTTAACCTTTCTCTCCCTCACTCTCACTCTAATTCCTCTACCAGTTTCACTGCCCTCCTGATTAATTTTACTGTTTGCCTGCCTCCTTGTCACTTTCCCCTCATCCAACAATGAACCATTCCACACATACTTGATGAGCATCTGATTTGATCTGTCCTTTTCACACCTTGTACCCTTCCGAATCTCTCGTTTCCCTCTCCCCTGACTCTCAGTCGAAAGAAGAGTCTTGACCTGAAACATCACCTGTTCGTTCTCTCCGGTGATGCTACCCGTCCCGCTGAGTTACTCCAGCATTAGCATTTTGTGACTATCTTCAGTGTAGGGGCGGCACGGTAGCGCAGCGGTAGAGTTGCTGCTTTACAGCGAATGCAGCGCCGGAGACTCAGGTTCGATCCTGACTACGGGTGCTTTGCCACGTGTGTAATCTGTACCCTTCTGGGGGTGAGCAGCCATTGTTGAAGGAGCCGTTAATATCTCAGCTCCATTGCAAGAACAGAGAGGAACTGAAATCTATCTATCTATCTATATACTAAAACTCTCCTTTGTTCCTGAACTACAGCCAAAATGGTACATGATAGTGCGACAATTTTAGGCCCATCTTACTCACCTTCGTCCCTTTGGTACTAATGGAAGAAGTTTAGTTGAAATCGGTGTTATATTTTTAGTTACTCACATTTTAAAGTTTAAATCTATCTCTGAGGGAGGGAGGATAAGGGGGGTGGAGGGGAAGGAGGGAGAGGAGGGGAGAGGGAGGATAAAGGGGATGGAGTGGGAGGGGAGGGGGGTAGGGGAGGAGGAGGAGAGGGGAGGATAAAGGGGATGGAGTGGGGAAGGAGTGGGGAGGGGGAGGGGGTGAGGGGGAGGTAGGGTGAGGGAGGGGAAGGGGGGTAGGGGGAGGGAGGAGGAGGAGGAGGGGGTGGTGGAGGAGGAAGAGGAGAGGGTGCTGCACCAATGCAGGAGAGGTTTGGGCCCAACGGGTCCTCTTGGTCTAGTTGTATTTAATTTATTGCAAGTAAACACAAAGCCTGTAGGAAGGAACTGCAGATGCTGGTTTACACTGTAGATAGACACAAAATGCTGGAGTTACTCAGCGGGTCAGGCAGCATCTCTGGAGAACGCTCCAGAGGGTCTGAAGCAGATTCTCGACCCGAAAAGTCACCTATTCTTTTTCCCCAGAGATGCTGCCTGACCCGTTCAGTTTTACTCCAGCATTTTGTGTCTATCTGATTTCTAACATATGTGATTTTATTCCCCACTACAAAAAAAGTAGAAAGGAATTATTTTCACTTCAATTTACTCAATTTAAATTTACCTCATCTCTGTTTGTTAACGATAATTCTATTAGATATAAAACTTTAGGATACTACTGGGATTCAGGGCGGCACAGTGGCGCAGCGGTAGAGTTGCTGCCTTACAGCGCTTACGGCACCAGACACCCGGGTTCAATCCTGGTTACAGGTGCTGTCCGTACGGAGTTTGTACGTTCTCCCTGTGACTGCGTGGGTTTTCTCTGTAATCTTCGATTTCCTCCCACACTCCAAAGACGTACAGGTTTGTAGGTTAATTGGCTTGTTATAAATGTAAAAGTTGTCCCTAGTGTGTGTAGGCATAGTGTTAATGTACCGGGCTTACTGGTCAGTGCGGACACGGTGGGCCGAATGTCCTGTTTCCGCACTATATCTCTGTGGTCTACAGTATTCTCCATCCTAAATAGTGGACAAAACCATTTGTTCTTTTTATCTAGCTTTCAGCTTGGTAACAATTGGCTTGTTAAAATATGTTAAAGTAACATATTTAATTGTTCAGCATATATCTAATGTGTTTAATGACTTATTGGGTTATGTGGTGATGTAGGATTTTGTATCGGAGTGAATAGGATGGCACAGTGACATAGCAGAGTTTGTCTGTACGGAGTTTGCACGTTCTCCCAGTGACCGCGTGGGTTTTCTCTGGGTGCTCCGGTTTCCTCCCACATTCCAAAGGCGTGCAGGTTTGTTGGTTAATCAGCTTCTGTAAATTGTCCCTCGACTGATAGATGGAACTAGTGTACGGGTGGTCGCTGGTTGTTGTTGAGTCGGTGGACCGAAGGGCCTGTTTCCATGCTTTATCTCTAAACTAAACTCAACTAAGATCTCTGGATAGATGAAAAGAAGTATAACCTTCTTCAGGAGGGTATCGGCCCGAAGGGTCTCGGCCCGAAACATCACCCATTTGTTCCATCCAGGGATGCCGCCTGTCCCACTGAGTTACTCCAGCATTTTGTGTCTATCTTCGGTGTAAACCAGCATCTGCAGTTCCTTCTTTACTAATACTAAAATAAACAATAGGCAGCTTCCTTAAAGACCCAAGAACCAGGCACATGCGGGAAAGAAGGAAAGGCATTCTGAAACCTTAAGAATGCAGGTATTTTCATTGTTTACGCAAACTGTAAAAGTAGATGGCAAAAAGCCCTTCCTTCCCCTTCCAGAAACTTCCCTCAGTTGCGCATGCACCAGATGGTCAGTGCTTGCGACAGGAGATGGTGCATATTGAGACGCCACACCGCATTCAGTTTTGTTATGCTGCATTTGCGTCCAACTTAGAAGAACGTAAGAAGTAGCTGCTTTTGTGTGAATTGTTGAGGTGTTGGTTGGTGTTTATTTATTGGGAATCTCCTGTCCAAGAGCTGGATGCTTGTTATTGAGGCTGTGGTGTCGTGCATGATACATATTTTCAAACATATGTCAAAAACTATTCTTACAAATCTTCACCTTTGTATTGATATAACATGCCGGCTGTTCTACTACGACCCTGAATTAAATATCTCTTTCAAATGTTTATCTCATCTGCTTTATTCACATATTGACGTTTCATAGGGACTTGATGCAGAGTTAGTATCAATAGGCCCACTTCATTTCACGCCATACCTCAGAACTACGTTATGCTTTCTTCAATTTATCCCAAGAACAGAGTGGCACAGCAATAGAGTGTTGTACTTTGTGGTCCGGTATCTGTTATACCTTTGTTATGACTCTGGACGGACCACAAGTACACGTGTTTAAAAGGTTTGAAAGCTGGAGCTTAAATCCAGGCTGTTTATTTCACGGCCACCTGGAACCAGAGTGCCCACCAATATCACGTCATTCTCTTATATACACGTTGCTACGCGGGCAAACAAAGTAGTCCTTGTGATACAACATAGAAACATAGAAAATAGGTGCAGGAGTAGGCCATTCAGCCCTTCGAGCCTGCACCGCCATTCAATATGATCATGGCTGATCATCCAGTTCAGTAACCTGTACCTGCCATCTCTCCATACCCCCTGATCCCTTTAGCCACAAGGGCCACATCTAACTCCCTCTTAAATATAGCCAATGGACTGGCTTCAACTACCTTCTGTGGCAGAGAATTCCACAGACTCACCACTCTCTGTGTGAAGAAATGTTTTCGCATCTCGGTCCTAAAAGACTTCCCCCTTATCCTTAAGCTGTGACCCCTGGTTCTGGACTTCCCCAACATCGGGAACAATCTTCCCGCATCTAGCCTCTCCAACCCCTTAAGAATTTTATATGTTTCAATAAGATCCCCCCTCAAGTCTTCTAAATTCCAGCGAGTACAAGCCTAGTCTATCCAGTCTTTCTTCATATGAAAGTCCTGCCATCCCAGGGCAAAGTAGTCCTTGCAATATCACAACATAGAGTTGCTGCCTTACAGGACAGTGGCAGAGCACTCTGAGCACCGGTTCCCCTCAGGGCTGTGTCCTGAGTCCACTGCTGTTTACCCTGATGACCCACGACTGTTGCGCCAGGTTCAAGTACAAACCACACCATGAAGTATGAGGATGACACAGCAGTGGTGGGGCTTATCCGGGACGACAATGAACTGGCTCACAGGGAGGAGGTGAAACGACTGGTGCAACACGAGCAATCTGGTCCTGAATGTCGACAAAATAACGGAGATCATCGTTGACTTCAGGAGAAACCGGCGCAGGCGCACACCGCTCCACATCAGTGACACTGCTGTGGGGGTAGTCAGTAGCACTAAGTTCCTGGGGGATGCAGCTCACAGACAGTCTGACCTGGTCCCTAAACATTGCATCTCTAGTCAAGAGAGCCCAGCAGCGTTTGCACTTTCTGCGCCGGGTGAGAAGAGCACACCTCCCCCATCCCATCCTCACCACTTTCTCCAGGGGCACTGTAGAGAGCGTACTGACCAGCTGCATCTCTGTCTGGGTCTGGGGACTGCAAAGCCTCAGACTGGAAGTCCGTGCGGAGAGTGGTGAGGACGGCTGAGAAAATCATCGGGACTTGACTTCCTTCCATCCAGGACATCGCACACAAATGCTGCATGACCAAGGCCAAAAACATTGTTAAAGACCCCACCCAACCCCATCACGGACTGTTCATCCTGCTGCCCTCTTGTCAAAGGTACTGCAGAATACCGAGCAGAACAGCCAGGTTCTGCAATACCTTCTTCCCCCGAGCCATCAGACTCTTGAATTCGCAATAATACGCCGCCATTATTTTATGCGCGAGTCACTTTTCTTTTTTTTTTAATCAATTTTTATTATTTGGTGTTACATTAGGAGCCAGATGCAATGGAATTTCATTCAAATATGCGCTCATCTGGTGTATAGTTTTGAATGACAATAAAGTTATATATTCATCCATTCATATTCCTTCAGAGACACAGGTTCGATCCTCACTGCGGATGCTGTCCAGAAGAGTTTACGTGAATGATTCCAGGAATGATTGGGTTAACATATGATGAGCATGTCGGCACTAGGCCTGTACTCGCTGGAGTTTAGAGGAATCATATCATATCATCATATATATACAGCCGGAAACAGGCCTTTTCGGCCCTCCAAGTCCGTGCCGCCCAGCGATCCCCGTACATTAACACTATCCTACACCCACTAGGGACAATTTTTTATTTTTTTTTACATTTACCCAGCCAATTAACCTACATACCTGTACGTCTTTGGAGTGTGGGAGGAAACCGAAGATCTCGGAGAAAACCCACGTAGGTCACGGGGAGAACGTACAAACTCCTTACAGTGCAGCACCCGTAGTCAGGATCGAACCTGAGTCTCCGGCGCTGCATTCGCTATAAAGCAGCAACTCTACCGCTGCGCTACCGTGCCACCCATGAGGGGGAACCTCATTGAAACTGGTGAAAGGGTTGGATAGTGTGGATGTGGAGTAGATGTTTCCACCAGCAGGAGAGTCTAGGACTAGAGGTCTTCTGAATGAAAGGACATTCCTTTAGGAAGGAGATGAGGAGGAATTTCTTTAGTCAGAGGGTGGTGAATCTGTGGAATTTGTTGCCACAGACGGCTGTGGAGGCCAAGTCCATGGATATTTTTGAGGCAGTGCTAGATATTTACTTGATTAGTATGGTTGTCAGGGGTTATGGGGAGAAGGCAAGAGAATGGAGTTGAGGGGGAGAGTTAGATCAGCCATGATTGAATGACATAGACCCGATGGGCCGAATAGCCTAATTCTGCTCCTAACGCCTGTACAGACTTTGTACGTTCTCCTTTTGTCCACGTGTGTTTTCTCTGGGTGCTCCGGTTTCCTCCCACACTCCAAAGACGTGCAGGTTTGTGGGTTAATTGGACTTTTGTAAATTTGTCCCCAGTGCGTGGGATAGAACTGGTGTATGCGTGATCGTTGGTCGGCGCGGACTCGGTGGGCCGAAGGGCCTGCTTCCATGTTGTGTCTCGAAATAAAAACAAATGTAATGTTGATCGTTGTGGAAGTTGATCATTAATTCAGACCATGTGTCAACATCCAGTGGTATCGCTCACTTACATATTGAGGTGGTGTTAATGATTAAAAAGATGTGCATGAGAAACTATTCGGTGCTGGCTGTACGGAGTTTGGACGTTCTCCCCTTGACCTTTGACCGCGTGGTTTTCCCCGAGATCTTTAGTTGACTCGCACATTATGAAAACTTACAGGTTTGTAGGCTAATTGGCCCTAGTGTGTGCAGGGTAGTGTGAGCTGGTCAGTGTGGATTCGGTGGGCCGAAGGGCCTGTTTCCACACTGTATCTCTAAACTAAACCTAAATTATTCAAGGAAATCACCAAGATGGAAGACTAACATCGTGGAATTCTCTGCCTCAGAAGGCAGTGGAGGCCAATTCTCTGAATGCATTCAAGAGAGAGCTAGATAGAGCTCTTAAGGATAGCGGGTATGGGGAGAAGGCAGGAACGGGGTACTGATTGAGAATGATCAGCCATGATCACATTGAATGGCGGTGCTGGCTCGAAGGGCCAAATGGCCTCCTCCTGCACCTATTGTCTATTGTCTAACATGTATCAAGCATTGCAATTCCGTGATGTAACAGCACGACAGGATGGGAAGCAGAGAGCGACTGGAATTTTTACTGAGGCACGGCTTTTCATCTTTTTGATGTTAAATGGGTGACCTTGTGTGAAAAAGTATACGGTGTCATCAATATTAAATGTGCGTAGATGATCACACAGCCGATGATTAGAGACTGCCCACCAAGCCAATGGGAAATAGATGGGAAAGCAGACAGACTGTTCTAGGCAGCTGGAAAAGGGAGGATTTCGGAGACCATTTTAGCATTTCGCCTTTGCAGACATCATAGGCAAGAGATAAACCTGCTTATAAAAATCAGATCACCTCCTCTGTTGCACGGCAATTGAATATTGAATATTCCTTTGCCTGAAGTGCATAGTATAAATAGTGTGTGTAAAAAAAAAAAAGCACCCCCTCTGAATTATAAACCAAAACAAGCTGAATGCAGTGAAAAATATTCTGGATGATTTGGTAAATAAATTAATTGTCCATTGAAAGACCTCAGTAAGAGGAGCAAATTGTGGAAGGAAAGTCAATTTCAAATTATTAGTTCCATGGCCCAACGTTAATTATTAGAAATATACATATTGTACCATCTATGGTTAATATTAAAACGTTGGTAGAGATGCTGGCCTCCCAGCTCCAGCGATCCGGGTTCGAACCTGACTTCAGGTGCTGTCCCTGTGAAGTTTACGTATTCTCCCGGTGTCTGTGTGGGTTTCCTCCAGGTTTAGTTTCGTTTGGAGACACAGCGCGGAAACAGGCCCTTCGGCCGACCGAGTCCGCGCTGACCAGCGATCCCCGAACATTAACAATACCCTCAGTCTGAAGAAGGGTCTCGACCCGAAACGTCACCCATTCCTTCTCTCCTGAGATGCTGCCTGACCCGCCGAGTTACTCCAGCACTTTGTGAATAAATACCTTCGATTTGTTGTACCAGCATCTGCAGTTATTTTCTTACACTAACAATACCCTACACGCACTAGGGACAATTTACACTTCTACCAAGTATACAAACCCAAGCCAATTAACCTACAAACCTGCACGTCTTTGGAGTGTGGGAGGAAAGCGAAGATCTCGGAGAAAACCCACGCAGGTCACGGGGAGAACGTACAAACTCCGTACAGACAGCACCTGTAGCTGGGATCGAACCCGGGTCTCCGGCGCTACAAGCGCTGTAAGGCAGCAACTCTACCGCTGTGCCACCGCGCTGGTTGTCTGGTTTCCTCCCACATCCTAAAGATGTGCAGGCTTGTAGATTAATTGGTCTCTGTAAACACAAAACTGCCCAGATTGTGTGTAGGAAGTGGATGGGAGAATGGGATAACATGGAGCCAGCGTGAACAGGTCGTCGATGGGCGCCACGGACTCGGAGGGCCGAAGGGTCTGGTGCCATGCCGTATCCCTAAGCAGCTCTCTTTGAAAGTGCCACCAAAGGTATCAGAGCATGTAGCCCAAGAGTAGGTGAATCGAGATCCAGAGGACATAGGTTGAAGGTGAGGGGGGAAGAGATTTAATAGGAACCTGAAGGGTTACCTTTTTCACACAAAGGGTGGTGGGTGTATGGAACAAGCTGCCGGAGGAAGTAGTCGAGGCTGTGACTATCCCAGCGTTTAAGAAAAATGTAAACAGGTACATGGATAGGACAGGTTTGGAGGAATATGGACCAAACGCAGGCAGGTGGGACTAGTGTAGCTGGGACATGTTGGCCGGTGTGGGCAAGTTGTGCCAAAGTGCCTGTTTCCACACTCTATCACTCTGTGACTTTGACTCGTAAGTATTATATATGGACACAGAAAACGTACTGGTACTTGAAATACATTTGTACTTTCTCCAATGAACGAGTAAATGAAGTGAGCTCTTATCCCAATGGTAAAACTATGACATGGTGTGACTGTGTTTTATTTATAATGCTGTTAAAGTTTTTACAGTGGGCGGCGGTGCTGATGAGATTACACACATCGGCACCTGTTGTGAAACAGAGGGTTGCACAGTTACCGATGTACTAATAACTTGCATGTGAGTCAGTGTTTCTCTAAGTGTGGCATGTGACAGTACAGAAGAGCTCTGAATACATTTATTCATGCTTCGTGCAGTTATATTGCATATTTAATTTAGTTTAGTTTAGATATAAAGCTCCGAAACAGGCCCTTTGGCTCAACCTACCCTACCCCCTACAAACACCACTCAAACTACCCTACCCTACAAACACCACTCAAACTACGCTACCCTATCCTACAACAGAGAGTGGTGAGTCTGTGGAATTCTCTGCCACAGAAGGTAGTTGAGGCCAGTTCATTGGCTATATTTAAGAGGGAGTTAGATGTGGCCCTTGTGGCTAAAGGGATCAGGGGGTATGGAGAGAAGGCAGGTACAGGCTACTGAGTTGGATGATCAGCCATGATCATATTGAATGGCGGTGCAGGCTCGAAGGGCCGAATGGCCTACTCCTGCACCTATTTTCTATGTTTCTATGTTTCTACAACACTGGTAACACTGCCTGCCCTACAAACATCCTACACACACGAGGGGCAATTTACACTTATACCAAACCAATTAACCTACAAACCTGTACGTCTTTGGAGTGTGAGATCTCGGAGAAAACCCAGGCAGGTCATGGGGAGAACGTACAAACTCCGTACAGACAGACGGCGCCCGTAGTCGGGATCGAACCAGTCTCTCTGGCGCTGTAAGCGCTGTAAGGCAGCAACTCTACCGCTGTGCCACCGTGGCCATTCCCCTGTGTAACGTGCAACGGTTACAAGATAAATCAGCTTTCTGCTTTATCCTGTTAGTTCGTGTTATTAATTAAGGGAAGTATGCATAGCCACACTAGTTTTCTGAGGAGCAAAATAGTGCGTTTGCAGGTATGAAAATAAATCTATTAACTGCATTGAGCACCATTTGCAAAATGTGGCAAGCTTCGTATATAATTAAAAGCAAATTTAAGAAAACATACTGCATTAGAACGGAGATGAGGAAGAACTTTTTCAGTCAGAGAGTGGTGAAGGTGTGGAATTCTCTGCCTCAGAAGGCAGTGGAGGCCAGTTCGTTGGATGCTTTCAAGAGAGAGCTGGATAGAGCTCTTAAGGATAGCGGAGTGAGGGGGTATGGGGAGAAGGCAGGAACGGGGTACTGATTGAGAGTGATCAGCCATGATCGCATTGAATGGCGGTGCTGGCTCGAAGGGCTGAATGGCCTACTCCTGCACCTATTGTCTATTGTCTATTGTCTATTCGAGAATGGTGTCACGATACTCCATTGTAAGAGGAATGTAGGAACAGTGGCGCAGCGGTAGAGTTGCTGCCTTACAGTACCAGAGACCCAGGTTCGATCCTGACCACAGGTGTTCTCCCTGTGAACGGGTGGGTTTTCACCGGGTGCTCCGATTTCTCCTCCCACATCCCAAAGAAGTGCGGGTTTGTAGGTCGATTGGCTTCTGTAACTAGTCCCCAGTGCGTAGGGTGGAACGAGTACATGGGTGATTGTTGGTTGGCACGGACCCAGTGGGGCGAAGTGCCTGTATCTCTAAATTAAACTAAACTAATAGCAAATGTAAGAAAACATTCAGGGAATCAGCCATTCGAGAGCAGTGCCATGATGCGCCAACGTAAGAGGAAGGAAGGGATAGTAAACTCAGGCATTCAGTTGGATTTGAGCCTTTATTCTACTGAAGATAGCCACAAAATGCTGGAGTAACTCAATGGGACAGGCAGCATCTCTGGAGGGAAGGAATGGGTGACGTTTCGGGTCGAGACCTTTCTTCAGACTGTCTCAACCCTTCTTCAGACTGTCTCAACCCGAAACGCCACCCATTCCTTCCCTCCAGAGATGCTGCCTGTCCCGCTGAGTTACTCCAGCATTTTGTGTCCATCTTCGGTTTAAACCGGCATCTGCTGTTCCTCCCGCCACCTTTATTCCACTGATTTTTTATCTCCATATCCTTTTGAAAGCAATGAGAAAAATATATTAATATCAGTCTAAATAATAATCTACTGTTCTCCGGGGGGGGGGGGGGGGGGGGGGGAAGAAAGTTGGAAATGCCATGTGATTATTTGTGCTCTTTTCTTAAAATGCATTGTTAACCAAAATAGTTTTGAGATGTGTAAATGGTGTTGGGTTGATTACTTTGCAATTAATACCTGGGCCAGGGGGTGCTTCCTCCTTCAGTCGAGCGTTAGCGGTTGTTTGGCTTCTCGCCGTCTTATGTTATCTGCAGCTGGCTTTGTCCGTGCCCGTGGATTAAGGCAAAGCTGTCTGATTGTTTTTTTGTTCTTTGCCTTTGCAGTGAATTTGCTGGACTCTAGAGCTGTAATGGGAGACCTGGGATGGATAGCCTACCCGAAGAACGGGGTAAGTCTTTCAACACGTTGCTCGCTCTGCAAGCTGCATTGGCAGCCTGTGCATTAAGCAGCCCCTGTTTCAAAAGGGTCTGGAAATTCCCCAGAGTAATTCCACGCCAAGCCAGACAACTGGGGTGGATGGTGGGGAGGGGTGGGGGTGGGGGAGAGAATGGCCTGTTCCTGTGCTGTAGGTGTACGCACCACGAAATAACTGTAGGATGGCGTGCACGGACAAACGTCCAAACTCTATCACGCTGAAGATTTAGCTTTCCCCCCCTGCAAATGCCTTATTGTAAGGGGAGCAAAGAGGCAGATGCGGCCTCCTCCCGGGTGCTAAATAGGGAAGGTTTGCCTGTGCAGTGAAGGTTTGCCTGTGCAGTAAGTGGTTCTGATCTCTGCAAACCACCGCCTCACTGTGCTCACTGACCTACATTGGCTCACAGACCCACTGCCACCTTCGATTTAAAAAACAAAAATCACATCCTTATGTTCCAATTCCACTCCACGACCCGTCTGATCATCCCCTTGTTCAGTCTGAAGAAGGGTCTCGACCCGAAACGTCGCCCATTCCTTCTTCTCTCCTGAGATGCCGCCTGACTTGCTGAGTTACTCCAGCATTTTGTGAATAAATCTCCCTCTTCCCTTCCAGCCATGCTACCATTCAGTGTCCGCCTGGCCCTGCTTCATCAACCCAACGGCTGATCTATGGGGAGAAGGCAGGAACGGGGTACTGATTGAAAATGATCAGCCATGATCACATTGAATGGTGGTGCTGGCTCGAAGGGCCGAATGGCCTCCTCCTGCACCTATTGTCCATTGTCTTCAGCTCTCTAAACTCTTAAGATCTGGCATTTCATCTAAACCTCTCTGCTTTCTTTCCTCACTGAGTCAATGATACTTTAATGTCACATGTACCCAGGTCCAGACAAATGCATTCTTTCAGTTTAGTTTATTGTCACGTGTGCCGAGGTACAGCGAAAAGCTTTTGTTGCGTTCTCTCCAATCGGCAGAAAGACGGTACATGATTGCAATGGAGTCATGTAAAATGTTTAGACACGTGCTAAGGGTACAACGTTTAGAGCAAGGTAAAGCCAGCAGAGTCTGATCAAGGATAGTCCGATGGTCACCAAAGAGGTGGACAGTAGTTCAGCACTGCTCTCTGGTTGTGGTGGGATGATTCAGTTGCCTGATAACGGCCGGGAAGAAACTGTCCCTGAATCTGGAGGTGTGCGTTTTCACACCGATACCTTTTGCCCGATGGGAGAGGGGAGAAGGGGGAGTGGCCGGGGTGCGACTCGTCTTTGATTATGCTCCTGGCCTTGCCGAAGCAGCGTTTAGTTTTGTAACCAAGCCATTAAAATCGTGCAGCAGATCTCGCCCAGGCAGCGCACAAGTGTCATCACGTGTTTGGCGGCAACAAAGTTCCAAACGTTCGCCGATCGGTCCTACCTTCTGCCTCCGGCCGCACGTGGCAGCAAGCACCCCCGCCCCCCCCCGCCACATCTCCCCTTCATTCTCAGTAGCCCCCCACTGGATACCCTCTTCATTTTCAGTCACCCCCCCCCCCCCCCACTGGATCTTCCCTTCATTCTCAGGGCCCTCCACTGGATCTCCATTCTCAGTGCCCCTCCCACTGGATCCCTCCTTCATTCTCAGTAACCTCCCCATTGGATCTTCCCTTCATTCTCAGTGCCCCCCCCCCCCACTGGATACCCCCTTCATTCTCAGTGCCCCCCCCACTGGATCCCCCCTTCATTCTCAGTAGCCCCCCCCCACTGGATCTCCATTCTCAGTGCGCCCCCCCCAATGGATCCCTCCTTCATTCTCAGTGGTCCCCCACTGGATACCCCCTTCATTCTCAGTAGCCCCCCACTGGATACCCCCTTCATTCTCAGTGCCCCCCCACTGGATCTTCCCTTCATTCTCAGTGCCCCTCCCCCACTGGATACCCCCTTCATTCTCAGTGCCCCCCCACTGGATCTTCCCTTCATTCTCAGTATCCCCCCACTGGTTTCCCCCTTCATTCTCAGTTCCCCCCCCACTGGATCTCCATTCTCAGCCCACCCCCCACTGGATCTCCATTCTTAGCCCACCCCCACTGGATCCCCCTTCATTCTCAGTAGCCCCCCACTGGATACCCCTTTCATTCTCCGTTCTCCCCCCCCCACTGGATCTTCCCTTCATTCTCAGTGCCCTCCCCCACTGGATCTTCCCTTCATTCTCAGTGCCCCCCCCCCCCACTGGATCTTCCCTTCATTCTCAGTGCCCCCCCCCCACTGGATCCCCCCATCGTTCTCAGTGCCCCCCCACTGGATCTTCCCTTCATTCTCAGTAGCCCCCCTACTGGATACCCCCTTCATTCTCAGTGCCCCCCACTGGATACCCCCTTCATTCTCAGTGCCCCCCCCACTGGATCTTCCCTTCATTCTCAGTGCCCCTCCCCCCCCCCGGCTGGATCTTCCCTTCATTCTCAGTAGCCCCCCACTGGATCCCCCTTTGTTCAGGTGGCCCCCTGCTGGCCCCCTCTCCGTTCTTAGTGCCCTCCCTCCCACTGGGACCCCTCTTTCGATCTCGTCGCCCCCCACCAGGTAGCTCTCGGCAGTGCCGTTCCCCCTACACTCCCGACAGTCCACCTCACTCTCAATGCCCCCTTCACTCTCATTCCTGTCTCTCCTCGTTAAAGTGGTGTTTAAAGCCTATCTTTCTGAGCAATCCTTTGGTCACCTATCTGATAATAATGGCTCTCTGAATTTAGTCCTTGCATGCGCATTTTACCTCATTTAAAGGCGCTAAATAAATGCATTTTGTTTGTGTTGATTTTCTTGATCGGTACGGGTGTCAGAGGTTGTGGGGAGAAGGCAGGGGAATGGGGTTAGGAGGAAGAGATAGATCAGCCATGATTGAATGGCGGAGCAGACTTGATGGGCCGAATGGCCTCATTCTCGTCCTATCACTTATGACCTTATGACTTTATTGTAGCTTTAATCTCGATAATTAATATTGATATACATTTAGCTAATACTAGTAATGAGGCTGGCACAGTGTGGGCGGAACAGTGGCACAGTGTGGGCAGAACAGTGGCACAGTGTGGGCGGAACAGTGGCACAGTGTGGGCGGAACAGTGGCACAGTGTGGGCGGAACAGTGGCACAGTGTGGGCGGAACAGTGGCACAGTGTGGGCGGAACAGTGGCACAGTGTGGGCGGAACAGTGGCACAGTGTGGGCGGAACAGTGGCACAGCTGGTTGAGCTGCTGCCCCACAACGCCACAGATCCTGACCTTGTTGAGTTTGTGTAGTCTCCCAGTGACCTCGTGGGTTTCCTCAGGGTTCTCTGGTTTCCTCCCATATCCCGGATGGTGTTTGTGCATGTAGGTAAATTGCCCGTATTGTGCAGGAGAATGTATGTAAATGTGCGATCACATAGAACTTGTAATGGGGTGGCACAGTGGCGCAGTGGTAGAGTTGCTGCCTTACAGCGCTTCGATCCAGGGTTCGATCCTGAACTCCGGGTGCTGTCTGTACGGAGTTTGTACGTTCTCCCTATGACCACGTGGGTTTTCTCCGTGATCTTCTGTTTCCTCCCACTCTCCAAAGATGCACAGGTTTGTAGGTTAATTGACTTGATATAATGTAAAATTATCCCTAGTGTGTGTAGGATAGCGTTATGTGCGGGGATCGCTGGTCGGTGCGGACTCGGTGGGCAGAAGGGCCTGTTTCTGCGCTGTATCTCTAAACTAAACTAAGACGGAACCATTGTGAATGGGTGGTCGATGGCCAGTGTGAATTTGATGGGTCGAAGAGCTCATTTCCGAGCAGAATCGTTCTTCGGACAAGAGACACAGCGCGGAAACTGGCCCTCTGGCCCACGGGTCGGCGCCGACCAGCGACCACCCATGACACCGGCACTGCACTGCACACACTGGGGACAGTATACAATTTTACCGAAGCCAATTAACCTACCAACCCAAGGTATTTATTCACAAAATGCTGGAGTAACTCAGCAGGTCAGGCAGCATCTCTGGAGAGAAGAAATGGGTCACAAATGGTATGAACATCGACTTCTCCACAGTGGTATGAACATCGACTTCTCCAACTTTACATAGTTCCTCTGTCCCTCCCTTCCCCTCCTCCTTCCCAGATCTCCCTCTATCTTCCTGTTTCCACCTATATCCTTCCTTTGTCCCGCCCCCCTGAAATCGGACCGAACCTACCAACCCGTATGTCTTTGGAATGTGGGAGGAAACCGGAGATCGCGGAGAAAACCCACACAAGTCAAACTCCGTACAGACACCAACCGTGGTCAGGGTCGAGCCCGGGTCTCTGACCCTGTAAGGCAGTAGCTTTACCACTGCTGCGCCACCGTGCCGCCCTTAATTTCAACCCATCTATCGATCAAAATCAAACAGGCTCCAGCTATTCACGATTTGGGCCATTGTTATATTGCTGCCACTTGATTTCATAACAGTCCATTGTCTATTCTGGTAGATGGATAGCAAGCAAGGAGTTTCATATTGGATTGCTTATTTTAAAGACTGCTGATATAGTTGCTGTACAAAAGAAGTATCATTTATCAGTAATAATAATAATAAGATTTAAAATGTAAAAGCGTATGATTTGGAACGACAGAGGTGTCAGGAGGATTCAGATGTCACTGGTTGGGGAAGTGAGATTGAATTTGGATAAAATTGCTTCTTTTCCCAACCTATCAATATTCCAGGTGCAGGTGAATTCTGAGGTGGACAAACCGCAAAGTATAACTATAAATCCCATTTACAATAATAAATAAAGATCATATTCCATTCCGCATTTCATTTTCAGTTACTGTATTCCATTTGATGTGATGATTTTTTATTTTGAGAGGAACTCTATAGATCTCACAAAGCAGCAAACATTTTCAGCCTTTAAGTGTAGCCAGGCTCCCTTTGATAATTAATGCAGGGCACTGGAGAAGAGCTTTTAATTGAGCACAAACCCAGATCTGAAGGCTCAAAGACCTTTAGAAATCCCTCCTGTTTTTGTCTGTGGTTCTTGTGTTGCCGATATCATGATATTCTTGACATAGTTGAGACATTCTTGACATGTCCTTCCTTTGCTTCAGCATCCAAAATGTTCTTATTTTCTCTCGCAAGAATGCAGAAGGCACGATGATTCAGCCTAGCCCGTGGGCAAGCAGGAATGGGGCACTGATTCTGGATGATCAGCCGTGATCATATGGAATGGTTCGAAGGGCCGAATGGCCTCCTCCTGCACCTACTTTCCATGTTTCCTTTAAAAAGTTAGTGTCATTGGATACGGGTCCATTCTTTGAAATGCGTACATATGCCGATCAACTTCAATTGCTTTTGCGCCTTTTCTGTTCGTGATAAGTGCAATAGAAAAGGTATGATTCCAATCTAAACAGAAAGTGCTGGAGGACAGGGCAGCATAGTGGTATAGAGCTGCTGCCATAGAGCACCAGAGACCTGGCTTAGTTTCTGACCATGGGTGCTGTCTGTGCAAAGTCCTCCACTGCAGTCAGTGGCAATTCCACAGATTCACCACCCTCTGGCTAAAGCAATTCCTCCTCATCTCCTTTCTAAAGGTACGTCCTTTTATTCTGAGGCTCTGGCCTCCGGTCCTGTGCTGCTGTCTCACTAGTGGAAACGTCCTCTCCACATTCACTCTATCCAGGCCTTTCGTGACTCGGCAGTTTTTCAATGAAATTTCCCCCCATCCACTGGAAACAGATGGAAATTATCCCTTGAGTATTAGTTTAGTTTAGAGATACAACGCAGAAACAGGCCCTTCGGCCCACCAAGTCCGCACCGACCAGCGATCCCCGCACATTAACACTATCCTACACACACTAGGGACAATTTACAATTGTACCAAGCCAATTAACCTACAAACCTGTACGTCTTTGGAATGTGGGAGGAAACCAAAGATCTCGGAGAAAACCATGTGGTCACAGGGAGAACGTACAAACTCTGTACAGATGGCCCCCATAGTTAGGATCGAACCTGGGTCTACTGGTGCTGTGAGGCAGCAATTCTACCGCTGCGCCACCGTGCCGCATTATTAAATTTTTCTATGTTATTAGCAGTGGAACAGGCCCTTCGGCCCATCTTGTCCATGGTCAAGTGCGGAGTGGTGCTAATACACTCTGATCCTCCTGCCTTCGCTGACAAAGCAATAGCACACACTGTCTATAATGCTAGGTAGACACACAATGCTGGAGTAATTCAGCGGGACAGGCAGCATCTCTGGAGAGAAGGAAAGAGTGATGTTTTGGGTCGAGACCCTTCTTCAGTCTGATGTCTATAATGCTGATCCATTTTCTACATGTCACTGATAATTAGGTGAACTGGCTGCACAAAGTCTTTTACCCAGAGTAGGAGAATCACAACCAGAGGACATGGGTCTAAGTCGTGAGGGGAAAGGAACCTGGGGGTCACTTGAACGAGCTGCCAGAGGTTGCAATTGAGGCAGGTACTATCACAACATTGGAGAGGTACATAGATAGGAAAGGTTTAGAGGGATATATATGGGCCGAAAGCAGAAAAGTGGGACTAGTGCAGATGGTGCATCTTGACCAGCATGGGCAAGTTGGGCCAATCTCCCTGCCTCATGACTTTGAATCAGATGTATGTAAAATATTTACTCGAAGGTATGTATTCACAAAATGCTGGTGTATCTCAACAGGTCAGGCAGCATCTCGGGAGAGAAGGAATGGGTGACGTTTCGGGTCATTTTGTGAATAAATACCTTCGATTTCCAGCATTTTGTGAATAAATACCTTCGATTCCAGCATTTTGTGAATAAATACCTTCGATTCCAGCATTTTGTAAATAAATACCTTTGATTCCAGCATTTTGTGAATAAATACCTTAGATTCCAGCATTTTGTGAATAAATACCTTCGATTCCAGCATTTTGTGAATAAATACCCTCGATTCCAGCTTTTTGTAAATAAATACCTTTGATTCCAGCATTTTGTGAATAAATACCTTCGATTTGTACCAGCATCTGCAGTTATTTTCTTAAACATAGACATAGAAACATATACAATAGGTGCAGGAGTAGGCCATTCGGCCTTTCGAGCCTGCACCGCCATTCAATATGATCATGGCTGATCATCCAACTCAGTATCCCGTACCTGCCTTCTCTCCATACCCCCTGATCCCTTTAGCCACAAGGGCCACATCTAACTCCCTCTTAAATATAGCCAATGAACTGGCCTCAACTACCTTCTGTGGCAAAGAATTCCACAGATTCACCACTCTCTGTGTGAAAAAAAACGTTCTCATCTCGGTCCTAAAAGACTTCCCCCTTATCCTTAAACTGTGACCCCTTGTTCTGGACTTCCCCAACATCGGAAACCTGGACGTCTTTGGAGTGTGGGATGAACCTGGAGCACCTGGAGCAAAAAAAAACGCGGGTCACAGAGAGAATGTAAAATTGCATTAAGACAACACCCGAGGTGAGGATCGAACCCGGGTATCTGGCGCTGTCAGGCAGCAACTAAGTAGCAGATAATAAAATAATCAATTGTGGCCAATAAATGTCTACGGTATCCTCAAACTGTGGCCCCTTGTTCTGGACAATATTTACATGTGATCAGGGAATATCAAATAATATGTGTAGTTAAAACATTAATGTACTATTAATTAATGGAAATGTCAAAGGCCAGAGGGCATAGGTTTAAGGTGAGGGGGGCATAGTTTAATGGAGATGTGCGGGGGAGGGTTCCTTACACAGTGGTGGGTTCCTGGAATGCACTGCCATGGGGTGGTGGTGGAGGCAGGTATGATCGTGGCATTGAAGACCTTTAAGATAGGCACATGGATATGCAGGGGATGGAGGAATATGGATCAGGTGCAGGCAGAGGAGTTAGTTTAACTTGGTATCATGTTTGGAACATACTTTGTGGCCTGAGGGGCCTGTTTCTGCAGTTAGACACATAAAGGTGGAGTAACTCAGCAGGTCAGACAGCATTTCTTGAGAAAAAGAATAGATGACGTTTCGGGTTGAGACCCTTTTCTGTACTGTACTTTTTTATGTTCCATGTTTTACGTTCCATGTTTTATGTTCCATGTTTTATGTTCTGTTCTATGTTCTATTAGTTTAGTTTAGAGATACAGCGCAGAAACGGGCCCTTCGGCCCATCGAGTCAGCACTGACCAGCGATCCCCACCCACTAACACTATCTCACACACACTATTACAAATGACAGTTTTATCAAGCCAATTGAGCCTACAAACCTGTACGTCATTGGAGTGTGGGAGGAAACCGGAGCAGCTGGAGAAAACCCACGCAGTTCACGGTGGGAATGCACAAACTCCGTACAGACAGCACCAGTGGTCAGGATCGAACCCGGATCTCTGGCGCTGTAAGGCAGCAACTCTACCCCTGCGCCACCATGTTTTGTGTTTTATGTTTTGTGTTTTATGTTCTATGTAAAAGGTATAATTAAGTAATAAAAGTTAGTTTAACTTTTTTAAGTTCAACCACGCCCATTGAAATGAACAGGGCAGTGCTAGATGCAGCAGGTAAGGCTGGTTCAAGCTGGGGAGCCTGGTGTGTACTGGGTCTGGGCCAAGATCTCATTTGCCAGGGCTTGTCCCAGAGTCAATGGGGAGTCCAGGAGTGAGCTACTAGTCAGATGCGCCTGCACCTGACCTCCAGCTTACTGCTACAGCCACGGGTCTGGAGCAGGGTCTCGACCCGAAACGTCACCCATTCCTTCTCTCCACAGATGCTGCCTGACCCGCTGAGTTACTCCAGCATTCTGTGTCTATCTTCGGTGTCAACCAGCATTTGCAGTTCCTTCCGCCACATGCTGAAGTATGCAGGTGTGGATGTGGATGAATGAATATTTTATTGTCAAGTTGACAAGTCACAGTGAAACTCTTTGCTTGCATTCCCGAGGTATGCAAATAGCCGCCACATAAAGGGCGTCGACAAAGTTACAAATTATCCCGCGCCAGGTCCGCCTTTTTTCTCCCCCCCCTTCCCTCTCGGCGGTTCCCCCATGCCGGGTCCCATTGCTCGTCGTCCCCCTTCACGACGATCCCCCCACAACGGGTCCCATTGCTCTTCGTCCCCCCCTCACGACGATCCCCCCCACAACGGGTCCCATTGCTCTTCGTCCCCCCTTCATGGCGGTCCCCCCACAACGGGTTCCGTTACTCTTCGGCCCCCCTCACAACGGTCCCCCCACAACGGGTCCCGTTGCTCTTCGTCCCCCCCCCGTCACGACGGTCCCCCCACAACGGGTTCCGTTACTCTTCGTCCCCCCCCTCACGACGGTCCCCCCACAACGGGTTCCGTTACTCTTCGTCCCCCCCCTCACGACGGTCGCCCCACAACGGGTTCCGTTACTCTTCGTCCCCCCTTCATGGCAGTCCCCCCACAACGGGTTCCGTTGCTCTTTGTCCCCCCGTCACGACGGTCCCCGCACAACGGGTCTCATTGCTCTTCGTCCCAGGGGCCGCCGACTTGCCGGGGCTTCGGCTCCGACCCGTGAAGCTCGGGCCCCAGTCTCCCCGCGAACCCCTATGAGGCTTGGAGTGCCACTGATGTGTGCATTGCACCCGCTAGCAGCTCTCAATGCAATCCGACCCACGGTGTGATATTACCTCTCCCCCCCCCACTCCCCCATCCCCCCCCACTCCCCCATCCCCCCCCTTCTTCCAGTTGACTATTGTAAGCCAATTCATCATTGAGTCATAATTGTTGTTATAAATCTGTGACAGAAGCTTGACAATTGCAATCCCGACGTCATAACTCCCGATGGATTTCCCAATTTAAATCATAAAGACCTGTGCAGACTGCAGAGGGGCTGTCGATTACATTACTCATATGGTCAAAATCCCACAACATTAACCCATTTATTTTATGTAAATCTATGTCAAATAATTAGCACGTGGCAAACAATAGGCATCATTATAATTCGAATAACAATATTTGCAATAACCATTTGCAGCCTCAGACAAGTTGATCACCTTATTCTTTTCCAGGTAATAATTATCCCCCAAAACTCCCCTCGGTGGTAACTGCAGATGTGGAAACAGCTCCAAATGCCGGTGTAAACTCGTGTAATCCATGGTTTCAACATGAATAACAGAGAGTCTACAGCAGGAGGGCCGTCATCTGCAAAGTGCAGGCTGCGCTCCTGATTTCTGCAGGCATTCTTTGAGCAGAAACTAATTTACACAAATCACTGTTAATGTCCTCATCGTCATATATTTTGTTCTCTCTGGGGACTCACCGATATACTGTTCTTATCAGTTTAATGTCTGATACGTCCCTTTTCTGGGCACCATATATTAAATTGATTTTTGAAATGGGGGTGGACTAGACAATAGGTGCAGGAGGAGGCCATTCGGCCCTTCGAGCCAGCACCGCCATTCAATGTGATCATGGCTGATCATTCTCAATCAGTACCCCGTTCCTGCCTTCTCCCCATACCCCCTGACTCCGCTATCCTTAAGAGCTCTATCTAGCTCTCTCTTGAATGCATTCAGAGAATTGGCCCCCACTGCCTTCTGAGGCAGAGAATTCCACAGATTCACAACTATCTGACTGAAAAAGTTTTTCCTCATCTCAGTTCTAAATGGCCTACCCCTTATTCTTAAACTGTGGCCCTTGTTCTGGACTCCTCCAACATTGGGAACATGTTTCCTGCCTCTAACGTGTCCAACCCCTTAATAATCTTATAGGTTTCGATAAGATCTCCTCTCATCCTTCTAAATTCCAGTGTATACAAGCCTAGTCGCTCCAGTCTTTCAACATATGACAGTCCCGCCATTCCGGGAATTAACCTAGTAAACCTACGCTGCACGACCTCAATAGGGGCTTGCTCCGTCCAATTTACGGGCGGCACGGTGGCGCAGCGGTAGAGTTGTTGCCTTACGGCGCCAGAGACCCGACCCGGGTTTGATCCCGACCACTTTTTTAAATATAAAAGTTTTATTCCACAGAAAAACATACAAACATACTAAGCAAAATGTGATCAAACAAAAGCCGCCTGTATCGGCAGTTTACAAAATAAACAATTATCACATTAAAATCCCGCCATCTCTGTCAACAATACATTCGACCTCCCGCGGCGACCAGCGTTCACGGAAGGCCTCCAGAGTCTCTCCAGGGACACGCGGGCAGGGTCGTAAGCACGGAGCTTGTACGTTCTCCCCGTGACATGCGTGGGTTTTCTCAGAGATCTTCGGTTTCCGCCCACACTCCAAAGACGTACAGGTATGTAGGTTGATTGGCTTGTTATAAAATGCAAAATTGTCCCTAGTTGTGTGTAGGGTAGCGTTCATGGGCGGGGATCGCTGGTCGGTGCGGACTCGGTGGGCCGAAGGGCCTGTTTCCGCGCTGTACCTTTAAACTAAACTGAACTCAACTAGACCCCTGTCTGCACTGCCCTGATTCTCCTCTCACTGCCCTCCATAGTATTTGTACTAACATAGTTATTGCCAAAGTTTTGGAAGTGGAATGCAAGTAAACTCAATCCCCATTCGTAAACAATTTTAAAGTGATCTTTTTACATGGAACATAGAACATGGAACAATGCAGCACAGGAATGGAGCCTTCGGCCTACAATGTTTGTGCCAAACATGATGCCAAGTTGAACTGATCTCATCTGCCTGTACGTGGGCGATGTCCCTCTATTCCCTGCACTTGCATGTGCCTATCCAAAAGCCTCTTAAACACCACTATCATGTCTGCTTCCACTCCCACCCCTGGCAGTGTGTGCCAGGCTCCCACCACTCCCTGTGTGCCCAGCACATCTCCATTAAACTTTCCCCCTCTCACTATAACTATACCACTCTGGGACGAAGGTTCTGAATGCCTACCCCATCTACCCTTCTCATAATTTGATGTACCTATCAAGTCTCCCCTCGACCGCTGACGTTCCGGAGAAAATGAACCAAGTCCATCCAAACTCTATTCAGGAAGAGCAGAGATGGGATGTACTATGATGGTGTGCAGAATGAATAGGGCAGATAAAGAGGTTGTGTTGTGGTGCAGGTCAGACTCACAAATGGAGAAATGAGACTGAACCCACATCATAAACCTGAGAGAGATGATTGAGAGATGTGGGCTTTTTAGCTTGTGCAATTCAATGCGTGCTGGTCACAAATCGATTTTACACGGTTCCCATTTGCAATTAGTTCCTCTTGGTTCCAATGGTTTGTGTCATGGTATACAGTTCAGAAAGACTGAGCATCTGATAGTGCTGTACTTTACAATGCAGTACCCAGTAATTTAGTATTTTGAGAACGAGGTGTCGCATCGTTAATCCAAAACGTAGATGGCCCCGGTTTCTAAAATGAGTTTTTGTTTGTTTATTGCTTGAGGTAATCCAGTGGCTTTCTGAAGATGTGTGCATCCACATTTAGTATTTCCCAAATCAGAAGTGATTTGCGGCAAAGACATTGGACTGTTTGATAGACTGATACCATGTAGGAGGGAAGTCCAAATCCTGGTTTAGAAACATAGAAACATAGACAATAGGTGCAGGACTAGGCCATTCGGCCCTTCGAGCCAGCACAGTCATTCAATATGATCATGGCTGATCATCCTAAATCAGTACCCCGTTCCTGCTTTCAATAGACAATAGACAATAGGTGCTGGACTAGGCCATTCGGCACTTCGAGCCAGCACCGCCATTCAATATGATCATGGCTGATCATCCTAAATCAGTACCCTGTTCCTGCTTTCAATAGACAAGAGACAATAGGTGCAGGACTAGGCCATTCGGCCCTTCGAGACAGCACCACCATTCAATGTGATCATGGCTGATCATTCTCAATCAGTACCCCGTTCCTGCCTTCTCCCCATACCCCCTGACTCCCCTATCCTTAAGAGCTCTATCTAGCTCTCTCTTGAAAGCATTCAGAGAATTGGCCTCCACTGCCTTCTGAGGCAGAGAATTCCACCTTTTTTTCCCCTGTGTCACTTGATTCTGGTTTACACCGAAGATAGACACAAAATGCTGGAGTAACTCAGCGGGACAGACAGCATCTCTGGAGAGACGGAATGGGCAACGTTTCTGGTCGAGACGCATCTTCAGACTGGGCTCCTGCATTGGTCCTGAGGTTATAATATGGAGGATCATTCATCCCAAAGGGGGGGCAATCCACTTAAAACCTGCGTCGCCAAACGCATAGGAGGCTGTGGACAGTGTGTTGGTAAATGGGATCAGTGTAATTGATTGATACTTTATTGATTGATACTTTATTATCAGATTTGTGATAGGTTACAGTGAAATTCTTTGCTTTGCATTCCATACACTAAGTATGCAAAGAGTCGCCATGTAGATTTTTAGATTTAGAGTTTTAGAGATACAGCACAGAAACAGGCCCTTCGGCCCACCGGGTCCGCGCCGCCCAGCGATCCCCGCACACTAAACACTGTCCGACGCCCACGAGGGACAATTTTTACATTTGCCCAGCCAATTAACCTACATCCCTGTACGTCTTTGGAGTGTGGGAGGAAACCGAAGATCTCGGGAGAAAAACCCACGCAGGTCACGGGGAGAACGTACAAACTCCGTACAGACGGCGCCCGTAGTCAGGATCGAACCTGAGTCTCCGGCGCTGCATTCGCTGTAAGGCAGCAACTCTACCGCTGCGCCACCGTGCCGCTATATAGGGCACTGGCAGAGTTACAAAGGAGTCCGCAGTAATCCCTCTTTGTTCTCAGTGGTCCCCCACCCACCCCCACCCCGGGTCCTTCTTTGTTCTCAGTGGTTGCCCCCCCCCCCCACCCCCACCCCGGGTCCTTCTTTGCTCTCGGCAGAGGTGCAAAGGGAATTGGGAATGCTGGTGCAAGATTCCCAAAAAGTGAGTCTGCAAGTCGAATCGGTAGTAAGGAAGGCAAACTGAATGCTAGCATTTATTTCACGAGGGCTTGCACACAAACAGGGATGTAATGCTGAGGCCCTATAAGGTGCTGGTCAGGCTGCATTTGGAATATTGGGAGCAATTGTGGACACCATATCTGAGGAAGGATGTGCTGGCTCTGGAGAGGGTCCAGAGGAGGTTTACCAGAATGATCCCAGGAACAAATGGGACAGCATATGGTGAGCGTTTGACGGCACTGGCTCTGTGCTCGCTGGAGTTTAGAAGGATGAGGGGGGACCTCATTGAATCGAACAGAATAATTAAAGGCTTGGATAAAGTGGTCGTGGAGAGGATGTTTCCACTAGTGGGCGAGTCTAGGACTAGAGGTCATAGCCTCAGAATTAAAGGACGTTACTTTAGGAAGGAGATGAGGAGAAATTTATTTCGTCAGAGGGTGATGAATCTGTGGAATTTCTTGCCACAGAAGGCTGTGGAGGCGAAGTCAGTGGATATTTTTAAGGCAGAGATAGATAGATTCTTGATTAGTGCAGGTGTCAGAAGTTATGGGGAGAAGGCAGGAGAATGGGGTTAGGAGGGAGAGATAGATCAGCCATGTGGACTAGATGGGCCGAATGGCCTAATTCTGCTCCTATCACATGGCTTTATGACCTCCGGCACTCACCGCGGGCCTGTCCTCGACCGCCCACTGCCGGGTCCTCTCTTGGACGGCTCTGCGGCACTCACCGGGAGCTTCCAATGTGTAAATGCGTCCTTGACGGTTAGCACAGACATGGCAGGCCGAAGGGCCTGTTTCCGTACAGCATTACTCCTTGACGCCCAAGAGCTGGCTAATCGTTTTTCGAAACAAGGAACTGCAGATGCTGGTTTACAGAAAAAAGGCACAAAGTGCTGGAGTAACTGAGCCGGGTCAGGCAGCATCTCTCACACGGAGGGTGGTGGAATGGGCTGACGGTGGAAGCAGTTGAGACGTACATTTAATAAAAAAACATTTGGATAGGAAAGGTTTCGAGAGATATATCCGAACCAAACATGTGAGAAATGCAACTGTTTTGGATGGGGCACTTTGGTCGGCATGGACAAGTTGGACTAAAGGGCCTGTATACTGTGTTTAAGTATTGGCTGAGTAGAAGAGATGGTTGTCAATAGGATGTCTCACCAAAACCTCCTGGTTGGACACAAAACCATCCGCCACACTAATCATGAGCTGCCATCTCATCTCCAGCCAACATTTATTGTTCCGTCATCTGGTCAAGCCAAAAATCCATACAAATTCCCCTGCTGTCTGTGGGCTTTTGCCTTGTTCAAATGGGTTCCGGCACATTCATTCCCTCCTTCGAGCTATTAATTTAATTTAATAATTTATTAAATGGTACGGTGAGCAGTGATCGAGTTGCTGCTGCCTCACAGTGCCAGAGTCCTGGGTTCAATCCTGACTGTGGGCGCTTGTCTGTGCTGAGTTGCTGCCTCACAGCGCCAGAGTCCTGGGTTCGATGCTGACTATGGGTGCCTGTCTGTGCGGAGTTGCTGCCTCACAGCGCCAGAGTCCTGGGCTGGGTTTGATCCTGACTATGGGCGCCTGTCTGTGCGGAGTTGCTTCCTCACAGCGCCAGAGTCCTGGGTTCGATCCTGACTGTGGGTGCCTGTCTGTGCAGAGTTTGCACGTTTTCCCCGTGACAGCCCGGGTCCTCCCATTATTTTATTAACAATGTTATTAACAATTAGGGCAGCACGCTGGCGCGGCTGGTAGAGCTGCTGACTCACAGAGCAGGTGGCCTGGATACGATCCTGAGCTCGGGTGCTGTCTGTGTGGAGTTTGTGCGTTCTCCCCGTGACTGGGTGGGTTTCCTCCAGCTGCTCAGGTTTTCTCCCACATCCCAAAAGATGTGTGATTTTGTAGCTTAATCTGTAAAATCTGCCCGAGTGTGTAGTAAGTGGACGAGAAAGTGGAATAGCATAGAACTAGAGTCCACGGGCGATTGATAGCTGGCGTGGACTTGCTGGGCTGAAGGGCCTGTTTCTACGCTGCATCTCTAAACTAAACCATCCAAGTCAAACAGCCATTGTGAAATCTTGAAGTACTTTGAGTCTTTCAGCAGGCTGGGACCCTATCCCTTAGAGCGCAGAGGATGAGTGGTGATCTAAAATCATGAGAGGAGTAGATTGGGTGATCTACAGTCACTTGCCCAGAGTAGGGGAATCAGGAACCAGAGGGCATCGGTTTAAGGTGAAGGGAGGAAAGATTTTATAACAATCTGATGGGTAAATCTTTCACACTAAGGGTGGTGGGTGTATGGATCGAGCTGCCGGAGGAGGTAGTTGAGGCAGGGACTATCGCAACGTTTTAACAAGCAATTAGGCAGGTACATGGATAGGACAAGATTGGGCCAAGGGATATGGACCAAACACAGATAGGCAAGTGGGACTAGTATAGCTGGGACATGTTTGATCAGTGTGGGCAGGTAAAGCCGAAGGGCCTGTTTCCACGCTGTATCACTCTGTGACTCTATGTAGCGATCACACATTTCCCAGGAACTACAGCTGGTAAAGCTAGGACTTAATTGACAGAGTGGTGTGTAGGGGGATGACGAGGATTGTGGAATGTGCAGTGGAGATACTGGACCTCAATGGCGATAGCAGAAAAGGACGTTCAGTGATCAGGCTTGGGCAGCATACAGCCCCATTGCAGGCTAATTAATCTGCATTAAAGTGCCGGTCGATCTTATCTTGTGTGAGTGCAGTCACGGCCAGTTATTGGGATGAACTCACGGAGGGTCACCATGGCTTCGGGGAAACGGTGACACGAGGGAGATCGCACCTGGAGTACTGTGTGCAGTTTTGGTCTCCAAATTTGAGGAAGGATATTCTTGCTATTGAGGGCGTGCAGCGTAGGTTTACTAGGTTAATTCCCGGAATGGCGGGACTGTCGTATGTTGAAAGACTGGAGCGACTAGGCTTGTATACTTAGAAGGATGAGAGGAGATCTTATCGAAACGTATAAGATTATTAAGGGGTTGGACACGTTAGAGGCAGGAAACATGTTTCCAATGTTGGGGGAAGTCCAGAACAAGGGGCCACAGTTTAAGAATAAGGGGTAGGCCATTTAGAACTGAGATGAGGAAAAACATTTTCAGTCAGAGAGTTGTGAATCTGTGGAATTCTCTGCCTCAGAAGGCAATGGAGGCCAATTCACTGATTGCATTCAAGAGAGAGCTGGATAGAGCTCTTAAGGATAGCGGAGTCAGGGGGTATGGGGAGAAGGCAGGAACGGGGTACTGATTGAGAATGATCAGCCATGATCACATTGAATGGCGGTGCTGGCTCGAAGGGCCGAATGGCCTCCTCCTGCACCTATTGTCTATTGTCTATTGTCTGACGGACAATTTGGTCAGATTTGCCGTTTGAGCAGCGGAAGGTTCCGTGGTCACTCACGGCGCGTTGTTGGTTCATGGCAGATGGGCAGCTCTTGTGACCGGCTGGTTGTGACCGGCAGCCATGGAAGTGCTCCTTCTTAAAGACGCTAATAAAGCAGCGAGCCTGAACGAGACAGATAATGTGTGATTCTACCTGCTGCCGCAGTAGTATTACTGGTAATTGCATCTCATTTTTACTGTGCCAAATATACCAACAAGCCGATCCCGTGAAGGCACATGCAAGATTAAGTAGAAGCTTAAGACTAGAAACAGCGTACATTAGCGTCAATTTTTCATTTGCAAATTGCACAGAACTGCAGGTTTACAGGGCAGAGAGGAGCTCGTGAACAGTTACCAGCGAAATCTCACACACGGGAAGGTTTTCCTGGCTATTTCTGTGGTTACCATGGTACTTTATTTCTCACATGTACAGCGGTGCAGCGGTAGAGTTGCTGCCTCACAGTGCTTGCAGTGCCAGAGATCCGGGTTTGATCCCGACTACGGGTGCTGTCTGTACGGAGTTTTACATTCTCCTCGTGACCACCTGTGTTTTCTCCGAGATCTTTGGTTTCCTCCAGAGACCCACAGCTTTGTAGGTTGTTTGGCTTGGTGTATGTGTAAAATTGTCCCTAGTGTGTGTCGGATAGTATTCATGTGTGGGAATCGCCGGTCGGTGCGAACTCGGTGGGTCGAAGGGCCTGTTTCTGCGCTGTATCTCTAAACTAAACTAAAACGAAACTACAGTGAAATTCATTTTTCTATACAGTTCAGTACAAGTATCACTACATATAAGCACTTAGATACTGTCAATAGACAATAGACAATAGACAATAGGTGCAGGAGTAGGCCATTCAGCCCTTCGAGCCAGCACCGCCATTCAATGCGATCATGGCTGATCACTCTCAATCAGTACCCCGTTCCTGCCTTCTCCCCATACCCCCTGACTCCGCTATCCTTAAGAGCTCTATCCAGCTCTCTCTTGAATGCATTCAGAGAATTGACCTCCACTGCCTTCTGAGGCAGAGAATTCCACAGATTCACAACTCTCTGACTGAAAAAGTTTTTCCTCATCTCAGTTCTAAATGGCCTACCCCTTATTCTTAAAGTGTGGCCCCTTGTTCTGGACTCCCCCAACATTGGGAACATGTTTCCTGCCTCTAACGTGTCCAACCCCTTAATAATCTTATACGTTTCGATAGGATCTCCTCTCATCCTTCTAAATTCCAGTGTACCACCTGTCATGGTAAGGTCCTAAGGAATAGGAGTAGAATGAGGCCATTCGGCCCCATCAAGGCTACTCTGCCATCCAATCATGGCTGATCTATCTCTCCCACCTAACCCCGTTCTCCTGCCTTCTCCCCATAACCTCTGACACCCGTGGGTAGAGGAATTTGATGTTTACGCAGTCAGCCTAGGTCTGCTTGTTGAAGGAGCCAGCTTACACGACAGAGAGCACTGTTATTGTACAGCGCTGAAGCTTCAGTTTGGGACACTTTCAAATCACATCCAGAGACGGGAGGAAAAGCAGGTTGCACGAAGGAAATGCAGGTTGCTGCTTTGAAGAAGCAAGAAGTAATTTGGTGTGAACAAATGCCGCATTTCAACGACTTGCATTCCGGGCAATCGGCACGGAGAGAGGGGAGGGAAGGCATTGCTCAGTCTGTCCCAAGGTTGAGTCGAGTTCCTGAGGGCCTCGATTACAGAGCTGAGTTGGAGAAACAAATCAGGGATCAGGTGGTGCAAAGCTGCAAATCAAATGGCTTGAGACGCAGGTTGTTGGAGGAAAGTGGCACGTTGACATCGGGGGAAACACTGGCAATTGCCCGCCTCATTTGAAGCCGTGGAGCCCCAGTATCAGACCCTGAGATTGGACGGTGGAATCCACGTCGGCAATACGACATCCGCTGGCGCTTGCCAAGGGGCATGGTAAAGACTGCGAGTGTTTTAGACGTGGGAATTGTGGACACTTTGCCATGGATCCGTGCATCCCTGACGGGTGGGGGGAGGGGTTGACAAACTGGGAACATGAAGATGGTGTTAAAGGGGATGCGAATACAGGAGAAATTGCAAAGTACTCTCGAATGAACTGGGGAGGGAAGTTCTGGAAGGGATAAGAGAGTAAGGTCAGGGCCAATTGTGACCGGTGTGAGAGGGGAGGTGAATACCGAAATTAAAGTGTTGTATTTAAATGCGCGGAGTATAAGAAATAAAGTGGATGAGCTTGAGGCTCAGTTAGACATTGGCAAGTATGATGTTGTGGGAATCACTGAGCAGGAAACATGTTCCCAGTGTTGCGGGAGTCCAGAACAAGGGGCCACAGTTTAAGAATAAGGGGTAGGCCATTTAGAACTGAGATGAGGAAAAAAAATTCAGTCAGAGAGTTGTGAATCTGTGGAATTCTCTGCCTCAGAAGGCAGTGGAGGCCAATTCTCTGAATGCATTCAAGAGGGAACTAGATAGAGCTCTGAAGGATAGCGGAGTCAGGGGGTATGGGGAGAAGGCAGGAACGGGGTACTGATTGAGAATGATCAGCCAAGCCCCAGGCTGCTGCAGGGCCTCCAGCGGCCCTCTCCTACAGGAGGCGCAATGTGAAACTCCTGAGTGCTAAATAGGTTTGTACACAACTTTTTGAAGTTGAGTGCTGTCTCTTATTATGATGAGCATTTGATGGCACTGGGCCTGTACTCGCTGGAGTTTAGAAGGACGAGGGGGGGGGACCCTCATTGAAAAGTACAGAATAGTGAAGGGCTTGGATAGAGTAGATGTGGAGAGAATATTTCCACTAGTAGGACAGTCTAGGACCAGAGGTCATAGCCTCAGAATTAAAGGACTTTCTTTTAAGAAGGAGATGAGGAGGGATTTCTTTAGTCAGAGGGTGGTGAATCTGTGGAATTCTTTGCCACAGAAGGCTGTGGAGGCCAAAACAATGGATATTTTTAAGGCCGAGATAGATAGATTCTTGATTAGTACGGGTGTCAGAGGTTATGGGGAGAAGGCAGGAGATTGGGGTTAGGAGGGAGAGATAGATCAGCCATGATTGAATGGTGGAGTAGACTTGATGGGCCGAATGGCCGAATTCTGCTCCTATCACATGACCTCATAATATATCTGAAAGGAACATTTTATTTTTAAGCGTTTCCTCTGGAGCCAAAGCTGGCATATCTAAACACTAGCTACTGGATCTGAAATTAATCACTGTAGCAGTTAAACCCTGCCAGTTCTTTCAACACTCTTTATGAATGTCTTGTTTACAATGCTTCCTTTGTCAAGGCTGATTACTGCATTTGGTCGGTGTAATGATCTCTTCTGAGGGAGCTGTGGTTTTGTTGATCACATTATGTTCTTCTGGATGCCACAGCAGATGATCTTTTTGCATGGGTGGAACCTTCGAATAAAAAGCTTATTGCTGGGGCTGGTGGCAGCATGATACAATCGGGGCAGCACAGAGATCATGGCTGATCTCTGCCCCCCTAATCCCATTTTCCTGCCTTCTCCCCATAACCCTTGACACCCATTCTAATCAAGAATTTGTCTATCTCTGCCTTAGAAATATCCACTGATTGTCCCCAATGTTTAGGATAGAACGAGTGTATGGGTAATTGCTGGTTGGCCCGGACTCGCTGGGCCGATGGACCTGTTTCCACACTGTATCTCTAAACTAAACTAAACTAAAAAATCTATAGTGACTTCCACCACAGCGTAGGCATCCTATAAACCTCCTGGACACCTCCTTCACACCATCATAACGACGGTGGGATCAGAGATATATTTCCCTACACTTATACCTTGACATAGCAGGCCATTTGGTTCATTTGAGCTCTGAAAGCTGGCCTTTTTCCCATCTCCAGTTTCCCCCGAGGTACATGTGACAATAAAGTTACCATTGGACCATAAAATGTTTCTTGTACGAAGATGAAACAAACTAATAAAGCAAAAAGCACTGGGAGAGCATTCGGAGAGGAATGCAGCACTTGACGTTAGACACAAAAAGCTGGAGTAACTCAGCGGGTCAGACAGCATCTCTGGAGGGAAGGAATAGGTGACGTCTCGGGCCGAGATCCTCAAACGTCACCCGTTCCTTTACTCCAGAGATGCTGCCTGACCCGCTGAGATACTCCAGCTTTTTGTGTCTATCTGGTTTAAACCACCATCTGCAGCTCCTTCCTACAGAGTATTGGAAGAGTTGGCTGTGCACCTTCTCCTGACCGCAGACCCCCAGCCAGGGCACTCGGTTGTTTGTACTTGCATCACGCCTCAGCGTCACGAAGGACTTGGTTCCATGTAAACATGTCTCAATGCACGTCACCTCCACCCTAGGACTGGTGTGCAGAAAGGCCCTGCAGACCAAGTAACCCTTGCATTCCCACTCTCTCCACCCTTCTGCCAGTTCCACTGTTTATAAGGTCATAAGTGATCAGAGTAGAATTAGGCCTTTCGGCCCATCAAGTCTACTCCGCCATTCATTCATGGCTGATCTATCTCTCCCTCCTAACCCTATTCTCCTGACTTCTCCCCATAACCTCTGACACCAGTACTATTCAAGAATCTATCTATCTCTGCCTTAAAAATATCCATTGACTTGACCTCCACACCCTTCTGCGGCAAAGAATTCCACAGATTCACCACCCTCTGACGAAAGAAATTCCTCCTCAACTCCTTCCTAAAGGAACGTCCTTTAATTCCGAGCTTTGCATCCAAACATCCCTTTGTTACCACCTCTTCAACAGCCAACAATGGACCATTGTGGGCTCCACCTTTCCCTGGTCATCGGTGCCGGCTCTGATTTGTTCTCAAACTTTTCATGCCTCTGGTTTCCCTCCCCACTGACACTCCGTCTGAAGAAGGGTTTCGACCCAAAATGTAACCTATTCCTTTTCTCCAGAGATACTGCCTGATTCCAGCACTTTGTGCCTACCCCTCGGGCTGATCTCAGATTTATCATAGATTATCCATTTGGAAGGCAGCAAGAAGATATAGAGACAAATTAAGTCTCCATGAACTTCTTGATGTTAAAAAAAAAGCAGTCAGATAGAAGTAGAAAGAGAGAGGAACACTAGAGGAGATTTGGATGATTGTATCAAACCCTGGAGAGAGGATGTGAAGGGATGATGGGGAACCAGGCTATTGAGGTATGTTCTTAAAGTATATAAATCTTATGTCAATTGCCAAACATTTGGTAAACTACACTAATATATCCTTCCAAAGTTATGTCATGTTTTCCTTTACAATGTTTCCTTGACAACCTTTGAGATATTTTGCTATATTACAGCCATATTTTTTGTAAACACCCTTTCTTGAAAAACTGAGGAATGGAGCACTTAAAATGGCAGAGGCTTTGCATGCTGTTTTCCTATATTCAGATTTCATTTTAGGTAATGTGCTGCGATCATTTCATTGCTTTTTCCAATAGATCTAATTCAGATATAGTTTGCAAGAAAACTTGTTCAGTCTTCGGTTGCTGATTTCCAAAGGCTTGAAGTGAGAGTGGCAAAGTTTCAAAGAGATGTGGCGGTGGCAGTGTGGGTGCCAGGAACATGTTGCCGGGAGTGGGGTGGAGGCAGATTCGATACGGGTATTTCAAAGGCTTTTTGAAATGCACATGGACATGCAGGGAATGGCGGGACTTGAATCATGTGAAGGCAGATGAGAATTTATCTTGGCATCATGTTCAGCACAGGCATCATGGGCCGAAGGGCCTGTTCTTGTAGATAGACACAAAATGCTGGACTAACTCAACGGGACAGGCAGCATCTCTGGGTAGAAGGAATGGGTGATGTTTCGGGTCGAAACCCTTTCTTCAGACTGAGAGTCAGGGGAGAGGAAGACGAGATATGGAAAAGTAAGGTGTGAAAACGATAGATCAAAGGGGATGAGGTTCAAGGAAAATATAGAATGGGTCATTCTTAGCTGAGAGGAAGGTGATAATGAGGCATTGAGGGGGAGCAAAGAGAGAGGAGGAGAACTTTGGAGAGAGGAGGAGAACTTTGGAGAGAGGAGGAGAACTTCGGAGAGAGGAGGACAACTTCGGAGAGAGGGGGAGAACTTCGGAGAGAGGAGGAGAACATTGGAGAGAGGAGGAGAACTTTGGAGAGAGGAGGAGAACTTCGGAGAGAGGAGGAGAACATTGGAGAGAGGAGGAGAACTTTGGAGAGAGGAGGAGAACTTCGGAGAGAGGAGGAGAACATCTTAGGCATATCTTGAGGAGATTTCACAGTGGAGCAGACAAAATGTGTAGGAAGGAACTGCATCTTTTCATACCTTACCCTTTCATACCTCTGTCTCCATCTCCCTTGACTCTCAGTCTGAAGAAGGGTCTCAACCTGAAACATCACCCATTCCTTCTACCCAGAGATGCTGCCTGTCCCGCTGAGATACTCCAGCATTTCGGGCCTGTTCCTATGCTGTACTGTTCTGTCCTCTACATTCTACACATATGCTCCTGATCCCAGGAATGAGTGGGTTAACTAATGATGAGCATTTGACGGCACTGTGCCTGTACTCGCTGGAGTTTAGAAGAATGAGGGGGGACCTTATTGAAACGAACCGAATAGGGAAAGGCTTAGATCGAGTGGATGTGGAGAGGGTGCTTCCACTAGTGGGTGAGTCTAGGACCAGAGGTCATAGCCTCAGAATTAAAGGACATTCCTTTAGGAAGGAGATGAGAAGGAATTTTTTAGTCAGAGGGGTGTTGAATCTGTGGAATCCTTTGCCACATTTGGCAAGCTGGACTAATATCCAAGTCAATGGATATTTTTTAAAGCCTAGATAGATTCTTGATTAGTATGGATGTCAGGGGTTGTGGGGAGAAGGCAGGGGTTGGGAGGGAGAGATGAGGTTAGGAGGGAGAGACAGCTAGTCCGTGATTGATTGGCGAAGCAGACCTGATGGGCTGAATGGCCTAATTCTGCTCCTATCACTTATGACCTTGTGGCAATGTCCTCCTTGAGGTATTACAAGAATTAAATGAAAAAGCTCATTGAGATTCTTGGTAAGCACGCACGCAATCTGCATAAATTTACAGGACTACCTGCGAGTGATTGAAGGTATTTATTCACAAAATGCTGGAGTAACTTCTGAAGACTTCCCCCTTATCCTTAAGCTGTGACCCCTTGTTCTGGACTTCCCCAACATCGGGAACAATCTTCCTGCATCTAGCCTGTCCAACCCCTTAAGAATTTTGTCCCGTCTGAAGAAGGGTCTCGACCCGAAACGTCACCCATTCCTTCTCTCCCGAGATGCTGCCTGTCCTGCTGAGTTACTCCAGCATTTTGTGAATAAATACCTTCGATTTGTACCAGCATCTGCAGTTATCTTCTTACAGTGATTGAAGGTAAATGGCACAGGTTGCTCCATCTTTCAGGGGCTTGGATGAATGGCCCTGCCAGCTGCAACAGTGGTGATTACAGCCCAGGTTCTGACAGAAACACTCGCTCTGCCTTACATGCTTGTGTCAGTGATCCACAACCTGCCAGCAATGAAGTATAAGCTGATATGTTTATCACACATGGAAGTAATTAGACTGGCATTGTTCAATAAGTTCGCCACATGTGGCAGAATGAGAATCTAACTTTTGCAGATCGTACATTGACCGGCGAAAAGCATAAGTGACTCAAGCCATTGTATTGTGTTATTGTGTTGTAACCGTTGCGTGGATTATTAACGCTCATTTCATCGCATACAGTTCAAATAAACATTTTTAACGTATGCATCATTTCACTCCTGCCATCGGGAAGAGGATTTCGGAGCCTGAAAACTGTAACGTCCAGGTTCAGGAACAGCTTCGTCCCTGCAACCATCGGGCTATTAAACACCACAACTTCCAAATAAGCTCTGACACTACATAGACTTAGGGGCATTGGTTTTGCCTTTTTGCACTTTTATTGTTTAGTTTTAGTTTCCTTTAGTTGAGAGATACCACACGGAAACAGGCCCTTTGGCCCACCGGGTCCGCGCCGACCAGCGACCCCCACATATTAACTCTATCCTACACCCACGAGGGACAATTTTTTACATTTACCAAGCCAATTAATCTACAAACCTGTACGTCTTTGGAGTGTGGGAGGAAACCGAAGATCACGGAGAAAACCCACGCAGGTCACGGGGAGAACGTACAAACTCTGTACAGACAGCACCTGTAGCTGGGATCGAACCCGGGTCTGCAAGCGCTGTAAGGCAGCAACTCTACCGCTGTGCCACCGCGCTGGTTGTCTGGTTTCTGGTTCCTAAAGATGTGCAGGCTTGTAGATTAATTGGTCTCTGTAAACACAAAACTGCCCAGATTGTGTGTATGAAGTGCATGGGAGAATGGGATAACATGGAGCCAGTGTGAACGGGTCGTCAATGGGCGCCACGGACTGCCATAATAATTTGGTAAGATGAAAAGGGAAGCGCAAACGGCATTTTTTTTGACATAGCTTTTACTGTATTTTCGTGATTTCGGTGTTAAACTGGATTGTTGCATAAATGAAAAGGCAGTGTGGAATCCATTAGAACATTGGACTGACTAATGGTATAATTGCACCCCACCATCTCTTAAAAGTGAGGCCAGCATTGATGGGCACACCAACAGGCAACAGAAGGTCAAAGAGCAGGAGGCATCTAGGTTTGTAAGGGTGCTGGGGATCTGGTTCGGGAAGACTGAGGCATGTAACAAAAATTGGCTGGAGCGGATAGCCAAGGTGGGGAAGAAGCTGGAGCTGTGGAAGCAGCGCTCCCTCTCCATCACGGGAAAAAATCTGGTCATCAGGTGTGAGGTGCTCTCGGGGCTGCTGTACTTGGCGCAAGTGTGGCCCGTCCCTCCCTCCTACGCCAAGGGGATCACCCGGGCCGTCTTCCACTTCATCTGGGGGTCGGCGATGGACCGGGTGCGACGAGCCACAATGCACAAGTCGGCAGACAACGGGGGTAAAGACGTGCCCAACGTCGCCCTCATCCTGATGGCCACCTTCGTGTGTGGCTGCATCAGGCGGAGCGTAGAGCCAAGGCACGTGGGCACCAAGTGCCATTACCTGCTGAAGTTCTACCTGTCCCCGGTGTTGCGAAGGATGGGCCTGGCGCAGATGCCACGCAATGTGCCAGTCAGCTGGACAATGCCGAACCATCTGTCGTTTGTGGAAAGGTTCTTCCGGACCAACACCTTTGACCACAAGTCCATCGGGCAGTGGTCAGCATGGAACGTCCTGCAGGCACTGCAGGGGAATGACTCCATGGATCCTGTGACGTGGTTCCCAGAGCAGACTGCCCAGCTTGTCTGGCAAAATGCCTCATCGCCAGAACTAACCGACAAGCACCAAGACCTGGCTTGGCTGGCGGTGAGGGGAGCCCTCTCAGTCAGATCCTTCCTGCACCGCCGGAACCTCACTACCGGCGCACGCTGCCTTCGGGACGGCTGCTACGGAGAGGAGATGGTGGCCCACCTCTTCACAGAGTGTGGATTTGCCAAGACAGTCTGGAGAGGTCTGCAGGGGTCCCTGTCACGATTCATTCCGAGCAGCTCCGTCACAGAGGACTCTGTGCTCTACGGACTGTTCCCAGGGACGCATTCCGAGACTGACATCGAGTGCTGCTGGAAGGTCATCAACTCGGTGAAAGACGCTCTTTGGTCTGCCCGATCCTTGTTGACCTCCCAGCGGAGCGAGCTGTCCGTCAAGGAATGTTGCCGACTGGCCCGCTGCAGACTGCAGGAGTACGTGCTGAGGGACGCACTGAAGCTTGGTGCAGCCAACGCTAAGGCCCTGTGGGGGAGGAGCACAGTCTAGGGTCCTTCCGCTGCTGGACATGGGGGGGCAGGGTGTGGTGGAGAGAGACGCCCCTCCAAATAAGGGATACTGGGTAAATGTCTGTAAATGTAAGTAAATGTCTAAGTGAATGCCTGTATCGAATGTAACCTCCGGAAATGTCGGATGGGCTTGTTAAAAAAGATGTTTTGTAAATGATATTTGTTACTTGAATAAAGTATTTTTTGATATAAATAGTGTGTGTAGGATAGTTTTAATGTGCGGGGATCGCTGGGCGGCGCAGACCCGGTGGGCCGAAGGGCCTGTTTCCGCGATGTATCTCTAAATCTCTAAATCTAAAAACCTGCGTGGGTTTTCTCTGAGATCTTCAGTTTCCTCCCACACTCCAAAGACGTACAGGTTTGTAGGTTAATTGGCTTGGTAAATGTAAAAATTGTCCCTAGTGTGTGTAGGATAGTGTTAACGTGCGGGGATCACTGGTCGGCGCGGACCCAGTGGGCCGAAATGGCCGGTTTCCGCTCTGTATCTCTAAACTAAATCCTGTCATAATCTTTGGTTTGATTCACCCCTGCCGTGGGGAAGAAGGTACAGGAGCCTGAAAACGGTAACGTCCAGGTTCAGGAACAGCCTCTTCCTGAAGATAGACACAAAAAGCTGGAGCAACTCAGCGGGACAGGCAGCATCACTGGAGAGAAGGAATGGGTGACGTTTCGGGTCGAGACCCTTCATCAGACCCGTTTCAACCCGAAACGTTACCGATTCCTTCTCTCCAGAGATGCTGGACCGCTTTCTGGAATAGGTTATGGCACCGTTCCTGCATTGTACATATTTTAAACTCTGAATAACATTTATTTTGATTTTGTTTTTAAAGATTCTGAATAAGGGGTCCCAACCAGAAACATCACCCATCCATGTTCTCCTGAGATGCTGCCTGCCCGGCTGAGTTACTCCAGCAGTAGAAACAACGAATTGCAGGTGCTGGTTAATGGGCACAGAGTGCTGGGGTAACTCGGCAGGTCGGGCAGCAGCTCTGGAGGACATGGAACGCAGAGCTGCGGGTGATTCAGAGCGAGGGTCTGCTGGTGCCAGGCTCATGGTGGCCAGAGTGGAACGCAAGGTACGGAAGGAGAACTGATGGGTCTGAAGAAGGGTCTTGACCCAAAACGTCACTATCCATGTTCTCCAGAGATGCTGTCTGACTCACTCCAGCACTTTGTGTCAAATCTCTGGTTCGTTTTATTGAGAGGCAACAATCCAGCAATTATACTGACAGAAACAAAGTATTACTGACAACCTGTGGATTAAAACAAAACACAGTCTGTGTTAATACTGATCTGATCTGATCAGTCTGAAGAAGGGTCTCGACCCGAAACGTCACCCATTCCTTCTCTCCTGAGATGCTGCCTGACCAGCTGAGTTACTCCAGCATTTTGTGAATAAATACCTTCTGATCTGATCGAAGGTATTTATTCACAAAATGCTGGAGTAACTCAGCGGGTCAGGCAGTGTCTCAGGAGAGAAGGAATGGGTGGCGTTTCGGGTCGAGACCCTTCTTCAGACTGAATCTGATCTGATCATTTCAATGTTACAAACTTTGATGTCGGCAACAGGTGACTAATTGTTCTATTAATAGTGGTAGATTTAGTTTAGAGATGCTGCGTGGAAACAGGCCCTTCGGCCCACCGAGTCCGCACCGACCAGCGATCCCCATACACCAGCTCTATCCAACACACTAGGGACAATTTACAATTTTTACCAAAGCCAAATAACCTACAAATCTGTATGTCCTTGGAGTGTGGGAGGAAAGTGGAGCACAGGCAGAAAACCCACGCAGGTCACAGGGAGAACATACAAACTCCGTACAGACAGCACCCGGAGTCAGGATCGAACCGGGGTCTCTTGCGCTGTAAGGCAGAAACTCTACCGCTGCGCCACTGTGCAACCCTAGATATTTAAGCAAACATCATTTGTTTACTTTTACCAGTACTCTGTAAGAAGTTAATCAACTAAAATAAGCAGGTTTTAACTGATATAGGAACAATTTCTCTATCTCTAATAGAGAGTATTAGACCGTCTAACTGTATCTCTAAATCTAAATCTAAAAAATTAAAAATAATTGGTCACAATGTCTGGTTTTTGACCATGTCTGAAAACAGTAACGTCCAGGTTCAGGAACAGCCTCTTCCTGAAGATAGACACAAAAAGCTGGAGAAACTCAGCGGGACAGGCAGGATCTCTGGAGAGAAGGAATGGGTGACGTTTCGGGTGGAGTCCCTTCATCAGACCCGTTTCGACCCGAAACGTTACCGATTCCTTCTCTCCAAAGATGCTTTTTGGTTTTTGTTTGACTGCACTGAATGAGTTGGCTGAAACTTGAAACGAATGGGATTGACATTTTTTTAAATTTATTCATCCACATCTTCACCAAGTTGCTATTTAATCTCCTTTCCCCAAACCTCCATACCATAAGGGGTTCGCTGATGACAATTGCTTCCGAATGTTGGCATGAACTCAGCTTCAGCGCAAGTGGATGGGGTACTTAGCTCAGTAACCTGGATACAAAATCAGTTCAGATGCTTCATACATTTGAGTGATGTTCGCATGTGATGTCGGAATGATCTCATTCAGATGAGCCAGTCGGAGGCTTGCAGTCAGATGACCCACACCCTGGAAGACGCTATGTACCAAGGGCTAAGTCTGCATAATTTATGGTATTTTGATGTCCCACAGAGCAGCAGGAATGAGATTGAATTTCATTGAGAACTGATTCTGTTCATTCAGATATGACATGTAAACGAAACCAGCTTGCGGGTTGACAACTGGCCTTGTTTCACCGGCATATATATATATATATATATTCCACAGATATATATATATATATCTCACTCCTTCTGGAAAGATGGGAAGAACACATGTTGGAGGCTTCCGAGAGATTATGGAGTCCAGTGAACATCAGAGGTTTCATTGTCGCTGCACAGTTGGAGGGGGCGTCTCTCAGATGTGACGTTGACACAGAGGTCTGTCTGCTCTGCAGGTGCATGTATGAGGCCCGATGGTGGTTTTGAAAGAAGAAGAAGGGGAGGCAGTCCCCATGCCCTGACCATTGCTCATCCTCAACCAGCATCACAGATCATCCTGTTAGCACGCTGCTGTTTAGTTTAGTTTAGAGATTGCGATGCGGAATCAGGCCCTTCAGCCCATCGAGTCCGCGCCGATCAGCGATCCCCGTTCGCTAACATTATCCGGCACACACTAGGGACAATATACAATTTAAAAAAAAACTAAGACCATAAGTGATAGGAGTACAATTAGGCTATTCAGCCCATCAAGTCTGCTCCGCCATTCAATCATGGCTGATCTATCTCTCCCTCCTAACCCCATTCTCCTGCCTTCTCCCCATAACCTCTGACACCCGTACTAATCTCCGCCTTAAATATATCCACTACCTTGACCTACGCAGCCATCTGTGGCAATGAATTCCACAGATTCACCACCCTCTGACCAAAGAAATTCCTTCATATCTCCTTTCTAAAGGTAGTCATTCAAAAGTAAGCCAATAGCTGCAACATGGTTTGTGTTGTCAGCTGCTAAATATTGTAAAGGTTTTTTTGTAACAGCCTTAGCTTGTGCTGTCACATAAACTAGTGTAGGAAGGAACTACAGATGCTGGTTTAAACCGAAGATAGACACAAAAAGCTGGGGTAACTCAGCGGGACAGGCAGCATCTCTGGAGAGAAGGGAGGGGTGACATTTCGGGTCGAGACCCTTCCATTGGGCAGCGACAATCAACTGCCTCGTGCGGAGATTCTGAATTAGGTACAGAACGGTGCCGACACGAAATGTCGCCTGTCCATTCTCTTCACGGATGCTGCCTGACCCGCTGAGCCCCTCCAGGATGAGAGGAGATCTTATCGAAACGTATAAGATTATTAAGGGGTCGGACACGTTAGAGGCAGGAAACATGTTCCCAATGTTGGGGGAGTCCAGAACAAGGGGCCACAGTTTAAGAATAAGGGGTAGGTCATTTAGAACTGAGATGAGGAAAAACCTTTTCAGTCAGAGAGTTGTGAATCTGTGGAATTCTCTGCCTCAGAAGGCAGTGGAGGCCAATTCTCTGAATGCATTCAAGAGAGAGCTGGATAGAGCTCTTAAGGATAGCGGAGTCAGGGGGTATGGGGAGAAGGCAGGAACGGGGTACTGATTGAGAATGATCTGCCATGATCACATTGAATGGCGGTGCTGGCTCGAAGGGCCGAATGGCCTCCTCCTGCACCTATTGTCTATTGTCTATCTGTAGAAGTTGGTGAGGGTTGTTGGGGACACCCCAAACTTCCTAAGCCTTCTTGGAAAGTAGAGGTCCGTTCCCTGCCAGGAATGATGTACTTTTATTACCACTTTTATAGGGGAGCACTCGAAAGAGAAAAAAAAATATCCCCTTTGCTTTACAGTACAGCCGTGACTCCATCCACTGAATTGGAGAAGAGGTGTTGGTGATCATTTTAACTCAATCCTTTGCAATTCATTCTTCTGAAATGTCACCCCACCTCACTCAATCCCAAACCACTTCAAGGTTACTTTCAGGTTTTCCTTAAGCCTAGAAAGATAACTTCCGCTTTCCATTTCCTGCACCTGTACGCCTTCAGGTGGCTAACTCCAATGCCAGCAACGTTGTGTATTCAGGTATGTCCCCCTATCGTCAGGTTTTATCTTGCATCTGGACCATTCGGGAAGCTTCTAAATGTTGACCTCTGTCACAGAAGCCAAGAGGTGGGCGTGTGGTGTTGAGACAGTTGCCATTCCTGGACATGGAACGTAGATCAGCACAGCACGAGAACATGTCAAAGGTAGACAAAAAAAGCTGGAGTAACTCAGCGGCTCAGACAGCATCTCTGGAGAGAAGGAATAGTCGACCTTGACGCGAAACGTCACCTATTCCTTTTCTTCAGAGATGCAGGCTGACCCGCTGAATTAATCCAACTTTTTGTGTCTATTTTTGGTTTAAACCAGCATCTGCAGTTCCTTCCTACACAAGAACCGACGCTTTGCCCTAGATGTCTGTGCAGAACTTGATGCCAAAACCATCATTTATCTAGCTGCACATAACCCATGTCCTTCCATTCCCTCATGCCTATCCGAAAGTCTTTTAAATGGCGTTAACAAAACTGCTTCAAACAATGCGGTGCATTTCTAGGCATCGCCACCCTCCGTGCAAAAAAAAACTTGCTGCCTACCTCCCCTTTAAACCTTTCCCCTCGCGCCTTCAAACTATGCTCTCCAGTATCTTTAGATTTTTAGATTTAGAGATACAGCGCGGAAACAGGCCCTTCGGCCCACCGAGTCCACGCGATCCCCGCACATTAACACTATCCTACATGCACTAGGGACAATTTTTACATTTTACCCAGTCAATTAACCTACAAACCTGTACGTCTTTGGAGTGTGGGAGGAAACCGAAGATCTCGGAGAAAACCCACGCAGGTCACGGGGAGAACGTACAAACTCCGTACAGACGGCGCCCGTAGTCAGGATCGAACCTCAGTCTCCGGCGGCGCTGCATTCGCTGTAAGGCAGCAACTCTACCGCTGCGCCACTAGGATTTTTCCATCCGAGGGAAAAGGGTTCTGACTGTCTACCCTATCTATGCTTCTCATAATTTTATACATTTCTACCAGGTCTCCCTGTAACCTCCGGTGTTCTGGAGAAAAAAAATCCAAATATGTCCAAACTCTCCCTGTAGTTAATACCCCACTAATCCAAACATCATTCCGATAAACTTCCTCTGCACTCTTTCCAAAGCCTCCGTATCCTTCCTGTAATGGACAGCCCAGAACTGTACGCCAGATTCCAAGTGCGGCCTTAACCAAAGACCGATAAAGCTGCACCCTGACTTCCTGACTCTGATGTGCAGGAAAGAACTGCAGATGTTGGTTTACACTGAAGATAGACACAAAATGATGGAATCAGTCAACGGGACTTGCAGAATCTCTGGTCAGAAGGAATGGGTGAAAAAGGGTCCCGACCCGAAACGTCACCCATTTCTTCTCTCCAGAGATGCTGCCTGTCCCGCTGAGTTACTCCAGCATTCTGTGTCTAATTTCCTGACTCCTATACTCAATGCCCCGACCTATGCAAGCAAGCAAGCATATGGTATGCCTTCTTTACCACTCGAAGGGGTTGTGTTCTACATCACCTCACAGTTCTACAGACGACAATGCACACACAAGAGGATCATTAACAAAATTAAAGACCATTGATAGTGTGAATAGAAGCTAAAGTAAGGGACAGAGAATAGAATAGAATGAAAGAGATCGGCATCTTTGCGCTGAGTTATTATTTCTTCAGATTATCATACAGCATGCAGCAACAACAAAAACCCTGGGGGGCAGCGATGAATTCAGAGTCTTGCACACGTCAAAATTTCAACTGTTCTGTTAGTCACAAAACAGGTAGGGAGGCGCGGCGGAGGGCAGCATGGTGGTGCGGCGGTGGAGTTGCTGCCTTACAGCCCTTGCAGCGCCAGAGACCCGGGTTCAGTCCCGACTACGGGTGCCGTCTGTACGGAGTTTGTACGATCTCCCCGTGACCCGCGTGGGTTTTAGACAATAGACAATAGACAATAGGTGCAGGAGTAGGCCATTCAGCCCTTCGAGCCAGCACCGCCATTCAATGCGATCATGGCTGATCACTCTCAATCAGTACCCCGTTCCTGCCTTCTCCCCATACCCCCTCACTCCGCTATCCTTAAGAGCTCTATCCAGCTCTCTCTTGAAAGCATCCAACGAACTGGCCTCCACTGCCTTCTGAGGCAGAGAATTCCACACCTTCACCACTCTCTGACTGAAAAAGTTCTTCCTCATCTCCGTTCTAAATGGCCTACCCCTTATTCTTAAACTGTGGCCCCTTGTTCTGGACTCCCCCAACATTGGGAACATGATTCCTGCCTCTAATGTGTCCAATCCCCTAATTATCTTATATGTTTCAATAAGATCCCCCCTCATCCTTCTAAATTCCAGTGTATACAAGCCCAATCGCTCCAGCCTTTCAACATACGACAGTCCCGCCATTCCGGGAATTAACCTAGTGAACCTACGCTGCACGCCCTCCATAGCAAGAATATCCTTCCTCAAATTTGGAGACCAAAACTGCACACAGTACTCCAGGTGCGGTCTCACCAGGGCCCGGTACAACTGTAGAAGGACCTCTTTGCTCCTATTCTCCGAGATCTTCAATCTCCACCCACACTCCAAAGACTTACAGGTTTGTAGGTTAATTGGCTTATTATAAGTGTAGATTGTCCCCAGTGTGCGTTAGTGTGCGGGGATCGTTTGTCGGTGCGGACTCGGTGGGCCGAAGGGCCTGTTTCCGCGCTGTATCTCTAAACTAAACTAAACTAAGCTAAAATTACCGAGCTGGTTTAATGCAAAGGCTCTTCATTTACAAGGGGTGGCGATGCAGGTCGTGATTTTGGCTGAAGAGCTATAAGATTCATAGGAGTATGATCTCTTTGACTGCTCCATCTTCTCAACTCTTCCTACTCTTCCTAAGATTTCCTGACGTATTGGCAGATGTACACTCTTCCACACTGAGAGTTGGGCTGGTCTTTAAACCAGTTTGGTTAACAGGGTAGTCTTCTGTTATATGAATATATATATATTCTGAAGAAGCGTCTCGACCCAAAATGTCACCCATTCCTTCTGTCCAGAGATGCTGCCTGACCCGCTGAGTTACTCCAGCTTTTTGTTTCTATTTTCAGTTTAAACTAGCATCTGCAGTTCCTTCCAACACACGCACGCATACATACACCGATCAGCCAAAACATTATGACCACTGATAGGTGAAGTGAAGAACATTGGTTATCTTGTTACAATGGCACCTGTCAATGGGTGGGATATATTAGGCAGCAAGTGAACAGTCAGTTCTTGAAGTTGATGTGTTGGATGCAGGAGAAATGGGCAGGAGTAAAGACCTGAGCGACTTTGACAAGGGCCAAATTGTTATGGCCAGACGACTGGGTCAGAGCATCTCTGAAACGGCAAGGCTTGTGGGGTGCTCCCGGTCAGCAGTGGTGAGTGCCTACTGACAGTGGTCCGAGGAGGGACAAACCACAAACCAGCGACAGGGTGTTGGGCACCCAAGGCTCATCGATTCGCGAGGGCAACGAAGGCTATCCCGTCTGGTCCAAACCGACAGTGGGAAGACGACAAGCCAGTGGAGGGAGTGTGATGCTCTGGGCAATGTTCTGCTGGGAAACCCTGGGACCAGCCATTCATGTGGACGTCAATTTGACACGTGTCACCTACCTAAACATCGTTGCAGATCAGGTACACCCCTTCGTGGCAATGGTATTCCCTGATGGCAGTGGCCTCTTTCAGCAGGATAATGCGCCCTGCCACACTGCACACGTTGTTCGGGAATGGTTTGAGGAACATGATGAAGTGTTCACGGTGTTGCCCCGGCCTCCAAATTCTCCAGATCTCAATCCGATTGAGCATCTGTGGGATGTACAGGATCGACAAGTCCGATCCACGGCGGCTCCACCTCGCAACTTACAGGACTTGAAGGATCTGCTGCTCATGTTTTTGTGTCAGATACCACAGGACACCTTCAGGGGTCTTGTAGAGAGTCCATGCCTCGGCGGGTCGGCGCTGTTTTGGCGGCACACGGAAAACCAACAGCATATTAGCAACAGCAACAGCAGCCAACGGCGGCACGGTGGCGCAGCGGTCGAGTTGCTGCCTTACAGCAAATGCAGCGCCGGAGACTCAGGTTCGATCCTGACTGCGGGCGCCGTCTGTACGGAGTTTGTACGTTCTCCCCGTGACCTGCGTGGGTTTTCTCCGAGATCTTTGGTTTCGTCCCACACTCCAAAGACGTACAGGTATGTAGGTTAATTGGCTGGGCAAATGTAAAAATTGTCCCTAGTATGTGTAGGATAGTGTTAATGTGCGGGGATCACTGGGCGGCGCAGACTCGGTGGGCCGAAGGGCCTGTTTCCACGCTGTATCTCTAAATCTAAAAAAATCCAAAAAAATCTAAATCTATTAGGTAGGTGGTCATAATGTCTTGGCTGAGCGGTGTATATATATATATATATATATATATATATATATATATATATGTGGGTCTCTGATGATGCTGGCTGCCTTTTTGAGGCAGTGACCCCGGCAAATCGCTCCGCTGGTGGGGAGGTGGGCCCACCTCTGCCGAGTTGGTAGACCTGTACTCTGTCCTTGAGTGCGGCCCCCAAACCCTGTGGTCTGGGATGGCTCTGATCCCCGCTCTGTCTGTGGTGGGTGGATGGAGAGGCTGAGGGTAACGAGGAGAGATGCACCCATTGTTCCTGGTCCACGAGTGGCACTTTAACCTGTTCGTTGCCAAGTTATTTTTTTACACCATTGGCCATGACCCGAGTATACTCGTGGGTGGCACTGAACAGGTTAAAGACAAAGACCTTCCCCTTGCAATTCCCGTTGTAGGGCACAATGACTCTAAACACTGTAGAGTTGCTGACTTACAGCGCTTTCAGCGCTGGACACCCGGGTTCAATCCCGACTACGGGTGCTTGCCTGTATAGAGTTTGTACGTTCTCGCCGTGACCGCGTGGGTTTTCTCCCGAGATCTTCGCTTTCCTCCCACATTCCCATACACAGACATACAGGTTTGTCGGTTAATTGGCTTGGTATAAGTGTAAATTGCTCCTAGTGTGTGGTGTGTAGGATGGCGTTAGTGTGCGGGGATCACTGGTTGGCACAGACTTCGTGGGCCGAAGGACCTGTTTCTGCGCTGTATCTCTAAACTGGTCAAACTAAACTGAACAAACTAAACAAACGCAGGCTCGGCGATTGCTTCACTCAACACCTGCGCTCGGTCCGCGTTAACCAACCTGATCTCCCGGTGGCCGAGCATCTCAACTCCCCCTCCCATTCCCAGTCTGACCTTTCTGTCATGGGCCTCCTCCAGTGCCATAGTGAGGCCCACCGGAAATTGGACGAACAGCACCTCATATTTCGCCTGGGCAGCTTGCAGCCCAGCGGCATGAACATCGACTTCTCCAACTTTAGATAGTTCCTCTGTCCCTCTCTTCCCCTCCCCTTCCCAGATCTCCCTCTATCTTCCTGTCTCCACCTATATCCTTCCTTTGTCCCGCCCCCCCCTGACATCAGTCTGAAGAAGGGTCTCGACCCGAAACGTCGCCCATTCCTTCTCTCCCAAGATGCTGCCTGACCTGCTGAGTTACTCCAACATTTTGTGAATAGATACCTTCGATTTGTACCAGCATCTGCAGTTATTTTCTTAAACTAAACTGAAAGGCAATAGACTTATCATGTGAATGAGTGAAAGAAGTACCAGTATTAATAAAGCCAGTTTACTTATCTTTTTAACTGCCTTCTCTACTGGTAAAGTATTTGTGTATACAGGTCTCTTCATTCAGCTTCTGCCCATCTCCGCCATTTGTTTATGGCTCCCTGAAGTTTGTAGCTATTCTCATTGTTACATTTCTGAATTATGTGCATTCTGTAACCTTTACATTTGTCCACGGATATGGCCCATCAATGTACAACAAATTGATTAGTTATCTTAACACTGACCGCAAGGGAGGTGAAGTCTGTATTCCTCTCCAGTCTGTGAAGCAAATGCTCGCCACGTTATCTAGTCTCTGTCCCTTACTTGAGCTTCTATTCACACTATCAATGGTCTTTAATTTTGTTAATGATCCTCTTGTCAAGTGTCTCTTGTGAGACCAGGTGCACAACATTGGTGACACCATCCTCCTCAGTGCTTTTCATCGCATGGAATATTGAACAGCGTAACACAAGAACAGGCCTTTTGGCTCGCAATGTCCGCAATGAACTTGATGCCAAGTTAAATGAATCTCCTCGGCCCGCATGGAATCCACACCCCCCCAATCCCTGCCTATCCAAAACCATCCTAAATGCCACTGTGGTATCTGCCTCCACCACCACCCCTGGAAGCACGTTCCAGCCACCCGCCACCCTCTGTGCTAAAAAGCCTGTCCGCACATCTATATACTAAAACTCTTGTTTGTTTGTTTGTTCCTGAACTACAGCCAAAACGGTACACGATAGCGCGACAATTTTAGGCCCACCTTACTCACCGTCGTCCCTTTGGTGCTAATGGAAGAAGTTTCATTGAAATCGGTGTTATATTTTTTAAGTTATTCACATATTGATGTTAAAATCTATCTCCTAGGGAGGGAGAGGGAGGGAGGGGGTGGAGGGAAGGGGGGGGAAGGGGGGAGGAGGAAGGATAAGCGGGGGTTGAGGGGGATGGAGTGGGGGGAGGGGAAGGAGGGGTGAGGGAGGGGGAGAGGAGGGATGGGGTGGGGGTGAGGGGTGGGGAGGGGGGAATGGGGGAGAGGGGAGGGGGGAGGAGGGAGGAGGAAGGATAAGCAGGGGTTGAGGGGGATGGAGTGGGGGGAGGGGAAGGAGGGGTGAGGGAGGGGGAGAGGAGGGATGGGGTGAGGGGGGGTGGGGAGGGGCAGGGAGGGGGAGAGGAGTGATGGGGTGAGGGTGGAGAGGTGTGGGGTAGTGGTGGGGAGGGAGAGGAGGGATGGGGGTTAGGGTGGAGGGGTGTGGGGTAGTGGTGGGGAGGGGGGAGGGGTGTGGAGGGGGGAAGGGGGGAGAGGGGAGGGGGGAGGAGAGGTTTGATGCAGGAGAGGTTTGAGCCCAACGGGTCCACTTGGTCTAGTCTACTTTAAACCTTGCCCTTCTCACCTTAAAGCTGTGTCTTTAGAATGTCTTTGATATTTCCAATCTGGGAAAAAGTTCTGACCTTCCATCCTGGCAATAGGTCTACAGAGCCTCGCGGCTTGACCGGTGGTCAATGAGGGCGCGGGGGGACTGCCCTTGAGGGAGGGGAGGGGGATAAACAATGAGCAACGGAGGACCTGGCGTGGGAGGACCACCATGAGAGAGGGGGAGAGGGGGGGGGGAGAACAATGGAGGAGCCGGCCGATGTACTTTGTAACTTTGTCAGCACCGTTTACGTGACGACGCGGCAAATTTCACTCCGACTTGTCACTTCGGACAATAAAATATTCCATTCCATTCCCCTATCGCTGCCTGTTGGAATTTTATAAACATCTATCAGGTCTCCCCTTAAACATCATCAATGATTATTTATTCAAATGCACGTCGCTTTGGAAATGACACTTCACGTTTCCCCACATTAATGTCTGTTTCCTTGCAACATTCAGATGTTAAACGTGGTTCTGCTGATTTGGCATTACTCTTGCCTGCACCTTGTAGATAAGATCAAAATTGTCATCAAATTGGGGCTTTTTCTCCCCTGTTTGAAATGTACTGCAGTTTTTATGTCGTGGATGTTCCTCCACAGGGCAACGGAAATTGGAACATATTTCTAAATGATGTATTTGGAGATAAAGCAGATCGATCTCTATTAAATAGGCAAGTCAAGGACAAACAGAAATGGCTTTTGATAATACAACCCGATCCTTGGTTTCACGAGGAAATGGGCGAAGGCACTAAATGGTGCTTTAACAAATGATGGGAAGAGAGTCCGGAGTCATATGTGACTCTGCCATATGTCCCAGATAGAATAATGAAATTCTTGCGTGCAGCAACACAACAACATGTGCAAAAATAATACTCTGCAAAACAATTTAATAAATGAGAAAAATAGCTAAGTGTGTCTATATATATATATATATATATATACTAGACAAAGTGGACCCGTTGGGCCCAAACCTCTCCTGCATTGGTGCAGCACCCTGTTCTTCCCCCCCTTCCCTCTCTCCTCAACCCCCTCTCCCCTCTCCCTTCTCCCCCACTCCCCCCTCCCTCCCTCCTCCCCTCCCCCTCCCCTCCTTTTAAACTTTAAAATGTGAATAACTTAAAAAATATGACACCGATTTCAATAAAACTACTTGCATTATCACTAAAGTGACAATGGTGAGTAAGGTGGGCCTAAAATTGTCACGCTATCGTGTGCCGTTTTGGCTGAGGTTCAGTCACAAACAAGATAACAAACGAGAGTTTTAGTATATAGATCTATATATATATTATATATATATATAGATGGACATACTCGGATATACAACAGCCGGAAACAGGCCCTTTCGGCCCACCAAGTCCGCGCCGCCCAGCGATCCCCGTACATTAACACTATCCTACACCCACTAGGGACAATTTTTTTTTACATGTACCCAGCCAATTAACCTACATACCTGTACGTCTTTGGAGTGTGGGAGGAAACCGAAGATCTCGGAGAAAACCCACGCAGGTCACGGGGAGAACGTACAAACTCCTTACAGTGCAGCACCCGTAGTCAGGATCGAACCTGAGTCTCCGGCGCTGCATTCGCTGTAAAGATGCCACTTTATATATAAATGTATATATATTATACACACACATCTGCACACATATAAAAACAAGCCAACAATAATAGTGCAAAAAGATAAACCCAATGCCTCCCAGCGTATGTAGTGCCAGAGCTTATTTAGAAGTTATACTGTGTAATAGCCTGATGGCTGTAGGAGCTGTTCCTGACAGTTTTCAGGCTTCCTATATTTTCTTTCCGATGTCAGGGTGTGGCCAGGGTTGTGCGGGTCTCTGATGATGCTGGCTGCCTTTTTCTGGCAGCGACTCCTGTAAATCCCTTCGATGTTGGGGAGGTCAGAACTCGTGATGGACTGGGCAGTGTTCACAACCTTTTACAGTCTTCTTCATTCCCGAGGGTCCAAGTTTCCGCACCAGGCCGGGATGCAACCAGTCGCTATGCTCTCCAGCATATATCTGTAAAGATACATTGTTCATTCGTAGGTTCTGAATGTTGTAGGTCTGATAGCGAAATATCTCTTTCTCATTATCTCACTTACCGTACGGACAAACTCAGTTAATGTGCTCTTTAAGAGCGGTGTTAAGAGGTACGATGCCACTTTGTCACGCTGAGATAGTGCGTCTCTTGTTTTTGTTCCTTACAGTGGAAAGGGTACAAAATTTGCCCTAAGCCTCTTTGGCTTCGTCTTCACTGCATGTTCTCTCAGACACTGAAATATTAACACAGATAAGCGAGCTCACAGATCTCTCACTAGGTTCACCGAAGCATTCATCGCGGTTCTTTGTTTTGTAATTAGTGAGTGCCTATTGTCTGATCTCCTACGGAAATAGACATTTATTTCCCCACTGCACAAGAGCAGTTCAACGTTAGATCGATGATGGACACAAAATGCTGGAGTAACTCAGCGGGGCAGGCAGCATCTCTGGAGAGATGAAATGGGTCACCTTTCGTGTTGAGACCCTTCTTCAGAGCCTATAGAAGGGTCTCGACCCAAAACGTCACCCATTCCTTCTCTCCAGAGATGCTGCCTGTCCCGCTGAGTTACTCCAGCATTTTATGTCTATCTTTGATTTAAACCAGCATCTGCAGTTCTTTCCTGCACTCAACGTTAGTCCTGTTACACCAGCATCTGAGGGTAGATTATCCTTCCCACCTGTGATTAATCGGCTCAGCTCCTTTCAGCTGCACGGCTCTAACAAGTGTAATTAAGGATTTTTGTAATCTGGATTTCTCATCTATATTTGGTGAAAATTCATTTATATGTGCTTTCTTGAGGCATCGTGTTTATCACAGGCATGTCGTATGTGTTTAGTTTGGTTTAGTTAGTTTATTGTCACGCATACCGAGGTACAGTGAAAAGCTTTTGTTGCGTGCTAACCAGTCAGCAGAAAGACAATACATTATTACAATCGTGCCACTTGCAGTGTATAGATACATGATAAGGGAATAACGTTTAGTGCAAGGTAAAGCCAGCAAAGTCCGATCAAGGAAAGTCCGAGGGTCATCAAAGAGGTGGACAGTAGTTCAGCTCTGCTCTCTGGTTGTGGTGGGATGATTCAGTTGCCTGATAACAGCCGGGAAGAAACTGTCCCTGAATCTGGAGACGTGTGCGTTTTCACACTTCCGCATCTTTTGCCTGATGGGAGAGGGGAGAAGAGGGAGTGGCCAGGGTGCGACTCGTCCTTGATGATGCTGCTGGCCTTGCCGAGGCAGCGTGAGGTATAAATGGAGTCAATGGAAAGGAGGTTGTTAAGTGTGATGGTCTGGGCTGCGTCCACAATTCGCTGCAATATCTTGCGGTCTTGAAAGCAGCTGTTCCCTAACCAAGCAGTGATGCAGCCTGATAAAATGCTTTCTGTGCGGGTGTATATGTGTGCGTGCGTATGTGTGCGTGTGTGTGTGTGTGTGTGTGTGTGTGTGTGTGTGTGTGTGTGTGTGTGTGTGTGTGTGTGTGTGTGTGTGTGTGTGTGTGTGTGTGCTCAACATACGGATCTTGTCATTTGTATACTGACGGATTATGTTTTCATAAATGCTCATCAAGAAGGCAGCAGGCAAACAAAAAGAACAGCAAAGTTCTACCTCCGTATGATTTAATTTGGTGTAGCGGTCTGGTGAGATAACTGTCAGGGGATGCACTGGAATCAACAGCAGCATCCATCTGCTGCTGGAGTCAATACACATGTCTGATTACAGCATCAAGGACATTCTAAGTGGCCGGCAGAAATATAAAGATTCTCAGACACGCCAAGGCTTGTGAGCCTTTAATGTTCCGGTACTGATTTATCCTTAGACTTTTCTGCCAGTCAAAGACATCAAAGGTGCTTGCACTGTTCAGTCGGTGTTTATTAGAAAATATCGTAATTTAAGCCTGAATAAGCTTCAAAGGACCAATGTGACTACTTGGCCAGCAGGGATGAGATGTAAATGTAGGCCTGAGCTGCCCTTGATTACAGAGAGATGATTAAAGCTGAGGTGAACTTGATTTACAGCTGCAGTTGGTGAGACAAAGCTGTAAATGTAATATTATCTGTTGCAGATAGATTGGTGTCTGGGGAGTTGGATATGAGACTGATCTGCATGTGGCTGCACAACCATGCAAGCTTTCCATTACCAGGTCATTTAGACAGAGAATGATATTCTGGTTATAATGAGCAGTGAATATGTAACGGTTCACTGAAGATCAAGGTTAGTCCATTTAATTAGACCAATTTATCTTTTAAATTTAGCAAGCAGAGTGTTGAGTTCCTGCTCACATTTGAATATTGGTACAATACAACATATCGCTGGATCTAGTATTGTGAAATTGGGACGGGCAAGTTAATGAAGTGTTTGTGGAGGAGCCTTTTGGGACCAGTGACCCCAGGCTTAGGTTTAAGATAGTTATGGATAGGGACGGAGAGGATCCACATGTTAAAATGCTCAACTGGGGTAAGGCCAACTTTGAGGGTATGAGAGAAGGTCTCGCTCAAGTTGACTGGAGCAGGTTATTTGGCGGGAAAGGAACATTGGCCAAGTGGGATGTTTTAAAAAATGTGCTGACAAAAGCTCAGGGTGTGTACATCCCCGTTAGAGTGAAGGGCAAAGCAGGCAAACGTAAGGAAGCTTGGCTGAGGAGGGAAATGGAGGCGATGGTCAAAAACAAGAAGGGTGCGTGGGACAGGTATAGGCAGCTGGGATCAAGTGTATCCCAGGAGGAGTTTCGGGAGCTAAGGAGTGGACTGAAAAAGGAGATCAGAAGGGCAAAAAGGGGCTAGGAGATAGCTCTGGCGGGTAGCATTAAGGACAATCCCAAAAGATTTTAGAAATACATAAGGGGGAAAAGGGTAACTGGAGAGAAAGTGGGACCACTCAGGAATCAAAACGGTCACCTCTGTGGGGAGCCACAGGAGATGGGCAAGGTCCCCAAAGAGTATTTCTCCTCTATATTTACCAAGGAGAAAGACTGTCGTGTAGGAAGGTAGACAAATCTCCAGGGCCCGATCAGATATATCCGAGGACATTGCAGGAAACTAGAGATGAAATTGCGGGAGCCCTGGTTGAAATTTACGAGTCGTCCTTAAATACAGGAGAGGTGCCGGAAGACTGGAGGGTGGCAAATGTTGTGCCTCTTTTCAAGAAGGACTGAAGGGGAAATGCTGGGAAGAATAGGACGGTGAGCTTAACATCTGTAGTTGGAAAGTTACTAGAGAGTATTCTGAGGGATAGGTTATACAGGCATTTGGATGGGCAAGGGCTGATTAGGGATAGTCAGCATGGTTTTGTACGTGGGAGGTCGTGTCTCACAAATCTGATTGATTTTTTTGAAGACGTGACCAAAAAGGTCGATGAGGGCAGAGCGGTAGATGTTGTGTACATGGAATTCAGTAAGGCATTCAACAAGGTTCTACATGGTAGGCTGCTCTGGAAGGTTAGATTGCATGGGATCCAAGGAAAGATAGCTGAATGGATAGCAAATTGGCTTTATGGAAGGAAGCAGAGGGTGATGGTGGAAGGTTGGTTCTCGAAAATGGAGGCCTGTGACTAGTGGTGTGCCTCAGGGTTCGGTGCTGGGCCCGTTACTGTTTGTCATCTACATCAATGATTTGGATGAGAACATAAAGGGCAAGAATAGCAAGTTTGCTGATGATTCAAAAGTGAGTGGTTTTGCAGATAGTGAAGATGGTTGTGAAAGATTGCAGCAGGATCTGGATCGATTGGCCAGGCGGGCTGAGGAATGGTTGATGGAATTTAATACAGAAACGTGTGAGGTGTTGCATTTTGGGACTTCTAACAAGGGCAGGACCTACACAGTAAATAGTAGGCCTCTGGGTTGTGTTGTAGAGCAGAGGGATCTAGGAGTACAGGTGCATGGTTCCTTGAAGGTCGAGTTGCAGATAGATAAGGTGGTCAATCAGGGTATTGAGTGTAGAGGTTGGGAGGTCATGTTGCAGTTGTATACAACGTTGGTGAGATCTCATTTAGAATATCGTGTTCAGTTCTGGGCACCATGTTATAGGAAAGATAATGTCAAGCTTGAAAGGGTTTAGAAAAGATTTACAAGGATGTTGCCAGGACTAGAGGGTGTGAGCTGTAGGGAGAGGTTGAGTAGGCTGGGTCTCTATTCCATAGAGCGCAGGAGGATGAGGGGGGATCTTATTGAGGTGCACAAAATCATGAGAGGAATAGATCGGGAAGATGCACAGTCTCTTGCCCAGAGTAGGGGAATCGAGGACCAAAGGACATAGGTTCAAGGTGAAGGGAAAAAGATTTAATAGGAATCCGAGGGGTAACTTTTTCACACAAAGGGTGGTGGGTGTATGGAACAAGCTGCCAGAGGAGGTAGTTGAAGCTGGGACTATCCCTTCTTTTAAGAAGCAGAGTTAGACAGGTACATGGATGGGGCAGGTTTGGAGGGATATGGATCATGCGCAGGCAAGTGGGACTAGTGTAGCTGGGACATTGTTGGCCGGTGTGGGCAAGTTGGGTAGAAGGGCCTGTTTCCATACTATATCACTTTATGACGCTCTGACTCTATTAATACATTTCTTCATATCAGAAGCAAATCTACTCCCAATTTATTTTCCAAGGAAGAATGGCATCCCCTGTTGTTGTGCTTAAAGGGTTCTGCAAAGGCAATAGGAATGCAAGTAAATGGCATGGTGGAGCAGCAGTGGAGTTACTGCCTTAGAATGCTAGAGACCAGGGGATGCCATTCTTCCTTGGGTTCAATCCTGACTACTGGTGATGTCTGTATGGGATTTGTATTTTCTCACCTTGACCGCGTGTGTTTTCTTTGGGTGCTACGGTTTCCTCCCACACTCCAAATACGTACAGGTTTGGAGGTCAATTGGCATCAGTATAATTGTAAATTGTCGGGAGTGTGTGTAGGATAGCGTTAGTGTGTGGGGATTGCTAGGCGGCACGGACCCGATGGACCAAAGTGCCTGTTTCCGCGCTGCCTCTACAAACTAAACTAAACAAAATGTGTCAACGATGCAGGGTCCCAATGCTGAGTTACTCCAGCACTTTGTGCCTGTCTTCGGAGCCAACCGCCATCTGCAGTTCCTTCCTACAACTGAATTCCTCCGGAGATGCTGCCTGACCCGCTGAGTTACTCCAGTACTTTGTGTCTCTCTTTTGGTATAAAGCAGCATCTGCAGTTCTTTGCTTGTACTAGTTCTTGATGTGGATTGACTTGGGTCCTTACCTGTTTGGCTTAAGGTATTTTAGGATTAGGTATCTATACAAAAACAGAAAGGCGAGGATAAAAGACATACGTTAGGTCGAGGTTGGAATTTTCGACACGAGAAAGAGCACCGAAGCTGTGGAGAAACTCCTGCTCTTCAGTAACACGACAACAAGGTTGAAAGGAGAGCGTACTTGGGAAAACTTCAAAAGCCATGACCAGATCAGAGTGCTTAACAGTGGCTCTTGTATAAAAGTGCGACGTTTTGAAAGGGCTGAAAGAGTAAACAGTAAAAAACAAACCTCTCTGTTGTTTTGCGAATTGTAAGATAGATATGGGTGATGAAGCTTACGTCGCAGAATGTAAGATATCTATTCAGAAACAATCCCTGACCTCCGCTCTTGCAACATCCAACTGCTTATTAAATTGTCCGCCACACACTTCAATCCCTCAAGCTGTCTAAACATCGCCCGTGATTCTGTCAGTCCATTTGTAACCTAACAATCCGTCTTGACCCCAGGTTCAACTTCTGAATTCATATCTATAGATTTTACTCTTGCCATTGAAACATGTTGGCTCCGTCGACTTCTCCATCCATCTGCTGCCGGAGCCCTCATTATTGCACTTGTTACCTGACGGTTCTATTCATCTCCCATCAATGGCTGCTTCGGGTTTCTCTGAAACCTGTCTCCGAACTTGCACCCTGCTCTCTACCACTTTCATATCTGAGCTCACAGATCTATTTTGGCTCAAATGTACACGGGCGCTCCTCAACTTACAATGGGGTCACGTTCCGATAAACCCATCGGAAACCGAAAATATCGTACGTCGAAATGCATCTAATGCACGTGATCACGTGGCCGGAAGCGAGCTGCGGGTCGCTGCCGTTGCCCAGCGTTTGCGCCATTGCGAAGTCAAAATACCGTAAGTGGAAGCATCGTTAGTCGGGGGGCATCTGTAGCTCCCATCAAATACCTCCATGGTTCTCATGTAACTTTCTCCACTCGTTTGTGTATAGAACGAACAGGAAGTTCATTCCTGGTGTTCTCCAGAACCTCTTGTTCGTTCTACACTCAAACAACACTCACATTATCCCAATGGTGCGAACATTGGAATTCTCCATCTTCAAGGAATACTCCCCCAACCCACTTCTTCTATCCCTTGCCCCCCCACCCCAAACCCATGCAAGTGTGCTCCCATTTCTCCCCCCATCTCCCACTCCCCACCAGTCCCCTTACTCTTTTTCCTACTTTCATACGCTCATCTCCCAACCCTGAGTCGATATCCCCTTTATCCCCCTTCCCCCTCCCGCCATCCCCTTTACCCCACATTCCTCTATCCAGTTTTACATTTCTCTCCTTATCGGACACCCTTTCATCCTCCTGTCCTTTGGCAACCATTTGCCACCTCTGTCTTTTGTCACCCATCGGAAAATGAAACCCGACTCACCTGTATCTAACTACCACTTGCCGCCCCACCTCTCTTTTCCAGCTTTCCACCCCTTACTCCAATTAATTGAAGTGGGTCCTGACCCAAAACGTCATCTGCCATTTCCAGCCCAGATGCGACCTGACCCACTGGGTTTCTCCAGCTCTCGGGTAGACACAAAAATGCTGGAGTTACTCAGCGGAAGGGGCAGCATCTCCGGAGAGAAGGAATGGGTGGCGTTTTGGGTTGAGGCCCTTCCTCAGACCTAATAGTAAGGATGAGGGAGTGGGGGCTTGGAAACCATGTCATTGAATAGGCGAAGGTGTCTTGGATGTAGGGAGGGAGGAATAAGACCAGGGGGGATAGGATGGAGTCGAGGTATCTGGAAATAATTTCAGTGGGGCAGGAGTAGGCAGGAGTCCTGGTCTGCCAGGGCAGTTCTACTTATGAATTTTGGGGAGAAGGTAAAACCGGGCAGTGCGGGGCTGGGGAACAATAAGATTATTAAGATTATTAAGGGGTTGGACACGCTAGAGGCAGGAAACATGTTCCCAATGTTGGGGGAGTCCAGAACAAGGGCCACAGTTTAAGAATAAGGGGTAGGCCATTTAGAACTGAGATGAGGAAAAACTTTTTCAGTCAGAGAGTTGTGAATCTGTGGAATTCTCTGCCTCAGAAGGCAGTGGAGGCCAATTCTCTGAATGCATTCAAGAGAGAGCTGGATTGAGCTCTTAAGGATAGCGGAGTCAGGGGGGTATGGGGAGAAGGCAGGAACGGGGTACTGATTGAGAATGATCAGCCATGATCACATTGAATGGCGGTGCTGGCTCGAAGGGCCGAATGGCCTCCTCCTGCACCTATTGCCTATTGTCTATTGTCTATAATAAGGTTGGTGGCTGTAGAGGGCAGACAGCCGGAAGTGATAAAATTAGAAATGGTCTGAGATTATGGCCTGGTGCCCATTATGGGGTCACGTCCAGCTCTTTTTGCCCTGCTCAGGATGCCAGCATCTGCAATCTCTTGTGTCCCTTAACCTCCGGTTCCTTCTCCACTCATTCAACCACCAGAACCTTTTTGTTCCTTCAGTGCCAACACCATCACTACAGTAAAGAAGGCACAGCAGAGACTCCACTTCCTGAGGATCCTCAGGAAAACCAACCTGCAGGAGAAGCTCATGTTGTCCTTCTATCGCTGCTCCATCGAGAGTGTGCTGGCATACTGTATAACCACATGGTATGCCAGCTGCTCAGAAAAGGACAGGAAGGCCCTTCAGAGGGTCATCACGACGGCCCAGAAGATCATCGGCTGCTCACTGCCCTCCCTGGAGCACCTGTTCAGCCTACGCTGCCTCAGTAGAGCAGGCAAAATAATAAAAGATCCATACCACCCCGGCCACCGTCTGTTTGTTCATCTGCCCTCTGGTCGACGTTTCAGGTCGATCAAATCCCGAACAAACAGACTTAAGAACAGTTTTTACCCCAGGGCCATACGAGAACTGAACACTACCTTTGCACTAGGCAACACCGTTAAAAAATCTTGTACTTAATATAATTGTATTTAATTGTATTTATGTATTTATTTGTTTTTGCATTTATTGCATATATGTTTTGTACGCACCGTCAGGATTGGCTATTTTTTAATTTCGTTGTACTCGTTGCAATGACAATAAATGAATATTATTATTATATTATTATTATTATTTCATCATCCCAGTTTCCCGGGTTTAAAGCACCAAAAATATCCAATGCAAAGAAGGAGGGCAACAGGTGGGATCGACCAGGTTGACTTCAGAAAGGTATCTCAAGGAAGCAGAGTGAATTAGAGTGGAGCTCGGAGATGGGATTCCTAATTGTAGGGCTCGTATTCTGGAGGGCACGGTCAGGGCAAGTGGGTGGGATTTGCACCAGGAATTAATTTTCAAGTAGCTTATAACAGCGTAGAAACAAGTAATTGCAGACGCTGGCGTACAAAAATAAGACACAAGGTGCGTGCTGGAGTAACTCAACGGGTCAGGCAGCATCTCTGGAAAACATGGCTATGTGGCATTTCCGAGAGGGACCCTTCTTCGTCAGTAGGGAACCGACGTGAAACGTCACCCATCCATGTCCTCCAGAGATGGTGCCAGACCTGCTGAGCTGTTCCAGTGCTTTATGCCTTTATTTTAATCTAAAACAATGATAGGGCTTTGAAGGGTTGAAAACGGAAGAGTTAATTTTGGTGTGTCTCATGACCATATGGCCAAATAACATGTATGATCATGTCATAGACGCCAACATACTCATCACACGAGGGTCTATAATTGGTGAGGTTGTAGTTAAGACTGCACACTTGTCCTGGGAATTCAGACAAGTGCTTGTAAATGTGATCTAACTATAGAGATGAAAGGGGAGGATGCAGGTGAGTGGCTGGAGAAGCAATGGTCCCACACCCATTTCTTTTGCGCTAATCGGTTCCAAAGTGCCCAATCTGGTCTGCGGGGGTTGAACACCTATAATGAGATCTAGTGTATTAGTTGGTTTGGGCACATATCCTCCCAACCCGAAGCGTCACCTATCCATGTTCTCCAGAGATGCTGCCTGACCCGCTGAGTTACTCCAGCATTTTGTGTCTTTTCTGATATAGAGTCATACAGTGATACAGCGTGGAAACATGCCCTTCGGCCCAACCTGCCCACACCGGCCATACCCTTGGTCCATATCCCTCCAAACCTGTCCTATCTATGTACCTGTCTAACGGGGTCAAGGAAAGAGCATTCACGTCACGGCCTTGTTTCCACCTATCTTTCCACCATTACGCACAAGAAGCACAAGACGCCATTGTAAGCAGATGCCGAGAAGTGTGTTCAGATCTGGCTGAACAATTTCTAATCTTGTGACCTGGACTCGATAGGAAGACCTGTCTGGAACTGTTCATACTATAACTATATTTAGCTTATTATTTGTTTAGCTTTTTACTTGCACATTTCAATGGCTTAATATTTGTTGATGTGGCCTTTGTTTTGTTAGGTATCCCCGAGGCATTCATGCTGATAGGTTTAAGGAAAACTAGGTCTATAACAGCCCCCAATTGGCATTCCCCACTTCTGCAGGCTTCCACCGAGGTTGGAAACATCTCCTCTACAATGTGGACAATGTAATCCCTGTGAGGAGGAATTCCTTCAGGCAGATGGTGGTGAAACAGTGGGATTCATTGGCACAGCTGTCGGTGGAGGCCAAGTCATCTCCAAAGTGGAGATTGATAAGATCTTGATTATCGTCAGTTCATGCGTTCTAGTTGCAGAATTAGGCCATTCGGCCCACCGAGTCTCCTCTGCCATTCATTCAATCATGGCTGATCTATCGTTCCCTCTCAACCCCATTCTCCGGCCTTCTCCCCATAACCCCCTGACACCCCTACTAGTCAAGAATCTTTCAATCTAACGAAAGATTAGTAAGTGTGTCAAGGGTTACAGGGTTGCAAGGGAAACATAGATCAGCCATGATTGAATGGCAAAGGAGACTCGATGGGCCGAATGGCCTAATTCTGCTTCTATGACATGATCTTGTGGAATCCACATAATATTACACACTAAGTGTTGACTCTGTGGCCCTTCTCAATGTTTGGCCCTTCATTCCCTGCCTGACAAAGTCCCCCTTCTCTGCCACTCTCCCCTTGGACTCCCACTCATTTGCCTCCTGACTCATAAAAGTTTTGGTTACAAGGTTCCCGAAACCTTGTCCGTACCAATAGTTACCAAAAGAAACAAACTAACGTGCATGAATAAAAAGGGAATGTGAAAACGAGAAAGAAAGAAAGTGAGAAAGAGAAATGAAATTTGAAGTGAAGTTTATGGGACAAGAGTGAGGGGGAGAGAGAGTGAGGGGGGGGAGAGAGAGTGAGGGGGGGGGAGAGAGGAGGGGGGAGAGAGAGGGGGAGAGAGAGAGTGAGGGGGGGGAGAGAGAGTGAGGGGGGGGAGAGAGGAGGGGGGAGAGAGAGGGGGAGAGAGAGAGAGAGGGGGGAGAGAGAGGGGGAGGGAGAGAGGGGGAGGGGAGAGGGGAAGGAAGAAAGGGGAAGAGAGGGGGAGAAGGAGAGGGGAAGGGAGGGGGAGGGGAGGGGGAGGGGGAGAGGGGGAGGGGGAGAGAGAGTGAGGGGGAGAGAGAGTGAGGGGGAGGGGAGAGAGAGGGGGGGAGGGAGAGGGGAGGAAGAGAGGGGGAGGGAGAGAGGGAGAAATGCAAGTGTAGCAAGAGAGTGAGAGCTAAAAGCATACGGACTGGGCTAGCCCAAGTTAATGGGGAAATAGAAGCAGAGAGGAGTCGGACAGAAAATCTGTCGAAGGGAAATGAGTGAATAGAAACAGTGGGTGAAACGAGAGACACAGAGTTGGGGAAAAGTGAAGGATGTGGAAAGGGGGGCGTTGGTGGTTGAGTTATAAAGTGGGAGAGTATGAGAAGTGACTTGGCAAAGAAAGGTGAGAGTCAGTGAAGGAACAAAGAAAGCAGGAAGAGGTGAAGAATCAACGAGGGACAATAACAGTGTATGAGGCACCGTTGCCCGGCTGGTCGGGCTGCTGCCTCACGTCACCAGAGGCCCAGGTTTTGATCCTGATCTCGGATGTTGTCTGTGTGGAGCTTGGCACATTTTCCTTGTGGCCACGTGGGTTTTCTCCGGGTGCTCCGGTTTCCTCCCACATCCCAAAGACGTGTGCGTTTGAAGATTAATTGGCCCTCTGTAAATTGGCTCTCAAGTGTTAGGGAGCGGCTGGGAAAATGTGACAGAACTAGTGTAAATGGGTTATTGGTGGTCGATGTGGACTCGGTGGTACAAAAGGCCTGTTTCCATGCTCTGTCTCAAACTAAACATAGAAAGTTGTTTGAGGTATAACTAAGGCGGACATTGACAGATACTTGGCTGGTAAGGGTGCCAAGGGGTATGGGGAGAAGGCAGGAGAATGGGGTCGAGAGAGAAGGGTAGATCAGCCATGATTGAATGGCGGAGTAGACTCGATGGGCCGAATGGCCTAATTCTGTTCCTACGACTTATGAGAGTTAAAGGGAGATTGGGAAATGAACAGAAATGAAAAGGGAATGCAAAAAAAAGGAAAATGAAAGCATGCCAAAACATTTTACAGTTGTCTTTTTACCAGAAAATCGCCCTGACAAAAATGCCAACCTTTAACACATTGCAGATCGTTGCATCAGATTTGATCTGTTGATGCTTCATTCTTAATTGTTAACAATAGACAATAGACAATAGACAATAGACAATAGGTGCAGGAGGAGGCCATTCGGCCCTTCGAGCCAGCACCGCCATTCAATGTGATCATGGCTGATCATTCTCAATCAGTACCCCGTTCCTGCCTTCTCCCCATACCCCCTGACTCCGCTATCCTTAAGAGCTCTATCCAGCTCTCTCTTGAATGCATTCAGAGAATTGGCCTCCACTGCCTTCTGAGGCAGAGAATTCCACAGATTCACAACTCTCTGACTGAAAAAGTTTTTCCTCATCTCAGTTCTAAACGGCCTACCCCTTATTCTTAAACTGTGGCCCCTTGTTCTGGACTCCCCCAACATTGGGAACATGTTTCCTGCCTCTGACGTGTCCAACCCCTTAATAATCTTATACGTTTCGATAAGATCTCCTCTCATCCTTCTAAATTCCATTGTATACAAGCCTAGTCGCTCCAGTCTTTCAACACACGACAGTCCCGCCATTCCGGGAATTTACCTAGTAAACCGACGCTGCACGCCCTCAATAGCAAGAATATCCTTCCTCAAATTTGGAGACCAAAACTGCACACAGTACTCCAGGTGCGGTCTCACTAGGGCCCTGTACAACTGTATGTTTGTGTTGTCATTTGTGAGCGGAGCACCAAGGCACATTCCTTGTAAATGCACATACTTGGCCAATAAACTTATTTATTCATTCATTCATTCTTTCATTCATTCATTAATTCATTTACCTGACGCTGTTACCTTTGTTTGCTTCCTGCAGTGGGAAGAGATCGGTGAGGTTGATGAGAACTACAGTCCCATTCACACGTACCAGGTGTGCAACGTGATGGAGCAGAACCAGAACAATTGGTTGCAGACCAACTGGATCTCCAACGAGGGAGCCAACCGCATATTCATTGAGCTGAAGTTCACGCTGAGGGACTGCAACAGTCTTCCCGGTGGCCTCGGCACCTGCAAGGAGACCTTTAACGTGTACCATTTCGAATCGGACGACGAAGGAGGGAGGTTCATCAGAGAGAGCCAGTACACCAAAATTGACACCATCGCGGCAGACGAAAGCTTCACGGAGCTGGACCTGGGAGATCGGGTCATGAAGCTCAACACGGAGGTCCGCGAGGTGGGGCCCCTGGGCAAGAAGGGTTTCTACCTCGCCTTTCAGGACGTCGGTGCCTGCATCGCCCTGGTCTCCGTGAGAGTCTACTACAAGAGGTGCCCGTCCACCTTCCGCAACTTCGCCGTCTTCGAAGACACGGTCACGGGGGCCGACTCCTCGTCGCTGGTGGAGGTGCCGGGGACGTGTGTCAACAACTCAATGAAAGGCGACACTCCGAAGATGTACTGCAGCACTGACGGAGAGTGGTTGGTGCCGATCGGGAGGTGCATGTGCAAGGAAGGCCACGAGGAGCGGGGCAACACATGTCAAGGTAAGTCTAACCTGCAGCCCGGGCCAGGGTAACATCGCAAACGGAGAATACAACAAACCGAAGAGGCAGCAAATTGGAATTTTCAGTTCAGTTTAGAGATACAGCACGGAAAATAGGCCCTTCAGACCCAACGTGTCCGCACCGACCAGCGACCCACGCAGGGCATGCGGGTTTGTAGGTTCATCGGTATAAGAAGATAACTGCAGATGCTGGTACAAATCGAAGGTATTTATTCACAAAATGCTGGAGTAACTCAGCAGGTCAGGCAGCATCTCGGGAGAGAAAGAATGGGTGACAGTTCGGGTCGAGACCATTCTTCAGACCGATGTCAGGGGGGCGGGACAAAGGAAGGATATAGGTGGAGACAGGAAGGTAGAGGGAGAACTGGGAAGGGGGAGGGGAAGGGAGGGACAGAGGAACTATCTAAAGTTGGAGAAGTCGATGTTCATACCGCTGGGCTGCAGGCTGCCCAGGCGAAATATGAGGTGCTGTTCGTCCAATTTCCGGTGGGCCACACTATGGCACTGGAGGAGGCCCATGACAGAAAGGTCAGACTGGGAGTGGGAGGGGGAGTTGAAGTGCTCGGCCACCGGGAGATCAGTTTGATTAATGCGGACTGAGCGCAGGTGTTCAGCGAAATGATCGCCGAGCCTGCGCTTGGTTTCGCCGATGTAAATGTCCCTCCCATCCCTCCTCCTTCCCAGATCTCCCTCTATCTTCCTGTCTCCACCTATATCCTTCCTTTGTCCCGCCCCCCTGACATCAGTCTGAAGAAGGGTCTCGATCCGAAACGTCACCCATTCCTTCTCTCCTGAGATGCTGCCTGACCTGCTGAGTTACTCCAGCATAATGTAGGTTCATTGGCCTCTGTAGGTTGCCGCTAGTATGTAGGGAGCGGATGAGAAATATTTAGTTTTAGAGGCACAGCCCAGAAACAGGCCCACCAAGTCCGCACCGACCAGTGATCCACGCACATTAACACTATCCCCCACACACACTAGTTTAGGGACAGTTTTTACATTTGCCAAGCCAATTCATCTACAAACCTGTACGTCTGTGGAGTTCAGGAGGAGACCAAAGATCTTGGAGAAAACCCACGGGGATCTCGTACAAACTCCATACGGACAGCGCCCGCAGTCGGGATCGAACCCGGTCACCCGCGCTGCATTCGTTGTAAGGCGTCAACTCTACCGCTACGCCGCCGTGCCGCCCTATTGTAGCAGGGTAGCGCAGTGACATGGCTGGTAGAGCTGCTGTCTCAGCGAGCCAGAGATCCAGGTTCGATCCTGACCTCAGGTGAGACAGAGAAAGCATAAGAAAAAAGGTGCGGGAGTAGGCCGTTCGGCTCTTCCAGGCAGCACCGCCACTCAATATGACCATGGCTGATCTATGTGTGCCGAGTGTGTGACCTGTCTGTGTGTGTGGAGTCCTGGAATGGCGGGACTGTCATATGTTGAAAGACTGGAGCGACTAGGTTTGTATACACTGGAATTTAGAAGGATGAGAGGGGATCTTATCGAAACGTATAAGATTATTAAGGGGTTGGACACGTTAGAGGCAGGAAACATGTTCCCAATGTTGGGGGAGTCCAGAACAAGGGGCCACAGTTTAAGAATAAGGGGTAGGCCATTTAGAACTGAGATGAGGAAAAACCTTTTCAGTCAGAGAGTTGTGAATCTGTGGAATTCTCAGCCTCCGAAGGCAGTGGAGGCCAATTCTCTGAATGCATTCAAGAGAGAGCTAGATAGAGCTCGTAAGGATAGCGGAGTCAGGGGGTATGGGGAGAAGGCAGGAACGGGGACTGATTGAGAATGATCAGCCATGATCACATTGCATGGCGGTGCTGGCTCGAAGGGGCCGAATGGCCTCCTCCTGCATCTATTGTCTATTGGAGTGTGCACCTTTCCCCATGACCACGTGGGTTTCCTCCGGGTGCTCCGGTCTCCTCCCACGTCCCAAAGCGGTGCAGGTTTGCAGATCAATTGGGCCCTCTGGAAAATTTGCTCTCAGTGTCTGGAATGGGTGTGAGTGCAGGATAGCAAAGACACGAGTGTGAACCGGTCGGGATCGATGGTTGGTGACGACAAAATGTGTTCATAGGTCTTCCCAATTTGTTCACAAGTTCATTTGGCACAGCATCTTCTGAGACTCAAGAGGCTGTCATTTTAGATCTTCATTTCAGCCTCTATGAAGTGCTGCATGACAAAAGGTCCTTAAGGTACGACTACTTTGAAGAAGGTCTCCTCTTCTCTAAGACAGAGTTCCTGTAACATCCTCATCCAGAGTTGTGAATCTGTGGAATTCTCTGCCTCAGAAGGCAGTGGAGGCCAATTCTCTCAATGCATTCAAGAGAGAGCTGGATGGAGCTCTTAAGGATAGCGGAGTCAGGGGGTATGGGGAGAAGGCAGGAACGGGGTATTGATTGAGAATGATCAGCCGTGATCACATTGAATGGCGGTGCTGGCTCGAAGGGCCGAATGGCCTCCTCCTGCACCTATTGTCGATTGTCTATTGTCTCTCACTGATCAATGGTTAGCAGGGGGTCTGTGGGCCGAAGGGCCTGCTTCTTTCTGTGCTGCATCCCTCAACTCTCAATGTACCTCGTTCAGTTCTGTGCCGTCCAGCACAGCATGAAAATAGCGGTGATATAATAAGAATACGTTCCCTCAGGCTGGCTCCAGGGACACGCACCGTGTCAGTGCTTGGCTTCTGTGTGTACTGTTTGCATTGTGTTGTTCAAGGAATGATGAGTGAGAGGGGTCAGGAAGTGACTGAAGCAGAATGGCACAGCGCCAGAGCTTGCCAGAGACTGCTGGCACCTCTCTCCTCTGGGCTTCTGATGCGTTTTATTCACAAGTGCATTTGGCACGGCATCTTCTGAGAGTCAAGAGGCTGTAATTTTAGATCTTTCTTCAGTTCAGCTTGTATGAAGTGCTATCTGCAACAGCCCTGGGATGATGTTGTGTTCTCAGGCAGGCTGTGACAAACGTCTGATCGCACACACACACGTCAACGGTCGAACCCTTCATCTGCTTTTCTTTTTAAACACGATTGATGTCGGGAATCTTCAACAAAATAAACAATTGGGGAGAAAAAAAACACGTTTGGGCAGGAGTATGGATAGAAACGGTTCAGAGGGATGTGGGTCAAACATGGTGTGTAGAAAGGAACTGCAGATGCTGGTTTAAACCGAAGATGGACACAAAATGCTGTTCCTCGTTTACATAAATAATTTGGACATAAGAATTGGAAATATAAAGTCAACATTTTCAATTATAGATTTGGAGAATATGGTCAATGCTGAGAAGGCAGTGGCAAAATATAAAGGATAGAATTTGTCTTGCATGGAATAACACACGTAGAATTGGCACTGGGTAGAACCCAGTTGTGAATCTGTGGAATTCTCTGCCACAGAAGGCAGTGGAGGCCAATTCACTGGATGTATTCAAGAGAGAGTTAGATTTTGCTCGTAGGGCTAACGGAATCAAGGCATACAGGGAAAAGGCAGGAACGGGGTACTGATTTTGGATGATCAACCATGATCATATTGAATGGCGGTGCTGGCTCGAAGGGCTGAAAGGCCTACTCCTGCACCTATTTTCTCTGTTTCTATGTTTCTATTATTGTCGTTGTCATAGTTTAGTTTAGTTTATTGTCGTGTGTACCGAGACACAGTGAAAAGCTTTTGTTGCGTGCTAACCAGTCAGCAGAAACGATACATGATTACAATCATTCCACTTACAGTATATAGATATATGATAAGGGAATAACGTTTAGTGCAAGGTAAAGCCAGCAAAGTTTGATCAAAGTTAGTCCGAGGGTCGCCAAAGAGGCAGATAGTAGTTCAGCACTGCTCTCTGGTTGTGGTAGGATGATTCAGTTGCCTGATAACAGCTGGGAAGAAATTGTCACTAAATCTCATTGAAACTTACAGAGTAATGAAAGGCATCGATACAGTGGACATGGAAAAGATGTTTCCACTGATGGCAGAGTCTCGGACCAGAGGTCATAGCCTCAGAATTAAAGCACGCTCTTTTAGAAAGGAGTTGAGGAGGAACCTCTTTAGTCAGAGGGTAGTTAATCTGTCAAACTCATTGTCACAGAGGGCTGTGGAGGCCAAATCAGTGGATGTTTTTAAGGCAGGGATAGACAAATTCTTGATTAGAACAGGTGTCAAGGGTCATGGGGAGAAGGCAGGAAAATGGAATTAGGAGGCAGTGATCAGCAATGATTGAATGGTGGAGTAGACTCGATGGGCCAAATGGCCTAATTGTACACTTGTAACTTGTGAACTTGTGGATCTGGTGTGCGTTTTCACACGTCTGTGTCATGGGCACAGTGGAGTGATTTGTACTACGTATATTGCTCAACGCATCAAGCATACTAAGATTGGAAATGCAAGGACATTTTGTGTAATGGTGTATGAAATAACAACAGGATCAATGGGCAGAAGAAACACTGATTTATCAAATGATCTGTCATTGTATGTGCAGCTGAGTGGATCACACACTATGCACTTTAAAACAGAACTCTTTCACAAAACTGTTCAGGCCGGCGCAGTGGCGCAGCGGTAGGCTACTGGTGCTCTCTGTGCGGAGTTTGTACGTTCTCCCCGTGACCGCGTGGGTTTTCCCCAGGTGCTCCCATTTCCTCCCACACTCCAGAGACGTGCAGGTTTGTAGGTTAGTGGGCTTGGGTACAATATTAAATTGTCCCTAGTGTGCGGGATGATCGGTGGTCAGCGCAGACTCGGTGGGCCGAAGGGTCTGTTTCCACATTGTGCCTCTAGTGTCTAAAGTCTAAATAAAATCCCATCAGATGGATTTATGAAGTGCTCGTCTCCATTCTCCACTGTTTGCGCTGAACATGGTACTTGAGCGCACAGTTTTATGTGCAGAGAAGAGCGGTGACATGGGCGTGACGGTGAGGGCGGCACGGTAGCGCAGCGGTAGAGTTGCTGCTTTACAGCGAATGCAGCGCCGGAGACTCAGGTTCGATCCTGACTACGGGTGCTGCACTGTAAGGAGTTTGTACGTTCTCCCCGTGACCTGCGTGGGTTTACTCCGAGATCTTCGGTTTCCTCCCACACTCCAAAGACGTACAGGTATGTAGGTTAATTGGCTGGGTAAATGTAAAAATTGTCCCTAGTGGGTGCAGGATAATGTTAATGTACGGGGATCACTGGGCGGCACGGACTTGGAGGGCCGAAAAGGCCTGTTTCCGGCTGTATGTATATGATATGATATGATATGATATGATATGATATGGCATGAAGAACGTTGCAGGGTGGCTGCACGTACATGAGCACGCGTGTTTGGCGACAGTCCACGCACGGAACATTGCAGTACGGCAGCACGTGCACAAGTACACTCCATTGTGATGGATGGAGTGATGGACTTGTGATCGAAGATAACAGAGCAGAGCAAGATAGACCACTCGACTCTAAAAACCGTAGTACGTCACGGCGCCACCTTAGTAGGCAGAAACTTGCAGAAACATTTTAAAAGAAAAACAACAAAAATCTGTGAATTGATAGATGAGATTTATTCTGCATTTTCATGGTATCATCACACACACTGTCTCCACAAAACGCTGCGAAAGGCATAATGAACGGCGGGTTTTGCTTACTAAAATGGCGGACGTTACTCTCCTGTGCGTACTACACTTCAGTATAGGCCATTTCGACGGAGTGGTCCATCTTGCTCCTCTAGTATCTTTGCCTGTGATAGACTAATGAGCAGAGTGTGATGCATGTGGGGAGGGTAGGATCAGAGCACGTACAGATGATCCTCTTCTTACAGAAATCTGTGGAATGACAGGACTAGGACGGCAAAATTGCAGTTTACCGACCTGCATGAGAAACTAGATTGGCAGGAAATGGATGAGTTGGGAGGCGGCGGAGTGGTGCAGCGAGTTGAGTTGCTGCCTCACGGTGCCAGAGACCCTGGTTCAATCCTGGCCTCTGGTGCTTTCGGTGTGGAGTTTGCACACACTCCACAGGAAGCTCTGATTTCCTCCTACATCACAAAGGCAAGCTGGTCAGTAGTTGAATTGCTCCTTAGTGATTATTGCCCCTAGTATCGTGGGAAGTGGTGGTAAAATCACAGGGGGAGCTGATGGTAGTGTGGGGAGAATTAAGCATGACTCGTGTAAATGCGTTCTTGATGGTTGGTGTGGGACACAATGCCTCTTTGACACCATTGCCTAAAGTCGCCATGGTGCAGCACATTGGGAAAGGGAGAGGTAGCCGACAGACTATACGAGGACCATTGGAGGAGCGAGGGAAACAGGCACATTTTGATCTTGTTAATAATTTTGGCTGCCAAGACTGAGAAGTGGTCTGGCCGGACCTTGCTGTCCTTATGGTCAGGTGTGCATACCCCCCACAAACAGCATAGCAGTAAAACTCCGTTTATCTTTGTGTTAGTAGTGTCTGTCTTTGTGTGAGCTTTGGCCTTTAATAAACGTAGTGAAATGCCTGTGTATGTGTTTGCCTCATTGATCTAAATAAATGAATGAAAAGAGTTCTCATAGCGCAGTGCATGTGTCAGCGTTTGATTTTAATGGTCAAAATGAATGCGACTAGAATCTTTGAATGAGATGTTATGATAAAGTACTAGAAATTCAGAATTTTACACGTCCTTTAGTGGTGAATGCCTGGAAAGTGCTGACTAGCGCTGCAGAGGAGAAAAGATGTACCATTACAAAGGAGGTGAGGAGGAATTTCTTTAGCCAGAGGGTGGTGAATCTGTGGAATTCATTGCCACAGAGGGCTGTGGAGGCCGTCATTGGGTATTTTTAAAGTGGGAGATTGACAGATTCTTGATCAATAAGGGCGTCAAAGGTTACGAGGAGAAGGCTGGAAAGTGGGGTTGTGAGGAATAGATAGATCGGGGTAGACTCGATGGGCCGAACTGGACTAATTCTGCTCCCACGTCCCGTGAACAAAGTGTGACGCCGATGGGGAGGGGAAGGACCAGAGCATGAACAGAAAGTCCTCTTCTTACAATAACCATTCATTTTGTCCATGTTATGGCAGTTTCTCACACATTTCCAAGTCTGCATTTGTAATGAGAACTGTCTGTATAAACATGCCAGATTTCAGCTTGGTCCTATCACCAATGGTGATACATTAGTGCCGTCACTGGTAAGAGAACACAATTATAGTGTGACAATCTCAAATGGAATCTTTCCAGCGTACATGTAGCTACTGGAAGGACATTGGATTGTACAATAGATGTACAATATTAAATATATGGTAGATAATAAACTATTAAAACTGGAACATCAAGCATTCTGATAGGTGTGAGTAAGCCATAACAGCAATAAATGTAAAAGATGCTGAAATTATTAGACCATTGATTATATTCTGTCATTAAGTCTAAACCCAGTGTGAGAACATAGATTTTCATTTGTAAGGGAATTGTTTTGCTTCAGCCAGTGGTAAATCACGCCCCAGTTGCTTTTTATGTTTTATCAGCTTCGAACAAGCGTAAACTATTCAGAAGGTTGACATAAAATGCTGGAGTAACTCAACGGGACAGACAGCATCTCTGGAGAGAAGGAATGGGTGGCTTTCGGGTCGCCTATTCCTTTTCTCCAGAGAGGCTGTCTGACCCGCTGAGTTATTCCAGCTTTTTGGGTGTATAAACCATTCAGTTCTTCGTACACACTTACACGACAGGCCACAAATTAATTGACTTCGATATTATTCAGTGTTACGTTGCTGCTGTTGTTTAAATGGAGGTAATTGCAGCAGGGAAGTGGATGATCCAGAACTTCTGCTGTATATTTTCAGCACATATTTTGTCAGGTCTTGCTATTGAGGGCGTGCAGCGTAGGTTTACTAGGTTAATTCCCGGAATGGCGAGACTATCATATGTTGAAAGACTGGAGCGACCAGGCTTGTATACACTGGAATTTAGAAGGATGAGAGGAGATCTTATCGAAACGTATAAGATTATTAAGGGGTTGGGCACGTTAGAGGCAGGAAACATGTTCCCAATGATGGGGGAGTCCAGAACAAGGGGCCACAGTTTAAGAATAAGGGGTAGGCCATTTAGAACTGAGATGAGGAAAAACGTTTTCAGTCAGAGAGTTGTGAATCTGTGGAATTCTCTGCCTTAGAAGGCAGTGGAGGCCAATTCTCTGAATGCATTCAAGAGAGAGCTGGATAGAGCTCTTAAGGATAGTGGAGTCAGGGGGTATGGGGAGAAGGCAGGAACGGGGTACTGATTGAGAATGATCAGCGGTAGCGCAGCGGTAGAGTTGCTGCTTTACAGCGAATGCAGCGCCGGAGACTCAGGTTCGATCCTGACTACGGGTGCTGCATTTTAAGGAGTTTGTACGTTCTCCCCGTGACCTGCGTGGGTTTTCTCCGAGATCTTCGGTTTCCTCCCACACTCCAAAGACGTACAGGTTTGTAGGTTAATTGGCTGGGTAAATGTAAAAATTGTCCCTAGTGTGTGTAGGATAGTGTTAATGTATGGGGATCGCTGGGCGGCACGGACTTGGAGGGCCGAAAAGGCCTATTTCCGGCTGTATATATATGATATGATATGATATGAATGGTGGTGCTGCCTCCTGCACCTATTGTCTATTGTCTATTGTCGATCAGAATTTGATCACGGATTTTTTTTCTTACAAGTTCACAAGTTCTAGGAGCAGAATTAGGCCATTTGACCCATCAGGTCTACTCCGCCATTCAATCATGGCCGATCTATCTTTCCCTCTCAACCCCATTCTCCTGCCTTCTCCCCATAACCCTTGACACCCGTACTAATCAAGAATCTGTCAATCTCCACCTGAAAAATATCCATTGACTTGGCCTCCACAGCCTTCTGTGGCAACGAATTCCACAGATTCACCATCCTCTGACTAAAGAAATTCCTCCTCATCTCCTTTCTAAAGGTCCATCTTTTTATTCTGAGGCTATGGCCTCTGGTCCTAGGCTCACCCACTAACGGAAACTTCCTCTCCACATCCACTCTGTCCAAGCCTCTCACTATTCGGTAAGTTTCAATGAGGTCCCCCCCCCCTCATCCTTCTAAACTCCAGCGAGTACAGGCCCAGTGTCGTCAAACGCTCATCATATGTTAACCCACTCATTCCTGGGTTCATAATGCCGTGACAATACAATTTATTTTGGGCAGCAGACCGTATTGATGTGACTTCCTCTGCTTACAGAAGTAGTTCAATACTTCTCAGGAATTCACTATGGTAGCCAGTCGTTCGTCCTTTATTGGATCACTGATGTGGCAAGACCAGTATTATGGAGAGGGAGGGAGGGGGAACAATGGATGATGGGGACCCGGTGTAGGGGGACCGCGGTGGGGGGAGAACAAAGGAGGAGCCGGCGTACTTTGTAACTTTGTCAGCGCCGTAGGTGGCCACTATTTGTATACCTTGGTCACGCAAGCAAAGAATCTCACTGTGACTAGTCACGAGTGACAATCAAGTATTCCATTCCACTGCCGTGATTCCCTCGTGCCCTGATTAGAAATGACTCGACTTCGCGAAGCTGCCGCTAGTCGGTACGCGTGAGGGCCCGCGGTCGGTCGGTCGAGGACGGGACAGGCGAGTCCCAGAGGTCGATCATGGATGCGTCATTGTCATCATAATGAGAGACCCGGCGTGGGGGGTAGGTGGGGGGGGGGTGGGAGAGGAGGTTTAGTTTAGTTTGGAGACACAGCGGGGAAACAGGCCCTTCGGCCCACCAGGTCCGTGCCGACCACCGATCCCCACACATTAACACTATCCTACACCCACTAGGGACAATTATTACGTTTACCAAGCCAATTAACCTGTAAACCTGTAAGCCTTTGGGGTGCCAAGGGTAGAGAAGGACCTGGTGTGGGGGGTGGGTGATCGGGAACTAAAATGGACCCGGTGTGGGGGAATCGGCGAGAACAAAGAGGGACCCGACGTGGGGAGAGGGGGGGGGGGGGGGGATGGTGCCAAGAATAGAGAGGGACTTGACCTGTGGGGGGTCCCTGCTAACAAAGAGGAACTTGGCATGGGAGGGCCACTGCTAACAAAGAGGGACCCGGTGTGGAGGGGGCCGCTGCTAACAAAGAGGGACCCAGTGTGGGGGGGCCACTGCTAACAAAGAGGTACCCTTTGTGGGAGATCACTGGTCGGCACGGACTCGGTGGGCCGAAGGTTCTGTTTCCGCGCTGTGTCTTTAAACTGAACAAAGCTAAAGATGTCCCAGTGATACCAAATTCTATGCATGGACAGCCCCTAATTTCACAGCCTGCAAGATGCACACTTGCAAGCTTTTTGTTCATCCTATTTGTCTTTTTAAGTTTACGAATAAATAATTCTTGGTAATATTTAATGGTCTAACCTTAAAAGAAATGAATAGGCCAATATATTTCCTTGGATCATTCAATTATCCTTGCACCCTGCAGCAATGTAATTTGCAGTAATGTTGCAAAGGTCAAAAATACACTAACTTCTCTCATGAAAAATTTATGTTTCTCAGTCAAATGACTCACATTTTTCAAGCCCACAAAATATGTTCCAGGGTGAAGATTTAGGGATTCTATTTGTGCCGCGTTGGTTTATAGACGCTGTGATATGAGATGCTATTAATCTGTGTTCACAAATCATTCTTTATGGAATTAATTCGTTTGTTTGTCATGCCTGAGAGTTTGCATTTACAATCTAGTTTGCCGTTAATGCAATTAATAATGTTAAGTTCCAGAAAAAAAAAAACCACTTCTTTGTCTGTTCTCTTTGGGGTTAAAATACTTAAGTCTCAGTTCTGGGAAAGTACAAAACAACAACAAGGGGGCGGCACGGTGGCGCAGCGGTAGAGTTACTGCCTTACAGCGCCAGAGGCCCGGGTTCGATCCTGACTACGGGCACCTGCCTGTACGGAGTTTGTACGTTCTCCCGTGACCTGCGTGGATTTTCTCTGAGATCTTCGGTTTCCTCCCACACTACAAGCACGTACAGGATTGTAGGTTAATCGGTTTGGTAGTCTCGGGCAGATGAGGCTCGTCAGCCTGGGAAGGCAGTCCATCTAGGAGAGGGAAAACTCTGACCTAAAACCTCCACTGCCTTGTGGCCATATCCAGTCATGGAAAAGGCTCCAGGAGTAAACCTCAACGAAAATCCTGAGTCGGAGTCCCTAAGGCAGTTCGTCGTTGTCTACAACCTCGTTCTGGCAGCTCCTGCGACGGCACTGGTGCCAAACTGTAACTGCTCTGCTGTTCCTTCGGATCGATCAGCGACGTGAAGAGGGGGGACGTGCTGCTTGGGCAACAGCCTGTCCTTCATATGACATTGCCCAGGCTTGCATCTGACCACACATCGACGCTGCTCCAGCTGAGGTTTGGAGCAAGCAGCCAACAACCAGGATGCATCACCCATGGTCAGCCATGACCGAGAGGGGCCTTTGACCTGAGACCTTAGGTTTGGTATAAAAATGTAAAAATTGTCCCTTGGGTGTGCAGGGTAGTGTTAATATGTGGGGATGGCTGGTCGGCATGGACTCGGTGGGCTGAAGGGCCTGTTTCTGCACTGTACCTCTAAACTAAACCAAACTAAACTTGGATCAGCAAGGACCACTAAAAGCACACCACCACAGATACTGGAAACCTGAAATAAAAGCAGAAAATACCAGAAACATCTATTAGGACGGCAGTATCTGTGGAGAAGTTAAACAGTATTAACTTTTCAGGGGATTAACCTTTCCAAAAGGTCATTGACATGAAATGTTAACTTTGCACAGTTTTCAACGGATTTGCTGAATTTTTCAAACATAAAAACTCTTCCATTTCTGTAGCATTGTACAGAATTTCAGGATGTTTAAAATGCGTTATGCCCACCATTGTACAGCAGCCAAAAATATGTGGAGCAGTGTCACAAGCACAGTATTACCGTAGTTAAAATTTCTTTTTATTTTGCCGTTTGGGTGACAATAAACTATAGGTTACATCTTCATGTAAACTAAATAATGTTTCTTAAACACCCTCTCCTATCTTTAGAGAACAATTTTCATATGTCCTTAAGTGATAGGTGCAGAATCGGTCCATTAAGTCTACTCCGCCATTCAATCGTGGCTGATCTATCTTTTCCTCTCAGTCCCTATTCTCCTGCCTACTCCCCATAACCCCTGACACCCTCACTAATCAAGAACGTTTCAACAGATCTTTTCAACATAAGACGCCCCGTTTAAAGAAAACTGTACAGTGTGGACGCAGCCCAGACCATCACACAAACCAACCTTCCTGCTATGAAACTCAATTTATACATCGCGCTGCCTCGGCAAGGCCAGCAGCATAATCAAGGACGAGTCGCACCCTGGCCACACCCTCTTCTCCCCTCTCCCATCAGGCAAAAGGTATCGAAGTGTGAAAACGCACACCTCCAGATTCAGGGACAGTTTCTTCCCGGATGTTATCACGTAATTGAACCATCCTACCACAACCAGAGAGCAGTGCTGAACTATTGAGGGGCGCAACTACGGAAAATAGCACCTATGGCAAGCACTGAAATTATATTGTCTACAAACCGAATGCATAGTCATCATGAGCACCAAAGGTACATAAAAGGTATATAGTTCCTTTATTGCAAGGAAATACTGCAATCCAATATGCACTTGGTTGGGGACGCAAAAAGAAAATTGATTAAATGTGACGTTTGTGCTCGGCTGCCTTGGATGCGGAGTTGGAACGGGGACGCAGAATCGTAGACTGATGTGGTGCAAGTGGTATTCACTTGTTTAAATACAACAGCTGGCGATATTTATTAGGATACATCGTTCCCCCCTCTCCCCTCAATACTTGGCAAACTACTTTCCATTACACTTACGCCGCCACACGTTAGAAAACAATAGACAATAGACAATAGGAGCAGGAGGAGGCCATTCGGCCCTTCGAGCCAGCACCGCCATTCAATGTGATCATGGCTGATCATTCTCAATCAGTACCCCGTTCCTGCCTTCTCCCCATACCCCCTGACTCTGCTATCCTTAAGAGCTCTATTTAGCTCTCTCTTGAATGCATTCAGAGAATTGGCCTCCACTGCCTTCTGAGGCAGAGAATTCCACAGATTCACAACTCTCTGACTGAAAATGTTTTTTCTCATCTCAGTTCTAAATGGCCTACCCCTTATTCTTAAACTGTGGCCCCTTGTTCTGGACTCCCCCAAAATTGGGAACATGTTTCCTGCCTCTATCGTGTCCAACCCCTTACTAATCTTATACGTTTCGATAAGATCCCCTCTCATCCTTTTAAATTCCAGTGTATACAAGCCTAGTCGCTCCAGTCTTTCAACATATGACAGTCCCGCCATTCCGGGAATTAACCTAGTAAACCTACGCTGCACACCCTCCTTGGCGAGGGTGGCTTGTCTGACTTTAATAGAAGCTGCTCTGTGGCGCCCAGAACACGTGCCATACCTGCCATACCCTAGCGCCACTGGATCTACTATCCACCTCTTTGGTGACCCTCAGACTATCCTTGATCAGACTTTGCTGGCTTTACCTTGGACTAAACGTTATTCCCTTATCGATACACTGAAAATGGCTCGATTGTAGTCATGCATTGTCTTTCTGCTGACTGGTTAGGACACAACAAAAGTTCTTCACTGCACCTCGGTACACATGACAATAAACTAAACTGAACTGAGGCTCTGCTTTTCTAGTGGAACAATATTTTTAACCGAGTAATTGTACTCAAAAGATGGATCGATCCTGACTACGGGCGCCATCTGTACGGAGTCTGTACGTTCTCCCCGTGACCTGCGTGGGTTTTCTCGGAGATCTTCGGTTTCCTCCCACACTCCAAAGTCGTACAGATTTGTAGGTTAATTGACTGGGTAAATGTAAAAATTGTCCCTAGTGTGTGTAGGATAGTGTTAATGTGCAGGGATCGCTGGGCGGCGCGGACCCGGTGGGCCGAAGGGCCTGTTTCCGCGCTGTATCTCTAAATCTAAATCTAAACTTCCCCCAGAATGGATGGAGGGACATGTCCTTTCTCGTGACTAGGAAGTAAAAGCATAAAGATATTTCTAAACGGAAGAGTAAAGGAATTCAGAGACACAAGGATCTGCACTGCAGACACTGGAAATTTGGGCAAAACCCAAAGTGCTGGAGTAACTCGGCACGTCAGGCAATATCTTGGACATTTTAGGCCAGGATTTTTCTTCAGCATGATTGGGGGAGGTGGGGGGTGGGGGGGGGAGTGGGGGGGGGAGGGGTGGGGTGGGGAGGGGGAGGAGAGGGTGCTGCATCGATGCAGGAGAGGTTTGAGCCCAATGGGTCCACTTGGTCTGGTCTACTTTAAACGTTGCCCTTCTCGCCTTAAAGCTGTGCCTTTTGAATGTTTTTGATATTTCCACACTGGGAAAAAGTTTTGATCTTCCATCCTGGTAATAGGTCTATGGAGCCTCGCGGCTTGACCGGCGGTCAATGAGGGAGGGGAGGGGGAAAAACAATGAACTATGGAGGACCCAGCGTGGGGGGACCGTCATGAGAGAGGGGGAGAGGGGGGGAGAACAAAGGGGGGGAGACATTTTAGGCCAGGATTTTTCTTCAGCATGATTGCAGTGGGGGGGGGGGGGGGGGGGGTTGGGGGAGAAAACTGGAAAAGAGGTGGGAGCAGGACAAAGCCTGGGCCGGGGACAATGGGGATGCAGGAGAGGGGGGGGGGATTGATTAGGTAGATAGGTAGTCAAAGGCTAGAGATGACCAAGAGATAAGGAGTGGAGTAGTGAAATGGAAAGCCAAAAAAGGGAGGGATTGTCGGTGTGAAGGGACAGGGGGAAGAAAGAGGGGCAGGATAGTGGAAGGAATAGGTGGGCACCAGAGTGTGGTGGTGGGTGGGCGGGGGGGGGCAGGAAAGAGGGGGAGGGGTGTTACTTAAAGTTGGAAAATTCAAAATTCATACATTGAAAGGTGAAGTCAAATCTTTTCTGCTTTATCATTTTCAGGGGTCGGATTTTATTTTCTCCAAATGTTTAGTCAATATTGTTGATTTTCTTTTAACATCTCACTCTGTATTACGAGAGATCTGAACGCCATCAGGAGGTAACGCGCACATTATCAGCTCCCGTCGCGGAATTGCAAAGATGAATTAATATTTAATACACAGCGAGTGGATGTTTGTGATTTATTATCTTTCGGTAAATGATTACCCGCGCCAAGTTAGATTCCCAGCCCATTTTCTCATTGTCAAAATGTATTAAATAGTTGGCCGCTAATGGTGCTGGGGGTGAGTGTGCTTCACTACGCATTGTGTGGAGAATAAGGGTGGCACGTTGTTGAATTGAGCGTAGATTAATAATAACTGGAGATTGCAAATTTATCATTGTAAATCTCAGTTTTCGAGCAAGTACAACTCGAGAATGGACAAACCTTGAACTGATCTCCCGGTGGCCGAGCACTTCAACTCCCCCTCCCATTCCCAGTCTGACCTTTCTGTCATGGGCCTCCTCCAATGCCATAGTGAGGCCCACCGGAAATTGGAGGAACAGCACCTCATATTTCGCCTGGGCAGTTTGCAGCCCAGTGGTAGGAACATCGACTTCTCCAACTTTAGATAGTTCCTCTGTCCCTCCCTTCCCCTCCTCCTTCCCAGATCTCCCTCTATCTTCCTGTCTCCACCTATATCCTTCCTTTGTCCCGCCCCCCTGACATCAGTCTGAAGAAGGGTCTCGACCCGAAACGTCACCCATTCCTTCTCTCCCAGGATGCTGCCTGACCTGCTGAGTTACTCCAGCATTTTGTGAATAAATCGAGAATGGACAAAATTGTCTCTCTTGTTTCTCGGTACAGTGCAAATTGTGTGGACTGCCGATCCCAAATAGTTGTGCTAGATGCAAACAGGAGGCCTGTTCGTGTTGATCTGCCTCGATGCTCACGATCAACCCCTGCACTAATCTGAAAATAGACACGAAATTGCTGGAGCAACTCAGCGGGACAGGCAGCTTCTCTGGAGAGAAGGAATGGGAGACGTTTCGGGTGGAGGCCCTTCTTCAGACCCTGCGTTAATCCTGTAGCCAAGCTTGCCAGCTGCTGCACTCAGCGACACATTGCACACAATCATTCACTCCACTGCCTTGCACGACCACCCTGCCAGCCTTTGACAGCCTGATGCACACTGAGGTTTCTGCACTGTTCTAAAATCGAGAGTCTAGTGGGCCAACGGTAAGATGCTGCTCCTCACTCACCCTGCCAGAGACCCGGGTTTGATCCTGACCGGGGGTGGAATCCAAATTTGAGGAAGGATGTTCTTGCTATTGAGGCAGTATTCGCTGTAAGGCAGCAACTCTACCGCTGCGCCACCGTGCCACCCTTTTTTGTACCTGAATCTGTGTAAGTGTGTGAATCAATTAAACGATTGAGAAACTAATTGTTTTTCTTGATCTTGTAATCTCAATATTTAGAACAGTAGTCCCATTGCTGATCAGGTGTTTTCAGTAAAACAACAGGATATATATATATATGGACACAAAATGCTGGGGTAACTCAGTGGGACAGGCAGCATCTCTGGAGAGAAGTAAACGTCACCCATTCCTTCTCTCCAGAGAGGCTGCCTGTCCCGCTGAGATACTCCAGCATTTTGGGTCTACCTTCAATTTAAACCAGCGTCTGCAGTTCTCTCCTACACAGGATATATATATATATATATATATATATATAGAGAGAGAGAGAGAGAGATTTAAAATAAACTACCATTACCAGTTCATTAGCCTATACTCAGGTTTATTCTGCTGTTTCCTTTTGTTGAGCCAACACTCTTCACGTTTGGGTGGCATTTATTGAATAGAGAAGGCAGGGAACAGACACGGCTGAGTAAATGGAATAATTTCAGCAAACCAGTCAAGCATGTGCAAACGTCAAACATTGTAGCGCTCAGAAATCCACCTGACCGAGAGGGGTTTCTGCCTCTTGGTAGTCAGTGTTCAGGCATTTGATTGTACGCTGGAAAGGGAGTCCGTTCGCCTCTTGCAGGCTCATTCCAGATGCGAGTCCACGTTTATTTTAAATCTGTGGAGTGTAAATGCTTTGGGTTTTGTTTTTGTGAAGGGGCCAAGATCATATTTACAGCGTTGACTCGACGTGTCTGTGCAGTGCCGCTCACACTTGCAATATTACTGCGATGGAGAAGGGCAGGGATATCATCTTCATTAAATATGCAGCTCCATTTCCCAACATGTCCCCCTGCGCAAAGCTCTGAGAAATGCTGGTTTCCTAATCCAGTGCAGACACCGCTGTAGTGATCCCTTTGCAGGCCTCCCTCGACACCTAACATTTTCAGAGGTATGCTAATGCAATTCCACAGACAGGGAAATAATGATAACTTCTATCCTGGTGGATTATGCCGCCGTATCTCTGCTGAATGCCGCATAAAACGAGCGTTTAAGAGTGCAATTGTTCAGCAGAGCACTTTGCTGAGTCCTTCAACCTTTGAGCCAGCGGTGTCATGAGAGGCGTTCCTGGCACAATGTTTAAAGGGAAACGTTTGGTAAACTGAAGGGTGGTGGGTGTACGGAACGAGCCACCGGACGAGGTAGTTGAGGCAGGTACTATCGCAAACGGTCAAGAAACATTTGGACAGGTACATGGATATGACGGGTTTCGTGGGATATGAGCCAAGTGCAGGCAGGTGGGACTGGTGTAGCTGGGACATGTTGGCCGTTGTGGGAAAGTTGAGCCGAAGGGCCTGTTTCCACGCTGTGTGGCTCTATGACTATTTCCAAGGGTCGGGGGAGCAAAGATCTTGAGGCAAACCCTGGTCCTGACCCAAGAAGGAGCCTATCCATCACCTCCCCGGATGATGCCTGACCCACTGAGTTCCTCCAGCAGTTTGCATTGTGCTCAAGGTTCCAGAATCTGCAGTTTCTTGTGACTCCTTCGAGCAACCAAATTGGTAATGATTTTTACCTTTAAAAGTTAGCACTGGTTTGGAACGCTCTTTCGCGATCTTGCTCAACGCACAGTCTGAAGAAAGGGTCTCGACCCGAAACGTCACCCATTCCTTCTCTCCCGAGATGCTGCCTGACCTGCTGAGTTACTCCAGCATTTTGTGAATAAAAACCTTCGATTTGTACCAGCATCTGCAGTTATTTTCTTAGACAACCGATGTCGGGTCAATATTAATTTTAACTATGAGGATGATAGATATTTAATAAGCAAAAGAATTAGGGGACATGGAACAAAAGGGGTTGTATGGAATAAAGTCAAAGATCGTCCGTGATCTCATCAAATGGAGAATTAAATGGCCCACCCACGTTCTATTAATCCGCAGAAAGTTGCAGTTGCAATTAATGACAGAGTGAAGAAGTGGGTGGCACAGAGGCACAGTTGGTAGAGCTGCTTGCCTCACAGCGCCACAGATCCGGGTTCGATTCTGACCACGGGTGCTGTCTATGTGGAGTTTTCACGTTCTCCCTGTGACTGCACACGTTTCTTCCGAGCAATTCGGTTTCCTCCCATATCCCAAAGATGTGCAGGTTCGTAGGTTAGGCGACTAGGCTTGTATACACTGGAATTTAGAAGGATGAGAGGAGATCTTATCGAAACGTATAAGATTATTAAGGGGTTGGACACGTTAGAGGCAGGAAACATGTTCCCAATGTTGGGGGAGTCCAGAACAAGGGGCCACAGTTTAAGAATAAGGGGTGGGCCATTTAGAACTGAGATGAGGAAAAACGTTTTCAGTCAGAGAGTTGTGAATCTGTGGAATTCTCTGCCTCAGAAGGCAGTGGAGGCCAATTCTTTGAATGCATTCAAGAGAGAGCTAGATAGAGCTCTTAAGGATAGCGGAGTCAGGGTGTATGGGGAGAGGGCAGGAACGGGGTACTGATTGAGAATGATCAGCCATGATCACATTGAATGGCGGTGCCGGCTCGAAGGGCCGAATGGCCTCCTCCTGCACCTATTGTCTATTGTCTATTGTTAATCGGCCTCTGTAAATTGCCCTTAATGTGTTGGGAGTGGGTGGAAAAATGAGATAACATAAAACTGGTATGAACGAGCGATCGATGGTCAGTGTGGGCTCCGTGGGCCGAAGAGACTGTGTCCATGCCGTGTCTCTAAACTAAGGCTTTTATCCCTGTTTTGTATTTGTGAGTTTGACAGCAGCTCACCAAGATCTCATTGGCAGCACCTCCCAAAGCTTCATCCTCGATCTCCGTGAGAAACAAGGGCAACGGAGTATGTGATTCCCTCCAATCACACTGTTTCCTAACCTGGAAGTACTGTACATAATCGTTCCTTTGTGAGCACATGGCTAGAAACATGGATCTCCCCATCCAACTGCACTGCCGTGGTAGTCTCAACACGTAGACTGCAGTTGTTCCAGAGGACACCTCTTCTAATCATGTTCAGTTTAGAGATACAGCACAGAGTCAGGCCCTTCGGCCCATCGAGTCCACGTGGTTATATTTAAGAGGGAGTTAGATGTGGCCCTTGTGGCTAAAGCGATCAGGGGGTATGGAGAGAAGGCAGGTACAGGATACTGAGTTGGATGATCAGCCATGATCATATTGAATGGCGGTGCAGGCTCGAAGGGCCGAATGGCCTACTCCTGCAACTATTTTCTATGTTTCTATGTTTCTACCAGCGATCCCACTATCCTTCGCACTAGGGACAATTTTTTACCGAAGCCAATTAACCTACAAACATGCACGTCTTGGCTATGCGGAAGGAAGCCGGGTGCCCAGAGAAAACCCACGTGGTCACGGGGAGAACGTTCCAAACTCCGTACAGACAGCACCCGTAGTCGGGATCGAACCCGGGTCTCTGGCGCTGCAGGGCAGTAGCTCTGCCGGTCGGCCACCACGGTGATGAGACTTGACCAGAATAGAATGTAAACACCGTGAAAGATTTTTGTCCCGCAATGATATGAGAGCTGATGAAGCAAAGGACCATGGGTGAAGTTGGTCAGGATCTACATGACGATAGAATTATGCTCAAGTGCTGTTGGGCTCCTCCCTTGTTCCTGAGCTTATTGAGGCCAGATTGCTCCCTGAAATACAGATGTGGGCATTGCCAATTTATCTGCCACATTAAAAAAATATATAATAGTTATGTGTTTTTGTCAATGTTGAACCAGGCAAACAGTACTTACTGCAGACAGATGCAATGTAAATACCTTTATTTAAAAATCAAAAATATTTATTCAAATATTAAAATAATATATACAATACAATAAAACCAAAACAGACCCCGCCACCATAAAGCAAGACAAATAATAAACTATGGTACAACAATTTTACAATTCTTGTCCAGGATGCATTCAACCCCAGCGGTCCCAGAAACCTCCCAGGGTGCCTGTGGACAGCGCGTAGTCCCTCTCTAACACCACCCGGGCACGGTTTTAACCACGGAAAAGGGGCAGGCTGCTGGCTCGGGCAGCAATGTAAATACCTTGGGTGTGCAAGCTAAGAATTTCACTGTGCCTTGTCACCTGTGACAGTAAAGTATTCCATTCCAAATGGGGGGGGGGGTAAATCCGGTAATGGGAAAGTTGGCCACTTGCCTCATCCTGCACCTCCAATGTAAAATGAGCTGTTGACTAATTGAGACAGTCTGTGACTGAAGGAGGGGAGGTTTTGGCGTATCCAGCCCGGCGATGATTGACGCGGCCGGCCGCTGCTAATTGGAAGTTTCTTCCAGCCACTTAAATGCCTTAAGGGTGGGTAAGCCTCCACCGTCTGCCTCGACTGTAGTTCACCGCAGTCTCTCAGGATTAGAGTGGGGGGGGAAATGTAGAAAGCTGCCTGATCTCGGTCTCCGTGGCTGGTGTGAGAAACGTGTGATCTCTCTCTCTCTCTCTCTCTCTCTCTCTCTCTCTCTCTCTATTTTTATACCTGACAACCACAACCATCAGGAATGTCAAACATAATTTGATAAGACTACTATGCACGATGCATTCACCCTGCCACAGAATAATTGGTCAGGGGTAGTCTACAAAGTATTGAAAGGATCCCTTTCTCCCTCAGAGGAATAATGGAGGGGTTTGGAATTGAGTTGTTGGATAATTAGCACAAATTGCTAATGATTGGAACAGTCTGCCACAGATCTTATTCTGATCCATGAAGATGTGAATTGCCTCACTAACCGAATAGCATTCCTGACTATTTAGCCGGGTAAGAGTATCAATAGGCACACAAATCAAGATTTTCTGCTTCTCTACTCTTCTATAACGCTGAATGTAGATTTGCCACTGATCTTGTATATTAAGGGCCCCTTACTGCATTGAAGCACCCACCAGGTCCCAGAGATTCCTTTCCCACATTCTGTACTTTGAGCTTACGTATGCAGCAGTAAAATCAAAAACAGCTCGTGTAAAGTCTCGGGCGGTTTTAGAAATGGAAGAGTCAATTAAAAAAAGATATTGCTGTCAACATGTATGCACGGTCAAGCCTATGCAGTTACTATTATTACGTGTTCCAGTTAGTTTTGCGCAGGTATATGGATTTACATGTCTGAAGAAGGGTTCCTACCCGAAACGTCACCTATTCTTTATCTCCAGAGATGCTGCCTGAGCCATTGTGTTTCTGCAGCATTTTGTGCCTAACTTCGGAACAAATCTGCAGTTCAGTCCTATACATGGATTCAAGGTTTAGAGGGATATCGGCCAAACACAGGCAGATAGGGGCATTATTGTTGGCGTGTGCAAGTTGTTGCTGAAGGGCCTATTTACGTGCTGTATGAGTCCATGACTATCACTAAATGACTATGTACGGCTCTTTTAAAGTACCTGAAGCATTATTGAGTAACTGGTGTACAATATGTAAGATGGATATGATTTTGTTTTATTTATTTTAAGTTGATGGATGTCATGTCAAATCGAAGATAGACACAAAAAGCTGGAGTATCTCAGCGGGACAGGCAGCACCTCTGGAGAGAAGGAATGGGAGACCCTTCTCCAGACCCGAGGGGGAGTTGAAGTGTTGAGTCACTGGGAGATCAGGTTGGTTAAGGCGGACTGCACTTGGCTAGGTACGCCATCTGGGTTGGACATTTGGTCAAGATCCACCTTAGTCATGGAGTCATACAGCATGGCAACAGGCCTTTTGCTTCAACTTGCCCATGCCGACCAACGTGCCCCATCTACACATGTCCCAGCTGCCTGCATTTGGCCCATATACCTCCAAACCTGTCATAGAAACATAGAAACATAGAAAATAAGTGCAGGAGTAGGCCATTCGGCCCTTCGAGCCTGCACCGCCATTCAATATGATCATGGCTGATCATCCAGCTCAGTAACCTGTACCTGCCTTCTCTCCATACCCCCTGATCCCTTTAGCCACAAGGGCCACATCTAACTCCCTCTTAAATATAGCCAATGAACTGGCCTCAACTACCTTCTGTGGCAGAGAATTCCACAGACTCACCACTCTCTGTGTGAAGAAATTTTTTCTCATCTTGGTCCTAAAAGACTTCCCCCTTATCCTTAAGCTGTGACCCCTGGTTCTGGACTCCCTCAACATCGGGAACAATCTTCCCGCATCTAGCCTCTCCAACCCCTTAAGAATTTTATATGTTTCTATAAGATCCCCCCTCAGTCTTCTAAATTCCAGCGAGAAAAGCCCAGTCTATCCAGTCTTTCCTCATATGAAAGTCCCGCCTTCCCAGGGATCAATCTGGTGAACCTTCTCTGTACTCCCTCTAAGGCAAGAACGTCTTTCCTCAGGTTAGGAGACCAAAACTGCACACAATACTCCAGGTGCGGTCTCGTCAATGCCCTGTACAACTGCAGTAGAACCTCCCTGCTCCTAAACTCAAATCCTCTTGCTATGAATGCCAACATACCATTCGCTTTCTTCACTGCCTGCTGCACCTGCATGCATGCTTGCTGTCCTATCCATGCACCTGTCTAAATGTTTCTCAAACCTTCTTCATGGATCGGACAGGTTTGGAGGGATAGGGTCCAAATGCGGGCAAGTGGGACTAATATATAGATGGGCAAGTTGGGCCGAAGGGCCTGTTCCCATGCTGTATGACTTTATGACTCTATGACTCTTCAAGGATGTTCTGATGTCGGCCTCAGAGACTGAGAGCGCAGGGTCGCCAGGGGCAGTGGGCACTTCTGTAGTTGTGGTGTTGTTCTCTTATTCATAGCGTGCATAAATGGTGGTGCTTAATTGCCACTGTGGCTGCCCGGGTTTGCCTTGTAGGAGGTTTAATTTGGTTTCGTTTAGAGATACAGTGCGGAAACAGGCCCTTCGGCCCACCGAGTCCACACCAACCAACAATCCCCGTACACTAGCACTACCCTACCCTACCCTCGAAGGGCCGAATGGCCTACTCCTGCACCTATTTTCTATGTTTCTATGTAACACACTAGGGATAATTTGCACTTTTTACCAAGCCAATTAATCTACAAACCTGTACGTCTTTGGAGTGAGGGAGGAAACCGGAGCTCCCTCATAAAACCCACGCAGGTCACGGGGAGAACGTACAAACTCCATACAGACAGCACCCGTAGTCAGGATCGAACCCTAGTCTCTGGCGCTGTGAGGCAGCAGCTCTACGGCTGTGCCACCCAAGTGAAAGCATGCAGTCCCTGCCAGAGCTGTCGGGCATCGTAAAAAGACTTGAAGGTTTCCTCGCTCCACAGTTATTTATTCCGTTTTACATTCCAGTCTGCTATCTGCCTTGGACTGAGGGCTTCGACCTCCTTCCCTCATCTGTAATGCAACCCTCCCGGCCTCCGTAATCTGCAAAATGATATTCCATCATTTTGCAGAATTGCCACTGGTAACATAGGTGACTTTAGCAGCACCGATTTTGAGCCCTGGGGGCGATTGTGCTGACCTCCAGTGGCAGAGAGGTCAGCTTCATCAAATGGCAACGACAGGCTCAGCAGAGGCAGTTTCTTCGGAGCTGGTGCTTTAGAAACCTTTCCACAGTATAGGTGGAATCGGCATAACAGAAAACCTTTGTAATGTGCAGCTGGTTCAGCTGCTGAAATGGGGCGTTAAACTGCCCCAGCCTGCCTGTGCTTCTCTCTGTAGGAACAATGAACTGCAGATGCTGGTTTACCAAAGAAAGATGCAAAGTGCTGGAGTAACTCAACGGGTCAGGCAGCATCCTTGGAGATAGGCACAAAGTGCTAGAGTAACTCAACGGGTCAGGCAGCATCCTTGGATATAGGCACAAAGTGCTGGAGTAACTCAACGGGTCAGGAAGCATCCTTGGAGATTGTAACAAAATGCTGGAGTAACTCAACGGGTCAGGAAGCATCCTTGGAGATAAAGGGTGGGTGATGTTTTGGGTTGGGCCCCTCCTTCACCCACTCTTTATCCAGAGATGCTGCCCGACCCGCTGAGTTACTCCACTACTTTTTGTCCATCTTTGGTATACATCAGCATCTGCAGTTCTTTGTTTCTATGGCATCCTTGGAGAACATGGTTAGGTGATGTTTCGAGTCTTAAGAAGGGTCCTCACCTATCCATGTTCTCCAGTGATGTTGCCTGACCCGCTGAGTTACTCCAGCATTTTGTGTCTATCAATGCATCTCTTTACACCTTAACACACATTGCATTAAATTACATTTTGTTGACAGGTTCATACTTGATAGGAGGAGAATTAGGCCATTCGGCCCATCGTGTCTATTCTGCCATTCAATCATGGCTGATCTATCTCTCCCTCCTAACCCCATTCTCCTGCCTTCTCCCCATAACCTCTGACACCCGTACTAATCAAGAATCTATCTATCTCTGCCTTAAATATATCCACTGACTTGGCCTCCACAGCCGTCTGCGGCAAAGAATCCCACAGATACTGTATAACCCTGTTGCCACATATTAATATTCATGCAGTATTAATGCAAATTGTAACCCATGTTTCTACCTGGTCAGAAAGTGTTGAATGATTTAAGCATCGACCAAATATTATCTGGACTCAAGGTGCTAAGCTCTTTGTTGGCTATTGTATTTACCAGAATGTGATGCCCTCATTAATGATTAAACAGTGCAAATATATTTAACCTACGGAGTGAACAAATTAGCCTGACGGGCATTCAAGGGCTAAAAGGAAAATGTTAAATCAAACGTTGATAGAAACAGAAGTACCGAAATGGGTTTCTATATCGTTTAATGAACATTGCGTTTAATGGTGGGCGGCACGGTGGCGCAGCAGTAGAGTTGCTGCTTTACAGAGTCAGAGACCCGGGTTCGATCCTGACTACGGGTGCTGCCTGTACGGAGTTTGTACGTTCTCCCCGTGAGCTGCATGGGTTTTGTCCAAGATCTTCGGTTTCCTCCCGCACTCCAAAGACGCACAGGTTTATAGGTCAATTGGCTTGGTTTAAATGTAAATCGTCCCTGGTGTACGCAGGATGGTGTTAATGTGCGTGGGTCACTGGTCGGTACCGACTCGGTGGGCCGAAGGGCCTGTTTCAGCGCTGTATCTCCAAACTAAACATGAATTAAATGTATCACATTGGGGGAAAAGGATGGTGAAAGTCTACGACAAATGTAAGTAAATGCAGAAGTTTGCCACAAACATTGTTGGATATAAAATATGAGAGATTACTTTTCAAAGTTAAAAAAAAAATTGTACAACAAAACTGCGGCACGGTGGCGAACTGGTGGTGTGGCTGCCGTACAGTACCAGAGACCCCATTTTTGATCCTCTGTACAGGTGCTGTCTGCAAGGTGTTCGCACGTTCTCCCTGTGACCGCGTGGGTTTTCTCCAGGTGCTCTGGTTTCTTTTCGACATCCCAAAGACGTGCAGGTTTGTAGGTTAATTGGCTTTTGTAAATTGTCCCTCGTGTGTAGGATAGTGTCCAAGTGCGAGGTGATCGCTGGTCGGCGTGGACTCGGCCGGCCGAAGGGCCATGTTTCCACGCTGCATCTCTGAACTAAACTAAACGAAACTAAACCCAGTGAGTGTTTATATATAAGAGGCTCTAATAATGCAGTAAGTATCAAATAAAGAGGAAATGCTTTCTTTATGCCGAGCAAGACAGGATGTTAATGTGAGCACAGTCACAGTTATCTCTGTTAGAGTGGCTGCACAATAACAAATATACTTGCTGACTTGTGCTTGCAATCAGAAAGAATGGAAGGCAGTTTCTGGAATGCGATGAAGTGTCCAAGTCCCATTTCAAGTCGGGTCATTTAGTACGGGTGACATTGTAAGACAATTAGAATGAGAGTTTATTCAGAATGAAGAGCCTGTGAAATTGCTGTGAAAACACTCCATTGTGAGCTTACCCCAGTAGCAATATATTAAGCAGTCAGAAACAGACGGTTAATCAGTTTCAGCATGCAGTAAAGTGAATTCATTTACTAATGTGTAGCCAGATTTCAGCCAGAATCGCCAGCCAACCCACGTGTTGATTTATTTTTTTACCAGTTGCTGAACTGAATCAAAAAACATGACAGATCTGTGTAGGAAGGAACTGCAGATGCTGGTTTAAACCGAAGATAGGCACAAAAAGCTGGAGTAACTCAGCGGGACAGGCAGCATCTCTGGAAAGTAGGAATGGGTGACGTTTCGGGTTCTGAAGAAGGGTCTCGCCACGAAAAATGTCACCTATTCCTTGAATCCTGAACCAACTCCCAGTCTGACCTTTTTGTCATGGGCCTCCTCCAGTGCCATAGTGATGCCCACTGGAAATTGGAGGAACAGCACCTCATATTTCGCTTGGGCAGATGGTATGAACATTGACTTCTCCAACTTTAGATAGTTCCTCTGTCCCTCTCTTACCCTCCCCCTTCCCAGTTCTCCCACTGTCTTCCTGTCTCCACCTATATCCTTTCTTTGTCCCGCCCCCCCTGACATCAGTCTGAAGAAGGGTCTCGACCCGAAACGTCACCCATTCCCTCTCTCCTAGATGTTGCCTGACCTGCTGAGTTACTCCAGCATTTTGTGATACCTTCGATTTGTACCAGCATCTGTAGTTATTTTCCTACGATACTTAGATATCAATCCAAGTACCCTGTTAAATAACTCTGGATATCAAAGGCTTCCCTCAATTTTAGCTGAAGACCTGGGGCTAATGAAATGTTCATTAAAGTTTTGAATCTGAGGTAAGAAGAAGCATCGCTGCACAACAACATTGTCGCCTGTCTGCTGCACGCGTACTGTTGGACAGTTCTTGGGAATAAAGTAAAATAATGAGGCATGTCTAATAGCCGTATTTGTCCATTAACGAAAATGATTCTCCGAAAAGCATCAAAGTAGGAATGCCTTTCCGATGAGTTCTTCTCAATATTAGGCATTTGTATCAAATGCAATTGGATAAAAAGATACAGCTTTCTGAACAAGTACATCAAATCTTTATTGCTGGTGTAAATATCCAAATAATCTAGGGTGCAAGCTTACCTCTGCCCCAGCCAACAATGGACCATTTTAGGCTCCTCCCTTCCTTGGTCATCTGTTGCTGGCCCTACTTTGTTCTGGCCTTTTCCTACCTCCAGTTCCGTCCCTTCTACTTTCAACCTGAGGATTGGTCGCAACCCAATACATCACCCATCCTTTTTCTCCAGAGATGTTGCCTGACCCGCTGAGTTACTCGAGGACTTTGTGTCTAATATAGGGTAGTTTAGTTTAGTTAGTTTATTTTGGGTTAATGTCACGTGTACAATGAAAACCCTAGTGAGGGCCTCATCTATGATGGGAGAGGGGAACCCCCGTTCCCTAAAGAATGAGGACATCTCGGATGTCCTGGAATGGAACACCTCATCTTGGGCGCAGATGCAGCGTAGATGGAGGAATTGGGAGTAGGGGGTAGAGTCTTTGCAGGAAGCAGGGTGGGAGAAGTGTAGTCAAGATACTGGGTTAGGTGACGACTATCGGCAATTCAAGAGAAAGCTGGATGCATTCAAGAGAGAGCTAGATAGAGCTCTTAAGGATAGCGGAGTCAGGGGGTATGGTGAGAAGGCAGGAACGGGGTACTGATTGAGAATGATCAGCCATGATCACATTGAATGGTGGTGCCGGCTCGAAGGGTCAAATGGCCTCCTCCTGCACCTATTGTCTATTGTCTTTTGTTGCTTGCTAACCAGTCAGTGGAAAGACAATACATGATTACAATCAAGCCATTCACACTGTACAGATACAAGATGAGGGAATAAAGTTTTGTGCAAGATAAAGCAAGTGAAGTCCAAACAAACACAGTCCAAGGGTCTAACTAGTCCAAGAGGTTTGAGAGATGTCTAATTTACCTCTACACCACTGAGGACATTGGACTTTGTACAATACTGGGAGCCATGCACTGTCCGTCCCAGCATAGTGTGTCTGCAGGTCTTGCAGACTCCACATTCCGGTGTCTGCAGGTCTTGCATTGACTTCACTCGCCACCTTCGAACCCTCTGAAGTGGAAAGGATATGAGTGAAACTCAACCTACATGGCCAGTCTCCGAAGTGGAAGAACAGGATTTAACAGTATTGAAGTTCCAACATGGTCATGCACGTTTTAGGATTGGCACCACAGTTGTACATCTTATGCATGGAGAAACACATTAGGATTTGCCATTGTCCTCGAGATGTCATGTATGAAAGCGTTATACTGCAGAACAGAAGTTCCAACCTTGCATCTATCTTTGAATGGAACGTTCTTCCCAGCCATTATTTTGCTGAATGGCAGATAAATCGCTGGGGGCCTGAATTGATGTAATCCTGCTCCCATTCCTAATGTTCTTGTGTCTTTTTTTTGCCCAAACATTTGCTTCATTACCACATTTTAATGAGTTTACAATCTCACCAATGGTTGTTGCTTTGAATGGGCATGCAGGCAATTATTGCGCTCGGAATAAATCAAGTGTTAACCTGCACTAATAGATGGAGCGGTTATATATGTAGTAGCGTTGATTAAATAAGAAAAGAAACTAAATTAGGCCAATCTTAATTAGGACTCTTTCTGCTAATCCCAGAAGACTAGATGAATCTTGAAAAAAGTCATTAAACGTCTTACTCTTATTTGCCTGGCCTTCAAGCTCACATTTCTTGAAATAGTGAAATTATGGTTGAGCTAAATTCACAAATCAGATGCCTAAACTATCTAATGGAAGCCCTTCCTTCTCATTTGAGCTGGTTCTAATGACTGGAAGTCTGGTCCAGAGACGTTGATTTGAAAAATCAGCCAGGTGGCGCAGCAGTAGAACTGCTGCCTTACAGCACCTACAGCACCAGAGTCCCGGGTTCGATCCCGGCTGCGGGTGCTGTCTGTACAGAGTTTGGTCGTTCTCCTCGTGACCGCGTGCGATTTTCTCCAAGATCGTTCAGTTTCCTCCCAAACTCCAAAGACATATAGATTTGGAGGTTAATTGGCTTGGTATAAATGTAAATTGTCACCAGTGTGTGTAGGATAGTTTTAGTGCCGGGATCGCTGGTCGACTCTGTATCTCTATAAACTAAATTAAACTGAACTAAACTAAAAGGTACCTACTGATAAATATTTATTCGTGTATTAGTTTAGTTTATGAGGCAGGAAACATGTTCCCAATGTTGGGGGAGTCCAGAACAAGGGGCCACAGTTTAAGAATAAGGGGTAGGCCATTTAGAACTGAGATGAGGAAAAACTTTTTCAGTCAGAGAGTTGTGAATCTGTGGAATTCGCTGCCTCAGAAGGCAGTGGAGGCCAATTCTCTGAATGCATTCAAGAGAGAGCTAGATAGAGCTCTTAAGGATAGCGGAGTCAGGGGGTATGGGGAGAAGGCAGGAACGGGGTACTGATTGAGAATGATCAGCCATGATCACATTGAATGGCGGTGCTGGCTCGAAGGGCCGAATGGCCTCCTCCTGCACCTATTGTCTATTGTCTATTGTCTATTGTCTATGATTGCCATGACCTTTGGTGATTGCTTTATTTGTGTTGTATTCTATCCTGTCAGCGGAAAGACTGTACAAGATTACAATCAAGCCATCCATCCACAGTGTACAGACCCAGGATAAGGGAATAAAGTTTTTTGCGAAATAAGGTCCGATTAAAGGTAGTCCGAAAGTCTCCAATGAGGTAGATGGTAGGTCAGGAGAGCGCTCTAGATGGTGATAGTATGGTTCAGTTACCTGATAACAGCTGGGAAAAAACTGCCCCCTGATTCTGGCATTATGCATTTTCAAACTTCTGTACCTCTTGCCTGATGGCAGAGGGGAGAAGAGGGAGTGAGACTCGTCCTTGATTACTGCTCCCTTTGCAGGAGAACTGGGAAATGGTGTTGATGAGCATGTTGATTCACCATGCTGCATTGATGTAGAAGGAACGTGATCCTTTTTAAAGGCTCCCAGACATTCTGCAGTACCCTCAGTTTCTCACAAGTGATGGGAGTGGAATTAGGCCATTTGGGTCATCAAGACTACTCTGCCATTCAATCATGGCGGATTGAATCACGGCATTGCATCCCCATTCTCCTGCCTTCTCCCCATAACCCCGTATGAATCGATCTGTACTTCTCAGGGCTGGGAAACTGAGAATGGCAGTGACCTTGGCCTCAGTGGTCAGTCCAGTCCTGGTACAGGTCTGTGCTTGCAATTCCTCCTCTACTAAGGTGACAAATCCTTGACATGCTGATCCCCAAGGAACGATACTGTAGATAGACACGGAAAAGCTGGACTAACTACTCAGCGGGTCAGGCAGCATCTCTTAAGAAAAGGTAAAGGTGATGTTTCTGGTCGAGATATTGTATTGTTCGACACTCCTTAAAATGTCATTTGGCAATCCCTTTCAATCTTTTTAACTGCTTTGCCCCAATATTGATAGCCAAGAAGGCATACCAACACCTGCACTTCTTCAGGAGACTGGGGAAATTTGGCAAGTGTCGACTGACTCTGACAAACGTCTGCAGATGCATCATACAATGCACGTAGGGTCTCGACCCGAAACATCACCCATTCCTTCTCTCCAGAGACGCTGCCTGTCCCGCTGAGTTACTCCAGCACTTTGTGTCTATCTTCAATGCCTACGGTCAGTTTGCATCACGGCTTGATTTGGTGATAGCTCTGCCCAAGACAGCAAGAAATTGCAGGGAGCTGTAGATGTAACCTAGTCCATCACACAGACCAGGCTTCTCACCATTGTAGACACAAAAATGCTGGAGTAACTCAGCGGGTCAGGCAGCATCTCGCCTTTCACACCATTGTGTCTGAAGAAGGGTCCCGACCTGAAACATTAAGCATCCCTTTTCTCCAGAGATGCTGCCTAACCCGCTGAGTTACTCCAGCACTTTGTGTCTCCCTTCCCATTATTGACTCCATCTTCACTCAAAGGCGCAAAGGAACTTGGGAGTGCTGGTGCAGGATTCCCAATAGGTCAATTTGATTCGGTAGTAACGAAGGTAAATGCAATATTAGCATTCTTTTCGCGAGGACTAGAATATAAAAGCAGGGATGTTATTCTGAGGCTTTGGGCCTGTACTCACTGGAGTTTAGAAGAATGAAGGGGGATCGCATTGAAACTTACCAAACAATGGAAGGCCCGGATAGAGTGGATGTGGAGAGGATGTTTCCACTAGTGGGAGAGTCTAGGATCAGAATAAAAGGACATCCCTATAGGAAGGAGATGAGGAGAATTTTTTACAATCGGAGGTGGTGAATCTGTGGAATTCATTGCCACAGATGGCTGTGGAGGCTGTCAATGGGAATTTTTAAAGCAGAGATTGATAGGTTCTTTAACAGTAAGGGTCTAAAAGGTTACAGGGAGAAGGCAGGAGAATGGGCTTGAGAGGGAAAAATAGATCAGCCATGATTAAATGGCGAAGTGGACGATGGGCCAAATGGCCTAATTCTGTTAATATGTCTTACGACCACACTGCCTCGGAAAAGCAGCCCACAGAGTCAAAGTCTTGTCCCACCCCAGTTATTCCTTCTTCTCTCAACCCACTTTCGGCAGAAGATACAGAAGCTTGAAAGTGCACACTACCAGACTTGGGAACAGCCTCTTCCCCTCTGTTATCAGGCTTCCATACGGTCCTTCCATAAGCTAGTGCACGATAAACATCTCTACCCCAGTGCAGACATTGGACTTTGTCTCTGGAACTGAAGTGCGACAATGCTGAGAATCATATTCTGCACTCTGTATCTCCCCTTTGCTCGAACTATTGTACTTGAGTTTAACTCTATGTGTAGTATTATGTTTAGTTTAGTTTAGAGACACAGCGCGGAAACAGGCCCTTCGGCCCACCGGGTCCGCGCCGCCCAGCGATCCCCACACACTAACACTATCCTACACCCACTAGGGACAATTTTTACATTTACCAAGCCAATTAACCTACAAACCTGTACGTCTTTAGAGTGTGGGAGGAAACCGAAGATCTCGGAGGAAACCCACGGGGAGAACGCACAAACTCCACACAGACAGCACCCGTAGTCGGGATCGAACCCTGATCTCTGGCGCTGCATTCGCTGTAAGGCAGCAACTCTACCACCATGTGGTTTTTAGTTTTAGTTTAGTTCAGTTAAGGGATAATGCGTGGAAACAGGCCCTTTGGCCCACTGAGTGCCCTCTGACCAATGATCCCCGCACATTAACAATATTCTACACCCACAAGGTGGCGCAGCGGCACGGTGGCGCAGCGGTAGAGTTGCTGCTTTACAGCGAATGCAGCGCCGGAGACTCAGGTTCGATCCTGACTACGGGTGCTGCACTGTAAGGAGTTTGTACGTTCTCCCCGTGACCTGCGTGGGTTTTCTCCGAGATCTTCGGTTTCCTCCCACACTCCAAAGACGTACAGGTATGTAGGTTAATTGGCTGGGTAAATGTAAAAATTGTCCCTAGTGGGTGTAGGATAGTGTTAATGTGCGGGGATCGCTGGGCGGCACGGACTTGGAAGGCCGAAAAGGCCTGTTTCCGGCCGAATATATATGATATGATATGATAAGGGACAATTTATATTTATACCAAGCCAAAAAATCTACAAGCCTGGACTTCTTTGGAGTGTGGGAGGAAACCGGAGCACTTTGGAGAAAACGCATGCGGTCATGGGGATAACATACAAACTCCGTACAGACTGCACCCATATGACTTCTTCTTGAAGGTGTGGAACCCATTCATTTTAAAGCTAGGATTAAGAATTGGAAATATTTAAATTCAGGATTGTTTTGATACCTTTAATAAGAATTTAATAAGAAATTACCCGGAAGTGTCTCCTTCTGGACTCCAGGTTTCTTTCTTTCTCTCTTCCTTTTTCTTTTTCTTTTTCCTTCTTTTTAACTGGGGGGTGGGGGGAAGGGGGGGTGTGGGAGGGGAGATAATACAGAACAATACGTGTATAATCGAATTTATAATGTAGTTATTATTGCTTACTATGAAATGTAAAATGTATGAGTTCTGTTAAAACTTAAATAAAATTAAAAAAATTAAATTAAAAAAAAGACAGCACCCATAGTCAGGATCTAAGCGGGTCATTTGGTGCTGTAAGGCAGCAACTCTACCACTGTGCCACTGTGCTGCCCCTGTTTTGTTAAACAGTTTGTTAAATTTTGCAAGCTGCTTAGTTTTTACATGACAGCAATGTTTTTGAAATTTACATCTACCAACATCGATTTTCGATCACATTGTGCTAAGGACCTAGTGTTTAAGTGATCTGATCTCTGGGCATTAGTTACTGACATCTAAGTGAATGACGGCCAGCCGACTAACCTGTCCGCAACTCTCTGCGGTACATTGCAAGAGTGCACGATCTCCGGAGATCCCCTGATGTGAACTGTGTAAGAAGAAACTGCAGAAAGTGCTGGAGTAACTCAGCGGGACAGACAGCATCCCCGGAGAGAAGGAATGGGTGATGTTCTGAAATCTGAAGGGCAGTCTGAAGAAGGGTCTCGATCTGAAACGCCACCCACTCCTTCCATCTGCAGACGCTGCCTGTCCCGCTGAGTTACTCCTCCATTTTGTGTCTATCTCTGATTTGAACTGATGGCCATTGGGAAGTTATAGTCCCTCACCTTGTCTGCAGAAGCAGCTATTCTTGTGTTAAACCCTGTTTCTCGCTGGCAATAGAGATGACATTTGTTCCTGATGCTCCTTCCAGCAAACAGCATTTCAAAAGCATTCAGAATAATGTTAATCGATTTTGCTGAACAAGTGAGCAGTGAAGAATGGGATGGTTTAATATGAAACAGATTCTCCCAGTTAATGAACTATAGCACCATTTTACCAAGGAACTATAAGAATAGATTACTTTCTAAATGGGAGTACATTAGATAATTCATTGATGTCAAATTTGACCTTTATTGACTCTGTAATTAACTAAAATTCGCGTGTTGTCATGGTGCGAGATTAATTACCAATTAGCCTTTCTGTGATCTGTTTCGAATGCCCTTTTCCTACCTCCTCATTGGAGAGACATCCCACGCTTTAGTTTTCGATGAGGTCAAGACTCGGGGCTCAGTTTGAATGCCAAATGAGTAGCGCCAGCCAGGCATGGCAACATCCAATCTCGTTCACAGAAAGAGCAGAACAGGCCATGAAATGACCTGATTTTCCAATTTCATGGCATATGTTTTACTGGAAGTAAAGGGAGTTGTTTGTAAAATCCATGACAAAGGTAACAGGCCATACTGAACACTGACCACAAAGCACCGATGTGGAATATTGTTGTCTTTGCCAGTTTCAGATGGATTCCAGCATTGGCCTTTTACATTGTTTGTTATGGCAAACTATCTGCTTTTTGATCTTGCAATATTTAGCCAGATATTGATTACCTTTAAATTGTTGAAAGTCAGATGCCGATGTGGACTGTTCATAAGAGACTTATTAGACTTTAGACTTTGGAGATACTGCGCAGAAACAGGCCCTTCGGCCCACCAGATCCGTGCCGACCGGTGATACACTCGCACTATCCTACAGACTAGGTTAATTCCCCGAATGGCGGGGCTGTCGTATGTTGAAAGACTGAAGCGATTAGGCTTGTATACACTGGAATTTAGAAGGATGAGAGGAGATCTTATCGAAACGTATAAGATTATTAAGGGGTTGGACATGTTAGAGGCAGGAAACGTGTTCCCAATGTTGGGGGAGTCCAGAACAAGGGGCCACGGTTTAAGAATAAGGGGTAGGCCATTTAGAACGGAGATGAGGAAAAACTTTTTCAGTCAGAGAGTTGTGAATCTGTGGAATTCTCTGCCTCAGAAGGCAGTGGGGGCCAATTCTCTGAATGCATTCAAGAGAGAGCTAGATAGAGCTCTTAAGGATAGCGGAGTCAGGGGGTATGGGGAGTAGGCAGGAACGGGGTACTGATTGAGAATGATCAGCCATGATCACATTGAATGGCGGTGCTGCCTCGAAGGGCCGAATGGCCTCCTCCTGCACCTATTGTCTATTGTCTATTGTCTATAGACTAGGGACAATTTATAATTTTACTGAAGCCAATTAACCTAGAAACCTGTATGTCTTTGGAGTGTTGGAGCGCCCGGAGAAAGCCCACGCGGGGAGAATGTACAAACTCCGTGCAGACAGCACCCGTGGTCAGGATTGAACCCGGGTCTCTAGCGCAGTAAAGCAGCAACTCTATCGCCGTGCCACTGTGCCACCACAGACACAAGGATCTGCTGATGCTGGTTTACAAAAAAAAAACACAAAGTGCCGGAGTAACTCAGTGGGTCAGGCAGCTTCTCTGGAGGACATGGATAGGTGACGTTTCGGGTCGGGCCCTTTCTTCAGGCTGATTGTAGAAGGCACTGACAACTGGGAAGTGACTCCTGAGAATGGGGAGGTGGAGAAAGCACCTCCAGGGTATTGAGAATAGAAGTTGGGATGTTGTTGGTGTAAAGACAGGGGCGTATCTACGGAAAATGGCGGCTGTGGCAAGCTCTGAAATTACGCACCTGCCCAAACATCTGACGCCCATCTTTTGGATAGTGGAGAAGGCACTCAGCGGAGTTGGGACGGTTCTCCGATCTGATTTCTTCACCCCATTTAGACACATTTTGAGTGTAGTGACGTGAGACAGATCGGCACACAAGGACAACCGTGTGGCTCCGCTAGCAGGGCTGCAGCACCACAGCACAGTACACCCGGCTTTGATCCTGACGTCTGTGAAGATCTTGTACTTTTTCTCTGGTGGTTTCTTCCTGGAGCTGTTTCCCCCTCCCACACCAAAGAAGCGTGAGTTCATAAATTAATTGAGCTCTGTCAAATTACCCCCAGTTGCGAACGTGCATCTGTAAACTAAACTAAACTAACAAAAACACTATAACAGCATCTCACACCTTGCCCGCGGGCGTAGATTATGAAGGAGGCCATCATATCATATCATATCGTATCATATCATATATATACAGCCGGAAACAGGCCTTTTCGGCCCTCCAAGTCCGTGCCGCCCAGCGATCCCCGTACATTAACACTATCCTACACCCAATAGGGAACGAATGCACATGGCACACCTTACGGAGCCCGACAGCTCGAGACAGCTCGAGAAACTTGCTCCCTCTCCCTCTCCCTCTCCCTCTCCCTCTCCCTCTCCCTCTCCCTCTCCCTCTCCCTCTCCCTCTCCCTCTCCCTCTCCCTCTCCCTCTCCCTCTCCCTCTCCCTCTCCCTCTCCCTCTCCCTCTCCCTCTCCCTCTCCCTCTCCCTCTCCCTCTCCCTCTCCCTCTCCCTCTCCCTCTCCCTCTCCCTCTCCCTCTCCCTCTCCCTCTCCCTCTCCCTCTCCCTCTCCCTCTCCCTCTCCCTCTCCCTCTCCCTCTCCCTCTCCCTTTCCCTCTCCCTCTCCCTCTCCCTCTCCCTCTCCCTCTCCCTCTCCCTCTCCCTCTCCCTCTCCCTCTCCCTCTCCCTCTCCCTCTCCCTCTCCCTCTCCCTCTCCCTCTCCCTCTCCCCCTCCCCCTCCCCCTCCCCCTCTCCCTCTCTCCCTCTCTCTTTTTTTGTTCCTGCGAACACTACAGATTGAATAGTTTCAAACTGCAAAGAGAAAACGATAACACTTAAAATGTGATACCAAAATCTCCTTCCTCTACCATCACTTGTGAATCGGGGCTTGCAATTCGGCTTACATTGAGGGCGTTCACTAGGGTTGCCAACTGTCCCGTATTAGCCGGGACAGCCCTTGTCCCGTATTAGTCCCGATGTAGGGCTAGAAGCTGGAGGCCCAGACAGTGTAGGTCCGGACAGTGTAGCAGGAACAAAACTGCAGATGCTGGTTAAAATCTGGACAGTGGGGGTGCGGACAGAGTAGGCCCCAAAGCCTGAGCACCGCCTAACGGAGGTTGCGTGGCAGCCCGCCTCCCGGCCCGGGCGGCCGCCATTAGTAGAGGGGAGCACTTGGCCACTAGCTGGGTGAGGTCACATGGGGCGCAGGGCCGTGACGTCACCTTGTCCCGTATTAGGGAGTGCTATCGTTGGTACCGCTAGCGGTCACGGTGGCGCAGGGGTAGATTTGCTGCCTTACAGCGAATGCGCGACATATACCCAGGTTCGAACCTGACCACTTTTTTTTTTTTTTTTTTTTTTTTTTTTTAATATATAAAAGTTTTATTCCAAAGAAAGACATACAAACATACTAAGCAAAATGTGATCAAACAAAAGCCGCCTGTATCGGCAGTTTACAAATTAAACAATTATCACATTAAAATCCCTCCCTCTCTGTCAACAATACATTCAACCCCCCGCGGCGACCAGCGTTCCCGGAAGGCCTCCAGAGTCCCTGTGGACACCGCGTGTTCCCTCTCCAGGGACACGCGGGCACGGACGTAAGCCCGGAACAGGGGTAGGCAGCCGACTTCTGTGAGGCTGTCGACTACCCGCTGCCTGGACCCGCGGATGGCCATCTTGGCCAGGCCCAGGAGCAGACCGACAGGGAGACCCCCTCCTCCTTCCTGACCCTCCCCCCTCTGTACCGGGTGCCCAAAAATTAAAAGCGTAGGGCTAAAAGTGAGCCAGAACTTGAGGAGCAGCCCCTTCAGATACTGGAACAGGGGCTGTAACCTCACGCACTCTATATACAAATGGTACACGGTCTCCTCCTCACCGCAGAAACGACAGGCGGCAGACGAGACCGTGAACCGGCTCAAGTACCTGTTACAGGCTATAGCCTTATGCAACACTCTCCACCCCAGGTCCCCGATGTAAAGTGGGAGGACCCCCTTATAGAGAGACCTCCACTGGGGACCGCTCCCGCCGTCAGGTGGTAACACGGACTGCCAGGGCGTGTCCGGACGGAAGACGAGAGCGAGGAAATGGAGAGTGTGCAGGAGCAGCCTGTACAAAACGCGCCTCTCCGCGTCACGGAACGGCACGCTGGGCATCTGGGAAAGGCGGCTCATATTGCGTGGGGCCGGCTCTCGGGAAGGGACCCGGGCCGTGGGCCCAATGAGCAATTCCGACGGAGCGGGGGTAAGCCCAGTCGGAATCGCTCCACGCACACGCCTCTCCTCGACACCCACCGTGACAGGGTGAGGACCGGCCCCCCTCACAACCACAGCACCCCCCTCCCCCTGAGGAGCAGCGCCCTGGCTGAAGGTGACCAAATTCCTGGCTCTCAGGAGATCACGGTAAAAACCAGGCAACTCCCGCCTAGCACGCTGACTCATGCCCGCTACCGGGAGCCGTGATCCCTCCTGGAGGCAGCGCCCCTGGCAGAAAAAGTACATGGCCAGCGAGTGCCATCTGGGAGGGCACTCGGAGTACACGTACCTCCGCAAGGTCCTGAGTCGGAGGGCTGCCACCTGAGTGCGGACGCAGACCAGCGCCTGACCGCCCTCCTCCAACGGGAGACTCAGAACCCCAGCAGAGACCCAGTGGTTCCTCTCACCCCAGAAGAAGTTAACTAACCTCCTCTGTATCATGGTGATGAAACGAGAGGACGGGACCAGAGTGGCCAGCCGGTACCACAGCAGAGAGGCCACCAGCTGGTTTATCACCAAAGCCCTACCCCGATATGATAACACACCAAGGAGGCCTGACCAGCGCCCCACACGGGCGACCACCTTCGCCTCCAACTCCTGCCAATTCGCCTGCCAAGCCCCCTCAGTGGGACTCAGGTAGATCCCCAGATAGAGGAGGTGCGTGGTGCTCCACGCAAAAACTGCCATCTCCTCCGGCAGGGAGTCTACCTGCCACTGACGCACCAAGAGCCCAGCACACTTCCCCCAGTTGATCCTGGCGGAGGATGCGGCTGAGAACACCCGCTGGCACTCACGCATCCTCCGCAGGTCAACCGGGTCGGTGAACATTAGTAACACATCGTCGGCGTAGGCCGAGAGAACCACCTCCACCCCTGGCCCCGGCAAATCCAAACCTGCCAGCCGCCTCCGTAGGAGGCACAGGAATGGCTCCACACAGAGGTAATAAAGCTGGCCGAACATGGGGCATCCCTGACGAACCCCCCTCCCAAAGTGAATGGGAGCCAACAAAGAGCCATTGACCTTGACCAGGCACTCTGCAGCAGCGTATAGGAGCCGGACCCGGGCCACAAAATGGGGTCCGAATCCAAACGCCCGCAGAGTCCCGAGAAGGTAGTCGTGTCCCACCCGGTCAAACGCTTTCTCCTGGTCAAGGGAGAGAAAGGCAACGGACTGACCAGCCCTCTGGCACAGATGGATCAGGTCCCGGACCAGATGGATATTGTCCTGGATGGACCGGCCCGGGACTGTGTAGGACTGGTCAGGGTGGATCACATGGGACAGCATGGGCCCCAGGCGATTGGCCAATGCCCGTGCAAAGACTTTGTAACCCGTACTGAGAAGAGAGACCGGGCGCCAGTTCTTCAAGAAACGGAGATCGCCCTTCTTGGGCAGCAGGACGACGACTGCCCTGCGCCATGAGAAGGGCATCTCCCCGGTCGCCAGGCTCTCCCCCAACACCTTCACATAGTCGCCCCCCAGGACACCCCAGAAGGCTCGAAGAAACTCCACAGTCAGCCCATCCAGCCCCGGAGACTTGCCCCTCCTGAGCTGGTGCAGGGCACCAGTCAACTCCTCCAGAGTTAGGGGATCATCGAGGCGCTCAGCCACCTCCCTGCACACTACGGGTAAGCCCTCCCACAGCACCCCTTGTGCCTCCCCACTAGATGTTCCCTCGGAGAACAGAGTGTCATAGAACGACCAAACTGAGGCACCGATCCTCTCCGGATCCGTGACGGAGGAGCCATCGTCCGCAAGCAACTCGACAAACTGCCTGCGGGCACCTCGGCACTTCTCCAGGGAGAAGAAAAAGGGGGAGGCGCGGTCCAGATCGTGCAACATCTGGACTCGCGACCTCACATACGCGCCCCGGGACCTCCTCAGCTGCAAGTCCCTCAGTGCCCCTTTCTTCTTCTGGTAATCCTCCCACTCACACGAGTCCCCCTCCGTCTGACCCAGGCGAGACTCCGAGTCGAGCAACTCTCTCTCAAGCCATCCGATCTCGGAGTCCCGCCCCTTGGTCGACCCCCTCGTGTAGTCCTGGCAAAACAGACGGACGTAAGCCTTCCCTACATCCCACCACTGCCTTAGGGAAAGGAAACGCCCCTGCCTTTCCCTCCACTCTGCCCAGAACTGCTTGAATGAATCCTGGAACCGGCGCTCCTCCAGCAGCGGGTTGTTGAAGTGCCAGTACGTGGACCCTGCCCGTGTGCGCGTCGGGATAAAGTCGACTTGCACCAGGCAGTGGTCCGAGCACGGCTCCAACTGCATGGAGGCTGCCGAGACACAGGACACATAAGCCTTAGACACATATACACGGTCAATACGGGAACCACCCCCCTTAAACCTGTATGAGAAGGCGCCGGAGTTGGGATGGAAATTCCTCCAAGCATCTACTAGCTCAAAAGAATCCACCAACTCCCTTAATGTCTTTACCGCTGCCGGATCGCGCTGAATGCCAGAGCGATCTCTCGCCTCAAGGGTACAATTAAAATCACCCCCCAGGAAAACACACTCCCCCCGATCGATGGTGTTCAACAGCGCGGTCACTTCTTGTGTTAACCGCGTCTGCATAGCACCGCTCTTGGGGGCGTACACATTAATAAAATGTAACGGCACGCCATCCAGGCGCACGGCCAGATACAACAACCGGCCTGGTACAATGTCCTGCACCTTGACGATCTCCGGCTGGAAAGATGGGGCCAACAGGAAGGCCACTCCACTCGAAATTGAGGTGAGATGGCTCATGTAGACCCCCCCCCTTCCCACTCCAGGAGCCAGGTGGGCTCTTCACTAGCTACAGTGTGTGTTTCCTGCAGGAAGCTCACCGCGTACCTCCCGTCCCTCAGCACCGAGAGATGGTGAAACCTACGGAGAGACCCCCTGCCCCCATTAATATTCAGGCTGGCTATAGTGAGCTTCATTTTGAAAGCGCACAAGAACTTTTACCAGCCCCCCGTGACGGAATGGAGCCTCCCCGAGCCCTCTGCCCTTTCTTTAGGGACTTAAAAAGCTCTTGGAGCTGGCGCCACTCATTTTTCAATACACCTGCCTCGTTCTCCTCCTCCTGAAGGATGGCATAAATGGACTGCAAGGGTACCGTCAGGTCTGACCAGAGGTCGACAGCCAGATCTGCCTTATTCCTCTTCCCTCTGCTGTCCTTCAGAAACTTCCGGAGTTCCCAGATATCAACAAGCCGAGACACGGGGCTGCGGGTGGGACAGTCCATCAACTCACTGTCGCTGGACTCCACGTCCCCCTCCTCCTCCCACTCAATGTCTGAGCCCGTGTCTGGATAGTTCTGACTCCCAGCCGCCTCGCTCACCCCTCCCTGTGAGGTGGGCGGATCGGCCACATCACCCGGTCCCTCCTCCGTCACCATCCCACCCCCAGGATCAGTGACGGGGGCAGGTACCGGTACCTCTAACTGTGGCAAGCTGCCTGGTAAATGGCCAGGCTCCTGCACACCCCCACCGCCCTCTGTAACCAGATTGGGGGCAGTGATGTTGGAGGAAGTCTCCGGGGCGGGCAGTGAGAGGGTACGTCTGGAGTCCGACCGAAGGACACGATCCGAAACGACCATGTCCTCCTCCGTACCCAGGGCACCCGGCCCAGCACCGTCACCCAGAGAGTCCCCGTCCCCCACCACCAGGGGAACCACCTCGCTCTGGCCCTCAGGGGGCGATGTTCCCAGAGTCTCCCCTGCTCCCTCAGCCGATGGGGCAGCACACCCCTCAATAGGACTCGTAGCCTCAATGGGGAGCATGGGCTGGGGACCCACCCCCACACTCAAGTCCCCCCCATCAATCTTCCCCTGGTCACCCTCTAAGCCAGCGGACGCAATCCCTGGGGGAACAGCCCCCTCGGGGTAGTGTGTCACCACTCTCAGGTGGTCCCTGCACTACAGAGGCATCCTCCTGCCCACAGGAAGCGTGTACTGGGTACTCTGCCTCAACAGGGGAGAAACGCCTCCCTTCAGGTCGCCCCTGGCCTTCAGGGCCGTTCTCCGTGTCAGAGGACCCGTGCCTCCTCCTCTTATAACCACTAGGATGCGGTGGTACAGTCAGCTCCATTGCTGAAGCCTGTTCCTCCACCCCGCCATCTACCTGCTCATCCTCTCCAGCCTTCAGACCCTCAGGCTCAGAGGCGAGCTCGATAATATCTACTGCCGGGGGACCCTCATTAAGGTGACCTTCTGCCTGGCGTCCCGCTTGAACGTTCTTCTTCTTCCATTTAGCTTTCTTACTCTTCTGTCTCTCCCAGTGCCCCTCATCCACCCCCCACCCTGCACCGGCATCCTCCGCCACAGGTACGGGACATGGGGGTGGTGGGGGAATGGAGGTTGGGGGCAAGGGAACAAAGTCATCACAGGCCACCGTGGTAGAACCAGCAGCCCCAGATGGGCCAGCACTGCCTTCCTGGGCCACCTTGGTGGAGCTGGCAGCCTGGTGCTTGGGACAATTCCTGCGGAAATGCCCCACCTCTTTGCATGCATGGCAGCGTGCTTGGCCCGTGTTCCAAAACACGCGATAGCAGAATCCTTCCCATTCAACCTCAAAGCTCCCCTCCATATCAATCCCCTGTGCCAGCTGTATGTACACGCGGCGATTGAACGTTAATACATGCTGCATTTCGGGATCATCCAACCTATGCAACAGTTTGGTGGGCCCAGACCGCACCTCCCCCAGCTTAGTTACATGTGGGAGCAGGAGCGCGTCCGGAACATAAGGGGGAACGTTGGACAGCATGACCGGCAGCACGGGCCGTCCCCATGGGTCCACCGCCACGTAAATCCCAGCCACCGTGATCCCCCTTTCCAATGCGGTAGCCACCGACTGCTCAGTCTTTAGGATGACAACAGCCTTCCCACTGACCACCGCACCTGCGACTATGGCCTTCTTGCCAACAGTCTCCCCCAGCGCGGTTAGCACAGCCTTGAAGGTAATGTTGCCCTGCAAGGTCACTTTCACCCCATGTATACGCCCCAATGACTCATGGCCCTTAGTCACGGAGACTGCCGACTGTACGGCAGCTGCATAATTCTTGGGGGCCGCCATCTTTAGGGCGTGGAGCAAAACAAAACGTCTCCGTTTTTTATAAGTCAAAGCAGTCTTTCTGCTATTGCTGCACCTCCACGCATTTGCAGCAGTTTAAAGTCGTGAAGGCTTTCCTGGCAAAGCAACAGAAGCAGTCTCCTCCTGATAAGATAGGGAAAAGTCCGTGCCAATCCTCCCGTCGTAGAAAATGGAGCTTCCGGAGGCTTCTTTCCCAGGTCTCGGTCGCCCTCCCGGCTTCAACGAAAATCCAATGCACTGTTGCCGTACTTACCCGGCACACCTGGACCGGGCAAAGTCGGTGTGGGAGGGAGCTTTCTGATGCTACAGACCACAAACACCGCTCTAGACTCACCTCCCACCAGTTCAAGTGCAACTTGGCCTTCCGCCAGCCACTGCCGCTCCTACGACTTTCAGAAAACACGAACAAATCCTCCCCAATTAGAGGACTCTTTCAACAGAGAGTCTCTGCTTTCCGACAGAAGTCCAAAAAGCAAATTCTGACTGCTTTCGTTTGTCCTCGCCAAACAAATCCTTCGAAAATAATCAAATCCTCACAGCCAGCGCCACACACCCACGTCCGATCCTGACCACGGGTGCTGTCTGTACGGAGTTTGTACGTGTTCCCCGTGACCTGTGGCGCCCTCCTTCAAGTGGCGCCCAGGGCACGTGCCCTACCTGCCAAAACCTAGATACGCCACTGGTACACAGCCACAGTCTTGTATTCAGTTCTGGTCAACCTGCGATAGGAATGATGTTGTTAAGCTGGAGAGAGTGCAGAGAAGGTTTGTGAGGATGTTGCCAGGACTCGAGGGCCCGATCTATAGGGACTGGCTGAGCAGGCTAAGACTTTATTCCTTGGAGTGCAAGAGACTGAGGAGTGACCTTAGAGAGGTGTACGAAATCATGGGAGGAATAGACAGGGCAAATGTTCATGTTCATAAGTGATAGGAGTTGTTCGTCCCATCACGCCTACTCCGCCATTCAATCGTGGCTGATCTATCTCTCCCTCCTAACTCCATTCTCCTGGCTTCTCCCCATAACCCCTGACACCCGTACTAATCAAGAATCTATTTCTGCCTTTAAAACATTCATTGACTTGGCCTCCACAGCCTTCTGTGGCAAAGAATTCCACAGATTCACCGCCCTCTGACCAAAGAAATTCCTCCACTTCTCCTTCCTGAGGGAACATTCTTTAATTCTGTGGCAATGACCTCCAGTCCTAAAACTCTCCCACTAGTGGAAACACCCTCTCCACATCCACTCTATCCAAGCCTTTTTACTATTCTGTATGTTTCGATGAAGTTCCCCCTCATTCTTCTAAACTCCAGCGAGTACAGGGCCAGTGCTGACAAACGCTCATCATATGTAAACCCACTCATTCCTGGGATCATTCTTGTAAACCTCCTCTGGATCCTCTCCAGAGCCAGCACGTCCTTCCTCAGATATGGAGCCCAAAATTGCTCACAATACTCCAAATGCGGCCTGACCAGCGCCTTATAGAGCCTTAGCATCACATCCCTGTTTTGGTATTCTAGTCCTCTTGAAATAAATGCGAGCATTGCTTTAGCTTTCCTTACTGCCGATTGGACTTGCAAATCACCTTTTTGGGAATCCTGCACCAGCACTCCTAAGTCCCTTTGCACCTCCGATTTCTGGATTCTCTCCACATTTAGAACATAGTCTACGCCTTTATTCCTGCCACCAAAATGCATGACTCCACAGTGTGTTCCATTTGCCACTACTCTCCCAACCTTTCCAAGTCCGCCTCTCTTCGTATCATCTGCAAACCTGGCCACAAAACCTTCAATCCCCTCATCCAAATCGTTAATATACAGCATGACCGCTGCAGAACACAGACTATTTTTTCCCAGAGTAAGGGGAATCAAGGGCGGCCCGGTAGCGCAGCGGTAGAGTTGCTGCTTTACAGCGAATGCAGCGCCGGAGACACAGGTTCGATCCTGACTACGGGTGCTGCACTGTAAGGAGTTTGTACGTTCTCCCCGTGACCTGCGTGGGTTTTCTCCGAGATCTTCGGTTTCCTCCCACACTCCAAAGACGTACAGGTATGTAGGTTAATTGGCTGGGTAAATGTAAAAATTGTCCCTAGTGGGTGTAGGATAGTGTTAATGTGCGGGGATCGCTGGGCGGCACGGACTTGGAGGGCCGAAAAGGCCTGTTTCCGGCTGTAGATATATGATATGATGATATGATAAGAAGCAGAGGGCACAGCATTAAGCTGGGGGAAGGGCAAGATTTAATAGAAACCTGAGGACCAACTGTTTTTACTCAGAGGGTGGTGGGTGCATGGCACGAGCTGCCAGAGGGGGTAGTTGAAGCGATTATTGGAACAAGATTTAGAATATCTTTGAACAGGTGCATGTTTGGGAAAGGTTTAGAGGAATATGAGCCAAACGTGGGCAGGTGGGACTAGTGTGAGAGGGGAATCAGGCCAGCATAGACAAGTTTGGCCGAAGGGCCTGTTTCTGTACTGTGTGACTCTATAGATCTATGACATGCAAAGGTGATGTTTTAGGTCAGGACCCTTCACATGTTCACAAGTTTTAGGAGTCGAATTAGGCCATTCGGCCCATCGAGTCTACTCCGCCATTCAATCGTGGCTGATCTCTGCCTCCTAATCCCATTTTCCTGCCTTCTCCCCTCAACCCTTGACACCCGTTCTAATCGAGAATTTGTCTATCTCTGCTTTAAAAACGCCCATTGACTTGGCCTCCACAGCCCTCTGTGGCAATGAGTTCCACAGATGAATTACCCTCTGACTAAAGAAGTTCCTCCTCACCTCCTTTTTAAAAGAGCGCACTTTAATTTTGAGGCTATGACCTCTGGTCCTGGACTCTCCCACCAGTGGAAACATCCTTTCCACATCCAATCTATCTGTGCCTTCTTCAGACTTGAATAATAAAAGAGTGATCAAAGATTCCCTAATTCCACTCATCAATGAACTGGATTTAATATATTCATATAAATGGCCTGCATTCTCCTGTTGGAGGAAATCGTTTTCTCTGTATTTAGTTTGCAATGGGATTAATTTATCAGTTTAAAGCCCTTGATACCTTGAGATCATTCTTCAATCATTTGAACTCAGGGGACCTCAGACTACGTTTATGCCTCTTGGAATCTAATTTTCTTCCATGATTTTTATCTCAGTGTAGGAGAAAAAGGAGAAGAATGCACGGGCTAGTGTGGGTGTCAGGGGTTTATGGGGAGGGGGCAGATGAATGGGGATAGGAGCGAGAGATAGATCAGCCATGATTGAATGGCGGAGTATACTTGACGGGCCGAATGGCCTAATTCTGCTCCTGTCACTTATGACCTTTGGACGTTAATTTAGATTTAGATTTTTTTTAGATTTAGAGATACAGCGCAGAAACAGGCCCTTCGGCCCACCGGGTCCGTGCCGCCCAGCGATCCCCGCACACTAACAGTATCCTTCACCCACTAGGGACAATTTTTACATTTGCCCAGCCAATTAACCTACATACCTGTACGTCTTTGGAGTGTGGGAGGAAACCGAAGATATCGGAGAAAACCCACACAGGTCACGGGGAGAACGTACAAACTCCGTACAGACGGCGCCCGTAGTCAGGATCAAACCTGGGTCTCCGACGCTGCACTCGCTGTAAGGCAGCAACTCTACCGCTGCGCCACCGTGCCGCCCTTAATGCTGGGAAAAAGAGGATTCAAACAAAATTGGGTATTTGCTGAGCTTTGCTTGGGCGGCACAGTGGTGCAGTTGTTCCCTCACAGAACAAGAGGCCCGGGTTCGATCCTGACCTCGAGTGCTATCTGTCCACACAGACAGGATCAAACCTGGGTCTCTGGCAATGTAACGCTGCAACTCTACCGCCGCGCCACTATGCCACCTCCGTATGTGGAGTTTGCATGTTCTCCCTGTGACCACGTGGGTTTCCTCCGGGTGCTCCGGGCTCCACCCACATCCCAAGGACGTGCGGGTTTGTAGGTTAATTGGCCCCTGTAAGTTGCCCCTAGTATGTAGGGAGCGGATGAGAAATGTTTAGTTTTTAGTTTTCGTTTTAGAGACAAAGCCCAGAAACAGGCCCACCGAGTCCACACCGACCAGCGACCCCCGCACATTAACACTATCCGACACACACTAGGGACAATTTACTTACACCAAGCCTATCAACCTACAAACCTGTACGTCTTAGGAGTGTGGGAGGAAATCAAAGATCTCGGAGAAAACCCACACGGTCGCGGGGAGAACGTACAAACTCCGTACAGGCGGCACCCCTAGTCAGGATCGAACCCGGGTCTCTGGCACTGTAAGCGCTGTAAGGCAGCAATTCTACCGCTGCGCCATCCAAAATGTGTGAGCAGGGATTGATGGTCATGTGGACAACGGGCTGAAGGAAGTGTTTCCAAGCTGCATCTTTCATTTCTTTTTTAAATAAAAGTTTGCTAAAAACTAGAATATTGCTGAAACCAAAGAAAACCAGATTCAGGTACTATCATATCATATCATATATATACAGTCGGAAACAGGCCTTTTCGGCCCTCCAAGTCCGTGCCGCCCAGTGATCCCCGTACATTAACACTATCCTACACCCACTAGGGACAATTTTTTTTACATTTACCCAGCCAATTAACCTACATACCTGTACGTCTTTGGAGTGTGGGAGGAAACCGAAGATCTCGGAGAAAACCCACGCAGGTCACGGGGAGAACGTAGAAACTCCTTACAGTGCAGCACCCGTAGTCAGGATCGAACCTGAGTCTCCGGCGCTGCATTCGCTGTAAAGCAGCAACTCTACTGCTGCGCTACCGCGCCGCCTACTGTTTCTTCCCAGCTGTTATCAAGCAACTGAACCATCCTACCAACAACTAAAGAGCAGTCCTGAATTATCTACCTCATTGGAGACCTTCAGAATATATTTGGTCAAACTTCACTAAACGTTATTGCCTTTATCATGCATCTGTACACCGATTGTAATCAGGTACAGTCTTTCCGCTGACTGGTTAGCACGTAACAAAAAACTTTTCACTGTAACCTCGGTACATGTGACAATAAATTAAACTAAACCAAACGAAATTAAACTCAACTAAACTCAACTAAACCATTATTTTCAAAGTGCGGACAGAAGAGACTGCAAGTGTTGGAATCTTGAACAAAAACCAACCTGCTGGAGGAACTCAGCGGGTCAGATAGCATCTGTGGAGGGAATAGGACAGATGACGTTTCGGGTCGGGACTCTTCCTCAGACTGAGGGAGTAGACGGAGATAGCTGGTAGCAAGAGGTGAGGGGAAGGTGTGGAATTATCACTGGCAAGTGGTGTGACCAGTCTAACTGACCCCCTGATTATATTTTATCTCTGTTTGTTTTGTTGTCACCTTCTCCCAGCTAACAATGATCTGTTCTACATTTTACTTGATCTCGTCTCTTTTGACGTCTCGTTTTCACATCTTACCCGTCCTTATCTCTGAGTCTCCCTCTCCCCTGACTCACTGTCTGAGGAAGGGTCTCGACCCAAAACGTCGCCCATTCCTTCTCTCCAGAGACGCTGCCTGTTCCCACTGAGTTACTCCAGCATTTTGTGTCTATCTTAAGTGATAGGTGGCTCCAGGTTATGGAGGGGTAAATTGGCAGATGAGTCAGGTATCAAAGTGTTAAGCGTCTTCACTGTTGTGTTGTCGGCAAATGAGAGGGGTAGTTTACAAACAGGAATATCGTTAATTTGCTTTGCCCTCCGTAGTTTGAGTAAACTGGAAATTTTAGATGATGGAAATAGCGAAGGCATGAAACAGTATTTTCAGCAAAAGTCAGGGAAGGACAAAAAAGTGCAGCTGATGGAATAAACCCAGCAGTTAAGTGCAGCTGATGGAATAAACACACTTTGCCAAGGAGCAGATGTAAAAAACGGAGGAAAACACACAAGGCAGCAAAGGGTTAGTACTTCTGAACGTAGTAATGTCCAAAATATCTTTCATTGTAATTAGTCAAGGGACAAATATTATGTCACTGTATAACACTGGGTACAGTACTGGTAGGGTACTGTACCCCATTGTATAACACTGGGTACAGTACTGGTAGGGTACTGTACCCCACTGTATAACACTGGGTACAGTACTGGTAGGGTACTGTACCCCATTGAATAACACTGGGATACAGTACTGGTAGGGTACTGTACCCCATTGTATAACACTGGGTACAGTACTGGTAGGGTACTGTACCCCATTGTATAACACTGGGTACAGTACTGGTAGGGTACTGTACCCCATTGTATAACACTGGGTACAGTACTGGTAGGGTACTGTACCCCACTGTATAACACTGGGTACAGTACTGGTAGGGTACTGTACCCCACTGTATAACACTGGGTACAGTACTGGTAGGGTACTGTACCCCATTGTATAACACTGGGATACAGTACTGGTAGGGTACTGTACCCCATTGTATAACACTGGGTACAGTACTGGTAGGGTACTGTACCCCACTGTATAACACTGGGTACAGTACTGGTAGGGTACTGTACCCCATTGTATAACACTGGGTACAGTACTGGTAGGGTACTGTACCCCATTGTATAACACTGGGTACAGTACTGGTAGGGTACTGTACCCCATTGTATAACACTGGGTACAGTACTGGTAGGGTACTGTACCCCATTGTATAACACTGGGTACAGTACTGGTAGGGTACTGTACCCCACTGTATAACACTGGTGTATTGTATTGGTGAGGATGGGTCTGTCACTGTATTTATTTATTTATTTATTCGTGCCATCCATCACACAGCTGTTTGGCAATAGCGAGCAAATTTCTGTGCCTCGTCGTTGGCCTCTGCAAGGTCCTTTACAGTGCGTGTGTCATGCAGCATGTCACAGCTCAGGAGATGCTCCATAGTCTGGAGGCCCCGTCCACACTCGCAGTCTGCCACATCTTCAGTGTATCCCCACTTCAGCACGTTTGATTCTCTCCTCCCCGCGCCTGTCCGCAGTCTGTTGAGACTGTGCGCCAGGTTGTCCACGGTTGGTCGGAACCTGGTGGGAGTTTCTCAGAGGGATCGATTGCCGTGTGAGTGTCTTCTGGAGATTTCTCTAGTCTCGCTTCCCAGAGTTTGAGCCTTCTGGACGATGCACTGCGGTCCAGGGGATGGACAGAAGAGAGGAAACTGTATCACCGTACAGTGTCACTGTATAACACTGTTGTACAATACTGGTGGGGACAGATCTGTCACTGTGCAACACTGGGGTCCAGTGCTGGTGGGGACAGGTCTGTTGCTGTATAACACTGTTGTACAATACTGGTGGGGATGGGTCTGTCCCTGTATAACACTGGGGTACAGTACTGGTGGGGACAGGTCTGTCACTGTATAACACTGGGGTACAGTACTGGTGGGGATGAGTCTGTCCCTGTATAACACTGTTGTACAATACTGGTGGGGATGGGTCTGTCCCTGTATAACACCGGTACGTAGTATTGGTGGGGATGAGTCTATCACGGTGTAACACAGGGGTACAGGATTAGCAAGGACAGGGATGTCTCTGTAACCCATTGAGGTACAGTATTGGTGGGGATGGGCTTGTCACTGTACAACATTGGGCGCATTACTCATGGGCTGGGTCTTTCACTGTATAACACTGATATATATATATAGTACTGTTGGGGAGAGGTTTGCCACTGTATCACAATGGAGTACTGTTGGGGATGGGTCTGTTCTTGTATCACACTGGAGTACAGTTGGGACTGGGTCTGTGTAACACTGCAGTGTGGTACTGGTGTGGACGGGTCTGTCACTGTATACTACTGGGGTACAGTACTGGTGGGTACGGGTCTGTCACTGTATAACACTGGGGTTCAGTACTGGTGGGGATGGGTCTGTCACTGTATACTACTGGGGTACAGTACCGGTGGGTCTGGGTCTGTCACTGTATAACTCTGGGGTTCAGTACTGGTGTGGACGGGTCTGTCACTGTATACTACTGGGGTACAGTACTGGTGGGTATGGGTCTGTCACTGTATAACACTGGAGTACAGTACTGGTGGGTATGGGTCTGTCACTGTAAAACACTGGAGTACAGTACTGGTGGGGACAGGTCTGTCGCTGTACAACACTGGGGTACAGTACCGGTGGGTCTGGGTCTGTCACTGTATAACTCTGGGGTTCAGTACTGGTGGGGACAGGTCTGTCACTGTATAACACTGGGGTACAGTACTGGTGGGTATGGGTCTGTTGCTGTGTAACACTGGGGTCCAGTACTGGTGGGTATGGGTCTGTCACTGTATAACACTGGGGTACAGTACTGGTGGGGACAGGTCTGTCACTGTATAACACTGGGGTACAGTACTGGTGGGGATGGGTCTGTTGCTGTATAACACTGGGGTCCAGTACTTGTTTATCTGTGGTGACTCTGAAGCATATATTTTTCGAGCTTGGCGGATGGAAGTGATTTGGGTGATGGAGTGTGGTCCTGGCTGAAACTGATTGTGTGCTGCCAGTCTGTCAGGCTCCCTTGGGCTTCATTCTGCACAGCTTCATATTCCTTGCATTCTCAATGGATTGAAAACGAGGACTCGTTGCATTCCCTCCCACCTCACTCTTGGTCTTCTCCTGTCTGCTTGACCAGCTGGAACCGGTCATTCATATCATATCATATCATATATATACAGCCGGAAACAGGCCTTTTCGGCCCTCCAAGTCCGTGCCGCCCAGTGATCCCCATTAACACTATCCTACACCCACTAGGGACAATTTTTTACATCTACCCAGCCAATTAACCTACATACCTGTACGTCTTTGGAGTGTGGGAGGAAACCGAAGATCTCGGAGAAAACCCACGCAGGTCACGGGGAGAACGTACAAACTCCTTACAGTGCAGCACCCGTAGTCATCCTTACAGGCCGGTCCAGCCACTGCTTTCCAATTGTCTAGGAAGGAACTGCAGACGCTGGTTTACACCGAAGATAGACACAAAATGCTGGAGTACCTCAGTGAGACAGGCAGCATCTCTGGAGAGAAGCAATGGCTGACATTTCGGGTCGAGACCCTTCTTCCGACTTCCCAATTGAAGTCTGTTCGTGCTGTTCGAAACCCATGTTGTTTTAGAATTTTTAAGCTGAGTGATAAAACAGCAATGCTTGACTACTTTAGTTTAGTTTAGAGATACAGCAGGGAAACAGGTCCTTCAGCCTACCTAGTCCGCACCGACCGTCCAGCGATCCCCACACACCAATACTATCCTACACACACTGGGGACTATTTGCATTGATACAAAGCCAATTCGCCTACAAACCTGGACGTCTTTGGAGTGTGGGAGGATCTGGGAAAAACCCACGCAAGTCACCTGGAGAACTCTGGTGCAAACTCCGTACAGACAGCACCCGAAGTCAGGATCGAACGCGGGTGTCTGGCGCGTGTAAGGCAACAACTCTACCGCTGCGCCACTGTGCCGACTACCTTCTGCATTTGTTTTGCGGAGGTGATCCTCCAAGGAAAAGGTGAGTGGAAGTGCACAGAATGCTGTTTGCTGGGCCCATAGTGCCTGATATTATCATCGCTAATGTTTCCCCAAAGCAGGCAGACGGAGTGCTCTCTGCCTGGACACCTGATATGAATTTAATTTGAGCAGTCATTTGACGTCGTTGCCATTGAAGAAAGACTAGCTGTAACACAGAGCATATAACCCACTGATGCCCGTGACACTCATTAGGTGTCTATTTACATCATTCATAATTGAGTAATTCATCACTCCTTGATGTGCAGCCTCCACCTCTCATCAAATTGGGTTGCTTACCATCAATGCTCATTTGAGATATTTTCTCCAAAGGAATGTTTTGGGTTTGTTTTGCAAAAAAAAAATTTTTTTTAAATGATAGATCAATTTTTATTTATTTTGTTCTGGAAAGTTTGTGAGTGTGTCGCGTTATCAGTCAGTGAGGGATGACAAGACTGTTGCTGAGAGACCTCGCTCCTACAGCAAAGGCAGATGAAGTTAGATTAAAATGATCGATTGCTTGCGTTTTGTTCCTGAAGGGGTGAAGGGAGGCCAATTGACTGCCTGGAGTGCAGCTGATCACCGCCCACCTCTGTCTTCATGCATAAGAACACGGCACCAGTGTTTGTAATGAAAATCTGTATTGGATGTGTGACAAAATGCATCTGTCCCTCTCGTGTGGCAGATTGGATCGTAACCAAGGGCATAGCTTCGGCGGGGGGGGGGGGGGGGCAGGGGGATCACGCAGGTCACGTTTTCCACGAGTTTTCGTCCTTCGTGCCCGCGTCCATTTCACAGGCCATCTCCGAGAGCCCTTTCCTCTGCTGCACGGTGTCGGGATTTGGATTTGGATTTGATGTAAATTCGAAACGTAGAAAATAGGCGCAGGAGGAGGCCATTCGGCCCTTCGAGCCAGCACCGCCATTCAATGTGATCATGGCTGATCATCCTCAATCGGTACCCCGTTCCTGCGTTCTCCCTTTATCCCTTGATTCCTTTAGCCCTGAGAGCTAACTCGTAACTCTTTAAATTGCTTGGGGTGGGCTGATAATCGTCAACCTCCTTGGAAACTTACAAAATTCTTAAGGGGGTTGGACAGGCTAGATGCAGGAAGATTGTTCCCGATGTTGGGGAAGTCCAGAACAAGGGGTCACAGTTTAAGGATAAGGGGGAAGTGTTTTAGGACACGAGATGAGAGAGTTTTTTTTCACACAGAGTGGTGAATCTGTGGAATTCTCTGCCACAGAAGGTAGTTGAGGCCAGTTCATTGGCTATATTTAAGAGGGAGTTAGATGTGGCCCTTGTGGCTAAAGGGATCAGGGGGTATGGAGAGAAGGCAGGTACGGGATACTGAGTTGGATGATCAGCCATGATCATATTGAATGATGGTGCTGGCTCGAAGGGCCGAATGGCCTACTCCTGTACCTATTTTCTATGTTTCTATGTTCGGCTCACACACCTCACATGTGAGGTGAAACTCTTTCCTCCGAGCCACTGATTTCTCCGACCAGTCTGATTGTCCCGGTTACATTTTATCTCTGTTTGCTTTGATGTCAACCTTCTCCTCGCTAACAATGATCTAGTCGACATTTTCCTTGAGCCTCATCTCTTTTGACGTCTCGTGTTCACACACTCGACGTTCCCTTATTTCTGTGTCTCCCTCTCCCCCCGACTCTCAGTCTGAAGAAGGGCCTCGAACCGAAACGTCACCCATTCCTTCGCTCCGGATATGCTGCTTCTCCCGCATAGTTACTCCAGCATCTTGTGTCTATCTTCGGTGTAAACCAGCATCTGCAGCTGCTTCCTACAATATGTTAATCAGAGATGTTTGCGCGTTGAGTGCCTTCCAATTTGCAGCGAATTTTTTTGCAATTGAAGAGAGCTATGTTCTTAGCTTGATGACAGGAATTTGGAAAGATCCCAGATTATAAGTGCAACTCAAGTGCTTTACTTGAAAACTATTTTAGATTTACGAGAATGTTGCCAGGACTTGAGGGCCTGAGCTACAGGGAGACATTGGGCAGGCTGGGACTCTATTCATTGGAGCGCAGGAGGTCGAGGGGTGATCTTATCGAGGTGCATAAGATCATGGAGGGAACAGATAGGATAAAAGCATTGTCTTTTACCCAGAGTAGTGAAATCAGTAGCCAGAGGATATAGGTTTAAGGTGAGAGGGGAAAGATTTAATAGAAACCTGAGGGGCAATTTTGTCACATAGAAGGTGGGGGGGGGGGGGGGGGTGTATGAAACAAGTTGCCAGAGGAGGTATGTATGGGAAGGAACTGCAGATGCTGCTTTAAACCGAAGAAAGACACAAAAAGGTGGAGTAACTCAGAAATTCCTTCCTTGAAGAAGACTCTTCAGAAGAAGGGTCTTGATCCGAAACGTCACCCATTTCTTCTCTCCAGAGATGCTGCCTGTCCCGCTGAGTTACTCCAGCTTTTTGTGTCTATCTCCTTGCCAGAGGAGGTAGTCCAGGCAGGTACTATAACAACTTTTAAAAAGCATTTGGACAGGTATGTGGATGGGAAAGGTTTAGATGTATACAGGCAGGATACAGGCAGGTGGGACAAGTGTAGATGGGGCATCTTGGTTGGCATGGGCAGGTTGGGCTGAAAGGCCTGTTTCCTTGGTGTATGCGTCTATAACCAGTGGCAATATTTTATACAATGTTTGGGGTAAGACCCCGAGCAAAAGAAGAGGAGATTCACCAGGATGTTGTTTTGGATTGGGGGAGTTTAGCTTAGGAAGAGATTGCACTGGCTAAAGACACGAGGAATTACAGACGCTGGTTTACAAACAAAGACACAAAGTGTGGTGGGGTGGGGGTGAAAGCTGAGAGAGAGGTGGGGACAGGACAAAGCCTGGCAAGTGATAGGTGGATAGACACATAATTCTGGAGTAACTCAGCGGGACAGGCAGCATCTCTGGAGAGAAGGAATGGGCGACGTTTCGGGTCGAGACCCTTCATCAGACTGATGCCAGGGGAGTGGGTGGGACAGAGATAGAATGTAGTCGGAGACAGTGAGACTGGTGGGAGAACTAGGAAGGGGGAGGGGATGGTGAGAGAGGGAAAGCAAGGGCTATTTGAAGTTAGAGAAGTCAATGTTCATACTGCTGGGGTGTAAGCTACCCAAGCGAAATATGAGGCGCTATTCCTCCAATTTGCGCTGGGCCTCATTCTGACAATGTAGGAGGCCCAGGACAGAAAGATCAAATTGTGAATGGGAGGGGGAGTTAAAGTGCTGAGCCACCGGGAGATCAGGTGGGACTGAGCGGAGGTGTTCAGCGAAACGATCGCCGAGCCTGTGCTTGGTCTCGTCGATGTACAGAAGTAGGCACCTGGAACAGCGGATGCAGTAGATGAGGTTGGAGGAGGTGTAAGTGAACCTCTGCCTTAACTGAAATGACTGTCGGGGTCCTTGGATGGAGTTGAGGGGGGAGCTAAAGGGACAGGTGTTGCATCTCCTGCAGTTGCAGGGAAAATTACCTGGGGTGGGGGGTGGTTTGGGTGGGAAGGGACGAGTTGACCAGGGAGATGCGGAGGGAACGGTCTCTGCAGAAAGCAGAAAGGGGTGGAGATGGGAAGATGTGGACAGTATTGGGATCCCGTTGGAGGTGGCGAAAGTGTTGGAGGATTATGTGCTGTATGCGACGGCTGATGATGTGGGTGGAAGGTGAGGACAAGGGGGGCTCTGTCCTTGTACGAATGGGGGGGAGGGGGAGCAAGAGGGGAGCTGCAGGATATCGAGGAGACCCTAGTGAGAGCCTCATCTATGATGAAAGAGGGGAACCCCCGTTTCCTATAGAATGAGGACATCTCCGATGATCCAGTATGGAAAACCTCGTCCTAGGCGCAGATGCGGCATAGCCGGAGGAATTGGGAGTAGGGGATAGAGTCTTTACAGGAAGCAGGGTGGGAAGAAATGCAGGCTAGTATAAGTTGTAGGTGGACACAGGGGAGAGGGGTTAAATAATTGGCAGATGGATGGACAAAGGCCGGAATGAAAGGCCAAGAAAAATGATGAGGTGCGTAGATGGGGTAGACAGTCAGAGTCCTTTTCCCAGAACAGACCCATCAAATACTAGAGGGCAAAGCTTTAAGGTGAAATGGGGCAAGATGCGTGAGACAAGTTTTTCACACAGGGGTGGTGAGTTAATGGAAAGTGTTGCCAGGGGTGATGGTTGAAGCAGATATGTTAGTGTCATTTAAAGGTTCTTTGGCTAGTACTTGGATATGCAGGGAATGGAAGGGATATGTGTGATGTGCAGGTGGATAGGTGATAATCTTGGCATCATGTTCGGCACAGACATTGTGGGCCGAAGGGCCTGGTCTTGTGCTGTACTGTTCTCTGTTCCGCATTCTGTGTCAAAAGTATGAGATAAGGAGATAAAGGTAAAAGAGGTGCAAATTGTGAAGCCAGAGGAAGTATAGGTGTGGACAGGTGTTGCATCTCCTGCGGTGGGGGGTGGTTTGGGTGGGAAGGGACGAGTTGACCAGGGAGTTGCGGAGGGAACGGTCTCCGCGGAAAGCAGAAAGGGGTGGAGAGGAAGGGGAGAAATGGGTGCGAATCCAGCACCTTGTGTCTTTTTGTTTTGCACAGTCTGCTTGTTTTCCCTGGAGTGTGGGCAGTTGAGGGGTGACCTGATAGAATGTAAGGTTGGAGAGTCGTGAATAGTGTAGATAGTCAAAATCTTATTCCCGTTGCGAGGGTATCAAAAACAAAGGGGCATAGGTTTGTGAGAGTGCGGAGTTTTAAAGAGGGCGCAATGGTGAGAGTGGCTGCCGTACAGCGCCAGAGACCTGGGTTCGATCCTGACCACGGGTGCTGTCTGTGTGGATTTTCTATGTCCTCCCTGTGACCACGTGGGCTTTCTCTGGGAGCCCCAGTTTCCTCCCACACTCCAAAGGCTTAGTTTAGCGATGCAGGGCATACTCTTCGGCTCACCGAGTCCTTACCGACCAACGATCCCCGCAGAGTAACACTATCCTTCAGGCGTGCAGGTTTACAGGTTCATTGGCTTCTGGAAATTGTAACTTGACCCTAGTGTGTAGGATCGCGCTAGTGATCACTGGTTGGCACAGGCTCGGTGGGCCGAAAGGCCTCTTTCTGCGCTGTAATAATAAGCACAAAATAATAATAACATAATAAGCACAAAATCTGTGGAGTTGAGTTGAGTTGAAGTCATGACTTGCGCTCGACTTGGATTTAAGTGAGGGGGAGCTGCGCAGATGGTCGGCCTCAATCTCTCGTCCCGGCCTATCGGGTTCCAGCAGCAAGACATAGTCGGGACGGCTGGGGACGGGTCAAGATGCAGTGGATGGTCAGAAGTGTCCTATGTATCTCACTCTGCCCTGTTTGCGCTCCACGGCGCTTTGCTGGGATCGTCTTTCTGCCCGTTGAACCTTCTGGTGGTTTCATCCGCGCGATCCGCCGAACCCAGGCTTCACACGCTAGGCAGACAAGCCCTAAGGCCGCTGGAACCAACGACTTGCCGACTGTACACGTGGCACGCACACAAGACAGTGGAGACATCCTGGGGGCGGGGGTAGTCCAACTCCTGTACAAGTCCCGTTTAGGACTTGCCCACTGCCAGAAGATGCCTGGGGGGAGCACAGTGGCGCAGCGGTAGAGTTGCTGCCTTACAGCACCAGAGGATTCGATCCTGCCGACCGGTGCTGTCTGTACGGAGTTTGCACATTCTCCCCGTAACCACGTGGGTTTTCTCCTGGTTCTCTGGTTTTCTCCTGGTTCTCTGGTTTCTCTTGTGTCTTTTTGTTTTGCGCTGTCTGCTTGTTTTCCCTGGAGTGTGGGCAGTTGAGGGGTGACCTGATAGAATGTAAGGTTGGAGAGTCGTAAATAGTGTAGATAGTCAAAATCTTATACCCGTTGCAAGGGTATAAAAAACAAAGGGGTATAGGTTTGTGAGGGTGTGAAGTTTTAAAGAGGGCACAATGGTGAGAGTGGCTGCCTTACAGCGCCAGAGACCTGGGTTTGATCCTGACCATGGGTGTTGTCTGTGTGGATTTTCTATGTCTTCCCTGTGACCAGGAGGGCTTTCTCTGAGTGCTCCAGTTTCCTCCAAAGGCTCAGTTTAGCGATATAGGTTTCCCCCTCCCCACATCCCAATGATGTGCAGGTTGGTAAGTTAATAGGTTTCTGTAAATTGTCCTTAGCGTGGAGGAAAGGACTCGTGTAGGGGGACGATCGCCGCTCGATGCAGGCTCGGTAGGCCGGAGGGTCTGTTTCCCCACTGTATCTTTAGGCTAAACCAAACTTAAATCTGAAGATGCCCTGGCAGAGGCGGATTTCTCCGAGGCTTTTGAAGGAAGATAGTTACTGAGTTGCTGTGATTTGGGAAGTGAGTCACAAAGGACAAGGGGACAATAGGTCTTGGATTTGCCTGAACTGGTAGAGTAAATAGAAAAGGATTAGACAGTATTCTTTAAATATTAACGTTAAGCCCAATAATAGCTGGGAAAGGCAGATTAAATTAATTCCTTCTTCCTTTTTACCTTTTGACATTGAAGCAGAGCTATAACCGATGCGGTTAATGATTTATGAAAGGATTTAAATCAGTTATACAATTATGTAATGTAAGTGGAATTTAATACCGAAAAACGTGAGGTATTACATACTGGGCAAAAAAAAATATCTGTAATTATACACAAATGGAATGGAATTAGGACATGCTCGAAGCTTGAAGTGTAGTTACTGTTGTAACAGATTACATTGCATAGCGCTTGTAACTTTAACATCCACATGGGGTGGCACGGTGGGTAGAGTTGCTGCCTTACAGCGCCAGAGACCCGGGTTCGATCCTGACCACGGGCGCTGTCCGTACGGAGTTTGTACGTTCTCCCCGTGATCTCGTGGGTGTTCCCCGAGTGCTCCGGTTTCATGAAACATTCCCTGAAAAAAATCCCTAAAACGCAGGAGGATGAGGGGGTGATCTTATAGAGGTGGACAAAATCACGAGAGGATTAGATCATGTGGATGCACAGAGTCTCTTGTCTAGGGTAGGTGAATCGAGGACCAGAGGACATAGGTTTAAGGTGAAGGGGAAAAGATTTAGTAGGAATCTGAGGGGTAATTTTTTCACACAAAGGGTGGTGGGTGTACGGAAGCTGCCAGAGGAGGTAGTTGAGGCAGGGACTTTCCCGACGTTTAAGAAACAGTTAGACAGGTACATGGAAAGGACAGGTTTGGAGGGATATGAACCAAATGCAAGCAGGTGGGACTAGTGTAGCTGGGACATGTTGGTCGGTGTGGGCAAGGTGGGCAGAAGGGCCTGTTTCCACACTGCATCCCTCTGTGACTCTGTGTCTCTGTGACTCTGTGACTCCATGTCTGTGACTCTGTGACTGTGACTCTGTCACCCTGTGTCTCTATGTCTATGACTGTGACTCTGTGTCTCTGTGTCTCTGTGTCTCTGTGTCTCTGTGTCTATGACTGTCTCTGTGTCTCTGTCTCTGTCTCTGTGTCTCTGTCACTGTGTCTCTGTCTCTGTGTCTCTGTGTCTCTGTGTCACTGTGACTCTGTGACTGTGTCTGTGACTGTGACTTTGTGACTGTGACTCTGTGACTTTGTGACTGTGACTCTGTGACTTTGTGACTGTGACTCTGTGACTTTGTGACTGTGACTCTGTGACTCTGTGACTCTGTGTCTGTGACTGTGACTCTATGACTGTGACTTTGTGACTGACTCTGTGACTCTGACTCTGTCAGTCAGAGCGTTGTGAATCTGTGGAATTCTCTGCCTCAGAAGGCAGTGGAGGCCAATTCTCTGAATGCATTCAAGAGAGAGCTAGATAGAGCTCTTAAGGATAGCGGAGTCAGGGGGTATGGGGAGAAGGCAGGAACGGGGTACTGATTGAGAATGATCAGTCATGATCACATTGAATGGCGGTGCTGGCTCGAAGGGCCGAATGGCCTCCTCCTGCACCTATTGTCTATTGTCTATTGACTCTGTGACTCTGACTCTGTGACTCCGTGACTCTGTGTCTCTGTGTCTCTGTGACTGTGTGACTGTCTCTGTGACTGTGATTCTGTGTCTCTGTGATTGTGTCTCTGTGATTCTATGACTATGACTCTGTGACAGTGACTCTATGACTGTCTCTGTGAATGTGACTCTGTCTCTGTGATTGACTCTGACTATGACTCTGTGACTCTATGACTGTGCCTCTGACTGTAACTATCTCTGTGACTGTGACTCTGTGACTCTGACTGTGACTGTCTCTGTGTCTCTGTGATTCTGTGACTCTGTGACTCTGTGATTCTGTGACTGTGTCTCTGTGTCTCTGTCTCTGTGACTGTGAGTCTGTGACTGTTTGTGTGACTGTCTCTGTGACTCTGTGACTCTGTGACTCTGTGTCTCTGTGTCTGTGACTCTGTGACTGTGTCTCTGTGACTCTATCACTCTGTGACTCTGTGACTCTGTGACTCTATCACTCTGTGACTGTGACTCTGTGACTGTGTCTCTGTGACTCTGTGACTGTGTCTCTGTGACTCTGTGACTGTGACTCTGTGACTCTGCGACTCTGTGACTCTATCACTCTGTGACTGTGACTCTGTGACTGTGCCTCTGTGACTCTATCACTCTGTGACTCTGTGACTCAGTGACTCTATCACTCTGTGACTGTGACTCTGTGACTGTGTCTCTGTGACTCTATAACTCTGTGACTGTGACTCTGTGACTCTATCACTCTGTGACTGTGACTCTGTGACTGTGACTCTGTGACTCTATCACTCTGTGACTCTATCACTCTGTGACTGTGACTCTGTGACTGTGCCTCTGTGACTCTATCACTCTGTGACTCTATCACTCTGTGACTGTGACTCTGTGACTGTGTCTCTGTGTGACTGTGACTGTGTCTCTGTGACTCTGTGACTGTGTCTCTGTGACTCTATCACTCTGTGACTCTGTGACTCTGTGACTCTATCACTCTGTGACTGTGACTCTGTGACTGTGTCTCTGTGTGACTGTGACTGTGTCTCTGTGACTCTATCACTCTGTGACTCTGTGACTCTGTGACTATCACTCTGTGACTCTGTGACTCTGTGACTATCACTCTGTGACTGTGACTCTGTGACTGTGTCTCTGTGACTCTGTGACTGTGTCTCTGTGAATCTATGACTGTGACTGTGTGTCTCTGTGACTGTGTGACTGTGACTCTGTGTCTCTATCACTCTGTGACTCTGTGACTGTGACTCTGTGACTCTGACTGTCTCTGTGTCTCCATGACTCTTTGACTGTGACTGTGACACTGTGTCTCTGTGACTCTGTGTCTCTGTGTCTCTGTGTCTCTGTGACTGTGACTCTGTCTCTGTGACTCTGTGACTGTTTGTGTGACTGATTCTGTGACTCTGTGACTGTCTCTGTGTCTCTGTGTCTCTGTGTCTCTGTGACTGTGTCTCTGTGACTCTATGACTGTGACTGTGACTGTGACTCTGTGTCGCTGTGTCTCTGTGACTCTATGACTCTGTCTCTGTGACTGACTCTGTGTCTCTGTGTCTCTGTGACTCTGACTGTGTCTCTGTGACTCTGTGACTGTGTCTCTGTGTCTCTGTGACTCTGTGACTGTGTCTCTGTGACTCTATGACTGTGACTGTGACTGTGACTCTGAGTCTCTGTGTCTCTGTGACTCTGTGACTCTGTGACTCTATGACTCTGTGACTCTGTGACTCTGTGACTCTGTGACTCTATGACTGTGACTGTACGACTGACTCTGTGACTCTGTGTCTGTGACTCTGTGACTTTGTGACTGTGACTCTATCACTCTGTGACTCTGTGACTCTATGACATACTGATCACAGAGCTTTTCCCCTGTTCACGGCAGACTTTCTAAAGTGTCATCCACGTTGTCGTTTATCATGTCCGACAGTCAGCAGAAGGTTAATTGTAATTGCATGACCACTCTGTGATGTGATGTGGAGATTGTGCGCTCAGTGTTATTGTACAGTTTCAAGTCTACTCTCTCTGATCTTTCAGTGTGTCCTTGAACCAAAGAAGCTGGTGGAGCAGCTTAATTGAAAGATCTGTTTGATTTTAAATTCAAAAACTGAACTGCATTCACTTGTTAAAACAATATCTATTCTTTTACATTTTTTTAATTAAACTGTGCTGCAGCATTTTACTGGTCAATAATTAATCAAACTGTCTTCTCTCAATGTAAATGGTTGGTACAAACAGGTCCGTTTTCTATTATCGGCCTTTTAATGAAAAACAGCTTTTATAAAACACTTACACAGGTACGTGGATAGGAAAGATTTGGAGGAATATGGGCCAGGTGGTAAATGAAACTGCAGATGATGGTTTATACCAAAGATAAACTCAAAATGTTGGAGTAACTCAGAGGGTCAGGCAGCATCTATGGAGAAAATGGATAGGTGATGTTTCAGGCCAGGACCCTTCTTCAGACTGATTGTAGGGGGGAGATTCTGCTTTGTTACATGTGCAAATTGGACCAGCCTAGATGGGCCATGTAGGTTAGCATGGCCGAGTTGGGCTGAAGGGCCTGTTTCCATGCGGTGCGGTGTGGTTCTATGACTGTAACACCTTTTGTTAGAATGGGAAGGCATGGGTAATGGTTGTTTAGTTTATTTAGGTCTAGTTTATCGAGATGCAGCGCAGAAAAAGGCCCTTCAGCCCACCGAGTCCATGCCGACCAGCGATCCCCGCACATCTAACACTATCCTACGCACACTAGGGACAATTTACAATTTTACCAAAGCCAATCAGCCTAAAAACTTGTACGTCTTTGGAGTGTGGGAGAAAACCCGAGCACCCGGAGAAAACCCACGCGGTCACGGGGAGAAGGTACAAACTCCGTACAGATAGCACCCATGGTCAGGATCTAACCCAAGTCTCTGGTGCTGTAAGGCAGCAACTCTACCGCTGCGCCCCGTGATGCCCTATGTGCCCATCCTTGGAGGATATTCTCGCTATTGAGGGCGTGCAGCGTAGGTTTACTAGGTTAATCCCCGGAATGGCGAGACTGTCGTATGTTGAAAGACTGGAGCGACTAGGCTTGTATACACTGGAATTTAGAAGGATGAGAGGGGATCTTATCGAAACATATAAGATTATTAAGGGGTTGGACACGTTAGAGGCAGGAAACATGTTCCTAATGTTGGGGGAGTCCAGAACAAGGGGCCACAGTTTAAGAATAAGGGGTAGGCCATTTAGAACAGAGATGAGAAAAAACCTTTTCAGTCAGAGAGTTGTGAATCTGTGGAATTCTCTGCCTCAGAAGGCAGTGGAGGCCATTTCTCTGAATGCATTCAAGAGAGAGCTAGATAGAGCTCTTAACGATAGCGGAGTCAGGGGGTATGGGGAGAAGCCAGGAATGGGGTACTGATTGAGAATGATCAGCCATGATCACATTGAATGGCGGTGCTGGCTCGAAGGGCCAAATGGCCTACTCCTGCACCTATTGTCTATTGTCTATTGCCATCCTTGTTGTAATCACATTGGGGTTGTTTGACGTACATAAGTAAAAGTTTTGATGTTTTGAAGTTTTGATAAAGTTTGATGGCAGGAAAAGAGGGCAATAAATTTCACAAGGTTCATCCAAATAATGAGTAGCTGCTCTGTCGAGGAAATATTTCCTCCCTTTCTATCAATTGGTAGAAATGTGCTTTACTAATATTGTTGTCTTCATAATTCTCTAACAGCAAGAGAAATATAAAATGCTGTTAATTCAAATGGAAGAAAAGGTTATACATAGTAGGTTATGATTTGTGTTGATCTTTCAAATTGTGAATGATATGACTATCTTTGATCGGACTATACTGGACTTTAACTTGCACTAAGCGTTATTCACGTTATTCCCTTTATCATGTATCTGCACACTGTAAACGGCTCGATTGCAATCATGTATTGTCTTTCCACTGACTGGTTAGCAAGCAACAAAAGCTTTTCACTGTGGCATTAAACTAAACTCAAACTCAGACACGAGGGCAGTTTTAAAAGTGAGCCTTAACATCAAGAGGGCTTTTGTAAAAATGAAAGTTAAATGGTTTAATACAATTCTGGATTTGTTTTCTTTGCTATTGAACATTTTCATTTGTAATACAATCCCTTTTATTGAAAGACATCTCAGTTTACAACGGGACCTTGATCAGTTGACAAGGTCGACCAAGGAATGGCAAATGGAGTTTGACTCTGACCAGTGAGAGGTGTTGCACTTTGGTCTATCAAATGCAAACTCACATGGTAAACGGTAGAGCCTTGGAGACTGTTGCAGAACAGGGCGGCACGGTGGCGCAGCAGCAGAGTTGCTGCCTTACAGCACCAGAGACCCGGGTTCAATCCTGACTACGGGTCCTGCCTGTACGGAGTTTGTACGTTCTTCCTGTGACCATGTTGGTTTCCTCCGAATGCTTTGATATTCTTCCCACACTCCAAAGACGTCCATGTTTGGATGTTAATTGGCTTCTGTAAATGGCAAATTGTCTCTAGTGTACAGGATAGTGTTACTATATGGACGATTACTGATCGGAGCGGACTCGGTGGGTCGTAGGGCCTGTTTCTGCACGGTATTTCAATAGTCTGAGGGTTGGGTAGTTAGGAAAGTAAAAGTGTAAACAGAGATTTGGTGGATGGTTCCCTGAAAATGCCGCGTCAGATGGACAGAGTGTTGAAGAAGGCATTTGCCACAATTCCCACACTTGCCTTTAGTGGGAAGGGTATTCAGTACGGAAGTCGGGGCGTCATGATGCAGTTGTACAAGTCGTGGTTGAGACCACACTTGGATTGCTGGGTGCATCTGGTAGCCCAGCTACAGGAAAGATGTCGTTAAGATGCAAAGGCTACAGAGCGATTCAACAAGATGAATGTGGGCTTGCAGGCTTGAGTTATGGGGAGAGGTTGGATTTGCTGGGACTTTTTTCTTTGGAGAGTTGGAGGCTCAAGTGATCTTTAAATTTGTCACCATGTGGGATTCGAACCATGCCCTGGCTTACTAGGCCATTAATCCAGTGAAAATACCACTACACCATCACCTCCCCACCTCTTATTGAGGTCCACAAGATCACAAGGGGGATGGACAAAGTGAATGCTCACAGACTTTGCCATGGGGAGGTTGGACAGGGCATTTTCTATCATGATTCAGCCTAATACCAGATTTATATCTTGGCTGCCTTTTACACATGTGATGATGTTGTCAATGTTCAAAGGCCATTATAATGAGCTGATTCATGAAGTTAGATCACAAATGTTGCAACTTGTAAATAACTCACACGTAAATAAGGAGTGCTTCATACTGAAGGTATAAATTGGAGGTATCCCCTGTAGCTTGCACTGATTTCAACTGCTCTTTGTGAAGGCCAAGCAGCCAATTGTCCCAGGAAAGAGTGGGTTAACATATGATGTTTGTTTGACTGCACTGGGCCTGTACTCGTTGGAGTTTAGAAGGATGAGGGGGGACACCTCATTGAAACGTGAATAGTGAAAGGCTTGGAAAGAGTGGATGTGGAGAGGATGTTTCCACTAGTGGGAGAGTCTAGGACTAGAGGTCATAGCCTCGGGATTAAAGGACGTTCCTTTAGGAAGGAGATGAGGAAAAATGTCTTTAGTCAGAGGGTGGTGAATCTGGGGAATTCTTTGCCACAGTAGGCCCTGGAGGCCAAGTCAGTGGATATTTTTAAGGCAGAGATAGATAGATTCTTCATTAGTATGGGTGTCAAAGGTTATGGGGAGAAGGCAGGAGAATGGGATTTGGAGGGAGAGATAGATCAGCCATGATTGAATGGCGGAGTAGACTTTTGATGGGCCGAATGGCCCAATTCTGCTCCTATCACATGACCTTATGACAATGAACTACAAAACACAGGTATTGGACCACAGGTATTGTGAGTCCAACCACATTGCTGATTGCTAGGGGCTTGGGACCATCTGTGACCCTGGATGGGATGAGATCTACTGCATAGACATTGGGGTGGTCTGTACCCGGACCAGCTATGCACTGGTATCCACTCCCAAAAACCATCTCCCCATCCACCCATCAAGGAATACCTTGATGCACCTCTATTTGGCCAACAGGTGAATGGCGTGGCAGTGAAATATGATGTTTAGTTGAAAGTGTTGCAGGAAGAATCGATCCACATCGGTAGAGTGGCGCAGCGGTAGAGTTGCCGCCTTAGACCCGGGTTCGATCCCGTCTACTGGCGCCGTCTGTACAGAGTTTGTACGTTCTCCCCGTGACCTGCGTGGGTTTTCTCCAAGATCTTCCGTTTCCTCCCACACTCCAAAGACATACGGGTGTGTAAATTAATTGGCTTGATAAATGTAAAAAACTGTCCCCAGTGTGTGCAGGATAGTCATAATGTGCGGGGATCACTGGTCGGCGCGGACCCGGTGGGCCGTAGGGCCTGTTTCCACGATGTATCTCTAAACATTAACAACCTGTGAAAATGGGGGTATTCCAGTTTCAGAAATGGTCCTGTCTGAAGACAGGCTGAGTCTGAAGAAGGGTCCCAACCTGAAACGTCACCTATCCATGCTCAACGGAGATGCTGCTTGACCCACTGAGCTGCTGTCCCGCAGAATTAATCCAGCACTTTGTGTCTTTTTGTTGTAAACCATCGTCTGCAGTTCCTTGTTTCATCACAGCTTGGCTTGGGAACAGCTCCATCCAAGATTGCAAGATTGCAGCGAATTATGGACGCAGCCCAGACCATCACTCAAACCAACCTCCCTTCCATTGACACCAGTTATACCTCACGCTGCCTCGGCAAGGCCAGCAGCATAATCAAGGACGAGTCGCACCCTGGCCACTCCCCCTTCTCCCCTCTCCCATCAGGCGTGAAAACACACACCTCTAGATTCAGGAACAGTTTATTCGCAGCTTTTATCAGGCAACTGAACCATCCTACCACAACCAGAGAGCAGTGCTGAACTACTATCTGCCTCATTGGTGACCCTCGGACTATCCTTGATCGGACTTTGATAGACACAAAATGGTGGAGTAACTCAGCGGGACAGGCAGCATCTCCGGGGAGAAGGAATGGGTGACGTTTCGGGTCGAGACCCCTCTTCAGACTTGATCGGACTTTGCTGGCTTTAACTTGCACTAAACGTTAATTCCCTTATCATGTATCTATACACTGCAAATGGCTCAATTGTAATCATGCATTGTCTTTCTGCTGACTGGTTAGCACGCAACAAAAGCATTTCACTGTACCTCGGTACACGTGACAATAACTAAACTAAACTTTCCATGAGAAATTGTTTTGTGGCATAAAATTTACATTAGTACATCTCAAAATCACCACCGGAGAGTGGGGTGGAACTTGCAGCTGGATCAGAAAACATGTTCCCAATGTTGGGGGAGTCCAGAACCAGGGGCCACAGTTTAAGAATAAGGGGTAGGCCATTTAGAACGGAGATGAGGAAAAACTTTTTCAGTCAGAGAGTTGCAAATCTGTGGAATTCTCTGCCTCAGAAGGCAGTGGAGGCCAATTCTCTGGATGCTTTCAAGAGAGAGCTAGATAGAACACTTAAAGACAGCGGAGTCAGGGGGTATGGGAAGAAGGCAGGGACGGGGTGCTGATTGTGAATGATCAGCCATGATCACATTGAATGTCAGTGCTGGCTCGAAGGGCCGAATGGCCTACTCCTGCACCTATTGTCTATTGTCTAAAAGGGACTTGTGTTCATACACAATGATAATCCATGTTTCCCTGGAGCTATTGAATAATGTGCTAACTCTTTAGGCTTGTTTCCATTCTTAGTCAAGCAGATCAGTCAGCAGTGGGTTGCACAGACAACAGCTGGACTCCGATGGATTTCGTTCTCTGAGCAAATTAATAGAAATATCGGATTGCGTGGAGAAAAAAATATATTATGCGAGCTGACTCCTCAATGTGGGGGTCACAAGTATTGACTCCAGAAAATTGTGTTAACAGCTCTGAATACATTCAGTCCGTTGGCACTGCGATATTTTCACAAGCTGGTGTTTCCTGTGATGTCGGCAATCAATTAATGTCTGTTGTGTAAACACCTGGATGCTTTCGTAATGGATTACTAAAAAATTGGTTCGGCTTTTCCCTGCTTCACCAGTTGACGGATGGACCATTTTGAGAATATCCCAAAGTTATGAGATCAGCATCAGCTCGGAGATTTAATCAGGCATGAATCTGGACCGAAACTGCGAAACCTGGAAATTTATTGCACAGTGGGGGAGGCACGGTGGTGCAGCGGTAGAGTTGCTGCCTCGAAGCGCCTACAGCGCCAGAGACCCGGGTTCGATCCTGACCACAGGTGCTGTCTGTACGGAGTTTTTGTACGTTCCCCCCCATGACTGCGTGGGTTTTCTCCGGGTGCACTGGTTTCCTCCCACACTCCAAAGACGTGCAGGTTTGTAGGTTAATTGGTTTTGGTAAAATTGTAAATTGTCCCTCGTGTGCGTCGGATAGTGCTAGTGATCAGTGGTCGGCGCGCGGACTCGATGGGCCGAAGGGCCTGTTTCCGCGCTGTGTCTTTAAAGCATCTAAAGTATATTTCGGCGTGGGAAAGAGAAACTTAGTGTCCTGATAAGAGTCAAAATTAAAACATTAACATTCCCTTCACCATTGCGTGCATTTCCTGTGGTAAATCCAATTCCCAATCTCTGTCTCTTTCTCCAGATAGGAGTTGAAATTGTGCTTTTCTTTCCCCCAAAGAAGGTAACTCGCATGACTGATTTACCCCCCCGGATGACTGTGCCTGCTCTAATGAATAATAGAGATAGAGCGCGAAAACAGGCCCTTCAGCCCACTGAGTCCGCACCGACCAATGATCCCCACACATTAACACTACACTACAGACACTAAGGACAATTTCACACTTATACCAAGCCAATTAACCTGCGTCAATTAACTGTACGTCTTTGGAGTGTGCGGGGAGACTGAGGATCTCGTAGAAAAACCACGCAGGTCACGGGGAGAACGTAAAAACTCTGTACAGGCAGCACCCGTAGTTGGGATCGAACCCGGGTCTCTGGCGCTGCAAGCATTGTAAGTCAGCAACTCTACCACTGCGCCACCGTGCCACCAAAGAACTGGCAGCAGATAATCTGGTAATTTGGTAACTGTGTTTGCAAGACATTTCTGTACACAAAAGTTTCTACATTACACAATTACTTTATTTCTGAAGCTAATTTATGAGGTGTGAATCAATCTTGTCTCCTGAGTGTAAAAGCGAGCTCTGTGCTAATGACTCTCCATCTATATATATAACAGGAATATAATACTGTACAGTGGAGGCCTGGGAATGTGAAGTAAAACAACAACATTTCCTGAAGGATCCAGCAGGCTTGCAGCATCTCTGGACAGGGAAAACAGAGTTAATGCAGAAGGTTCGTTAGCCTCTGGTGTCGTTGGTGAGAAGAGAATCAGAGGGGGGTTGAGAGTGTGTGAGAGGGAGCAGGTTGCAGGAAGATGTGGAACAATGGGCCAAATGGGCATGCATGGAGAGCCGGTATAGACGATGGGCCAAATGGCCTCCTCTTGGGTCATGAGCGGTGGCGTCTTCGCCCGCCCCGGATCGTGGGGCTTGGGTCGGTCTGCTGCGGACCTTTCACCGTCCGGCGCGGCCTGGAACGTGGCAACTTCAACAGCCTGACCACGGGAGAAGACGGCAGGGGACGAGAAATGACATTTTGGCCTTCCATCACAGTGAGGAGGTGACTGGAGGAGACTCACTGTGATGGATGTTTCTTTTTTTTTGTTTTGTGTTGGTTTGTGATTGTGTGTGAAATTGCTTATTTTTATTGCTCTTATTGTTGGACTGTGGGCGACCTTTCATTTCACTGCACATCTTGTATGTGTAGGTGACAAATAAACTTGACTTGACTTGACTTGAACTAAATAGCTGTAACGTTAACTCTTGTTGTTGTCAAGTTGGAAAGGATGCTGAGAAGATTTGCGAGGATGTTGCCAGGACTCGAGGGTCTGAGCTATAGGGAGAGGTTAAGCAGGCTGGGACACTATTCCTGGGAGCGCGGGAGGATGAGGGGTGATCTTATAGAGGTGTTTAACATGATGAGAGGAATAGATTCAGTAGACGCACACTCTCCTCACCAAGTAGAGGCCCTTCTCCTCACCAAGTCCGCGCCGACCAGCGATCACCCCGTACACTAGCACTATCATACACACTAGGGGACAATTTACCTATTTACCATAGCCAATTAACCTACGAACCTGCACGTCTTTGGAGTGTGGGGGGAAACCGGAGCACCCGGGGAAAACCCACTCGGTCACAGGGAGAACGTACAAACTCCATACTGACAGCACCTGTAGTCAGGATCGAGCCCAGGTCTCTAGCGCTGTGAGGCGGCAACTCTACTGCTGTGTACTGCAGCAGCTCTACTCTGTTGCGTTCAAAGAAGCTCACCCTGCCAATCACCCTAAAAATGTACACCCTTCACCATCAGTACGTAGTAGCTGCATTAAGTACCATCTACAAAACATGCTACAGTTACAGGATTTGACGCATTCAATAATAACTTCCAACCTATCACCTTTGACAGCAAGAAGGACAAGGGGCAGTTGGGACATGAGAACATCACCACCTACTGGTTCACCTCCAAGTTGCACACCATCCTGATTTTCTAGGGATGCGGGCCGCCATTTAATTGCCCATCCTCAATCGCCCTGATAAGGGGGGGCAGTAAAAGTGCCTTCTCCGACTGCTGTGGTCCTTAAGGTGTGGGTAGTCCCACATGGCTGCTAAGGAGGGAGTTTGAGGATTTTGACCCAGAGACAGTGAGGGAATGGCTTGGTGTGTGGCTTGGAGGCCAACGTCCAGTGGTGTCCCCATGCCTCTGCTGCCTTGCCCCTCTGGCTGGTAGAGGTGATGGGTTTGGAAGGAAATGGCCAAGGAGTCTTCGTAACGTCTTTAACCACGTTACTACTGTCTGCCTGGTTTCGAGGGTATTAGCTGTAAGGAGAGGTTGGGCAAACTTGTACTATTTTCTCTGGAGCGTCAGAGCCTGAGGGGAGACCTGTGCCAAGTAGATAACATGTGAAGAGGCATAGATAGGGTAGATAGTCAGAACCTTCTTCCCAGGGTGGAAATGTCAAAGCCGAGAGGGCATGGCTTCAAGGTGAGAAGGGCAAGGCTTAAAGAAGATGTGAGGGGCAGGGTTTTTACACAGATTGGGGTGGGTGCCTGGAACGCGTTGCCAGGGGTGGTGATGGAGGAGGCAAATATGATCGTGGCATTCAGGAGACTTTTAGACAGGTGGAGCGATAAGCAGAGAAGGGAGGGATATTGATCACGTGCAGGCCGAGGAGATTAGTTTATCTCGGCCATCATGTTCGGCACAGACATTGTGGGCCGAAGGGCCTGGTTACCGCTGTACGTTCTCTGTTCTCCTCTGCCTCGAAGTAAAAAAATAAAACATCTGGCCTAAATTTGAGAGCGGGGCCAGGATGCAACATGAACGAGCTGCTGTGCAGATTACTCAGCTGCTGTGATCAATTGCATTCTGCATTTTCATCTAAGAGATACTTTAATTGCACATTGCAATGATGGCCTTACTACGGTGGAAGGAAGCAAATGGTCCCATCCATCTGAAAATCTATTAATAAAGAAACATTTAAATGCTGTGATCAATCCCCCCCCCCCAAATTCTGGTCACTATCTCGTGAAGAACGTAATGAGCAAGTCTACAAGACAAGTGCAGTTTCTAACTTGCTGAGCGAGCAGTTAATTGAGTGCAGTAATGTGCGTGTACTAACACCCAATGTATTATGTACACATTTTCTGTGTGTTCAGCAATTTTGTGGTTGAATATTAAGAGAACAAGTCTAACAGGCACATCTTAAAGGTATAGGTGCGGTGAGAGTGCTTGCTGACAATAAAAAGCCGGTTTATAATTCCAGATGTTACCAAATGTCACGGTGCCAAATTTAACTTTAGTTTAGAGATACAGCGCGGAAACCGGGTCCTTACTGACTAGTCATTCCCGCACATTAACACTATCCTACACACACACTGGGGAAATCTTTTACATTTACCAAGCCAATTAACCTACAAACCTGTACGTCTTTGGAGTTTGGGAGGAAACTGAAGATCACGCAGGTCACGGGGAGAACGTCCAAACTCTGTACAGACAGCGTCCGTAGTCGGGATCGAACTTGGGTCTCCTGTGCTGCAAGTGCTGTAAGACAGCAACTTTACCGCTGTGCCGTCGCCCCGCCCACTGCAGCTGTTATTTCTGGAAGGCTTTAGACTTTACTTTGGACTTTAGAGATACAGCGCGAAAACAGGCCCTTCGGCCCACCGAGTTCACCGGGATGTAAACACTGCCCAGTCCATCACGGGTTCTGACCTCCCCACCATGGAAGGGATTTACTGGAGTTGCTGCTTCATAAATTTACTGGATTTGCTGCTTCGGACTCTTCCAGCCCGCAGAAGTGGCAGGCGGCTGGCGAGTCTGTGAACCGCAAGAGGAACAGGTCGCACGGGATTAATCGGTGCAGTACCCTCCACCCCAGGTCCCCGATGTAAGAGGGGCAGAATCCCTGCGTAGAGGGACCCCCACCGGAGGGGGGGGGGGGGGGGGGGAGAGGCCCTCTCACGACCATCCCCTTCCTCCTTTGTGATTCTGCCTAAAACTGGCTGCCTTTGGTTTTGGCTCAGATCTATTAACGGCTGAACATTCATCTGTCAGCTCGCTTGGACGAGTCTCTATGTTAAATGCAGGGTAAGGACAATGCCCTGGTGTTGAATAATAATCATGAATATTAGGTCTTTGCGTCGGTAGCTGGGCTTTTAGTGTGTGAAGCAGGGGCTTGTCAATGGGAAGAGGCTACTTGCTTTCAGCCCAGGGCTCCTAAAATTAATGATATTCACTGTTGTAATTAGGTCCCAGCAGACTGCAAGTTTGGAGCCATTAGTTACCTGCGAGTTTATATCATCATTTCTCCTGTCCATTCGTATGGAGTTCAAAAAAAAATCATGAGATTCAGCCCCGAAGGTGGTCATGCAAGATTGACACATACTGTTTAGTTCAGTTTAGTTTCGAGATACAGCGCGGGAACAGGCCCTTCGGCCCACCGAGTCCCTGCCGACCAGCAATCCTCGCACATTATACACAATAGACAATAGGTGCAGGAGTAGGCCATTCGGCCCTTCGAGCCAGCACCGCCATTCAATGTGATCATGGCTGATCATTCTCAATCAGTACCCCGTTCCTGCCTTCTCCCCATACCCCCTGACTCCGCTATCCTTAAGAGCACTATCTAGCTCTCTCTTGAATGCACTCAGAAAATTGGCCTCCACTGCCTTCTGAGGCAGAGAATTCCACAGATTCACAACTCTCTGACTGAAAAAGTTTTTCCTCATCTCAGTTCTAAATGGCCTACCCCTTATTCTTAAACTGTGGCCCCTGGTTCTGGACTCCCCCAACATTGGGAATATGTTTCCTGCCTCTAACGTGTCCAACCCCTTAATAATCTTATACGTTTCGATAAGATCCCCTCTCATCCTTCTAAATTCCAGTGTATACAAGCCTAGTCGCTCCAGTCTTTCAACATATGACAGTCCCGCCATTCCGGGAATTAACCTAGTAAACCTACGCTGCACGCCCTCATTAACACTATCCTACACACACTATGGACAAATTACACATACACCATGCCAATTAATCTCCAAACCTGTAATTCTTTTCAGCACCAGAGACCCGGGTTCGTTCTCGACTACGGGTGCTGTCTGTAGGGAGTTTGTACGTTCTCCCCGTGACTTCGTGGGTTTTCTCCAAGATCTTCGGTTTCTTTCTTGTGTGGGAAGAAACCGAAGATCTCGGGGAAAACCCACGAGGTCACGGGGAGAACGTACAAACTCCCGACAGACAGCACCCGTAGTCGAGATCGAACCCGGGTCTCTGATGCTGAAAGCACTATAAGGCAGCAACTCTACCGCTGCGCCACCGTGCCGCCCCCAAAGTGCTGGAGTAACTCGTGGGTCAGACGGCATCCCTCAAAAAAAGGATGGGTGACGTTTTGAGGCGGGACCCTTCTTCAGACTGCAAGAATCTAGATGGTCACTGAGTTATAATTTATTGTAGTTTAGTTTTGTTTATTATTGTCAAGTGTACCCTAGGTCAGTGAAAAGCTTTCTTGTTGCGTGCTTTCCAGTCAGTGAACATGATTACCAACAAACTGTCCACAGTGTAGAGATACAGGATGAGGGAATAACGTTTGTGCAAGTTAAAGTCCAGAGAAGTCTGATTCAAGATAATCTGAGGGTTTCCAATGAGGTAGATGGTAGGTTAGGACCGCTCTCTGGTAGAGTTTTAATTCCCCTCCTCTGGGTAAAAGACACTGTGGAATCACCCTGTGTATTAGAGTCTTTGAGTCATACAGCGTGGAACAAGCCCAACTTGCTCACGCCGACCAACATGCCCATCTACACCAGTTCTGCGTTTGGCCTATACTCCTCTAAGCCTATCGATCCATGTACCTGTCCAAATGTCTCATAAATGTCATGATAGTCTCAACTACCTCCTCCGGAGCAGGCAGCTTGTTCCACACACCCACCGCTAAAAGGTTATCCTCATGTACTTCCCTCATGCCTCCAGAGGATTATCCATCGGTCTCGTGCACTCCAATAAAAGAAATAAGTCCGAGCGAGCATGCCCAACTGATCACCATTGCCCGTGTCCTGGCAACTCATATCTGCATTCTGTCCAGCTTAATGACAATACCCAAGGAACTGGAGTTCAGTCTGAAGGATCCCGACCCGAAAAGTCACCTATCCAGAGGTTCTCCAGAGGTGCTGCCTGACCCGCTGAGTTACTCCAACACTCTGTGGGGTTTTGTTGAACAAAAGAAAAGAACTGACGCAATTCAACCCTACCCTTCTACATTTCCTCTGATCACACACTTCTCAATCGCGCGGACCTTTCACCATCCGGCGCGGTCTGGAACGTGGCAACTTCAACAGCCTGTCCGCGGGAGAAGACGGCAGGGGAAGAGAAAAGACATTGTGGCCTTCCATCACAGTGAGGAGGTGACTGGAGACTCACTGTGATGGATGTTTCTTTTTTTGTTTGTTTTGTGTTGGTTTGTGATTGTGTGTGTTATTGCTTATTTTTATTGCTGTTATTGTTGGACTGTGGGTAATGGAATTTCGTCCAAAAGACTTGTTTTTTTGGATGACGATAAAGGTTGTTCTGATTCTGATTCTGATCTTTAGACTTGAACAGATTTGTCCCTCACCTATTGTACTCTTTCCTCGGTCACCCTCTTACTTTTAGCATATAAATAAAAGTTGACATTTTCCTTAATCATTCCTGGCAATGATATTTGCACGGAGTTTGTACGTTCTCTCTGTGACCGCGTGGGTTTTCTCCGGATGCTCCTGTTTCCTCCCACACTCCAAAGGCGTGCAGGTTTGTAGGTCGATTGGCTTTGGTTAAAACAAAATTGTTCAGTTGTCCCCAGGGTGTGGGATAGTATTAGTGTGCAGGGATTGCTGGTCGGCACGGACTCGGTGGGCCAAAGGGTCTGTTTCGGTGCTCTGTTTTCTAAGCTAAACTAAAAGAGACTGCAGATGCTGGAATCGTGAGTTAAAACCAAAGGCCACTGGAACTCATCAGGTCAGGTGTCTGGACTGAAAGGTTTTCTGCCGGGACCCTTCAGGCTGTTGGAGTAAGGGGCAGAAATCTGGAAAAGCGAGGTGAGATTGGGGCAAAGTCCAACAAGTGATAGGTGGATACAGGTGGAAGGAGGAGGTTGATCGGCAGATGAGGTGGAGTACGTGAATAGGTGAGCGATAGGTGGATACAGGTGGAAGGAGGAGGTTGATCGGCAGATGAGGTGGAGTACGTGAATAGGTGAGCGATAGGTGGATACAGGTGGAAGGAGGAGGTTGATCGGCAGATGAGGTGGAGTACGTGAATAGGTAAGCGATAGGTGGATACAGGTGGAAGGAGGAGGTTGATCGGCAGATCAGGTGGAGTACGTGATTGGGAGAGTGATGGGTGGATACAGTTTGGAGGAGGGGGGTGATAGGCAGATGAGGTGGATTATGTGAGTAGGTGAGTGATAGGAGGATACAGGTGGGAGGAGTTGGGTTGATAGGCAGAAGCGGTGGAGTATGTGATTAGGTGAGTGATAGGTGGATACAGGTGGGGGTGCTTGCAGTTGGCAGAAGGGTGGAGTAAGTGCCAAAGGTGAGAGGTGGAAAGGAGACAAGAGGGTGTTGGATAAGGAGGGTGGGGGGGAAGGTGTGGCACGTAAAGCTGGGGTGGAGGGGGGAGGTGTGGCACATAAAGGCTGGGGTGGGGGTGGGGGGGATATGGGTGGAATGGACTGGCAGAAGGTAGGAAGGGGGATAAAAGGGAAATGTGGGACTCGGGGATTGGAGATGAGGGGACGGAGAGGGGAAATAGGAGGCAGGATAGCTCGGGTGATGGTGAGAAATGTGCGCGCACCATGGTGGGGTTGGAGCAGGGAAAGCCAGGGAAATACGACACGACGCTACACACACTTTAATTATCCCAGAGGGAAATTGGTCTGCCACCAGTTATAAGATACAGTGACAAGGCATTGAAAGTGCCGTGGACTATAATAATGATGGCATTTAAGTGACCAGTTATTGCAGCAGCACATGTGTAATATTGCACAAATGTGAAATTAAATGATCGAGTGGAAAGTCCAGGATGAGAATGTGCAAAATTGGGGGGGGGGGGGGGGGGGTGGGGGGGGGGGGGGAAGGAGTCAGTCTACCCCACGACAGAGAGGGGGGGTGGAGTCAGTCTACCCCACGACATGAGGGGGGGTGGAGTCAGTCTACCCCACGACAGAGGGGGGGTGGAGTCAGTCTACCCCACGACAGAGAGGGGGGGGGAGTCAGTCTACCCACGACAAAGGGGTAGAGTTGTACAGTCTACCCCACGACAGAGTTGTACAGTTTGATAGCCACAGGGAAGGACGATCTCCTGTGGCGTTCTGTGCTGCTTCTTGGTGGGACCAGTCTGTTGCTGAAGGTGCTCCTCAGGTTTGACCAGTGTGGTGAGATAACAGGGTCATAGGATCTGTGATAAAAACCAGCATTCAGTGCCTATTAACTGATCTGATTATTCTCGGTTAGTGTAAAAGGCAATCTGGGTTTGTTCTTAAGTCCAGTTAAAAATAACTAATGTGGTGAGATCACTCCAGTGGAACGGTTTCAGTACAGCAACCGCGCCACATCCAGCTTCCCATACAGAAGATAGGCACAAAATGCCGGAGTAACTCAGCGGGGGCAGGCAGCATCTCTGGAGAGGAGGAATAGTTGACGTTTCGGGTCGAGATCCTTCTTCAGACTGAGAGTCGGGGGAAAGGGAAACGTGAGATAGAGACGGTGATGTAGAGACTGGAATTTAGAAGGATGAGAGGAGATCTTATCGAAACATATAAGGTTATTAAGGGGTTGGACACGTTTAGAGGCAGGAAACATGTTCCCAATGTTGGGGGAGTCCAGAACGAGGGGCCACAGTTTAAGAATAAGGGGTAGGCCATTTAGAACTGAGATGAGGACAAAAACTTTTTCAGTCAGAGAGTTGTGAATCTGTGGAATTCTCTGCCTCAGAAGGCAGTGGAGGCCAATTCTCTGAATGCATTCAAGAGAGAGCTGGATAGAGGTCTTAAGGATAGCGGAGTCAGGGGGTACGGGGAGAAGGCAGGAACGGGGGTACTGATTGAGAATGATCAGCCATGATCGCATTGAATGGCGGTGCTGGCTCGAAGGGCCGAATGGCCTCCTCCTGCACCTATTGTCTATTGAGAGATAGAGAACACACTGGACCAAGTGGACCCGTTGGGCCCAAACCTCTCCTGTATTGGGGGCAAGCACCCTCCGACACCCAATCCCCCTCCTCTCCCCCCAGCCCCCTCCTCTCCCCCCATCCCCCTCCTCTCCCCCCTCTCCCCCCTCCACCTCCCTCCTACCTCCTCCCCCTCCCTCCTCCCCTCCCCCTCGCCCCTCTCTCCTCCCCCTCGCCCCTCCCTCCTCCCCTCCCCCTCTCCTCCCCCTCGCCCTCCCTCCCCTCCTTCCCTCCCCCTCCCCTCCCCTTTGCCCCTCCTCCAGCCCCCCTCACCCGCTCCCTCCCCTCCTTCCCCTCCGCCCCTTCCCCTTCATCTCCCTCAACCCTCATCCTCCCTCTCCCCTACCCCTCCCTCCAACCTCCCCCTCCCTCCCTCTCCCTCCTCCCCTCCCTCCCCTCATCCTCCCCCCCTCCCTCCACCCCCCCTCACCCTCCCCCCTCTGCTCCCCCTCCTCCCTCCTCCCCTCCCCCCGTCCCTCCCCACTCCATCTCCCGCAACCCCCCTTAACCTCCCCCCTCCCTTTCTCCCTCCCCCCTCCCTCCCTAGGAGATAGATTTGAACTATAAATTGTGAATAACTTAAAAATATAAGACCGATTTCAATGAAACGTCTTCCATTAGCACCAAAGGGACGGCGGTGAGTAAGGTGGGCCTAAAATTGTCGTGCTATGGTGTACCCTTTTGCCTGTAGTTCAGGAACAAACAAACGAGAGTTTTAGTATATAGATGAATTAAACGAATGAAAGACATGAAACAAATGAGAGAATGAAAGATATGCAAAACGTAACGATGGTCAAGGGAGGGTGGAGCCCACAATGGTGTAAGGTTGGCTGTGGGGAGGTGACAACGAGTTATACAGACAGTGAAACTCAACAGGACGACAGTGATACTAGTATGACGATTAGGGAGGGGGAGGGGGGGGAGAGAGAGAGAGAGAGAGAGAGAGAGAGAGAGAGAGAGAGAGAGAGAGGAGAGAGAGAGAGAGAGAGAGAGAGAGAGAGAGAGAGAGAGAGGAGAGAGAGAGAGAGAGAGAGAGAAAGAAAGAAAGAAAGAAAGAAAGAAAGAAAGAAAGAAAGAAAGAAAGAAGAAAGAAAGAAGAAGAAAGAAAGAAAGAAAGAAAGAAAGAAAGAAAGAAAGAAAGAAAGAAACTAAGAAAGAAAGAAAGAAAGAAAGAAAGAAAGAAAGAAAGAAAGAATGCAAGGGTTACATGAAGTTAGAGAAATCATGACTCATACTGCTGGGTTTTAAGCTGCCCAAGCGAAATATGAGGTGCTGTTCCTCCAATTTATTCTTGCTTAGTGTAAAAGGCAATCTGTATTTTGTTTAATCCAGTTAAAAAATAAACTAATGCGGTGAGATCAGTCCAGTGGAACGGCTTCATTACAACAACTGCACTCCATCAAGCTTCTGGTACAATGCAGTCCAGTCACCTCAGATCACCTTTGCTGCAGCTTATCCTCCCCAGCAGCCTCCCCCATCTATCCCCATCACCTCCAGGTCCTTTCTATCTCACATCCTTTCGCCTTGATTCCTTCAAATGGGGCGGCACGGTGGCGCTACGGTAGAGTTACAGCGCTTGCGGCGCCAGAGATCCGGGTTCGATCCCGACTACGGGTGCTGTCTGCACAGAGTTTGTATGTTCTCCCCGTGACCGCGAAGGTTCTCCGGTTTCTTCCCACACTCCAAAGACATGCGGGTTTGTAGGGTAATTGGCTGGGGTAAAAACTGTAAATTGTCCCTAGTGTGTAGTCTAGGGCTAGTGTACAGGGATCGTTGGACAGCACCGAAACGGTGGACCGAAGGGCCTGTTTCCGTGCTGTACCTGTAATCTGTAATCTAAACTGCTTTTATGTAAAAGACCCGATCAGCATAGTACATTGAGATACAAGGACCTGCGGATGCTGGAACACTAAGAAAACACACAAAACGCTTGAGTAACTCATCAGGCCAGGCCGTTTCAAGTTGGGGACCCTCCTTCAAAACCTTCTTCAGTCATGATACGAAACGCCGCCCATCTCTCGAGAACATGTACAGGCGACTATTCGGATCGGGACTGAAGAAGGGTTTGAAGGAGGTCTCCCGACTTATAACGCCACCCACCGATATTCTCCAGAGATGCTGCACGACTTGCTGACTTCCTCCAGTACTCTGTGTCTTTCGTTGTCAACGTAAAATGTCCTCTGTGCAGGAACGAACTGCAGATGCTGGTTTAAACCAAAGATACCAGAGGAACAAGATGGACCACCCTGTTGAAATCGCCTGTACTGAAGTGTAGTACGCAAAGGAGCGTAACGCCCGCCATTTTAGTAAACAAAACCCGCCGTTCGCTATGCCTCTCGCAGTGTAATCTGTGTTTTGGGGGAACAGTGTGTGTGATGATACCATTAAAATGCAGAATATATCTCATCTATCAATTCACAGATTTTTGTTATTTTTCTTTTTTTTTAAAATGTTTCTGCAAGTTTCTGCCTACTAAAATGGCGCCGCGTCGTACCACGGTCTTTAGGGTCGAGTGGTCTATCTTGCTCCTCTAGTATCTTTGGTTTAAACCGAAGATAGACACAAAAAGCTGGAGTAACCCGGCAGGACAGGCAGCATCTCTGGAGAGAAGGAATGGGTGACGTTTCGGGTCAGTCTGAGGAAGGGTCTCAAACTGAAACATCAGCCATTCCTTCCCTCCACAAAATGTCCCCTGTCTCATCTTCATCTCTCGAACTGAAACTGCAACCAAAGGCATTTTCGTAAAGAGCCTTCGCCTTTGAATTGCAGATAATCCCTTCATCAGTTTTGCCTGGCTTCCGTGTCATTGATTTGTATCTTCAGTGAAGTGGAGCGGCCTCATTCAGCTGCCAGATGATGTCAATTACCAGGCTGAGGGTGAACCCTGGCTCCTTATAATAATGCCACACCAGCTAATTCCAATCATAAATTAACGGGCCAGCGGTAGAGTTGCTGTCTTACAGTGTCAGAGACCCGGGTCCCAGGTTCGATCCCGACTGCGGGTGTTCTCTGTACAGAGTTTGTACATTCTCCCTGTGACCTGCATAGGTTTTCTCCGAGATCTTCGGTTTCCTCTCACACTCCAAAGACGTACAGGTTTGCAGGTTAATTGGTTTGGTATAAATGTAAATTGTCCGCGGTGTGTGTAGGACTAGTGTCAGTGTGTGGGGATCGCTGGTCGGTGCGCATTCGGTGGGCCAAAGGGCCTGTTTCCATGCTGTATCTCTAAACTAAACTAAGATTAAAGTCCAAAAGTAGGTTTTAATCTTACAGGTTGATCTTATCGAGGTGTATAAAATCATGAAAGGAATAGATCGGGTAGATGCACAGAATCTCTTGCCCAGGGTAGGTGAATCGAGGACCAGAGGACATAGGTTTAAGGTGAAGGGGAAAAGATTTAATAGGAACCTGAGGGGTAACTTTTTCATACAAAGGGTGGTGGGTGTATGGAACGAGCTGCCAGAGGAGATATTTGAGGCTGGGACTATCCCATCGTTTAAGAAACAGTTAGACAGGTACATGGATAGGACAGGTTTGGAGGGATATGGGCCAAACACGGGCAGGTGGGACTTGTGTAGCATGGACATGTTGGCCGGTGTGGGCAAGTTGGGCCGAGGGGCGTATTTCCATACTGCATCACTCTATGACGCATTCAAGAGAGAGCTAGATAGAGCTCTTAAGGATAGCAGAGTCAGGGGGTATGGGGAGAAGGCAGGAACGGGGTACTGATTGGGAATGATCAGCCATGATCACATTGAATGGTGGTGCTGGCTCGAAGGGCCGAATGGCCTCCTCCTGCACCTATTGTCTATTGTCTATTGACTCTAATCACCACAAGGCTATGGTTTTGTGCGGAGTGGGGGTTTACACTGAAGCGCACACTGGAGTGGATTGCAGGCTTGCGATTTGAAGGAAGGGTTCTGGTACCACAAGCATCAGGAAGCTAATGGACATTGGCATCGGGTCAGAGGGAGGTTTCCGAGGTGCCACCCCCCCGGTCGACCGGGGCGGAGGCGAGGATGAACTTTCCCCGCCCGGGCTCTGTGAGTTCACCTCAAAGGCTCCACTTGTCGGCAACGGGACTGAATTGACCTTGTGGGATCAGGCGCGCGGAAGCTTAACTCCCGTGGAAATCGGAATGGATTTCTCCGTCTCGCTGCCCCCTGAAGTCTTCATTAGAGTTGATAATGAAGCTACATCGCGGCGTGATGGTTGCGTTGAGTTTTATTAATCCGGGAAGCTGAGCCATGGCGAGGAAATGCAGAAATGAAAAGGAGGGCGACTCATTGTTGTACCTCCGGGCAGAACTGTTAATGAGCCACGCTCCCCGTTCTGCCCTGGGAACTGTATTGACCCCCCGACGTGCAATCCACCCAGTGTGTTGTGGCGTGTGTTAAAACGAGCGGGAGAGAGAGAGTGCAAAGATCAGTGATCCGAGGATTTGATTAAAATGCTCGCACAATGGCACCAGTTCCTTTCAACTCTAAATCACAACAAATATTGCCGCACAATAAAAGGCGACCACGTAGAAACGGTGGCAGACTTCTCCCTTTGTCTCAGGAACTAAATGCTGTGCACTCAGAAATTACGCTGCTGAAGTCTGTGCACGTGAGATATCTTTATATGCCGGTAAAATAATTTCTGCTGTTTTTGGCTTCCGTTTGTGCCAAAGCCAATGTAAATACACGTCATAAGGTCATAAGGTCATAAGTAAACTAATTCAGAAATATACAGTTGTGACATTGTGAATAACCAGATTCCCTTTACAGGCACCTTTATAATACTCCTCAAAACCGGAATGGAAAGTTACTATCATGTTCCTGAGTTTATTCCATAGGCTATATTCCTCATAGCTTATCCCCTTTTTACCTCTAACTTCCTCCTGTGAAATGGGAGGCACGGTGGCGCAGCGGTAGAGTTGCTGCCTTACAGCGCCAGAGACCCGGGTTCGATCCCGACTACGGGTGCTGTCTGAACGGAGTTTGTACCTTTCATATTTTATTATTATTTTTCATATTTCAGATACAGCGCGGAAACAGGCCTTTTCGGCCCACCAAGTCCGCGCCGCCCAGCGATCCCCGCACACTAACACTATCCTACACACACTAGGGACAATTTTTACATTTACCCAGTCAATTAACCTACATACCTGTACGTCTTTGGAGTGTGGGAGGAAACCGAAGATCTCGGAGAAAACCCACGCAGGTCACGGGGAGAACGTACAAACTCCGTACAGCACAGCACCCGTAGTCAGGATCGAACCTGAGTCTCCGGTGCTGCATTCTCTGTAAGGCAGCAACTCGACCGCTGCCACCTTCTCCCCGTGACCTGTGTGGGTTTTCTCCGGGTGCTCCGGTTTCCTCCTATACTCCAAAGACGTGCAGGTTTGTAGGCTAATTGGCTTCGGTAAGTTGTAGAAATTGTAAATTTGTTCCGATTGTGTGTAGGTTAGTGACCGCTGGTCGGCACGGACTCGGTGGGCCGAAGGGCCTGTTTCCCCACTGTATCTCTACAAAGTCTAAAGGAAATGTTCATCTTACCTTCGGTTGATTGTAGGCGGCGATCTTTGCAGAGACCTGTTTGGATAGCAGCTTTCGAGTATTATAAATCAGGTTCAGTTTTACCAAGCTGTAAGTTTATTTTCTTGCTGAGGTTGAGCTTTCAGTGTGCTAAATCATCAAACAGCTGGTAGCTACTGACAGCTTGTTTGTGCCTTTATCTATAAAAGGCCAATATAGATAAAACACTGTCAACATGCTGGACCAGGTTTATAAAAGTAGTTTATATAGTTGGATAGCTTTCTATGCTTGAGATGGTAAGGTTAACTTGGCACAATTTCTTAGCTATCTCCTCTTTTGTCCGGTTTCATAGATAAGATTGTAGAACGGTCTTGCATGCGATCAGGCCTTTCAGCCCAGAATGCCAGAATCATAGAGTCATACAGTGTGGGAACAGGCCCTTTGGCCCAACTTGCCCACACCGTCAAACATGTCCCATCTACACTAGTCCCAACTACAGTGCCCTCCATAATGTTTAGGACAAAGACCCATCATTTATTTATTTGCCTCTGTACTCCACAATTTGAGATTTGTAATAGGAAAAATCATATATGGTTAAAGTGCTCATTGTCAGATTTTAATAAAGGCCATTTTTATACATTTTGCTTTAACCAAATGTGATCTTGTTTCCATTGCAAATCTCAAATTGTGGAGTACAGAGGCAAATAAATAAATGATGGGTCTTTGTCCCAAACATCATGGAGGGCACTGTAACTGCTTCCATTTGCAATATCATTTTAATGACAATTTTGTACATTGTCTCTCTGTTTCTCTGTCTATCCTGGTGTATCACACACTTCTCCCACCATCATGAGAGGAATAGGTCGGGTAGATGCACAGAATCTCTTGCCCAGAGTAGGGAAATTGAAGACCAGAGGACATAGGTTCAAGGTGAAGGGGAAAAGATTGAATAGGAATCTGAGGGGTAAACTTTTCACAGTTGGGAGGTCATGTTGCAGTTGTACAAGACATTGGCAAGGTCACATTCAGTTCTGGGCACCATGTTAGAGGAAAGATGTTGTCAAGCTGGAAAGGGTACAGAGAAGATTTGCAAAGATGTTGCCAGGACTAGAGGGTCTGGGTTATTGGCAGAGGTTGAGTAGGCTGGAAATCTATTCCTTGGAGCGCAGGAGGATGAGGGGTGATCTTTTTGAGGTGTTTCAGATCATGAGAGAAATAGATCGGGTGGATGCACAGTCTCTTGTCCAGAATAAGTGAATCAAGGACCAGAGGACATAGGTTTAAGGTGAAGGGGAAAAGATTGAATAAGAATCTGAGGGGTAACTTTTTCACACAAAGGGTGGTGGGCGTGTGGAACAAGTTTCCAGAGGAGGTAGTTGAGGCTGGGACTATCCCAACGTTTAAGAAGCAGTTGGACAGGTACATGGATAGGACAGGTTTGGAGAGATATGGACCAAGCGCAGGCAAGTGGGATTAGTGTAGCTGGGTCATGTTGGCCGGTGTGGGCAAGTTGGGCCGAAGGGCCTGTTTCCACACTCTATCACTCTATGACAGTATATTACATACGAAGCAATTGCAAAGGATTGAGATTTCATTTTTAACACCAAAATATACAAAACAATTGCAGAGGGGTCTGATGACATTTCTTGTTTAACTGAAAACGTGAAGAGACTTTGAAACCTTTGAACAGATGCAGTTGCGGTGACATCAAAGTTACTGCATATCTCCATAGCTCAAGCAACTCCAGAAGGAAGGACTAGATAGGCTGGGACAGCTTCCTCTCAAGTGAAGGAGGCTGAAGGGTGACCTTAGAGGTTTATAAAATCACTAGACCAAGTGTACCCGTTGGGCCCAAACCTCTCCTGCATTGGTGCAGCACCCTCTCCTCCCCCCCCCCCCCCACCCTCCACCCCCCTCCCTCCACTTCCCCTCCCCCTCCCCCTCCCCTTTCCCCTTACCCCTCCCCCCCACTCCATCCCCCTCAACTCCTCTTATCCTCCCTCCTCCCCCCCTCCCTCCCCACCCTCCCTAGGAGATAGATTTAAACTTTAAAATGAGAATAAATTCAAAAATATAACACCGATTTCAATGAAACTTCTTCCATTAGCACCAAAGGGACGACGGTGAGTAAGGTGGGCCTAATATTGTCGCGCTATCATGTACCGTTTTGGCTGTAGTTTAGGAACAAACAAACAAACGAACAAACGATAGTCTTAGTATATAGGTGAGGGACATATATAGGGAAAGAAGTTGGTCCTTTTACCCAGGGTAGGGGAAAAATGATCATGGGTGGAGTTGCATCCTAGTGAGGGATTGGAGATGATTATAAAATATTTACAACGATATAAAGAGAAAAGGAATAGGTGATGTCTCGGGTCGAGCGAGACCCTTCTTCAGACTGAATAGAGAGAGAGAGAGAGAGAGAGAGCCTTCAGAAGAAGGGCCTCGACCCGAAATGTTACTGATTTCTTGTCCCCAGAGATGCTGCTTGATACTCTGAGTTACTGCAGCATTTTGTGTCTATCTTCGGCGTAAACCAGCATCTGCAGGTCCTTCCAACACACTGTTCATTCCAGTAAGATTGCAGTGTATTACATTAACCAAAGCTGCCAGGGATTTTTAGATAGGCACGTGGATATGCAGGGGATGGAGGGATATGAACCATGTTGGGGTTGGAGAGGCTAGATGCGGGAAGATTGTTCCCGATGTTGGGGGAGTCCAGAACCAGGGGTCACAGCTTAAGGATAAGGGGGAAGTCTTTTAGGACCGAGATGAGAAAACATTTCTTCACACAGAGAGTGGCGAGTCTGTGGAATTCTCTGCCACAGAAGGTAGTTGAGGCCAGTTCATTGGCTATATTTAAGAGGGAGTTAGATGTGGCCCTTTTTGCTAAAGGGATCAGGGGGTATGGAGAGAAGGCAGGTACAGGCTACTGAGCTGGATGATCAGCCATGATCATATTGAATGGCGGTGCAGGCTCGAAGGGCCGAATGGCCTACTCCTGCACCTATTTTCTATGTTTCTATGTGCAGGCAGATGGGATGGGTTTAACTCAGCATCATGTTCAGCACAAAGTGCTGGAGTAACTCAGCGGGTCTGGCAGCATCTCTGGAGAGAAAGCATGGGTGACGTTTTCAGTCGGGACTGAAGAAAGGTCCCGAACCGAAACCTTACCCATCCTTTTTCTCCAGAGATGCTGCCAGACCCACTGAGTTACTCCAGCACTTTGTGGAGTCTATCTTCCCAAAATGTCCATTTTCTCCAGAATTGCTGCCTGACCTGCTGTGTCTCTCCGGCATTTCGGTGTAAACCAGCATGTTCAGTTCCTTTCTGCACATCATGTTTGGCATGTACATTGTGGGCTAAATGGATGTGCCGCACTGTGTTGTGATCTACGTTCAGAGTATCTTTTTACAACGGATCTTCGCCAGTATGCACCCTCGTGATAAATGTCTCTAATAACAAGCAACAAATTGTAGGTCAGTCTGACAGCAGTGTATTTGATTCAGGAGGCGGGTAATAGACGTTGCAAGGGAACTTTGGTGTTTGTGAAATCTATATTCCCAATAGGAGTTGCATTCAAGGCAATTTTGTTTACAGATATTAAATCTGAGTCAGGAGATCATTAGGATTGTTTTCTTCAGATAGATTTGGGCTTCCTGCCAAGGCTGCCTTTGAAATTCCTCTAATTGGAAGTCTAAGTTTTAAGATTCCATGAATGAATGAGAAAATCTGATTCTCCGTCTCACAGGAAGCATCCTCCATCAAAGCTGGAGCGGGTATGGAGAAGATTTACGAGGATGTTAGCAGAACTCGAGGGTCTGAGCCATAGGCAGAGGTTGAGTAGGCTGGGACTCTATTCCTTGGAGCGCAGGAGGATGAGGGGTGATCTTATAGAGGTGTATAAAATCATTAGAGGAAGATCATCAGAGATGCAGAATATCATGAGAGGAATAGATCGGTTAGATTCACAGAGTCCCTTGCCCAGAGTAGGGGGATCGAGGACCAGAGGACATAGGTTCAATGTGAAAGGGAAAAGATTTAATAAGAATCTGATGGGTAACCTTTTCACACAAAGGGTGGTGGGTGAATGGGACAAGCTGCCAGAAGATGTAGTCGAGGCTGGGATTATCCCCGCGTTTAAGAAACAGTTAGACAGGTACACGGATAGGACAGGTTTGGAGGGAAATGGACCAAACGCAGGCAGGTGGGACTAGTGTAGCTGGGATATGTTGGCTGGTGTGGGCAGGTTGAGTCGTCCTTGGGGTGGTTTCCACACTGTACCACTCTATGACTCTATTATGGAATCTGAATAGCAAGAATCTCTTTCCATGTTTCTTTGTTTGGTTATACCATTCAATAAAGCTCCATAGCAGATTAGCATATGCCAAACTTTAAGTCATAATCCACATGTTTCCTACACTCAGGTTGCATTGCAGCTGAATAGGTTCTGACCAGCAAAAAATAATGGAAGTAACCTCAGCTAATAATGCACTTCCTACCTGGCATTAGTGCACGATTAATCAAACAATTAAAACCATAAAACCAAAGCCAACTTTGCTTAAAGGTTATACAGTTACAAGGTCATAGCTGATAGGAATAGAATTAGGCCATATGGCCCATCAAGTCTACTCTGCCATTTCATCATGGCTGATTTATCTCTCCCTCTCAACCCCATTCTCCTGCCTTCACCCCATAACCTCTGACACCTGTACCAATCAAGAATCTATCTATCTCTGCCTTAAAAATATCCACTGACGTGGCCGCCACAGCCTTCTGTGGCAAAGAATTCCACAGATTCACCACCCTCTGACCAAAGAAATTTCTCCTCATCTCCTTCCAAAAAGAGCATCCTTTAATTCTGAGGCTATGACCTCTGGTCCTAGACTCTCCCACTAGTGGAAACATCCTCTCCACATCCATTCTATCCAAGCCTTTCACTATTCTGTATGTTTCAATGAGGTTCCCCCCTCATTCCTCTAAGCTCCAGCGAGTGCAGGCCCAGTGCCGACACACGCTCTTCATAGGTTAACCCACTCATTCCTGGGATCATTCTTGTAAACCTCCTCTGGACCCTCTCCAGAGCCAGCACATCCTTCCTCTGACATGGTGCCCAAAATTGCTCACAATATTCCAAATGCGGCCTTACAAGCCCTCTTGAAAAAAATGCTATAATATAAATGTTATTAGAAGGATCTGCAGGTGCTGGTTTATACAGCATATCGAACGATCCATTGCAATGGACTGAAACCACAGGGTCACCAATTGATGTTGTTTTATAGGTGAGTGGCTCAACTCATAGCCATAGACTGTCCTCTAAATGGTGAGAGGATTCGGAAATCAGAGATGCAAAGGGACTTGGGAGTTTTGGCGCGGAATGCAGAAAAAGATAACTATGCTGCTTGAGTTGGTAATAAGGAAGGCAAATGCAATGTTAGCATTCATTTTGAGAGGATTTTATGTAAAAGCAAGAATGTAATGCTGTGGCTTTAAACGGTGCTGGTCAGACCACGTTAGGAATATTGTGAGCAGTTTCGGGCCCTGTATCTGAGGAAGGATGTGCTGGCATTGGAGAGGGTCCAGAGGTTGGTTACGAGAATGGGAGGATTTGGTTAATGTGTAAGAGGCGTTTGATGGCTCTGGGCCTGTACTCACTGGAGTTAAGAAGGATAAGGGGAATCTCATTGAAACCTACATGATAATGAAAGGCCTAGATAGAGTGGATGTTAAGAAGATGTTTTAGTTCGTGCCAAGAACTGCCTTGTTCCAGGGTGGCTAATTATTGGAGCTTCACCGCATAATGGAAAACCATATATATATATATCATACCATATATATATGGGAGGTCATGTTACAGTTGTATAAGATGTTGATGAGGCAGCATTTAGAGTATTGTGTTCAGTTCTGGGCACCATGTTATAAGAAAGATGTTGTCAAGCTGGAAAGGGTACAGAGAAGATTTACAAGGGCTAGAGTGGCTGAGCTACAGGGAGAGGTTGAGTAGGCTGGGACTGTATTCCTTGGTGCACAGGAGGATAAAGGGGGATCTTATTGTGGTGCAAAAAAATCATGAGAGGAATAGATCGGGTAGATGCACAGAGTATTTTGCCCAGAGTAGGTGAATCGAGGACCAAAGGACATAGATTTAAGGTGAAGGGGAAAAGATTGACTAGGAATATGAGGGGTAACCTTTTCACACGAAGGGTGGTGGGTGTATGGAACAAGCTGCCAGAGGAGGTAGTTGAGGGAGGGACTACCCCAACATTTAAGAAACAGTTTGGCAGTACATGGATAGGACATGTTTGGAGGGATATGGACCGAACGTAGGCAGGTGGGACTAGTGTAGCTGGGACATGTTGGCTGGTGTGGGCAAGTTGGGCCGAAGGGCCTGTTTCCGCGTTGTATCACGCTATGACTCTGTGACTCTAAAAGATCAAAATGTTTGACCATTTTGTTTTTGCACACTCTCTATAATAGCATCGATTACTTTAGTTTGAAGTTGATACATGAATTACGCTGCAGAAATGTGCAAAACAATGTCATTCAATGTTGAGTAACTGTAAAACTTCCTCCGAAGGCAGCCACTCTACCGCTGTGCCGCTGCGAATAGTCTGCCTGAACACTAACCAACTGCCCTGCAGATACATAGAAACATAGAAACATAGAAAATAGGTGCAGGAGTAGGCCATTCGGCCCTTCGAGCCTGCACCGCCATTCAATATGATCATGGCTGATCATCCAACTCAGTATCCCGTACCTGCCTTCTCTCCATACCCCCGATCCCTTTGGCCACAAGGGCCACATCTAACTCCCTCTTAAATATAGCCAATGAACTGGCCTCAACTACCCTCTGTGGCAGAGAATTCCACAGATTCACCACTCTCTGTGTGAAAAAAAACGTTCTCATCTCGGTCCTAAAAGACTTCCCCCTTATCCTTAAACTGTGACCCCTTGTTCTGGACTTCCCCAACATCGGGAACAATCTTCCTGCATCTACCCTTAAGAATTTTGTAAGTTTCTATAAGATCCCCCCTCAATCTTCTAAATTCCAGCGAGTACAAGCCGAGTCTATCCAGTCTTTCTTCATATGAAAGTCCTGCCATCCCAGCATTTTATTAGCTTTATTATGAACAGCTTGGTATTGATTGTTGGCTTTCTCAGAATAATCAATCTTCACATTTAGATACTTTCTTGCCTTCTCGTGCCAAAAGGGCAGATCTTTATAATCTGCACACCTTTTGTTTGGTTCCATAATATGCATTACCTTGGGCTTTACAGTAAATATCTAAATTAGAATCTGTCTGTCTAATTCTAAAGAATGTATTGAATTCTATTTATCTCTGCACATTCTTTGTCACTTAGCTACATCACATGTTATGATCAACAAATCATCAAGGTCTGACATCCTTAACTTTGAAAATTCTCAATGTCGAGACACTATACTCATTAAAAAAAAACCTCCCTGGGTCTTTCCTTTACTTGCAAAGGTGAAGGGAGAATTCTGCACAAGTGTACAGTCCAAGCTTCAAACCCGATTTTACATTATAGAGGGACATTTCATTCTTACAGTCAAATGCTGTAAAAAAAATAAATTCAATGTTTTTACAGCTTTGCTGAAAACAGTTGTTTTCTAATTGGAAACCTCCAGTGAGGATTCAATAATGGAATCCACTTACTTCTCATTGTCTTCCCACACACAAAAAGAATATCTCCTTTGATAGAAACACAATGCTGTCGATAACCAACTGGATTTAGATCCAAAATTAATAATTTTAGGATTATCAGAACACATTACAAACTTTACGCTAAGTCAGAGTCGCTTTCTTGACTACAGTTTAATAACTGCGAAAAAATTAATACTTACATTTTGGTAAAAAACAGTGACCCCCACAATTAAAATGTGGATTACGGAAATGACCGAGACCTTGCATTTGGAAAAAATAAGGTTTGCCTTAATTGACAAACCAGATCTATTTTTTAAAATTTGGTCTCCATTTAAAAATTGAAGCTTTGTAAGAATTCTATAACCAGTTTGTCGTTTATTATTATTTGTACATATGCTTTAAAAAATTTAAAATTTAAAAAATATATATTTTTTTTAATTAAAAAAAAAAGAAACACAAAGCTGGAGTAACTCCGCAGGACAGGCAGCATCTCTGGAGAGAAGGAATGGGTGACGTTTCGGGTCGCGCCACCATTCCTTCTCTCCAGAGATGCTGCCTGTCCTGCTGAGTTACTCCAACATTTTGTGTCTATCCAGTTTAAACCAGCATCTACAGTTCCTTCCTCCACAAAAATATCTCCTTGTTTGGTTTAGTTAAGAGATACAGAATGGAAACAGACCCTCCAGCCCACCAAGTCCAAACTGACCATCGATCACCTAGTTCCATGTTATGCCACTTTTACTTCCATTCTCCACACACCCTCCTAACTTGGACACTCTCCTAACATTGTCCTGCCTTCACCCCTGAAGACCCCCTGACCACCTGCGGTCACAGAAAGAACGGGCAAACTCCACACGGAGAGCTCCCAATGTCAGGGTCGAAACCCTGGTCTCTTTCGCCGTGAGGCAGCAGGTCTCTCTTCGGGCTAACGGAATCAAGGGATATGGGGAAAAAGCAGGAATGGGGTACTGATTTTAGATGATCAGCCATGATCATATTGAATGGCGGTGACAATAGACAATAGGTGCAGGAGTAGGCCATTCGGCCCTTCGAGCCAGCACCACCATTCAATGTGATCATGGCTGATCATTCTCAATCAGTGCCCTGATCCTGCCTTCTCCCCGTACCCCCTGACTCTGCTATCCTTAAGAGCTCTATCTAGCTCTCTCTTGAACCCCTTTCGGCCCACCGGGTCCGTGCCGACCAGTGATCCCCGCACATTAACACTATCCTGTACCTACTGGGGATAATTTCTACATTTACCAAGCCAATTAACCTACATACCTGTACGTCTTGTGTGGGAGGAAACCGAAGATCTCGGAGAAAACCCACTCAGGTGACGGGGAGAACGTACAAACTCCGTACAGACAGCACCCGTGGTCGGGATCGAACCAGGGTCTCTGGCGCTGCATTCGCTGGAAGGTAGCAACTCTACCGTTGCGCCAACGTGCCGCCCTATGATATGGAAGAGCTGTTTTCTCAATGACCATCAGGTCATTGAACAAACCCCTCATCCTACCTCAAAACAGAGAACACTCTGAAGAAGGTTTCCTATCCATGTTTTCTAGAGGTGCTGCCTGACCTGCTGAGTTACTCCACCATTTTGCGTTTATCTTTGGTATACACTAGCATCAGCAGTTCCTTTTCATTATATTATATCTTGCACTGCCATGGACTTGTTTTCTGATTGTGCATTGTTGCACTAATTTTTTTCTTTGCACAGAATTTCACTGACTCGGAGAATTTATGTGTCATTGAAATTTCATTGATGTTTTTGTGTGCTGTTTGAGTCTGCCTTTAATGCTGCTGCAAACAAGATTTTCATTGTACCTCACCATACTTGTGCAGCTGATAACAAACTCAACTTTTCACAATAGAATTGACCCACAAAGAACTTTTCAAAGGTACATTTGATTTTTCCAAGTAAATTGGAAGTGCTCATTATCTGTGGATGCACTTCCCTCTCTTCAAATGTCAACGCATGGTGTGATTTCTTCTTAAGTATAAATATTCCTGTTTCCTCTCAAAATTCTGGGGGTTGAAATTTGTCCTTGGTGAACGGGTTAACTGTGGGACACAATAGTGCACGAACACCGTACTCTGCTTCTGCAATGTGGTTCGATAACAATCAAATGAGTTGAATTGATGATGATGATGATGATGATGATAATGACGATGATGATGATAATGACGATGATGATGATGATACTTTATTGTCACTTGTACCCAGCCAGGTGTCAGGGGTTATGGGGAGAAGGGAGAAAAATGGGGTTAGGAGGGAGAGATAGATCAGCCATGATTGAATGGCGGAGTAGACTAGGTGGGCCGAATGGCCTAATTCTGCTCCTCTTACTTACGACCTTATGAGGTACAAAGTAAGCAAAAGATTGCATAAAGTACCCATGCCTTCTTCGTCCTGTACCCCACCCCCCCTTAGTCCTCGATGCCCCCCCCCCCCCCCCCCCCCCCACACCGGGTCCTCCTTTGTTCTCAGTGGCACAGCCCAATCCACCCCAGCCTGACCCCATCCTCGGTTCCTCTCCGTCCTTGGCCCGACCTAACCTCCAGGCAGAGTATGATGTGCGTATCTTAATGTATCACACAGTTAGCCCGTGTGATGATGGACAAATTTCCACCTTTATATCTGATCTTTTACATATGGTCTATTTACATGAACTAGTGGAATTATTCACCCAAGACAGATTCATTGTCATTTGTCGGGCCTATCACTGATTTAACCCTCAGACCACATTCTACAAAGTCGTTTGACGTTTATCACGAATAAAACTAGAAAAATCAATGCAAATATTTAGTTTAGTTTGCTTTATTGTTTATAGAGGTACAGTGAAAAGCTTTAGTGGGGGAAGGAACTGCAGATGCTGGTTTACACCAAAGATAAACACAAAATGCTGGAGTATCTCGGGACAGGCAGCATCTCTGGAGAGAAGAAATGGGTGACGTTACAGGTCGAGACCCACTTTTCCTGCATGCTAACCAGTCAGTGGAAGGACTATACATGATTATAATCGAACCACAGTGTACAGGTACAGGATGAAGGGAATAATGTTAAGTGCAAGATAAAGTCCGATTAAAGATAGTCCGAGGGTCTCCAGTGAGGAGACATATCGGAGGACTGTGGCGAGAAAGAGCCGCTGTGAAAGAAGACAACAAGCACAATAACACAGAACTAGTGTGAATGGGTAATCGATGGTCAGCATGGACTTGATGGGCTGAAAGGCCTGTTTCCATACTATAATCAAATGCATTGTTCCATGTTTTCATCAATATCTCTCATAATAACAAATTGTGCTAGAATTGCAATATTACATAAATCACATTTTTCCGATGGGAATTGTGTGATTTGTTTGTCTGGATCTATAGATTGGAGCCAATCCTTCACAATAACTTAATTGCAAGCTATGTTATCTCCATTGGTATAGTTGGCATTGGAATGGTCTTTGATCCCTCAGTCGCCTTAAGCTTGTAATCTAACTTGCTCGTGGCTGATGCGAGTCATTATGTTTTATATGAAGAACAGGATGCAATATTTTGGAAATATTCAGATAAAATTTCAGGGGACATTACTTTTTCATCTGGTTCCCTTACTCATACTAAATCGAGAATTATTCAATCGACTCATTACTTTATGCACGATGCCTTTGCTGCTGTGACAACATTCGGCAAATGTACGATATCGGCTTGCCTTTGCTTCAGTCCATTGCACTGGGTACAGACCGCACATGAAGCCATCTGATAAATGACCCAAACTGTGGGCAAACCCAGGCAGTGCCAAAGATTCCAGTGACAGATTACCCCTGGATCTGGAGCTTTGCCAGGAATGTGCTATCAAATGAGTGAGGTCTAATTAAATGACCTCAGGAATGAACCTAAATGGCTGAGCTATTTCTAATTTTGTAACTCATCAAAATACAATATCTCTTTAAAGTGTTCATGCTACTGACATTGACTTTAATGCGGAGATTCATTTTTTTCCCCCCAGGATTGTAATTAAAAAATAATGAGCTCGCCAGACTATTCTTAGTCACAGGTCAGCCTTGAAGTAGTGCGGTTTAATTCACTGCCGTGGACTCATCTTAACGCGAGGCAGAGGGCAGGAGATGGCTTTTCCTTTCATGTACTTGCTAGAGAGAGCCTCCCAGACAGAACCTTGAAGTGGCCCTCCTTTCAAGCAGGTTAATATTGATCCGGATAGGTTTTGTCTGTTGGACCTTGCGGCAAAAGTGGATTTTGTGAGCGTACTCGGGAGAGAGTTCAGGGAGTAATTGTTCAAAAATAAATTAGTTTTTGTAGGAGAAGTAAACGAGAAGCAATCTGGGTTAGTTAATGAAAAGTCACATCACTCCACGATACCGAAACTGATCACAGACGATTTGTTTCAATGAGAGGATAGTTCCTTCAAGTTAGCTTTGTTTCAGCGTGCATGCAGCATATCTAAAACAAAATGAAGGCAGGAATTGTCATCATTTATAAGAAAAGATTTAATTGACTTTTTTTAATGCCATCCATTTACTTCCCGTCCCCATTCAAAATATTTTGCACTGCAAACAGTGGGAAATATTTGGCACTAAAGACTGGGATCCCAGGTGACATCATCGATAACTCTTCACTACCTGCATGGGTCTTGTGTTCAAAATGAATTTGAATGTGAGAGATATGTATGAAGGGCAAAAACAATACAGTTATAGCGTCATAGAGTCGCAGCGTTTTACAGTGTGGAAACAGGCCCTTTGGTCCAACTCGCCCACACCGGCCAACATGTCCCATCTACACTAGTCCCACCTGCCTGCATTTGGCCCATATCCCTCCAAAATTATCCTATTCCTATACCTGTCTAAATGTTTCTTGAACGTTGCGATAGTCCCTGCCTCAACTACCTTCTCCGGCAGCTTGTTCCATATACCCATCACCATTTGTGTGAAAAAATTACCCCTCAAGTTTCTGTTAAATCATTTCCCTCCTCACCGTAAACCTATGTCCTCTGGTTCTTGACTCCTCTACTTTGGGCAAAAGACTCTGTGCGTCTATTAAATCTTTACATTTCTTTAAATGATGGCACTATCTGGGCCTTCATTCTTTTTATCGTGTGTATGTTGATTGATCGAATTGATTGAATGATTCGGCATAGAAACAGACTCTTCGGCCCACTGAGTCAGGGAACCTTGGATGACGAGAGAATTTGAGACTCTGGTCGGGGAAAAAGGAGTCATGGGACAGGCATAGATAACTGGGATCATGCTGGGATCAACTTAAGGAGTTTCGGGAACTGAGGAGCACACTTAAGAAGGAAATCAGGAGGGCAAAAAAGGGGGCAGGAGATAGCGATTTTATGCACATTAAGGGAAAGAGGCTGTCTAGAGAGTGAAAACCAACTTGGTCCTCTCTGTGTGGAGTCTTAGGTGATGGGCAAGGTCTTCATTGCACATTTGTCCTCTGTTTTTACCGTGGAGAAAGACATGAAGACCGGGGAACTTGGGACAGTGAATGGAGATGTCTTGAGGACAGCCCGTATTACAGTCGAGGAGGTGCTGAATGCTCTACTTTGTATGACGGTAGATAAATCCCTTGGGCCTGATTTGTAAATGGGCAAGTCTTCTTCCTTCTCAGTAAATACAGAGGGAAAGAATTCCATCCTTTCATCACAGGGCTTTTGACATTCCTCCCTGGAGTTTGTAAAAGTACATATCTTGCAGGTCTGTAATGGTATTCTATACTTGCCATATGCAAATGCATTTTACAGTTAGAATGAATCAATAAGATATTGCACAGCTAACACAATATATATTCCTCTCAGTGTAAAGTTAAAAATGAAATCTATTCCTAATACCAATAGAGCTGATGAGAGGAATGTTTTCCTTAGAGTTGACCACAGAGGACATTGCCTGTGTTTTTAAACAGTGTAGTACAGACAGACCAAGGTCTTAAGGTCGTATGTGATAGGAGCAGAGTTAGGCCATTGGGCCCATCAAGTCAACTCCACCATTCAATCATGGCTGATCTATCTCTCCCTCCTAACCCCATTCTCCTGCATTCTCCCCTACCCCTTAACACTTGTAATAATCAAAAATCTATCTATCTCTGCCTTAAAAATATCCACTGACTTGGCCTCCACAGCCTTCTGTGGCAAAGAATTCCACAGATTCACCACCCTCTGACTAAAGAAATTCCTCCTCATCTCTGTCCTAAAGGAGCATCCTTTAATTCTGAGGCTATGACCTCCAGTCCTAGACTCTCCCACCAGTGGAAACATCCTCTCCACATCCATTCTATCCAAGCCTTTCACTATTCTGTACGTTTCAATGAGGACCCCCCTCATTCTTCTAAACTCCAACGAGTACAGGCCCAGTGCCATCAAACGCTGATCATGTGTTAACCCAAGAAGACCCAGAAATGAGAACCAAACCAAAATTTAACAAGAAAATAGTGATGTTGTTATTTTTTTCACCAAAGCAAAGAATGCTCTCAGGAAAGAATGTCGTAATTACTAGTTCAAAGTAATTCTGATGTTATCTTACAGGTTAGCCTTATACTGGATTTGAATTAATATGCTTCATGTTAAAAATTAAAATGTTATGAATTGCAATTCTACTTGTAAAGTATTGCATGTTCTTGACAGTTGTATATTCTCAAATCCAGGTGGCACCATGGCGTAGCAGTAGAGTTGCTGCCTTACAGTGCCACAGACCCATGTTCAATCTTGACCTCAGATGCACTCTATATTGAGTTTGAATGTTCTCCCTGTGACCCTGTGAGTTTTCTCCGGGTGCTCCGGTTTCCTCCCACATTCAAAAGACGTGCAGGTTTGCAGGTTAATGGCTCCTGTAAATTGTCCCTGGGGTGTAGTGTGAAAATTGGATTACCACAGAAGGCTGTGGAGGCCAAGTCATTGGCTATTTTGAAGGCGGAGATCGACAGATCCTTGATCAGTACGGCTGTCAAGGGTTTGTGGCGAGAAGGCAAGAGAATGGGGTTGAGAGTGAAAGATAGATCAACCATGATTGAATGGTAGAGTGGCCTTGATGAGCCAAATGGCCAACTTCTGTCGCTATGACTTATGAACTTATGATAACATGGAACTAGTGTACGGGTGAGTTTTGGTCGACGTGGACTCACTGGGCCAAAGGGCCTGTTTCAATGCTGTATCTCTAAATTAACCTAAACTAAATTCTCAAACTTGAAAAAAAGAGTTTGTTTCTCTCATAAGATTGTACATAGTCCGATTATTAATTAAAACTGAGAGCAGATACTGCGGTACAGTTGTCTGATTGCTGCCAGCAGAACTGCATAACCATTTGTTAAAGAGTGGAGTCATAGTCATAGAATGATACATCATGGAAACAGGCCCTTTGGCCCATCTTGCCCACACCGACCAACATGTCCCATCTATACTCGTCCTACCTGCCTGCGTTTGCCCAATATCCCTCTAAACCTATCCCATCCATGTACCTGTCTAACTATTTCTTAAACGTTGGGATAGTCCCTGCCTCAACTACCTCCTCTGGCAGCTCGTTCCATACACCCTTCAACCTTTGTGTAAAAAAAGTACCGCTCAGATTCCTGTTAAATCCTTTCCCCTTCACCTTAATCCTATGTCATCTGGTCCTTGATTCTCCTAATCTGGGCAAGAGACTTTTTGCATCTACCCGATCCCTTCCTCTCACGAATTTGTACACTTCTTTAAGATCTGAAGCTAGACTACTCAACCTTTCCTGTAGTTCAGGCCCTGGACTCCTGGCAACATCCTCGTAAATCTTCTCTGCAATCTTTCCATCGTGACAACATCTTTCCTATAACATGATGCCCAAAATGTTTTAACCTGAACTTATGAAGGCAGAGAGGGTTCTGCGCAACAATCTTGTGACTGAGTTCTTCCTTTGTTCTTCCATGCATTCTCCAGTGCAAAGTGGTGGGGAGTGATGGCAACCATATGTACACATTTCCAGAGAAAACTGTGGCAACTGATCACACAGCCTTAAGATTCCAGGTTTTGACTAAAGGGCCTTAGGCGATTTTTTAGGCGACTGCCGGCGACTGTCAAAGTGGTAGCAGATCGCCAAAATTTTCTTTTACCCTACGACAATGACCACGACAATGCCGAGTCAGGTCGATTACGATACAAGTTACTTTTTACAAGAAACTAGCACCTGGCTAAGAGATTACACCGTCTTCGGAAACATCGCGAAATTCCCACGCTTACCTGACCGTCAAACTGTCGCCTCCAATCTACCTGTCAAATGTCCTGACGGTAAATAAATTGGTATCTTCTGGTATCTTCAAATGCCTTTTCTTAATTTAATATTATGTGCTTCTAAATGCATCTGCAACAGCCTAGCAAACCTGGGGACAGCATGCGACAGCGCCCGCAATAAGCTACGATACCTGGCGACAAGCCAGCTGTCGCCGAGACATTTCTATCTGGAATTTTTTTCCGCGAGGCGCCGAGATCCGCTACGATTCTTTGAAGACTCCTCACGATCATGCCCGCGACACCCTGGCAAACGTTCGGCGACAGCCTAGTCGCTGGCAGTCGCTTTAAAATGGCCCTTAACTGCGTTTGTACTGCATGTTTATCTGGATGAGGCAGAGTTCTCCTGATGATCTTAATCCGAGTCTCCCCAATGGAACAAGCAAGCAAATGCTTCCCTTCCTGTTCATTGTTTTATTTGTCGAATCAAAACAGAAAAATTTAATTCCCATTATTTGTTTTAAGGTAAGCTTTAGGCAAATATGATTGAGGTTTTTTTTAAAATGTTTTCTTCCTCCCTCCATTTCCAGCTTAATCACATCCTTCCTGTAGTACGGTGATCAATACACATTATTGCCGGTGCGCTCTCACCAATGTCTTGTGCAGCTGCACCATAATGCCCCAGGTCTTGAACGATTGCTCAACACTTTAACTCCCCCTCCCATTCCCACACCGACCTTTCTGTCCTGGGCCTCCTCCACTGTCAGAGTGTGGCCCAACGCAAATTGGAGGAACGGCGCCTCATATTTCGCTTGGGTAGCCAACAACCTAGCGGTATGAATTTGATTTATATTACTTTAAGTAACCCTTGCTTTCCCTCTCTCTCCATCCCTCCCCCACCCTAGTTCTCCGACTAGTTTCGCTGTCCGCCTGATTAATTTTACTGTTTGTCTGCCTCGCTGTCATCTTCCCCTCGGCCAACAATGAACTATTCTTCATTTCCTTGGCCATTGTCTGCTTTGTTCTGTCATTTTCACACCTTACCCTTCCATATCTCTAGTTTCCCTCTCCCCTGACTCAGTAGGACCCATTCCTTTTCTCCAGAGATGCTGCTTGGCCCTCTGAGTTACTCCAGCATTTTGTGTCTATCTTGATCTCATTGCCTGATCGATGCAGACACATGTGTTATAAGCCTTCCTGTTCACCCTTTCTACTTGCATTGCCACTATCAGGCGACAAAGTATTGTTTCCGAAATCTCTGTTCCACAAAACTCTCCAGGAACCTACCATTTATTGCGCATGCCCCACTCCCATTTAACTTCCTAAAATGTCTCATTTTGCATTTGTATGAGTTAAATTTCATCTGCCATCCCTTCAGCTAGTTTCCCAGTTCAGAGAGGAAGGACATAGGTTTAAGGTGAGGGGGAAAAGATTTAATAGGTACTGTTGTCCTTCGTGGTCCGGTACCTTTGGTGACTCTGGACGGACCACGAATACACGTGTTTAAAATGTGATCATGGTGCAGCTTGTACTCCAGGCTGTTTATTCCAAGGCCGCCTGGATCCAGAGTGACTGCCTAATCACACCAATCACTTATATACACAGGCATACAAAGTAGTCCTTGGATACACAAAGTAGTCCCATCAATATCACAACATCCCCCTTGTCTTATATATTACAACATCCCCCTTGTCTTATATAAAATTGTTTTCTTTACCATTCGAGGGCTAAAATATATTTAACAAACAAAACCAAATAACACAACTAAACACAATTAAACATAATTGCTTTTTTTTCGCCATCATGGTGGTCACTCCTCTGTGGTAGTTCACTCAACGCCGGGTGGTCACTCACTCCGTGTGGTCACTCACTCCGTGTGGTCACTCACTCCGTGTGGTCACTCACTCCGTGTGGTCACTCCACAGATATATACATATATACAAAAGCATCAAATATAATACATTAAGCTTTCAGCACACAGATCACTACACAGATCATTAAACACAAAATATTCATTTTGTTCCATATCTTCCCCTCAAGAAGACGTGCTGCGTAGATCAAACGTAGTGTAGGCTCTAAATGCTCCACCACCATGATTTGGCTGCCACTGCTGGCCTCCCACTGCTGGGCTGGCACTGCTGGCCTCCCACTGCTGGCCTCCCACTGCTGGGCTCCCACTGCTGGGCTGGCACTGCTGGGCTCCCACTGCTGGGCTGGCACTGCTGGGCACCCACTGCTGGCCTCCCACTGCTGGGCTCCCACTGCTGGGCTGGCACTGCTGGGCTGGCACTGCTGGGCTCCCACTGCTGGCCTCCCACTGCTGGGCTGGCACTGCTGGGCTGGCACTGCTGGGCTCCCACTGCTGGCCTCCCACTGCTGGGCTCCCACTGCTGGGCTCCCACTGCTGGGCTGGCACTGCTGGGCTGGCACTGCTGGGCTCCCACTGCTGGCCTCCCACTGCTGGGCTGGCACTGCTGGGCTGGCACTGCTGGGCTCCCACTGCTGGCCTCCCACTGCTGGGCTGGCACTGCTGGGCTGGCACTGCTGGGCTGGCACTGCTGGCCTCCCACTGCTGGGCTGGCACTGCTGGGCTCCCACTGCTGGCCTCCCACTGCTGGGCTCCCACTGCTGGGCTCCCACTGCTGGAATCGCTGTGCGATTGCGCCTCCGCTGCAGTGCGCGCTGGCCCCGCCCGCAGGTGCTCCCCGGCCCCGCCCACATACACAAAGTAGTCCCAGCAATATCACAACAGGTACCTGAGGGGCAATATTTTTTTACACAATGGGTACATCGAACGATCGGCCGGAGGAGGTAGATAAAGCAGGTACTATCCCAGCAGTCAAACATTCGGACAGGTACGTGGGTAGGACAGGTTTGGAAGGATACGAGTCAAATGCAGGCAGGTGGGACGAGTGTAGATGGGGCATGTTGGTCGGCGTGGACGAGTTGGGCCGAAGGGCCTGTTTCCGCGCGGTATAACTCCATGACTCTATGAAACGGAATGAATTTGACAATTCAAAAGTCGCATTTGTTATTTTAGAGATATGATGCAGCTGATCAAAATGTCTGGAAGAAGGGAGCTGACCAGAAACATCACCTCTCCATGTTCTGCCTGACCTGCTGAGTTACCCCAGCACCTTGTGCCTTTCTTTGAAAAACCAACATCTGCGGTTTCCTTGTTTCTACCATGTGATTGAAATACTTGTCTTGTATTTAATTTCTGCAGCTTGTCAACCAGGATTCTTTAAGGCTTCACCATACAGTCCCTACTGCAGCAAGTGCCCTCCCCACAGTTATACCCATGACAGGGGATCGGCAGTGTGTCACTGCATGGAGAACTACTTCAGAAGAGACAATGACCCACCCTCGATGGCCTGTACAAGTAAGTACGCACTTACCTCCTGTGCCCTCAGTTGACGTTTATTTTCCAGTTTCAAGTGGGGCCGGGAAGGAGAAAGTTTAACAAGCTGATAATGCAGTTTGCTGCCAGATGTCCATTTGAAGAGAAGGAATGGGTGACATTTCGGGTCAAGACCCTTCTTCAGATGATGTTCTGTGGAGTATTGTGGAACAGAGGGACATTAGTGCGCTATTCCAAAGATCCTGGGAAATGGACAGTCATAGAGTCATACAGTGTGGAAACAGGCCCTTCAACCCAGCTTGCCCACACTGACCAAACATGCCCCGTATACACTAGTCCCATCTGCCTGCGTATGGCCTACATCCCTCTAAACCAGTCCTATCCATGTACCTGTCTAAATGTTTCTTAATCATTGCGATAGTCCCTGCCCCAACTACCTCCCCCAGCAGCTTGTTCCATACACCCACCACCCTTTGTGTGAAAAAGTTACCCCTCAGGTTCCTATTAAATCTTCCCCGCCCCCCTCACCTTAAACCTATGTCCGCTGGTGCTCGATTCCCCTACTCTGGGCTAGAGACTCTGTGAGTCTACCAGGTCTATTCCTTCCATGATTTTGTACACATCTGTTGTGATAACATCTGCCATCCAGCTGCAGATGTCAGCAGGGCGATCTGCAGTTAGCGGTTGGCACAGAGCTGAAACATAGTGGGCACTGCACCATTGATTCAGGATGATTCAGTTGCCTGATCACAGTTTCCTCCCATCTGTTATCAGGCAACTGAATCATCCCACCACAACCAGAGAGCAGTGCTGAACTGCTATCAACCTCTGTGGTGACCCATGGACTATCCTGGCTTTACCTTGCACTAAAAGTTATTCCCTCGTCATGTATCTACACAATGTAAATGGATGGATCGTAATCATGTATTGTCTTTCTGCTGACTGGATATAGCACGCAACAAATATCTTTTCACTGCACCTCGGCACACGTGACAATAAACTAAACTGAACCATTCTTACTATAAGAAAATAACTGCAGATGCTGGTACAAATCGATTTATTCACAAAATGCTGGACTAACTCAGCAGGTCAGGCAGCATCTCGGGAGAAAAGGAATGGGTGACGTTTCGGGTCGAGACCCTTCTTCAGACTGAAGAAGGGTCTCGACCCGAAACGTCACCCATTCCTTCTCTCCCGAGATGCTGCCTGACCTGCTGAGTTACTCCAGCATTTTGTGAACCATTCTTACATCTGCCGGACTTCAATTGATGCTTGTGCCTGCAAGAATGGCAGGAGTGTGGGTTAAGAACTTGCCCTTCTCTCTCAGGGTGTTGGCATTCGCACTGCTGGCACAGGGACACAGAAAGTGCCCTTGCATTTGACCCACTTCACTTGGTCCAGACTGCTGCCACCGATGAATGGATGGGGATGCCACCAAGATTGGTGGAGTAGTTGGGAGGATGGAGGGTAGTCTCAGGATGCAGGGTGACAATGGTGCGATTGGGGAAATGGGCTGGGAAATGGTCAATGGAGTTTAATCCAGGTGAACTTCAGCTGATACAAGAATGATCCCAGGAATGCATGGGTTAACCTATGATGAGCGTTTGTCAGCACTGGGCCCATCATTAGGGGGGAACGCATTGAAACAGACAGAATAGTGAAAGGTTTGGATAGAGTGGATGGGGAGAGGATGTTTCCCCTAGTGGGAGAGTCTAAGTCTAGAGGTCATAGCCTCAGAATTAAAGGATGTTTTTTTAGGAAGGAGATGAGGAGAAATTTCTTTAGTCAGAGGGTGGTGAATCTGTGGGATTCTTTGCCACAGAAGGCTGTGGAGGCCAAGTCAGTGGATATTTTTAAGGCAGAGATTGATAGATTCTTGATGAGTACAGGTGTCAGAGGTTATGGGGGGAAGTCAGGAGAAGGGGGTTAGGAGGGAGAGACAGATCAGCCATGATTGAATGGCGGAGTAGACTTGATGGGCTGAATGGCCTAATTCTACTCCTATTCCTCATGACCTTATGATACATTTTGGGTGATACGTTCATACCACCAGTGAGGTTGGGACATAGACCATGAATGATGTGTGTAAGAAGGAACTGCAGATGCTGGTTTACACGGAAGATAGTTGAAAAATGCAGGTGCAACTCAGCAGGACAGGCAGCATGTCTGGAGAGGGGGAATGGGTGACATTTCGGGTCGAGACCCTTCTTCAGATAATATTCTGTGTAGTATTATGGAACAGAGGGACATTAGTGTGCAATTCCAAAGTTCCTTGAAAACTGCATCACAAGTGGATAAACCTTTGGTCTTTCTAGGTGAGGCAGAGGTTCACCTGCACGTCCACCAACCTCATCTATTGTATCCGCTGTTCCAGATGTCAACTCTACATCGGCGAAACCAAGTGCAGGCTCGGCGATCGTTTCGCTGAACACCTCCGCTCAGTCGGTTTCAACCAACCTGATCTCCCGGTGGCTCAGCACTTCAACCTTCCCTCCCATTCCCAATCTGACCTTTCTGTCCTGGGCCTCCTCCATTGTCAGAGTGAGGCCCAGCGCAAATTGGAGGAACAGCACCTCATTGGGCAGTTTACACCCCAGCGGTTTGAACATTGACTTCTCCCACTTCATGTAGTCCCCGCTTCCCCTCTCTATCCCCTCCCCCTTCCCAGTTCTCCCACTAGTCTTCCTGTCTCCAACTACATCCTATCTTTGTCCCACCCCCTCCCCTGACATCAGTCTGAAGAAGGGTCTCAACCCGAAACATTACCCATTCCTTCTCTCCTGAGATGCTGCCTGACCCGCTGAGTTACTCCAGCATTTTGTGTCTATCACAGTTAGATAATATGGTTAAGAAGGCATATGGGACATTGGTCCTCATTAGTTTAGTTTAGTTTAGTTTAGAGATACAGCGCGGAAAAAGTCCCTTCGGCCCACCAAGTCCACACCGACCAGCAATCCCCGCACATTAACACTATCCTACACACACTAGGTACAATTTACATTTATACCAAGCCAATTACCCTACAAACCTGTACATCTTTGGAGTGTGGGAGGAATGAAGGCTAACCAATGCCACACATCTCCGCAGGTAAACGTTGCTAGTATTAAAATTATTTGCCAAAGGCTAAAATAGCAACTTACAACGTGGCTTACAAAAAGAATGTTACAGCACATTTTAAATGGTATTATTTCAGGACAGCAATAATATTGAATCAAAATATATCATAACTGTATAACGTTCTGTTTCTTGGTCAATTTGATCACGGGGCCCCACAGCATAGTTTAGTTTAGCTTAGTTTAGAGATACGTTGCGGAAAGAGGCCCTTCGGCCCACCGAGTCTGCACCGACCAGCGTTCCCCGCACATTAACACTATCATACACACACTGGGGACAATTTACAATTCTACCAAGCCACTTAGCCTATCATACCTGTACATCTTTGTAGTGGGGGAGGAAATTGTAGCTCCCGGAGTAAACCCACGCAGGTCACGGGGAGAACGTACAAACTCTGTACAGACAAGCGCACGTCGTCAGGATCGAATCCGATTCTCTGGCGCTGTGAGGCACCAACTCTACCACTGTGCCACTGCCCTTTGAGGCATTGAATACAAGAGCAGTGAGCTGATAAAAACTTGGTCATTCTTCTGCTGGAGTGCTGTATGAGCTTCCGGTCACCACACAATGTGCTGTAACATTCTTTTTGCAAATAGACAATAGACAATAGGTGCAGGAGGAGGCCATTCGGCCCCTCGAGCCAGCACCGCCATTCAATGTGATCATGGCTGATCATTCTCAATCAGTACCCCGTTCCTGCCTTCTCCCCATACCCCCTGACTCCGCCTTCCTTAAGAGCTCTATCTAGCTCTCTCTTGAATGCATTCAGAGAATTGGCCTCCACTGCCTTCTGAGGCAGACAATTCCACTGATTCACAACTCTCTGACTGAAAAAGATTTTCCTCATCTCAGTTCTAAATGGCCTACCCCTTATTCTTAAACTGTGGCCCCTTGTTCTGGACTCCCCCAACATTGGGAGCATGTTTCCTGCCTCTAACGTGTCCAACCCCTTAATAATCTTATGCGTTTCGATAAAATCATGTTGTAAGTTGCTATTTCAGCCTTTGTCACTGGTGCAAATAATTTTAATACTAGCGACATTTACCCGCGGAGATGCATGGCATTGGTTAGTCCTCATTCCTCCCACACTCTAGAGACGTACATGTTTGCAGGCTAATTGGCTTGTGATACTGGTGGGGAGCACCCAAGAATGCTCCCAAGTCTATCAGAATGCTGCCCAGGGTAGAACAGTTGTGTTAAGAGGGAAGTCTGGAGAACCTGGAGCAGAGGAGGTTCTCTCTGGAGCAGAGGAGATTAAGAAGGGATTGAAGTATGTACAATTATGGGGGACCTCAAGAGGGCAGGCAGAAGGAAACATTTTCCCCCATATCGAGGTAAGGGGCAAGGCGTCAGAGGGGGTATGAGGGGGATCTTGTTCAGCCAGAAATTGATCACTACCTGGAATACAACGGTTGATTCTAAACAAGGGTCTCAACCCGAAACATCACCCATTCCTTCTCTCCAGAAATGCTGCTTGCCCCGCTGAGTTACTCCAGCATTTTGTGTCTATCTTCGGTTTAAACCAGCGTCTGCAGTTCCTTCCTACACATTCAATGATCAATTGATTGAAAGATGCGGCATATAAACAGGCTCTTCGGCCCATCAACTTAATGCCGATCATCGATCACACAACCTTTCCATGTCATCCTGCTTTCTCAAGTGTTTGACGGCAACTGGACCTGTACTCGCTGGAGTTTAAAAAAATGAGAAAGAATTGAAACGTACAGAATTGTGAAAGGCTTGGAGCCTTGAAGGAAAGCAGGGAATGTCACTGTTACACAAAGTAACGTCCCATGTCCCTGGCATTTACAGAGTTGTAGAGCATGGAAACAGGCCCTTCGCCCTCCCCACGTTGCCCACGGCAACCAAGCTGCTCCATCTACACTAGTCCCACCTTCCCACATTTGGCCCAAATCTCTCTGAAGCTTGCAGTGCATAAGGATGAGGGGTGATCTTACAGAGGTGTATGAGATTATGAACGGTGGAGATAGGGTGAATGCAAAGTATTTTACCCAGAGTCTCACGGTAAGTTTAAGATGAGAGGGGAAAGATGAAATAAGGACCTGAGGGGCAATTTTTTCACACAGAAGGTGGTAGGTATATGAAATGTGCTGTCAGAGGAGGGAGTTGAGACAGATCCTATAACAACATTTGGACACAGATCCATGGATAGGAAAGGATTAAAGGCCGGCACGGTGGCTCAGCGGTTGAATTGATGCCTTACAGCGCCAAAGACTCAGGTTCGATCCTGACTACCGGTGCTTGTTGTCTACATGGCGTTTATACATTCTCCCTGTGACCTGTGTGGGTTTTGCCCAGGAGCTCCAGTTTCCTCCCACACTCCAAAGACGTACAGGTCTGTAGTTTAATTGGCTTGGTAAAATTGTAAATTGTCCCGAGTGTGTTTAGGATAGTGTTCACGTGCGAGGACCGCCGGTCTGCGTGGACTCAGTGGGCCGAAGGGCCTGTTTCCACTCTGTATCTCTAAACTAAACTAAAAGGATATGGTCCAAATGTGGGCAGGTGGGTCCAGCGTAGGTGGGGCTCTTTGGTCGGCACTTGCTTCACACAAAGGGTGGTGGGTGTGTGGAACAAGCTGCCAGAGGAGGTAGTTGAGGCTGGGACGATCCCAACGTTTAAGAAACAGTTCGATAGGACAGATGTGGATGGATTTGGACCAAACACGGACAGGTGTGACAGGTGTAGCTGGGACATATTGGCCGGTGTGGGCATGTTGGGCCGAAGGGCCTGTTTCCACACTATCTATGACTTTATGGCATGGGGGCTGGTTGGGCTAAAGACCTGTTTCCGGGCTCGATCACCGTAAAAAGGAATTCATTGTGAGATGTTAATCTGGGGAATGTGCAGGCTGAAGAAGGGTCTCCACCTGGAAACGTCACCCATTCCTTCCCTCCCAAGATACTGCCCGACCCGCTGAGTTACCCCAGCAATTTTGTCTCTACGAACGTGCAGCGCAGGCGTGCAAGCATTGCATGGTTTTTACGTTCTTGGTGTTTCCAGGGCCTCCCTCAGCCCCACTGAACGTAATCTCCAACATCAACAACACCAGCGTGATCCTGGATTGGAGCCCCCCGGCCAACGCGGGCGGGAGGAAGGACCTGGCGTACGTGGTGGTGTGCAGGAGGTGCGGCGTGGATCTGCTGCAGTGCGGGGAGTGCGGCGCCGCCGTCCGCTACATCCCACAGGAGGCGCGACTGAGGAACACCTCCGTGATGGTGGTGGACCTGCTGGCTCACACCAACTACACCTTCGAGATCGAAGCGGTGAACGGAGTGTCCGAGCTCAGCCCCATCCCCAGGCAGTTTGTGTCCGTCAACGTCACCACCAATCAAGCAGGTAAGGGAAGATATAAGAAAATAACAGCAGATGCTAGTACAAATCGATTTATTCACAAAATGCTGGAGTAACTCAGCAGGTCAGGCAGCATCTCGGGAGAGAAGGAATGGGTGACGTTTCGGGTCGAGACGAAGGGTCTCGACCCGAAACGTCACCCATTAGTTCTCTCCTGAGATGCTGCCTGACCTGCTGAGTTACTCCAGCATTTTGTGAATAAATCAAAAAGCAGGTAAGGAAGATGGGTCGAGATTAATGTCTCATTTAATGTTTTTTGCTTATTCTTAATTGCTTACTATATGTTCCTGTTGACACTTGCGAGCGGAGCACCAAGGCACATTCCTCGTATGTGTACATACTTGGCCAATAAACATATTCATTCATTCATTCATTCATTGACCTACAGGTGCCTGAAAATGTGTTTTCTTTTTCACCGGCAAAGTAACACAAGAGTCAAGAGAATTAAGAGTGTTTTATGGTCGTGTGTCCCAGATAGAACAATGAAATTCTTACTCGCAGCGGTACAACAGAATATGTAAACATAGTACATTGTAAACAATATAAAAAAGTTGTTATATATACACATACTTAAAATACACATATATACATAACATATATATAGATGTATATATATATCTATATGTATGTGTCTTTGTGTGTATGTGTGTATATATATATATATATATATATCTACACACACATATGTGGAGATGAGGAACGCAGAGCCAGATCTATCTTATTTGTTTGCTTCGGCCACCGGACTCCAGGGCCACACACAAACTTCAAATAAGCTCTGAACTACATAGATGATTATTGCAATATTACACACACACATACATGAGGCCATTTCAAAAAAAAAAATCTAAATGCACACACCGTATTGTTTCTAAATTATAACATAACCTGCCTCCTGCAAAAAGTCTATCCCCTACGTCTAATTCGTCCGTCTACGCCGCATCTGCGCCTGGGATGAGGTGTTTCACCAGAGATGTCCTCATTCTTTAGGAAACGGGGCTTCCCCTCTTCCATTATAGATGAGGCTCTCACATGGGCCTCTTCTATATCCCGCAGCTCCGCTCTTGCTCCCCCTCCCCCCATTCGTAACAAGGACAGAGTCCCCCTTGTCCTCACCAGCCACCCCATCAGCCAGCGTATAAAGTTTAGCAAAATAAATTGAAAAGTAGTTTGAATGAAAATATGTTGATTTTCCTTTCATGGACAACCAGGAGGGAACATCGTTATTGGCATTATTACTTTCTCTGGCTTTATCACAAAGGAATACAGTTGATTAAGTTACCTTCCTGATCGATGAAGTTAAGGAATAGGTCCTCGTGGTCTGCCAGTGATTGCCCTCTGTAAAAACATCACAAGGAGTTTTTAGTGATGCAGAGATTGTGTGGGAAATCAGTGCAGATTAATTAAAATGGACTCTGGAGGTTTGATGCATGGTATTGCCTATCATGCACAAATGATCACTGCTGCATGTTAGGCAGGATTAATTGCTCAGGATTTTTATATTATATTTATTTGCAAATATCTTCTTAGGGTGCAACATATCGGATAACAGCACCTCATATTTCGCGGTATATTTTGTGGTAAGATGGTTCAGTTGCCTGATATCAGTTGGGAAGAAACTGTCCCTGAATCTGGAGGTGTGCGTTTTCACACTTCTGTACCTTTTGCCTGATGGGAGAGGGGAGAAGAGGGAGTGGCCAGGGTGCGACTCGTCCTGGATCATGCTGCTGGCATATCTGGTTTGATGCTGGTTTGATGCAGTTCATGCACAAATGATAACTGCTGCACGTTAGTCAGAATTCATTGCTCAGGGTTTTATGTTTATGTTTATCCCCAAATAGCTTCTTAGGATGCAACATATTGGATAATTTGGCTAAGACCAGTTTTGACACACACAGTCCTGATCTTAATAGGTTGGTTTCGAACATAAAACTGCTTTGCATTTTGGCAAGCATTGGACTAAACGTGGTGCAGTGATGAGGGAGTGCTGCTTTGTTGAAAGCACCGTGCAAGGGATGGGATGTTAAGCCGTTTTTCTTTTAAGATCCATAACGAGTACAAGATGTGGCCTTCTTAATCAGGCTCGTGGAGAAGCATCAGATTCCTATTTATTTGAATGTGATGATCTGTGAACATATAGTTTGAAAATATAGGGCGGCGCGGTGGCGCAGCGGTAGAGTTGCTGCCTTACAGCGAATGCAGCGCCGGAGACTCAGGTTCGATCCTGACTACGGGCGCCGTCTGTACGGAGTTTGTACGTTCTCCCCGTGACTGACCTGCGTGAGTTTTCTCCGAGACCTTCCGTTTCCTCCCACACTCCAAAGACGTACAGGTATGTAGGTTAATTGGCTGGGCAAATGTAAAAATTGTCCCTAGTGGGTGTAGGATAATGTTAGAGTGCGGGGATCGCTGGGCGGCGCGGACCCGGTGGGCCGAAGGGCCTGTTTCTGCGCTGGATCTCTAAATCTAAATCTAAAAAAAAATCTTAAAAAATGACCTGCAGATGCTAGTTTAAACCGAAGAGATACAGAAAAGGCTGGAGTAACTCAGCAGGACAGGCAGCATCTCTGGAGAGTAAGAATGGGTGGCGTTTCAGGTCGAGACCCTTCTTGTCATGTTTAGTTTAGTTTAGTTTAGTGTCGAGATACAGCTCGGAAACAGGACCTTCAGCCCACCGAGTCTGTACCGACCGGCGATCCCGACACACTAACGTTATCCTTCACACACTGGAGACAATTTACAATTTTAATGAGCCAATTAGCCTTCAGACTTGATCGCCTTTGGAGTGTGGATGGAAACCAGAGCTCCCAGGGAAAACTTCGTACAATACAATACAATACAATACAAAAGAATACAATACAATATATCTTTATTGTCATTGTACAGGGGTACAACGAGATTGGGAATGCGCCTCCCATACGATGCAATAATTTAATTAGCAAGTCAGCAACCCAGCGAAACAAATTGTAACAGTTTTAAGACAGAATAAAATGCAAGTAGATCTGTGCCGGATCACTGTGCGATGTGACCATCCGGCTCAGCAGGACCGGTTCATAGCAGCTATGGCCCTGGGGATGAAGCTGTTCCTGAGTCTGGAGGTGCGGGCGTAGAAGGCCTTGTATCGTCTGCCCGATGGAAGGAGTTCGAACAAACTGTTGCAGGGGTGTGAAGAGTCTTTGTGGATGCTGGTGGCTTTTCCGAGGCATCGTGTGTTGTAGATGCCCTCCAAGGCTGGTAGCTGTGTTCCGATGGTCCTCTGAGCTCTATGGACTACCCGCTGAAGAGCTTTGCTCTCTGCCTCCGTGCAGCTGAGGTACCACACGGGGGTGCCATGTGTTAGGATGCTCTCTATGGTGCAGCGGTAGAAGGTCGTCGGCAGCTGTTGGGGTAGACGGCACCTGTAGTCAGGATCGAACCCTTGTCTCTGGCACTATAAGGCAGCAACTGTACCATTGTGCCCCCATTTTGTTCTTGCTTTTGCATTATTGTATAAATCGTCATTTGTTTTCTTTGTCATCCTAGCCAAAATTGATGTAGTGGTTTGTTTTGTTATGTATTCTTGCGGCACTCCGGTGACTGCATGAAATAACCTCTTCCACCCATACAAATCCACACACTTCACAAAGCAGTTCCTTTCAATAGAGGATCCAGTCCTCTAGTGAGCTGCACCTGACTACATAAAGACCAATGTGTGTTATGTGGAAATAAGAACAAAATGGAAAGAGATACAATCGCCCCGAGCGACCATTAAGTCTGATGTCACAAATATATTTGCTACATTTGGTAAATTTGGTTTTAAATGGTAATGCACACATTAGTAACGTTTAGCTTTAAATGGTAATTGAGCTTCAAATGAGTTTTACCTCTGGAAATAATCATAATTTTTCAAGCCAGTTGCACTAACTCGACTGGCTTTACCGTGCAATAAACGTTATTGCCTTATCATGTATCTGTACACTGTGATGGTTCGATTCTATACATGTATCGTCTTTCTGCTGACTGGTTAGTACGCAACAAAAGCTTTTCACTGTACCTCGGGACATAGAAACATAGAACATAGAAACATAGAAAATAGGTGCAGGAGTAGGCCATTCGGCCCTTCGAGCCTGCACCGCCATTCAATATGATCATGGCTGATCATCCAACTCAGTATCCCGTGCCTGCCTTCTCTCCATACCCCTGATCCCTTTCGCCACAAGGGCCACATCTAACTCTTAAATATAGCCAATGAACTGGCCTCAACGACCTTCTGTGGCAGAGAATTCCACAGATTCACCACTCTCTGTGTGAAAAAAAACTTTCTCATCTCGGTCCTAAAAGACTTCCCCCTTATCCTTAAACTGTGACCCCTTGTTCTGGGCTTCCCCAACATCGGGACACGCGACAATAAACTAAGCTGGCATATGACTGTAGCACTCTAATGCTGGAATACTCAACACAACAGGCAGCATCTGTGGAGAGAGAAGCAGAGTTAACGTTTCGGATTAAGGAGCTTTCATCATGAAATATTGATTTGTTTTCTCTCCGCGGACTTGCTGCCTGACCTGCTACCTTTATCGAACATTTACAGCTTGTAATTGGACAAATTAATGTGATGAAACAAAATACAGAGCGGAGGTGCAGAACCTGGCGGACTGGTGCTCTGATAACAACCTGTCCCTAAACACCACCAAGACCAAGGAGCTGATCATCGACTTCCGTAGGTCACATAATGGGGAATACGCCCCGATCTTTATCAACGGGGACAGTGTGGAGTGAGTGTCCAGCTTCAAGTTTCTGGGCACTCACATTTCGGAGGACCTAACATGGTCCAATAACACTGCTGCGCTGGTCAAGAAGGCACAGCAACGACTGTTCTACCTAAGAACACTGAAAAAGTCTGGTCTACCCCAACAGCTGCTGACGACATTCTACCGCTGCACCACAGAAAGCATCCTAACGCATGGCATCCCTGTGTGGTACCTCAGCTGCACAGAGGCAGAGAGGAAAGCTCTTCAGCGGGTAGTCCGTAGAGCTCAGAGGGCCATCAGAACACAGCTACCAGCCTTGGAGGGCATCTACAAAATTTTTTGCGGGACATGGGTGTCACTGGAAAGGCCCACGTTTATTGCTGAGGATAAAGTGAATCTCCAGTCTGTTTGCGCCAACGGAATACAACCTTCTAAATGTGCAATCATTGAAATGAAACGAGTTTATTTTCCATGTTGAAAATTGCAACAATATAGCTGACAGGATTTGGGTACCCAGGCCCAGCCAAATTGTACTCATAAGGTCAAAAGTGATAGGAGTAGAATCAGGCCATTTGGCCCCTCTAGTCTACTCCGCCATTCAGTCATCGCTGATCTATCTCTCCCTCCTAACCCCATTTTCCAGCCTTCTCCCCATAACCCTTGACACCCGTACTAATCAAGAATCCATTTATCTCTGCCTGAACAATATCCACTGACTTGGCCCTCCACAGCCTTCTGTTCTGCTTGACATCCCAAAAGAAAATTCAATGATAATTCTGCAAAGAGAAAGAATATCCACAGAGCCGTGCCTTCCAATTTATAACTCTACAAAGTGGGCACGTGGTGATAATTCATGATAATTTGTGGGCAACAAAAGTCATGCATTCATTTGCAGCACATGCTAAATAAGAATTAAAGTAAAAATTAGATGCAAATTCCTCTTTGCAATGGGAGCTAAATTGACGTGTTATTTGCAGATGGTTTTGGGAGTGTGATTTTTTTTTTTTTTTAACTTGCCATCTGTTCTCGGTGGTGGCATCACCGACATATAATGGGAAGAGAAGCCACCTGATATGAAATGCAGTTCTCAATGCACGAGCCCTGCAGGGAGGAAACGAACTTGTCGAATATTGATTGCTAATTGGCACCAGCAGTGCGTCCTCACCCATAAATTAGGGCCTCATTCGACAATCGGGGTAGGAGCAAGTACAGCAGGGGCTTGTGTGTGTGTGTGTGCGCGTGTGTGTGTGCGCGCGTGTGTGTGTGCGTATGTGCGCGTGTGTGCGCGTGTGTGCGCGTGTGTGCGCATGTGTGTGTGTGTGTGTGTGTGTGTGTGCGTGTGTGTATGTATGTATGTGTGTGTGTGCGTGTGTGTGTGTGTGTGTGCGTGTGTGTGTGCGTGTGTGTGTGTGTGTGCGTGTGTGTGCGCGTGTGTGTGTGTGTGTGCATGCGTGTGCGCGCGCGCAACTCATCAGGAAGGCTGGCTCCGTCCTGGGGGCGGACTTGGATTCACGGGAGGCGGTCTTTCAAGGGGAGGATGCTCCCCAAACTGCGGAGCATCTTGGACAATACAGCTCACCCCCTCCATGACACACCGGTCAACCTGAGGAGCACCTTCTGCAACAGACTGGTTCCACCAAGATGCAGCACAGAACGCCACAGGAGATCCTTCTTCCCTGTGGCTAACAGACTGTACAACTCCTCCCCCTTCTGTCGTGGGGTAGACTGACTCCCCTCCCCCCACCCTCCCCGATTTTTGCACGTCCCCCAAGCCTTTCCACACGTCACTTTAATTCCATGTTTCATGTATTTTGTGTTTTTATGACTGTTGGCAGATCAATTTCCCTCCTGGGATAAATAAAGTTCTATGGTATTGTATCGTATCGTATCGTATCGTAACTCTGAGACTGCGTCTGTTCGGTCTGTTTCTGATCCCATCCTGTTTCACCTCAGATCCCCGGATCCTTTATCCGTAGCTGAGTCCTGGGATTTATGTTGCTGTATCCAGCCACTGCATCATGTCATTAGTTGAGCAGAGCAGGAGGCCGGCAGGGGTGCGGGAGGAGGGAGGGGGGGGGTTCCAAGAGAAGGGGGATTGTTGGAGACGGGAGAATGAGTCATCGCTGGCACTTGGTTCACACAAAGGGTGGTGGGTGTATGGAAAAAGTTGCCAGAGGGGGTAGTTGAGATTACTTCCAACAACAAATATCACCAACAACTTCTCCCGGATCATGCATTCTGAAGCAATGGCCAAGAAATTGAGGAGGAGTTGATTAGCAAGTGAATCAGGTGGAGGAGAGAGAATGGAGTGTGGCACGGTGGCGCAACGGTAGAGTTGCTACCTTACAGCATCAGGGACCTGAGTTTGATCCTGACTGCGGGTGCTGTCTGCGTGGAGTTTGTACGTTTCTCCCCGTGACCTGCGTGTGTTTCCTCCGAGATCTTCGGTTTCCTCCCACGCTCCAAAGAGGTACAGGTGTGTCGGTTAATTGGCTTTCTATAAGTATAATTTGTACCTCGTGTGCGAAGGATATTGTTAAGTGCGGGGATCACTGGTCGGCGCGGACTTGGTGGGCCGAAGGACCAGTTTCTGCGCTGTATCTCTAAACTAAAAAAATCAGAAACTCGGGGTGTATTATTTATTCTTTCGTTTCTTCGAAGATAAGAGTTGGTGTGAGTAAAATTTTGTTTGAGATTTTTTTTCACAGGCACAGTCCTATTTAAATGTCATATTTGCTTCACCTCCAATGGATGGAGCCCCTTCTGATGAATTTTTCTTATTAATAATGCATTTGTGGAAAGCGTGTGACATTGAAGGTGTTTCTGAAGGAAGGTAGCACTGACTTTTAATGATTTGCCAGCTCAAAGCTTCTCGTGAACTAACGCAGTTATCAATTATGTGTTGCAAAACATAAACATAACTCTGGTTTTGAAAATTAAATTGAATTAATAAGTGGGTTATGCCATCAACATAACATTGAGATTGAACATCGGTGTCAGAGAACTAATAGCAAACTGAATGATATATTTCTGAACAGCATTTAAACATTTTGTTTGACACAAACAGCGATTTATATATTTTTTAGTTTTAGAGAGATAGCGTTATAGAGATACAGAAGGCTGTGGAGGCCGTCAATGGATGTTTTTAAAGGCAGAGATTGATAGATTCTTGATTATTACGGGTGTCAGGGGTAATGGGGAGAAGGTAGGGGAATGGGGATGAGAGAGAAAGATAGATCAGCCATGATGTGAATGGCAGTGTAGACTTGATGGGCCAAATGGCATAATTCTGCTCCAATCACTTTTGATCTTATCAACGTGAATTTTTTAACTGGTTAAAAATGAGGGTGGCACGGTGGTGCAGTGGTAGAGTGGTAGAGTGCTGCCGCCAGAGACCCCGGTTCGATCCTGACTGCGGGTGCTGTCTGTACGGAGTTTGTACGTTCTCCCCGTGACCGCATGGGTTTGCTCTGAGTTCTTCGGTATCCTCCCACAATCCATGTACAGGGCCCTAGTGAGACCACACCTGGAGTACTGTGTGCAGTTTTGGTCTCCAAATTTGAGGAAGGATATTCTTGCTATTGAGGGCGTGCGGCGTAGGTTTACTAGGTTAATTCCCGGAATGGCGGGACTGTCGTATGTTGAAAGACTGGAGCGACTAGGTTTGTATACACTGGAATTTAGAAGGATGAGAGGGGATCTTATCGAAATGTATAAAATTATTAAGGGGTTGGACACGTTAGAGGCAGGAAACATGTTCCCAATGTTGGGGGAGTCCAGAACCAGGGGCCACAGTTTAAGAATAAGGGGTAGGCCATTTAGAACAGAGACGAGGAAAAACTTTTTTAGTCAGAGAGTTGTGAATCTGTGGAATTCTCTGCCTCAGAGGGCAGTGGAGGCCAATTCTCTGAATACATTTAAGAGAGAGCTGGAAAGAGCTCTTAAGGATAGCGGAGTCAGGGGGTATGGGGAGAAGGCAGGAACGGGGTACTGATTGAGAATGATCAGCCATGATCACATTGCATGGCGGTGCTGGTTCGAAGGGCCGAATGGCCTTCTCCTGCACCTATTTTCTATTGTCTATTGTCTATTGTCAAAGGCTCACAGGTTTGTGGGTTAATTGGCTTCTGTAAGTTGTCCCTAGTGTGTAGAATGGAAGTAGTGTATGGGTGATCGCTGGTTGGCGTGGACCCGGTGGGCCGTAGTATACGCTGTATCTCTAAAACTGGGGAAAAGAAAAACTATAAACTAATTTTGAAAATAAATCTTTCAAAAACAATTGATTTCCTGACTGGAACTCTCATTGGATAGATTTTTATTTAGATTTTAGAGATACAGCGCGGAAACAGGCCCTTCGGCCCACCGAGTCCGCGCCGCCCAGCGATCCCCGCACATTAACACTATCCTACACACACTAGGGACAATTTTTACATTTACCCAGTCAATTAACCTACGTACCTGGACGTCTTTGGAGTGTGGGAGGAAACCGAAGATCTCGGAGAAAACCCACGCAGGTCACGGGGAGAACGTACAAACTCCGTACAGTACGACGCCCGTAGTCAGGATCGAACCTGAGTCTCCGGCGCTGCATTCGCTGTAAGGCAGCAACTCTACCGCTGCGCCACCGTGCCGCAAAGATCTTTGTCATGCTGACTTAAAGACACACTGATCCATGGCATTCTCTGTATTATCTTTGGAATGACCAAATTAGTTTGAAACCCATCAAAAAACAGTGGGCTGAATGGGACTCTGTGCACCGATCTTTGGCTCTTCACGGTAAGCAAATGCAACAAGATGTTAATCCAGAAGAAAAGGCTTTCGGCACATTGGTCTTCAACAGTCAGAGTATTGAGTATAGACGTTGGGAGGTCATGTTGCAGTTGTACAAGACATTGGCGAGGCCACATTTAGAGTATTGTGTTCAGTTTTGGTCACCATGTTATAGCAAACATGTTGTCAAGTTGGGAAGGGTGCAGAGAAGGTTTATGAGGATGTCGCCAAGACTTGAGGGCCTGAGTTATAGGGAGAGGTTGAGCAGGCTAGGACTCAATTCCTTGGAGTGCAGGATGATGAGGAGTGATCTTATAGAGGTGTGCAGAATTATGAGAGGGGAAATGCACAGTTCTTTGCCTAGAATAGGGGAATCATGAAACAGAGGACATAGGTTTAAGGTGAGGGGAGAAAGAATTAATAGGAACCTGAGGGGTAACTTTTTTTTCACACAGGTTGATGGGCACATGGAAAGAGCTCCTGGAGGATGTAGTATCATAACATTTAAGGGGCAATTGGACAAGTACATGGATAGGACAGGTTTGGAGGGTTATGCACGCAGGTGGGACTCGTGTTGATGGGGTATTGATGGGAATCTTCAAAATGAAGATGAGGAATTTCTTTAGCCAGATTGTGGTCAATCTGTGGAATTCATTGCCACAGGCAGCTATGAAGCCAAGTCATTGGGTATTTTTAAAACAGAAATTGATAGATTCTTGAGTGTTAAAAGTTAGGAGGAGAAGGCAGGAGAAAAGGGTTGAGATGGAAAAACATTTATTCACAAAATGCTGGAGTAACTCAGCAGGTCAGGCAGCATCTCAGGAGGGAAGGAATAGGTGACGTTTCGGGTCGAGACCCTTCTTCAGACTGATGTCAGGGGGGCGGGACAAAGGAAGGATATAGGTGGAGACAGGAAGATAGAGGGAGAACTGGGAAGGGGGAGGGGAAGAGAGGGACAGAGGAACTATCTAAAGTTGGAGAAGTCAATGTTCATACCGCTGGGCTGCAAGCTGCCCAAGCGAAATATGAGGTGCTGTTCCTCCAATTTCCAGTGGGCCTCACTATGGCACTGGAGGAGGCCCATGACAGAAAGGTCAGACTGGGAGTGGGAGGGGGAGTTGAAGTGCTCAGCCACCGGGAGATCAGGTTGGTTAAGGCGATCGCCGAGCCTGCGTTTGGTTTCGCCGATGTAAAGAAGTTGACATCTAGAGCAGCGGATACAATAGATGAGGTTGGAGGAGATGCAGGTGAACCCCTGTCTCACCTGGAAAGACTGTTAGGGTCCTTGGATGGAGTTGAGGGGGGAGGTAAAGGGACAGGTGATCGTCCATGATTGAATGGCGGAGTAGACTCGATGGGCTGAATGGCCTCATTCTGCTCCTACGTCGAATGGTCTTATGGTCCTATGAGAGGCAGGTACCTGCATATGTTACTGGGACCTACCTGGGCAATTTGCTAGCACTGGACTTTGACTGACCTCGAGTGTGTGGTGCTGAAACAAGCTTCAGTAAGAGCGGCACGGTGGCGCAGTGGTAAAGTTGCTGCCTTACAGCACTTGCATCGCAGGAGACCCGGGTTCAAAACCTGACTATGGGCGCTGTCTGTACAGAGGTTGTACGTTCTCCCCGTAACGGCGTGGGTTTTCTCCGAGATCTTCAGCTTCCTCCAACGCTCCAAAGACGTGCAGGTTTGTAGATTATTTGCCTTGGGTTCGTATGCTTGGTGTAAGTGTGAATTGTCCCTAGTGTGTGTAGGCTTGTGTTAGTGTGTGGGGATCGCTGCTCAGTGCGGACTCGATGGGCCGAAGGGCCTGTCTCTAAACTAAACTAAACTAAGTAACAGCGAAGGCTTGTTCGATGTAAAGAGCACACAGATGGTGTTGACAAACAAGCGCCTATGGGACCATTTCAATTTGACTTCCACTGATGCGATAAAAATTCATTCAAAGAATTGAAAGTACAAGACACCTGAGAATTAGTACAAAAACTGCACATAAATTGTATTGAAACAACACCATCATAACTTTGCTTCGTGCTCTGCTCAAAATTTTACACCTGCATTTGGACCAGCCAAATCACCAGAAATTGGCATGTTATAAGGTCATATGTGATAGTAGAGTAGGGCCATTCGGCCCATCAAGTCTAGTCCGTCATTTAATCATGGCTGATCTATCTCTCCCTCCTAACCCAATTCTCCTGCCTTCTCCCCATAACCCCTGACACCCGTACTAATCAAGAATCTATCTATCTCTGCTTTAAAAATATCCATTGACTTGGCCTCCACAGCCTTCTGTGGCAAAGCATTCACTGGACGTTTTCAAGAGAAAGTTAGATTTAGTTCTTAGGACTAACTGAATCAAGGGATATGGGGAGAAAGCAGGAATGGTTACTGATTCTGGATGATCAGCCATGATCATATTGAATGGCGGTGCTGGCTCAATGGGTCGAGTGGCCTACTCCTGCACCTATTTTTTATGTTTCTATGTTTTTAAGTCAGTGCGTTTCCTCATAGATGACTTGAGCACGTGCCCATCTCACTAGCGCGGAAGCATAGTTCAAAATGGAGATGTTTTTTTCACGTTGGCAGCTCCTTTGAGTTTGACGAAAGGCCAGAGTATTCCCTTCGATGCTCCTCTTTGGAATGATGAGGTGAGGAGTGTTGGGGGTTGGGAGCTGGGGGCATGTAGGTTGACATGGTTACCAGCAGATTTGTTCAGCTCTGGGGTCCGGCGGCTGGAGTTGAAGGGGAGTGTACTCATGGGAGGTTGGGGCTGACAAGATCAACTGATAGATGGGCTACCGCAGTGCAACCTCACGCAGCTGACAGAAGCAGGGTTGGGAAAGGAGGCATTGGTAGCGAGACTGCCGTCGATCTCCCATTATCCAGAGGGATTCTCAGCCATGTTCGTCTCAAGGTCATGTCAACTTACTCAACTCATAAACAAAATCGAGACCGAGCGCAGACTGGGTGATCGTTTCGCTGAACACCTCCGCTCAGTCTGCCTTGGCCTACGCGATCTCCCAGTTGCCAAACTCTTTAACTCCCCCTCCTATTCCCACACTGACCTTTCTGTCCTGGGCCTCCTCCACTGTCAGAGTGAGGCCAAATGCAAATTGGAGGAACAGCACCTCATATTTCACTTGGGCAGCTTACAACCCAGCGGTATGAATATTGATTTCAAGTTTCTAATTTCAAGTAACCCTTGCTTTCCCTCTCTCTCCATCCCTCCCCCACCCTACTTTCAGGTCGGGAAACATCACGTATCAGGACCCTTCTTCCCGATCCAAAACATCACCTATCCATGTTCCCAATGTTGGGGGAGTCCAGAACAAGGGGCCACAGTTTAAGAATAAGGGGTAGGCCATTTAGAACTGAGATGAGGAAAAACTTTTTCAGTCAGAGAGTTGTGAATCTGTGGAATTCTCTGCCTCAGAAGGCAGTGGAGGCCAATTCTCTGAATGCATTCAAGAGAGAGCTGGATAGAGTTCTTAAGGATAGCGGAGTCAGGGGGTATGGGGAGAAGGCGGGAACGGGGTACTGATTGAGAATGATCAGCCATAATCACATTGAATGGCGGTACTGGCTCGAAGGGCCGAATGGCCTCCTCCTGCACCTATTGTCTATTGTCTATTGTCTATTGTTGTCCAGTTTAATTCAGTTTAGTTTTTTATTGTCACATGGTACAGTGGGCATGGTACAGTGAAAATCTTTTGTTTGCGTGCTATCAGTCAGAGAAAAGATTATACAGCAATACAATCAAGCCGTCTACAGTGCACATATGAAGAATAAAGGGTACAATGGTGGCGCAGCGGTAGAGTTGTTGCCTTACAGCACTGACATCGCCAGAGACCCTGGTTCGATCCTGGCCACGGGTGCTTGTCTGTACGGAGTTTGTACGTTCTCCCCGTGACCTGCGTGGGTTTCCTCTGAGAACTGGTTTCCTCCCACACTCCAAAGACATACAGATTTGTAGGTTAATTGGCTCGGTGTAAATGTAAAAATTGTCCCCAACGTAGGTCAGTGTTAGTGAATGGGAACCCGCCTGTCGGTAAGGACTCGGTGGGCCGAAGGGCCTGATTCAGTACTGTATCTGTAAACTAAACTAAACTAAACATTTAGTACAAGATATAGGGATGCTGCCTGACCTGCCGAGTTACGCAAGTGCAATTTAAACTATTGGTTCATTTCTTTTTAAATGTTGATGATTGTCAGAAGCATTTAAAAGAAAACTCAAAGGTTCTTTTAAAGCAATGAGTTGGGGAGAAGCCATATGTTGAGGATCTGGTACCCGAAGGGTTGGTCTCACTCCACAACAGGTGTCCATGGTACCAGGCTAGAGTCAATGGAACTGCAAGACTGTACATGGGGAAATCAGACTCGGAGAAGGCATAGATGCGAATACAACCCAGCTTTACATTACCTCAAGGCAAGGGTGGCTTGCATGAAGTAAGTGTGTGAGTTTACACACACTATGTCCCCGCTACACTAGTCCCACCTGCCCGCGTTTGGTCCATATCCTTCCAAACCTGCCCTATCCATGTACCTGTCCAACTGCTTCTTAAACATTGTGATAGTCCCAGCCTCAACTACCTCCTCTGGCAGCTTGTTCCATACACCCACCACCCTTTGTGCGAAAAGGGTACCCCTTAGATTCATATTTAATCTTTTCCCCTTCGCCTTAAACCTATGTCCTCTGGTCCTCGATTCACCTCCTCTGGGCAAGATAGTCTGTGCATCTACCCGATCTATTCCTCTCATGATTTTGTACACCTCTGTAAGATCCCCCCTCATCCTCCTGTGCTTTCTGCTGCCTGGATAGTGCAATTACTTTCATTCAGAGAGAGTAAATATAACTTGTGATGTCGTTTTTTTGTGGTTCTGTTCAATGAGGACAATGATTGAGGATTTAATTAAACCTGTCGCAGGACTGCTGCACAGCTGTACAATAGTTTCTGTACAGCAAATATTGAAAGATGTAACGACATTCTGCTGTATTTGAGCAGTGCAGGGAAAATTACCAAAGCACAGACTAACAGGAGAATAAAAGCCTGAAGAAAATCCTGTATAACATTTCTGCTTGACATTGTTAACAGCAATGGCATTAAACAAGAAAGTCTTCAAAGTGTGAAACTCTGTGGAAACACCAGTGAAGAAAAGACAAGAAAAATCTCATTTAGTTAGAACCATGGCTGGGCAAACACATTTCTGTCAATCGTGCGGCTCCTGTAATATGTAACTTGAAAACATGAGGTAACCCTTACAGTACCATCGCATCACTAAAACCTGACAGCGATGCAAGCTCATTACTAAGTTCATTAGTTTTAGGAGCAGAATTAGGTCAGACAGCCCATCAAGTCTACTCTGCCATTCAGTCACAGCTTATCTATCCCTCTCACCCCCATTCTCCTGCCTTCTCCCCATAAGGTTAATTGGCTTGGTAAATGTAAAAAATTGTCCCTCGTGGGTATTAGGATAGTGTTAATGTGTGGGGATCGCTGGTCGGCGCGGACCCGGTGGGCCGAAAGGGCCTGTTTCCGTGCTGTATCTCTAAAACTTAAAACTAAAACTTAAAACCCCTGACACCCGTACTAAGCAAGAATCTGTCAATCTCCGCCTTAAAAATATCCATGGCCTTCTGTGGCAAAGAATTCCACAGATTCACCACCCTCTGACCGAAGAAATTCCTCCTCACTTCCTTTCTAAAGGTGCGTCCTTTTATTCTGAGGCAATGTCCTCTGGTCCTAGCCTCCCCCACAAGGGGAAAGATCCTCTCCACATCCACTCTATCCAAGTCTTTCACTATTCTGTGCGTTTCAATGAGGTCCCCCCTCATCCTTCTAAACTCCAGCGAGTACAGGCCCAGTGCCGTTAAACAATCATCACATGTTAATCCATTCATCCCCGGGATCATAAGAGAATTTAGAGAACGCCCACTCACTAAAGTTACATACTCATGGTGTTGTATGATAAAAGGCCAGTGATGGCCAGGGCGGCACGGTGGGGCAGCGGTAGAGTTGCTGCCTTACAGCGAATGCAGGCCCGGAGTCTCAGGTTCGATCCTGACTACGGGCGCCGTCTGTACGGAGTTTGTACGTTCTCCCCGTGACCTGCGTGGGTTTTCTCCGAGATCTTCGGTTTCCTCCCACACTCCAAAGATGTACAGGTATGTAGGTTAATTGGCTTCTGTAAGTTGTCTCTAGTGTGTAGAATGGAAGTAGTGCATGGGTGATCGCTAGTCGGCATGGACCCGGTGGGCCAGAGTAGGGCCGTAGTTTTTAGATAAGGGGTAGTGTAAAAAGTGATGTATGCTTTGTATCTGACAGGCATCTACCCGAGCACAGGAAGCATCTGTCCTACACCATGTGTCTCGCAAGTTGGCCAATTTGCAATAAAGAGTGATACAAAATGCTGTTGTAAATGAACAGGTTAGGCAGCATCCTGCCTGACCCACCCAGTTATTCCAGCTTTTTATATCTTTTAGACTTTACTTTAGACTTTAGAGATACAGCGCGGAAACAGGCCCTTCGGACCCACCGAGTCCGTGCCGACCAGCGATCACCCTGTACACTAAGATATTTATTTCACAAAATGCTGGAGTAACTCAGCAGGTCAGGCAGCATCTCAGGAGGGAAGGAATGGGTGTCGCTTCGGGTCGAGACCCTTCTTCAGACTCATTAACCCTAACTTTCACTAACCCTGTACACTAACACTATCCTACACACAAGGGACAATTTACAATTTTACCAAAGCCAATTAACCTACAAACCTGCACATTTTGCTTCCAAGATGGCGCCCAACCCAGGCGACTATTTGCCTGATAGCCACAGAAGCAGATTTACAATCATCTATTACAATCGTTCCACACTCTTAAATCTCTGCTCCAACAGCAACATTTCTTACTTTATCAGTGCACTGTGAATGGCTCGATTGTAATCGCGTATTGTCTTTCCGCTGGCTGGTTTAGCACGCAACCAAAGCTTTTCACTGTACCTCAGTACACGTGACAATAAACTAAACTCAACTGAACTGGTCTTTGGAATGGGGGAGCACCCGGAAAAAACCCACGCGATCACAGGGAGAACGTACAAACTCCGCACAGACAGCACCCATAGTCAGAATCGTACCTGGTTCTCAGGAGCTGTAAGGCAGCAACTCCACTGCAGTACATTATTTTGTAAATCAGAATCTGCAGTTCTTGTTTCTACAATTTGTAATAAATAGAGTTTGTTTTGAGCGTAGACCCTGGACTCCAAGTGAATTTCTCCCATCGACAATCAGAACTGGGTTTCTGACGAGTGGTTGTCAAACTGAAAGATTAACCCCTTCTCTCTTCCCAGCTTGTGTAGGAAAGAATTGCAGATGCTGGTTTAAATTGAAGATAGACACAAAATGCTGGAGTGCCTCAGCGGGACAGGCAGCATCTCTGGAGAGGTGGAATGGGTGACGTTTCGGGTCGAGACCCTTCTTCGGTCTCTTTTACCTTCCCAGCATTCTCTGTTATGAGAGGAATGAATAGGATGGACAATCAGAATCAGGATGGAAAAAAAGTATAAGTAAAACGGCGGCACGGTGGCGCAGCGGTAGAATTGCTGCCTTACAGCGAATGCAGCGCCGGAGACTCAGGTTCGATCCTGACTATGGGCGTCGTCTGTACGGAGTTTGTACGTTCTCCCCGTGACCTGCGTGGGTTTTCTCCGAGATCTTCGGTTTCCTCCCACACTCCAAAGACGTACAGGCATGTAGGTTAATTGACTGGGTAAATGTAAAAAAATTAATTTAAAAAAAATTGTCCCTAGTGTGGGATAGTGTTAATGTGCGGGGATCGCTGGGCGGCGCGGACCCGGTGGGCCGAAGGGCCTGTTTCCGCGCTGTATCTCTAAATCTAAAAAATCTAAATCTATACCTTAAACTTTAAGAGGAGCAAAGTTTAGATTTAGATTTTTTAGATTTAGAGATACAGCGCAGAAACAGGCCCTTCGGCCCACCGGGTCCGCGCCGCCCAGCGATCCCCGCACATTAACACTATCCTACACCCACTAGGGACAATTTTTACATTTGCCCAGCCAATTAACCTACATACCTGTACGTCTTTGGAGTGTGGGAGGAAACCGGAGATCTCGGAGAAAACCCACGCAGGTCACGGGGAGAACGTACAAACTCCGTACAGTACAGCGCCCGTAGTCACGATCGAACCTGAGTCTCCGGCGCTGCATTTGCTGTAAGGCAGCAACTCTACCGCTGCGCCACCGTTTAAAGGAGGTTAGTTTAGTTTGGTTTATTTAGAAATACAGCATGAAAACAGGCCCTTTGGCCCACTGCGTCCACCCCAACCAACGATCACACATATGCTAGTTCTATCCTACACACCAGGGACAATTGATCGAAGCCAATTAACCTACAAACGTGCAAGTCTTTGGGATGTGAGGAGAAACCAGAGCACCCGGAGAAAACCCACGTAGTCGCTGACAGCACCGTTAGTCAGGGTCGTACCCAGGTCTCCAGTGCTGCACGGCAGCAAATTTACCGCTGCGCCACTGTACCGCCCCAGTGTGCGGTGCAAGTTTCTCACACAGAGGGTGGTCAGTGCCTGGAACGTGCTGCTGGGGGTGGTGGTAGAGGCAGACACTATAGTGGCATTTAAAAGACTATTGGATAGGCACGTGGATATGCAGGGATAATGGGTTATGTGCAGGACGGTCTCAGCATCAAGTTCAGCACGGACACTGTGGGCCGAAGGGCCTGTTGTTGCGGTGTACTGTTCTACATTCTGTGTCTAATGTAGCTGAGGTACCTGGATTTAGGTTATCCCAGAAATGAGTCCAGCGTGAACTTTGCCCTTGAGACTTATCACAGAACTTCCGAATGTTCCTGAATTTAATTAGAGTGGGGAGTAAGGGAGGTTGGGTGCTCCCATTAATATTCCGTTTTAATGTAATGTGCAAGCTCTTAATTATTTTAACGCAAAGTGATAGATTTGTGGAGATATTTTGCAGGGCAGGACTCAAGTGTGGGTCGGGCTGCCTCGATCCCATCTGTGATCAGCCTTGAAGCTGTGCCTTCCTGTGGGAGATTGCCTCGTTTTCCCAGGCTCTCTGAGTTGAACGATACTGCACCAGGCAGGATAATCACGTAGGCACGGTGAAATCAGAGTACAATTTTCATTTTGTGTCGCATGGAAATAGGAATTTAGTGCTAATTTGATGGCCCAGATTTTCACTGCTGCCTGCGCTCGCCGAAGTTCGTAAGTGATGGAAGCAGAATGAGGCCATTCGGCCCATCAAGTCGGCTCCGCCATTCAATCATGGCCGACCTATCTTTCCCTCTCAACCCCATTCTCCTGCCTTCTCCCCATAACCCCTGACACCCCTGAAGTTAAGGATCTCCGGCAAAGCACCTCATCCCTCATTCCCCGGGAAAGCTCTTCCCGATCGTAGAAACATAGAAAATAGATGCAGGAGTAGGCCATTCAGCCCTTCGAGCCAGCAAGCCATTCAATATGATCATGGATGATCATCTAAAATCAGTACCCCATTCCTGCTTTTTCCCCATATCCCTTGATTCCTTTAGCCCTCAGAGCTAAATCTAACTCTCTCTTGAAAACTGCCTTGTGTAGGAAGGAACTACGGATGCTGGTTTATACTGAAGACAGAGACAGAGTGCTGGAGTAACTCAGCAGGTCAGGTAGTATCTCTGAAGAAAAAATGGGTGATGTTTCGGGATGGGACACTTTTTCAGTCCTCTTTCCATGCTGTGTCTCTAAACTAAATTAAGGGGTGAGCAGTAATTGCTGAATCTACCGGTGATACCCAGATGTGGATGTTGAGAGGATGTTTCCACGAGTGGGAGAGTCTCGGACTAGGGCATAGCCTCAGAATTAAAGGACGTTCCTATAGGAAGGAGATGAGGAGGAATTTCTCGAGGGTGGTAAATCTGTGGAATTCTTTGCCACAGAAGGCTGTGGAGGCCAAATCAGTGGATACTTTTAAGGCAGAGATAGATAGATTCTTGATTAATACGGGTGTCAGAGGTTATGGGGAGCAGGCAGGACAATGGGGTTAGGAGGGAGAGTCAGATCAGCCATGATTAATTGGCGGAGTGGACTAGATGGGCCGAATGGCCTAATTCTGCTCCTACAACTTATGATTCCGATAGTTCAACAAATAAATATATATTTTTAATTTTGCCAGTGGGATTTCAACCTATAATTTTCGAACTTGAAAGGGAGGTTTGGGATATCTCAGGCATCAAATAAATTACCGATGATCTAAAAGTCTGCTTCAGCCTTTGATGCACAATGGTAGAAAATTTCTGCTGAAAATGCACAGGTACTGAACCTACATGTACCGGATCAATGGTGTGGAGTCCACCATCCTTCAATATTAGACTCCCTGTGACCGTCTATACATTTCACAGCAGTGCAACTGGGATTTTTACCAGCGTCCGTCCCTACAGCAGCTCAGCCCTGGTGTTGAATCAGAGACTCCAATCATCCCCAAAGAGAGAAACAGCGCCGAAGCAGGCCCTTCGCCCCACCGAGTCCGTGCCGACCAGCGATAAACATCCAAGGACGTACATGCCACTGGAGATAAATGGGTCTACTGTGGATAGGGTGAGCAGTTTTAAATACTTGGGAGTCCGCATCACAGAGGATCTGACGAGGGCAACGCACATTGCCGCACTGATGGGTAAGGCAAAGCAGCGCCTTTACCACCTTAGACAGCTGAGGAAATTCAGAGTGTCTCTGAAGATCCTTCATTGCTTCTACTCTGGGGCTATAGAGAGCATCCTGTCCGGCAACATTACAGTCTGGTTTGGGAACAGCTCTGCCCAGGACAGGAAGGCCCTGCAGAGAGTAGTGCGTTCGGCAGAACGCACCATGGGAACTACACTCGTCCCCCTGCAGGATCTATACATCAGGAGGTGCAGTTCCAGAGCAAGCAAGATCATGAGGGACCCCTGCCACCCCAGCAACGGTCTGTTCCAGATGCTACGGTCAGGCAAATGCCTCCGCTGTCACGCTGTGAAAACGGAGAGGATGAGACGGAGTTTCTTCCCACAGGCCATCAGGACTGTCAACTTTTATAACCCCAGAGACTAAATTTTTGTCTACACTATAATAACTTATTAACTTTATTTATATGCTGTAACTGTAATTCTTTTTTGTGCACAATCCGCAGGCATTGCCACTTTCATTTCACTGCACATCGTGTATGTGTATGTGACAAATAAACTTGACTTGACTTGACTTGTACACCAGCAACATCCTCCACACACAAGGGACAATTCACAATTTACGGAAGCCAATTAACCTACAAACCTGCACGTCTTTGAAGTGTGGGAGGAAAACGGAGCAAAAATAAGAGAAATGGAGCAAAAATAAGGAAAATGGAGCAAAAATAAGAGAAAACCCACGCGGTCACGTGGAATTCTCTGCCACAGAAGGTAGTTGAGGCCAGTTCATTGGCTATATTTAAGAGGGAGTTAGATGTGGCCCTTGTGGCTAAAGGGATCAGGGGGTATGGAGAAAAGGCAGGTAAAGGATACTGAGTTGGATGATCAGCCATGATCATATTGAATGGCGGTGCAGGCTCGAAGGGCCGAATGGCCTACTCCTGCACCTATTTTCTATGTTTCTATGTCACAGGGAGAACGTACAAACTCCCATAGTGCAAGATTTTATACCAAGGGGCAGCACAGTGAGATAGTTGGTAGAGTTGCCGCCTCACAGCACCAGAGATCCAGGTTCGATCCTGACCTCGGGTGCTGCCTGTGCGGAGTTTGTGCCTTCTCCCCGTGACTGCGAGGGTGCTCCAGTTTCCTCCCACATCCCAAAGACGTGCGGGTTTGCAGGCTAATTGCCCCCTGTAAATAAAAATTGCCCCTCATGTGTCGGGGGTGGATTTGAAAGCAGGATAGCGTAGAACTGGTGTGAGCGGGTGATCAATGTTCGGAAGGGACTTTGTGTTCCGAGTATTTCTGTATTTCGCAAATTAAGCTGGGCTAGTGCAGAGACAGCTGGAAGCATGCAAGTTCCTCACCTGATCTTGCATCAGTGCAGTTTGACAAACAGATGGAGACTTATAGTACTGCAATAAACTCCTCTTTTAACAGGCTTTTCAGCTCACACAATATCTTTGGGATGACAAATATTGAGAAAAGTGTGTAGGAAGGGACTACAGACGCTGGTTTAATCCAGAAGATAGACACAAAATGCTGGAGTGCCTCAGCGGGACAGGCAGCTTCCCTGGAGTGAAGGAATGGGTGATGTTTTGGGTCGAGACCCTTCTTCAGACTGAGAGACATGGGAAAGGGAAACGAGAGATAGAAATGCTAATGTAGAGAGATAGAAAACATGTGAATGAAAGATATGCAAAAGTGTAACGATGATCAACCATTGTTTGCTGTTTGTAGGGTGAGAACGAGAAGCTGGTGTGACTTGGGTGGGGGAGGGATGGAGAGAGAGAGGGAATGCAGAGGTTACTTGAAGTAAGAGAAATCAACTCTAACCGCTGGGGTGTAAGCTGCTCAAGCGAAATATAAGGTGCTGTTCCTCCGATTTGCATTTGGCCTCACTCTGACAATGGAGGAGGCCTAGGACAGGAAGGTCAGTGTGGGAAAGGGAGGGGGGATTAAAGTGTTTGGCAACCGGGAGATCAGGTAGGTCCAGGCAGACTGAGCGAAGGTGTTCAGCGGAACGATCGCCCAGTGTACGTTTGGTACGCAAAACAAAGTGTGTTGCAAGGAAGTAGTTCACCAAACAGTTCAAAGCATGCCAAGAATCACAGGAATAAAAATCCCCTGGAGCAATACAATCAGGACGGAGTGGGACATGGTTAGAATCATTAAATGTTAGAGCACGGGAGGAGTTATTCAACAATGCTGGCCCTATGGGAGAGTAAGTCCAAAATATAGTGGATGCTGGAAATTTGAAATAAAACCTGAAAATGCTAGCAAAATCACAGTGGCGTTCGTGGCAGTGTCAGTTTCAGTTTAGTTTATTGTCACGTGTACCGAGGTACAGTGAAAGGCTTTTGTTGCGTGCTAACCAGTCAGCGGAAAGACAATGCATGATTACAATCGAGCCATTGACAGTGTACAGATGCATAATGTAAGAAAATAACTGCAGATGCTGGTACAAATCGAAGAAATCAGTCTGAAGAAGGGTCTCGACCCGAAATGTCACCCATTCCTTCTCTCCTGAGATGCTGCCTGACCTGCTGAGTTACTCCAGCATTTTGTGTACAGATGCATGATCAGGGAATAATATTTAGTGAAAGGTAAAGCCAGCAAAGTCTGATCAAAGATAGATCGATAGTAGTTCAGGACCGCTCTCCGGTTGCAGTCGAATGGTTCAGTCGCCTGATAATAGCTGGGAAGAGAAAAAGAGTTAACCTTTCCACTCAATGATCAGGTCTAATTTTCAATCTGTATCTCTGATGAAAGGCTTGAAGTATCACTCCAGTTTCTCTCGGTGTCGTTTAGTTAAGTTTAGTTTAGAGATGCAGCATGGAACCAGACACTCCGATTCACCGAGTCCATGCCGACTATTGATCACCCATTCGTGCTGGCTCCATCTTACTCTACTTTTTCATCCACTCCAACACACTTGGGCGCCATTTTACAGTGGCCAATTAAACCTACAAATCAGCACGTCGTTGGGATGTGTGAGGAATCCGGACCTCCCAGAGGAAATCCACGCGGTCACAGGGAGAACGTGCAAACTCTGTACAGGCAGCACCTGAGGGCAGGATCGAACCTGTGCCTCTGACGCTGTGAGGCGGCGGTTCTAACAGCTGCACCACTGTTGTTGATGCCTTAACCCCTGAGTTACCCCACCCATCATCTTTTCCTACTACCATTATTCATGCAGCGATCCAGTTAATCTTATTCACCTGAAGAGTCTGAGACAATGTGGGAATGGCACTTGAAGATCTATCCACTTGACCATGCCTGCGAGATCTCGTTTAGTTCAGTTTGGAGATACAACGCGGAAACAGGCCCTTCGGCCCACCAAGTCCGCACCGACCAATGATCAGTAGCACGATCCTACACGCACTAGGGACAATTTACAATGTTTCCACAGCCAATTAACCTACAAAACCTGTACGTCTTTGGAGTGTGGGAGGAAACCAGAGCACCCAGAGAAAACCCACGCAGGTCACAGGGAGAACGTACAAACTCCATACAGACAGCACCCTTAGGCAAGATCGAACCTGGGTCTCTGGCGCTGTGCTGCTGTGCCACCATGCCGCCCAATCGATTGATTTCTTGCAGTTTGGGTCATGATTCTCAGGGTTGGCACAGGCTGCCTCAGTAATATGTTGAAATGTTTTAAAATCTAGACTACTCTCCTTTTCCTGAACCAGAATCTACACTGCAGTGTCACAATACACAGATCCTGCTCTGTCTTGCATTGAAAATAAGGACCAAGATGTTTAACAACATGAAAAATGATGTATTTCCATCTCATGGTGGGGCAGTAGTTCCTGTCCAATTGTACTGGTGTCTGAAAAACAGGCACTATTTAGAGAAACAGTATGAAAACAGGCCCTTCGGCCCAACTAAACATGTCCCAGCTACACTAGACCCACCTGCCCGTGCTTGGTCCATATCGCTCCATACCTGTCCTATCCATGTACCTGTCTAACTGTTGCTTAAACGTTGGGATAGTTCCAGCCTCAACTACCACCTCTGGCAGCTTGTTCCATACGCCCACCACCCTTTGTTAAACCTCAGATTCCTATTAAACCTTTTCCCCTTAAACCTTTGACCGCTGCTCCTCGATTTACCTGCTCTGAGATTCTGTGGGTCTACCCGATCTATTCCTCTCATGATGTTGTACTCCTCTTTCAGATCAATACACCTCTGCAAGATCTTATTTGGCCAAGGTTCGTGACAGGGTGGTGAATCTGTGGAATTCTTTGTCATAGAAGGCTGTGGAGGCCAAGTCAGTGGATATTTCTTAAGGCAGAGATAGATAGATTCTGGATTAGTACGGGTGTCAGGGGTTATGAGGGGAAGGCAGGAGAACGGGGCAAGGAAGGAGAGAAAGATCAGTCATGATTGAATGGCGAAGTAGACCTGATGGGCCGAATGGCCTCATTCTGTCCACATCACTTATGACCTCATGACATAATTGTCAAACAAAGTGAGCTCATAAGGTGATAGGTGATAGCTGCAATGAATTGTGCAGATGCAACTCAGCATCATGGTAGACATGGGTCAACGTCGATGAGACTGAGAATAGATCCAAAAAGCCAGTAGGTAAGAAGTGATCCCAGTTCCTGTATGCTCTGTGACACCACTGCATCAGGTGAAGTGTGTGACACTGTTGCATTGAAATTTCCCACCACAGTGCCATCTAAATGTGTAACAGGTGTTGCATGTACTATTATGGATGAACAATCACTTCAGGGATCAGAATTAATATACAATGGGAGAGGAAAGTTCCCATTGCATCATTATTTATTTTTGTCGGCTCCAAACTGAAAACTGCTAACCTTTACAGTGTACATGAATGTTTGTTATCTATCTTGTATCGTGAAAGTAAGGTTAAATCAGTACCATGAAGCCATTCATCTTGCAAAGGGCACAATTGGCAGGTATGCCACAGTTTGTAAGACTTGGTTACGTTCCAGAATCAAAGATACCTGTGCAAAAATCAGAAATATGTTGCGAAGAAGACTGCAAAAAGTGGTGAACACTGCCCAGACCATCACGGGTTTTGACCTCTCCACCATCGAAGGGATTTACCGGAGTCGCTGTCTCAAGAGTTGCCGCACTGGTGGGTAAGGCAAAGCAGTGCCTTTACCACCTTAGACAGCTGAGGGAATTCAGGGTGTCTCTACATTGCTTCTACTCTGGGGCTGTAGAGAGCATCCTATCCGGTAACATTACAGTCTGGTTTGGGAACAGCTCTGCCCAGGACAGGATGGCCCTGCAGAGAGTAGTGCGTTCGGCTGAACGCACCATGGGAACTACACTCGCTCTCCTGCAGGACCTATACATCAGGAGGTGCAGATCCAGAGCAAGCAAGATTATGAGGGACCCCTGCCACCCCAGCAACGGACTGTTCCAGATGCTACGGTCAGGCAAACGCCTCCGCTGTCACGCTGTGAAAACGGAGAGGATGAGACGGAGTTTCTTCCCACAGGCCATCAGGATTGTTAACTTTTATAACTCCAGGGACTAAATTTTGTCTTCTCTGTATTAACTTTTATTTATATGCTGTAACTGCCCGAACAGTCAGAAAACCGTCCACACTCGTCCGGGATGTCCTGATGGATGCACGTCCCTGCAAACACTGAGATCACTGCACTCACGGCAATCCCTCTGAGTCCTCACCAGTGCAGGCAGCATGGCCATCTTGTTTTTTCGGCGACCTCACATTCCCCACTGCGATGGAAGGCAAATAACTTATACCTTCTTCCTCCTTTTCTTCCGTGGTCGGGGTGATCGAAACATCCGCAGTCGGCGATCGAAGCTCCCGCAACGAGGCGATCGAAGCTCCCGCGATCGGGGTGATCGAGGCTCCCGCGGTTGGAGCTCCCAAAGTCGATCCCTAGCAAAGGGACCGCCAGTTGGATCAGAGAAACAGGTTGAGTGGTATTGCTTGAAAAGGAAATAATTGCAGGACTTTGCAGATAGGGGAGGGGAATAAAACTCATTCAAAGTGCTGGTACTGGGCCCTGGGCCACTTGACTCTTCTTATGTTGTGGGACCCCACCAGCAAATTGACCTAGAAACAGTATATTAGTTTAGTTTAGTGTAGTTTAGTTTAGTTTAGAGATACAGCGCCCTTCGGCCCACCGAGTCCGCACTGACCAGCCAGCCCCGCACATTAACACTAACTGACACACACTAGGGACAATTTACATTTATACCAAGCCAATTAACCTACCTGTACGTCATTGGAGTGTGGGAGGAAACCGAAGATCTCGGAGAAAAACCACGCAGGTCACGGGGAGAACGTACAAACTCCGTACAGACAGCGCACATAGTCAGGATCGAACCCAGGTCTCTGGCGCTGCAAGGCAGCAACTCTACCACTGCGCCACCGTGCCCTTAACATACTATTATGCAGTAATGATATTTTTTAATTCAATATTTTTGCTGTCCTGAAAGAAAAGCATTTAAAATGTGCCGCAACATTTTTTTTTGTTGTAAATCAAGTTGTAAATTGCTATTTTAGCCTTTGTCACTGGTGCAAATAATTTAAATTCGGGCGACGTTTACCCGCGGAGAAGGAGTGTATGGCATTGGTTAGCCTTCACAAGTGGAAAAGAATTTGCCAAATGCATCATGGAAAATGTGCCTCAGAATCGATTTGTTTGAAAAAACTACCCATGGCATTGAAAGAACAAAATGTGGTGGATGCAAAACTGACCAAGGGGAAGATAGGAAAAAATAAGGATAGAGTCCTACAGCATGAAAACAGGCCCCTCGGTCCAACTCATCCATGCCAATCAAGGTGCTCCATCTAAGCTATTCCCAATTGTCCCATATTGGGACAGTCCCTTTACTCCAAAGACGTACAGGTATGTAGGTTAATTGACTGGGTAAATGTAAAAATTGTCCCTAGTGGGTGTCGGATAGTGTTAATGTGCGGGGATCGCTGGGCGGCGCGGACTCGGTGGGCCGAAGGGCCTGTTTCCGCGCTGTATCTCTAAATCTAAAAAAAATATATATGGTCCATATTCTAAACATTTTTATCTTTGTATCTGTTGAAGTGTCTTTTAAATGCAGTTATAGTACCTGACTCATTTACCTCATCTTGCAGCTCGTTCCATATACCCACCACCCTCTGAGTGAAAAAGTTTATTCCTCAGAATCCTATTAAATATTTCCTCTCTCACCTTAAACCTATGCCCTCATATTCTTGATTTCCGTATTCTGGGAAAGTCTTTGTGCATTCACCATATCTATTCCCATGATTCTATACACTTTTTATACGCATCAATAAGATCATAAGGTCATAAGTGATAGGAGCAGAATTAGGCCATTCGGCCCATCAAGTCTACTCTGCCATTCAATCATGGCTGATCTATCTCTCCCTCCTAACCCCATTCCCTTGCTTTCTCCCCATAACCCTTGACACCCGTGCTAATCTATCTATCTCTGCCTTAAAAATACCCACTGACTTGGTCACAACAGCCTTCTGTGGCAAAGAATTCCACAGATTCACCACCCTCTGACTAAAGACATTCCTCCTCATCTCCTTCCTAAAGGATCATCCTTTAATTTAACTCGAGTCCTAGATTCTCCCACTAGTAACATAGAAACATAGAAAATAGGTGCAGATGGAGGCCATTTGGCCCTTCGAGCCAGCACCGCCATTCATTATGATCATGGCTGATCATCCACAATCAGTAACCCGTGCCTGCCTTCTCCCCATATCCCTTGATTCCGCTTACCCCCACAGCTCTATCTAACTCTCTTTTAAATTCATCCAGTGAATTGGCCTCCACTGCCCTCTGTGGCAGAGAATTCCACAAATTCACAACTCTCTGGGTGCAAAAGTTTTTTCTCATCTCAGTTTTAAATGGCCTCCCCTTTATTCTTAGACTGTGGCCCCTGGTTCTGGACTCCCCCAACATTGGGAACATTTTTCCTGCATCTAGCTTGTCCAGTCCTTTAATAATTTTATACGTTCCCTCTCATCCTTCTAAATTCCAGTGAATACAAGCCTTGTCTTTCTAATCTTCCCTCATATGGCAGTCCCGCCATCCCGGGGATTAACCTCATGGATCATAGTAGAGACATGCTCTCCACATCCACTCTATCCAAGCCTTTCACTATTCGGTACATTTCAATGAAGTCCCCCCTCATTCTTCTAAACCCCAGCGAGTACAGGCCCAGTGCAGTCAAACGCTCATCATATGTGAGGGGTAAGATCACTCCTCAGTCTCCAAGAATTAAAGCCCTAATCTGCTGAGGGATAAAGTCTCAAGCATATTGTTGTCCTGGACTTAGTGGCATGGTGTATAATTTCAGAGTCTGCAAATGAGGTAACTGTGAATGAAGAAAAACAATGATAGTTCCTGATGTACGGAAGATGTTGCCAGGCTAATGCAAAATAAAGCAAGTAAAATTAAAGTGCGAATATGAACTAAATGGTACTTTGTTATCACAGGTACAAGAACAGAGAGATCTAGCAGTGCGAGGGCACAAAACCTTTGAAAGAGCGAGTTGAGAAAGTTGCTATAAAAGCATTTTAGGTGAAAAAAAGTATTACGTCTTAAAGGTTGAGCAGGCTAGGACTCTGGTAGTTTTGGTAACAACAAGGAGCTGCAGATGCTGGTTCCTGCCAAAGAAAGACACAAAATGCTGGAATATCTCAGCGGGTCAGGCGACATCCCTGGAGAACATGGATAGGTGATGTTTCATCTCAGAACCTCTCTGAACAAGGATTCTGAAGAAGAGTTCCGACTCGTCCCGTCAGCTATCCATGTTCTCCAGAGATGCTGCCTGACCCGATGAGTTACTCCAGCACTTTGTGCCTGCCTTTAGTAATATTGGTTCTGCGCTTTCATTTTTTTTAGTTGCCGCAATAGGAAAGCAGGAGCCAAGTGGAGGTTTGTACTCAATCGCTCCAGTTTTCATTGAAAAAATATAAGCTCTTCTCCACCCAAGGTAACTTTGGAGGGGGAGTTGAAAATGATTTTATAGTGGCTACCCTGCACACCAGGGACAATTTACAATTTTACTGAAGCCAATTAGCATACAAACCTGCACGTCTTTGGAGTGTGAGAGGAAACCGGAGCACCCGAAGGAAACCCACGTGGTCACAGGGAGAACGTACAAACTCCGTACAGACAGCAGCCGTAGTCAGGATCGAACCCCGATCTTTGACGCTGTGAGGCAGCAACTCTACCGCTGCGTTATTGTGTCGCCCTAGTTCAAAGACGTGCAAGTGCGCAGGTTAATTAGCTTCTGCAAATTGTCCCTAGTGTGTAGGACAGAGCTAGTGCACGGGTGATCGATGGTCGGCAAGGGCTCATTGAGCCGAATGGCCTGTTTCCGTGCTGTATCTCTAAACTAAAAGTTGGAATATGGTGCCTTATCAACATGATATGAATGTGGTTGGAGATCAATTTTACACAGTCACAAGGAGAACGTACAAACTCCGTTTAGTCTTAATTCTCTAGCTTTCAAACTAATAACATTGGAACAGATCGAGTCTGTTTTGATATTTTCAACTGTGAACACCCAGACTCCTGCCACTGAGGTAAAGGTGCTGCCACTACTAGTCCACCCGACAGAAACAGTTACACGCAACCATACGGTATTACAGAGCAGACACCAGCTTTTCAGATCATCATCCCTGAGCCAACTCTGCGAATGAACTGTGTAGCTTCCATGATCCAACTCAGGCATGGAGTTTTAGATTAGCTACAAGAATTAGTAACAAAGTAATCTCTCTTCTCCAAACCAGTTGTTTTGCCATAAGCTTTCATTCCCATTCCCACACTGACCTTTCTGTCTTGGGCTTCTTCCATTGTCAGAGTGAGGCCAAACGCAAATTGGAGGAACAACACTTCATATTTCGCTTGGGCAGCTTACATCCCAGCGGTACGAATATTGAGTAGGAAGGAAATGCAGATGCTGGTTTAAACCAAAGATGGCTTCTGTGAATGAGCTATTTACTTAGTTACATTCGTTTTTCAAACATTCATTACAGAAACATAGAAAATAGGTGCAGGAGTAGGCCATTCGGCCCTTTGAGCCACTACCGCCAATCAATATGATCATGGCTGATCATCTAAAATCAGTACCGCATTCCTGCTTTCTCCCCATATCCCTTAATTTTGTTAGCCTAACTTCCAGTGAATTGGCCTCCACTTTCTTCTGTGACAGAGAATTCCACAGATACACAACTCTGGGTGAAAAGGTTTTTCCTCATCTCAGTCCTAAATGGCCTACCCCTTATTCTTTAACTGTGACCCCTGGTTCTGGACTCCCCCGACATTGGGAACATTTTTCCTGCATCTAGCCTGTCCAATCCCTTAAGAATGTTATACGTTTCTATAAGATCCCCTCTCATCCTTCTAAATTCCAGTGAATATAAGCCCAGTTGACCCATTCTTTCATCATATGTCAGTTCCCCGATCCCAGGAATTAACCTGGTGAACCTACACTGCACTTCCTCAATAGCAAGAATGTCCTTCCTCAAATTAGGAGACCAAAACTGCACACAATACTCCAGGTGTGGTCTCACCAGAGCCCTGTACAACTGCAGTAGGACCTCCTTGCTCCTATACTCAAATCCTCTCGCAATGCAGGCCAACATGCCATTAGCTTTTTTCATTGCATGCTTACTTTCAGTGATTGATGTGCAAGGACACCCAGGTCTCGTTGCACCTCCCCTTTTCCTAATCTGACACCATTCAGATAATAATCTGCCTTCCTGTTCTTGACACCAAAGTGGAAAACCTCACATTTATCCACATTATACTGCATCTGCCATCTGCCCACTCACCCAACCTACCCAAGTCACTGTGCAGACTCATAGCATCCTCCTCACAGCTCACACTGCCACCCAGCTTTGTGCCATCCGCAAACTTAGAGATGTTACAATTCATTCCTTTGTCTAAATTGTAAATATATATTGTAAATAACTGTGATCCCAGCACCGAGCCTTGCAGCACCCCACCAGTCACTGCCTGCCATTCAGAAAAGGACTTGTTAATTCCTACTCTTTGCTTCTTGTCTGCCAACCATTTCTCCATCCATGTCAATACCCTACCCACAATACCACGTGCTCTAATTTTGCATACTAATCTCTTGTTTGCACACTAATCAATTCCATTTGGAATGTTTCCATTGCATATGTTTCTGCTACCAACCCAGGCATTGCCAATCATAACCTCTCATTGTGCAAAACAGTTGTTCTCGTTTCCATTCTGGGTCTGTTTGTATTGCCTTAGAGCCATAGTGTCATAGAGTGATACGGTGTGGAAACAGGCCCTTCGGCCCAACTTGCCCACACTGACCAACATGCCACAGCTACACAACTGCAAGTGCTGGTTTACAAAAAAAAGACACAAAGTGCTGGAGTAACTCAGCGGGTCAGGCAGCATCTCGGGAGAACAGAAGCAAGAGAGGCTCACACAATCTATAGCTTGTAAACCGGAGGAGTGAGGTTTAAGGAAGGAAGTCCAAGTACCCGATCCGAAACTTCACCGAACCATGTTCTCCAGAGGTACTGCCTGACCCTCTGAGTTACTCCAGCACTCTGTTGCTTGTATTTATGCTGGTAACTCATTACTATTTTTTTCCAGCCCTTGAAAACATAACGTTCCGATTGACTTAAACGCCACGCTTTGAACCTTGATTGAGCGTTTTTGTCCATTTGAGTGAGTCTTTATGTGACATTCGTTGAATGGACAGGGACTGCACAGAACGCCACAGGAGATCCTTCTTCCCTGTGGCTATCAAACTGTACAACTCCTCCTCCTTCTGTCCTGGGGTAGACTGACTCCCTCCCCTCAGGATTGCACTTCCCCAATCCTGGACTTTCCACTCGTTACTTTAACTTCATGTTTCATGTATTTTGTGTTTTTATGACTGTTGGCAGACCAATTTCCCTCCTGGGATAAATATAGTTCTATCGTATCGTATCGTATCGTATCGTATCGTTTCAACAAGTGACTGCTGCATTATCAGCAGTGGCAAGTGGCTCTTTGCTGCCCCCTAAGGCTGACTGATGAATAGCGTGAGTGGGTCCCTGGCAGTGGGCTCTGCCAGACTCACACAGTGTTCGTGGAGTGCCTACAATTTGTAAAGATTGCAGGGCACTTTATCCTAATGATTATCATAAAGTAGAGGGAGTAGCATTGACTCTGTTTGTAATGTAAATGAGTCTTGTAAATACTGCCACCTGCCTTCCCCCTCCCCCCCCCCCCCCCAAGCCCCCTACCACCAGAAGGTGCACTCCCAGACTGCGTCTTGCTTTAGTCCCCACTGGTTCAATAGACAATAGACAATAAACAATAGGTGGAGTAGGTCATTCGGCCCTTCGAGCCAGCACCACCATTCAATGTGATCATGGCTGATCATTCTCAATCAGTACCCCGTTCCTGCCTTCTCCCCATACCCCCTGACTCCACTATCCTTAAGAGCTCTATCTAGCTCTCGCATTCAGAGTGCATTCAGAGAATTGGTCTCCACTGCCTTCTGAGGCAGAGAATTCCACAGACTCAAGACTCTCTGACTGAAAAAGTTTTTCCTCATCTCAGTTCAAAATGGCCTACCCCTTATTCTTAAACTGTGGCCCCTTGTTCTGGACTCCCCCAACATTGGGAACATGTTTCCTGCCTCTAACATGTCCAACCCCTTAATAATCTTATACGTTTCGATAATTTCAATAATACGGTTGTACGGTTATCCGATAATACGGTTCAATCTTTGCCCTTTCCCCTTTCCTTGCACTATCACCTTGAATTGCAAACTGACAAATTATTACAAATGTGGCACGGTGGCGCAGCGGTAGAGTTGTTGCCTTTACAGTGCCACAGACCCTGGTTCGACCCGGACTGCGGGTGCTGGCTGTACGGAGTTTGTATGTTCTCCCTGTGACCGCGTGGGTTTTCTCCGGGTGCTCCGGTTTCCTCCCACACTCCAAAAGTCGCGGATAGCACGCAAGCAAATGCTTCACACTGTTCCTCGGTACACGTGACAATTAAAAACTAAACTGATTAAAACAATTGAATGACCACAAGAGTGTACTCCGTAATGGAACATAGTGGAGCAAACAGCTCCTTTACCATGGGTGCACCAGACCTCAACCTCTGAGGCCTGGCTCCATATTTCTTGATATCCTGACCATGCAAAATTGTTTTGAACTATCGTGGAATCTCCAATTATCTCAAGCTTCCACCACAATGATGCTGGGGCCAATTGGAGGTGTACCGTCGTTGTCCGACATGCGATTAATAAATGCCTGGTAAAGAAACCTTAGCCCCAATTAGTTGTGTGCCGCTTATTAATCAGCTGTGAGAGGAGTTGCTATCCTGATTATCGTGACCCTTGCCTTTCAAAAGCCCATTCAGATCTCTCTCGTTGTCCGTTCACAATATGTCCACGTCACAAAATGTGCTGTTTTATCAAACCTTTGGCGTTTGTGAATGGTAATCTGAGGGACTCCAGCAAGTAGCAGTTTGTCATCAGGTCAAAAGTGATAGGAGCAGAATTAGGCCATTCGGCCCATCAAGTCGACTCCGCCATTCAATCATGGCTGATCTATCTCTCCCTCCTAACCCCATTCTCCTGCCTTCCCCCCATATCCCCTGACATTCGTACTAATCAAGAATCTATCTATCTCTGCCGTAAAAATATCCACTGATTTGGCCTCCACAGCCTTCTGTGGCAAAGAATACCACAAATTCACCAACCTCTGACTAAAGAAATTTCTCCTTATCTTCTTCCCAAAAGAACATGCATTAATTCTGAGGCTATGACCCCTGGTCCTAGACCCTCCCACTAGTGGGAACATTTGTGATATTCTGACTGAATGTAAGCAACCCTGTCTAAAGCTAGGACAACCTGCAAAGCTGAAATCAGCCGAAACATTATGACCACTGACAGGCGAAGTGAATAACATTGATTATCTTGTTGCAATGGCACCTGTCAAGGGGTGGGATATATTAGGCAGCAAGTGAACAATCAGTTCTTGAGGTTGATGTGTTGTATGCAGGAGAAATGGGCAGGAGAAAAGACCTGAGCGACTTTGACAAGGGCCAAATTGTTATGGCCAGACGACTGGGTCAGAGCATCTCTGAAACGGCAAGGCTTGTGGGGTGCTCCCGGTCAGCAGTGATGAGTACCTACCAACAGTGGTCTGAGGAGGGACAAACCACAAACCGGCGACAGACAGGGTGTTGGGCGCCCAAGGCTCATCGATGCGTGAGGGCAACGAAGGCTATCCCGTCTGGTCTGAATCGACAGAAGGTCTACTTCTATAGCACAAATCACAGAAAATTTTAATGGTGGTCACGGGAGGAATGTGTCACAATACACAGTGCATCGCACCCTGCTGAGTATGGGGCTGCACACGGAGGACCAACAGCATATTAGGCAAGTGGTCATAATGTTTTGGCTCATCAGGTCATAATGTTTTGGCTGATTGGTGTATGTGTGTGTGCCTGTGTGTGTGTGAGAGAGTGTGTGTGTGTGTGTGCGGGCATGCGTGTAGCTGAGCCCATAATCACTTTACCATGAAGGCAGTGTGCTGTGCGCTGGTTAGAATATTTCCCACACCGGCTAAAGGAACTCCTGAGCACCAAGTGTTCACTTGTGTTTGTTTTTCTGAAGCAGCTGCTGTTGAAGGACATGGTTGTTCCTGTTGAAGGAAAACGTTGAATTGTATTAAGAAATTCACGGTGATTAAAAAATATCCTAAGTTTCATTCGCAAGCAGCGGACAAAAAAAAATCTCCTGTTGGTTGAGAGATAAATTATTTCCATGTTTATTAGCAGGTAGAAATGGTTGCGTCTTTTCCCATGTATTAAAATAGGCAAATATTGACCTGATAAACTGATTTTAAAAATGTATTATTATTATTATTATTTTAAGAAAACACTGCAAGGAAAGGCAATCGATCAAAATTAGTTTTACTAACTGTATAAAGAAGTAAAGTGTAGAAGTGTGAAAACGAGCACCACCAGATTCACGGACAGTTTCTTGCCAGCTGTTATCAGGCAACCGAACCATCCTACCAACAACCACAGAGCAGTCCTGAATTACTATCTACCACAATGGAGGCCCTTGGACTTTCTTTGATCGGTCTTTGCTGGCTTTATCTGGCACTAAACATCAGTCCCATTGTTCGCTTTATCATATATTTGTTCACTGCGGATGGCTCGATTGTAATCATGTATTGTCTTTCCACTGACTGGTTAGCACGCAGCAAACGTTTTTCACTGTACCTCGGTACACGTGACAATAAACTAAACTCAACTCATCATTCCCTGCATATCTATGTGCCTGTCTCTTAAAGTGGCCATATCGTATCTGCTCCCACCACCACCCCCGGCAGTGCATGCTCGACACCCATCGGCCTCAGTGTAAAATCTTACCCCGCACTTCCCCTTTAATCTTTGCCCATCACACTTTAAAGCTATGCCCTCTAGTCTATGATATTCCCACCCTGGAACAAAGGTTCTGACTGTCCACTCTATTCATGCTTCTCATAATTTTACATACTTCTATCAGGTCTCCACTCCATCTTTGGCAGTCCGTAGAAAACGATCCAAGTCTTTCCAACCTCTTTTACAACATTCACTTTCTCCTATCCAACGATAATCTATTCGACATTTTCCTTGATCCCCGTTCCCTTTGTCTCATTTTCACGCCTTACACTTCCTCATCTGTGCATCTCCCTCTCCCCTGACGCTCAGTCTGAAGAAGGGTGTCGACCCGAAAAGTCACCCATTCCTTCTCTCCAGAGATGCTGCCTGTCCCGCTGAGCCACTCCAGCATTTTGTGTCTATCATCGTTTTGGTAAACCTCTTCTGCACCTTCTCCAATGCCTCCACGTCCTTCCTGTAATGAGACGACCGGAACTGCACGCAATACTCCAAATGCAACCTAACCAAAACCATACAAGGCTGCATTGTGACCTCCGCACTCTTATAGTCAATACTCCAACATGTGAGGGGAAGCACACCATATGCCTTCTTTACCACTCTACCTACTTGTCTTGCCACTTGCAGAATAAAGAGGATATATATATACATGTACAGAGTGACCAGCAATGATCTTGGGGTAAAATGATTCTGTATGTAGACTCTGTTCAATGCAACTCGCCTGGTAGGCCTGGCTTGCCCGCCATGGACGTCGGCAGAATCCGAGTCGCCCGAGCGAGAAGGGACCCGTGAGCAACCGTTCAGGAGTGATAGACACAAAATGCTGGAGTAACTCAGCGGGACAGGCAGCATCTCTGGAGAGAAGGAATGGGTGATGTTTTGGGTCTCAACTCGAAACGTCACCCAGTCCTTCTCTCCAGAGATGTTGCCTGTCCCACTGAGTTACTCCAGCATTTTGTGCCTATCTTCGATCTAAACCAGCATCTGCAGTTCCTTCCAAAACATTTTGCCTGCTCCACTACGTAATCTCCTCAAGGTATGCCTACTTTGAAGAATTGTTGTAAGAAGGAACTGCAGATGCTGGTTTAAACCGAAGATGGACACAAGATGCTGGCGTAACTCAGCGGGACAGGCAGCATCTCTGGAGAGAAGGAATGGGGACGTTTCGGGTCGAGACCCTTCTTCAGACTGAGCGTCAGGGGAGAGCGAGATGCAGAGATAAGGAAGTGTAAGGCGTGACTGTAGGTCCGGACAGTGTAGGTTTGGACAGTGTAGGTTCGGACACTGTAAGTCCGGACAGTGTAGGTCCAGACACTATAGGTTCGGACAGTGTTGGTTCGGACAGTGTAGGTCCGGAGGCCTGGGCGCCGCCTAATGGAGGTTGCCTAGCAACCCGCTTCCCGGCCCGGGCGGCCGCCATTGGTGGAGCGGGAGCAAGTGGCCGCTGGCTGGGTGAGGTCACGTGGGGCGCGGGGCAGTGACATCACCTTGTCCCATATCTAGGAGTGAGATAGTTGGCAACCCTACCTGTCACATGCAATGATAAAGTCTCAATCATTCAATCAAACTGCAAGGAATTAGGTGACTCCATTTAAACAAAAAACTACAAAAGAAAGCAAAATGAGAGAGAAGTGAAAAGTAACATTTAGTGTCTTCAGATTGAGACGGGATGAGTTGCATTTTGCACGTCAGAACAGATATCTTGTCCTATGAGCAGTGTTGATGCTGTATTTGCTTCTTCACTCAGTGTCAAAGACATGTGTGAGGAATGTGTCTCTCCATGAGATTCTTTTTTTTTAGTTTAGTTTAGCTTAGAGATACTGCCCGGAAACAGGCCCCTTCGGCCCACCGAGTCCGCACCGGCCAGAGGTCCCCGCACATTGACACCACCCTACACACGCCAGGGACAATTTACACATACACCAAGCCAATTCACCTACAAACCCGTACGTCTTTGGAAAGTGGGAGGAGATTGAAGATCTCGGAGAAAACCCACACAGTTACAGGGAGAACGTACAAACTCCGTACTGACAACACCCGTAGTCGGGATCAAACCCGGGTCTCTGGCGCTGCAAGCACAGTAAGGCAGCAACTCGACCTCTGCACCACCGTGGCTGCCCATTCTGCTGCGTCTTTATTTGGATGAGCTCACCCTGCCAGTTACATGTCCATGTGTGCCCGTCCCTGGAATGCTGTTGATTTATGCAGAGAGAGTGAAAAAACGTCTTGTCAAGTATTTCTCCATTTAATTAACAGTCTTCCACATAGTTAGGAATTGTGATGCATGAGAAATGTACATCGGGCTCAGTTATGAACCACTCGACTAGCTGGTATTATCAAACCGCAGCTTTCCTGTGAACTTTTAGGCCACCAGGTCATTTTCTGAGCCAGTTAATTAAATACAAATCCATTCAAAGCTTCAATCATTCATATTACGCTGACCCCCATAAACCCGTCAAATTGGTGTGAAAACGCCATTGAATAAATACTTGCCCGGGCGGCTGGTGCAGCTGATGGCCAGGAGTTCAGCTGTGAAGATTACGCTGTTCTCACAAGTTCGTAAGCTCATCAGTTCCAGGAGCAGAATTGGGCCATTGGGCCATATCTCTCGGTTCCCTCTCCCCAGACTCTCAGTCTGAAGAAGGGTTTTGACCTGAAACATCACCTATTGCTTTTCTTCAGAGATGCTGCCTGGAGCCACTGAGTTACTTCAACTTTTTGCATCTCGGTAAAACGACTAGTTTGGTTTAGAGATTAGTTTAGTTTAGAGATACAGCATGGAAACGAACCCTTTGGCAGAAACGAATCCATGCTGGCCATCCATCACCCGTTCATACTGGATCTATGTTATCCCACGTTCGCGTCCGATACATTAGGGGCAATTATCAGAAGCCAATTTACCAGAAAATCTGCACGCCTTTGGGATGTGGGAGGAAATCAGAGCACCCGGAGGAAACCCACGTGGTCACAGGGAGAACGTACAAACTCCACACAGACAGTACCCGCGGTCAGGATCGAATCTGGGCCTCTGGTGCTGTGAAACAGCAACTTTACCGTGCCGCTGTGCTGCCCTCGTAGTGTGTGTTGATAGGAAGGTAGCAGAGTGTTAATAAATAGAGGATCCTAACAAAATGTGTAGGAAAGAACTGCAGATGCTGGTTTAAATCGAAGGTGGGCACAAAATGCTGGGGTAACTCAGCGGGACAGGCAGCATCTCAGGAGAGAAGGAATGGGTGACGTTTCGGGTTGAGACCCTTCTTCAGTCTTCAGTCTGAAGACGGGTCTCGACAGGAAACGTCACCTATTCCTTCTACCCAGAGATGCTGCCTGTCCCGCTGAGTTACTCCAGCTTTTTGTGTCTACCGAGGATCCTAACAACGCAGGTCTGGGGCTCTTGCAATTGAAGATCGTGACGTTTGTGGGACTTTCAAGGCGTGCTAGGCTGCCGAGTTTTAGCAGCAATACAGCGGAGCAAAACAACGTCCCGGTCTCCGACACATTGTCCCTCGGTTTTATGATTCCAAGGGAACACAGTGGTGTGCTCCAAGTCCCAGATGGCAGAACTTCCTTGTTCCAACCAAATGAATATTTCCAGACAGCCACCCAACGTCCTATTAACCCCCAGCCCCGGCTCCCATTACTTCCCAATCAAGCATGAAATTGGACAATTTTAATGCAGGCATGCTGCCCAAACCTATCAATGCCTGGTCATGATATATTTGCCAGGACTGATGCACACATTTCTGATATCATAAAATGGTGCGTTGCACGGCAAAGCACTTGCCACTGTGAAACATGGCGAGCAGCATGACAGCACAACCCCTTGTGCGACTTTGTTTATTTAGTAAGTACACAATGTTAGAACTAAAATAGCTTCAAGCTCATCATTCTGTTGGAAGTCGCTGGCTGCTAGTTGTGAGTCGTCAACAGACGCTATTGATGTGAAAACGCAGTTGCACTTGGAACTCTAATTAGTTCTTAGTAAGAGACTTGAGCAGTACAGTTTCCTTTCTCTTTGGCCAGCCGGTCCACAATGTGCTACATGTCCTTCCTCATCTGTTTTTCCAAAGACCTTGTTTAGTTTACTTTAGTTTTAGTTTAAAGATACAACGCGGAAACAGGCCCTTCGGCCCTTTGAGTCAGCACCAACCAGTGATCCCCGTACATTAACAATACCCTACACACACTGGGGCCAATTTATATTTATACTAAGCCAATTAACCTACAAACCTGTACGTCTTTGGAGTGTGGGAGGAAACCGAAGTTACCGGAGGAAACCCATGCAGGTCACGGGGAGAACGTACAAACTCCGTACAGACAGCACCCGTAGTCGGGATTGAACCCGGGTCTCCGGCGCTGCAAGCGTTGTAAGGCAGTAATTCTACCACTGCGCCACCGTGCCGCCCGTGTGTACTTTATCCCATTTCCACCTCCCAATATGTAACGAACATTGTGACAACACTCATTGCAAGGCAAGACTCAATGGTCTGCCCTCTGTTGTGTTTGGAATTGATGTTAAACAGCAGTGCTGCCTCCACACAGTAAGTATTAGTGATCTGGTCTCTTGCCCAGCGTCGGGAAATTAAGAATCAGACGACATAGGGTTTAAGATGAGGGGAGATAGATTTAATAGGAACTTGAGAGGTAACTTTTTCACACAAAGGGTGATGGGTGTATGGAACGAGCTGCCGGAGGAAGTAGTTGAGGCAAGTAGTATCACAACATTTAAGAAACATTTGGACTTGTACATGGATAGGGCAGGTTAAGAGGGATAAGGGCCAAACGCGGGCAGGTGAGACTAGTGTAGATAGGACATGTTGGCTGGTGTGGGCAAGTTGGCCCAAAGGGCCCGTTTCCACGCTGTAAGATTCTTATGTTTCTAAGACTATGACCATTAGGCCAGTTGTTAACTAACTTGTTGCACATTACAGTGTTCACCATATTAAGATTTAGACTTAGATTTTATTTTTTAGATTTTGAGATACAGCGCGGAAACAGGCCCTTCGGCCCACCGAGTCCGCGCCGCCCAGCAATCCCCGCACATTAACACTATCCTACACACACACTAGGGACAATTTTTACACTTACCCAGTCAATTAACCTACATACCTGTACGTCTTTGGAGTGTGGGAGGAAACCGAAGATCTCGGAGAAAAGCCACGCAGGTCACGGGGAGAACGTACAAACTCCGTACAGACGACGCCCGTAGTCAGGATCAAACCTGAGTCTCCGGCGCTGCATTTGCTGTAAGGCAGCAACTCTACCGCTGCGCCACCGTCTCAGCATGGGAAGGCTGCACTTTCCGCCAATGCCTAACATCAAATGACTTACATGTCTGTGCCGAACATGATGTCAAGACCATCTCTTATCTACCTGCACATAATCAATATCCCTCCATTCCCTGTATATCCATACATTGCACCTATCCAAAATTCTCTTCGTGCCACTATCGTATCTTCCTGTGCCATCACACCCTGGTAGCACATTCCAGGCACGCACCACCCTCTGAGTGAAAAAGGTTGGCCCACACATCTCCTTTAAACTTTGCCCCTCACACCGTAAACCTATGCCATTTAGTATTTGGTTAGATTTCAGATGGGGATCCTTAGACTTCATAAGTTCATAAATGACTTTCCCCTATTCTGGGAAAGTCTTTGTGCATTCGCCATATCCATTCCCCTCATGATTCTAAACACTTTTTATACACATCAATAAGGTCATAACTGAAAGGAGCAGAATTAGGTCATTCGGCCCCTCAAGTCTATTCTGCCATTCAATCATGGCTGATCTATCTCTCCCTCCTGACCCCATTCTCCTGCCTTCTCCCCATAACCTCTGACACCCGTACTAATCAAGAATCCATCAATCTCTGCCGTCAAAATATCCATTGACTCAATAAACTCCTCCTCACCTTCTTCCTAAATTCTGAGGCGATGGTGGCCTGTGCTCCTGGACTCTCCCATCAGTGGAAACATCTGCTCCACATCCACTCTTTCCAAGCCTATTTGTTCCTTCCCTTCCTGAAACCTCTCTCCGTGCTCATCTCGCAACCTCCGCTGGCTTAGCGGTTGTAGATGGTGTCAGTCTCCCTCACTTACTCTCAGTGTAAGCCTTTCCAAAAGCAGCATCTCTCGCCAGGCTAGGCGGAGCAAGGGTGGAGTGCGGATGAGGATATATCACCAGGCATTTGCAGCCACTCTCACAGCCACTAATGGCAGCCACTGTTATCACAGCCCGACAGTCATTCATGGGCAATCCCGATGAATAGTGCACATTGCCTTCTTTCTTCATTCTCTGCCTCCTCTTCCTCCTCCATCTTACTGTGTACAGTGTGTGCTCTAATGATACCGAGGTTGTACATCTTGCTAGAGTCATACAGCGTGGAAACAGGCCCTTCAGCCCAACTTGCCCACACCGGCCAACATGTCCCAGCTACACAGGTCCCATCTGCCCGCATTTGGTCCATATCCCTCCAAACCTGTCCTATTCATCTGTCTTACTAGTCCAACCTGTACCTATCCTGTCCTACTAGTCTTGTATACACTGGAATTTAGAAGGATGAGAGGAGATCTTATCGAAACGTATAAGATTATTAAGAGGTTGGACACGTTAAAGGCAGGAAACATGTTCCCAATGTTGGGGGAGTCCAGAACAAGGGGCCACAGTTTAAGAATAAGGGGTAGGCCATTTAGAACTGAGATGAGGAAAAACTTTTTCAGTCAGAGAGTTGTGAATCTGTGGAATTCTCTGCCTCAGAAGACAGTGGAGGCCAATTCTCTGAATGCATTCAAGAGAGAGCTGGATAGAGCTCTTAAGGATAGCGGAGTCAGGGGGTATGGGGAGAAGGCAGGAATGGGGTACTGATTGAGGATGATCAGCCATGATCACATTGAATGGCGGTGCTGGCTCGAAGGGCCGAATGGCCTCCTCCTGCACCTATTGTCTATTGTCTATTGTCTATTGTCTTAATATTCAATCTATGGGTATTGCTGGGCTTATTCAGCGTACCCACACATGCAATGCACAGTTCGGTTAACCTTGCAGTCTGCAAGAAAAGGTTACAGTCTTTTTTTTTTTTTTTTTTTTTTTTTTTTTTTTTAATCAAAAAATACTTTATTCAAGTAATAAATATCATTTACAAAACATCATTTTTAAACAAACCCATCCGACATTTCCGGAGGTTACATATTCAATACAGGCATTTACTTAGACATTTACATACATTTACATACATATCCCTTATTTGGAGGGGCGTCTCTCTCCACCACACCCTGCCCCCCATGTCCAGCAGCGGAAGGACCCTAGACTGTGGTCCTCCCCCACAGGGCCTTGGCGTTGGCTGCACCGAGCTTCAGAGCGTCCCTCAGCACGTACTCCTGCAGTCTGCAGTGGGCCAGTCGGCAACATTCCTTGACGGACAGCTCGCTCCGCTGGGAGGTCAACAAGGATCGGGCAGACCAAAGAGCGTCTTTCACCGAGTTGATGACCTTCCAGCAGCACTCGATGTCAGTCTCGGAATGCGTCCCTGGGAACAGTCCGTAGAGCACAGAGTCCTCTGTGACGGAGCTGCTCGGAATGAATCGTGACAGGGACCCCTGCAGACCTCTCCAGACTCTCCTGGCAAATCCACACTCTTTGAAGAGGTGGGCCACCGTTTCCTCTCCGTAGCAGCCGTCCCGAGGGCAGCGTGCGCTGGTAGTGAGGTTCCGGCGGTGCAGGAAGGATCTGACTGGGAGGGCTCCCCTCACCGCCAGCCAAGCCAGGTCTTGGTGCTTGTTGGTGAGTACTGGCGATGAGGCATTTTGCCAGACAAGCTGGGCTGTCTGTTCTGGGAACCACGCCACAGGATCCATGGAGTCATTCCCCTGCAGTGCCTGCAGGACGTTCCGTGTTGACCACTGCCCGATGGACTTGTGGTCAAAGGTGTTGGTCCGGAAGAACCTGTCCACAAACGACAGATGGTTTGGCAATGTCCAGCTGACTGGCACATTGCGTGGCATCTGCGCCAGGCCCATCCTTCGCAACACCGGGGACAGGTAGAACCTCAGCAGGTAGTGGCATTTGGTGCCCACGTGCCTTGGCTCTATGCTCCGCCTGATGCAGCCACACACGAAAGTGGCCATCAGAATGAGGGCGACGTTGGGCACGTCTTTACCCCCGTTGTCTGCCGACTTGTGCATTGTGGCTCATCGCACCCGGTCCATCGCCGACCCCCAGATGAAACGGAAGACGGCCCGGGTGATCCCCGTGGCGTAGGAGGGAGGGACGGGCCACACTTGCGCCAAGTACAGCAGCCCCGAGAGCACCTCACACCTGATGACCAGGTTTTTCCCCGTGATGGAGAGGGAGCGCTGCTTCCACAGCTCCAGCTTCTTCCCCACCTTGGCTATCCACTCCAGCCAATTTTTGTCACCTGCCTCAGCCTTCCCGAACCAGATCCCCAGCACCTTCAGGAAGTCAGGCTTGATGGTGAAGGGGATGGAAGATCGGTCGGGCCAGTTGCCAAAGAGCATGGCCTCGCTCTTCCTGCGGTTTACCCTGGCCCCCGTGGCCAACTCAAACTGGTCGCAGACGCTGATCAGTCTGCGGACCGACCCTGGATCCGAGCAGAAGACGGCGACATCGTCCATGTACAGGGAGGCCTTGACCTGAGTGCCCCCACTGCCTGGCAATGTCACTCCTCTTATGCTCGCATCCTTCCTGATGGATTCGGCAAAGGGTTCAATGCAACAGACGAACAAGACAGGGGAAAGAGGGCAACCCTGCCTGACTCCAGACCTGACGGGGAAGCTGTCTGATTCCCACCCATTAATTTGGACTGCACTACAGATATCAGAGTAGAGCAGTTGTATCCACTTCCTGATTCCCTCCCCAAAGCCCATTTTGGAGAGCACGTCCCTCATGTACGTGTGCGATATCCTGTCGAAGGCCTTCTCCTGGTCCAAGCTGACCAGGCAGGCATCCACCCGTCTGTCTTGTGTATTGAAACACCTCTGCCTCCCCTTTTCATCTTCAGAAGTTGACCAATGTTCCACCCTTCACTACTGCAGATGTTACCACTTTTCAGCAAAAGGTGGCTACAAGTTTATTCTCATTATACTTTGAATAAATTTACAACTTGTCAATAAATATGGGCCACGGTTATTACAAAATGAAAAACGTTCTCATATTACAGTGGCGTGGTCGTGAAATGGTGTTGCCTTATTAGATATTCATGTTCAGTTTCAAGTTCAGATTCCGATTTGCTTCTTGTCGTATGCAGCATGATGCAATGAAATATCTTGTTCACATGAAACTCCTGGAGTTAATTGTATCTATTATAAATACAACAATGAACTCACACAGCAGAATGCCACAAAAACAATACCTCAGTGCAATAATAACAGCGGAGAGATGCAGTGTAGCGGTAGAGTTGCTGCCTTACAGCGCCAGAGAGCTGGGTTGGATGCTGACCGTGGGTGCTGTCTGTGCGGAGTTTGTACGTCCTCGCTGTGACCGCGCGGGTTTTCTCCGGGTACCCCCAGTTTCATCCCACACTCCAAAGATGTACAGGATTGAAGATTAACGGGCATCTGTAAATTGCCCCCCAGTGTTGTACGACGTGAAACGAGAATAACATAGAACTAGTGTAGGAAGGAACTGCAGATGCCGGTTTAAACTGGATCGGCACAAAAAGCTGGAGTAACTCAGCGGGACAGGCAGAGTTGTCTGAAGCAGGGTCTCGAATCGAAACGTCACCTATTCCTTCTCTCCAGAGATGCTGCCTGTCCCGCTGAGTTACTCCAGCTTTCTGTGCCTAAAATAGAACACCAGCGATTGTTGGTCTGTGCAGAAGGGCTGAAGGGCCTGTTTCCAAGCTGTAGCCCTAACACTAGAACTAAAACCAACTGAATAAACAATGACTTAAGAGTAAGAGTAAGAAAATAACTGCAGATGCTGGTACAAATCGACGGTATTTATTCACAAAATGCTGGAGTAACTCAGCAGGTCAGACAGCATCTCAGGAGAGAAGGAATGGGCGACGTTTCGGGTCGAGACCCTTCTTCAGACTGATCTGAAGAAGGGTCTCGACCCGAAACGTCGCCCATTCCTTCTCTCCTGAGATGCTGCCTGACCTGCTGAGTTACTCCAGCATTTTGTGAATAAATAAGAGTAAGAGTATGTCTCCAGAAATTGAGTGTGAAAGAGGTGATTGGTTTAGGAGCCTGATAGTAGAGGGGATGAAGCTGTTCTTACGTTTAGAGATGCAGCGTGGAAACAGGGTTTTTGGTCCAACCAGCAATCACCCCGTACACTAACATTTGGATTTCTTTTACCAAAGTCAATTAAAATACAAACCTGCACGTCTTTGGAATATGGGAGGAAACTGGAGCACCCGGAGAAATCCCACGCAGTCACAGGGAGGAAGTAGAAACTCTGTACCGATAGTACCCGTAGTCAGGATCAAACCTAGGTCTCTGGCGCTGTAAGGCAGCAACTCTACCTTTAATAATATATTCCTTTATTCGTCCCACGCCGGGGAAATGTACAGTGTTACAGCAGCAAATTGGACAGCAAGATAGCAAGAGATCATTCATTATAAATAGAAGATACATAAATTGTCATCAGTTTTCCATGTGTTCTTAGCTGTTATTGTTGACTCGTCTGCTGGGAGCAGTGCTGGTTATGCAGTCTCACAGCAGCGGGAAGGAAGGACCTCCTATATCACTGCACAGAAGGAGCTACCCAGTGCAGTGACAGTGTCCTGCATGGGGTGGGAGTCGTTGTCCAGCAGCGATCTTATCTTTGCCATCATCATCCTCTCTCCCACCGCCTGCACTGAGTCGAGGGGGCAACCTAGGACAGAGCCGGCCTTCCTGACCAGCTTGTCGAGTCTCTTCCCTTCCTCCGCTGAGATGCTGCTGCTCCAGCAGACCACTCCATAGAAAATGGCCGATGCAACCACCGTGTTGTAGAAGGTCTTTAGGAGTGCCCCCTGCATTCCAAAGGACCTGAGTCTCCTCAGCAGATAAAGTCTGCTCTGGCCCTTTCTGTATAGCGCATCGGTGTTTTCAGTCCAGTCCAGTCCAGTTTATTGTTGAGGTGGACACCCAGGTACTTATAAGAATCCACCCTCTCGATGTCCATTCCCTGGATGTTCACCGGTGTCGGGGGGACCTGGCTGCGCCTGCGGAAATCTCCCACCATCTCCCTGGTTTTCCCGCGTTGATCCGGAGGCAGTTCCGCTGGCACCAGTCCACAAACTCCTTGATCAGTTCTCTGTACGTCTTGTCCTCATGGCCCGTGATGAGGCCGACGATGGCAGAGTCGTCAGAGAACCTCTGTAGATAGGAGTCTGCTGAGCTGTGCCTGAAGTCCACAGTGTACAGGGTGAACAAGAATGGCGCTAGCACTGTTCCCTGCGGAACCCCAGTGCTGCAGACCACCCTGTCCGAGACCAGGTCCTTTGTCCTCACATACTGTGGTCGGTTGGTGAGGTAGTCCAGAATCCAGGATGTGAGGTGGTGATCCACTCCTGTGTGCTCCAGCTTGCCCCCCAGAAGCCCCGGCTGGATGGTGTTGAATGCACTGGAGAAATCAAAGAACATGATTCTCACAGTGCTATCCGGCTTCTCCAGGTGTGAGAGAGCTCTGTTCCGCAGGTAGATGATGGCCTCCTCCACCCCGATGCGAGTCTGGTAGGTGAACTGCAGCGGATCCATTGATGGTCTCACCAGGGGGCGGAGATGGGCGAGGACCAGACGCTTCAGTGTCTTCATCAGGTGTGATGTCAGTGCCACCGGCCTGTAGCTGTTGTGTTCCTTCGGGTGCGGCGTCTTTGGTACCGGTACCACGCAGGATGTTTTCCACAGCTGTGGAACTCTCCCCAGTTTCAGGCTCAGATTGAAGACGTGCTCCACTATTCCGCACAGCTGGTCTGCACAGGACTTGAGGAGCCTCGACCTGATGCCGTCCGGACCAGCCGCCTTCCTCGCATTGATCTTCCTGAGCTCATTTCCCACCTGGTCTGTGGAGAAAGACAGTTTGGAGCACAGGGGCTGGGTGCTCAAGGGTGTGAGAGGAGGAGGAGGTGTGGGGGGGGGGGGGGGATGGTGTGGGGGGAGGAGGTGTGGTGGTGGGGTTGGGGCAGGAGAAGCAGAAGCAGAAGCAGTAGGTGGTGACTGTGACCCAAGTGCTGTGGGAGGGGAGGTGGGGCAGCGTACTGGACGTGCAGACAAGGGGGGCAGCAGCAGGGGTGACTGGACCGGGGGAGGGGTAGGTGACTGATCGAACCTGTTGAAGAAACCTGTGGTTCACCCACTTCTGGTCCCCCACGGCCCGGGAGTCCGGTTCCTTGTACCCAGAGATGGTTTTGAGGCCTCTCCAGACTCCACTGCTGTTGTTCCTCCATCTTCTTCCTGTACCCAGTGCCGACAAACGCTCATCATGTGTTAACCCACTCATTTTTAAGATTTTTTTAGAGTTACAGCGCAGAAACATGCCCTTCGGCCCACCGGGTCCGCGCCGCCCAGCGATCCCCGCACATTAACACTATCCTACACCCACTAGGGACGATTTTTACATTTGCCCAGTCAATTAACCTACATACCTGTACGTCTTTGGAGTGTGGGAGGAAACCGAAGATCTCGGAGAAAACCCACGCAGGTCACGGGGAGATCGTACAAACTCCGTACAGACGGCGCCCGTAGTCAGGATCGAACCTGAGTCTCCGGCGCTGCATTCGCTGCAAGGCAGCAACTCTACCGCTGCGCCACCGTGCCATTCCTGGGATCATTCTTGTAAAACCTCCTCTGGACCCTCTCCAGAGCCAGCACATCCTTCCTCAGGTGTGGTGCCCAAAACTGCCCACGGTATTCTCTCCGTCCTCTCTTCAACGCCAAGTGATCTACTATGCTGCTCAGGGGAAGAGGGAAAAATGATGAATTGAAACAGTCGAGAAGGTTGTGTTTGCGCTGTTTGGTCTCAATAGTGGACCAGTAATGTACTTTTGTTGTTGTTTTTGTGTTTTGTTTGCAGCACCTTCACCCATCAGCGTCGTCAAAAAGAAGAGGATCGGCAAAAATAGTGTCTCCTTGACGTGGCAAGAGCCGAACCGACCCAACGGCATCATCCTTGAGTACGAGATCAAGTACTTTGAAAAGGTAGAGTTGGAAGCCCGAAGCTAACCCTGTTCCTCACTTCTGCTCCACACCTGTGGCTTTCCCAGATAAATGTTGGTATGGATTATCTGATAAGCGCTGGCGTCAATTTGCAGTCGATTAATAACCGCCGGTTCTCGGTCCACTGGTCGATAATCATTGGCGTTGAATTAGTGGCTCACCTGCAGAGCAGTAGACTGATTAGTTCGCCAGCACGGACGTTGATTCTGATACCAACCAGGGAATAAGTTCAAGATGATTACGAGATTTTTCAACTGGATGATGGATCTACACTAACACATGGGTAGCTAACCACCCCAGCGGTATCTACGTTGAATTCCCTAATTTATGGAACTTCTACAAACACTCCCCTTCCCCCTCTCCTCTTCTCCCCCCTTCCTTGCCCCCCTTCCTACACTAAACGTCGGCTAACTCGTTCCACAGTTCATAACGATGAATCCCTCTTGGGATCACACTGTCCCTAGTTAATAATCTGCCTAATAGTGGACCTCCCAGCCTGAGGTCACCTGTTGCTGGCCCTGATTTGGCCTGGTCTTTTCCTGCTCCCCCATCCCCGCACGCCTACAATCAGCCAGAAATGTCCCCTATCCATTTTCTCCAGTGATGTTGTGTGCCCCGCTGAGTTGCTCTGCCACTTTGCATCTATCTCCTGCTGTAACTCCTTGCGATCCAACTGCAAGAAGCTGCGATCAAGGACCTTACCATTCAGGCTTGACCTCACCATTCAGGCTTGAAGCCCCTTGCTTCATATTGGGGGCGAGGATCAAGATTGAGGCCAGGGTGGAAGACTTCAAACAGGGCCGGCAGAATGGTTGGAAGTAGCAAGGGGAGGAAGAGGAAGGCTGGTACTGAGGGGATTGAAGAGAGCCATTGTAGCAGAAGGCTTGAGATTGGCACTGCAAGTGTGGAGAGGGGGAAGAGATATACAGTGTTCCAAGCTGCACACTGGCACAGCTGGTAGAACTACAGCTCCAGAGCAACCTCTCCAGAGGGGATCTTATCGAAACGTATAAGATTATTAAGGGGTTGGACACGTTAGAGGCAGGAAACATGTTCCCAATGTTGGGGGAGTCCAGAACAAGGGGCCACAGTTTAAGAATAAGGGGTAGGCCATTTAGAACGGAGATGAGGAAAAACTTTTTCAGTCAGAGAGTTGTGAATCTGTGGAATTCTCTGCCTCAGAAGGTAGTGGAGGCCAATTCTCTGAATGCATTCAAGAGAGAGCTGGATAGAGCTCTTAAGGATAGCTGAGTCAGGGGGTATGGGGAGAAGGCAGGATCGGGGCACTGATTGAGAATGATCAGCCATGATCACATTGAATGGCGGTGCTGGCTCGAAGGGCCGAATGACCTATTCCTGCACCTATTGTCTATTGTCTATAACTGTGACCAGGGTGTTGATTCTGACCTCCGGTGCCATCTGCGAGGAATTTCTACGTTCTCCCTCTACACGTGTGAGTTTTCTCTGGGTGCTCCCATCTCCTCCCATGTCACACAGACGTATGGGTTATGTTTAGTATAGGTCAGTTTAGAGACACCGTTTAGAGAGCGCAGAAAGAGGCCCTTCGGCCCACCGGGTCCACGCCGACCAGCGCCCCCCACACACTAGCACTATCCTACACACACTAGGAACAATTTCCAATCTTTGCCAAAGCCAATTAACCTACAAACCTGTACGTCTTTGGAGTGTTGGAGGAAACCGGAGCAGGCGGGGTAAACCCACGCAGATCACAGGCCAGCACGGTGGCGAGGCGGTAGAATTGCTGCCTTACAGCGCCGACGACCCGGGTTTGATCCCGACTACGGGCGCTGTCTGTACGGAGTTTGTACGTTCTCCCCGTGACCACGTGGGTTTTCTCTGAGATCGTCGGTTTCCTCCCACACTCCAAAGACGTACAGGTTTGTAGGTTAATTGGCTGGGTGTATGTGTAAATTGTCCCTGGTGCGTGCAGGGTAGTGTTAACATGCGGGGATCGCTGGTCAGTGCGGACTCGGTGGGTCGAAGGGCCTGTTTCCGTACTGTATCTCTAAAATGAACTAAACTAAACTGAACTTACAAACTCCGTACAGACAGCACTGAGCAGTCAGGATGGAGCCCAGGTTTCTGGTGCTGCAAGGCTGTGCCACCGTGCCTCCCTCGTAGAAACAATGAACGACAGAATTGCCGGTACTCTGCTACTCCAGCACCTTGTGTTTTACTGAACAATTTCACTATTTGGATTCAAAACAAGGATTGCGCTGGGATTGTATTTTTAATGCATGTCTGCTGTGGGAAATGACTCATTCACACCAGCACATTTCAGGGCAGGAAGAAGCTAGTTCCTTATTGGAATGTGTCATTCAACACAGTGCCCCTTGTCAATGCAATATTGATATTCCCGTGGGTAAGCTGACGAAAGCATCGCTCGACGGCCTGATTTTTAGACGACAGGGAAGAGCGAACAGTGAACATTCAAGAGAGAGCTAGATAGAGCTCTTAAGGATAGTGGAGTCAGTGGGTGTGGGGAGAAGGCAGGAACGGGGTACTGATTGAGAATGATCAGCCATGATCACATTGAATGGTGGTGCTGGCTCGAAGGGCCGAATGGCCTCCTCCTGCACCTATTGTCTATTGTCTATTGTCTATTGTGAATATTGAAGAGAGAACAGAGAGAATACTATAGACAATAGACAATAGGTGCAGGAGGAGGCCATTCGGCCCTTCAAGCCAGCACCGCCATTCAATGTGATCATGGCTGATCATTCTGTGAATACTGTGAGCAATTCTGGGCATCATATCTGAGGAAGGATGTGTTGGCCCTGGAGAGGGACCAGAGGAGGTTTACAAGAATCATCCCAGGGAATGAGTGGGTTAAGTTATGATGAGCGTTTGTTGGCACTGGGCCTGCACTCGCTGGAGTTTAGAAGAATGAGGGGGGACCTCATTGAAACACACCGAATAGTGAAAGGCTTGGATAGAGTGGATGTGGAGAGGATGTTTCCATGAGTGGTAGAGTCTAGGAGTAGAGGTCATAGCCTCAGAATTAAATGACGTTCCTTTAAGAGGGAGATGAGGGGGAATTTCTTTAGTCAGAGGATGGTGAATCTGTGGAATTCTTTGCCACAGAAGGCTGTGGAGGCCGTGTCAATGGATATTTTTAAGGCAGAGATAGATAGATTCTTGACGAGTAAGGGTGTCAGGGGTTATGGGGGGAAGGCAGGAGAATGTTAGGAGGGAGAGATACATCAGCCATGATTGAATGGCAGAGTAGACTTGATGGGCCGAATGGCCTAATTCTACTCCTATCACTTTTGACCTTATGACCTAATGATATTTTGTGCAGAGGTCCAGGCGAACATCACTCCTATTAACATTTGATGATAATTTCATCTGCCTTTTGACATGGTAATTATTTGTTATTTGTAGAGACCATGGAGTCCATACATGATCCCACCACCAGTCACATCTTCCCATCCCCAACTCTTCCCGCCTTCCGCAGAGATCGTTCCAATAGACAATAGGTGCAGGAGGAGGCCATTCAGCCCTTCGAGCCAGCACCGCCATTCAATGTGATCATGGCTGATCATTCTCAATCAGTATCCCGTTCCTGCCTTCTCCCCACACCCCCTGACTCCGCTATCCTTAAGAGCTCTATGTAGCTCTCTCTTGAATGGTTCCCTTTGCAACTTCTTGGTTCACTCGTCCGTTCACACCCAGACCACCGCCCCCCCCTCCCCAGGTGCTTTCCCCTGCAATCCCAGGTACGTTCCCCTGCAACACCTGTCCCTATACCTCCTCCCTCGCCTCCATCCCAGGACCTCAGCGGTCATTCCAGGTGAGGCAAAGGTTCACTAGCACCTCCGTTAACCTCGTCTTAGTACAAGGAACTTCAGATGCTGGTTCGCAAACAAAAGACACAAAGTGCTGGAGTAACTCAACAGGTCAGGCAGCATCGTTGGAGAACACGGATAGGTGATATTTCGGGCTGGGACCCTTGGCATTCCCTTTGCATCGGCGACTCCAATGGAAGATTCAATGGACCATTTTGCCAAACCCTTGCATTCGGCTGGGAAAAGCCTGCTGGATCTCTCAGTTGCCAACCTTTTTTAACTCCCCTTCCCATCCCCATAGTGATGTTTCTGTCCTGCACCTCCTTCATTGTCAGACTGGGTCAACATCCAATTTGAAGGAACAGCACCTGTTATTCTACTTGATTAGAGTTACAGAGTCATAGAGTGATACAGTGTGGAAGCAGGCTCTTTGGTCCAACTTGCCCACACCAGCCAACATGTCCCAGCTACACTAGTCCCACCTGCCTGCGCTTGGTCCATATCCCTCCAAACCTGTCCTGCCCATGTGCCTGTCTAACTGTCTCTTAAACGATAGGGTAGTCCCAGTCTCAACTACCTCCCCTGGCAGCTTGTTTCACACACCCACCACCTTTGTGTGAAAAAGTTACGCCTCAGATTTCTATTAAATCTTTTCCCCTTCACCTTGAACCTATGTCCTCTGGTCCTCAATTCCCCTACTCTGGGCAACCTAACCGAGCTTACAATCTGACAATATTGTTGACTCTATTACCTCTACTGGGCATCAACTGACGCGTCGAAGAAAAGACTCTAAAACCAAGGTTTAGTGTCAACTCAACCTTTATTAACACTCGAGTAACTTAAACATGCATGCAAACAATTGACTTCTAATAACTTCTCATGTACTCCCTTAACTTATCACTTCTTAAACTAAATCACAAAACTCATGGCTTTAGAGTCAGATGTTACCCATATGAATGAATTGGCCAGATTCACTCTGTTGGTAGGGGGTAGTCTTCTCTGAGTTTCAAACTCAGGTCCCTCCTTCTTGCGATGGTTGTTCCCGGGTTATCGCCCCTGAAGTCTCGGACCGCCCTTACTTCATACTAATTTTCCTTCAATCTCCTAAAGGAAGCCTTTGTTCTAACCCAAGGCTCTCACAATTCTGAAGTCAGTCACTTCAAGCTGTCACTCGTCCAAGTGCTGAGTAAATAAAATGCACCTTCGTTCCTTATCAGGCCAGAGAGTTCTTAATTGTGTTGCCTGCTCATGTTTTCATTCTCATCATCCAGTCCCTTTTCAAAATGGCCGTTCCCAGACACCTTACCTTCTCAAGGCCGCACCACATAGCCATGAAGTCACCTTCTAGGTTAATTCCCGGAATGGCGGGACTGTCATATGTTGAAAGACTGGAACGACTAGGCTTGTATACACTGGAATTTAGAAGGATGAGAGGAGATCTTATCGAAACGTATAAGATTATTAAGGGGTTGGACATGTTAGAGGCAGGAAACATGTTCCCAATGTTGGGGGAGTCCAGAACCAGGGGCCACAGTTTAAGAATAAGGGGTAGGCCATTTAGAACTGAGATGAGGAAAAACTTTTTTAGTCAGAGAGTTGTGAATCTGTGGAATTCTCTGCCTCGGAGGGCAGTGGAGGCCAATTCTCTGAATGCATTCAAGAGAGAGCTAGATAGAGCTCTTAAGGATAGCGGAGTCAGGGGGTATGGGGAGAAGGCAGGAACGGGGTACTGATTGAGAATGATCAGCCATGATCACATTGAATGGCGGTGCTGGCTCGAAGGGCCGAATGGCCTACTCCTACACCTATTGTCTATTGTCTATTGTCTATTCAGCTCTCCTCTCACCAGATGGCCATCGCCTGACCATTTTCCCAGTGCTTCTTTGTTCTCCTGGTCCCAGCGTTTCCATCGCTCTTTAGCTAGTAGTATACTCCTAAAGCTTGTCGGAATACTTGATATCCAGTCTCTGGCTATAGTTTACACATTGAATTAACCAATTTTAGGTAACTCATAAACACCACACTTTTCCCTCCGTATTATTAACCCCCCTCCCTCCCTTGCTTCACTGTGTCTCACCTGGCCCTGCACCCATTTATCTCCTTCAACTCCCTTCACAATTTGTACCTCTGCCATCCTGATCTCACACCTTTTGTATTTACATCTCTGACCTTTGTCCAATCACCTGCCTATCAGAATCCCCCCTACACCTGTATCCACCTATCACTCTTCCAACTTCCTCCCGCCTCAACACAATCAGTCTGAAGAAGGTGTCCCTTGAAAATATCACCTCTCCGTTTTCACCAATGATCCTGTTGAGTTACTCCAACGTTTTGTGTCTGTTTTTGTAAACCAGCATCTGCAGTTCCTTGTGTCGATGGAGTCCATACTGTTATTTCACGCGGTAATCAGATCTCACTGTCGTATAGGTTTTTATAAAATGGATTATGTAGCTGCCTCTGGTCACAAACAGATGCAGTTTTCAAGGAGTGCGTACCAGATTGTTTGTGTTTGAGAGCTTCGTGTGGGAAGCAACAGAAGCAGCATTGAGTGCCCCAATATTGCTTTGAATGATTTAAGAAAAACACCTCAAGAAATACCCAATTGCAGGGAAAAACTTATTTACAAATGTTGACATTGGGCCTCGGTGAATTTTAAAGTTTTGCTGGTGGACTGAATAGAATAACATTTAGCTGAACACTTACTCTCAGTCCACCTTGTCCTACGCGATCTCCTGGTTACCAAACATTTTAACTCCCCTTCCCATTCCCATGACAGACACAAAAAGCTGGAGTCTCGACCCAAAACGTCACCATTTTCTTTTCTCCAGAGATGCTGTCTGACCCGCTTAGTGACTCCAGCTTTTTGTGTCTATCTTCAGTTTAAACCAGCATCTGCAGTTCCCATGCCCATACTGAGCTTTTTGTCCTGGACTCCTGGGCCTCCTCCATTGTCAGAGTGAGGCCCAACGCAAATTGGAGGAACAGCACCTGATATTTTGCTTGGGCAGCTTACAACTCAGCGGTATGAACGATGATTTCTCTAATCTCATGTAACCTCGCCATTTCCTCCCTGTTTCTTTCATTATCGCCTCGTCCCCAACCAACAATGGGCCATTGTGGGCTGCACCCTTCCTTGGTCACCTGTTGCCGGCCCTGATTTCTTCCGGCCTTATCCTACCTCCAGTCCCGTCCCGTCCCCCCCCCAAACCTCTACTTTCAGTCTGAAGAAAGCTTGTGACCTGAGACGTCACCTATTCCTTGTCTCTGGAGATGCTGCCTGAACCAACCGCTGAGTTACTCCAGCACTTTGTGTCCATCTTCGGTATTAGCCAGCATCTGCAGTTCCTTCCCAAGCATTGAGCTGATAATTGGCAAGTTGTACTGTCGGGGTGAAGTGGCGGGCAGGATGTGGGCTGGTTGTTCATCCCCGTTATGTGTTGCCTTGTGTGTTCCATGACCTGCAAGGATCAGGAGACGAGCTACACCATCATTAAATCCAAAGAGACGGAGATCTTGGTGGATGGTCTGAAGCCGACGACAACCTACATCTTTCAGATCCGAGCCCGCACTGCCGCGGGTTATGGGGGATACAGTCGGAAATTTGAATTTGAAACCAGCCCGGTCTGTAAGTCATTTTACTCTCTTTTTGCGCTGGAGAGCTGCTAAAAACCTTTCTGCCGACGGATTGAGTATTTATCACCCGTTGTCTTGTCTCTGCAGTGCCATCACCTTTCCGCCAATCACCTTTTCGATCTATAAATTGCCAACGAGCTTGTGTGCAATTTAACAAAAGCCTCGTTACGAAGATTAAAAATGCAATCTGAGCAGATCACTTGAAATATTACAACGGTGCAGGGAAAGTGATGGCATTAATAAATATGTGTAATAGCTGCTCTTCCAAGAGCTGAGGACTGGAGCTATTTGTAAAAGGCTTCATGTCACCGTGTGTGTTGGCACAGTCGGGATAAATCAGATCCTCTTCAGTCGATTTAATGTCTAATTTTGCTCAACAGCATTAGAGTCCATTGCCTAACACTGATCGGCCACTGATTGGCCAGATGTCAACTTCTTTACATCGGCGAAACCAAACGCAGGCTCGGCGATTGCTTCACTCAACACCTGCGCTCGGTCCGCATTAACCAACCTGATCTCCCGGTGGCCGAGCACTTCAACTCCCCCTCCCACTCCCAGTCTGACCTTTCTGTCATGGGCCTCCTCCAGTGCCATAGTGAGGCCCACCGGAAATTGGAGGAACGGCAGCTCATATTTCGCCTGGGCAGCTTGCAGCCCAGCGGTATGAACATCGACTTCTCCAACTTTAGATAGTTCCTCTGTCCCTCTCTTCCCAGATCTCCCTCTATCTTCCTGTCTCCACCTATATCCTTCCTATGTCCCGCCCCCCCTGACATCAGTCTGAAGAAGGGTCTCGACCCGAAACATCACCCATTCCTTCTCTCCTGAGATGTTGCCTGACCTGCTGAGTTACTCCAGCATTTTGTGAATAAATACCGGCCACTTTTGAGGTGTGAGGAGAGGGTGTGAGGGTGCCTGTGGATGGATGGGAAGAGACCTGCCTTCAATCACTGTATGTCTTCACTTGTTGCATGGGCTTGTGCTACATGTGAGGGGGGAAGCGGATGGGAACTACATTGATTCCCACCTCACTGTCGCCCACCTTGGGCGGCACGGTGGCGCAGCGGTACAGCTGCTGCCTTACAGCGCTTACAGCACCAGAGACCCGGGTTCGATCCCGGCCACGGGTGCTGCCTGTACGGAGTCTGTATGTTCTCCCCGTGACCCGCATGGATTTGCTTCAAGATCTTCGGTTTCTTCCCACACTCCAAAGTCGTACATGCTTGTAGGTTAATTGGCTTGGTATAAGTAAGTGTAAATTGTCCCTCGTGTGTGTTTACATAGTGTTAATGTGCGGGGATCGCTGGTCGGCGTGGACACGATGGGCCGAAGGGCCTGTTTCCGTGCTGTATTTCTAAAAGTAAAACTAAAACAACAACAAAAAAACGGTAAGATGGATCTAACCAGCAATGTGTGGGGGGACTCAAAGCCATTCTTTTGTAGGATGGCATCTAATTGGCATCTTATTCTAATGTTCGAGATATCACAAGACATCATGCGCAATGAATTTAAGTGTCTAATTTAACTAAGTTTGGGATGGCACGGTGGCAGAGTAGCAGAGTTGATGCCTTACAACGCCAGAGAACCGGGTTCGATCGACCGGGTTCGGCCGCCCCTGAAAGTGCAGAAGGTAAGATCCTGGTTCACCCTCCCACCGGCCCTGGCAAGAGTGCTCTTCTGAGGACAACCTGGCACAAGTTCCTCTGGCAGTATGCAACGTTGGGAGAAAGAATATTCTCTTCCTCGCTAACCTTGGCAGCTCTGAGAATGTCCGAAGCACACCCCCCTGCTCTTGTAACACTTGGCTCTGTTCTGTGATGTTTTCCAGCCTTGCCTGCCGGGGATCAGAGTCAGATGCCAATTATCGGGGTGTCGGTGGCAGTGGGGATGATCCTGGTAGCGGTTGTCTCTGGCCTGCTGCTCAGCGGAAGGTATGACAATTTTGGTGACCCTATTCACGATCGATGAAAGTGAACATCATTGAAAATGTCACGCTGACTTTTACCCAATAGGCAAGGGAGTTAAGAACTTAAATAGACACATAAAGCTGGGGTAGCTCAGCGGGACAGGCAGCATCTCTGGAGAGAAGGAATAGGTGACGTTTCGGGTCTCGACCCACTTCAGACTCTGCAAGTCTCGACCCGAAACGTCACCCATTCCTTCTCTCCAGAGATGCTGCCTGTCCCGCTGAGTTGCTCTAGCTTTTTGTGTCTGTCTTTGGTGTAAAACAGCATCTGCAGGTTCCTTCCCACACAGACAGTTAAGAATGTTTTTTGCCATATGACCAGAAACAGGACAATGAAGTTCTTATGAGCAGCAGCAGCAGCAGCAGCAAACAGTTTTGTAAACATGGTACGCAATAGGTAATATCTTCTTCTTCTTGCATATGGCGTGCACAGCCTAAACATAGAAACATAGAAACATAGAAAATAGGTGCAGGAGTAGGCCATTCGGCCCTTCGAGCCTGCACCGCCATTCAATATGATCATGGCTGATCATCCAACTCACTATCCCGTACCTGCCTTCTCTCCATACCCCCTGATCCCTTTAGCCACAAGGGCCACATCTAACTCCCTCTTAAATATAGCCAATGAACTGGCCTCAACTACCTTCTGCGGCAGAGAATTCCACAGACTCACCACTCTCTGTGTGAAGAAATGTTTTCTTATCTCGGTCCTAAAAGACTTCCCCCTTATCCTTAAGCTGTGACCCCTGGTTCTGGACTTCCCCAACATAAAGTTGTAGGTCGAGGGTAGACATCCGGGCCAGGGCAGCATCAGTTGCTGGATGGATGGCCTTGATGTTTTTGTTTGTTTATAGGTAATATAATGCACAAACAAAAAAAGTTCTATATGAAAAAAAGCAATACAGTGCCAAAACAAAACAAAGCCCAAAATCCTTAGTGCAACCAAGGCAGTTCATAGTTAGGTGCTTAGTTGGTGTTTCGTTGTGTTCAATAGCCTGACGGTTGTCGAGAAGAAGCTGTTCCAGAACCTGCACGTTACTGATTTCAGTCTCCTGTACCTTCTTCCTGATTCCAGGAGTGAAATGAGTATGTGGTCAGGGTGGTGTAAGTCCTTGATCATGCTGACTGCTTTCTTGAGACAATAGACAATAGACAATGGATGCAGGAGTAGGCCATTCGGCCCTTCGAGCCAGTACCGCCATTCATTGTGATCATGGCTGATCATTCTCAATCAGTACCCCGTCCCTGCCTTCTCCCCATACCTCCTGACTCCGCCATCCTTAAGAGCTCTATCTAGCTCTCTCTTGAATGCATTCAGAGAATTGGCCTCCACTGCCTTCTGAGGCAGACAATTCCACAGATTCACAACTCTCTGACTGAAAAAGTTTTTCCTCATCTCCGTTCTAAATGGCCTACCCCTTATTCTTAAACTGTGGCCCCTTGTTCTGGACTCCCCCAACATTGGGAACGTGTTTCCTGCCTCTAACGTGTCCAACCCCTTAATAATCTTACACGTTTCGATAAGATCTCCTCTCATCCTTATAAGATCTCCTCTCATCCTTATAAGATCTCCTCTCATCCTTCCATTGTAAGGACACCGTCCATTGTAAATCCCTTCAATGGTGGCCAGATCTGTGCCCAGATCTGTGCCCATGACAGACTGGGCAGCCTGCACCACTTTGTGGAATCACCTTTGTTCCTGGGCATTCGAGTTGCTTCTTTGTTCGAGTCTTCGGTGCTTGAGTTTATTTCATGGCAAAAGACTTTGCCAATAACCAATTTCAAAGAAAAGTATTCCCCCCCCCCCCCCCCCCCCCCCCCCCCCCCACCCCCATTCCCACAAATGTACTTGCTTTTATTGAGATTTTACTCGTAAACAGAGCATACTGTTTATGTGGATGGATTCTGAGTGAGAAACCTACTATGACAGTCCTACTACTGGCCACATCTTCCCATCTCCACCCCTGTCTGCTTTCCACAGAGACCGTTCCCACCACAACATCCTGGTCAACTCGTCCCTTCCCACCCGAACCACGCCCTCCCCAGGTACCTTCCCCTGCAACTGCAGGAGGTGCAACACCTGTCCTAAACCCCCTCCCCCCGCTCGACTCCATCCAAGGACCCAGACAGTCTTTTCAGGTGAGGCAGAGGTTCACTTACAACTCCTCCAACCTCATCTACTGTATCCGCTTATTCCAGGTGTGGACTCATATCTTGGCGAGACCAAGCGCAGGCTCGGCGATCGTTTCGCTGAACACCTCCGCTCAGTTCGCCTAAACCTACCTGAACTCCCAGTTGCTCAACACTTTAACTCCCCCTCCCATTCCCATACTGACCTTTCTGTCCTGGGCCTCCTCCATTGTCAGAGTGAGGCCCAGCACAAACTGGAAGAACAGCAGCTCATATTTCGCTTGGGCGGCTTACAACCCGGCTGTATGAATATTGATTTCTCTAACTTCAAGTAACCTTTGCATCCCCTTTCTCTCTGACCCTTCCCCAACCTACATTTTATCACTGTGCCACCCACTCCCCTGACATCGGTCTGAAGAAGGGTCTCGGCCCGAAACGTCACCCATCCCTTCTCTCCAGAGATGCTGCCTGTGCCGCTGAGTTACTCCAGCATTTTGTGTCTAACAGTGCCATACCCAAAACGTCTTGGCTGAATTTGTGAAGGTTATGGAGGCTTTGGAGAGAGTGCAGATCAGACTCTGGCCTGGATTAAAGGGTACAAAGAGAGTTTGGTCAAATTTGGATTGTTTCCTCTGGAACGTCAGAGGCTGAGGGGAAAACTGACAGAAACATAACATTATGAGAGGCATAGATAGGATTCGTCATCAGAACCGTGAAATTTCAAAGCCTAGTGACCACAGTTTTAAGGTGAGTGGGGCAAAATTTAAAGGTGCCTGGAACTTGCTGCCAGGAGTGGTAGAGGAGGCAGACACAATATTGTGTTTAAGAGGCTTTTAGATAGTCAAATGGACAATAATAGGTCGGAATGGGAATGAATTGGGGAATACACTTTTGGGTATGCAAGTCTCGTTCTTCTGTGCTCTTGAAACATTTGTGACCTGAAAGCACACAGTGGACAGACACGAAAAGCTGGAGTTACTCAGTGGGCCAGGCAGCAGTTCTGGGGAAAAGGGAATAGGTGACATTTCGGGTCGAAAACCTTCTTCAGACTGAGAATCAACGGAGAGGGAATCGAGAGATATAGCAGTTACATAGAACAAATGAATGAAAAATATGCAAAAAGCAACTATAATCAAGGAAAGGTGGTCCATTGTTGGCTGTGGAGTAGGAGATAACGAGGTGATACAAACAAGGAAACTCAGCAGGTCAACAATGAAACTAGTACGACGACTAGGTTCGGGGAGAGACGGAGAGAGAGGGGATGCAAAGGTTACTTGAAGTTAGAGAAATCAATATTCATACCACCAGGTTGCAAGCAGCCCAAGTAAAATATGAGGTGCTGTTCTCCAATTTGCATTTGGCCTCACTCTGACAATGGAGGAGGCCCAGGACCAGAAAGGTCAGTATGGGAATGGGAAAGGGAGTTCAAGTGTTTGGCAACCGAGAGATCGCGTAGGCCAAGGTGGACTGAGCGGAGGCATTCAGCGAACACTTCTACAAACATTGCCTGAGATTTATGCACGGAAAATAGTCGTGAGAATAGTCGACTACGTCTTTGAAAGGTGGGAGGAAACCGGAGCACCTGGAGAAAACCCAAAGTGCAATATAAGAAGTGTTAATATAAATGACATAGAACATTGGACCCAATAAAGACCCTTGCATAACACCACTGGTCACAGGCCTCCAGTCAGAAAAATAACCCTCCACTACCACCCTCTAACTCCTTTAGAGTCATAGACTGATACAGTGTGGAAACAGGCCCTTCGGCCCAACTTGTCCACATAGCCCAACATGTCCCATCTACACTAGTCACACCTGCTCGCATTTGGTCCATATCCCCCCTATCCATGTACTTGTCTAACTGATTCTTAAATGTCGGGATAGTCCCTGCCTCAACTACCTCCTCTGGCAGCTTGTTCCATACACCCACCACCCTTTGTGTAAAAGAAGTTACCCCTCAGACTCCTCTTAAATCTTTACCCCTTCACCTTAAACCTGGTCCTCGGTTCCCCTATTCTGGGCAACAGACTCTATGCATCTACCCAATCTATTCCTCACATGATTTTATACACCTCTGTAAGATCACCCCTCATCTTCCTGCACTGCAAGGAGTAGAGTCTCAGCCTACTCAACCTTTCCCCATAGCTCAGACCCTCTAGTCCTGGCAACACCCATGCAAGTCTTCTCTGTACCCCTTCCTTTAACCGGGCCAGTGCTGAATCCAGTTGGCTAGCTTACCCATGGATCCCATGAGATCTATCCTTCTGGACTAGCCAACCATGTTGGACCAGGATACCATTTGACACAGCATCTCTGCAGATCTTTTGACAAGGAGCTCTCAAGACTGAAGATGGGTCTCGACCCGAAATGTCACCCATTCCTTCTGTCCAGAGTTGCTGCCTGAGTTACTCCAGCTTTTTATGTCTATCTCAAGATTGCCATGCTCACTTACTGAAAGTTCTGGGGCATGCCATTTTATCCTGCCCTGAGTACGATAAAGAATCTTGTTCATTAATCTACAGTACATACCAAAACGGAGCACATTTTTAATCAGCTAAAATTCCCATGCTTTAAATACTCATAATTCTCTATGGCAATTTAGTCACAGTATTACTTCCCTATTAATCGAGCAAGACCATTTTGAATTTACTCAGAAGTATTTTTTCTCTTTCTTTACATATCTCAAATGTCTAACAGCTTGTTTTATTACAAGCTGATCAGTTGACAGGCATAAAACTGTGTCAGTGAAAGTTTTAAGACGTAACAAAACATTAATTTATCATCTCTGAGAGACTCATAAAAGTATTTGAATAACACGGAGACATAAAAGCAATAAAAAAAAGGCTCAGCTAGTGTTGATTCCAGGAAAATAGAATGAAACAGATGTACCAGTAATTCCCAGAAGACAGCTCACATATACAAACGTGAGCTTAGTTGGGTAGCATGGTGGCTCAGCGGTAGAGCTGCTGCCTTACAGCACCAGAGACTCAGGTTCAATCTTGACTATCAGCACTGTCTGCATGGAGTTTGTCCGTTCTCCCCGTGGCTGCATGGGTTTTCTCCAGGTGCTCTGGTTTCCTCCCACACTCCGTACAGATGTACGGTTTGTAGGTTAATTGGCTTTGGTAAAATTGTGCTTTGGTAAGAAGACGTACAGGTTTGTAGGTTAATTGGCTTTGGTAGAATTGTAAACTTTCCCTAGTGTGTATCGGACAGTGCGAGGATCGCTGGTCAGCACAGACTCTGTGGGCTGAAGGGCCTGTTTCTACGTGGCATCTCCAAACTAAGCTGAACTAGTCGATGTCCTTCATATGAGTGGTGGGCACTGAACTGGAATGCTAAGATGGTTGAGTGTCAAGTGGATGGATTTGCCCTGACAGATTCCAAGCTTTTCCCTTGACCCGACCCAGCATCACTGAAGATATCCCAAAGCTTCCACTGAGCTGATTTTCGTTTTGCAAGAACAGAATGTTGACTTTAATTGATGCCCTGCAGAATAAATCTGACTGATTTACCAGGCAAACAGACCTCCTGTGCGTCACCATGTAAACGTCAGAGAGAGAAAAAAAAATCTTTTACGTACTTTGGTTTTTTTTTGCACGATTCTTTTTGTTTTAAAATTCGTTTTTTGATGGGGAACCAGAGGGAGAGGAGGAACTAACTGAGTGTCCTTATCCCTCAGAGTAACCAGCAAGAATACCTGACCTTCGGGTGAGGAGTGACTAATGGCTCCACGATCCCCTCTCCCTCTCTCCACGTCCAATAATTAATAATAGATTTGAAAGGAACTGATATTAATGATCCTCAATGAACTAATTTAGCCTTTTTAATCTGTTTCTGCCTTCAGATGTAACGCAGAATACGCAGAGTAATGTGTAATTATGACTCATTGCAATAAATGAAGTGTTATGATTCAGACGTGCCATTTATCTTGTTGGAGTCGGGATGAGAGATTCAGGTGGTAATTCATCATACACCTGGTCGAATAAAAGTTTGTTTCCAAAGGGTTTACTCATCACATTATTCCTACTTTATCCATCTGCCATTGTCATTTAAACCTGCAGAGATAACACATGTGCGTCTCCAAGGTCGCACCTTAATATGATAGGAAATAATCTGTCAAAGTGACCAGGTTTATCTGAGCGCTTTATAAGCCCTGCGACTGTGCAGCATTTTTTTCCCCCCCATTTATCTTTCATCTTGTGCATCGATTGCTTTTATAAGAAAAGCTGTTCAAAGAATATTGAACGTACGCCATAGGAGAATTACAGCAGAGGAACAGGTCCTATGGCTCACGATGCCCGTCCCGAACATGATGCCAAGCGAAACTAATCGCACCTGGCTGCACATGACACTTATCGCTCCATCAGTCCATCGAAAGGCATCTTAAACACCAATTACAGGTTTGCCGCCATGGCAGCTAGGTGGCGCAGTGGTAAAGTCGCTGCCTTACAGCGCCAGAGACCCGAGTTTGATCCTGACTACGGGTGCTGTCTGAATGGAGTTTGCACGTTCTCCCCGTGACCTGCGTGGGTTTTCTCTGGGAGCTCCGGTTTCTCCCAACATTCCGAAGATGTACAGGTTTGAAGGTTAATTGTCTTCTGTAAAAATTGTCCCCAGATGTAGGATAGAATTGACACGTGGGTGATCGCTGGTCTGTGCGGGCTCAGTGGGCCGAAGGGCCTGTTTCCATGCTGTATCTCTAAACTAAACTACACCACTGCTAGCTACGCGTTCCAGACACCCACCTTCCTCTGTGCGGAGAAAAAAAAGCCTGTCCTTGCATTATTTTTTTATGTCCTGTGGTGATTATCATTTCATGTATGGATAAAATTCAGTGGGTCATAAAAAACCATCCTCATTCTTTGAAACCTCATAAAAAGAACCCCTGAAAAGATTGAAACAAAACAGGAGAAAACTTCAGCTTTTGACCTTCAAATGAAATGTTCGCTCCTGCTCTGAAAATGAAGACTAAACAGAGATGGATGGCATTCCATCTCTGCTGCGGTTTCATGTTGCACGTCATTTGCAAAGACCTTGTTGTGTGCGCACAGTGACATTAGTTTTGCTGGTGGGGATATTTTTTCAAACGCAGCTATAATCTCTTGCACAGATGTGGCTTTTTACATGGAAGGACCTCTCGAGGCTCCGTTCTGCCACACATGTCTTTGCCACTGCGATCCAGAACCTTAAGCCGAGCAGGACATAGAACATAGAAAATAGGTGCAGGAGTAGGCCATTCGGCCCTTCGAACCTGCACGGCCATTCAATATGATCATGGCTGATCATCCAACTCAGTATCCCGTACCTGCCTTCTCTCCATACCCCCTGATCCCTTTAGCCACAAGGGCCACATCTAACTCCCTCTTAAATATAGCCAATGAACTGGCCTCAACTACCTTCTGTGGCAGAGAATTCCACAGATTCACCACTCTCTGTGTGAAAAAAAACGTTCTCATCTCGCTCCTAAAAGACTTCCCCCTTATCCTTAAATTGGATCTCGATGACAAATGCTACCACACCCAGTGTCTATCTGACTCTGACCTGACGCTTGAATTGAAGTGCCTATGATTAATGGATGGTGTTTGCTTTAAACCAGGCGATGTGGGTACAGTAAAGCCAAGCAAGACCCCGAAGAGGAGAAGATGCACTTCCACAATGGTCACAGTGAGTCAAATATCAGCTAGTACAATATGGATTTCAGAGATGGTGGGGAGGGGGTGGGGGGGGGGGGGGTGGGGGAGGTAAGAGATACATCTGGAGAAGTTCGTTTGAAGTTCATCGCTATCCGTCCGGCTTCAAATGAAATAAAGCAGCAATGTTCTTTTCTTTTCGAGTATCCGCTGATTTTTAAAAGGTTTCTCTTTTACAGCTTGCAGATGGAATGTCATAGAATAATTCTTGTGTTGCCGAATAATCCTGTCCTGGTATTGTGCAGGAACCTTTATAAGGAGTAAATCAGGAGATATAATGCTGATAAAGGCTATTGTGTTCACTGCGCTAATGTTACTGAAGCCTGGTTCTCCAACTCTAAGGACCTGACCATAATTCCACTGCTGAGACCTTACAGTCAAATGTCAACCTGAGATTCTGATCCACAAAGTCTGATAGTCCAAACTTGTTCCAGCATAAATCTGGCCACTGCTGTAGCAAGACTGCGGGTGAATATGAACCCAAATAAGACAATTGTAGTATTGCATCAAAGTTTGTTCTCTTAAACTTTAGGCTATGGTCAGTGGTGGTTGTGTTGATCAGGTTAGCCTTTCTGATTGACCACCAGAAGATCCTTGTGGAGGGAGGAACTGCAGATGCTGGTTTAAACTGAAGATAAACACAAAATGCTGGAGTAACTCAGCGGGACAGGCAGCATCTCTGGAGAGTAGGAATGGGTGACGTCATTCCTACTCTCCAGGAAGGAACTGTAGATGCAGCCTGTGCAGCATTTCGTGTCTTCCAGAAGATGCTTCCCTGATCTCCAGAAATGGCACTGAATTGAGAGATGGGCTTCAAATAAATTGTCTATTTGGCTTTTAAATCGACAAATGTAATCACTTTCTGGAACAGGGAGAGGTGAGATGTGTTGGGACACCAGGGTTCTCCGCCACCAAACACTTCTCTCTTGAACTTTTGAGGATCTTAAATCCAGTGAAAGTTCATCATTTCTGGGAGTCCCCCTTTTAACCTCAACGGTTTTGGATATGTCTTCACCAGATCTCTCAGGTCCCAAATGATCAGATGCTCGCACTTTCCCATCACTGACGTTTTTAGTGATGGTAGAAAGATGCCAGAGGTTCCTTTGTGTCTTTGATAGCCTGCTGGTATTTAGATAAATAAAACACCAAAATGAAGGCAGAAAATGTCGGAAACACACAGCAGCTCAGGCCTTTATTAAAATCTGACAATGTGAACTTTAACCACATGATTTTTTCTATTACAAATCTCAAATTGTGGAGTACAGAGGCAAATAAATAAATGATGGTCTTTGTCCCAAACATTTTGGGGGGCACTGTAGTTCTTAGGGCTAACGGAATCAAAGGATATTGGGAGAAAGCAGGAACTGGGTACTGACTTTGGATGATCAGCCATGATCATATTAAATGGCGGTGCTGGCTCGAATGGCCGAATGGCCCACTCCTGCACCTATTTTCTACGTTTCTATACGGAAACAGGCCCTTTGGCCCACCGAGTCCATGTCGACCAGCGATCCCCGCACAGTAAACTATCCTACACACTAAGGACAATTTACAATTTTACCAAGCCAATTAACCTACAAACCTGCACGCCTTTGGAGTGTGGGAGGAAACAGGAGCATCCGGGGAAAACCCAAGCAGTCACAGGGAGAACGTACAAACTCCGCACAGACAGCACCCATAGTCAGGATCATACCTGGGTCTCTGGCGCTGTAAGGCAGCAACTCTACCGCTGCACCACCGTACCACTCAAAGCATGCAGGTTTGTAAAAAGCCCCGAGAACGTAGAGAGTGGATGAGAAAGTACGATGACATAGAATTAGTGTTGGTGGGTAAATGATGATCAGCGTGTTCTTGGTGGACTGCAGGCTCTGTTTCCACACGGTATCTTTGAACCAATTCAATCAATCAGCCAGTGTTATGTGTTGCCAATGGCATGGCTGTAGGACATATCCAGCAGGCCAGACTGTACTATTTGTGCAGCGGTAGAGTTACTGCCATACAGCGCCAGAGACCCTGGTTCGAACCTGACTATGGGTGCTGTCCGTACGGAGTTTGTACGTTCTCCCCGTGACCCGCGTGGGTTTTCTCCGAGATCTTCGGTTTTCTCCCACACTCCAAATACGTACAGGTTTGTAGGTTAATTGGCTTGGTGTAAATGTAAATGTAAAATTGGCCCAAGTGTGTGTGTTGGATAGTGTTAATGTGCGGGGATCGCTGGGCGGCGCGGACTCGTTGGGTCAAAGGGCCTGTTTCCACGCTTTATCTCTGAACTCATCTAAACTGAAATCACAGTCGAATCCCCAGCATAAATGGCTAGCTCTGATACACAGAACAGTGGAAAATAGAGATACCTGAAGTTGCAGAATTCAATATGCAATATTCAATACGTTGGAGGTATTTATTTCACAAAATGCTGGAGTAACTCAGCAGGTCAGGCAGCATCTCAGGTGAGAAGGAATGGGTGACATTTCGGGTCGAGACCCTTCTTCAGACTGATGTCAGGGGGGCGGGACAACTCAGTGGGACAGGCAGCATCTCTGAAGTACATGGATAGGTGACATTGTGGATGAGGTCCCCCTCTTCAGACTGATCCCATCTGACATCTTCAGGCCGAAGAAGGATCCCGACCCCAAACATTTCATTACAAGGTGATTAGCCAGAACATCGATGCTCAGATCACAAGATAGGCGATATATTTTCTTTTGTGTAAAACAGCTATGAGTAGAAGACAAAGTCCTGGAGGGGCTTTGCGGGTCAGGAATCATCTCTGGAGGAACGGATCGGCGATGTTTCGGGTCAGGACCCTTGGTTAGACTGAAGAAGTCAGATGAAATCAGTCTGAGGAAGTCGAAACGTCACCCATCCATGTCCTGAAGATGTCAGATGGAATCAGTCTGAAGAGGTGTCCTCATCCAAAACGTCACCCGTCCTTGTCCTCCAGAGAAGCTGCCTGACCCGCTGAGTTACTCCAGCACTCGGTGTTCTGTGCAAGATTCCAGCATCTGTGGCTCCTCCATGCCGTCTCCGGCAGACAGCCACGATCCCAGGTGTGGTAGAAGAAGTGTGGTTCCTCGAATATGTGCCCGGCTTCGCTGTGACAGTGCGGAAGGCCACGGGGAGGTCAGGGTGGGAGAGGGATGTATGTGGCAGGCAACTGTGGAAGCTCAGGGTCACCCCTTGCGCATTGGTTGCAGGTGGGCCTCACAGTGATTGCCCATCTGGGTGTTTGGATTACTGTGACTCAGCGAGACCTCATAAATAATAAGTCTTGTGTATGAAGGAACTGCAGATGCTGGTCTAAACCAACGATAGGCACAAAATGCTGGGGTAATTAGTCTTGCCTGCAGTGTGAATGACTCATGCACTCGTGTCCAACACCATGCTCCATGGTGGAGGCACCAAAGTAATCTTGCTTTTCACTGTAAATTTCTCACTGTGAAACTTCTCTTTATTCACTTCGATTCTCACTGTTTTTGCTTTAATGGTGTTTATAGACAGAAAGTGCGATACTGAGGGAGACCATGATCTCGTGTTCCTGATCTATTCCAAGATCCAGTTTTTTCTCCTTTCTTCAACCAACAACCTCAGTGATACTTACACGTTGATGTGATCCTGCTTTGTTCACTCTGTGCGTTTCGCAGGCTCATAAGTCTTCTCTCTCTCTCTCTCTCTCTCTCTCTCCCCCTCCCTCCCTCCCCCTCCCCCTCCCTCTCCCTCTCCCTCTCCCTCTCCCTCTCCCTCTCCCTCTCCCTCTCCCTCTCCCTCTCCCTCTCCCTCTCCCTCTCCCTCTCCCTCTCCCTCTCCCTCTCCCTCTCCCTCTCCCTCTCCCTCTCCCTCTCCCTCTCCCTCTCCCTCTCCCTCTCCCTCTCCCTCTCCCTCTCCCTCTCCCTCTCCCTCTCCCTCTCCCTCTCTCCCTCTCTCTCCCCCTCTCTCCCCCTCTCTCCCCCTCTCTCCCTCTCTCTCTCCCCCTCTCCCTCTCTCCCCCTCTCCCCCTCTCTCCCTCTCCCCCTCCCCCTCTACCCCTCTCTCCCCTCTCTCTCTCTCTCTCTCTCTCTCTCCCCTCTCTCTCTCTCTGTCACCTGCTTTACCATTGTGGCCACTTCATTTCAGAAACCCCAACCTCTGATCGAGTTTATTTCTAACTGCGGTCTAATGTCATTGCCAAACTTCTCTCGGCAAACTGTTGTAAAATAAATCAGATTACTCTGTAATTGTAATATGTCCAAACTCTTTGTACAAACGAAGGAAGCAGTCGACTATGATTCCATTGTAAACTACGAAGCCATTGTGGAACGGTTTCAGTCACAGGGCAGAATGTGGCGTTGAGATTACAATCAGATCTCGTTGGTGCCGGAACGGGCTAGAGGGGCCGAGTGGCCTGACCCCTTATAACTTGCATGTTCATATGTTTGTATGTAACTCTCACTGCAGAAAATTGAGCACAGTAACCATGAGTCAAGAGTGTTTTCTTGTCATATGTCCCAGATAAAGCAATGAAATCCGTACTTGCAGGACAGTAATTCACTGCTGGTAATGAGAGACTGGTGTTCTGGGACAGGCAATGACTTTTAACTGAGATGCTGAAACATAGTCTGTCTGCTCTCTCAGATAGACGGGAAATATTCTCCAGGTTCTCCTGGACTCTGATCAATGTTTATTCCTCAGCCTATGTTTCAGACTGCTGGGCATTCATCTCATTGCATTTTGTGAGACTTTGCTGTGTACAAATCAGACGTGTGCATCCCCATTTCATTGCAAAGTGCTTGGCTGAAACATGGACACGAAGACCACCGGATAAGCGTAAGCTCCGCTTTTCTTTGTGCAAAATCACCTCTTTGTAGAACACAAAGGGCTGGAGGAACTTCACGGGGGTCAGGCAGCATCTGAGGAGGGAATAGGCAGACGATGCTTTGGGCCATAAGAAACTGTCAGTGCGGGACTCATGCGCAAAACATAGGGTGCTGGAAAAACAGAAGGATCCTGACCCAAAATGTCGTCCATTCCCTCCACAGATGCTGACTGACCAGCTGAGTTCCTCCAGCACTTCGTGCCTTGTTCAAGGATTCCAGCATTTGTGGTTTCACCCATTAAGAGAGTTTTCCTTTCAATTTTTGCCTTGAATATACAATATTAATTGATTCATTCCAATTAAAACAAAAAAAAAATTAAGTGTTCTCTGGTGGTAAATGTATTTTGAATAAGTGATGAGAAAATTCAAAGCATGCTCATGTTTTGCTTCCAACAAGGTCCAACCTAAATTTAAACTGAGAGAGGAAGTGCTTGTTTTATCTGCCACCTTTTAAAGTGCTTTATGGCCATTGTGGATCTTGTAGGAAACATGACACCATCTCCGCACAGGAAGCCCCACAAACACAGATCTGACAATGATTGAATAGTCTGCTTTATGTTATATATTTATTAAGGAGTGCATGTGAGGTGGGGCTCCTCTAATAACCCTTTGCTCTCCATCTGGATTCTTCACTAGTCAGGATCTTGAGTTCTTCGTCAGTCAGGGTATTGATTAAAGAAATGTGTAGGAAGGAACTGTGCATGCTGGGTAAAACTGAACATAGACACAAATGACAGTCCATTGAGTATAGATGTTGGGGCGCCATGTTACAGTTGTACAAGACATTGGTGAGGACACATGTGGAGCATTGTGTTCAGACCTGGTCACCCTGGAATAGGAAGGATGTCATTAAGTTGGAAAGAGTGCACAGAAGACTTATGAGGATGTTGCCAGGACTTGGCAGGCCTGGACTATAGGGAGAGATTGGGCAGGCTAGAGCTTTATTAGAGCACAGGAGGTGATCTTATAATAATAATAATGCATTACATTTATATAGCGCTTTTCTAAACACTCAAAGACGCTTTACAGGGTTTACTAAAACATAGAAAATAAAATAAATAGATAAATAAGTAAACGAACAGAAAAGAAAAAATAAGGTGAGGTGACCGTCAGTGGTTGAAGGCAGTGCTGAACAGGTGAGACTTCAGTGATGTTTTGAATGTGGTGAGTGAGGAGGAGTCTCTGATGGTCTGAGGTAGTGAGGTCCAGAGTGTGGGAGCAGCGATGGAGAAAGCCCTGTCCCCCCAGGATCTGAGTTTGGTCCAGATGGGGGGGGACAGGAGGTTAGCAGCAGCAGAGCGGAGGGTATGGGTGGGAGTGTGTCTGTGGACGAGGTCAGTCAGGTAGGATGGGGCCAAGTTATGGAGGGCTTTGTAGGTCATGAGGAGGATTTTGTACTGGATTTTGTACTGGATCTTATAGAGGTGTATGACCATGAGAAGAATTGATAGGCTGAATGCACCTAGTCCTTTACCCAAGGTAGGCGAATCAAGAATCAGAGGACATAGGTTGAGAGGTGAGAGGGGAATGATTTAATAGGAACCTGCGGGGCAACTATTTCACTCAGTGGGCATATGGAATGGGCTGCCAGAGGAGATAGTTGCGGCAGGAACAATAACATTTAGGAGGCACCTGGACAGGAACATGGACAGGAACGTGGATAGGAAAGGTTCAGTGGGATATGGGTCAAATGCAGGCAAGAGGGAATAGCTTAGAAGGGGCATCTTGGACAAGTTGGGCTGAAGGGCCTGTTTCTGTGCTGTATATCTATAAGTGCAAACAAGGCCTTATGAAATGATTTCATCTGAAGGATGGAACCTTGTAATTGGGCAGCTCTACTGGCAGTGGAATTTGTCTGGATTTCTGCCTTCAATGCACAGCATTGAACAGATACAACTAACATTTTGAAAACCCACATATGGTGCCTTCTGTGCAATGTTCCTCATTTCAAAACTCCTCATACTTCACACATAATGACGAGGCACTACTTTAAGTTGCTCGCCATTCAGCTTCTTTACTGCCTGATCTGTGCTTGTTTGGATACCCTTCCTGCGTGTGTTCTCCTTTCTACATTTTTCAAGACTTGGCTTTCACTCTTTAGCCTGACTTTTTAATTATTAAATAGTCATTCTGAGATCTGGATCGCCCTATTTACAATAAAGTGTATGATCTCTTTGTTCAATGTAAATTAACGACTTTTCAATAAATGTTACTCGAACATTTGATAAAAGTTATCTTTGCATTTGATATTTCTCTTCCTGGGTTCTTTATACATTTAAATTTGTGTTTTATGTGCCTCACCAGCGCAACCCTCCACCTGAAACCACCCCTCACCACAACACATAGACACACACACACACACACACACACACACACACACACACACACACACACACACACACACACACACACACACACACACACACACACACACACACACACACACACAAATGAAAGCCTCAGAACACATGACATTGATAAACTAACCAAATCAAGCACTCACTCATATACACAACAAACATGATGTCATGCTCATGCCCGCACACACACACACACACACACACACACACACACACACTTACACACACTCACACACACACACTCACACACACTCACACACACACACACACACTCACACACACTCACACACACTCACACACACACACTCACACTCACATTTACACTCACAAACACTCACTCACTCACTCACACACACACACACTCACACACACTCACACACACACAAACACACACACTCACACACACTCACACACTCACACACACTCACACACACACACAAACACACACACTCACACACTCACACACACACACACTCACACACAAACACACACACACACACTCACATTTACACGCACACTCACAAACACTCACTCACTCACACACACACACACACACACACACACTCACACACTCACTCAGATATATACACACCATACACATACACACAAACACTCAAACTCACTCATACACACACACATACACACACGCATATATACTTACACACACAAAATGTGTTTTGCCAAGTATTCATTCTTTGTGAAGTGTTGCAATTTAAATCGTATGAATCTCTTGGGTATTTATTCACAAAATGCTGGAGTAACTCAGCGGGTCAGGCAGCATCTCAGGAGAGAAGGAATGGGCGACGTTTCGGGTCGAGACCCTTCTTCAGACTTGAATCTTCTCCAGAATCTCTTGAATCTCTTCGCTCTTCCTTGATAAACCCTGGTCCACTGGCAGGACTGAGATTGTGCCTCAGTAGAGGCTGGCTGGAATACAACAACTCAGCACTGACTACAGACTCCATGAAGTGTCATGGCATCAGATCAAGGAGGAACAGGGTAACTCAGTAGTGGTTATCAACTAGTGCTCTCCTCTGGATGATGAGCTAGTAATCCAACTATGATAAATGCGCAACTGAACCTACCTAACGACAAGAGAGTGGCCCTGACCTCCCATCCACCTCATTGTAGACCCTCGGACTATCTTTAATCGGACTTTACGGGACTTTATCTTGCACTAAACGTTATTTCATTTATCCTGTGCCTGCACACCGTGGACAGCTCGATTGTAATCATGTATATTCTTTCCACTGACTGGAAAGCAGGCAACATAACAGCTTTTCACTGTGCCTTGGTACATGTGACAATAAACTAAAATAAACTAACCTAAACTTAGGGCGGCAGTGGTAGAGTTGCTGCCTTACAGCGCCAGAGACCCTGGTTCGATCCTGACTACGGGTGCTGCCTGTGCAGAGTTTCTTCCCACACGCCAAAGACGTAGGCTACTTGGCTTCGATAAATCTTAAATTGTCCTCAGTGCATAGAATATGCCAGTGTTTGGGAATCGCTGGTTGGCGTGGACTCGGTGGACCAAAGAGCCTGCTTCCGCTCTGTATTTTAAAACTAAACTAAACTAAACTAAACTAAACTAAAGTAAACTAAAGATGTGTTCAAAATCAGAGGGCATGGGTTTAAGGTGAGAGGAAGAAGGTTTAGATGGGATCTGAGGGGTAAACCTTTGACAGTTGTAATCTGGAGTAGAAGGTGTTGGAGGTGGGAACAGTAACAACATAAAAGAGGTGTCTGGACAGGTACTTGAATGATTAGGGCCTGGAGGGATATGGAATCAATCTAGGCAAGTGGGATTAGTATACAGGCAATTCAAAGACAAGGGGATGGGCTTTATAATTCTGAGAAGTACAGACATTCCCCGCCTTACAAAATAGCCAATTTAAGTAAACTGAGGTAAACAATTCTGTACTCAGTCCCTAGTGGAATCAAGGCAGTTTGCAATTTCCACAACACTACGACCACTCGAATTTACGTTTGAAAGAAGCCGCCAATGGTGACGATGCTTACCCAGAAGGCCGTGCTCCCCAGCCCCGGATCCAAGTGCTGGAGTAACTCAGCGGGCCAGGCAGCATCTCTGGAGAACATGGACAGGCGACGTTTCGAGTCGGGACCCTTCTTTAGACTCAGTGAGTTATTTCGGGACAGGGAATGGGGACGGTGATTCCAACTTACGTAAAATGGGACTTACATAAAGGGTTGACGGAACGTAAACCTTTGGGCTGAAGGGCCTGTTGCTTTGCTCTACAACTCAATGAGAGTGGGATGGGAGGGGATGTTATAGAAACATATAAAATTATTAAGGGATTGGACACGCTAGATGCAGGAAACATGTTGCTGATTTTGGGGGAGTGCAGAACCAGGGGCCACAGTTTAAGAATAAGGGGTAGGCCATTTAGAAGTGAGATGAGCAAAACCTTTTTCACCCAGAGAGTTGTGAATCTGTGGAATTCTCTGCCTCAGAAGGCAGTGGGGGCCGATTCACTGGATGCATTAAAAAGAGAGTTAGATAGAGCCCTTAGGGTTAGCGGAATCAAGGGATATAGGGAGAAGGCAGGAACGGGGTACTGGCTCGGAGGGCCGAATGGCCTACTCCTGCACCTATTTTCTATGTGTCTATGTATCTGTGACTCCACGTCGCTAAGACAACACCCAGTCCTCACTGTGGGCGGTGATCTTCAGTGGGCCCTGAAGCACTGCTAATATGATGGCTGGCCAAGTTCTGCCAAGTTGTCCTTTTAGATTTAGATTTAGAGATACAGCATGGAAACAGGCCCTTCGGCCCACCGGGTCCGCGCCGCCCAGCGATCCCCGCACATTAACACTATCCTACACACACTAGGAACAATTTTTACATTTGCCCAGCCAATTAACCTACATACCTGTACGTCTTTGGAGTGTGGGAGGAAACCGAAGATCTCGGAGAAAACCCACGCGGGTCACGGGGAGAACGTACAAACTCCTGGGGAGTTGGTACATTCTCCCCATCCACCATTCCTTTGGGATAGATTCATGACAGATCAAATCCAGACTCTGCCAGACTCACACAGTGTTCGTGGAGTGCCTACAATTAGTAAAGATTGCAGGGCACTAATGATTATCATAAAGTAGAGGGAGTAGCATTGACTCTGTTTGTAATGTAAATGAGTCTTGTAAGTACTGCCACCTGCCTTTGTCCGACCAAGAAGGTGCACTCCCAGAGTGCATCTTGCTTTAGTCCCCACCGGTTCAATCTTTGCCCTCTCCACCATCCTTGCACTATCACCTTGAATTGCAAACTACCAAATTATTACGTTGTTATTAAGGGTGTCGGGTGGGGTAGCGGTAGAACTGCTGCCTTACAGCGCCAGAGACCCCAGCTTGATCGTGACCATGGGTGCTGTCTGTATGGAGCTTGTACGTTCCCCCGTGACCTGCGTGGGTTTTCTCCGAGTGCTCCGGTTTCCTCCATCACCCCAATGACATACAGGTTTGTAGATTAATTGGCTTCAGTAAATTGTAAATTGTCCCCAGCGTGTGTAGGACAGTGCTAGTGTGCGGGGTGATCGCTGGTCGGCACGGACGCAGCGGGCCGAAGGGCCAGTTTCAATAATAGACAATAGACAATAGGTGCAGGAGGAGGCCATTCGGCCCTTCGAGCCAGCACCGTCATTCAATGTGATCATGGCTGATCATTCTCAATCAGTACCCCGTTCCTGCCTTCTCCCCATACCCCCTGACTCCGCTATCCTTAAGATACTGTATCTCTAAAGTAAAGTCCAACAACAACAACACAGGGAGACAGAAGCATTTTACAAGCATACAAATATCCTTACAGGTGGAAACTAACCCGCACATGGATGTGATTAGAGTTATCGAGAACAGTCAGCGGAAATGTCAGCCTGACAAAGTTAATTGATTTTGTTTTGAGCAAATTACATTCGGTACACAGTTGGAAATTGCATGGATGGATTTTCACGAAGCATTTGAGGCGAACTCGTGAGGGTGTTTGTGCCTATTAAGTCACACTGCCTGTTTAACTCAATTTCACCCTCTTTTCGTGCACTAAATGTGTACCATCAACATCCACTCAGATTCCTTGCAGAAACACAGGGGAAAAAGCATCCACTCACACCAACGCACTAGAAAGACACAAAATGCTGGAGTAACTCAGCGGGACAGGCAGCATCTCTGGAGAGAAGGAAGGGTCTCGACCCAAAACGTCACCCATTCCCTCTCTCCAGGGATGCTGCCCGTTCCCGCTGAGTTACTCCTGCATTTTGTGTCTATCTACATTTTAAACCAGCATCTGCAGTTCCTTCCTACACACCGACGCAATGGTGTTTTACACCCACGACCACGCACTGAAATGAGACCCTTGTAGTTCTCGTGGGACGCTGCACGCACAGCTCATGACCACTTGGTCATTGTGGGGCTGAGTGTTGGGAGAGTGAACTAACCCCCAGGGTAATGCTGAACAATGGGATGTTGAGTCATTGCTGAAGAAGAGGCTGAAGACACTGCTGAGCGGCACTGTGGTGCAGCGGTAGAGTTGCTGCCTCACAGCGCCAGAGACCCCTGGTTCGATCCTGACTATGGGTGCTGTGTGCAAGGAGTTTGTACGTTCCCCCCGTGGCCTGCTCGAGTTTTCTCTGAGGTCTTCAGTTTCCTCACACACTCCAAAGACGTACAGGTTTGTAGGTTAATTGGCTTGGTATAAAGAAAATGGAAAATTGCGCGTGCACAACGTCACTGAATCTTAGAAGCAGACTTCACTACTCAGTGCGTGTAGGATAGTGTCAAGGTGCGGGGATCACTGGTCAGTGAGGGGATGGTGGGCTGAAGGGCCTGTTTCCGCCATGTATCTTTCAACTGGAGTATTGTGTACCGTTTTGGTCTCCTAATCTGAGGAAGGACATTCTGGCCTTGGAGGGAGTACAGAGAAGGTTCACCAGATTGATCCCTGGGATGGCAGGACTTTCATATGAAGAAAGACTGGATAGACTAGGCTTATACTCGCTGGAATTTAGAAGACTGAGGGGGGATCTTATTGAAACATATAAAATTCTTAAGGGGTTGGAGAGGCTAGATGCGGGAAGATTGTTCCCGATGTTGGGGAAGTCCAGAACCAGGGGTCACAGCTTAAGGATAAGGGGGAAGTCTTTTAGGACCGAGATGAGAAAACATTTCTTCACACAGAGAGTGGTGAATCTGTGGAATTCTCTGCCACAGAAGGTAGTTGAGGCCAGTTCATTGGCTATATTTAAGAGGGAGTTAGATGTGGCCCTTGTGGCTAAAGGGATCAGGGGGTATGGAGAGAAGGCAGGTACAGGTTACTGAGCTGGATGATCAGCCATGATCATATTGAATGGCGGTGCAGGCTCGAAGGGCCGAATGGCCTACTCCTGCACCTATTTTCTATGTTTCTATGTTTCTAACTAAACGAAACTGAACTAAACTCTCTGGGGGGACATCTGAAGAATGGGCTGGCGTGGGGGTGAGTGAAAGTGCTGGGAAAGTGGGACACACAGATCTCCCGCGCATCCCGACTTGCATCTGAGTATTGTTGGCCAGATGCAACACTCAAGTTACTGCATCATGTTGCAGTTCCGTGATGCAATTCTCATGCTGGACTAGCAACTCCAGATGCTGGAATTTTCATGGATTAGCTTAGTTTAGTTTAGTTTCGTTTTTCATTTCGTTTAGTCTAATTTAGAGATGCAGCGTGGAAACAGGCCCTTCAGCCCACTGAGTCCACACCGACCGGTGATCTCCACACACTAACACTGCCCTACACACACTAGGGACAATTTTACACTTATACATTTACACCAAACCAATTAACCTCCACCAATTAACATGCACGTCTTTGGAGGGTGGGAGAAAACCGACGATCTCGGATAAAACCCACGCAGGTCATGGGGAGAACGAACAAACTCCGTACAGGCAGCACCAGTAGACAGGATCAAACCCGGGTCTCTGGCGCTGTAAGGCAGTAGCTCTACCACTGCATCGCCGAGCCCGCCTATTGATTGATACCTTATTATCGCATGTGACATGTCAGAGTGAAATTCTTTCACATACCATGCACAAAGTATGCAAAGAGTCGCCACCTATAGGGCACCGACAAGATTACAAAGTATTCATTCTAGTCCCCAATTGTCTCTCTTTGTTCTCCGCACCAGGTCCCTCTTCGTTCTCAAGGCGACCCTCCCACGGCGAGTGAATCACAAAGTGCCAGTGTAACGCAGCCAGTCAAGCAGCATCTCTGGAGATAGGCACAAAAATGCTGGAGTAACTCAGCGGGACAGACACCATCCCTCTTTTCGCTGCTCCCCCTCTGAGAAACAGCATCGGAATTTCCTTCCTACACACAGCGTCTCTGGAGGATGTAAATTGGCCTGTCCATGTCGTCCACAGACGCTGCCTGACCCGCTGAATTACTCCAGCACTTTGTGTCTCTTGGTATGATATTCTGGCTTCTTGAAGCCACAGTTCACATCTAACGCCTAGACTGTGTTACCGAGGACTCAGATTTGACGTTATTAAACTTTAAGGGGTGGTGCACAGATCCTTCCACATGTGATGAAAGAACGGGTCGACTGGGCTTGTATTCACTGGAGTTTAGAAGGATGAGAGGAGATCTTATAGAAACATATACAATTCTTAATGGATTGGATGGGCTTGATGCAGGAAAAATGTTCCCCATGTTGGGGGAGTCCAGAAACAGGGGTCACAGTTTAAGAATAAGGGGTTGGCCATTTAGGACTGAGATGAGTAAAAACTTTTTCACCCAGAGAGTTGTGAATCTGGAATTCTCTGCCACAGAAGGCAGTGGAGGCCAATTCACTGGATGTTTTCAAGAGAGAGTTAGATTTAGCTCTTAGGACTAAAGGAATCGAGGGATATGGGGATAAAGCAGGAATGGGGAATTGATTTTGGATGATCAGCCATGATCATATTGAATGGTGGTGCTGGCTCAAAGGGCCGAATGGCCTACTCCTGCACCTAATTTCTACATTTTTATGTTTCTACGAAGGGCCTCTGTGGGGTCCTGTGGCATAGTCCGCAGGTTATTACCATTCAGAAGGGCCAGGGATTTCTAGGAGCCATTGGGAACGTTACGTTTTTTTCAATCAGTTCCTTTGTCCACCTGCAATATTGTTGCATGACAGAGCTTGGAATATGCTTGGATTGAGAGGAGTCTGGTGTCAGGCATGTGGATGGGCAAGGCTGCCCCACGTAGCTGGTCAGCTGGAGTGTTGCCTTGGGTGAAGACTCTGAGGTTGGTTCACTTATCTTTCTGGTCAATGTTGCCTGTCAGCAATGTGCTAAGTAATGTGTGGGGTATTCAATAGGAATAAGAGCGCAAGAATGCAAGTCTGAAGAAGGGTCCGACCCAAAACATCGCCTGTCCACTCCCCCCACAGGTCTGCCTGACCTCGCTAAGTTCCTCCAGCACTTTGTGTTTTGCAAATGAATGCAATCCTTTGCTCTTTCTGTCTTTTGCAAGTCCCCATTTTTTTCTTCCAGGCCATTCAGCATCCTTTCCAATGCATATTCAGAGTGAATGTGTGTGTGTGCATGTATGTGTGGGAGTGTGTATGTGTATGTATGTGTGCGCGTGTGTATGTGTGTGTGTGCATGTATGTGTACGTGTGTGTTTGTGTGTGTGTGCATGTATGTGTGCGCCTGTGTATGTGCATGTATGTGTGCACGTGTGTATGTGTGTGCGCATGTATGTGTGAGCGCGTGTATGTGTGTGTGCATGTGCACATCTTATGGTCATCAGACACATTAAGTTGTATAGCGTGGACTGAGAGTGATACAGTGTGGAAACAGGCCCTTTGGCCCAACTTGCCCACACCGGCCAACATGTCCCAGCTACACTAGTCCCACCTGCCTGCGCTTGATCCATATCCCTCCAAATCATGTACCCGTCTATCTGTTTCTTAAATGTTGGGATAGTCCCATCCTCAGCTACCTGCTCTGGCAGCTGGTTCCATACACCCACCAGCCTTAGTGTGAAAAGTTACCCCTCAGATTCCTATTAAATCTTTTCCCCTTCACCTTGAACCTATGTCCTCTGGTCCTCGGTTCCCCTACTCTGGGCAAGAGACTCCGTGCATCTATTCCTCTCATGATTTTATACAGTCGATTCACTCCATGCAATGTTACTTCTCTCCATCAATGTTGCCTGTCCTTGAAGCCAGAGAAGAAATACCTGGGTGCAAATCACAGCTACATTTATCCTATGGAGTTTACATATCAAAAGATTAGATACTGAAAGAATGAATTATTCTTCATTTAAACTCATGCCAGAGTCTTATGTTATTATTGTTGTCATGTCAATTGTCTCAGGAACCATATATATGGTTTACTTCAACAATCTCTCACAGGTTGGTCCTCAAATAAATCACTCCTTTGGGTATGAATTGTTTTGTCCGACCCTTCCCATTCCTACCATTTTAACCTCAGTCCCAAGAAGGGTTCCAACTCGAAACGTCCCAAGTCCATTCCCTCCTCAGCCTGACCCGCTGAGTTCCTCTCTCACTTTGTGATTTAATAACCTTTAAATTGTTTGGGCTGGTATTTGGAAATCAAGGTCAAAGTACATTTTACGCAAGTCCGCAGCGCCTTGCAATTCCACCTAGGGCACAATTGAACGGCATTGAGGTAGGTACACTGTGTGGAAACAGGTCCTTCGACCCACCGAGTCTGCACCAACAAACAACAACCTACCTGGTGTCTGAAGAAGGGACTTCACCCGAATCGTCCCCTGCTTTGGGGGGAGAGGGGCAAAAGTTAAAGGAGACATGCGGGACAGGTTTTATTACACAGAAGGTGGTGGGTGCCTGGAGCACTCTACCAGGGGTGGTAGTGGAGGCAGAGACAATATGGTGTTTAAGAGGCTGTTAGATAAGCACGTGGATAAACAGGGAATGGAGCTATATAGACCATGTACAGGCAGAGGGGTTTAGTTTATCATGGGTTCTTGTTCAGCACATACATTGTGGGCTGAAGGGCCTGTTCCTGTGCTGTTCTATTCTATGTGTAGGAAGGAACTGCCGATGCTGGTTTACACCGAAGATAGACACAAGATGCTGTAGTAACTCAGCGGAACAGGCAGCATCTCTGGATGGAAGGAATGGGTGGCATTTATGGTCGGGACCCTTCTTCTGAAGAATGGTCTCGACCCGAAACATTACCCATTCCTTCTCTCCGGAGATGCTGCCTGACCCGCTGAGTTACTCCAGCATCTTGTGTCCATCTTCGGCGCAAACCAACATCTGCAGTACCTCCCCACACACAACAACCCACTAACCTCAAGGAAAACATTTTTAAAGTCCCCATTTCAAGCCCCTAAATAACAGCTTTGGACAAAATAAGAGTAACTTTCAGCACACAGTATTAAGAAAAACCTTGTTGTTCAATCTCTTCAGTAAGAACAAAATGGACCAAGTTAGAGCTGTAAACTTGACTTCTGAAGGTCAGCTCCATGGAAACTAATGTCACTGAATTTTAGAAGCAGAATTCACTACTCATGTTACATAACATTGCACGTTTCTTAGAGCTGATTAATTTCTACCCTGGTATATGTTGTTATATATCTGACATTGGATGTTATATAAAGGACAGGTTGTGTTCGATCATGAAGCGGGCATCTAATTCTTCCCCTCTCCACCCCAAAGACTTTCTATTTGCAGCTTTGGGAATCTCCTCTGTGCCTGAGATGATGGAAAGACACTCATCCCTGTTTTGTTTTCTCTCTCCAGACTTGACAGTTCCAATGTTTTCTGTAACCTTATCCTAACCGATTACGCCCTGAGAATAATGCATTCTGTCATTTCTACTCTCTTAAGCGTGATTCCCTTTATCATGTGTCTGCACACTGTGGACGGCTCGATTGTAATCACGTATTGTCTTTCCGCTGACTGGTTTGCACGCAACAAACGCTTTTCGCTGTACCTCGGTGCACCTGACAATAAACTAAACTGAACTAATGTACCCTGCCAACAGCCATTGACCTACCATGCCCACAAAGCTCACTGAACTATTGAGGCTGAAATATCCAAACTCTACTGTGAACATAGAACAGTACAGCTCAGGAATGGGTGCTTGGGCCTGCAATGCCCAATGCTGACCATGATGCCAAGATAAACTAATCTCCTCTGTGGAGGGAGATCATCAGGTAGACAGTGTTAAAGCACGGTGATCATTTCACCTCTGCCATCGGGAAGTAGGTAACGTCCATGGCAACGTCCATGTCCAGGAACAGCTTCTTCCCCAAGGCCATCGGGCTACTAAACATCACAACCTCAAATAACCTCCGAACGACATTATTATTGTTATTATTGCACTATTATTGTTTGGTTTTTTATGTGTGCATGTGTGTATATATATATATATGTGTGTGTGTGTGTGTGTGTGTGTGATCTATATATCTGTGTGTATTTGTGAGTATGTGTATAGATACACAAACAACTTTTTTTTCTTGGTTATTATTTTGTTTACAGTGTGTTATGTTTACATGTTCTGTTGTGCTGCTGCAAGTAAGAATTTCATTGTTCTATCTGGGACACACGACAATAAAACACTCTTGACTCTTGAAATGCTGAAAGTTTCCTTAGAATGGAGCAACATTCCCATTGACTCCTGGGAAACTGTAGCCCATGACCAGTCAACGTGGAGAGAGAGAGCATTCGGGATGGCATTTGGGATCCGCGGGGCTACACATCAGGAGCACTCGATGGAGGGATTGGAGGGACCATGGGCAACAGGCATCGAGAGACCCATCGATGGAAGAGGCAGTGGCTCCCACACTGGCCTCAATAAGTCGCCCATCATCCCGAAGGATTGCTTAAGAAGAAGAAGATAACACATTTTGGGGGGGGTTTTGCAATACTTTCGCCTCTCCCACAAACACTTTGTAAAACTATCTCCGCGATGCGAGATGCACATAGGTTCTCTCTCATTATTCTTCCTCAGTTTTAATCAGATGCCTTCCCTGTGTACCATCAACGGATATTTTTCTACGTCAACGTGTTAATGTGAATGAATAAAAGCTGTAGTTTTATATCAAGACGTTACATCGAGATGTAACAGGGCAGCACGGTGGCGCAGCGGTAGAGTTGCTGCCTCACGGCGAATGCAGCGCCGGAGACTCAGGTTCGATCCTGACCACGGGCGGCGTCTGTACGGAGTTTGTACGTTCTCCCCGTGACCTGCGTGGGTTTTCTCCGAGATCTTCGGTTTCCTCCCACACTCCAAAGACGTACAGGTATGTAGGTTAATTGGCTGGGCAAATGTAAAAATTGTCCCTAGTGGGTGTAGGATAGTGTTGGTGTGTGGGGATCGCTGGGCGGCATGGACCCGGTGGGCCGAATGGCCTGTTTCTGCGCTGTATCTCTAAAAAAAAAAATGATGACCAACCAATGTTTTTAAAAAAACAGATGAGAAGGACAAGGTAGTTTCACGCTGTTAACTTCGTGAAGGTAATAAAAGTCCAGACAATGGGTCTGAGTTTCAGCGGAGTCTCGGCGTGAGGAGAAGAACTCATACGTTCTTATGATCAAAATTGAAAGAAAGTGAATTAAAACAGTGCAAAGATTTCCAGCGTTGAATGCCTCGGCAGAATTAGACAAAAATAAATAATATAAAAAAACAAAATTAAAATGGAAAGTACTGGAAATACTCAGAAAGTCAGGGGACATCTGTGCAGAGAGATACTTCCTTGAAGTGCTGACTTATCTGAATGAACATCTGAATGGATGTTTGGTCATTGACCTGAAATGTTAATTCCAGTTTCTTTCTCCACACCAGCCACCTGATGTACTGAGTATTTTCAGCATTTTGCATTTATTTTAAATCAATAACACCTGCGGTATTTTGTTTCTGAATTGTGTATATTTTACGTGGGTCTTGATGATTGTAAAATGACAGGACTTTGCTCAATAGAAACTGTGATCTAAATGGAGGACTGCACTGACAAGAGTGATAACGGCTGAAGAAGGGTCTTGACCCAAAACGTCAACCATTCTTTCTCACCAGAGATGCTGCCCGTCCCGCTGAGCTATTTGTGTCTAGCTTGCAACATTTTCCTCAGCTCAGTTCCTTTAAGTCTTTGCTGCGTGGAATTCCTGTGTATCACCCAGCCTGATCAACTTGTAAGAAACGCTTTGAGACCCAACTGGGGCGGCACAGTGGCGCAGCGGTAGAGTTGCTGCCTTACAATGGCAGAGACCCAGGTTCGATCCTGACTACGGGTGCTGTCGGTACGCAGTTTGTATGTTGAAAGACTGGAGCGACTAGGCTTGTATACACTGGAATTTAGAAGGATGAGAGGAGATCTTATCGAAATGTATAAGATTATTAAGGGGTTGGACACGTTAGAGGCAGGAAACATGTTCCCAATGCTGGGGGAGTCCAGAACAAGGGGCCACAGTTTAAGAATAAGGGGTAGGCCATTTAGAACTGAGATGAGGAAAAACTTTTTCAGTCAGAGAGTTGTGCATCTGTGGAATTCTCTGCCTCAGAAGGCAGTGGAGACCAATTCTCTGAATGCATTCAAGAGAGAGCTGGATAGAGCTCTTAAGGATAGTGGAGTCAGGGGGTATGGGGAGAAGGCAAGAACGGGGTACTGATTGAGAATGATCAGCCATGATCACATTGAATGGCGGTGCTGGCTCGAAGGGCCGAATGGCCTCCTCCTGCACCTATTGTCTATTGATCTTCCCGTGACCTGCGTGGGTTTTCTCCAGGTGCTCCGGTTTCTTCCCACAGTCCAAAGCCGTACTGGTTTGTAGGCTAATTGGCTTGGTGTAATTGTAAATTTTCCCTAGTGCGTTTAGGGTAGTGTTAGTGTGCGGGGATCACTGGTCGGCGCGGACCCAGTGGGCTAAAAGGCCTGTTTCTGCACTGTATCACTAAACTAAACTAAACTAAACTTGGAACCGATGATATTTAGTCAAACCTGGAGACATTGACCAACACCACAGCAAGTGTTTCTTCAACACCCTCCCCAGAGGTCCTGGCTCTGAGCACAGGAACGGAATGAGGTTCCATGAAGAAAAATAAACCTTACATTTTAGGAAACAACTCCCTAAAAAGTGTGAAGGGGAATCTCTCGTACTGAAGTCTGTTTCTCCATAAATACCAAATGGACCAAAAGCCGCATTTATATTGGAAGATAGACACAAAAAGCTGGAGTAACTTGGCGGGTCAGCATCTCTGGAGAAAAGAAAGAGGTGACGTTTCGGGTCAAGACCTTTCTTCAGACGCCTGCTGTTCCTTCCTCTGCAATTAGATGACATAGAAATTAAAAATTACATTGTATGCGTAGCAACTTTACTCAACAGTAATATTATACCAAACTAACATCTGCATTATTGCCTCTTATCAAACAGTTAAATTGCCAGGTATACGGACTTACATTGATCCTCACGCCTATGAAGATCCAAGCCAAGCTGTTCATGAGTTTGCCAAGGAAATTGATGCCTCTTGCATAACAATCGAACGAGTCATCGGCGCAGGTGAGTAAAATGACGCAAAGTCCTGTTCTTTTATAGACAATAGACAATAGACAATAGGTGCAGGAGGAGGCCATTCGGCCCTTCGAGCCAGCATCGCCATTCAATGTGATCATGGCTGATCATTCTCAATCAGTACCCCGTTCCTGCCTTCTCCCCATACCCCCTGACTCCGCTATCCTTAAGAGCTCTATCTAGCTCTCTCTTGAATGCATTCAGAGAATTGGCCTCCACTGCCTTCTGAGGCAGAGAATTCCACAGATTCACAACTCTCTGACTGAAAAAGTTTTTCCTCATCTCAGTTCTAAATGGCCTACCCCTTATTCTTAAACCTTGGCCCCTTGTTCTGGACTCCCCCAACATTGGGAACATGTTTCCTGCCTCTAACGTGTCCAACCCCTTAATAACTTATACGTTTCAATAAGATCTCTCATCCTTCTACATTCCAGTGTATACAAGCCTAGTCGCTCCAGTCTTTCAACATATGACAGTCCCGCCATTCCGGGAATTAACCTAGTAAACCTATGCTGCACGCCCTCAATAGCAAGAACATCCTTCCTCAAATTTGGAGACCAAAACTGCACACAGTACACCAGGTGCGGTCTCACTAGGGCCCTGTACAACTGCAGAAGGACCTCTTTGCTCCTATACTCAACTCCTCTTGTTATGAAGGCCAACATTCCATTGGCTTTCTTCACTGCCTGCTGTACCTGCATGCTTCCTTTCAGTGACTGATGCACTAGGACACCCAGATCTCGTTGTACGTCCCCTGTTCCTAACTTGACACCATTCAGATAATACTCTGCCTTCCTATTCTTACCACCAAAGTGGATAGCCTCACAAAAGGATAACCTTTTGTTAGATCCCACGCTGTGGTTGAGCTACCGAACATTGCAATCTCTTCGCAAAACCAAGTAAGCTTTCAGCACATTGGCCTTCATCGGTGGGTGGCGGGTGTATGGATCGAGACGCCAGATGAGGTAGTTGAGGCAGGTACTATCAACACACTCAACAAACAGATAGGTACATGGATAGTACAAGTTTAGACGAATATCCAAATCTCTTTGGATTTTACTTAATACAAATGTAAAAATTGTCCCTAGTGGGTGTAGGATAGTGTTAGTGTGCGGAGATCGCTGGGCGGCGCGGACCCGGTGGGCCGAAGGGCCTGTTTCTGCGCTGTATCTCTAAATCTAAATCTAAAAGAATTATCTGCCAGAGCTGTCCCCTTATTTTTCCCTCCTGATTTCCTTCTTAAGTGTGCTCCTCAGTTACTGAAACTCCTCCAGGGATTACGCTTGATCCCAGTTATCTATGCCTCTCCCATGCCTTCTTTTTACTGAGTCTCAAATTCTCTTGTCATCCAAGGTTCCCTGAGTCAGTGGGCCGAAGAGCCTGTTTACAATAGACAATAGACAATAGACAATAGGTGCAGGAGTAGGCCATTCGGCCCTTTGAGCCAGCACCCGCCATTCAATGTGATCATGGCTGATCATTCTCAATCAGTACCCCATTCCTGCTTTCTCCCCATACCCCCTGACTCCGCTATCCTTAAGAGCTCTATCTAGCTCTCTCTTGAATGTATTCAGAGAATTGGCCTCCACTGTCTTCTGAGGCAGAGAATTCCACAGATTCACAACTCTCTGACTGAAAAAGTTTTTCCTCATCTCTGTTCTAAATGGCTTACCCCTTATTCTTAAACTGTGGCCCCTGGTTCTGGACTCCCCCAACATTGGGAACATGTTTCCTGCCTCTAACGTGTCCAACCCCTTAATAATCTTATATGTTTCGATAAGATCCCCTCTCATCCTTCTAAATTCCAGTGTATACAAGCCTAGTTGCTCCAGTCTTTCAACATATGACAGTCCCGCCATTCCGGGAATTAACCTAGTAAACCTATGCTGCACGCCCTCAATAGCAAGAATATCCTTCCTCAAATTTGGAGAACAAAACTGCACACAGTACTCCAGGTGTGGTCTCACTAGAGCCCTGTACAACTGCAGAAGGACCTCTTTGCTCCTATACTCAACTCCTCTTTCTGTGCTGTGTCTTTCAATCAATTCAATCAATCAACGTACACACCATAAAACGAATAAAGGCCCAGGCATTGCCATCATTTACAGAGGCAGATTTAGCAGACGCACAATGTCTCTTGCCCAGAAAAGGGGAATCAAGAAACAGAGGACATAGGTTTAAGGTGAGAAAGAATAGGTTTATTAGGAATTTAAAGGATAACTTTTTTTACACAGAATGTGGTGGGTATATGGAATTAGCTGCAGGAGGAGGTAGAAACATAGAAACATAGAAAATAGGTGTAGGAGTAGGCCATTCGACCCTTCGAGCCTGCACCGCCATTCAATATGATCATGGCTGGTAGTTGAGGAAGAAACCATAACAACATTTAAAAGACATTTGGACAGGTACATGGACAGGAAAAGTTCAGAGGGATGATGGGCCAAACACGGGCAGGTGGGACTAATGAACGTTGGTCAGCAAGGGCCAAGCTGGGCCGAAGGGCCTGTTCCCATGCCGTATGACTCTATGACTCTTATTACTCACTCAAGGTGAATTTGGCGAGGTGTGCAGTGGCCGTCTGAAGTTGCCTGGGAAAAGAGAGTTCCCGGTAGCCATCAAAACCCTGAAGGTTGGTTACACGGAGAAGCAACGCAGGGATTTCCTTGGTGAAGCGAGTATCATGGGACAGTTTGACCACCCAAACATCATCCACCTTGAGGGAGTGGTCACTAAAAGTACGTAGCCTTCCCTTCTTTAATTACCTTACAAATAAGTTGGATGCAGTGCTTGGGAGAATGCAGTTTTGAAGCCAAGATGATTTCCAGAAATATAAATTATTTTCTAGGCCTATTTTCATTCAAGACTTTAATATATGACCATTGTAGAACCAGGTAGAGTATAAATAAATAAAAATCAAAATGATGGTTCTAGCTGACAATTTTTCTGTGCGTTAACTCGGTATTTCCGGCAAAGTTGTTTGGTGTGTGAATGCGCTTCAATAAAGTACTCATTACCATGTCAAACATTGGATCTGTGTTCCCATTGTTTAACTACCGTAAGCGAAGAAACTAGGTGTTACACAAATTAGTGCACGTGCTTCATGCAATTTTCTTTTAAAATCAAAGAAGATTCAGATTGGATCTCTGTTAGTCCATAAGTGATAGGAGCAGAAATGGGCCACTCAGCCCATCGTCTGCTCTGCCATTCAATCATGGCTGATCTATCTTTCCCTTCTCAACCCCATTCACCCTGCCTTCTCCCTATAATCCCTGACACCTGTACTAATCATTAATCGGTCAATCTCTGCCTTAAAAATACCCATTGGCTAGGCATCTACAGCCTTCTGTGGCAAATGAATTCCACAGATTCACCACCCTCTGACTAAAGAAATTCCTCCTCATCTCCTTTCCAAAGGTGCGTCCATTAATTCTGAGGCTGTGGCCTCTGGTTCTAGACTCTCCCACTAGTGGAAACATCCTCTCCACATCTGCTCTATCCAGGCCTTTTACTATTTGGCAGGTTTCTGTAGTTCAGTCGTCTGTCAGGATGCACCATTGTTGCAGTTGTCACTCTGATTGAAGGCAACTTTTACAAGGAACAACTTCACATCCTAAGTAAAACACCAGCTTTGGAGGGAGTGGACTGGTGGCATTTTGGATCAGTACTCTTCTTCATACTGAAGGCCGAAGGCTTCTCCAGTATGAAGAAAAATCCTGACCCAAAATGCCGTCCCTTCATTCCCTCCACAGATGTTCCCTGACCAGCTGAGTTCCACCAGCACTTTGTCTTTTGCTCAAGATCCCAGCATCTGCAGTTCCTTGTGTCTCCGTGTCCTCAGTATTTTGTACCGTGTCCTCTTCGTATCTTCATCTCAGCTGCTTGTTTTCAAAATGAATCTGCAGTTTGCGAAGTATTTACCCTTAAACCACTCCCCCACAAAAGTGTACAATTAAGGGTGACTGACCACATATCCTGTATTGGAAAATAACTGCAGATGCTGGTTCAAATCGAAGGTATCACAAAATGCTGGAGTAACTCAGCGGGTCAGGCAGCATCTCAGGAGAGAAGGAATGGGTGACGTTTCGGGTCGAGACCCTTCTTCAGACTGAAGAAGGGTCTCGACCCGAAATGTCACCCATTCCTTCTCTCCTGAGATGCTGCCTGGCCCGCTAAGTTACTCCAGCATTTTGTGATACATATCCTGTATTTAGTTTGGAGAGCCATATTACACGCAGAAGTGTTCTGTGAGGGGTTTGTTGTACTAACATTAATGGGCTGAATTCTACCTACATGTGGTCCTGTGGTTCCATAGAGAAAAGGGATCCCAACTTGAAATGTCACCCACCCTTTGTCACCAGAGATGCTGCCTGGCCCGCTGAGTTACTCCAGCACTTCGTGTCTATCTTTGGTATAAACCAGCATCTGAAGTTCCTTGTTTCTACATGAGGCCTATATCTGCCCCTTTCATTGGCCCAGGTTTAACACATGTCCATTAATTCCATAGTGGGGTGCCAGAGATGAATTGCCAGACAGAATGCTGAAGTATCATACCTTTAGCTCCACTACTGAGTCCAGGATCGGAGCGCTGGCGTGTTGGGCGAGAGCCGAACCACAACAGCTATGCACACAGAATCAGCATCAGCACAGCCTCTCTGCTTCGTTGTCACCTTCTCCTTGCTAACAATGATCTATTCTCCTTATTCGTTAACCCTCATCCCCTTTGATGTCTCCTTTTCACACCTTACACTTCTTTATCTCTGTGTCTCCCTCTCCCCTGACTCTCAGTCTGAAGAAGGGTCTCAACCTGAAACGTCACCCATTCCTTCTCTCCAGAGATGCTGCCTGACCAATTGAGTTACTCCAGCATTTCGGTGTAAACCAGCATCTGCAGTTCCTTCCTGCACACATCAGCACAACCTTGTTCAATCGCATGATTCAATCAAGAATCTATCGATCTCTACCTTAAATATATCCATTGATTGGCCTCCACAGCCTTCTGTGATAAAGAATTCCACACATTCACCACCCTCTCACTAAAGAAATTCCCCCTCATCTCCTTCCTAAAAGAATGTCCTTTAATTCTGAGGCTATGATCTCTGGTCCTAGACTCTGCCACTAGTGGAAACATCCTCTCCACATCCACTCTATCCAAGCCTTTCACTATTCGATACGTTTCAATGAAGTCCCCCCCCTCATCCTTCTAAACTCCAGCGAGTACAGGCCCAGTGCCGTCAAATGTTCATCATTTGTTAAGCCACTCATTCCTGGAATCATGACACAAGAGATGCAGATGACTCAGCAGGTCAGGCAGCGTCTGTAGAGAGGGGAAGGGTCGATGTTATGGGTCGGGTCCCAGCACCCCCTACTGTTGAATGAGCATCAACGGTGGAGCACTTAGACTTGCCTTCCAAGCCCGGTCCTCACTCGATGGTTTGCTGCGCCTTGTGGGTGGAAATCCCAGCGGGGTGGGTGAACTCAGATATCACAAGAAGATGAGGATGGCCCTGTGGCGCTGCGGTGTAGTTGCTGCCTTACAGCACCAGAGACCTGCGTTCGATCCTGACTACGGCTGCTGCCTCTACGGAGTTTGTACGTTTTCCCTATGACTGCGTGGGTTTTCTCTGGGTGCTCCGATTTCCTCCTACATCCCAAAGACGCGCAGGGTATGTCGGTTAATTAGCTTCTGTAAATCGTCCCTAAAGTGTGCAGGATAGAACTAGTGCACAGGGATCGCTGGTCGGTGCAGACTTAGTGGGTGAAAAACCTGTTTCCGTGCTGTATCTCTAAACTAAACTCAGCTAAATTAGGTATGTTGTAGGAAAGAACTGCAGATGCAGAAAAGATAGACACAAAGATAGACACAAAGTGCTGGAGTAACTCAGCGGGGCAGGCAGCATCTCTGTAGAGAAGGAATGGGTTACAATAGACAATAGACAAAAGACAATAGGTGCAGGAGGAGGCCATTCGGCCCTTCGAGCCAGCACCGCCATTCAATGTGATCATGGCTGATCATTCTCAATCAGTACCCCGTTCCTGCCTTCTCCCCATACCCCCTGACTCCGCTATCTTTAAGAGCTCTATCCAGCTCTCTCTTGAATGCATTCATAGAATTGGCCTCCACTGCCTTCTGAGGCAGAGAATTCCACAGATTCACAACTCTCTGACTGAAAAAGTTTTCCCTCCTCTCAGTTCTAAATGGCCTACCCCTTATTCTTAAACTGTGGACCCTTGTTCTGGACTCCCCCAACATTGGGAACATGTTTCCTGCCTCTAACGTGTCCAACCCCTTAATAATCTTATACATTTCCGGTCGAGACCCTTCTTCAGACTCCTACACAGGGCGTACGTTAATTGAGCATTAAATGCCCATAGGAGGCAGGCTTCATAAAGCATGACCAGGCCCGATTAAACTGTTTGCTTTAAACATGTAAAATACTCCCCACACCTATTGGATTCCTATAGTGATATTAAATTTGTTCGACATAACTGACTTATATTTACACATTATATTGTTAAATATAACAATATAATACAATTGTTTATGAAGGTCCATGGGAAAGAAAGAACCCCTCTTAAAGGGTGCAGAGACAGGGGAGTGAAACATATGAAAGGATTCTGACTATTAAAATGTTTGGAAATAATGTGCAAATTATTGCCATTGTAAAAATAAAAACTTGTCTGATTTACTGTTAATAGCTTTGGCAAAGGCCATTTGTTAACTGATCGACCCACCAAGTCTGCACCGACCAGCGATCCCTGTGCACTAGTTCTATCCTGCACACCTTCGGGACAATTTACGGAAGCCAATTAACCTACAAACCTGCACGTCTTTGGGATGTGGGAGGAAATCGGAGCACCCAGAGAAAACCCACGCAGTCATAGGGAGAATTTGTAGAGACAGCACCCGTAGTCAGGATTGAACCCGGGTCTCTGGTGCTGTAAGGCAGCAACTCTACCGCTGCGCCACCGTGCAACCCTCATCTTAATCTTATTGTGATGTCTGAGTTCACCCACCCCGCTGGGATTTCACTCACAAGACAGCCCAATGACAGCTTCATTTCTCTCTCTCTCTAGCTGAGCTTTGATTTAATCTCAGAGCATTACCAGGGTGCATGACACAGGGACAATACATTGCTGTCATTGTCTTTGAAGCTAACAAGCGTTGCAGTAAACCTGTCACAATACTCCGATCAAGTGCTGCTCGTTCCAAAGTTCTGCTACTCTGTTTTTTGCTCTTTCCACTTGTGCATTTCTGTTACATAGTGAAATTATCACTTCCTTAATTGCATTAAAATGGAAGAGATTTGATCTCTGAGGTCAATGTCTACATTGCTGCCACATCAGTTGCTGTAAAGAGACACCAAACTGTTTCATCGATACATCGATAAATAAGGGTCATTTATGAGAAATGAACATCAAAATTAGGCGTTACCACCTCTTGCACACGATGCTAAATGATCTGCTGTTCATTAAACAGAGATGTGCAGGTGACATGGATTTGGTGAGTTTTAAGAGCAAATTGGTGGACGTGTTATTCAACAAATGAGTTGCCTGTAAAATATATATGTAAGCCATGTATTTTAAAATATAAACACAGAATATCCAATTTTAATGAAGACATGTTATTTTATTATATAACTCACCTGTACATGATATTCAACAAATTAGTTACCTGAAAAGTATATATGTAGGCCAGGACTTTCAAAATGTAAACACAGAATATCCAATTTTTATGAAGACATATTCTTTTATTGTATAACTCACCTGTACATATTATTTTTCATATTTTAAAGCCTAATCCATCAATAGTTTGGGGCAGCGAGAGGTTGAAAGCACACTAGTATAAGAAAATAACTGCAGTTGCTGGTACAAATCGATTTATTCACAAAATGCTGGAGTAACTCAGCAGGTCAGGCAGCATCTCGGGAGAGAAGGAATGGGTGACGTTTCGGGTCGAGACCCTTCTTCAGACTGATGTCAGGGGGGTGGGACAAAGGAAGTATATAGGTGGAGACAGGAAGATAGAGGGAGATCTGGGAAGGAGGAGGGGAAGGGAGGGACAGAGGAACTATCTAAAGTTGGAGAAGTCGATGTTCATACCACTGGGCTGCAAACTGCCTAGGCGAAATATGAGGTGCTGTTCCTCCAATTTCCGGTGGGCCTCACTATGGCACTGAAGGAGGCCCATGACAGAAAGGTCAGACTGGGAATGGGAGGGGGAGTTGAAGTGCTCGGCCACCGGGAGATCAGTTTGGTTAATGCGGACCGAGCGCAGGTGTTCAGCGAAACAATCGCCGAGCCTGCGCTTGGTTTCGCCGATGTAAATAAGTTGACATCTAGAGCAGCGGATGCAATAGATGAGGTTGGAGGAGGTGCAGGTGAACCTTTGTCTCACCTGGAAAGAATGTTTGGGTCCTGTTTGGTTGGTCCTGTTGTTGGTTGGTTTGGTCCTGTTTGGTTGAAAGCACACAGTCTTTTCCCCAGGATTGAGAAATCAAGACCTAGAGGGCATAGATTTAGATTGAGAGGGGAAAGATTGAATCGGAACCCAAGCGGCATTTTTTTCACACAGGGGTTGTTACACACACCGATCAGCCAAAACATTATGACCTGATGAACCAAAACATTATGACCACCTGCCTAATATGCTGTTGGTCCTCCGTGTGCAGCCCCATACGCAGCAGGGTGTGATGCGCTGTGCATTGTGACACATTCCTCCCGTGACCACCATTAAAATTTTCTGTGACTTGTGCTGGTTCGGACCAGACGGGATAGCCTTTGTTGCCCTCGTGCATCGATGAGCCTTGGGTGCAACAAACACCCGTCGCCGGTTTGTGGTTTGTCCCTCCTCGGACCATTGTCGGTAGGTACTCACCACTGCTGACCGGGAGCACCCCACAAGCCTTGCCGTTTCAGAGATGCTCTCACCCAGTCATCTGGCCATAGCAATTTGGCCCTGCACGGTAGCGCAGCGGTAGAGTTGCTGCTTTACAGCGAATGCAGCGCCGGAGACTCAGGTTCGATCCTGACTACGGGTGCTGCACTGTAAGGAGTTTGTACGTTCTCCCCGTGACCTGCGTGGGTTTTCTCCGAGATCTTCGGTTTCCTCCCACACTCCAAAGACGTACAGGTATGTAGGTTAATTGGCTGGGTAAAATGTAAAAATTGTCCCTAATGGGTGTAGGATAGTGTTAATGTGCGGGGATTACTGGGCGGCATGGACTTGGAGGGCCGAAAAGGCCTGTTTCCGGCTGTATATATATGATATGATATGAAAGTCGCTCAGGTCTTTACTCCTGCCCATTTCTCCTGCATCCAACACATCAACCTCAAGAACTGACTGTTCACTTGCTGCCTAATATATCCCACCCCTTGACAGGTGCCATTGTAACAAGATAATCAATGTTATTCACTTCGTCTGTTTTGGCTGATCTTTTTTGAACAAGCTGTAGGTGGAAGTGGTTGAGGTAGGAACAATAACACGATTTAAAAGACATTTGGACAGGTCAATGGGTCGGAAAGATTCAGATGGATATGAGTCAAACGTAGGTAAATGGGACCAGCTCAAATAGGCATATTGGTTGGCATGATCAAGTTGGGCCAAAGGGCCTGCTTCTGTACAATATGACTCTATGACTCTATTAGGGAGTATAAAACAGAAATATAATCCCAACCAGTTCACAATCACTCATATCTTATTTCCTATGACAATCTCCCAATTCACTTTTAAATTTCTTGAGTTTTTGACCACGCTGAACTCTTTCAGAATTAAGGTGGTAATTGCTGTGTGCAACTCTGGTCTGTTTTTACTGGATATTTCTGCCCGGTTTTATTATTACCTGATAGCTATTCGCTTTTCCATTCAAATTTATGCACTGCTATGTGGCTATTTATAATAAAAACCTACCAAATGCAGACGTTTCACCGCAGTTACATTCTATCATCAGTAATGAGGCTGCAGTGTCCTGGTTTTGCATTTCCCTGTTCTATGGGCAGTACATCTGTCTTTCTGAGCATTTATCTTTCTCACCTCCCAAATCCTCGTACATTTTTAATTTAATTATCAATTGCATATAAGCATTATTTAAAACTAAGCACGGAATATATGACTTTTAAATGCCAAATGTGTGCTGCACCAATAATTCCCAGGCCTATAACTATAATCTGACTTCAGGTAAAGACTACACTTGGTCTCATGTGCAATTTCACTTGGGGATAGAATTGTATGTACTTATATTTGCCTAATTAATCTGGAAAAATAATTGCTTTGGCCAAATTAATTTTTCGTTTAAAGGTAACACGAGTGGTGTGGTAGTTAAGAGTGAAATAGAGGGGTGGATTTTTTTTCTTCAGAATTAGTAATCAAAGTACCGAGGTGGCTCAACTGGAACACTGAATGAAATATCTGTGTCAAGATGTAGCCTCGATTTTTGATGAGCAAATGCCATTACTTTTTATTATTCGCCTGTGGGTAAAATTGACAAGGTTAGGAATCGGCCCATCACTCAAGGGTCTGAGGGCTTTCATGGTGTACCAGCGAGACTTACAGGAGTCAATGCCTCGAAAAGGCAGCCAGCGTCATCGGATATCCGCACCACCCTGGCCACACACCCATTTCACCCCTACCATCGGGAAGAGGATATGTGTGTGTGTGTGGGTGTGTGTACATATATCTATATACTAAAACTCTCATTTGCTTGTTGCTGAACTGCAGGCAAAACGGTACACGATAGCGCGACAATGTTAGGCCCACCTTACTCACCGTCGTCCCTTTAGTACTAATGGAAGAAGTTTCATTGAAATCGGTGTTATATTTTTTAAGTTATTCCCATTTTTAAGTTTAAATCTATCTCCTAGGGAGGGAGGGGGAGGGAGGGGGAGGGAGGGAGGGAGAGAGGGAGGAGAGGGGGAGGAGGGAGGATAAGGGGGGTTGAGGGGGATGGAGTGGGGGGAGGGAGGAGGGAGGGGGGTGGGTGAGGGGAGGGAGAGAGGAGGAGAGGGTGCTGCACCAATGCAGGTTTGGGCCCAATGGGTCCACTTGGTCTAGTATATATATATCTGTGTGTGTGTGTGTAAGTGTGTGTATCTACATACTAACTGAAATATGTGTCTATATATACTGTATATATGTATATGCACACATGCATATGTGTATGCGTAAGTGTGTATACATATATATCTGAGTGTGTATATATACTGTTGTGGGAAATTGTTCCCGTAAAACCTAGACCATAGACTATTAGGTGAGAGACAAGGCTTTTATTAAATGACCGAGCTCTGGAAGAAGTGCTATACCCTCGAATATTTATAAATATATATACATGCTGAAATATGTAGTGTAAGAAAATAACTGCAGATGCTGGTACAAATCGAAGGTATTTATTTCACAAAATGCTGGAGTAACTCAGCAGGTCAGGCAGCATCTCAGGAGAGAAGGAATGGGTGACGTTTCGGGTCGACCCGAAACATCACCCATTCCTTCTCTCCTGAGATGCTGCCTGACCTGCTGAGTTACTCCAGCATTTTGTGAAATAAATACCTGCTGAAATATGTATATATACTGAACTATTTATATGTGTGTGTGTTTGTGTGTGTGTGTGTATACATATTGAAATATATATATAATTAACGTTTTATGTGTGTATATATATAACTTTTTTTCATTCTATATATATATATATGCTTTTTTTGTCATTTATTATATTGTTTACCAAGTAATATGTTTACATATTCTACTGTGCTGCTGCAAGTAAAAATGTCATGGTTCGTTTTGGGACAATAAAACACTTTTGACTCTCGACTCCTGAGTGTGGAATCTGAGTCACCTGCAGGCAGAGTTGGGCAGATGGGACAGATAATCTACCTGAAGGACGAGTTAGCTGAACAGTTAAGACTTTTCAACAGATCGCCAAAGCACGAGGTCACTTTCAGAATGAGCGTTTGCAATTACTCAACTAGGCGAAGCCTCTGTGTTGCCAAACCATTCCACACGGCTGTTGTATGTTCAATGAGTCAACAATGATGTCTATAATGAGGTTGCGCTTTGAAAGCCAACCTTCATGCAAACAGATGTTCAAATAACTCGATGACACGGTGGTGCACTGTAGAGTTGCTGCCTTACAGCGCCTGTCTGTGTGGAGTTTGCACGCTCTCCTCGTGACGTGCATGGGTTTTCTCCGGGAGCTCCTGTTTCCTCCCAGACTCCAAAGACGTACAGGTTTGTAGGTTAATTGGCTAGTTAAAATTGTAAAATTGTTCCTAGCATGTGTAGGATAGTGTTGGTGTGTGGGAATCGCTGGCCGGCACTGATTCGGTGGCCCGAAGAGCCTGTTTCTGCGCTGCATCTCTAAACTAAACTAAACTAAAAAACTAAACCTTCTCAAGTGTTTGTTTCTCCCATCTGATTACGATATGATACAGTACGATACGATAGAACTTTATTGGTCTGCCAACAGTCCTCAGAAAAATCAGGTGATTGTGAGGAGAAGTTAGACAATTCTAGTCACAAAGATTTCTTAATTTAATGCAAGTTAATATCAAACTTGCGCGATTAGGTGTTGGATTTTAAAACAGATAAGTATATTTTATTGATGATTATGACTCGTATTATTCCTGTTAAGAGGTGCTGTTTTCATTGGAAATTATTGAGCTGATTTATTATCCAGAAATTCAAATGGTGAGCAAAATTCACATTGAATGCATCACAGAAACATGCAATTAATTGCAAAAACCATGAGCTGCATATAACAATTACTCAAGATTTGTTTCCAGCAATTGCAAATTCTAACTGTTGAATATTGCTGCACAATTCGAATAAATAACTTTCTTTTTATATATATTTTAAGGTAAACCAGTTATGATAGTGACAGAATATATGGAGAATGGCTCTCTTGATACTTTTTTAAAGGTAAGTTTTTTTTTTACATTTCAGAAATTAACTTATGAATCAAGTGGCAATTTATTTGTTTCATCCTTTTCCTATTAAATTATTCATGGATTCATTTATGACATAATGTCAAATATTTACGGTATTCATGTTTAGGAATTAGCCTATTACAGATTAATTTTATTAGTTAGTGCGTCTAACATGGAGCCAAGTGTGCACTCTGCATCTTACCCTTTGCCTAATCTATTGTGCTTTGGGTTGGACTGATTATATCCATGCATGGTGGATCTGATCTGTTTGGATAGCATGCAAAACAAAGCTTTTCACTGTACCTCGTTATACATCTGACAATAATAAGCCTAAACCTAAAGCTAAACTGATGACAGATCACAGTGATCAGCAAATCAATTCGTCACACTTCTACTTTTCTGTTCCTTAATCTTAATAAGGATATATGAATATGAGTCCAAGTACAGCCTTACAGCACCAGAGACCCGGGTTCGATCCTGACTAAGGGTGCTGTCTGTACAGAGTTTGTACGCTCTCCCCGTGACCTGCGTGGGTTTTCTCCGGGCGCTCCGGTTTCCTCCCACACTCCAAAGACATACAGGTTTATAGGTTAATTGGTTTTGGTAACATTGTAAATTTTCCTTAGCGTGTGTAACATAGTGCAAGTGGGCGGGGATCGCTGGTTGGTGCGGACTCAGTGGGCCGAATGGCCTGTTTCCGCGTTGTATCTCTAAACTAAACTAATTTGGCAGTGTCAATCTTTGGGCCCTGCTATTTATCTATCCCCACCTTCCATTATCCACTGCGCTGCTGATACTGTTTTATAAGAGCATATTTCAACATTAAAGTGAATTTTTAAATTGCATCGGCAGAGTACAAAATTCAAAAATAATATCTCTGGAGTTTAAAGTCGGTGACTTAAAATGGTATTATTTAATAAAAGGTATAACATACAGGATCCCATTTCTGACAAAGTAATTCACGATGGGGAAGGAAATGGAACCAATAATGAAATTATTGCATTTCGTGCAAATTACAATTCAAGGCATGTCCATGGGCTAATTATTAGTCTGCACAGGAGAGGGAACCTTTGCAGTAGACATGGGAAAGTGGCAAGCATTCTAGGAGTTTCAAACCATTCAAATCACCAAGGACACAGCATTACTCCCCCACCAACCCTTCCACTCCACAATGCTCCTTGCATTGAAATCAGCACACTTCAAGACCATCAGCATCATCATATTCCTTCACCTCTCCCTCCCTGCCTGCCCTTCCTTCGACTCTTACTGGTCCTAACCACCTTCCCAGATAATATTATACATGTATCCAAAATCCACCTCTCACATTGTTTCTGAAAGCAGATTGAACTTCTGTTCACCGTGAAGGTAGACATACACAAAATGCTGGAGTAACTCAGCAAGACCGGCAGCATCTCTGGATAGAAGGAATGGGTAACTTTTGGGGCCGAGACCCTTCTTAACATCACCCATTCTCTAACACCTGGAGAAGCCTGGTAGCACTGTGAGAATCATGTTCTTTGATTTCCTCAGTGCATTCAACACCATCCAGCCTGTGCTTCTGAAGGGCAAGCTGGAGTGCACAGGAGTGGATCACCACCTCACATCCTGGATTCTGGACTACCTCACCAACCGACCACAGTATGTGAGGACAAAGGACCTGGTCTCGGACAGGGTGGTCTGCAGCACTGGGGTTCCGCAGGGAACAGTGCTAGTGCCATTCTTGTTCACCCTGTCCACTGTGGACTTCATGCACAGCTCTGCCAACTGCCATCTGCAAAAGTTCTCTGACAACTCTGCCATCGTCGGCCTCATCACAGACGACGATGACAGGGCGTACAGAGAACTGACCCAGGACTTTGTGGACTGGTGCCAGCGGAACCGCCTCCGGATCAACGCGGGGAAAACCAGGGAGATAGTGGTGGATTTCCACAGGCGCAGCCAGGCCCCCTCGACACCGGTGAACATCCAGGGAATGGACATTGAGAGAGTGGACTCTTATAATAATAATAATAATAATAATACATTTTATTTATATAGCGCTTTTCATATACTCAAAGACGCTTTACAGAGATTTTGAGAACATAGGGGAAATGAATAAATAGATAAATAAGTAAATAAATAAATGAACAGAGAAAGGAGACAGAAGGTGAGGTGACCTTCAGTGATTGAAGGCAGTATTGAACAGGTGAGACTTCAGCGATGTTTTGAATGTGGTGAGTGTGGGGGAGTCTCTAACGGTTTGGGGTAGTGAGTTCCATAGGGTGGGAGCAGCGATGGAGAAAGCCCTGTCCCCCCAGGATCTGAGTTTAGTCCGGATGTGGGGGGATGGGAGATTGGCAGCGGCAGAGCGGAGGGTGCAGGTGGGTGTGTGCCTGTGGAGGAGGTCGGTCAGGTAGGATGGGGCCAGGTTATGGAGGGCTTTGTAGGTTATGAGGAGGATTTTGTACTGGATTCTCTGGAGGATGGGGAGCCAGTGGAGTTTATAAAGGACGGGGGTGATATGGTCACGGATCGAGGTGTGTGTGAGTAGACGGGCAGCGGAGTTTTGAATGTATTGAAGCTTATTGATGATTTTTGAGGGTGCGCCATAGAGGAGGCTGTTGCAGTAGTCCAGACGGGAGGTGATGAAGGCGTGGATGAGGGTTTCTGCAGCTGTGGAGGAGAGGGATGGACGGAGACGGGCAATGTTTTTGAGGTGGAAGAAGGCTGTCTTTGTGATGTGTTTGATGTGTTTGTCGAAGGAGAGGGTTTGATCAAGGATGATTCCAAGATTCCGGATGTGAGGTGAGGTGGATACTGGGAGACCATCAATGTTGAGGATGAAGTTTTGGGTGGATTTGGTGAGCATTTTTGGACCAATGATAATGATTTCAGATTTGTTGCAATTGAGTTTGAGGAAGTTTGATTGAAGCCAAGATTTTATTTCAGTAATGCAGTTTGTCAGTGTAGAGTGTGTGGTGGAGGAGATTGACTTGGTGGAGATGAGGAGCTGGATATCATCGGCGAAGCAGTGGAAGTTGAGACCATGACGGCGGATTAATTGACCAAGGGGGAACAGGTAGAGGATGAAGAGGAGGGGGCCAAGGACTGAGCCTTGGGGGACACCTTGGGGGAGGGGAGCGGTGGGGGATTTACAGTTGTTAATGGAGATGAACTGGTGTCTGTCAGAGAGGTAAGATTTGAACCAGGATAGGGCTGTGCCGGTGATGTTAAGGGAGGTTTCAAGTCGGGTGAGGAGAATGGAGTGATTTATGGTGTCAAAGGCGGCGCTGAGGTCAAGTAGGATGAGGATGTTGAGGTTGCCAGCGTCGGAGGAGAGGAGAATGTCGTTTGTGATTTTGAGGAGCGCAGTTTCAGTACAGTGGTTTGAGCGGAATCCGGATTGGAAAGTTTCATACAGGTTATTGGTAGAGAGGTGGTATTTGAGTTGGGAAGCTACAGCACGTTCCAAAACTTTGGACAGAAAGGGTAGGTTGGAGATTGGTCTGAAGTTGTTTGGGGTGTCAGGGTTTAGACCAGGTTTTTTCAGAATGGGGGTGACAGCAGCGATTTTGAGGGATGGCGGGACGATGCCAGTGGACAGGGAGGAGTTTATTGTTGCAGTGATAAGTGGAGAGAGAGCAGGAAGGCAGGCCTTGACAAAGCTGGAGGGGAAGGGGTCCAGAGAGCAGGTGGCAGTTTTTATTCCTGTGAAGAGGTCAGAGAGGTCGGTGGTGGAGATTGGGGAGAACTGAGGCAGGGGCTGACAGGATAAGGGGGGGCAGGTGGTTTGAGGGGGAGCAGGTGCGTTGGTGGTTAAGGTGCTGTAGATGTTGTCTATTTTGCTTTGGAAGAATGAAAGGAAAGTGGTGCATTTGTCAACTGTGAATGATTGGGAGATGGTGTCCAGGGGGCTGAGGAGTTTGTTTATTGTAGAGAAGAGTGTTATAAGTGCCCGGGTGTTTACCTGAACAATAAACTGGACTGGACTGATAATAGTAATGCACTGTATAAGAAAGGCCAGAGCAGACTGTACCTGCTGAGGAGACTCAGGTCCTTTGGAGCGCAGGGGGCACTCCTGAGGACATTCTTCGACACTGTGGTGACATCAGCCATTTTCTGTGGAGTGGTCTGCTGGAGCAGCAGCATCTCAACTGCTGACAGGAAGAGACTTGATAAACTGATCAAGAAGGCCGGCTCTGTCCTGGGTTGCCCCCTCGACTCAGTGCAGGCGGTGGGAGAGAGGAGGATGATGGCAAAGCTATCATCGCTGCTGGACAACGACTCCCACCCCATGCAGGACACTGTCACTGCACTGAGCAGCTCCTTCAGTGACAGGCTCCTTCACCCCAAGTGTGTGAAGGAGAGATATCAAAGGTCCTTCCTTCCTGCTGCCATCAGACGGCACAACCAGCACTGCTCCCAGCAGACCAGTAAATAACGATAATCACCGTTATTTTATTTATAATGAATGCTTATCTATTTTTGCTATCCACTTTGCTGCTGTAACCCTACAAGTTTCCCCGTTGTGGGACGAATAAAGGATTATTATTCTTATTATTATCCAGAGACGCTGCCTGTCCCACTGAGTTACTCCAGCATTTTGTGTTTATCTTTGGTGTAAGCCAACATCTACAGTTTCTTCCCACACTGTGAGGGTAGATGTTGATTAACATTCTGACAGACCATTGTCAATGTAAACTTGGTTTCTGCGGAAACCATCTGCAGGGAACACTGGAAATGTAACCATTGGCCAGCAAGGTTTCTGATGCAATGAGAAATCAGAATTTTTCGTTCAGCCTTTCATGACATTGAATTCTTTCCTCCTTTAAGTGAAGGGGTCTGTGAATGTCTGGGACACAAATTACAATAGAAACATAGAAACATAGATAAGTAGGTGCAGGATGAGGCCATTTGGCCCTTTGAGCCAGCACCGCCATTCAATATGATCATGGCTGATCATCCAGAATCAGTACCCGTTCCTGCTTTTTCCCCATATCCCATGATTCCTTTAGCCCAAAGAGCTAAATCTAACTCTCTTGAAAACATTCAGTGAATTGGCCTCCACTGCCTTCTGTGGCAGAGAATTCCACAGATTCACAACTCTCTGGGTGAAAAAAAATGTTCCTCATCTCAGCCCGAAATGGCCTACCCCTTATTCTTAAACTGTGACCCCTGGTTTCTAGACTCCCCCAACATGGGGAACATTTTTCCTGCTCAGAAACAGGCCCTACGGTCCACCGAGTCTGCACCGACCAGCGATCCCCGAACATTAACACTATCCTACAAACACAAGGGACAATTCACACATACACCAAGCCAATACCTGTACGTCTTTGGAGTGTGGGAGGAAACCGAAGATCTCGGAGAAAACCCATGTGGTCACGGGGAGAATGTACAAACTCCACACAGAGAGCATCTGTAGTCGGGATCGAACCCGGCTCTCCAGCGCTACAAGCACTGTATGGCAGTAACTCTACCGCTCTGCCACCGTGGCAGCCCCATGACTGAGGAAATTAGATCTTTGTACATGAATGTCTTGAGGATACATTGGTAGTGTCCTTGACAAACTCTGACTGGCTTTCCAGGCGTGTGTGTGTGTGCGTGTGCGTGTGCGTGTGCATGTGCGTGTGCGTGTGCGTGCGCGTGCGTGTGTGTGCTTTTGTGTTTGTGAATTGAATTGAATAAATTTTATTAGCCAAGTATGCCTACATACAAGGAATTTGCCTTGGTAGTTTGCTCGCAAGTATAACAACACGTTATACACGATTAAAAATACGATACGGCTAACACGATTAAAAATAAAACATTATAATTTAAACAAGTGAAGAATAAAATACCAGAGCAAAGAAGGCTACAGGCTTTTGACTGTTGGGTAGAGCTAGTGCATGTGCGTGTGTGTGTTTTTGTGTTTGTGTGTATGTTTTTGTGTGTGTGTGTGCATGTGTGTGTGTGCGTGTGTTTTTGTGTTTGTGCGTATTCGTGTGCGTGTGTTTTTGTGTTTCTGTGTATTCGCGTGCGTGTGTTTTTTGCGTTAATGTGCTGGTGCGTGAGTGTATGCATTTATGTGCGTGCATATGCATGTGTTTTGGGGTTTATGTGTGTTCGTGTGTATATATATATATATACACACACACGTGTGTGTGTGTGTGTGTGTGTGTGTGTGTGTGTGTGTGTGTGTGTGTGTGTGTGTGTGTGTGTGTGTGTGTGTGTGTGTGTGTGTGCGCGTGTGTATATTTTTCAGGTTAAATTAACAGTTAGTGGGAATTTTTACCCAATGACCTCTAAGAAATAGTCGGGGCATCTGGCGTGCTGGAAAAGTACCCAGCTGGAATGCTACCCATGGTAGAGAAGTCCCCGCTAACCATGAGACTTCTGTATGTCAAAGAGCCATGGAACCAATCTGCAGAAGAGAATAATAACACACAGCTGTCACAGCACACCATGACAAGCATGCCTGACTCTATGAATATCCACTCCTTTGACTGCATGAAATTCTACTATTGGACCTGTTCCTCACCCCCCATCTCACCCCGATCAGTGCCCCCTCATCTGCATCGGGAGATGTGAGCCTGTTAAATGTTCCCTGCTATTAAGCTGGCTTTAAACCTAATACCCCCAAAATGGATGCAGTCCAACATGAAGAATTTCTGTACTTTGAAGAAAAAATGGCTTTCTGATGAATTGAGTGTCTGTTTTGGTCAAAAGAAGAAAAACTTAGGGCTGTTTTGTAAAATAAACACAGCTGTTTCAATGCTGCTGTCTGAAATATGACCCAACTTTGCTTATGCTTATGAAACTCTCCTGAAGTCTACACTGTTCTGTGAGTTAAACAATGTGGGGTCAACCAGTTTTTAAACATCTTCCACCTGTGTAGCTCTGGTTTCAATGTACTGTTGGCAGATGAAAGCTTTGCACTGATGTGGTTTCGGTTATTTGACGGGGGTGTTTGGTTTAGACTTGGCTCACTCATTTATAACGTTGTGTTTTCTCGGTAAAGACATGACCAAATTCTTTACCCTTCCTTCAGAAGAACGATGGCCAGTTTACAGTCATCCAGCTGGTGGGAATGTTGAGAGGAATTGCCTCGGGAATGAGGTATCTGTCAGACATGGGTTACGTCCACCGAGATCTGGCGGCACGGAACATCTTGGTCAACAGTAACCTGGTCAGTAAGGTTTCTGATTTCGGCCTTTCTCGAGTACTGGAGGATGACCCAGAAGCTGCATACACCACAAAGGTGGGTGACACTACTTTCTTCTCTGTCTTTGCAGTTTGAAAAATAAAGGTCCTGTCCCAGTTACGCGATTTTTAAGGCGACTGCCGGCGACTGTCAAAATCGTAGCACATCGGCAAAATTTTCTTTTACCCTACGACAACGACCACGACAATGCCGAGTCAGGTCGATACAAGTAACTTTTTTTGTGAAACTAGCACCTGGCTAAGAGATCACACCGTCTTCGGAAATATCGCGAAATTCCCACGCTTACCTGACCGTCAAACTGTCGCCTCCAATCTACCTGTCAAGTGTCCTGACGGTAAATAAATTGGTTAAACAAAACTATTTTCTGGTATCTTCAAATGCCTTTTCTTAATTTAATATTACGTGCTTCTAAATGCATCTAAATGCAGCCTAACCAAAGTCCTACAGAGCAGCATCATAACTTCCTCACTCTTACGGCAATGAAGGCAAGCATACCATATGCCTATTTAACCTATCATTGTTTCAGATATTTTAGTCTTAATTTGAGGGATGCATCATCTAGCAATCTTGCCTGCACACTGTCCTTTCATGGTCTTAATCCATTCTCAGTACTACCCATTAGTTCAGAAGTTCATAAATTGTAGGAGCAGAATTAGGCCATTCAGCCCATCAAGTCTGTTCTGCCATTCAATCATGGCTGATTTATCTTTCCCTCTCAACCCCATTCTTCTGCCTTCTCCCTGTAACCCTTGACACCCGTACTAATCAAGAATCTATCAACCTTAAAAATATCCATTGACCTTGCCTCCACAGCTGTCTGTGGCATTGAATTCCACAGATTCACCGCACTCAAACTAAACAAATCCCATATCATCTCCTTTCTAAAGGTACGCCCTTTTATTTCTGAGGCAGTGCCCTCTGGTCCTAGACTCTCCCACAAGTGGAAACATCCTCTCCACATCCACTCTATCCAGGCCTTTCACTATTCGGTAAGTTTCAATGAGAACCCTCCTCATCCTTCTAAACTCCAGCGAGTGCAGGCCCAGTGCCACAAACGCTCATCATATATTAACCCATCATTCCTGGGATCATTCTCGTAGACCTCCTCTAGACCCTCTCCAATGCCAGCACAATGCCAGCATGATACTGATTTAAATAGACATTTGTTTGGCTTTTATCCTGATGAGTCTGAATCCCACCCAGCCTGTTGTCAGGGAAGAAGTCAAACAATAAGCTAGAGCAGCAAACCTTTCCTAAACACAAGCCTTCGCAAGTAAAGCCCCTGTCCCACTTAAGCGATTATTTTAGGCGACTGCCGGCGACTGTCATAGACGTAGCAGGTTGCCGAAAAAAACGGCGACTGGACTCCCCTACGACAATGTCTACGACAAGCTACATCGACCTACCACCTATTCGACGTCAAGCTACGGCAAGCTACCGACAACCGGCGACCCAATCCTCGCGACTTAGGATGTCCACCTACGACCGCGCCTACGACAACCTACAACCACGCAGGCGACAACCTACGACAACCAAAGTCAACCTATGTCCTCCCACGATAAGCCACGACAAGCCACGACCCTGTCGGCAACAACTGAAGACAACTCACGTCATTTTGGCCTCCGGTTTTGACGCCGGTACCTGTCGCCGGTTGACGTGGGTAGTCGCCAATGGAATTCACCCAAGTCAGCACCGGCGACAACCTACGTCACCTGGCGACAACCTACGACAGCGCCCATGTCAGGAGACATTGGCGTCAAACCAACAGTCGCCGAAAATGTTTAGACATTTCAAAATCCAGCGGTGACCAGAAAGACGCTATGACTCTTTGGAGATGACTCACGACCGTACAGGCGACACCCCGACGACCGTGTGGCGACGGCCTAGTCGCCTAAAAAATCCCCTGTGGGACAGGGGCTTAAATATAACGATGTTTATTTTCTTTCTTTGAAAACTTGCATGGTTTTAATGGTGAACATAACTAATATATAAGCTTTATGAGTGAATTATTTTTTAAAACAAGTTTTGGCTATGATACCCTTCAAAGAACTATACTATTGCGCAATTTGAAAGAGATGATTGATTTGGACACTTCGTTCAGTCTCTAACTTTCTGATGATAGATTACAACAATGGCAATGGAAAATGGAAATCAATATAGCACTGGTGCTGGAAATCTGACAAAAAGGTTATTGCTGGAAACACTCAGCAGGTCGGTCAGTATCTGTGGAGAGGAAAACAGAATTAACATTTCAGGCTTTAACATTAACATTAAAAGTTTAGGTTTAGGTTAAGGTTTAGGTCATAAGGAATAGGAACAGAATTAGGCCATTCGGCCCATTAAGGCTAATCCGCCGTTCAATCATGGCTGATCTATCTCTCCCAACTAACTCCATTCACCTGCCCCCTCCCCATAACCCATGACACCCGTACTCATCAAGAATCTATCTATCTGCCTTAAAAATATCTTCTTCTTCTTGCGTTTGAGGCAGCAGAAGTTATGAAGCTGCTTCTGCCTCTGCTGTCTCTGTTTGTTGTCGTTCGCCTGACTGAGGTCAGTTGACAGGGCTCACCACGGGGAGGTCGACTATATGTGCCCCCTTAAAAATATCCATTGACTTGGACTCCACAGCCTGCTGTGGCAAAGAATTCCACAGATTCACCACCCTCTGACTAAAGCTGGTTTTGGTTTAATTTTTTTTTTAAACGTTTATTTTTTTAATTTTTAATTTAATTAATTACAGTGCATATAACAACAACAGCAGTAAACCCCATCCCTCCCCTTCCCTACATAATCATGAAAACAAACAAACGAAAACAAACAAATAAATAAATAAAAATAAATACAACGTGACAAAAAAGACAAAAGCACAAAAACATGAGTCAAGGTAATTTTCACAAGTCAAATATTATTTTTTATTTGTTATTGTCATGTAAACCTAGCTAGGTACAGTGAAAAGTTTTGTTTTGAAAGCTTTCCAAACAGATCAGGTCATACTATAAATAAATCCAATAAACTCAAACTCAAGTACGATAGGTGGAGCAATGGGGAAGATACAGAGTGCAAAGCAAAGTTCAATGTCTGTGATCAACATTACAGAGCATCAGTTCCATAGGCAATGTCCAATGCCTGCTTTATAGACAATAGACAATAGACAATAGGTGCAGGAGGAGGCCATTCGACCCTTCGAGCCAGCACCGCCATTCAATGTGATCATGGCTGATCATTCTCAATCAGTACCCCGTTCCTGCCTTCTCCCCATACCCCCCTGACTCCGCTATCCTTAAGAGCTCTATCTAACTCTCTCTCGAATGCATTCAGAGAATTGGCCTCCACTGCCTTCTGAGGCAGAGAATTCCACAGATTCACAACTCTCTGACTGAAAAAGTTTTTCCTCACCTCAGTTCTAAATGGCCTACCCCTTATTCTTAAATTGTGGCCCCTTGTTCTGGACTCCCCCATCATTGGAAACATGTTTCCTGCCTCTAACGTGTCCAACCCATTAATAATCTTATACGTTTCGATAAGATCTCCTCTCATCCTTCTAAATTCCAGTGTGTACAAGCCTAGTCGCTCCAGTCTTTCAACATATGATAGTCACGCCATTCCGGGAATTAACCTAGTAAACCTACGCTGCACACCCTCAATAGCAAGAATATCCTTCCTCAAATTTGGAGACCAAAACTGCACACAGTACTCCAGGTGCGGTCTCACTAGGGCCCTGTACAACTGCTTTGGAGCAGAGGTAAATCAGACAGTACCCTAGCTTATGGGAGGACCATTCAGAAGCCTGGTAATGAAGGGGAAGAAGCTGATCCTAGATCTGGTGGTGCCGCTGCAAAAGTTAACTGCTTCTTGGTTGACATTGACCTTTTTATCTGCTACGTTTCTCCAGCATATTCTGTTTTTGTTGACAATGTCGAGGACAGGGTAAATAATGTCTGACTTCGCATTCCTCCTTCCGTAATTATAACAGAATGGCCGTCTAATATAACCAAGGACTGACGTCAGAAGCAAAGCTATATGGATTACTTAGCTTGTTTTTCTCTGGCAGGGGATTTGGATTTGTAAGGAAGTGGTGTAAGGGATTGGTCACACTGGATGCAGGAAAAATGTTCCCCATGTTGGAGGAGTCCAGAAACAGTGGTCACAGTTTAAGACTAAGGGGAGGCCATTTAAGACTGAGATGAGGAAAAACCTTTTCATCCAGAGAGTTGTGAATCTGTGGAATTCTCTGCCACAGAAGGCAGTGGAGGCCAAATTCACTGGATGTTTTCAAGAGAGAGTTAGTTTTAGCTCTTAGGGCTAATGGAATCAAGGGATATGGGGAGAAAGCAGGAACGAGGTGCTGATTTTGGATGATCAGCCATGATCACATTGAATGGCGTTGCTGGCTCAAAGGGCCGAATGGCCTACTCCTGCACCAGATTTCTATGTTTCCATGGTGGGTAAAATAACCAACGTCTTTCTCCTGAAAGGCCGTGCGGAACCTGTACAATATTTTGCAATTGTACACTCACAGCGAACTGTGCAAAATCGTAAAAACCTCTTCCCCAAGAGTCAGTCCTGCTGGAATTGTATCGATGCAGAGGCAATTATTACCACTTTAAAGGATATCTATGAACTAGACTTAACAGAAGGAAATGTATGTCTAGTATGTATATATATTTGTCATGGTTTAAAAACTTTTTGTTTGCTATCTAGTTATCTTGGAAAAGACATGGCTGGGGCTTTGGGTTTTCCTCAGAAAAAGTATGATAGAAGCGGGGAGGTGCCCGGTTCCACCAGAGTTCTCCACATGATCTTTCTCCAAAAATACTACCGTGTTCCTGAAAAGGCAGAATCTATGTATGCAATTGCCACAGACAGAGAATTCTAGGTGTGGCCGTGGGGCATCACGGTGGTGCAGCGGTAGAGTTGCAGCCTGACTGCATCGCCACCGTGCCACTCCTTCCATTTTATTGCATAAAGAAAGGAATATTTTGGTTACTATTACATAGTTCCCTTTTCTTACATATGCTTCCATGCCTTGCTGTTGTTATAGCCTATGGCGTAACATCGGACGTGGCTTTTGACTGTGTATTTCTGTATCTTGTTGCAGACTGTTCTTCAGGCAGCTTCATCAATGAGTCAGATCCCCTTAGTATAGTTTAGTTTAGCTTAGCGAAGCAATAGACAATAGACAATAGACAATAGGTGCAGGAGTAGGCCATTCAGCCCTTCGAGCCAGCACCGCCATTCAATGCGATCATGGCTGATCACTCTCAATCAGTACCCCGTTCCTGCCTTCTCCCCATACCCCCTCACTCCGCTATCCTTAAGAGCTCTATCCAGCTCCCTTTTGAAAGCATCCAACGAACTGGCCTTCACTGCCTTCTGAGGCAGAGAATTCTACACCTTCACCACTCTCTGACTGAAAAAGTTCTTCCTCATCTCCGTTCTAAATGGCCTACCCCTTATTCTTAAACTGTGGCCCCTTGTTCTGGACTCCCCCAACATTGGGAACATGTTTCCTGCCTCTAATGTGTCCAATCCCCTAATTATCTTATATGTTTCAATAAGATCCCCCCTCATCCTTCTAAATTCCAGTGTATACAAGCCTAATTGCTCCAGCCTTTCAACATACGACAGTCCCGCCATTCCGGGAATCAACCTAGTGAACCTACGCTGCACGCCCTCAATAGCAAGAATATCCTTCCTCAAATTTGGAGACCAAAACTGCACACAGTACTCCAGGTGCGGTCTCACCAGGGCCCGGTACAACTGTAGAAGGACCTCTTTGCTCCTATACTCAACTCCTCTTGTTACGAAGGCCAACATTCCATTGGCTTTCTTCACTGCCTGCTGTACCTGCATGCTTCCTTTCAGTGACTGATGCAGGGTGGAAACAGGCCCTTGGGCCTTCCCGGGTCCGTGACGACCAGCGATCCCCGTACACCGACACCATCCTACGTACCAGGGACCATTTGCAATTTTTTACCAAAGCCAATCAACCTACAAGCCTGTACGTCTTTGGAGTGTGGGAGGAAAGGGAGCTCCCGGAGAAAACCTATCACCGGTCACAGGGAGAACGTACAAATCCGTACACACAGCACCTGTGGTCAGGTTCGATACCCGAATCTCTGGCGCTGTAATAGACAATAGACAATAGGTGCAGGAGGAGGCCATTCGGCCCTTCGAGCCAGCACCGCCATTCAATGTGATCATGGCTGATCATTCTCAATCAGTACCCCATTCCTGCCTTCTCCCCATACCCCCTGACTCCGCTATCCTTAAGAGCTCTATCTAGCTCTCTCTTGAATGCATTCAGAGAATTGGCCTCCACTGCCTTCTGAGGCAGAGAATTCCACAGATTCACAACTCTCTGACTGAATTTTCTTTTCCTCATCTCAGTTCTAAATGGCCTACCCCTTATTCTTAAACTGTGGCCCTTGGTTCTGGACTTCCTCAACATTGGGAACATGTTTCCTGCCTCTAACGTGTCCAACCCCTTAATAATCTTATAAGTAAGGCAGCAGCTGTACCACTGCACTACCGTGCCGCACTGAGCTTGGGGATATCTGCACAGAATCAGGCAAGCAATTAGCAGTCAGTCAGCCATCGCATGCGGGCTTTGCTTTGAAGAGTTCAGCTGCCTCGTGTCAGTTCAATTTAGTTGCGACTCCTGCATCTTATTTCTGTGCCTCTCCTGAGCAGGCAGGGAGTTTCAGATGCCGACAGTAAACGTCTGCTGTTCTTTTCTTTCGGAACAGGGAGGGAAGATCCCGATCAGGTGGACCGCTCCCGAGGCAATCGCTTACCGCAAGTTCACCTCAGCCAGTGACGTGTGGGGCTATGGAATTGTCATGTGGGAGGTGACGTCCTACGGAGAGAGACCCTACTGGGAAATGACTAATCAGGACGTAAGTACACATGGATGAACTAGGAATGGAACCATATGCATTATGTGCAAGGGGATAAGAGTTTGTCTTGATATTCATTAGAATTCATAGCAACAGGATTTGAGTATAGGAGCAGGGAGGTTCTGCTGCAGTTGTACAGGGCCTTGGTGAGACCGCACCTGGAGTATTGTGTACAGTTTTGGTCTCCTAATCTGAGGAAAGACATTCTAGCCTTAGAGGGAGTACAGAGAAGGTTCACCAGATTGATCCCTGGGATGGCAGGACTTTCATATGAAGAAAGACTGGATAGACTAGGCTTGTACTCGCTGGAATTTAGAAGACTGAGGGCGGATCTTATAGAAACATATAAAATTCTTAAGGGGTTGGTGAGGCTAGATGCGGGAAGATTGTTCCCGATGTTGGGGAAGTCCAGAACCAGGGGTTACAGCTTAAGGATAAGGGGGAAGTCTTTTAGGACCGAGATGAGAAAACATTTCTTCACACAGAGAGTGGTGACTCTGTGGAATTCTCTGCCACAGAAGGTAGTTGAGGCCAGTTCATTGGCTATATTTAAGAGGGAGTTAGATGTGGCCCTTGTGGCTAAAGGGATCAGAGGGTATGGAGAGAAGGCAGATACAGGCTACTGAGCTGAATGATCAGCCATGATCATATTGAATGGCGGTGCAGGCTCGAAGGGCCGAATGGCCTACTCCTGCACCTATTTTCTATGTTTCTATGTTAATATCATGTGTAGGAAGGAACTGCAGATGCTGGTTTAAACCTAAGATAGACACAAAAAGCTAGAGTAACTCAGCGGGACAGGCAACATCTCTGGAGCGAAGGAATGGGTGACGTTCCGGGACGATAAGTCTGAAGAAGGGTCTCGACCCGAGACGTCACCCATTCCTTCCCTCCAGAGATGCTGCCTGTCCCGCTGAGTTACTCCAGCATTTTGTGTCTACCTTTTGTCTTGATATCAAGTTTTCCGCAGACATTGTGGGGGGTGTAGGGTTTGTACCCGTGTTTAGTTTAGTTCGAAGATAGACGCAAAACGCTGGAGTAACTCAGCGGGTCAGGCAGCATTTCTGGAAAAAAGGAATGGGCAACATTTTGGGTCGAGTCCGTTCTTCAGGCAGAGAGTCAGGGGCGAGGGAACCGAGAGATATGAAAAGGTACATAGGTCAAATTAATGGAAGATGTGCACAAAGACAGTTCAAAGCCAGCAACGAACGATGACCAAGGACAGGTGGAGCCCACAATGGCCCATTGCTGGCTGTGAAGAAGGTGATAACGAGTGATACAGACAGTGAAACTCAGCAGGACGACAGTGAAACTAGTACGACCACTCGGGTGGGGGAGGGACGGAGAGAGAGGGGATGCAGGGGTTACTTGAAATTAGAGAAATCAACATTCATACCACTGGGTTGTAAGCTGCCCAAGTGTAATATGAGGTGCTGTTCCTCCAATTTGCGTTTGGTTTCACTCCTACAGTGGAGGAGGTCCAGGACAGAAAGGTCGGTGTGGGAATGTGAAGGAGAGTTATAGTGTTTGGCAACTGAGAGATTTTGTCGGCCAAGGTGGACTGAGCGAAGGTAATTTAGTTTTAGAGATACAGTGCAGAAACATGCCCTTTAGTCCACCAGTCGACCAACGATCACCCATACAATAGGGGCAATTTTTACAGAACACAATTAATCTACAAACCTGCACATCTTTGGAATGTGGGAGGAAACCAGAGAACCTGGAGAAAACCCACATGTTCTATGGTCTATATACAACATGGAGTCAGTCATCTAAGAAAGCATGCGTAGGAAAGAACTGCAGGTGCTGGTTTAAATCGAAGATAGAACAAAATGCTGGAGTAACTCAGTGGGACAGGCAGCATCTCTGGAGAGAAGAACTGAGATGAGGAAAAACCTTTTCAGTCAGAGAGCTGTGAATCTGTGGAATTCTCTGCCTCAGAAGGCAGTGGAGGCCAATTCTCTGAATGCATTCAAGAGAGAGCTAGATAGAGCTCTTCAGGATAGCGGAGTCAGGGGGTATGGGGAGAAGGCAGGAACGGGGTACTGATTGAGAATGATCAGCCATGATCACATTGAATGGCGGTGCTGGCTCGAAGGGCCGAATGGCCTCCTCCTGCACCTATTGTCTATTGTCTATTGAATGGGTGACGTTTTGGGTCGAGACCTTTCTTCAGACTGAAGAAGTCGCCCATTCCTTCTCTCCAGAGATGCTGCCTGTCCCGCTGAGTTACTCCAGCATTTTGGGTCTATCTAGGAAAGCACGTAGACTGGAAATCACTGTTCGCTAATTTAAATACCTTTCCCTACCTTTAATCATGACATTTCTCATTATTTTTTTTAATGTTAAATTAGCCATGAGGCATTGAATGTCAGTCCTCATCAATCAATTATGATCAAACAGGAGAATAAATGGAGCAGATTTTACTTTCTAACACAGAATGACTCACTTTTGATGGCACTGGGCCTGCACTCGCTGGAGTTTGGAAGAATGAGTGGGGACCTCATTGAAATGTACCGAATAGTGAAAGGCTTGGTAGGGTGGATGTGGAGAGGATGCTACCATTAGTGGGAGAGTCTAGGACTAGAGGTCATAGAATTAAAGGACAATCCTGTTGGAAGGAAATGAGGAGGAATTTCTTTAGTCAGAGGGTGGTGAACCTGTGGAATTCTTTGCCACAGAAGGCTGTGTAGGCCGTCAATTGACATTTTTAAGGTGGAGATTGGTAGATTCAATGATTAGGGGTAATGGGGAGAAGGCAGGAGAAGGGGATTGAGAGGGATGGATAGATCAGCCATGATTGAATGGTGAATTAGACTTGAGGGGCCAAATGGCCTAATTCTGCTTATGAACATCTATCAGCTATCCCTCTGCTCTGAGAAAAACAAAACTAGCATTTCCACTTTCTCCTCACAACTGAATCAATCTATCCCAGGTAACCTTCTGGTGAATCTCCTCTGTACCCTCTCCAATGCAATTATAGCCCTTCTAGAGTGCAGTGACCAAAACGGCACATTATATTCTTGCAATGGCCTCACCATTCTTTTATTAAGTTGTACCATAATCCCCCTACTCTTATATTCCATGCCCTGACTACTAGAGGCAAGAACTGCATATCTCTTCAAGATGTATTCGAGAGAGATAGATAGAGCTCTTAGGGCTAACGGAATCAAGGGATATGGGGAGAAAGCAGGAACGGGGTACTGATTTTGGATGATCAGCCATGATCGTTTTGAATGGCAGTGCTGGCTCGAAGGGCCGAATGGCCTACTTGAGGATCTATTTCCTATGTTTTTATGTTTATTTCACCACTCTATATACTGTACGTGCTGTCATCTTCATTTGCAAACAAATCCACCAGTGGGAATTAAATAAAGCAAGATGAATGGAAAATCCTCGACACTCTCAAGTTGACCCTCAACTGCGGATAGAGAAGCAAAGTTTAGTTCAATTCAGTTTAGTTTAGTTTAGTTTAGTTTAATTTAGTGTCACGTGTACCGGGGTACAGTGAAAAGCTTCATGTTGCATGCCTGCCAGTCAGCAGAAAGACAATACGTGATTACAATCCAGCCGCCCACAGTGTACAGATACATGATAAAGGGAATAACGTTTAGTGCAAGAGAAAGTTCAGTAAAGTCTGATTAAAGATAGTCTGAGAGTCTCCATTGAGGTGGATGATAGCTCAGGACCACTCTGACAGATCTGAACATATCTTAACATATCAATGACCTACGCTGTTAGACCGTCAGGTGTTAGACCATCTGCATATCATATCATATCATATATATACAGCCGGAAACAGGCCTTTTCGGCCCACCAAGTCCGTGCCGCCCAGCGATCCCCGTACATTAACACTATCCTACACCCACTAGGGACAATTTTTACATTTACCCAGCCAATTAACCTACATACCTGTACGTCTTTGGAGACGCATGTAATCTCCTTATTAGTTTTCTTTTGCTTAGTGTAGAGATACAACGCGGAAACAGGCTCTTTGGCTCACCAAGCCCACACCGACGGACGATCGCCCCGTACACTAGCTCTATCCTACACACTCGGGACAATTTGCATTGTTTTTTACCAAAGACAAATTAACCTACAAACCCGTACGTCTTTTGGAGTGTGGGAGGAAACCGGAGCACCTGGGGAAAACCCACGTGGTCACGGGAGAATGTACACACTCACAGTATCAGTAGTCAGGATCGAACCGGGGTCTCTGACGTTGTAAAGCAGCAACTCTACCGCTGCGCCACCGTGCCGCCCATCTAAGCTCCTTTTCTAAGTGACGTGGCAAAGTTCCAACTGGAGCCGAACGGAATGATAACGGAATGAGAGGATATCTGCGATCTGGGGCACATGTTGCCATTTGATAAGTAAAACACAAAGCACTGGAGCAACTCAGCGGGTCAGGCAGCATCACTGGAGAACATGGATAGGTGTCGGTTTAGGTCAGGATCCCTCTTCAGACTCCAGAGATACTACCTGACCCGCTGAGTTACTCCAGCACTTTGTGCCAGTCTTTGCAAAACAGAGTGCGGTTCCTTGTGTTGCCGTTTGATAAATGTCCGTTTTGTATGGAGCAGGTGATTAAGGCTGTGGACGAAGGCTATCGCCTGCCCACGCCCATGGACTGCCCTGCCACCCTCTACCAGCTAATGCTTGACACTTGGCAGAAGGATCGCAACAGCAGGCCAAGATTTGAAGAGATAGTTAGCATCTTAGACAAGATGATTCGCAATCCATGCAGCCTGAAGATGCTGGTCAACGCCTCGACAAGGTGTGTATATCACGTCTCATTTATAACTTGGTTCAGGTGTCGTTGGCAAAAGAGCAGATGGGTGGGTGGATATAAGGGGGACAGCTCATGATTAATGACCTTCTGACATGATTAACCATTCTGCACACCTGGGGTGTTTGATGGGTGCTGCACACGTGACATTAAACTAAACTAAACTCAATCTTTCAGTCTGAAAAAGGGTCTTGACCCGAAACGTCACCCATTCCTTCTCTCCAGAGATGCTGCCTGTCCCACTGAGTTCCTCCAGCATTTTGTGTCTATCTACGGGTTTGATGAGGAGTTGGCTGCCATACCTGTAAATGTACGGAGAAACGAACATTTATGGAGGGAGCATTGCCTCCTTTCAGGAGCTATTTCAAGGAAACAATTGAATTGTCCCTCCTTGGTGCTTGATTATTAGAGTCGTCAGAGATTATTCTGGATATCAAACGGCTTAAAGTATTCCCACTAACTGAGCTGCTTGTGAACTAAAGGGCAGAAGCCAGGCAACGTCAGAAGATCTTATCGAAACGTATAAACGTATAAGATTATTAAGGGGTTGGACACATTAGAGGCAGGAAACATCTTCCCAATGTTGGGGGAGTCCAGAACAAGGGGCCACAGTTTAAGAATAAGGGGTAGGCCATTTAGAACTGAGATGAGGAAAAACTTTTTCAGTCAGAGAGTTGTGAATCTGTGGAATTATCTGCCTCAGAAGGCAGTGGAGGCCAATTCTCTGAATGCATTCAAGAGAGAGCTAGATAGAGCTCTTAAGGATAGCGGAGTCAGGAGGTATGGGGAGAAGGCAGGAACGGGGTACTGATTGAGAATGATCAGCCATGATCACATTGAATGGCGGTGCTGGCTCGAAGGGCCGAATGGCCTCCTCCTGCACCTATTGTCTATTGTCTATTGTCATATAGCTGGTGGGAAGACCAACATGTTCTTGCTGATACATCTGCCCACAGCAGAGGTGGTGATAGAGTCAGAGAATGATAGTGTGGAAACATGACCTTTGGCCCAATTTGCCCACACCAGCCAACATGCCCCATCCACACTAGTCCCACCTGCCCCGCGCTTGGCCCAGATCTCTCTAAACTTGTCCTATTTATGTTCCAAGTTTTCTTTCAAATTATCCTGCCACCCATTCTGGCTGCTAAAAATCAACTTTGCCTGTCACAGAGCACAAAGCGAGTTTCATTGAAATATTTTAGTTTAGTTTAGTTCCACGGTGTGGAAGCAGGCTCTTTGGCCAAACAAGTTCATTCCAACCATACATTACTCATACACTACCACTATCCTACACACTACCGACAATTTACAGAAGCCAATCAACCTACAAACCTGGAAGTCTTTGCCTTGTGGGAGGAAACCGGAGCACCCGGAGAAATTCCGCACGCGGGTCGCAGGGAGAACTTGTAAACAATCTAGAGACAGCACCCATAGGCAGGATCGAACCTGGGTCTCTGGCGCTGTGCTGCCATATTTAATTTCTAAAATCTTTACAAAAGCATTTCAATCGAGAACATGGATGGGTGACGTTTCGGGTCGGAATCCTTCTTCAGACTACAGTAGACTTGATTGACCGAATGGCCTAATTCTGCTCCTAGAACCTATGAACTTACACCATACATAAATACAATCAAGTCAAATTCAAATACAATAGATAGAGCAAAGGGGAAGATACAGAGTGCAGAATATAGTTCTCTGCATTGTAGTGCAACAGTTCCATAGGTTGCCACACCACTGCTTAAGTCAGGGCCAGTGAGTCCAGTATGAAGTCTGCCTGAAGGTATTTATTCACAAAATTGCTGGAGTAACTCAGCAGGTCAGGCAGCATCTCAGGAGAGAAGGAATGGGTGACGTTTCGGGTCGAGACCCTTCTTCAGAATCAGAATCAGAATCAGAATTACCTTTATTGTCATCCAAAAAAAACAAGTCTTTTGGACGAGATTTCGTCACCCACAGTCCAACAGTAAGAGCAATAAAATAACCAATAACACACACAACCACAAACCAACACAAAACAAAAAAAAGAAACATCCATCACAGTGAGTCTCCTCCAGTCATCTCCTCACTGTGATGGAAGGCCAGAATGTCTTTTCTCTTCCCCTGCCGTCTTCTCCCGCGGTCAGGCTGTTGAAGTTGCCACGTTCCAGGGTGCGCCGGACGGTGAAAGGCCCGCGGCGGGCCGACCCAAGCCCCGCGATCCGGGGCGGGCGAAGGCGAAGATGTGTCACTTACTTCTGTGGATGTGAAGGAACAACAAATGCTTGAATCTCAAGCAAAACACAAAATTCTGGAGGAACTAAGAACTTAGGCAGCATCTGTGGAGGGAATAGACAGATGACGTTTCGGGTCGGGATTCGTTTTTATGGTGATACAGCGTGGAAACAGGCCCTTCGACCCATCAAGTTCACACTGACCACTGATCACCCATTCACACCAGTTCTATGTTATCCCACTTTCCCTACACATTAGGGGGCAATTTACAGAGACCAGTTAACCATCAAACCCACATGTCTTTGGGATGTGGGAGGAGACCGGAGCACTTGGAGAAATCCCACATGGTCACGGGGAGAACGTGTAAACTCCACATAGACAGCACCCGAGATCAGGATCGAACCTGGGTCTCTGGCATGTGAGGCAGCGGGTCGACTAGCTACACCACTGTGCTACACAGACTGTGACTGTCAGTGTTTGAGGATGCAGCATTATAGATGGGGCCTTTGATCTGCACCACAGCTGAGCTGAGGAGCAATTCCTTTAACCAGAGGGTGGCGAATCTGTTACATTTTGGGTTGGGATCCTTCTTCAGAATCCACAAAGTGCTGGAGTAACTCAGTGGGTCTGGCAACATCTCTGGAGAAAAGGAATAGGTGACATTTCGGGTCGAAACCGTTTTCCAGGGTGTGACCCAAATATCCAGGACTGGTCTGACACAACTGTCCAGGACTGGTCTGGCTCTTTCTCCAGGCGCTGACTGATGCTGCCTTTGCCCTTGTCCTCTGTAGGCGAGAGAGATCCAGGTCACCACAGCTCTCTGCTTTACCAGCTTCTCCTGAACTCTTATCACCGAAGAAGGGTCTCAACCAGAAACATCATCTAACTATGTTCTCCGGAGATGCTGCCTGACCTGCTGAGTTGCTCCAGCACTTTGTGTCTTTTTTTACCACAAGAAAGTCATACCTCACTTTAAAAGAAATGATGACAGATACTTAAATAGCAATCAACATTCTTCAGACTTTGTCCTTAGTGTCCATTTTGTGTATTAACCAGCATCTGCAGTTCTTTGCTTGAATAATTCTATACTTGAATAAAATGATGTAGTTTTCTGAGGAAGTACTTCAAATCTTTACAGTTTGTGTAAATATCCAAGTATGTGTAAATATCCATAAACGAGGATGAGAACCAGAAGCTGGGGTACTGTTTGATTCACCTCTACCCCACTGGGTACATTGGACTTTGTCTATGGAACTGTTGCACTACAATGCAGAGAACTATATTCTGCACTCTGAATCTTCCCCTTTGCTCAATCTATTGCATTTGAATTTGACTTGATTGGATTTATATATGGTATATGTTCATAGGATCTAGGAGCAGAATTAGACCATTTAGCCCATCAAGTCTACCCCGCCATTCAATCATGGCTGATCTATCTTTCCCTCTCAACCCCATTCTCCTGCCTTCGCCCCATAACATCTGACACCCGTACTGATCAAGATTTATGATCTGTTTGGGTAGCATGCAAAACAAAGCTTTTCACTACATCAAGATACATCTGACAATAATAAGACCTAAACCTAAACCTAATTGATTAGGTTCAAAATACTGAAGTAACTCAGCGGGACAGGTAGCATCTCTGGAGAGAAGGAATGGGTGACATTTCAGGTCGAGGCCCTTCTACAGACTGAAGCAGGATCTCGATCCGAAACGTCACCCATTCCTTCTCTCCAGAGATGCTACCTGTCCTGCTGAGTTACTCCAGCATTTTGTAGCTTTTTCCGGTTTAAACCAACATCTGTCGTTCCTTCCTACTTGATTAGGTGCCTAGATGAGATATCAAAGACTTCAGCCTGACATAGTTTCTTTCTTTGTTCCAGACGGTCGAACTTGCTACTGGACCACAATACGACAGGTTTCAATGCATACCGGTCCGTGGGGGAGTGGCTGGAGTCACTTAAGATGGGTCAGTATGCAGACAATTTCAATGAGAGTGGATACACGTCGTTGGATGTGGTTACCAAAATAACTTTGGAGTGAGTAATTTCCTATTCAGTGTTGCTGCTTAATGCCTAATGAATGGGAGTGGTGGAATCTATTGCCACCTCGAGGTATTCACAGATTACTTCCTGACTGCTAGTAAGGTGCAACGCACTTCAGGAAAGGACGATCCATTGAACGAGGAGACAACTCCCGCATTCCTCTCCGATCCACATACGTATTAGTAAACGGAATCTGTGCCACCACTCTACTTAATACCGTAGGGTCAAGAGCCAAGCGTCTCCAAATGGGCTGCTATTTTAACAACAACGATTTGCTGTTAGAGGAATAAAAACAGAAACTACTCCAGGTGAGGCAACATCTATGGGGAAGGAGATATGGCGATGATGTGTCTGATCTGTAACTTTTCATTAGAATTCAAGGAGTAGATGAAGGAACGTCCATTTTCCCATTTCATACGCTTTGTCCATTCGAGTTTATTTGATCATCAACATTATAAAGGGGGCAAGAGGCACTCATTCTAACATCCACATGACCATCTCAAACATACGTGTCCATCAGGCAAATCAACAGTGTAATGTTTGGGGAATATGCACTTGTGTTTTAGCACTTTAGTACTTCACTGTACAGACCTTCACAGATAACCTTGGCACGATTATTCAAACTACAGCGCTGTGGCCCTGTCAAAACACAAACAGTGCGGACAGTAAAAAAAAAAAGGAACTGCAGATGCTGGTTTACACAAAAAGGATACAAAGTGATGGAGTAACACAGCGGGACCATCTGAAGAAGTGCCCTGGTGCAAAATGTTGCCTATCCATGTTCTCCGGTGATGCTTCCTGACCCGCTGAGTTACTCCAGTATTTTGGATTCTGAAGAAGGATTCCGACTCGAAATGCAACCTATCCATATTCTCCAGGGATGCCGCCTGACCCACTGTGTTACTCCAGCATTTGTTGTCCGCAGAATGTACCAATATACCTGGAGGATTTTGCGGATTGGGAATGCGTTCTACCGGCCTCTGCTTTGTGGTCAATGTAGAGCACGAGCCGTTTAATACCCAAGTCACAATCTCTTTCACGTTCAGTGGCAAGATCAGGCAGTTTCACAGGGGGCTGGGTAAAAAAAAACATCAGTGAGTATTTCTGGGCTGCAGAATCCTTTGCAAATCCTGTAAGACATTTATCCAGGTATACAGCAACAGGTACTGGAGCAGTAGTTTAGATTAGTTTAGCTTAGTTTAGTTTAGAGTTACAGCATGAAATCACGCCCTTTGGCCCAATGAGACTGCTTCGACCAGCGATCACCCGTACACTTGTTCTGTCCTGCGCACTAGAGACAATTTACAGAAGCCAATTAACCTGCAAACCTGCACGTCTTGGGAATGTGGGAGGAAACCCACGCGGTCACACGGAGAACTCCACACCCCCAAACAGTGCCCGAGGTCAGGATTGAACCTGGGTCTCTGGAGCTGTGAGGCAGCACCTCTACTCCTGCGCCACTGTGCCGCCCCAGTAGTTCACGGGCTCAGGCCAGTAAAGACATCTGAGCTGTCCACTGAGTGTTCTCATTGTTATCTGGCCCTGCTGGCATTACTCCACTTTGCCCGCAAGGTACCAGTTAGTTTATAGAATTCTCGGCACGCATGTTGGGAATATGTAACCGTGTCCTGAGAACTATGTAAAAAAAAGTTTGATGTTTGTCCACAGCTCTTTGAGATGCACTACCTGGAGATTTATGGGAATTGGTATATATTGGTGTATATTGGACCCATTTTGCCCACTCATTGGTTTTTTGACTGGCGGGTCCTTGGACCAGAATTTATGATGTGGCTTTGAGTGTGGCTATGGGTGCTCACCATTAATAATCCAGGAAATATTGCAGCAGCTTCTGGAGTAGAAATGCAGAAATGCAACGTTAACGTTAACCCACACGGTTCCACGTGGTACACTTTCTCCAGTGTAATGTGAGAAATCAATGGAATTAGAGAATGTAATGGGTAGAAATGCACCTTGGATTGTATGCACTATATACCCTTAGCAACAACATATGTGCACATTAATCTGCTTCTGAAATTCAGCTTGACTGAAACAATATTAAATGTGGGACTTTGAGATGCACTTTTTCACACACAGAGTGGTGGGTGTACGGAACAAACTGCCAGAGGAGGTAGCTGAGGCAGGGACTATCCCAACGTTTAAGAAACGGTTAGACAGGTACACATGGATAGGGCAGGTTTGGAGGGATATGGACCAAACGCGGGCAGGTGGGACTAGTATAGCTGGGACATGTTTGCCGGTTTGGGCCGAAGGGCCTGTTTCCACACTATTATTCCATGACTATGATTTTCAGGAGCAGAATATGTTGCCCAAATCTTACTGTATAGATTGTATAGAGTGTGCATACAAATGTCTACCCTCTTTTCTAATTATCCTCACTGTAAAATAACCATGGAGATATTAAGCATAGATACAAAATGTAATTGGGTATTTAAAACCATACCGAGCCACTGTCATTTAACAACCCCATTGATCCTAGAGTTTATGTGTAAATTGCCATTGCATCCCTTAACCAATTTAAAGTTCTATGCCTTTTCAAAAATGATGATTTTTTAAAAAAATGTTTATGTTTCAACTTCTAAATGCTGTATATGTCTTAATATTACGTTCTGTAAAATGTTTTTCAAAAAATAGTTATAAATTGTGCTTTTTACCTCCTGGTTTGTTGTCTTGAGAATTCTTCTGTGCAATTGTTATCTGGCCTGCTAAAACCACTGCTATTGGGTGCCAATGATGCCTAGGAATTGATGTCTGATGGCAGGAAGGGTGGAATCCTTGATTATATTTGGAGTCAGAGGTGACCAACATCACTCCACAGCCGTCTTCAAAATCCATGCATTATATTGATAACATTTGCACCAATTTAGCTGGTTTCCAAGAGGGAGACAGATTAAACTTTAAAACTCCTATGAAGACACAACATGACTTCACTTTCACTCTCATTGCTTTCACTGAAGAAAGGTCCCAACCCAAAACATCGCCCTTCCACTTTTCTCCAGAGATGGATAGGACAGGTTTGGAAGGATATGGACCAAACGCAGGCAAGTGGGAGTAGTGTAGCTGGGACAAGTTGGCTGGCGTGGGCAAGTTGGGCCGAAGGACAATAGACAATAGGTGCAGGAGGAGGCCATTTGGCCCTTCGAGCCAGCACCGCCATTCAATGTGATCATGGCTGATCATTCACAATCAGTACCCCTTTCCTGCCTTCTCCCCATACCCCCTGACTCCGCTATCCTTAAGAGCTCTATCTAGCTCTCTCTTGAATGCATTCAGAGAATTGGCCTCCACTGCCTTCTGAGGCAGAGAATTCCACAGATTCACAACTCTCTGACTGAAAAAGATATTCCTCATCTCAGTTCTAAATGGCCTACCCCTTATTCTTAAACTGTGGCCCCTTGTTCTGGACTTCCCCAACGTTGGGAACATGTTTCCTGCCTCTAACGTGTCCAACCCCTTAATAATCTTATACGTTTCGATAAGATCTCCTTTCATCCTTCTAAATTCCAGTGTATACAAGCCTAGTCGCTCCAATCTTTCAACATATGACAGTCCCGCCATTCCGGGAATTAACCTAGTAAACCTACGCTGCACGCCCTCAATAGCAAGAATATCCTTCCTCAAATTTGGAGACCAAAACTGCACACAGTACTCACACTTAATTACTCTATGAGATGCGACCTGATCCGTTGTGTTACTCCAGCACTTTGTGTCTATCTTTGGAATAAACCAGCATTTGCAGTTCCTTTCTACACATTACTCCACTTTCCTCGACTTCCCCTGCTGATAGTAGCAATAAAAGTGAGGACGGAGTCAGGGAGGCAAGCCCGTACATTCCCGCTCCGAGCTGGATCTCCTTCCAACCCTATTGTGGACTGAAACCACTCGACCTCCCTGGTCTCATGCAAACTCCAATTAAAGTTGGGTTGTGGGGTGGGAATGGTGCTAAACACAATCATAAACCCCACCTCATTAACCACTGCCCACAATTGCCACCATTACATCGCCTCAGGACACCTTTGTTGAAGTTATACGAGAAGTCTCTTTAGTAGTGTTGACAATCAGCATAGACCGGAGAACAGCACTGCACAGGAATGTGCTCTTTGTGCCGAACTTGCTGCCAAGTTGAACTGATCGCACCTGCCAGTACACAATCCACATCCCTCTATTCCCTGCGCTCCTATGTGCCTATCTAAAAGCTCTTAAGCCATTCTCCTACCTGCCTCCGCCACCACCCCTTGGCAATGCATTCACAGGCCTCCAGCACTCTCTGTCCGGCACATCTTGCCCGGCACATCTCCATTAAATGCTCTCCCTCTCATCGTATAGCTATGCCCTCTACGTTCGACATTTCGACCCCGGAAATTGTTCTGCGAAAAAAGGAGAACATTCCACCCGTGCTGTTACACATTTGGGAAATGTTCTGAGAAAACTTGACAACAAGACTTGCAATTGATGAAATGCAAGCTGGCTGGCTGGCCGTTGTCAACTGAAGGAGGATTTATTTACCAAAGATTGTCAGGTGGTTAGTCAACAGGCAGAGTGGCATTCGGGGATCAATCCTTCCGATGATAACTGCTCAATGCTTTTAGATACCAGCGGATATTTTTAAGGCAGTGAAGGTAGATTCTTGATTCATACGGGTGTCAGGGGTTATGGGGAGAAGGCTGGAGAATGGAATTAGGAGGGAGAGATAGATCTGCCATGATTGAATGGCGGAGTAGACTTGATGGGCTGAGTGGCCTAAGTCTGCTCCTATCACTTAAGACCTTATGACCTTATGCCTCCATCCTTCCCTTTGGTATCTATTCTTAGGCGGTGACAGTAGAAAGTTTGAACTCTTTTTGCATTTCACTTGAAACATTGGTGCGTTCTGTTCCTGCAGAGATTTGAAGAGAATCGGTGTGAGTCTTGCTGGCCACCAAAAGAAGATAATGAACAGCATTCAGCAGCTGCGAGTTCAGTTCATGAACGGCATGATGCCTGTGTGACCTTCTAACTGCCTGAGCTGGGAGGGGTCATTCTGCACTTTTATTTTCCCTGTGTTTATTCTTGCGTGCAAAGAGGGTCAGCCGGGGAGTGGTGAGGGGAGGGGAGGGGGAGGGTGGGGTGGTGGGATGGGGGGGGTGAATCCCCTTGAACTAGAGAATGCAATTAATGCTCACCTTACTGTTTCTGTGTTCGAATTCACCAATTTGCTAAACCTTGAAATCATCGTCACTGGAAAATGACGTATTTAAGACTAATCCCGTAAGGGTCACAGTTCATCCACATACTTCCACGTCAAGCGTCACTGAATACCTTGGCACAGTTGTTCCGCTTTTAGGTGGCGACGAGATTTTTAACAGGTTTTTCTGCAGTTCAAGACTCTAATCATTCTGTACGGAGAGCATCTGACTTCCTGGTCAATTTCAATCGAATGAAAAATAACAGCAGATCCACATTAGTTCACGTAGGTTTCCTGTCTTGAGTCTTAATGACCAACAGTCGTGTATTGAAGAGCAATATCATTAAGTTGACTACTTTGTAGTAAGTTGTTTTTGTAAATTATAAGTGCAGTTATAATATGCTATATTTATTAACTTATAGAACGTAGTATATAAGCTCTTTGCTTGACTCAGTCTTGATCAGTATGTATTTATTGATTAAAAATGTTAGCGCATAATGAAATGTTATTTGAAAGCATATTTACTTTTCTCCTGCTACATCTGAATTTTCATCTGTATATACTGTACAGTTTGCTACTGCAGGGTACAGTCTTTTCTCCGTGTAACAAAATTAACTGTATAATTTTATCAAGATGGGCGACACTTAAAATTTTGACCTGTGGACAATGCTTCGGTACCGCTCGGCGTGAGGCTGAGAGATTCAATCCTAGAGTGCTGTTTCCTTTGGACTGACGACTGACTGCACCGTTCAAAGATAGAGAGCCCTCACTAACCATAGCACTAAAGCAAATGTGCCTCTTATCAAGATAGACACAAAATGCTGGAGTAACTGCGGGACAGGCAGCATCTCTGGTCAGAAGGAATGGGTGGCGTTTCGGGTCGAGACCCTTCTTCAGACTGAAAGTCACGGGAAAGGGAAAAGAGAGGTATAGATGATGATGGAGAGAGATATAGAACAAATGAATGAAAGCTATCCAAAAGAGTAACAATTATTAAGGGAGGAGGTCGTTGCTGGCTGTTTGCTAGGTGAGAACAAAAAGCTGGTGTGACTTGGGTAGGGGAGGGATGGAGAGAGAGGGGATGCCGGGGTCACTTGAAGTTAGAGGAATCAATATTCATACCACAGGTTGTAAGCTGCCCAAGCGAAATATGAGATGCGGTTCCTCCAATTTGCACTGGGCCTCACTCTGACAATGGAGGAGGCCTAGGTCGGAAAGGTCGGTGTAGGAATGGGAGGGGAGAATTAAAGTGTTTGGCAACCGGGAGATCAGGTAGGTTCAGGCGGACTGAGCGAAGGTGTTAAACCAAATGATCGCCCAGTCTACGTTTCTCGGTGCCTCATCAGTTGGATTTGCCCTTGGATCCCGGTTGCAGGATGGCACGGTGGTATTGATATTAGGTTATTACCATCACATGAGTGAAACACATGGCACCTGCCTGAAACGGGATAAGAAACTCAGATCAAATCAGTTTGATCAGGACTGAGATATTAACAATCAAAGACTGGAAAGGAAATGTATTATTAACTTATAGAACGTAGTATATTAAAGTGTTTGGCTGAGTGCTTTCAAAGTCAATTCAAGCACAGAATGAGAAATAAAAATGAATAGAAGACTCAGTTCATAAAGAGAAAATACATAATAATGACCTTTTGAAAAAAAAATCTAACGAGAAATAAATATGCAATTGTTAGTTTTCAGTCCCAGGGTGTTAGTTTGGCAGTAAAATCTACTGTGTTAAATCCTACTGAGGCTGTCACCCACACTGAAATAGACAAGTTTTGTTATAGGAAAGATGTTGTCAAGCTGGAAAGAGTACAGAGAAGATTTTACAAGGATGTTGCCAGGACTAGAGGGTCTGAGCTATAGCGAGAGGTTGAGTAGGCTGGGACTCTATTCCTTGGAGCACAGGTGGATGAGGGGTGATCTTATAGAGATGCATAAAATCATGAGAGGAATAGATCAGGTAGATGCACAGAGTCACTTGCCCAGAGTAGGGGAATCGAGGACCAGAGGTCGTAGGTTCAAGGTGAAGGGAGAAAGATTTAATAGGTATCGGAGGGGTAACTTTTTCACACAGAGGGTGGTGGGTGTATGGAACGAGCTGCTAGAGGAGGTAGTTGAGGAAGGGACTATCCTAACATTTACGAGACAGACAGGTACATGGATAGGACAGGTTTGGAGGGATATGGACCAAACACGGGCAGGTGAGACTAGTGTGGCTGGGACACGTTGGCCAGTGTGGGCAAGTTGGGCCAAAGAGCCTGTTTCCACACTGTATCACTGCATGACTCTATGACTCTAGGTTGTAATATTCTGCAGCATTCATTTTGTTTGCTGCATAAAAGTGCAATGGCCTCATGCCAAGCAGTGCATTCAGTGCTGATCTACCCTTGACCTGCGTGGATTTTCTCCTCCCACACTCCAAAGATGTACAGGTTTGTAGGTTAATTGGCTTGAGTTTGTATACTTGGTATTAGTGTAAATTGTCCCTAGTGTGTGTAGTAGGCTTGTGTTAATGTGCGGGGATCGCTGGTCGGTGCGGACTCGGTGAGCCCAAGGGCCTGTTTCCGCGCTGTATCTCAAAACCTTGGGACAAAGAGGCATACCTTGACACCAGAGCACTTAGAAGAGAGGTTAGGAGGCATCTCTTGACTTCCAAAGCAGGACGTTATGTAGGCTTTCTCCTATAAAACGAAGATAAAGATATCTTAATTAATCATTTCAAATCCAAGATCACCAGCTTTTATTGGTCAAGGTTGTTCAATACTGTAGAATGGAGGGCAGCTGGATGATGTTTGGGTTCCAGATCAGCCATCATCTCACTGGTTGGAGGGACTGGCTTAAATGGCTAAATAAGCAGCTCTTGTCCCTTTGTTTATACATCAGTGTTCAAGATGAGAGTCAGTCTTATTGTAACAACTGGATAAATAATTGTCTAGAAATCTGAAACGACAAAACAGATGAACTCATTCAATACATCTCCACTGAATCAAACAGCTACCTAGGGGCTCATGAACAATGACAGCAGGGCTATTAGTTAACTCCAGGCTTAGTGTTTAAAAACAAGATAAATCATCCAATTAAGGATAGCAAATAAATGTTATTATAAATTTATTTTCAACTTCAAAGAACTTAAAGAAGAATTCCAGCACTAGAAAAGTAGTCTGCTTCTCACCTCTGTTTGCAATGCAAAGATTTATTGCGGTTATTTTTAAGCCTGCTTTTAAAAGTTCTCTTCTCCTGCCAAACCTGCCGATGACATTTACGGTCAAAAATGCATCAACACCGGTTCGAAGAACATTTTAACACTTCCGACTGTCCGTATTTGTCCTAGAAATACGTCTTTGAGATTTGTCAAAGGAATGCATCGGTTCACGTTTTCAATCACTACAGTTCAGATTGCTTTTATCTTTCCAACAGCCGACTGCTGGTGTGTGCCAGTACTCCAACCTTTCCACCAGTGAAGGTATTCTGAGCTATTTGAAGTCCCATTTAATATAGGCACTGAGCTGTGGGTTTGGATGCATCTAGGTTGACACTATGTCCAATGCCTGATGGTGATGCAACTCTCAAGAGGGCTCGATGGTGGGGACTCTGACAGTCACACAAGGTATTGTTATGCACCTCCATGTTCTACAATTTTGGGCAGATACATGGATACGAATAGACACAAAAAGCTGGAGTAACTCAGTGGGACAGGCAGCATCTCTGGAGAGAAGGAATGGGTGACGTTTCGGGTCGAGACCCTTCTTCAGACTGAGTTTAGTTTAGTTTATTGTCACGTGAAAAGCTTTGGTTGCGTGCTGAGCAGTCAGCGGAAAGACAATGCATGATTACAGTCGCGGTCTACAGATTTAGAGGGATGTGGGCGAAATACAGGCAAGTGGCACCTGCGTAGATCAGACATCTTGGTCAGCATGGTCAAGTTAGGCCGAATAGTCAGTCTCCAAACTGTATGACTATGACTCCAACAAAAAACTAAAAGCTTGTCCTTGCACAGCCTCTGAGAGATTTATTGCCACTGAAGTTTGTCAGAATGATTATGGCGAATGAAGAGCTGTCATGATATTCCTACTCTTGTGTAAGTTAAAGGCCTTGAAGTGCTACTTTAAATGTGGCCTTTCATCTGACACAGACAGACATGTTGCCACTTGTAAAGCTGGTAGCAGGCCGACTCTCACTGTAATCGCTCATTAAGTTGATCCAATTTAAGACAATTGCCATCCAATTAAAATTATGACTTTAGCAATTTTACTTGGACCTCATCCATGATGGGCAGCACGATGGCGAAGCGGTAGAGTAGCTGCCTCACATTGCCAGAGAGTCGGGTTTGATCCTGACCACGTGTACCTTCTCCCTGTAGGCAAATCAGAGTTTAAGTCAGCGATTTGTAAGGTATCCACATGCTTTCAGTCCAGCCGTGTCTTCCATTGGTTTCAGGATGAGATGCGAAACTTTTGTTGGATCCTTCATGTTGACTTGAAGTCCGCATCAACAGCTAAGCTCATATGTCCCATGGGATCGGAGACTGGTACTCGGAGACGGGCATGGGCTTGGAAGGTGGGCACCCCATATGCAAGGGTCAGGCGGACAAAGATGCCTCTTGACAGAGATCGGGAGCACTGCCTGCCCATGCAAGTCAAAGAGGAAGTTATCATCCAAGGCTCTGTCCATATACTGCCAGTGAACTGCAAACGGTTCATCTTTCTGGTGAGGTCCCCTTCTGGAGAAGGCTGGCACAACCCATCTTCATTGGCACCATGCCATTCATTTTAAGATAGTCCAAACTGTTCCTTGGTGGACCAGTGGCAATTTGGCAGAAATCATCAGACTCAAGGAATATACAAGAGGGCATAGCATTAAGGTGAGAGGGACAAAGTTTAAAGGACATGTGTGGGGCGTATTTTTTTACACAGAGGGTGATGGGTGCCTGTAATGCGCTGTCAGGGGTGGCAGTGTAGGCGGATGCGATAATGGCATTTACGAGACATTCGGATAGGCAGGTGAATATGCAGGGAATGGAGTGATATAGGTTATGTACAGGCAGATAAGAGTTGGCCTTGGCGCTAGGGTTAGCATGGAGAGTGTGGGCCGAATGGCTTGTTCCTGAGCTGTACTGTTCCACGTTCTCAGAGTAGGGACGGTGTGAAAGTGAGATGTATTCCCAGCGATGTGTATTTTTGGAGGTGAAGGCAGATTGTGGGTCGGGCGTGGGAATAATATTCCAATGAAAAGAACGATGATTGGCGAATCAGTGCGAGAGTGTCAAAGGATTTCCACACTAACATGATCGTTTTGAAGCGTGCGTTAAGTTTGGGGCAGAGTTGCGAGGGGTTAGTCCGGGCATTTTGAAAGGAACATGGGTTATTATTTCAAGGTTGAATGTGGAGGAATGCATCTTACAGTGGAGCCAGTCAACAGCATCTGAACCTTTCAGTTACCGGGTAACAAGCAAACACATCAATGCTATTAGAGTTGACATATTGCTTTCCGTTGTTTACGACTAAATGAAACTTTAACAACCTTAGCGCGCTTTATTTATTTTAACGGCTGTATCCTGACACCGCCTGTGTATTTGTTTGTGTACATGTTTTTGTAGTGTAAGATATGAAATTTTATATTTTCATAAAAAAATAAATTTTTATATCAGCACTTGTGAATCGCAATTTGTTTATCAATAAAGCAAAATAAGCAAGGTAATACTTTTCACGTTGCATTTTGCTCGAACTAACTTATCTAGGGGAAATACTATTACAGCACAACGAAGGTTAACATTGGGGAAACATTAGAAACAGAGACAAGTAACTGAGGATGCTGGTTTGCATAAAAAAGATGCTGGATGAACTCTGGGTCAAGCAGCATCTCTGGAGAACATGGACAGGTGATGTTCGGGTTGGGACACTTCTCGAGACATTGTAGTAGTGCGAGGGAAAATGCTGAAGAGAGGGCCGCATGGTAGCGGTGGAGTTGCTGCCTTACAGCGCCAGAGTCCCAGGTTCGATCCTGATGACGGGTGTTGTCTGTACAGAGTTTGCATGTTCTCCCCGAGACAGCGTGGGTTTTTCCGGGTGGAACAGTTTCCTCCAACACTCCAAAGAATGCAGGTTTGTAGGTTAATTGGCTTCTGTAAATTGTGCCGAGTGTGTTGGATATTGCTAGTGTATCATTGGTCGGTGCGGACTCAGTGGGCCGAAGGGCCTGCTTCCACACTGTGTCTCTCAACTCTAAATTCTAAAGAGGTGGGGGCAGGTCAAAGTCTGGCACATGGTAGATGGATACAGGTGATGTTTGGCAGGTGGTTGAACAAAGGCCAGAGACCACAAAATAGTTTTCCCTTCCCTTGTTCAGTCACCTTCAGTCTTTAGGGCCCAAATCCTGGCTGCTCATAACATAACCTTATCATCATGGTGGCGTAGCAGTAGAGCTACTGCCTCATAGCACCAGAGACCCAGGTTCAATCCTGACTACGGGCGCTGTCTGTACGGTTTGTACGTTCTCCCCGTGACCTACATGGGTTTCCTCCAAGATCTTCGGTTTCCTCCCACACTCCAGAGACGTACAGGTTTGGAGGTCACTTAGCTTGTTATAAATGTAAAATTGTCCCTAGTGTGTGTTGGATGTTGTTAATGTGCGGGGATCGCTGGTCGATGCGGACTCGGTGGGCCGAAGGGCCTGTTTCCGCGCTGTGCGTCTAAACTAAAATAAACAAAACATTATCCCATATCATCCAATCAGTCTGAAGAAGGGTCCCGACCTGAAATGTCTCCTATCCATGTTCTCCGGAAATACTGCCTGACCCGTTGGGTTACTCCAGCACTTTGGTGGGAAAACATTGCTCCGTGAGAATTGTCCGGCTTGGGTCAGGATTGGAGGAGAGACTGACCTGGATTACAAGAGAACAAGACAATCAGATGTGCAGGAAGCCTCTGAGCCACTCGAACCTCTCCAGTCATTCAATGTGGCCAATCTGTGTGGTGAATGCACAGAGTTTTTTATCCGGGTATGAACAATAAGTTTGGTTGAAGGTCCTGTTTCCATGGTGCACATCACTGACTCTGGCTCAATCTATCTTAGACCTTTCCTGTGCCAACTCCCCATGCCCTGGAATTCCCCTCTCTTTCAAAACATATCTATCTGCGTTTTAAATACCCCAGTTGTCTAGCCTCCAAACGCTTCTGGGATAGAGTATTCCAGAGATTCAGAGAGAGAGAATTTCAAGCATATCACAATGGAACAGTATAAGAAAATAACTACAGATGCTGGTACAAATCGATTTATTCACAAAATGCTGGAGTAACTCAGCAGGTCAGGCAGCATCTCGGGAGAGAAGGAATGGGTGACGTTTCGGGTCGAGATCCTTCTTCAGACAATGGAACAGTACCTACACAAGTCCCATAAGAGATTTCATGGTGATTGACGCACTATTGGTCATGAACATCTTCACCAAATCTGTCTGAGTTGATTAAATTGCTCTCTTTTGGAAATGTGGAACTGTTGTCAAACCCTTCATGATTCTTCTGGGCTGCCTCTCTGATGACCGACGTACCATAATGTTCTTAATGATCAATGGAGGGACACTTGCATTGCAGCTAATAATTTCACCGCCAACTTTGGGGGGAATATCTATCAGAAGTCTCTAATGGCATGGACGAACAGTTATGAGACCATAAGACATAGGAGCAGATAGGGCCATTCAGCCTTTTGACTCTGCTCCTCCATTCGATCATGGTTGATCTATTTTTCCCACTCAATGCCATTCTCCTGCCTTCTCCCCGTAACCTTTGATGCACTTATGAATCAAGAAGCTATCAATCTCCACCCAAAGACTTGGCCTCCACAACCGTGTCTGGCAATGAACTCCACAGATTCACTACCCTCTGGCGAAATAAATTTCACCTCATCTCCATCCTAAAGGTACATCCTTTTATTCTGAGACTGTGCCCTCTGGTCTTCGACTCTCCCGCTACTGGACATATCCACTCCACAGCCACTCTCCGCCTGTTGTTATTCAGTAGGTTTCAATGAGATCCGACCTGGTCCTTCTAAACTCCAGCGAGTGCAAGCTCAGGATGAGTGGGATTCTCTGGGAACCTGATAGTTTGCGATAGTAACATTTTATTTGTTTAGTTTAGAGATGCAGCGCGGAAACAGGCCCTTCGGCCCACCGAGCACGTGCCGACCAGCGATCCCCGCACACTAACACTATCCTATACACACTAGGAACAATTTTTACATTTACCAAGCCAACTAACCTACAAACCTGTACGTCTTTGGAGTGTGGGAGGAAACCGAAGATCTCGGAGAAAACCCACGCAGGTCACGGGGAGAACGTACAAACTCCGTACAGACAGCGCCCGTGGTTGGGATCGAAGCCGGGTCTCTGGCACTGAAAGCTCTGTAAAGGCAGCAACTCTACCGCTGCGCCACCGTGCCACCCCCCCCCCCCCCCCCAACATGGTGTCCCTTCTTCCTCCTCCTGTTCCTCGTGCCCTTGTTTTTAAAGGCACTCCTCTCTCTGGTGCAAACTACTGTCAGAATGGGCAGACGGAAGCAGTCGATGGTGAAGGCCTTGCCTTGTTTGTACTCCACACTCCTGTACTGATGCAGGCAACAAAGGGTTAAGAGGCTGTGTCGGCCTCTCATAATGTTCATTGTGCGATTGCTGAATGGATGAATTAGAATTAGAGCTGCCGCTTCGACAGATTTGTGCCGTTAATTTTAACCAGCCGAATTACCGAGTAGGTCATTATTAAATCTGACTAAGATTTCAATTGAACCGTTGCATTGTTGGAAGACGAGCATCACTGAATGGCAAACAATTAAAACTAGACGTGGATTAGGAGTCACGGTATTTCTTGAGATTTGGCATTACGTTCATTCCCAGGCCGAGACGCTCCTGATTCATGAGGCTACTTTGATTTCATCCCCAGGGAAAGTTACGGGTGGGGCGGCGGTAGAGTTCCTGCCTTGCAGCGCTAACGGCGCCGGAGACCCGGGTTCTATCCCGACTACGGGCGCTGTCTGAACTGAGTTTGTACGTTCTTCTCGTGACCTGCGTGGATTTTCTCCGAGATCTTCGGTTCCCTCCCACAATCCAAAGACGTGCAGGTTTGTAGGTTAATTGGCTTGGTTTATGTAAAATGTAAATTGTCCCTAGTGTATGGTAATGGTAATGTGCGGGGATCGCCGGGCGGCGCGGACTCAGTGGGCTGAAGGGCCTGCTTCTGCTCTGTATCTCTAAACTAATCTAGACTAAACTCTTCTTAGGCCCCCTCGGCCGTGGCTGATAATAGACAATAGACAATAGGTGCAGGAGGAGGCCATTCGGCCCTTCGAGCCAGCACCGCCATTCAATGTGATCATGGCTGATTATTCTCAATCAGTACCCCGTTCCTGCCTTCTCCCCATACCCCCTGACTCCGCTATCCTTAAGAGCTCTATCTAGCTCTCTCTTGAATGTATTCAGAGAATTGGCCTCCACTGCCCTCTGAGGCAGAGAATTCCACAGATTCACAACTCTCTGACTGAAAAAGTTTTTCCTCATCTCTGTTCTAAATGGCCTACCCCTTATTCTTAAACTGTGGCCCCTGGTTCTGGACTCCCCCAACATTGGGAACATGTTTCCTGCCTCTAACGTGTCCAACCCCTTAATAATCTTATACCATGGGTGATGCATCCTAGTTGGCTGCTTGCTCCACACCTCGTCTAGAGCAGCGTCGCTTGTGGCTGAAGAGACCAATGCGGGAGTGACAGTCTCTGTGGCAAAGGTCACATTTGTGCGCGGTCTCTGGTCTGTTGAAGTTGCTGCGCTCCTTTCTGCGTGCCCGCTTGCCTGCCGCTGCGTTCATCAGTTTCTCTTCCCCCGTTTTGAGATGTTGGTCCAGGATACCTCTCCACCCCGTGCGGTCAGCTGCAAGGCTCTCCCAGGATTCCACGGGACGGGACTAAACTAAACTAAACTATAGTTAACCTAAATATTGTTGGTGATCTTTTGACCGCATATCCTGATGGCAGCTTTCTAAAATCAAACAAATTGAAACTCACACAAAAATGCCGTGGTGCAAAAGCGAGACCAAACGTCTGAATTATCAGTCCTTCAACACAAACTTAGTGATGCGGCAATCTATCACAATGAACACGGAATAGTACAGAACAGGAACAGTGCAGGAAGGAACTGCAGATACTGGTTTAAACCGAAGATAGACACAAAATGCTGGAGTAACTCAGCAGGTCAGACAGCATCTCTGGAGAGAAGGAATAGGTGACAGGTCAGGTCGAGGATCTCTGAAGAAGAAGGGTCTCGACCCGAAATTTCACCCATTCCTTTACTCCAGAGATGCTGTCTGATGCACTGAGTTACTCCAGCTTTTTGTGTCTATCTTCGGTTTAAACCAGTATCTGCAGTTCCTTCCTACACTGTTCCTATTCTGTACTATTCTATGTTCAATGTGATAGATTGCCGCATCACTAAGTTTGTGTTGAAGAACAGGACCCACAATGTCCGTGCCAAGCTGCACCGATTTCCTCTGTCTGCACACGATCTAAAAATCCCCCCATTCTTTGCGTATCCGAGTGCCTACCTAAATACCTCTTCAATGCTACTATCGTATCTGATTCCACGACCACCTCTGGCAGTGTGTTCCTGGCACCCATCATTCTCTGTGTAACAAATCTGTCCCCTTTAAACTCTGCCCCTCTCACCTTAAAGCTGTGCCCTCTCGTCTTTGACATTTCCACCCTGGGGAAAAAGGTTCTGACTGTCCAGAGACGTCTGGAGACAATTGAAAGCAAAAAATAAAACATTATAGATTAAGCGCTTAAAACTAAGCAGTTCTTGACCTTGTCCCGACAGTTTAAAAAATCCGGGAGAGTTTAGTGCATGAAATCATGAGAGGAATAGATCAGGTAGATGCACAGAGTCTCTTGCCGCGAGTAGGGGAATAGAGGACCAGAGGACATAGGTTCAAGGTGAAGAGGAAAAGATTTAATAGGAATCTGAGGGGTAACTTTTTCACACAAAGGGTGGTGGGTGTATGGAACGAGCTGCCAGAGGAGGTCTTTGAGGCTGGGACTATCCCAACATTTAAGAAACAGTTAGACAGGTACATGGATAGGACGGGTTTAGAAGAATATGGACCAAACGCGGGCAGGTGTAACAAGTGTAGCTGGAACATGTTGGCCGGTGTGGGCAAGTTGGACTGAAGGGCCTGTTTCCACACTCTATGACTCTATTATAGATGCTGGAAATACATTAAAGAAAGGAACCCCAGCAACCCCCGAAAACTCAGGCAGCATCGGTGGAGAAGGAAAAGCAAGGGATAATATTTACACACCAGGGGCTTGACTGTCATTCTGACAGTGGGTCGTCAACTTGAATCAGTAACCATGCCTTCCTGTCTCCATGTTTGCTCTTTGACCCACGAAGTCATTCAGCATTTTCTGTCATTTTAATTTGCCTGTGGTGAGCAAGCACTGCTAAGTTTGATTAATGAAGAATAATTAGACATGCGGTGAACCACAATCTTAGGCCATTATTTTAACCTTGACTGCACAATTCTGTGGCACTTTGTGCCTTTCCATTTCAAGGCAGATTAACAGCAGGGATCCGTACTCAATCGCTAAGAACAGATGAGAGCGAATTTATTCAATAACAATTTTATATCCATCTGCTTGGCGCTCCAATTACAAACAAGAATAGACACTTTAAAGCAAAAGGATGATTTAAGAGTTGAACAAAGGCAGTGTGTGTGTGTGTGTGTGTGTGTGTGTGTGTGTGTGTGTGTGTGTGTGTGTGTGTGTGCTGGGAGCTTGAGAGAGAGCAGAGACAGATATCCTACCACCAACAAGTGCGCATGTTAAAGAAGATAGACACGAAACGCTGGAGTAACTCAGCGGGTCAGACAGCATCTCTGGGGAAAAGGAATAGGTGACTGTTGTACTTCGTGGTCCGGTACTTGTTGTACCTTTGTTGTGACTCTGGAAGGACCACGAGTACACATGTTTAAGATGTTATCATGGTGGAGCTTAACTCCAGGCTGTTTATTCCAAGGCCGCCTGGATCCAGAGTGACCGCCTAATCACACCCATCACTTATATACACAGCCATACAAAGTAGTTCTTGGATACACAAAGTAGTCCCAGCAATATCACAACATCCCCCTTGTCTTATATATCACAACAGTGACGTTTCTTCAGACTGAGTTGAGGGTCAGGGGAAAGGGAAACGAGAGATATAGATATAGATGGTGATGTAGACAGATATAGAACAAATAAATCAAAAGATGTGCAAAAAAGTAACGATGTTAAAGGAAACGGGCCATTGTTAGCTGTGGGCGAATTGAAAAACGAGTTATACCGACAATGAAACTCAGTAGGGCGATGGAGAAACTAGTATGATGACTCGGGTAGAGAGATACAGAGAGAGAGGGGATGCAGGGGCTACTTGAGATTAGAGAAATCAATGTTCATACTGGGTTGCAAGCTGACCGAGTTAAACCGTGTATGCGTGCGTGTGTATACTATTAGTATAGTGTAGTATAGCGTAGTTTAGCGTAGTTTAGTTTAGCTTAGTTTAACGTAGTTTAGCGTAGTTTAGCTTAGCGTAGCATAGCTTAGTTTAACGTAGTTTAGCGTAGTTTAGCTTAGCGTAGCATAGCTTAGCGTAGCGTAGTTAGCGTAGCTTAGCTTAGCTTAGCTTAGCGTAGTTTAGTGCAGCTTAGCGCAGTTCAGTTTAGCATAGCTCAGCTCAGCTCAGCTCAGCTTAGCTTTACAGCATGAAAACAGACCCTACAGTCCACCGAGTCCACCAAGGCAGCTTGCAACCCAGGGGGTGTGAATATTGATTTCTCTAATTCAAGTAACCCTTGCATCCCTTCTCTCTCTGTCCATCGATCACCCATACACTAGTTCTATCCTACACAGTAGGGGCAAGTTACAGAGGCCAATTAACCTACAAAGCCTGCATGCCTTTGGTATGTAGGAGGAAACCGGAGCACCCGGAGAAATCCCATGCCGACACAGGGAGAACGTGCAAACTCCACCCAAGGTGAAGATCAAGCCCGGGCCTCTGGCGCCGTAAGGCAGCAACTCTACCGCTGGGCCACAGTGTCACCCCCACTGTGCTACAGTGCTGCCCCATAAAAAAAACAGCCACATTTAAATCCTTGCACAGACACAGACTATGTGCAGAATAGCTCTGGGTGAAAAGAAATGCTTATCCCTGGAGCTCTGCAGTGAATCAGACAACAGAGCAACCAGAAATACTTCATAGGCACATAAAGCTCGAGTAACTCAGAGAATCAGACAGCATCTCTGGGGAGAAAGAATAGGATGTTTCGAGTCGAGACCCTTTGCTCAGACTCTGAAGAAGGGTCGAGACCCAAAACGTCACCTAATCCATTTCTCCAAAGATGCTGCCTGTCCCGCTGAGTTACTCCAGCTTTGTGAGTCTATCTTCAGTTTAAACCAGCATCTGCAGTTCCTTCTGACAGAAATACTTGATTGTTGGTCTCATTGTTAAGCAGTGATTAGTAAGTTTGGGGATGACACTGAACTGGGTGGTGAAGGGGACAGTGAAGAAATTGGTACGAGTTAACAACAAGACCTGCATCAACTGGAAAAGGAACAGCAGATGAAATTTAACTCAGACAAGTGCAATGTGACGCAATTAGGGAAGTTAAACCAGGGCCAAGACTTGCAGGGTAGTGTAAGGCCTGGCCCATGGGAGTGTTGCAGAACAGAGAAACGCAGGGAATAAGTACACATTTCCCTGAAATGTTTATATTGTAGGGCGTCATTTGTTTCTTTGATAACTTGCATGTGATGCACCTTTGGACTATTTCACGACTCCATACTGCCGTAGATTAGTACGGGTGTCAGAGCTTATTGGGAGATGGCAGGAGAATGGGGTTAGGAGAGAGAGATAGGTCAGCCATGATTGAATGGCGGAGTAGACTTGATGGGCCAAGTGGCCCAATTCTGTTCCTATCACTTATCACCTTCTGTGCAAGTTGCTGCACCTCTTTGATAGCGAGGAGAGATCGAATGATCGCTACTAATACGCGGTAGCTGTAAAGTACAAATCCTCTTATCTTCCATCACATTCATGGGGATCGTAAGCACTGGGAATAGGGTCAGCACATCCTCTGAGGGCATTTAATTATAAGGAGAGCGTGCAAACTCATCCCGATCCCAATTATAACGAGGAGAATAACAAAGGGATGAAGTCTGGGGAGAGGGAGATACATAGATAAGGAAGTGTGAGGTGTGGAAACGGGACAAAGGGAAGGAGATCAAGGAAAATGTAGAATCGATCGTTGTTAGCTGGGAGAAGATAACAACAAAACAAACAGAGATAAATAGACAACAGACAATAGACAATAGACAATAGACAATAGACAATAGACAATAGGTGCAGGAGGAGGCCATTCGGCCCTTCAAGCCAGCACTGCCATTCAATGTGATCATGGCTGATCATTCTCAATCAGTACCCCGTTCCTGCCTTCTCCCCATACCCCCTGACTCCGCTATCCTTAAGAGCTCTATCTAGGTCTCTCTTGAATGCACTCAGAGAATTGCCCTCCACTGCCTTCTGAGGCAGAGCATTCCACAGATTTACAACTCTCTGACTGAAAAAGTTTTTCCTCATCTCCGTTCTAAATGGTCTACCCCTTATTCTTAAAATGTAGTCGGAGATAGTCAGACTGAAACATAGAGACATAGAAACATAGAAAATAGGTGCAGGAGTAGGCCATTTGGCCCTTTGAGCCAGCACCGCCATTCAATATGATCATGGCTGATCATCCAGAATCAGTACCCCGTACCTGCTTTTTCCCCATATCCCTTGATTCCATTAGCCGGAAGAGCCACATCCAACTCTCTCTTGAAAACTTCCAGTGAATTGGCCTCCATGGCCTTCTGTGGCAGAGAATTCCACATATTCACAACTCTCTGGGTGAAGAGGTTTTTCCTCATCTCAATCGTAAATGGACGACCCCTTATTGCTAAACTGTGACCCCTGGTTCTGGACTCCCCCAACATCGGGAACATTTTCCCTACATCTAGCCTGTCCAATCCCTGAAGAATTTTATATGTCGGAGAACTGGGAAGGGGGAACTTCATCCTGCATTATGAGATTCTTGATTCCATCAGCATGAAGACAACAAATGGAGATTTCCATTGCTTCAGCCTAAACAGACTGAAAGTTCTTGAAAAATTGTGAAAATCCTCTGCACTGAACTAAAAAAAGCCGTAGTGTAACTATTTCGCAACAAATCATCAGAATTCATTCTTCTTCCGATCCTTCGACCAAATACAGTGTTTCACGCATTTATAATCTTGTTGCCTTGTTGCTTTTGTAGTACTTAGGTCATAGAACATTGAACATGGACAATAGGAAAGTACAGTACAGGAACAGGCCTTTGGCCCACAATGTACATGTATGTGCCAATCATGATGCCAATTTAAACTGATGTCATGTACCAACATGTTCCAACTACACTAGTCCCATTTGTCTGCGTTTGGCCCATATCCCTCAAAATCCGCCCTATCCATGTACAGGTCTAATTGTTTCTGGTATGTTGCATTACTCCCTGCCTCATCCACCTCCTCCTGCAGCTCATTCCATACACCAACCACTCTTTCCATGAAAAAGTGACCCCACAAATTCCTACAAAATCTTCCCCCTTCTGCTTAAACCTATGCTCTCCAGTTTGTCGATTCCTCCACTCTGGGCAAGGGACTCTGTGCATCCACCCGATCTATTCCTCTCATGATTTTATGCACTTCAATAAGATCACCCCTCATCCTCCTGCGCTCCAGAGAATAGAGTCCCAGCCTGCTCAACCTCCCCCTACAGCTCAGATCCTCTTGTCCCAGCAACATCCTCGTAAAGTTTCTCTGTACCCTTTCCAACTTAACAACATCTTTCCTATAACATGGTGCCCAGATCTGAACAGAATACTCTAAATGTGGCCTCACCAACGTCTTATACAACTGCAACATGACCTCCCAACTTTCATACTCAATGCTCTGACTGATGAAGGACAATGTGCCAAAAGTACATCGTTTCTTCAGTCTGAAACGTTTTCCAGAGATGCTGCCTGTCCCGCTGAGTTACTCCAGCATTTTGTGCCTATCTTCGGAGTAAACCAGCCTCGGCAGTTCCTTCCTACACAGTTCAGATCAGGACACTTCCTCAAGGTTTCTTTCAACCCGTGCAGTGTGGCTTGCAACAAAGATTGCATCAAAATACCGTTCACACCAGCTCTATGTTATCCTGCAAAATTTAGCTGGGTTTAATTTGTTCTCACGTGCACCAAGTTACAGTGAGGAGCTTTTCGTTGCGTGCTGACCAGTCAGCGGAAGGACTGTACAGGATTACAATCAAGCCGTCCACAGTGTCCACGAGTCATGAAAACTCCACATGGACAGTGGCCATCAGGTCTCTAACACTGTGTGGCAACAGCTCAACCAGCTGTGCCACTGTGCCACCCTAAAGTGTGAAAGATAGAGAGTACAAAGGACTTATTAGAAAACTACAGCTTGCAGTATTTTACACAGAGTCACAGAGTGATACAGCCCTTCGGCCCAACTTGCCCACACCAGCCAACATGTCCCAGCTCCACTAGTCCCACCTGCCCCCTTTTGGCACATATCCCTCCAAACCTGACCGAACCCATTTTATAATTTTTTTCGCTCATTTCATGTAATATGTCATATTATTTGCAGTGTTTGTGTTTATGTAATTTTATTTGAGAGATTTACACAGTCTTAATAAACTTTTATTGCTGCTGTTTTCAGCTGACTCCAGACAATAGTGACAATGACTTTCAGCTGGATTAGAAGGCTTTGGAGACACTTGCTTTTATTGAGCAATGTGTTCAATACAGCAATGCAGAGACCCACATCTCTTATGTTAGATCTATCTGTTTCAGCTAAGGCCTCAGCTGCCAGTGGGAACAATGTCTTCCTGTTTGCTGCCACGCAGGTCACGGGTAGAACGTACAAACTCCGCACAGACAGCACCCGTAGTCAGGATCGAACCCGGGTATCCACCGCTGTAAGCGCTGTAAGGCGGCAACTCTACCACTGCGCCACCGTGTCACCCTAGATGCACTCGGGTATATGGATAGGATAGGGTAGGTTTAGAGGGAAGGTAGACACAAAATGCTGAAGTAACTCAGCGGGACAGGCAGCATCTCTGGAGAGAAGGAATGGGTGACGTTTCGGGTTGAGACCCTTCTTCAGAGTGATATCAGGGGAGTGGGCGTGACAGAGATAGAATGCAGTCGGATACAGTAAGACTGGTGGGGGAGCTGGGAAGGTGGAGGGGATGGACTGAGAGGGAAAGCAAGGGCTATTTGAAGTTAGAGAAGTCAATGTTCATACCGCTGGGGTGTAAGCTACCCAAGCGAAATATGAGGTGCTGTTCCTCCAATTTGCTCTGAGCTCATTCTGACAAAGGAGGAGGCCCAGGACAGAAAGATCAGATTGGGAATGTGAGGGGGAGTTGAAGTGCTGAGCAACCGGGAGATCAGGTAGGTTAAGGCGGACTGAGCGGAGGTGTTCAGCGAAACGATCGCCGAACCTGCGCTTGGTCTCGCCGATGTACAGAGGTTGACACCTGGAACAGCGGATACAGTAGATGAGGTTGGAGGAGGTGCAGGTGAACCTCTGCCTCACCTGGAAAGACTATCGGGGTCCTTGGACGGAGTCGAGGGGGGAGCTAAAGGGTCATGTGTTGCATCTCCCGCAATTTCAGGGGGAAGTACCTGTGGAGGGAGGGGGTGGTTTGGGTGGGAAGGGACGAGTTGACCAGGGAGTTGAGCAGGGAACTGTTTCTGCGGAAAGCAGAAAGGAGTGGAGATGAGAGGATGTGGCCAGTGGTGGGATCCCATTGGAGGTAGTGAAAGTGTTAGAGGATTATATGCTGTAGGTTTAGAGGGAGATGGGCCAAATTCAGGCAGGCAGCACTAGTGTAGCTGGGTTGAACTGAAGAGCCTGTTATGTATGACTTAATGACTCCATGACCCTCTCCGTTTCCTAGAAGTCTTTTGCCAAGCCCAGAGATCGGCACAGTCCACAAGAAGTGGCCGCACTGATTATGTAAAAGGTTCTACAATGGTTTGATATGCATCAATTTTCTTCCCACTGCTCATACAAAGACCTCACTTGTTCAACAAGCTTACAACTTATGATTTTTGGATAGAAACTTGAAATAAAGTCGAGTAAAAATAAATCAATGGAAAAAAGGAGGTTCAAGAACCAGAGGACATGGGTTTAAGGTGAGGGGGGAGAGATTTAATAGGAACACGAGGGACAACTTTTTTTACACAAAGGATGGCAGGTGTATGGAACAAGCTGCCAGAGAAGGCAGTTCAGTTTAGTTGAGTTTAGAGATACAGCGCGGAAATAGGCCCTTCGGCCCATTGAGTCTACACTGACCATAACCCCTGCACATTAACACTATCCTACACACTCTACGGATAATTGACACAGACACCAAGTCAATTAAACAACAAACCAGTACGTCTTTGGAGCGTGGGAGGAAACCGGTGCTCCTGGAGAAAACCAACGCGGTCACGGGGAGAACGTACAAAATCCGTACAGACAGCACCCGTAGTCATCAACCTGGGTCTCCGGCAGCAACGCTATTGCTGCGCCACCATGCCGCCTCAGGTTGAGACAGGTACAATCACAACACTAAAAAGTGTTTGGGCATGCACATGGGTAGGCTAGATTTACAATACAATACAATATAATACAAACTTTATTGTCATTGTGCAGTGTACAAGTACAGAGACAACGAAATGCAGGTAGCATCTTAACCAGAGTGCATGTGATGGAATAGTAAAACATATAATATATACATATATGCACAGTAGCGGTAGTGGAAATTCCGGTGAGCGAGATCAGTCACTGATGGGAGGAGTGCCCGAGGGGGGGGTGGGGGGGGGATGGCAGCAATCACCGAAGCGCAGAGTTAAGTAAGGTAACGACCGCAGGAAAGAAGCTGTTCCTGAACCTGCAGGTCCGGGAACGGAGAGACCTGTAGCGCCTCCCAGATGGGAGGAGGGTAAACAATCTGTGGTTGGGGTGAGAGCTGTCCTTGACGATGCAGCGCGCCCTTCGCAGACATCGCCTACTCTGGATAGACTCAATGGAGGGGAGTGAGGAACCGGTGATGCGCTGGGCAGTTTTCACCACCCTCTGCAGTGCTTTCCGGTCGGAGACAGAGCAGTTGCCATACCATACTGTGATACAGTTAGTAAGGATGCTCTCGATAGTGCAGCGGTAGTACAAAGCGAATTTACAGAAAACTCTGCTTTAAGTGTCGAATAGGTCAGGAGGACACATTATTGGCAACAATGCTGAATATCAATAGTCGTTTATTTGTCACATACACATAAATGTGTAGTGAAATGAAACATTACCCGCAGTTGAACAATAAGACCAATAAGACCAATAAGAATAATCAATAAAAATGCAATAACATATACAATCACAAACTAACACCAAACAAAAAGAAACATCCATCACAGTACAAGATTGAACTGTCAGCTCCTTATGCCAGTTTACCCACTAAACAAAAATCATAATAATTTCCTACATTTAGAGGGATATGGGCCAAATGCTTGCAGGTTGGACTCGTGTAGATGGGGCCTGTTGGTCAGCGTGGGCAAGTTGGGTTGAAGGGCCTGTTTCCACGCTGTGTGACTCTATGGCACTATTATCCTATCTCTATTCCTCTGACAATCAGGATGCATCCGATGCACACTGCGCTCAACCTTGGGTGTGGCCTTTAATCAAGTTATAATAAGTGCTTCCATGTGTGGACTTTCAATAACGTATCTGGGCCTTGAGGTCACTCTCATTAACATGTGAATAGTTTAGGGCAGGAAAATGGGAATGAGACATGAAAGTCAGGGCAAAAATGTTAATAACGGAGACAAGAACAAAAAAAATGAGCTGGCTATTATCATTCTCATTTTTTGAACTTGTTAATCATTTCCTACATTTGAAGGAAAAGAGGAGAAGCATTAATTAAAATGTCATTGTAGCTTTTAAAGCACAAACTGCTGAGGGTGCGAATGGAGGTTTCTTCCACAAAGCCACATCTTTTGATATAATCTTGATCCTGGGCGATTTTGTGTCCTTTATACTGATCACAGCCAGAGTCAGGACTTAGATAATACAAGTCAAATGACTGACATTTTAAAAATTGATAGGTACCCTTTCTCGACCCCCTTTCATACTGAATGGGCCTTGTCAAATCACAGCTTGATGGTAGTTTGTCCTCTTCCCCATTCTGGCACAGTGTTACAAATACTGAGTCAAGAACAGCCTACAGCCATTAAATGCTACAACCAGCAAATAAGCTCTGAACTATACAGAATATTGTTATTATTACACTACTATTGTTTGTTTTTTATGTGTCCATATCCCTCCCCTCTCCCCCATCCCTCCCTCCCCCCCTCTCTCCCCCCCTCCCTCCCTCCACAAATACCACCCCATCTCCCATCACCCTCCCCCCCTCCCTCCACCCTCCATCCTCAACACATCCCTCCCTCCACCACTCCCTCCCCCTCGATCACTCCACACCTCCCTCCCCCAAACCTCCCTCTCCCTCCCTCCCCCCTTCACTCCCTCACCCCCTCCCGGATACAATGGACGGGCCAAAGGGGAGAGTGTGGGGAGAGTAAGAGTGGGGATGGGGGAAGAGAGAATGGGGGAGTGGGGAATGGGCCCAACGGGCCCACTTTGTCTAGTATATATATATATGTGTGTGTATATATATATATATATACTTTATCTTAAAGATATAAAGATATACTATCTTTGAATTTGCTTGCCTGTCTCCTTTTGACAACACATTCTTATTAACAAAATGTTGTGCACTAAAACATTCATGCAACAAGCCCTGAAACAATTTTGTGTTATTGTTGTCATGAAACCTGCATCTTGACATTTGGCAGACAGTATAGAGTACTTCTATATATATATATATATATGTACTGTATATAATATATATACATATATGTGTGTGTGTGTGTGTGGGTGTGTGTGTGTGTGTGTGTGTGTGTATATATATATATATATATAGAAGTACTATATATATATGTGTGTGTGTGTGTGTGTGTGTGTGTGTGTGTGTGTGTGTGTGTGTGTCTACATATATATATATATACACAGTACATATATATATATATATAGAAGTACTCTATTCTGTCTGCTAAATGTCAAGATGCAGATTTCATGACAACAATAACAAAATTGTTTCAGGGCTTGTTGCATGAATGTTTTAGTGCACAACATTTTGTTAAGAAGAATGTGTTGTCAAAGGAGACAGGCAAGCAAATTCAAAGATAGCTCACCAAAGGGAATTTAATATGTGGTTGAAAATGTAGGGGAAACCGGAGCCTGAACCTGGGTCTCTGGCGCTGAAAGACAGCGGCTCTACCGCTGCGCCAATGTGCTGCCCCAAAAATACTGCACCCATTGTTTGTTTGTTAAAAGTGCTGAACCGGGCCACACGGTGGCGCAGCGGTAGAGTTGCTGCCTTAAAGCGCTTGCAGCGCCGGAGACCTGGGTTCAATCCCGACGACAGGTGCTGTCTGTACGGAGTTTGTACGTTCTCCCCACGAGGATTTTCTCAGAGATCTTCGGTTTCATCCCACACTCTAAAGACGGTAGGTTAATTGGCTTGGTAAGTGTAAAAAGTGTTCATAGCGTGTGTAGGATAGTGTTAATATGACGGGATCGATTGTCGGCACGGACCCAGTGGGCCGAAGGACCTGTTTCCGTGCTATATCTCTAAACTAAACTAAACTGGTTTCAATGTGCTCGGTGATATGCCCGCAGTAGGTTTTCCAGCTAAACACACATCAAGTATTTGGACTTGATCTGCAATGGTTCATTGGAAGTGCGCAGAATGTGGTATTCATCAACTTGCAATGATCGAGGCTATATAAAACACTGACTGGTCGGACCACGTCTGGAGTATTCTGAGCAGTTGTGCAGATTTGTAGATGCCGCAGTGGAGCAGACGAGATGTGTGGGGACGGTCGAGATACCATGTTTTTCTGGGTATAACCCATCCAAAAAAACATGTATTTGACCGATTTTATGTACACGTGGCAATAAACCAAACAAAACTAAACTGAACCTAAACTAAACAAAACTAAACTGAACCTAAACTAAACAAAACTAAACTGAAACTGGGTGGTGGATGTGTGGAACGAACTGCCAGAGGAGGGAGTTAAGGCAGGGACTATCCCGACATTTAAGAAACAGTTGGACAGGTACATGAATAGAACAGGTGTGGAGGAATATAGACCAAACGCGGGCAGGTGGGACTAGTGTAGATGGGATATGTTGATCAGTGGGGGCAAGGTGGGCCGAAGGGCCTGTTTCCACACTGTATCACTCTCTGACTCTATGAACCTCACCACCATCCTCTCAATGACAGAGATAGGTAGGCAATAAACACCTGTATATGAATTCAGAAAACCAACACAAATACACTTGGCGACCTTTTGTCTTTAAGCGGCCACAGGAGCCACAGTTTAAGAATAAGGGGTAGGCCATTTAGAACGGAGATGAGGAAAAACCTTTTCAGTCAGAGAGTTGTAAATCTGTGCCTCAGATTTCTCTGCCTCAGAAGGCAGTGGAGGCCAATTCTCTGAATGCTTTCAAGAGAGAGCTCAATAGAGCTCTTAAGGATAGCGGAGTCAGGGGGTATGGGGAGAAGGCAGGAACAGGGTACTGATTGAGAATGATCAGCCATGATCACATTGATTGGTGGTGCTGGCTCGAAGGGCTGAATGGCCTACTCCTGCACCTATTGTCTATTGTCTATTGTAGCTACGAACGTATCTCCGTGGAGTATTGCTTGAATATTTTTAAGAAGCTTGGATTTTAATTAAATTAGGTGGACGAAAAAGCCTTCATTTTGGAAAACTACCTCGCCGAAGATGTTATTTTCCTTCTCCCCTGTGAAGTATCCCTGTCTCCTGTCTTTCCGCCCTTCAGGGTCTTAAGCATCTGCCATCAGCTGAGTGGCTTCTTGCTGTGTCTCGAGAGCTAAAGTGTAAGATCTTGCAGGGGAAAGTTAATTAAACCCAAATTCTAAATTAAATTCACTCTCCACTTTGGTCTCTATAATTAACATTAACAAGCAATTATATATTTCTGAAGTGATTATAAACTGTGACTATTTTTGTTTAATTTTTTAACACTCTTTAGGTGTGCCTCTAAATGCTATCACACACAGCGACTCTCTGAATGCATAACAGATTATAATGCCAATGTCAACTCAACTGTATTGATATTGCTCAAGACCCACCATGATGATTATGACTCAGAGAAAAAATATTAGACTTGATTATTCACAAGATCAAATGTTCCCCTTTCAGTGAGCACCCACTGATAACACTAACTGGAAACCAGGGCATCTGAAGCATACAATTAGCTAACCAAACATTAATGAGTGAAATAAGTTGAGTACAACCTAGTTTCCCAAATGCTTAACTCTTCAGGAGAGGTTACTGAGCACTAGTGTAAAGGCAGGCACGACACTTTCATCTGTGTTGGCCAATTCCATCTGCAAAATGTAAGGTCCAAATTCATTGTTTGTGTGTATATACCTGTACAGTTTATGTGTGTGTAACATGTGTGTGTAACATGTGTGTGTGTGATGTTTGTGTGTATATACCTGTACAGTTTATGTGTGTGTAACATGTGTGTGTGTGATGTTTGTGTGTATATACCTGTACAGTTTATGTGTGTGTAACATGTGTGTGTGTGATGTTTGTGTAGTGTGTAAGTGTGTGTAAAGTGTGTATATGTATGTATATATAAACTGTATATGTATATATATATATACATGTGTGTGTGTGTGTGTGTGTGTATATATACTGTATATGTTTATATATGTTTATGTAATATGTGTGTGTATGTGTCTGTGTGTGTGTGCGAGCATGTTTGTGTGCGTTTAGTTTAGAGACACAGCGTGGAAACAGGCCCATTGGTCCACCCCCTCTAACCCATGTACACTAGTACTATCCTACAGACCAGCGACAATTTACCACAGCCAATTAACCCACAAACCTGCACGTCTTTGGAGTGTGGGAGGAAATCGGAGCACCCGGAGAAAACCCACGTGGTCATAGGGAGAACGTACAAACTCCGTACAGACAGCACCTGTAGTCGGGATCGAACCTAGGTCTCTGGTGCTGCAAGTGGAGTGTGTGTGTGTGTGTGTGTGTATCCATGTGTGTCTGTGTGAATCTGTGTGCGTTACGACTTTTTACAAGTGTTCTATGCAGGAGAGCAGTAATTTAATTGTGAAATGCTGTATGTATATATATATATATATATATATATGTATGTATATTAAGGGGTTGGACACGTTATATATATATATATGTGTATATATATATATATCCTCCGGATCGTTCACCTTGTTGTGGTGAAGAGGCTTGCATGCCCCCATGATTCTGAGTGTGATGCCGTCGGAAGCACTAGCTTCTGGTAGGGCCACCCATGGCGGTAAGGTCGAGGATGAATGGTCCAACCTACAAGACCTCAAACGGCGGACCAGGCGGACAATGTTATCTTGAACTCCACGGCTGTGAAGGCGGATGAAGGCTGCAACAGATCTATCAGCTCTGATCATCTTGGCATTGGAATGAGTTGATTGATTTGTGAAGGACCGCGTGCTTCTTGGAGTGCAACATCAAGTGCACGTTAAACAAACACACGCACAGGCGTCTTCGTTGTGTGAGCAGCACAAAACTTCACTCAAGACCTTCGGCGATGGGGGAAGGGCGACGGGAGCGGGCTATGTGATGGCTGGAAGCTCCTAATCAAGAACCGGCACGGAAACGATGAATAGACAATAGACAATAGGTGCAGGAGGAGGCCATTCGGCCCTTCGAGCCAGCACCACCATTCAATGTGATCATGGCTGATCATTCTCAATCAGTACCCCATTCCTGCCTTCTCCCCATAACCCCTGACTCCACTATCCTTAAGAGCTCTATCTAGCTCTCTCTTGAATGCATTCAGAGAATTGGCCTCCACTGCCTTCTGAGGCAGAGAATTCCACAGATTCACAACTCTCTAACCGATAAAGTTTTTCCTCATCTCAGTTCTAAATGGCCTACCCCTTATTCTTAAACTGTAGCCCCTGGTTCTGGACTCCCCCAACATTGGGAACATGTTTCCTGCCTCTAACATGTCCAACCCCTTAATAATCTTATACGTTTCGATAAGATCTCCTCTCATCCTTCTAAATTCCAGTATATACAAGCCTAGTCGCTCCAGCCTTTCAACATATGATAGTCCCCCCATTACGGGAATTAACCTAGTAAACCTACGCTGCACGCCCTCAATAGCAAGAATATCCTTCCTCAAATTTGGAGACCAAAACTGCACACAGTACTCCAGGTGCGGTCTCACTAGGGCCCTGTACAACTGCAGAAGGACCTCTTTGCTCCTATACTCAACTCCTCTTGTTATGAAGGCCAACATTCCATTGGCTTTCTTGATTCAATCGCTCAACTTTGGACTTGTAAGCCACCTGAGAGTTCATAAAAACAATGGAACGTAGACCATCATCCTCAACCGCGAGGGATAGCCACGACGACGATATATATGTATATATATGTATCAATGTTGTCATTTCTTTTGACATTACTCCACGGTGATGCGATTCTCACCACTGTAAGAAAATAACTGCAGATGCTGGTACAAATCGAAGGTATTTATTCACACAATGCTGGAGTAACTCAGCAGGTCAGGCAGCATCTCAGGAGAGAAGGAATGGGTGACGTTTCAGGTCGAGACCCTTCTATCTCACCACTGATCACTTCCTGGCTGTTCTAAAATTCAGAGAGTCATAGAGTCACACAGCACAGAAACAGGCCCTTTTACCCAATGTGTCCATGCCAACCAAAATGGCCCATCCAGACCCGAAAGGTCACCTGTTCCTTCTCTCCAGAGATGCTGCCTGAGTTACTCCAGCTTTTTGTGTCTATCTTCGCTTTAAATCAGCATCTGAAGTTCCTTCCTACTCAAAGTACGAACAATGTGTGACATCTTCAAAGCTTCTCAAAGACAAAGGTTCAAAGAGCAGACAAGAGGTAGAAATGCAGAAGAAAAAGGATGGTGTATCACAAGAAGATTGGTGGTAGTGTTAATTTATTTCGGCCAGCAGAAAAATGGAGACACAAGAAACTGCAGATGATGGAATCCTGAGCAAAACATAAGGCGCTGGTGAAACTCGGCAGATCAGGCAACATCTACGGAGGGAATGTTTCGTTTAGTTTAGTTTAGTTTAGAGATACAGTGCAGAAACAGGCCCTTCGGCCCACCGAGTCCGCACCGACCAGCGATCCCTGCACATTAATACTATCCTACACACACTAGGGACACCCAATGGGCAGACAGCGTTTTGAGTCAGGAACTTCAGACCTAATGGAGCAAGGGATGAAAGTTAGAAAAGTGAGCTGGGAATGGGACAAGGCAGGGTAACTGATAGGTGGATAGATACAAAATGTTGGATTAATTCAGGGGGGGTCAGGCAAAATATCTGGAGAAAAGGAATAATGTAACATTTCAGGTCAGAACCATTTTTCTGAAACCATTCCGTTTCTCCAGAGAAGCTGCCTGACCCGCTGAATTACTCCAGCATTTTGTGTCTATCTTCGGTATATACCAGCACCTGCAGTTCCTTCCTACACAAGTGATAGGTGGATACAGGTGAAATCCAGCTGATCCATCCAGCAGAAAACTGATGTTAGACACAAAACGTTGGAGTAACTCAGCAGGACAGGCAGCATCTCTGGAGAGAAGGAATGGATGACGTTTCGGGTCGAGACCCTTCTTCAGAAAACTGATGTGGTCAGATCAACCAAAATTGAACTCGATAGATAGAAATGTATTCACTGGAGTTTAGATTTGTATTCACTGGAGTTTAGATTTGTATTCACTGGAGTTTAGAAGGATGAGAGGGGATCTTATAGAAACATATAAAATTATAAAAGGACTGGACAAGCTAGATGCAGGAAAAAATGTTCCCAATTTTGGGCGGGTCCAGAACCAGGGGCCACAGTCTTAGAATAAAGGGGAGGCCATTTAAAACAGAGGTGAGAAGAAACTTTTTCACCCAGAGAGTTGTGAACTTGTGGAATTCTCTGGCACAGAGGGCAGTGGAGGCCAAATCACTGGATGGATTTAAGAGAGAGTTAGATAGAGCTCTGGGGGCTAGTGGAATCGAGGGATATGGGGAGAAGGCAGGCACGGGTTATTGATTGTGGACGATCAGCCATGATCAAAGTGAATGGCGGTGGTGGCTCGAAGGGCCGAATGGCCTCCTCCTGCACCTATTTTCCATGTTTCTAAATAGAACAGTCATCCAATTTTGTGCCAGTTTCACATTAGGTTGCTCAGGCTAAAATTATTCCTTACATTTAAATAGTTAATCGCACTTCATTACTCAGATGGTTTCATGTAATGATAATTATAACTCAGATTGGAATGATTCGGAGTCCTCATGTACTGAACAATTCTTCAAATGAAGTAATTATTGGTTACAACTCTGAAGGAAGACTTTTTGGGAGACAGCAGGTTTCACTGTAATGAATGTGTACTTACATTTCAATAATACATTGTGATGATCTTACAGATTATGAAGACATATTCATAACACCTTTCATGAACATGACAAATCAAGGCGTTTTGCAGCCGATAAAGTATTTTTTGAAATGTGATTGCTGTGGTAATGGACGCAGAACACTCCCGCAGAGAGCAATATGACAATGATTGGAATCTCTGTTTTATATTAGGCGTGATTAAGAAACATTGGCCAGGATATCAGACAAAACTCTCCCTCATGCCACAGAGAATCATTTATATCCACCTCAGAAGGCAGTTGGGGCCTCATTGAATATAGAACACAGAAACTTGATCATACTGCATAGAAAATAGGTGCAGGAGGGGGCCTTTCGGCCCTTCGAGACAGCACCGCCATTCATTGTGATCATGGCTGATCATCCACAATCAGTAACCTGTGCCCAACTTCTCCCCATATCCCTTGATTCCACTAGCCCTCTATCTAACTCTCTCTTAAATTCATCCAGTGATTTGGCCTCCACTGCCCTCTGTGCCAGAGTATTCCTCAAATTCACAACTCTATGGGTGAAAAAGTTCCTTCTCACCTCAGTTTTAAATGGCCTCCCCTTTATTCTAAGACTGTGGCACCTGGTTCTGGACTCGCCCAACATTGGGAACATTTTTACCTGCATCTAGCTTGTCCAGTCCTTTTATAATTTTATACGTCTTTATAAGATCCCCTCTCATCCTTCTAAACTCCAGTGAATACAAGCCTAGTCTTTTCAATCTTTCCTAATTTGACAGTCCCGCCATCCCAGGGAACAACACAGTACAGTACAATACAGGAACAGGCCCTTCAGCCCACAGGGTCTGTGCCGAACATGAGGTCAGGTTTAACCAAAGATACTAGAGGAGCAAGATGAACCACTCCGTCGAAATCGCCTCCACTGAAGTGTAGTACGCAAAGGAGCGTGACGTCCGCCATTTTAGTGGGCAAAACCTGCCGTTCACTATGCCTCTCGCAGTGTAATCAGTGCTTTGGGGCAACAGTATGTGTGATGATACCATAAAAATGCAGAATATATCTCATCTATCAATTGACAGATTTTTGTTATTTTTCTTTTTAAATGTTTCTGCAAGTTTCTGCCTACTAAAATGGCGCCCTGACATACTACGTTTTTTAGGGTCGAGTGGTCTATCTTGCTCTGCTCTATTATCTTTGGGTTAAACTAATCTCCTCTGTCTGTTTAATCCATCAGTGTACTGCTGCTTTACACCTGTACTGTAGCCGAGATGCTGTAGGAGGTATCTAAGTGCTTATGTATAGTGATAATGAGCAGTATTCAATAAATGAATTTCACTGTACAAATACCCAGTACCATACCATACCATGTGTAGGAAGGAACTACCGATGCTGGTTTACTTTGTAGATAGACACAAAATGCTGGAGTAACTCAGCGGGACAGGCAGCATCTCTGGATAAAAGGACTGGGTGCCGTTTCAGGTCAAGACCCTTCTTCAGTTCAGTCCATCGAGTCCTGGAAACATCCGTGTAAATCTTTTCAACGCTCTTTCCAGCCAAGTGGCATATATCTGATAATCGTGTGACCAAATCTGCACGCAATAAATGAGGTGTGTAACGAATGAAAATTGTGGAAATAAACAAAACCACCCAGCTATTGGCTGTCAGGCGTACACCAAAGATAATTTATGAGTTAACAGTTGGTGCTAATATCAGAACAGGTAAAGGTCAACCTGCCCACAAGCAGAAGCTTGCTATGATTGCCTGGATGTGTTAGTCAAACTGTTTATTGAAATAGCTTTAATTTACTGATGTTATCTTAAATATGAATAGACAGGTTGTGCATGGCCATTAAAGGGGGTTTCTGCAGAGCATTAAAGAGCTGATATAGTTCATGTATAAGGGAGGAACAGCAGATGCTGGTTTAAACCGAAGATAGAAACACAAAGCTGGAGTAACTCAGCGGGTCAGGCAGCATCGCTGGAGAAAAGGAACAGGTGAGGTTTCAGGTCGAGACCCTTCTTCAGACTGAGAGTCAGCAGAAAAGGAAATTAGAGATACAGACGGTGATATGGAGAGATGCAGAACAAATGAATGAAACATGTGCAAAAAGATAACAATGATCAAGGGAACGGTCCATTGTTGGCTGTGAGCTGGGAGATAACGAATTATACAGGCAATGAAACTCAAAAGGATGACTGTGAAACGAGTATGATGAGTCAGGTGGGGGAGAGACGGAGAGAGAGGGGATGCAAGGATCACTTCAATTTGAGAAATCAATATCATACCGCTGGGTTGAAAGCTGCCCAAGCGAAACATGAGGTTCCTCCATTTTGCGTTTGGCCTCACTCTGACATTGGAGGAGGCCCAGGACAGAAAGGTCAGTGCGGGAATGGGAAGGGGAGTTAAAGCGTTTGGTAACCGGGAGATTACGTAGGCCCAGGCAGACTGAGCAAAGGTGGTCATGGTTTGGGAAAGGCTCCCTCCAGGTCCACAAGAAATTGCAGCGAATTGTGGACGCAGCCCAGACCATCACACAAACCAACCTCCCTTCATAATCTCCATTTATACCTCACGCTGCCTTGGCGAGGCCAGCACCATAATCAAGGACGAGTTGCACCCTGGCCACTCCCTCTTCTCCCCTCTCCCCTTTGGCAAACGGTATAGAAGTGTGAAAACGCACACCTCCAGATTCAGGAACAGTTTCTTCCCAGATGTTATCAGGCAACTGAACCATCCTACCAACAACTAGAGAGCAGTCCTGAACTACTATCTACCTCATTGGAGATCCTTAGACAATCTTTGATCGGACTTTACTGGCTTTATCTTGCACTAAATGCAATTCCCATTATTCCCTTTAACTTGTACCTGTACACTGTGGATGGCTCCATTGCTTTTCCGCTGACTGGTTAGCACACAACAAAAGCTTTTCACTGTACCTCGATACACGTGACAATAAACTAAACTCATACTCAAACTCAAACACAACTCAACTCAAGAGGACCGAATGTGTAGGAAGGAACTGCAGATGCTGGTTTACACTGAAGATAGACACAAAATGCTGGAGGAACTCAGCGGGACAGGCAGCAACTCTGGATAGAAGGGTCGGGTGACATTTTGGGTCGAGACCCTTCTTAACACTGAGGGATGGGTGACGTTTCGGGTCGAGACCCTCCTTGAGAATGAGGGATGGGTGACGTTTCGGGTCGAGACCCTCCTTCAGAATAAGGGATGGGTGACGTTTCGGGTCGAGACCCACCTTCAGAATAAGGGATGGGTGACATTTCGGGTCGAGACCCTCCTTCAGACTGAGGCGTTATATGCTGCCTATCCCGCTGAGTTACCCCAGCATTCTGTGTCTATGAAGAAGACTGACCCTACGCACAATGCTCTCCCTAAAGCCTGATCCCCCACAGCTGTGTGAGAGCTGCCTTCTCTCCTTCTCCTTCTCAGATTTGCCATGGCGCAGTTCCATCCTCATCAGACCAGCAACTTGTGAGGTGCCACACCTCTTCGATCTGGAGTCAAATATTTAATTGGCATATGCACCAGGAAATGAACAATGACATTGTTACTTACCGAATCGTGAAGGGCTTGGATAGAGTGGAAGTGGAGAGGATGTTTCCACTAGTGGTAGAGTCTAGGTCTAGAGGTCATGGCCTCAGAATTAAAGGACGTTCCTTTAGGAAGGAACATCGACTTCTCCAACTTTAGGTAGTTCCTCTGTCCCTCTCTTCCCCTCCTCCTTCCCAGATCTCCCTCTATCTTCCTGTCTCCACCTATATCCTTCCTTTGTCCCGCCCCCCTGACATCAGTCTGAAGAAGGGTCTCGACCCGAAACGTCACCCATTCCTTCTCTCCTGAGATGCTGCCTGACCTGCTGAGTTACTCCAGCATTTTGTGAATAAATACCTTCGATTTGTACCAGCATCTGCAGTTATTTTCTCATATTCCTTTAGGAAGGAGATGAGCAGGAATTTCTTTAGTCAGAGGGTGGAGAACCTGTGGAATTAGGCCAAGTCAGTGGATATTTTTAAGGCAGAGATAGATAGATTCTTGATTAGTACGGGTGTCAGGGGTTATGGGAAGAAGGCAAGAGAATGGGGTTAGGAGGGAGAGACAGATCAGCCATGATTGAATGGCGGAGTAGACTCGATGGGCCGAATGGCCTAATTCCTTTCCTGTCACTTATGACCTTATGACCTTAATTGCCGTGTCTTTGCAGGCACATTCAATGCAACAACACAAGAGGAGTGGGAACCGGAGACTGGCCTCCCGCACCCTCGAGGTCGGCTGCAGGAGGCGCCCCCGAGTTACAAAGGTGGACAGGTGAAGAGAGGGACGTGGGTTCACAGGTCAATCCGCACGTCCAAGGAAAGCGACGGCTGGAGGCCCTGCAACAGCCTGGGGCTCGCCTGGAACGTGCACCGCTCACACTACCGAGAGCGTGGACTGGACTCTGAAAATGGCGCCAGAACATGGCGCTTCTCGCATGCAGGATCAGTAGACCATTTCTGTACAACTTGCTAACCGGGGATGTTGTTAGGTACGACAATACTCTACTGGACTGTTTATATGAAAAGAATTTCACTGTGTATTTGCACTTCACACATGTGGCAATAAAAGCTCTATTGAACCAATGTTTGCACTGAGCCACGGAAAATGACCATAAAAAGAGTTGGAGATAAACACGTCAAGCTGCAGTAACTCAGCGGGTCATAGAAACATGGAAAAACATAGAAAAACAGGTGCAGGAGTAGGTCATTCGGTCCTACGAACCAGCACCGCCATTCAATATGATCATGGCTGATCATCTAAAATCAGTACCCCATTCCTGCCTTCTCCCCATACCCCTTGATTTTGTTAGCCCTAAGAGCTAAATCTAACGTTCTCATGAAAACATCCAGTGAATTGGCCTCCACTGCCTTCTGTGGCAGAGAATTCACAACTCTCTGACTGAATTTTTTCCCCTCATCTCAGTCCTAAATGGCCGACCCCTTATTCTTAAACTGGTTCTGGACTCCCCCAACATCAGGAATATTTTTCCTGCATCTAGCCTCTCCAATCCTTTAAGAATGTTACATGTTTCTATAAGATTCCCTCTCATCCTTCTAAATTCCAATGAATATAAGCCCAGTCAATCCATTCTTTCATCATATGTCAGTCCTGCTAACCCGGGAATTAACCTGGTGAACCCACGCTGCACTCCTGCAATATCAATAATGTCCTTTCTCAAATTAGGATACCAACATTGCACACAATACTCCAGGTGCAGTCTCACCAGGGCCCTGTACAACTGCAGCAGGACCTCCTTGCTCCTAAACTCAAATCCTCTCGCTATGAAGGCCAACATGCCATTAGCTCTCTTCACTGTCTGCTTACCCTGCATACTTACTTTCAGTGACTGGTGTACAAGCACACCCAGGCACACCCAGGCACACCCAAGCACACCCTGGCACACTTGTTGCACTTCCCCTTTTCTAAATCTAACACCATTTCGATAATAATCTGCCTTCCTGTTCTTGCCACCAAATTGGATAACCTCACATTTGTCAGACAGCATCTCTAGAGAAAACGAATAGGTAACGTTTTCCTTCTCTCCAGCGATGCTGCCTGACCCTCTGTTACTCCAGCTTTTTGTGTCAACCTTCGGTTTAAACCAGCATCTGGAGTTCCTTCCTACACATAAAAAGAGCTGGCATCTCGCAACTAAGCTATGAAAGTTGCACGGAACAGCTCCTCCAGCCTAAATGCATGTTGAACAGAACATAACCGCATGGGATGGCGCATAGGGTGTCATGGTGGCGTCACGGTAGAGTTGCTGCCTTACAGTGCTTGCAGTGCCCGCAGTCCCGGGTTCGATCCCGGCTACAGCCGCTGTCTGTATGGAGTTTGTACGTTCTCCCCGTGACCTGCGTGGGTTTTCTCCGACATCTTTGGTTTCCTCCCACACTCCAAAGACGTACTGGTTTGTAGGTATATTGGCTTGATAAATGTAAAAATTGTCCTTAGGATGGTGTTAATAAGTGGGGAGCGCTGGTCGGCGAGGACCCGGTGGGCCGAAGGGCCTGTGTCAAAGCTGTATCTCCAAACTAAACTAGATAACAAAAGTCTGCCTATGGATGAAAGCCAGAAAGTTGCAATTAAGACGTATCATTAGGCATGTTTACCAACCCCAGTAATCTAATCTGTGGAGGTATCCATATTTATTCAGCCGAAAACAATGCTCTCATCTCCTCATTGTGTTCATTGACTGCTGGGTAATATCTGGCAGGCAGAGATATTTCGTCTTTAATCCTTACATACACAACAAAAAAAACTCCACCAGTGCTAATTACGGATCTGGTACAGGATGTATCGTAATTGCAGAGCTGTCTGACAGTGATGGCTACACATACAAGCCTCTGGTCAAAGAAAATGCAATAAAGGAATAAATTATGCCAACAGAACATATTCAAAATCAGAATGCAGACACGTCTGGCATTATCAAAGCATTTCCTCCTGCCATCTCACCATTCACACCTCGCTACGCCGTATGGAAATGGTCAAAAAGCCAATATACGTACAAATAAGCTCACTGAGATAGCTTTAATGAGCATTTTGAAATCATAACAATTTCTGACAAACTGGCCTACTGAAAATGATTTAGGGATGTCGTGGTCAGAATAGCTGTGCATTCGCTGCAGAGTGAAATGGTTGAAGGTACACTGACTACATTCGTCTGTGTGGCTCTGTGTAGATCTAGACAAAAACACTGCACTCTGGAAATGAGTCGGGATAGAGAGAAATAACAAGTGTTCAGCAGGATGGTGCCGAAGCCAGGCGAGCCTCTGGCGTGCTGGTCCCAGAGGTGGACATGCGATCACTCATTACAATCGCTCCGCTCTTTTAAACCTCTACTCCAACAGCAGCATGACTTATCTGTCCACTCTGGGCGGCTTGATTGTAATCTGAGCGGCACGGTGGCGCAGCGGTAGAGTTGCTGCCTTACAGTGAATGCAGCGCCGGAGACTCAGGTTCGATCCTGACTACGGATGCTGTACTGTACGGAGTTTGTACGTTCTCCCCGTGACATGTGTGGGTTTTCTCCGAGATCTTCGGTTTCCTCCCACACTCCAAAGACGTACAGGTTTGTAGGTTAATTGGCTGGGCAAATGTAAAAAATTGTCCCTAGTGGGTGTAGGATAGTGTTAATGTGTGGGGATCGCTGGGTGGCGCGGACCCGGTGGGCCGAAGGGCCTGTTTCTGCACTGTATCTCTAAATCTAAAAGAAAATCTAAATCAAGTGTACTCATTCCCCTCACTGGTTAGCACGCAACCAAACAGCTTTTCACTGTACCTCGGTACACGAGACAATAAACGGAACAAAACTAAACTACTTGTCCGAAGAAGAGCCCTGACCCAAAACATTCCCTCTACATGAATGGCACGGTGGCGCAGCGGTAGAGTTGCTGCTTTAAAGCGCTTGCAGTGCCGGAGACCCGGGTTCAATCCCGACTACAGGTGCTGTCTGTACGAATTTTGTACATTCTCCCCGTTACCACGTGGGTTTTCTACGAGATCTTCGGTTTCCTCCCACACTCCAAAGACGTGCAGGTTTGTAGGTAAGTTGGCTTGGTATAAGTGTAAAATTGTCCCCAGTGTGTGTAGGACAATGTGCAGGGATCGCTGGTTGGCACAGACTCGGTAGACCGACATGTCAGTCGGTGTGGGCTAGTTGGGCCGACGGGCCTATTTCCACGCCTTATGGCACTATGTCTCTCTATGACTCTATCTCTTGTGGTTCCATTGTAATTTCGTAGGTGAACAACATCACTGCAGAAGTGGAGAAGTAAAATGGAGACACACGGAACTGCAGATGCTGGAGTCCTGAGCAAAGACAATAGACAGTAGACAGTAGACAGTAGACAATAGGTGCAGGAGGAGGCCATTCGGCCCTTCGAGCCAGCACCGCCATTCAATGTGATCATGGCTGATCATTCTCAATCAGTACCCCGTTCCTGCCCTCTCCCCATACCCCCTGACTCCGCTATCCTTAAGAGCTCTATCTAGCTCTCTCTTGAATGCATTCAGAGAATTGGCCTCCACTGCCTTCTGAGGCAGAGAATTCCACAGATTCACAACTCTCTGACTGAAAATGTTTTTCCTCATCTCAGTTCTAAATGGCCTACCCCTTATTCTTACACTGTGGCCCCTTGTTCTGGACTCCCCAAACATTGGGAACATGTTTCCTGCCTCTAACGTGTCCAACCCCTTAATAATCTTATTCGTTTCGATAAGATCGCCTCTCATCCTTCTAAATTCCAGTGTATACAAGCCTAGTCGCTCCAGTCTTTCAACATATGACAGTCCCGCCATTCCGGGAATTAACCTAGTAAACCTACACTGCACGCCCTCAATAGCAAGAATATCCTTCCTCAAATTTGGAGACCAAAACTGCACACAGTACTCCAGGTGCGGTCTCACTAGGGCCCTGTACAACTGCAGAATTACCTCTTTGCTCCTATACTCAACTCCTCTTGTTATGAAGACAAACTGGGTCAGGCAGCATCTGTGGAGGGAATGGACAGGTAATGTTTCAGGTCTGGACCCTACTTTTTCCTGCACAAGTGTGATGAGCAGACATATAGTGATTCCTGGGATGGCAATCATGAACAATTGGGAGAGGACAACCAAAGTTAATGTCCATAGATCTCCACTGAGTAATGTAAAAGATAGTCAATTCACAATGAAAAGTAAAGGAACTGCATCCTATAATGGAATTACAATTTACAAGAAATACAAAATACAAGAAATACAACATTTAGGGGGCGCAGCGGTAGAACTGCTACCTTGCAGCGCCAGAGACCCAGGTTCGATCCTGACTACGGGTGCCTGTCCGTGCAGAGTTTGTACGTTCTCCCCGTGACCTGCATGGGTTTTCTCCGAGATCTTCGGTTTCCTCCCACACTCCAAAGACGTGCAGGTTTGACAGCTTCAGATTTCCACCTTCTGCTATATTTTCCTTTTGAATGATATGTGTTTAACTTTCTTAGAGTATGGATTATGGAGGGGCACTGAACTGGATAAGGTGCAAGGAAGTCAGAAGACTGAAATTGAAAAAATAAGGGAACAACTGTAATTTTGGAATAATATAAAACTCACTCCCATGGTATGAAGATTTATGTACGTGATAGGCTAGAAGGTATATTTTGGGAGTCATCTTCCTATCCATTACATTTGTTCAAGGGAAATTACTTTTTTACATTACGTCAAGCTGTGTTTTCAAAAGAAATATCGGTAAGGTGGCACAGTGGCAATGTGTGTGGTTGTTACATCACAGTACCAGATATTGTCAAGCTGGAAAGGGTACAGAGAAGATTTACGAGGATGTTGCCAGGATTAGAGGGTCTGAGCTATAGGGAGAGGTTGAGTAGGCCGGGACTCTATTCCATGGAGCGCAGGAGGATGAGGGGTGATCTTATAGAGGTGTATAAAATCATGAGAGGAATAGATCGGGTAGAAGCACAGTGTCTCTTGCCCAGAGTAGGTGAATCCAGGACCAGAGGACATGGGTTTAAGGTGAAGGGGAAAAAATGTAATAGGAATCTGAGGGGTAGCTTTTTCACACAAAGGGTGGTGGGTGTATGGAGCAAGCTGCCAGAGGAGGTAGTTGGGGCTGGGACTATCCCAAGATTTAAGAAACAGTTAGACATGGATAGGACAGATTTGGAGGGATATGGACCCAACGTGGGCAGGTGGGACTAGTGTAGCTGGGACATGTTGGCCGGTGTGGACAAGTTGGGCCAAAGGGCCTGTTTCCACACTGTATCACTCTATGACTCTATGACCAGACACCTGGCTTCCATCCCGACCTTGAGTGAGTTCTGTCTGTGTGGATTTTGCACATTTTCTTGTGACCAGGCGAGGTTTCTCTGAGTGCTCCGATTTCCTCTCACATCCCAAAGACGAGTGGGTTTGTAAGGTTAATTGGCCTCGGAAAATTGCCCCTCGTGTGTAAAAGGAGTGCATGAGAAAGTAGGAAAACAGTGAAACGGTGCGAACAGGTGATCAATGGTTGGCCTGGACTCGGTGGGCCAAAGGGCTCGTTTCCATGTTGTGTCAGTTTAGTAAACTAAACTAAAGTAAAGCATTGGACAACCTTGAACAGTCCTGAACGATTACATACAACAAAACTCTCGAACACTTAAAAAAAATTCCAACACAAAACTCTCCCAAATAGCACATTTTTTAATTACAAAATTGTTCATAAAATATATACAATATATATTTTTTTAATCTTAAGGCTTTCTTTACATTTATAGTGTCATTAAGTCAATGCATATTTGGTATTGTTTGATAGGCCTTTTTCAATACTGCCATTGAGATTGTCTGGGTAAATCGGTATTAATCCCTACTCCTTGCATAAACACTTCAATCTCAAGGTGCTCAGAATCATTATCAGTAAAGTTCAAGTCAATGACCTCTCACAGGCCGACAAGGTAGTTTCAATAACAAATAAGAATGGGAAAAAAACCCAAGATAAAGGTCATAAGGGATAGGAGTAGAATTAGGCCATTCAGCCCATCAAGTCTACTCCGCCATTCAATCATGGCTGATCTATCTCTCCCTCCTAACCCCATTCTCCTGCCTTCTCCCCATAATCTCTGACACCCGTACTAATCAAGAATCTATCTCTGCCTTAAAAATAACCTCTGACGGCCTCCACAGCCTCCTGTGGCAAGAAAATCCACAGATTCACCGCCCTCTGACTAAAGAAAATTCCCCTCATCTTTCTAAAAGAACGTCCGTTAATTCTGAGGCTATGACCTCTGGTCCTAGACTCTCCCACTAGTGGAAACATCCTCTCCACATCCACTTTATCCAAGCCTTTCACTATTCTGTATGTTTCAATGAGGACCCCCCTCATTCTTCTAAACTCCAGCGAGTACAGGCCCAGTGCTAATAAACACTCATCATAGGTTAACTACTCTAAACCTATGCTAAAAGAGGCTTGAAAATGATTTTCAAAAAGAGGGCATCATGGAGATAATAAAAATAGTGCGATGCAAATTTCAGTGAGGCAAGTAAAGGTGGAGGCCAGAAGAACAGGTGAAAGGAAGGATTGTAAATCTGGCAAACGGAATGCTCCCATGTTTTGGAATGTGACTGAAGTAAAGAACGTATAGGACTATAGAAAAATACAGTCTGTCGAATTTCATTTCCAAGAATTAAAAAAAATGTGATTCATTTGTGTGAGTGGGTGGATGCATGGCAGATGCAGTTTAATGTGGATAAGTGTGAGGTTATCCACTTTGGTGATAAGAATAGGAAGGCAGAGTATTATCTGAATGGTGTCAAGTTAGGAAAAGGGGACGTACAACGAGATCTGGGTGTCCTAGTGCATCAGTCACTGAAAGGAAGCATGCAGGCACAGCAGGCAGTGAAGAAAGCCAATAGAATGTTGACCTTCATAACAAGAGGAGTTAAGTATAGGAGCAAAGAGGTCCTTCTGCAGTTGTACAGGGCCCTAGTGAGACCGCACCTGGAGTACTGTGTGCAGTTTTGGTCTCCAAATTTGAGGAAGGATATTCTTGCTATTGAGGGCGTGCAGCGTAGGTTTACTAGGTTAATTCCCGGAATGGCGGGACTGTCATATGTTGAAAGACTGGAGCGTCTAGGCTTGTATACACTGGAATTTAGAAGGGATGAGAGGGGATCTTATCGAAACGTATAAGATTATTAAGGGGTTGGACACGTAAGAGGCAGGAAACATGTTCCCAATGTTGGGGGAGTCCAGAACCAGGGGCCACAGTTTAAGAATAAGGGGTAGGCCATTTAGAACGGAGATGAGGAAAAACTTTTTCAGTCAGAGAGTTGTGAATCTGTGGAATTCTCTGCCTCAGAAGGCAGTGGAGGCCAATTCTCTGAATGCATTCAAGAGAGAGCTGGATAGAGCTCTTAAGGATAGCGGAGTCAGGGGGTATGGGGAGAAGGCAGGAATGGGGTACTGATTGACAATGATCAGCCATGATCACATTGAATGGCGGTGCTGGCTCGAAGGGCCGAATGGCCTCCTCCTGCACCTATTGCCTATTGTCATTGATTGATCTTCTGAAGACAGATGAAAGCTGACTTAAAATTGATCAGAAGTACTTCTTTCATGGAACAGTACAGCATAACAGCAGGCGCTCCGGCCCACAATGTTTGTGCCGCACATAATGCCAAGACCATCTCTTATCTACCTGTGAATAACCCATATCCCTCCACCCCTTGCATATCCAAGAGCATATCCAAAAGTATCTTTTAAACGCCACTGTCATAATCTGCCTTCACCACCACCCCTGGCAGCACCTTCCAGGCACTCCCCACCCTCTGTGCAAAAACATGCCTCATCAATCTCCTTTAATGGTCGCGAAGCGGTAGAGTTGCTGCCTTGCATCGCCAGATACCCAGGTTCGATCCTGACTACGGGTGCTGTCTGTACGGGGTTTAATGTTCTCCCTGTGACCACATGGGTTTTCCCCGGGTGCTCCGGTTCTCTCCCACACTCCAAAGACGTACAGGTTTGTCGGCTAATTAGCTTTGGTAAAATTGTAAAATTGTTCCTAATATGTAGGATAGTGCTAGTGTACGAGGATCGCTGGTTGGCACGGACTCAGTGGGCCGAAGGGCCTGTTTCTGCACTGTATCTCTAAACTAAACTAAACTGAACTCAATAAAAATATAATCAGTCTAGTACCAATGTTGATCTATTAACTTTCTAGTTTTGATTAGTTTGGTTCAGTTTATTGTTATCACGTACGCAGAGGTATAGTGAAAAGCTTTATTGTTGTGTGTTATCCAGTCAGCAAAAAAACCGCACATGATTGCAATCAAGCTGTCCACCATGTACAGATACAGGGTCTGTGGACAGAGAAACAAGCAAGAGTCTGAGAGCATCTGACTTATCATTACCATTGCTTTTTTATTGCGGTGGCACAGTGGTGCGGCGGTAGAGTTGCTGCCTTACAACGCCAGATACCCAGGTTTGATCCTGACTACGGGTGGTGTCTATACGGAGTTTGATGTTCTCCCCGTGACCACATCGGTTTTCCCCGGGTGTTCCGGCTCCCCCCCCACAATCCAAAGACGTGCAGGTTTGTAGGCTAATTGGCTTTGGTAAAATTGTAAAATTGGTCCTAATATGTGGGATAGTGCTAGTGTACGGGGATCGCTGGTTGGCACGGACTCAGTGGGCTGAAGGGCCTGTTTATATTTTCATTTAGTTCAGTATAGGTTTGGTTTAGAGATACAGCATCTGAACTTATCATCACCATTGCTTCTTTATCTAAGGCCCCGAAATGGTGTTTACAGATACATAAACACGTCCCGGCAATGATCTTGCCAAGGTGATTAATATGGTCTTGTATGAACTTAATTTGGGCTCGACAGCAGTCTGCTCTTGCTCACGCTAGGGATTAGATCTGTTTAGACAAATTCCACAGTAATGGCTTTCTTCGTTCAATGTGCTTAGGAAGAATATGAAATAGGATAAATTGATTATAGAGATTCAATTCTGGATGGAGATTCTGACCTGGACCGCTATCTTTATTTTCTGCTACACTGACTTTATGAAAGGCTTCACAGCTTTTCCTTTCACATTGGTGTACGGTGGCACTCATTAAATTGTGAGCGTGCTGCAATTCAACAGCTGCATAAATGTCAGTGGTTAGCTGAAAGCTCTCAGCGTTGGACATTACGCTGCCATGCTCTGATTCTTTGCATTGAAAGACTCTGCAAATAAATCAGACCACCCTGTTTGGGGGGTTTTTTTTTTAAGCAAAACTAATTTATTCAATTATATGTACAGTACGAAATAAATCAAAACAAAAGCCGCCACCATAATACAAGTCGAACAAATATTCTTTGATACTAAATATATTATTATGCAACTATATCCACATCCTTGTCAAGGATGCATTCCACCTTCCCTCCCCCTCCCCCCCTCCCCCCCACCCACACCCCACACCCCCTCCTCCGCAGTGCCCAGTGCTCCCGGAAATCCCCCAGGGTGCCCTTGGACAGCGCGTAGTCCCTCTCCAACACCACCCGGGAGTGGATGTAACCCCGGAAAAGGGGCAGGCAGCCGGCTAGGGCAGAGCCCTCTTCCGCCTGGCGCCGTGAGTCGAGGATGGCCAGCTTGGCCAGGCCCAGGTGCAACCCAACCAGGACATCTTCGGCCCTACCCTCTCCCCTACACACAGGGTGTCCAAAGATGAGGATGGTGGGTGTGAAGTGCAGCCAGAAGGCCAGGAGCAGCCCCTTTGGATAATGGAGCAGGGGCTGCAGCCTCACACACTCCATGTACACGTGGAACACAGACTCTTCCATCCCGCAGAAGCGGCAGGCGGCTGGCGAGTCTGTGAACCGCGAGAGGAACAGGTTGCAGGGGACTCCTCGGTGCAGTACCCTCCACCCCAGGTCCCCGATGTAAGAGGGGCAGAATCACTGCCCACTGGGGGGCAATCACACCATCCTTACTGCCCACTAAAGGTTAAAGTTTGGTTTCTTCGGCACGCTGAAAGAAAAAGAATAATCTGACACGTCAATCTCAGAGGAGATATCTAGAGCTGATAACATCTGTGCATGGTAGTAAATCTGCCGACTACATAAACAATGTGGGCATCATCGCTAAAACAACACGAGGCATTAAAAATGTCTACATATGATTGCCTGGGAAAATATATTATTACCCTGCATGTGAACATACATCAATATGTAAATACATCCATTTATTAGTTGTAGATATAAATTAAAGGTGCAAAAAATGATTTGTAGCGGGTGTTTATTTCACCAGGTGTGAAACCAGGTACTTTCAAAGAGTATCGCGTGCACTGCATGAATTGTCCAAACTCCATTAATGGTGCAGTTGTGATTACTTCAGCACCAAATTTTATTTCGGAGTCACGTGAGTGACTACGTGAAGACCCCGTCCAGCACGCGTGCGCGACATTAGCGTTCATGCAGTGCACCGCGACGAACGGGAGTTCAAGGTGCTCCCGCTACAAACTAAAAAGTCGGGCCGACAGGTAAGTTCTACCGTGGCCGTAAGTATTTTCTCTCTGGTCTGCTTTAGGTCCCAAGATGACCAAGACCAGAGGAAAGAAATTTGCAGTCGCCCCCGTTCGTTTTCCGTTGAGGAACGTTCTTTGGAGGGGGGGCAAGAGGCGGCACAACTACCGAGCCGAGCCCAGCACCGCTAGTGCAGCCTGAGCAGCGGGCTGGAGGTACCTGCAGCCAGAACCGGGCGGTAGTGTCTGGACGATTCAGACGAAGATGCTACACCGCTACACAGCGGCACTGGCAGCCGCCTAAGCCTAAAACGGCTTATGGAGCAATGCTCCAGCGAGATCTGCTGAGAGCAGCAGCAGACTCGCCAAGGGAGGGCCCAGATCGCCCAGGCACTCCCGCAGTGCCCTTTAGGGGCACTGGCCATTGCCTCACCTTCGTTTGAAGGCAGCATTGGCGACCAGGTCTGGGCTGGTCAAGAAGAGGGGTTGTTGGCTGAAGATGTCCGGAGTACGCAGAGTGTACAGGATCAGGAAGAGCTGCTGGGTGTGGTCAACCGCTACGTGGACATTCCACGAGGGGGTCGGCCTTTAGAGCCGAAACTTGCAGCCAGCATTGACCACCTGTCCTCAAAAACCCTACAAGAACGGGTGGTCAATGAGGCTCTTGAGCTATACACAGCCCCAGAAAATTGTACATCATTAAATGTACCAGCTGTAAACAGCCAAATTTGGGGACATTTGGGGCAGGAACCTGGAGTTGAAGCTCCAGAAAATCCTTAAACTGACTGCAGCGATAACATCATATGCTCGGTCCATTGATGGTGTGGACATTTCCACAAATCAGCAAGATACACTAGCTCTGCTGTGCACCACTCAATACCAAATAAATGGTTTACGGAAATTATCAAGCCTGCCCTCAACCCTAAGTTTGCGGGACTCTGCAAAACACCGGGTTCAGAACCTCCAATTCTGCTTTTTGGAAAGGATCTCCCAAAAAAGGTGAAAGACCTAGAGGAAGAATCCAAGACCTTTGGTCTCGTGAGGGCAGGCTTGGGACCGAGCAGACCTAACAAACCCAGGCGGCAGTACCTCACGGCGTCCACCAGTCATAAACCACCATATGGGACTGGTGAAAGCTCGGGGTCCGCAACCATTCCCCGTAAGCCTTTTAGGCCAGGGCCCAGAGCGGACCCCATGGAAAATGCGCCACCCCCCAACAACAACATCAACGTCAACAGCAGCCCTCTACAGCCCAGCAGACACCTCATCGTCCAGCGAAGAGGCAGAAGAAGAATTAACACCAATCACCATGGAGGTAGGTGGGTCTGGTACCTTTCGGCATATGAGCAGTAGGGACTCTATACTAACAGGGAGGAGATTGCACTTGGTTTTTGCATGCATGGGAAACCATCACTAATGACAAATACATACTAACCTGCATTCATGGCTATAAAATTGACTTTGTTCATGAAAACATTCCGCCAGTTCAGCACATACCCCAAAGGGTATTCACCCTCTCAGTCAAAGACAAACAAGAGGGTCAAGCTGAACTTGTGAGGCTACTAGCAAAAGGTGTCATTGAAAGAACAAAACATGAACCTTTGGAATTTGTGTCTACAGGGTACTTTCTAGCAGGCATTGATTTAAAAGATGCCTACTACTCAGTACCCATACACAAGGAGCACCGTAAATAATTAAAAATTTATCTGGATGAAACAGCTATGTCAATTTAAAGCCTTACCAAATGGACTAACCTCCGCTCCAAGGTTTCACTAGAAGCTTAAAACCCGCCTTGGCATTATTGACAAAACAAAAGCATATAGTCATGGCGTACTTAGATAGGGAAACCTTGGAGACAGCTATTTTGGCAGTAGCAGCCACCAAACGTTTGTTTGAAACTTTGGGGTTTGTCATACATCCAGATAAATCCAATTTTACACCGTCCACTACCATGGACTATCTTGGATTTACGATTGATACTGTTCGCATGGTTGTAACTCTGCCAAAGTGGAAAGCATCACAATTGGCACTATCATGCCACGAACTAATGCATAAACGTCAGCCAACCATACGGCAGGTAGCTAGAGCTATTGGTAAAATGGTAGCAGCTTTTCCAGCTGTACAATTTGGGCCTTTGCACTACCAAAATTTACAAAGAACAAAAGTGCACGAACTAAAGCAAAACTCAGGTCACTTTGACCGAGCATGTATTTAACTGCTGAATCCATTACAGAGTTACAATGGTGGACAAGGAACATTAGCCTTAGTTCCAGTCCCATAATTATCTCCAACCCAGTATTAACCATTCAAACGGATGCCAGTGCCTTGGGCTGGGGAGCAACTAACATGCTATCCAGCACAGGGGGCAGATGGACTAATTCTGAATCATCTGCCTACAGACACGGGGTATCAACTATTTAGAAATGTTGGGTGCGTTTTATGGTTTAAAAGCATATGCATCTAATACGCATCATGCACATGTCCGGTTGCAATTAGATAATACCACGGTGGTGGCTTATATCAACCACATGTGTGGTATAAAGTCAATATCGTGTGATAAATTGGTCAAAAATACAGTGGCAGACACCAGGTCACGCAAATTTAACGATAACATCAAATGGATGTTAAATCCCAAAATATTTGCCGAAATTACAAAGCAAAATGGCACACCAGATATCGATCTATTTGCATCCAGGCTGAATCACCAGGTACCAACGTATGTCGCTTGGGAACCAGACCCTGAGGCAGCAGCAGTTGATGCATTCACGCTGTATTGGGGGAAAAATGTTCTTTTATGCTTTTCCTCCCTTCTGCCTCATCAGTCGGGTATTACGGAAGATTCAATTGGATTCCGTCCCCAGCAGTCCGGAATTATTAATCCACCCAGTGTCAGGCATTAGTCACCCGTGCCATGACAGAGTCAATCTCCTGGCTTGCAGATTCTAAAAAGACCTCTACTGGGCCTGGGACTGTCTGAGGACGCCATCAACATGATGACCGCATCCCACCGGGAGTCCACCAGGAGACAATACCTGACCAATATAAGGAATACTTACCTGGCAGGGGAGATACCTTGATCACTCAGGAGGTTTTCCCAGGACAAGGCTATCCCATTGCACTTCGGGTGTGCTAACGCCTGCGATGTCCCCAAATGCGGGATACTCGACTGCAAAATTTGGGGTAGTGGGGGACTGCGTTCGCTCTCTCCCCTGTTAAAATGGGAACGGTATTGCTCCAAAACAGGAACTACCTACACTACAGCGACACCCACCAGTGTTGTGCAATTCCTGGTTGGATTACATCAGGAAGGACTCAGCTACAGCGCCATAAATACAGCCAGGAGTGCGTTGTCAGCTTATTTGGTTCCAGCAGCAGGACAACTGGCTTTGGGGTCCCATCCACTAGGAATCAAAATCATGAGGGGCATTTTTAATACTAACTCCTCCAGACCAAGGTACACTCAGATCTGGGATGTCAGCATTGTGCTGACGTACCTTAGGGGATGGCCACCGCCCAGGGCACTCACGCTGGAACAACTTACACTGAAATCAGTCATGCTCATGGCACTAGTGTCAGCTTAAAGGGTACAATCCCTCCACCTTCTGAGGCTCGACAGCATGACAGAGTCATTGGACTGTTTCACATTCCATATTCAGGGACTGGTCAAACAAACTAGACCAGGTACCACGCCTCCAGTCATGGAGTTCTGGGCATATTCATCTGAACCACGGCTGTGTGCCAAGACCACCTCGCCAATTACATAGACACAACATACAACTTAAGAGGGAGAGAAAAAGCCTTATGGATAAGCCACAAGAAGCCTCATGGTCAGGTGACGAGCCAAACCATTTCAAGGTGGCTCAAGCAGGTGCTTAAGTCCGCGGGAGTCAATACGAATGTTTACAAATCTCACTCCACCAGGGCTGCATCTACGTCGGCGGCTAGTCAAATGGACGTGCCAATTGACCATACTCTGGCCAGAGCAGGATGGTCCTCGGAAAGAACTTTCCAAAGGTTTTATAATAAACCGCTGGCGCAACCTGCTACATTTGCAGACAGAATTTTAGAGTCTGCAGATAATATTTAATTTGAGCCCTGGGGAGCTCTCTGTTTTTTGTTGTCATTAATAAACCTTTTTTGTTCACAAACAGGTTTCTTGATCGCGATAACATACTTCCTCCCTCTAAGGTCTTCAGACAGTGAGTGAAGCATGAGCTGGTACACGGTTCGGAATCACAGAAGCTTTGAAGTCTTCACGTAGTCACTCACGTGACTCCGAAATAAAATAGTAAGATTAAATGAGAACTTACCAGTTCGAAGTTTGATCTGTATTTTATGAGGAGTTACGATGAGGGACTACGTGCCCTCCGCTCCCACCCTTTTTTATACAGATCAACTGGTAATCAAGTTCTTATTTTTTCTTTACTATATTTATTTCAATCGTTGTGTTTTTTCTGTGAATCCACACCGCTGCTTTGAAGAATGTCGCGCACGCGTGCTGGACGGGGTCTTCACGTAGTCCCTCATCGTAACTCCTCATAAAATACAGATCAAACTTCGAACTGGTAAGTTCTCATTTAATCTTACTATTAAGTGGGTTAGATCACGGTGGGGACTTGTGTCTGCAAACTAGTGCCTTTGGTGTGTGTGTGTGTGTGTGTGTGTGTGTGTGTGTGTGTGTGTGTGTGTGTGTGTGTGTGTGTGTGTGTGTGTGTGTGTGTGTGTGTGTGTGTGTGTGTGTGTGTGTGTGTGTGTGTGTGTGTGTGTGTGTGTGTGTGTGTGCGCATAAGGATGTGTGCATGTGTAATTACGTGTGTATGTGAGCGTATGTATGTGTGCATGCATGTGTGTATGTGCGTGTGTGGTTAAGTATGCTTGTGCACATGTATTTATGTGTGTGTGTGTATAAGTGTCTATGTGCAGATGTGTGCGTGTGCGTGTGCGTGTGCGTGTGTGTGTGTGCATAGGTGTGTGTGTGCATAGGTGTGTGTGTGCATAGGTGTGTGTGTGGGCACGCGTGCATGGTTGTTTGTGAATGCATAAGTGTGTGTGTACTTGCATGTGTTTATGTGTGTGTGTGTGTGCATGTATGTGTGTGCGTGTGTGCGCGTGTGTGTGTGTGTGTGCATGTGCACATCTTATAGTCATCAGACACATTGAGTTGTATAGCGTGGACTTAGAGTGATATAGTGTGGAAACAGACACTTCGGCCCAACTTGCCCACAATGTTCCAGCTACACTAGTCCCACTTGCCTGCGCTTGGTCCATCTCCCTCCAAACCTGTCCTATCCATGTACCTGTATAAATGTTTCTTAAACGATGGGATACTCCCAGCCTCAACTTCCTACTCTGCAGCTTGTTCCATACACCCACCACCCTTTGTGTAAAAAAGTTACCCCTCAGATCCCTATTAAATCTTTTCCCCTTCACCTTGAACCTATGTCCTCTGGTCCTCGATTCCCCTACTCTGGGCAAGAGACTGTGCATCCACCCGATCTATTCCTCTCATGATTTTGTCCACCTCTATAAGATCCCCCCTCATCCTCCATGGATGAGGAGGATGTCTTTCCTATAACATGGTGTAAAGAGCTGAACACAATATTTTAAATGCAGTCTCACCATCATCTTATACAACTGCAACATGACCTCCCATCTTCTATATTCAATACTCTGACTGATGAAGGCCTTTTGACCACCTGATCCACCTGCGACTCGACCTTCAAGGAACCATGCACCTCTACTCCTAGATCCCTCTGCTCTACAACTAGGGTTGCCAACTCCCTCACTCCCAAATACGGGACAAGGTGACGTCACCGCCCCGCGCCGCACGTGACCCCAGCCAGCGGCCACGTGCTCCCGCTCCACCAATGGCAGCCGGCCGGACCGGGAGGCGGGTTGCTACGCAACCTCCAGATTCCGGGTGCAGGGGGTTTGGAACCGTCCAGGCCCCGTTCGAATCAAGCCATCAGTGGACCGTGCATAAGCTGAAGGACGCAAAATCAGCCTACGAAAGCAAACGGCCAGCGAGTTTCTAAAACAAATCATAGGGAGGCCAGTGGTGGTTAAACTGAACTCTGGTGCGGATTACCAAGGTGTTTTAGCTTGATTGGATGGATATATGAACATAGCACTGGAACAGACGGAAGCATATGTAAAAGATCAGCTTAAGAACAAATCTGGAGATGCATTTATTCGAGGCAACAACGTGTTGTACACAGAAGAGAAGACTATAGATGATGTTGAAGACTGAAGATTGATTTTTGATTTGAAAGGCATAAGTTTTTTAATGTAACAAAACTTTTCTTTATTCATAAAATGCTGGAGTAACTCAGCAGGTCAGGCAGCATCTCAGGAGAGAGGGAATGGGTAACGTTTCGGGTCGAATACCTGCGATTTGTACCAGCATCTGCAGTGATTTTCTTACAAAACCTTTCTTTAACTCTTTTGAAAATTTAGTTTTCTACACTATATAACTGGTGGTTTCTCGATAAAGAATGATTTAATCCATATCTTAGTTTGGTTTACCAGATAATGGCTGTGATGTACGTGTCAAACGTGATGTCTTATTCTGACTGGTACTGGCCTATGTTGGAACTATTGTATACAACTAAAGGAACTTGCATGTTTGGATAGAAGCTAATGTACTGCTGAAAACATTGTGAACAAAGGACTTGATGTACATGTAAAAAGAAAACCTCTGTTAAAAAAAACCTCCGAGCCCGGGCTTCAGGACCTTAGACTGTCCGGAGCTAAAATGTCAGAAACTTTTCAAAGTGTCGGGGCCTACAGTGTCGGGGCCTACAGCGCCCTCCCGGGCCTAATACAAGTGTGGTCCCGTACGGACAAAACAATTTAGCCCAAAATATGGGATGTCCTGGCTAATACAGGACAGTTGGCAACCCTATTTACAACACTACCTAGAGGCCTACCATTTAATGTGTAGGTCCTGCCCTTGTTTGACGTCCCAAAATGCAACAGCTTACCCTTCTCTGTATTAAATCCCATCAACCATTCCTCCACCCACCCGGCCACTCGATCCAGATCCTGCTGCAATCTTTCACAACCATCTTCACTATCTGCAAAACCACAATTTGGAAACATCCTCTCCACATTCACTCTGTAACAATGTGCCATGAATCATTTAGAAAGTTTGAATCTGCTTCTCAGTCAATTTGCCTACCTGCTGCAGCCCACAACTCTCATCGTTAAAAGAGGTGTGGGCTTGCGTTGAGCTCAGCTAACTGCTGACGGCACTGGGCTACTTGCACAGTAGTGCAGCCACCCAGCAGCATGTTTGGAGCTGCTGCATGTTCAGATCATTCTAATGAGGAGTCAGCACAAAGTTGACTGCTAGGTGGCGTTGCAATCAACAACAGGGCGGCACGGTGGCGCAGCGGTAGAGTTGCTGCCTTACAGCGCTTGCAGCACCAGAGATCTGGGTTCGATCCCAACTACGGGTGCTGTCTGTATGGAGTTTGCACATTCTCCCTGTCACCGCACGAGTTTTCTGCGAGATCTTTTGTTTCCTCCCACACTCCAAATGCTTATAGGTTAACTGGCTTGGTTTTGTGGAATAAATGTAAATTGTAATAGTGTAGATTGTCCCTAGTGTGTGTAGGATAGTATTAAAAGTGCGGGGATTGCTGGTTCGTACTTGGTGGGCCGAAGGGCCTGTTTCCTCACTGTATCTTTAAACTAAACAGTAGTCACTATTGCAATCAAAAACTCTTCACTGTGCAGCAAACCCCACATTTGTTTCATAGGGAACAGTTCAATTAGCCTTGTGCAACCTTAATATAACATGGAAAAACACAAAGTACTAGAGTACTTCAGGTAGCATCTGTGGAGGGAATGGGTAGGCGACATTTTGGGATGTGACCCATCTTCAGACTCTGTTTTCTCCATTGATGCTGCCTGACCCACTGAGTTACTCCATCACTTTGTGTTTTGCTCAAAATTCCAGCATCTGCAGTTCCCTGTGTCTCCATTCATATTTAGTTTAGTTTAGTTTAGCTTAGTTTAGTTTAGAGATACAGTGCAGAAACAGGCCCTTCAGCCCACAGAGTCCCTGCCAACCAGCAATCCCCATACACCCGCACTAACTACCCTACACACTAGGGACAATTTACAATTTTTACTGAAGCCAAGCCTGCAAGTCTTTGGAGTGTGGGAAAACCGGAGCGCCCGGAGAAAACTCACATGGTCACGGGGAGAACGTACAAACTCCGTACAGACAACATCCATAGTCAGGATCGAACCTGGGTCTCTGGCACTGTAAGGCAGCAACTCTACTGCTGTGCCACCGTGCCGCCCAAGATAACTTTATTTATTTGTGTTTTGCCAACTAACTGGCCGTTTTACATTATGCCACTTGAACAAAACTTTTGAAACGAACCCCCAAAAAAAACCACAATTTTTTTCAAAAAATATATCACCTGTGAATTATTTGGTGAGTTTGTAATAATTCTCTTCTCTAGACGTGACAGTTACTGTAGGCTCCTAATAGTCGTGTTCGAAGGAATGGCAGGGTCTAAAGAAAGGATGGGATTTTAAAATTACGGAGCATTTAATGAAATTTGACAGTTTCTTCTGATGGTTGTTCGAGGAAATAGCGTAGGAGTGAGTTCCCAAATAGCATCATCCTCTCCTGCTATCAGTCAGGCCACCTTCCCCAGCCCTGCTTTCACTTTGTCCCATGGCATTGACATTCAACGCTGGCTTACAATTAAAGTATCAAATTATAGCAGGAGGGAATTCAATTTGGATACGTCAAGTTATTCGATCCAATTTCAATACATCGGTGATCTTACATCTTTTATTGCATCATTATAATAAAGGCATTAAATCCTCGGATTTATTTACGTCCGAGTCAGCTGCTATTTTTAAGGCAGTGACAGATAGGTTCTTGATGAGTACGGGTGTCAAAGGATATGGGGAGAAGGCAGGAGGATTTGGGTTTGGGAGGGGAGAGATAGATCAGCCATGAGTGAATGGCGGAGTAGACTTGATGGGCCGAACGGCCTAATTCTGCTCCTGTCACTTATGAACTTTTTCCAAATAAGTACAAGGATTGCAATGAAGTAGATTGGGAGAACGGGAAAACACCCCAGCTCATGAGAAGGTCATTCAGTAGCCTTATACCAGCAGTGAAGAAACTGTTCCTGAATCTGCTGATACGAGCTTTCTAGCTTTTGTACATTCTTTGACTCATGAACTTATGAACTTAACTAGGAAAGGCAGGAGAATGCGGTTAGGAGGGGGAGAGAGGGCTCCAATTTTCTGTTTACTGAAGGGCCTAATTCTGTGCTGCATAATTCTATGACTATGATCATATGGGAGGTTTGAATTAACATACAGCGTGAGGCAAAAGATCCAATCAGACTTCATTGCTGAGAGGATCAATCTAACCGAGGGAGCTACATGGGATTGTGACATAGCGGCTGTAAACAGACGACATTAATGGAAGGGTAGGGTGTGAAAATGACAGAGCACAGCGAATAATGGTCAAGGAAATGCAGAACGGTTCATTGTTGGTTGAGGGGAAGACCTCGACTTTCAGAAAGCCTTCGACAAGGTCCCACATAGGAGATTAGTGGGCAAAATTAGGGCACATGGTATTGGGGGTAGGGTACTGACATGGATAGAAAATTGGTTGACAGACAGAAAGCAAAGAGTGGGGATAAATGGGTCCCTTTCGGAATGGCAGGCAGTGACCAGTGGGGTACCGCAAGGTTCGGTGCTGGGACCCCAGCTATTTACGATATACATTAATGACTTAGACGAAGGGATTAAAAGTACCATTAGCAAATTTGCAGATGATACTAAGCTGGGGGGTAGTGTGAATTGTGAGGAAGATGCAATAAGGCTGCAGGGTGACTTGGACAGGTTGTGTGAGTGGGCGGATACATGGCAGATGCAGTTTAATGTAGATAAGTGTGAGGTTATTCACTTTGGGAGTAAGAATAGAAAGGCAGATTATTATCTGAATGGTGTCAAGTTAGGAGGAGGGGGAGTTCAACGAGATCTGGGTGTCCTAGTGCATCAGTCAATGAAAGGAAGCATCAGGTACAGCAGGCAGTGAAGAAAGCCAATGGAATGTTGGCCTTCGTAACAAGAGGAGTTGAGTATAGGAGCAAAGAGGTCCTTCTACAGTTGTACCGGGCCCTGGTGAGACCGCACCTGGAGTACTGTGTGCAGTTTTGGTCTCCAAATTTGAGGAAGGATATTCTTGCTATGGAGGGCGTGCAGCGTAGGTTCACTAGGTTAATTCCCGGAATGGCGGGACTGTCGTATGTTGAAAGGCTGGAGCGATTGGGCTTGTATACACTGGAATTTAGAAGGATGAGGGGGATCTTATTGAAATATATAAGATAATTAGGGGATTGGACACATTAGAGGCAGGAAACATGGTCCCAATGTTGGGGGAGTCCAGAACAAGGGGCCACAGTTTAAGAATAAGGGGTAGGCCATTTAGAACGGAGATGAGGAAGAACTTTTTCAGTCAGAGAGTGGTGAAGGTGTGGAATTCTCTGCCTCAGAAGGCAGTGGAGGCCAGTTCGTTGGATGCTTTCAAGAGAGAGCTGGATAGAGCTCTTAAGGATAGCGGAGTGAGGGGGTATGGGGAGAAGGCAGGAACGGGGTACTGATTGAGAGTGATCGCATTGAATGGCGGTGCTGGCTCGAAGGGCTGAATGGCCTACTCCTGCACCTATTGTCTATTGATAACGAGGCATGACAATAGACAATAGACAATAGGTGCAGGAGTAGGCCATTCAGCCCTTCGAGCCAGCACCACCATTCAATGCGATCATGGCTGATCACTCTCATTGCATGGAAGCAGAAAAATTAATCAGGTGGACAGTGAAACTAGTCGGAGACAAGGGTGGGGGAGGGATGGAGGGAGAGGGAAAGCAAGGGTTACTAGAGAAATCAATACTCATACCGCCTAGTAAGCTGCCCAAGCGAAATATGAGGTGCTGCTCCTCCAAACTACGTTTGGCCTCACTCTGACAGTGGAGGAGGCCTATGATAGATGGATTTGGGGTGAAGGCCATCAAATAGTGGAGGGAAAATTAAAGGACGCACCTATGAAATAACTATAGCGTTCTACTGAAGATAGATGTCAACTATTCTAAACTAGGATTGGGATAGTAAGAGCTTGAGGAACACTCGGAATTCCTAGAAGGTGTCCAGAGAAATATGGTTCTAGCCCAACAAAACAAAATTAATGTCCTCCTGCAGGCTTATCTTCTCATGCTCACAACAGAGAAGGCAGCCATTTGGCCCACTGAGTCCATACTAGCTCCCAGGGAAACATTCCCATCAGTTCCATTCCCCCATCCCTACAATTCTTTCCGGTCTTTCTATTAATGTTTCTCTGTGCATGCTTCCCAGTTCCCCTTTGATTCATTTATTGACGTTGACCTAGACTACTCGGATCACCAACCTCCCTCAGATGTGCGATCAGTCGAAGCCCTCTCCAAATGGGTCAATAACATGCTCTGACTGTGGCCACGACACCATGCTACCAAAGCCCATCGCCTGAAGGGGTTTGTACCACAACTCAACCATTTCATTCCCCACCCTCCCCCTACTGACCAGCCCTTGGAAGTCCCACCAGTACTAAGCAAAGAGAGAAGATCCCTGTTTTCCATTCACGCCTCCCCTCCCCCCTCTCTCTCTCTCTCCTCCTCCCCTCTCTCTCCCTCTCCCCCTCCCCCTCTCCCCAGCTCCCCCCTCTCTCCTGCTCCCCGCCTACCACCACTATCATTGTGAAGAATGGTCCTGACCTGAAACGTCACCCATCCATGTTCTCCAGAGATGTTTCCCGAACTGCCAATGTTTCTCCAGCACTCAGTGTCATTTTCTGTTATCCAGCACCTGCAGTTCCTCGTGACTTCCTTTTGTTCTTCTGCCAGTGACACATAATGGAAGGTGATTGTTGCTGATTGCCTCAATTTGTTATTAGCACCAGTTGAAACTTGGGACTTGAACTATCTCTAATTAGCACTGAAGCAACAACGAAACCTAGCTTGAACATAGCTCTTCCGCTGTTGCGTACAATCATTAGGATACATGTTGATCCTCATAATTAAAATTGCCCTTTGCTCTACCACTAACGACTCACACAAAATAAATCATGCAGACTGTTGTTAAATATGTTATTTGTATAATTACACCCTAATTTCATTGTTGCTGGAGGGAAGTCTGTAAAATCAACAAAGTGAAGAAAACCCACTATGTTTCTAGATTATAAAACCTCAGGAGGTTCTGTTGTTTGAATATATGTCAGAATTATGGATAAATTAACCCAATTTTGGGCAGCAATTGTCAAGGTGGCATTCACAGCTAATCGCCACATCAAGTCGTTTAATTTAGTTTAGTTAATTTAGTTTAGAGATACAGCGCGGAAACAGGCCCTTCGGCCCACTGGGTCCGTGCTGACCAGCGATCCCCGCACACTAGCACTATCCCACACACTAGGGACAATTTAACATTTTTACCAAAGCCAATTAACCTACAAACCTGTACGTCTTTGGAGTGTGGGAGGAAACCGGAGCACCTGGGGAAAACCCACATGGTCGCAGGGAGAACATACAAACTCCGTACAGACGGCACCTGTAGTCGGGATGGAACCCGGGTCTCTGGCACGGTAAGGCAGCAACTCTACCGCTGTGCCGCCGTGCCACCCTCACTGGGACCTACATACCTTCTTCTTTCAGCATTGAGGTTGCAGTGAATCACCCAGAGGATGGACCGGAGAAACTTGTCACGGAGTTGTAGAATCACAGAGTGTCATGCAACATACGTTCTGGAGGGAATATGTTTCAGAATTGTTGCCTGACGCATTGGATCAGAGCCAGGCTGTGTATTCCAGAAGTGACTCTTTGTTTTGCAGCTCACATTGACACCAGTGTCTCGAGGAAGCAGTAGCCTCTGATACAGCATTGTTCAGCTCACGTATACAAAGGCTAATTGCATTTAGCTATTCTGCTGGGACAGGATGGTGGAGAATCAGGATCCAAGGTGAGGAACGGATGTTTCCACTGGTGGGAGAGTCTCGGACCAGAGGTCATAGCCTCAGAGTTAAAGGGCGCTCTTTTAGAATGGAGGTGAGGAGGAACTTCTTTAGTCAGAGTCTTTAGTCCGTGGAACGCATTGCCACAGAGGGCTGTGGTGGCTAAGTCAGTGGATATCTTTAAAATAGAGATAGACAAATTCTTGATGAGAACGGGTGTCAAGGGTAATGGGGAGAAGGCAGGAAAATGGGATTAGGAGGCAGAGATCAGCCATGATCACTGAACACTGAAAGGGGAGAGGAGGAGGAGGAAGATGGGGAAGGGTCGGTGGGAACGGAAGAGAGGACCGGACAGTTGTGAGCGGGTGTGATCACTGCAAAATGCAGGGAAGGGAGGGGAATCCATGTCTAGTGGAGCAATCTTATTAGAATTTTCTTCCTCCTCCTCTCCCCTTTCAGTGTTTAGTGGGGATTGCATCAGTTTTACAAGTGCACAAGTTATAGGGGTAGAATTAGGCCACTCGGCCCATCGAGTCCATTCCGCCATTCAATCATGGCTGATCTCTACCTCCTAATCCCATTGTCCTGCCTTCTCCCCATAACCCTTGACACCCGTTCTAATCAAGAATTTGTCTATCTCTGCCTTAAAAATATCCACTGACTTGGCTGCCACAGCCCACTGTCTCGGCTCGAAACATCATCCATTCCTTCTATCCAGAGATGCTGCCTGTCCCGGTGAGGCACTGCCTTCACAGTTCTTGTCATGGTCTCCTCTACACTGAAGAAACTAATCACTTGGCTGATCTCCTTCCTAAAGGAATATCCTTTAATTCTGAGGCTATGACCTCTAGTCCTGGACTCTCCCAGTAGTGAAAACATCCTCTCCACATCAACTCTATCCAGGCCTTTCACTATTTGGTAAGTTTGGTAAATAATTCCACAGATTCACCACCCTCTGACTAAATAAATTCCTCCTCATCTCCTTCCTAAAGGAACGTCCTTTAATTTCGAAGCTATGACCTCCACTCCAAGACACTCCCATTAGTGGAAACATCCTCTCCACATCCACTCTATCCAAGCCTTTCACTATTTGACTACTTCTCTGCTTCTCAAATCTATCCCTCTGGAATTTAATTAGTGTTTTTTTGATAATTTTATCAATTCGTAGCGCTGCTTTGATTGATTTGCATATCTAAGCTCTCAGATCCCCTAATTATTATTTTATATCAACTAATTTTTTATTATCCAAGGAACCTGTCGTCATCGCAGTTTTCCTTCCAAAACCCACCACTTCAGCTTTATGTATCTTGAGATTAATTTGCTAATTATGCAAACTATTCTGCGAAGAATATTAATATTTTCCTTCACCTTATCACCCTTTTTTGCTGCTTTAACCAATCTCCCAGTTTTCTGTCATCCACTGTTTTTTTTAAATCTTGATCTCCAAAGTCTAAAGTAGATAATTCTGCATTTTGTGAAAACATCTCACATTGGTTTAAATGAAATGTGTAAGAAGGAACTGCAGATGCTGGTTTAAACCGAAGATTGACACAAAATGCTGGAGTAACTCCACTCCGGAGAGATGAAATGTGTGATATTTCCGTCTTGACCCATTCTTTCTCTCCAGAGATGTTGTGCCTGTGACACTGAATTACTCCAGCATTTTGTGTCTATCTTCACATTGGTTCAAAAATTTCCATTTTGATCTTAAAAAATGACCGTGTTATAAAGCATAGTTTGCATTTCAATATGCAAGGGAGAAAATGGCATCAGAATTATTTCACAGAATTGCCATCGCAATTATCAGTCGAAGGTCACCACAAAAGATGAAGCTGTTTTTCTCATTTTTCAGCCGAGTGCAGGTTGGTTAAACAAATAACATTGAAACATAACAGCAAGGCTTTTCAACATGGAAAATAGAAACAAAATGCTTAAATAAGGAAGTTGGAGTGATGAATAATGGAGTTTATTACCTTCTGCAAGCTAATGACACTGAAGAAAAGAAATAATAATAAGAATAAGGGGTAGGCCATTTAGAACGGAGATGAGGACAAACTTTTTCAGTCAGAGAGTTGTAAATCTGTGGAATTCACTGCCTCAGAAGGCAGTGGAGGCCAATTCTCTGAATGCATTCAAGAGAGAGCTCGATAGAGCTCTTAAGGATAGCGGAGTATGGGGAGAAGGCAGGAACGGGGTACTGATTGAAAATGATCAGACATGATCACATTGAATGGTGGTGCTGGCTCGAAGGGCCGAATGGTCTACTCCTGCACCTGTTGTCTATTGTCTATTGTCTATAATTAGTTTAGTTTAATTTATAGAAACATAGAAAATAGGTGCAGGTGTAGGCCAATCGGCCCTTCGAGCCAGCACTGCCATTCATTATGATCATGGCTGATCATCCAGAATCAGTACCCCGTTCCTGCTTTCTCCCCATATCACTTGATCCCATATGTCCCAAGAACTATATCTAGCTCTCTCTTGAAAACACCCAGTGAATAGGCCCCCACTGCCTTCTGTTGCAAAGAATTCCACAGTTTAGTTTAGTTTAGTTTAATTTAGTTTAGTTTAGTTTAGTTTAGTTTAGTTTAGTTTAGTTTAGTTTAGTTTAGTTTAGTTTAGTTTAGTTTAGTTTAGTTTAGTTTAGTTTAGTTTAGTTTAGTTTAGTTTAGTTTAGAGCTACAGTGTGGAAACAGGCCCTTCAGCCCACCGAGTCCGCACTGACCAACGATGCCCGTATACTATCCTACACACTAGGGACAATTTACAATCTTTACTGAAGCCGATTAACTACAAACCTGTACGTCTTAGGAATGTGAGAGGAAAGCTGAGTATCCGGGGAAAACCTACGCAGGTCACGGGGAGAACGTATAATCTCCGTGCACACAGCACCCATAGTCAGTATCGAACCCTGGTCTCTGGCACTGTAAGGCAGCTTCTCTACCGCTGTGCCACCATGCCGCCCAATTATAATTTAAACAACCTCACAAACTACAAAGCATGCGATGGATATTGGAGCCCATTGATGCCATTTGCACAGAGTGAAGAGACGGTAATGAAGTAGGTATTTGGTTCACAGGATTTATTCTGAGAGAGATAAAGAACAAATCCGAGGAAATGTAAATGAATCAGCCTGTGCACAATTTAATTAGCTCTATCATTGCATTAATCCAAGCAAAGCAGAAAGAGTAACAAAAGTGATACCAAGTTGAAAGTACTGGCGAGAAACATGAAAGCTTGAAATTGTTTACGTTCTGGAAGAAGTCCGATCCAATGCAATTCAAGTACTTAGATAACTGGGGCAAATGGTGAATTAAGGCTCAGAGTTACATAGAACATTGAACACAGAACAGAACAGGAAAGACACAAAATGCTGGAGTAGTTCAGCGGGTCAGGCAGCATCCTTGGAGAACACGGATAGGCAACGTTTCAAATCGGGACCTTTCTTCAGACTAATGGGGCTCAGGGTCTTAATCTTCAGAATGGTCCTGAATGCCAAATGCTGTCTAAACTATAAACTATGAACTGTCATGGTTGCACTATGGCTTTTGGGCTTTTTTGCACTAATACCGGGGTTTTTAATTTATTGAATTATTTTTAATTTATCATGTTATCTATGAGTATTGCGTTTACTGTTTTGCTGCATCGAGTAAGAATTTCACTCTACGGTTGTCATCATATATTAAAACTGTACAGGTATGTAGGTTAATTGACTGGGTAAATGTAAAAATTGTCCCTAGTATGTGTAGGATAGTGTTAATGTGTGGGGATCGCTGGGCGGCGCGGACTCGGTGGGCCGAAGGGCCTGTTTCCGCGCTGTATCTCTAAAATAAAAAATAAAAATAAACACTCTTGACTCTCTTGGTAGTGAACTTTAGTTTAGTTTAGAGATACAGCGAGGATACAAGCCCTTCGGCCCACCGGGACCGCACCGACCAGCGATCCCCGCAGATTAACACAAGCCTACACACAGTAAGGACAACTTACACTTATACCAAGTATACAAACCCAAGCCAATTAACCTACAAACTCGTATGTCTTTGAAGTGTGGGAGGAAACCGAAGATATCGGAGAAAACCACACAAGGTCACGTGGAGAACGTACAAAGCGCTGTAAGGCAGCAACTCTACCGCTGCACCACTGGACATGCTGAGTATGGTTGTGGAACCATATTACACCGGCGGCACATTGGCACAGAGGTAGAGTTGCTGCCTTACCGCGCTTGCAGCGCCGGAGGCCCGGGTCTGATCCGGACGGCTGGAAATGTGGCAACTCTTGTGTACTGCCTCATTGTAATCTACTATTCTTACACTCTAGTATGTAATGACTGTGCCTGTGTATAGAAGGGTCCCGACCCAAAACGTCACCTATCCATGTTTCTCCAGAGATGCTGCCTGATGCACTGAGTTACTCCAGCACCTTGTGTCCTACATGTAGTTTGATTTTTACAGAATTATATATTTTTTTTAAGGAATTTTGCTGTACCTAGGCACATGTGACAATAAAGAACGTACAGAATCATGGAAGCATTCATATCGAGACACAAGGAGCTGAGATGCTGGAAACATGTTCAGAACACAGCGTGCAGTGTAGGTTTACTAGGTTAATTCCCGGAATGGCGGGACTGTCATATGTTGAAAGACTGGAGCGACTAGGCTTGTATACACTGGAATTTAGAAGGATGAGAGGAGATCTTATCGAAACGTATAAGATTATTAAGGGGTTGGACACGTTAGAGGCAGGAAACATGTTCCCAATGTTGGGGGAGTCCAGAACAAGGGGCCACAGTTGAAGAATAAGGGGTAGGCCATTTAGAACTGAGATGAGGAAACACTTTTTCAGTCAGAGAGTTGTGAATCTGTGGAATTCTCTGCCTCAGAAGGCTGTGGAGGCCAATTCTCTGAATCCATTCAAGAGAGAGCTAGATAGAGCTCTTAAGGATAGCGGAGTCAGGGGGTATGGGGAGAAGGCAGGAACGGGGTACTGATTGAGAATGATCAGCCATGATCACATTGAATGGCGGTGCTGGCTCGTAGGGCCGAAGGGCCGAATGGCCTCCTCCTGCACCTATTGTCTATTGTCTATTGTGCTGGAGTAACCCGGAGGGCGTGGATAGGCGACGTTTCGAATCGGGACTATTCATTCTGAAGAAGGCTCATGACCCGAAACAATATCTATCTACACCCTCCAGAGATGCTGCCTGACCCGCCGAGTTATTCCAGCACTTTGTGTTCTGTGAACCGTTCATATCCTTTGATGTTTCAACTTAAATACTATCGGGTGACCTCAGCTTTGAAGATTTCATTGTCACAGCTCCTGGACAGAAAATGTTCCACTCCACTAATCTTTGTGTGGGAAAGTGTTTGTTGATTTCCCTACGGAATAACTTTGCTCTAATCCCTTCATCGTGATTCCCTCACCAAAGGAAGCAATGTTTTGCCTATTAAGTACACCTTAAATATCACAGTCAGATCCGTTTACAGGATCGTGTAAGAAGGAACTGCAGATGCTGGTTTAAACCGAAGATAGACGTTTACAGTATCAACTAATATTATGTATTTTGTGATCTCAGCCCCCTTCTTTACTCCTTGTACACCCACAACAGTGCAGCCATGTACAAATCAACTTCAATTTGCAAATTCGCAGACGACACCACCATTGTGAGCTGGATATCAAATAATGAAGATAGACCAAAAAACTGGAGTAACTCAGCAGGTCAGACAGCATCTCTGGAGAAAAGGAACAGGTGAAGTTTTGGATCGAAACTCTCTTCAGTCTGCTGAGTTGTAAGCTGCCCATCCTACCGAGCACCGCCATTCAATATCATCACGGCTCATCATCCAAAATCGGTACCCCGTTCCTGCTTTCTCCCCATATCCCTTGTTTCCGTTAGCCCTAAGAGCTAAATCACTCTATGACCCGATGAAAGCCTTTGACACGAGTGGCTCACTTACAATTGTCACACGTGTGTTTTCTCTCAAGTCCCTGGTGGAGTTCCCTGGTGGCTCGCCCATTCTGTTTCTGCTATGACCGAGTTGCGGGGGGAAAAAAACACGTCTGGAGCATTGTTAACCTTGCAGTCTCCTTCATAAATCCTCAATTGCCAGCTGTGAGGAAGGAGAGGTTGCTGGATATAAATAATGCCCCTTTGCCCAAACGAGGACAACACTTCTTCACTCAATGTTCTCTCGGGATCCCCGGACATAAGCACGACTGCTGTCTGCTGGTCACCTTCAACTGCTGAAGATCAGAAACCATCTGACATAACATCTGGCACCCCAATGCATACCCTTCATAGGCTTATAGCTGCAAGCCAGCTCGCTTTGTGGAATAAAATACGACGACTATTTTAATCTTTGTGTAATAGGATTTCTTTGCGCAGAGGACGAGATCGGACTTGCTTGCTCTCGTTTCTGGTGGCACAGGAGCCCGAAGAGAGAGACCGGGAATTTCATCTGCAGAACTACCTTGCTCGTGGTTCCCTTTACCTCCCCCCTCAACTCCATCCAAGGACCCAAACAGTCTTTCCAGGTGAGACAGAGGTTCACCTGCACCTCCTCCAACCTCATCTATTGCATCCGCTGCTCTAGATGTCAACTTATTTACATCGGCGAAACCAAGCGCAGGCTCGGCGATCGCTTCGCTGAACACCTGCGCTCGGTCCGCATTGACCAAACTGATCTCCCGGTGGCCGAGCACTTCAACTCCCCCTCGCATTCCCAGTCTGACCTTACTGTCATGGGCCTCCTCCAGTGCCATAGTGAGGGCCACCAGAAATTGGAGGAACAGCACCTCATATTTCGCCTGGGCAGTTTGCAGCCCAGTGGTATGAACATCGACTTCTCCAACTTTAGATGGTTCCTCTGTCCCTCCCTTTTACTCCTCTTTCCCAGATCTCCCTCTATCTTCCTGTCTCCACCTATATCCTTCCTTTGTCCCGCCCCCCTGACATCAGTCTGAAGAAAGGTCTCGACCCGAAACGTCACCCATTCCTTCTCTCCCGAGATGCTGCCTGACCCGCTGAGTTACTGCAGCATTTTGTGAATAAATACCTTCGATTTGTACCAGCATCTGCAGTTATTTTCTTATACCTTGCTCGTGGTGCAGTTCACTCTGGATGTCTTCTATGCCTGACTATGTTTCTATGTTTCTATGACAGCCCATGATTAATAGGCAGAGAAGGCCGCTCAGGGGGCAGCGATGAAGTTGCTGCCTCACAGCGCCAGAGACCCCGATTCGATCCTGGCTACGGGCGCCGTCTGTACGGAGTTTGTACGTTCTCCCCGTGACCGCGTGGGTTTCCTCCGAGATCTTCGGTTTCCTCCCACACTCCAGAGACGTACAGGTTTGTAGGTTAATTGGCTTGGGATAAGTGTAAATTGCCCTAGTGTGTATAGGACAGTGCTAATGTGTGGGGATCGCTGGTCAGAGTGGATTTGGTGGGCCGTAGGGCCTGTTTCCATGCTGTGTCTCTAAACTAAACTAAATGGAAATCAAGCTCGTGAAAATTAATAGGGCCCACAATTCCCTTAGTTGAAATAATTTCAATCTTGGTGCACGCTATTACTGTTTTTATTATAATGTAAAATATAATTTAGAAAATGAATCATTTAAAGAAAACTAATACATTTAAAAAGGAAAAGAGTTAAGGGTAAAAAGATAATTGTATTTTCATTATATATATTCAAGATTCTTCTCTCATATGACATGTCTTTGCAATGACCTATTAAACCGTTGAATGTTAACTACTGTGAAGAGATTATTTGGTTAAGATAAGTTTGAATCATAAACCCCATGTATGTTTATACACATTTTAGTTTAGTTTAGTTTAGTTTCGAGAAACAGCGCGGAAACAGGCCCTACAACCCACCGAGTCCGCACCGACCAGCGATCCCCGCACATTAGTTGCGGCACGGTGGCGCAGCGGTAGAGTTGCTGCCTTACAGCGAATGCAGCGCCGGAGACTCAGGTTCGATCCTGACTACGGGCGCCATCTGTACGGAGTTTGTACGTTCTCCCCGTGACCTGCGTGGGTTTTCTCCGAGATCTTCGGTTTCCTCCCACCCTCGAAAGAGGTATGTAGGTTAATTGGCTGGACAAATGTAAAACAAATTGTCCCTAGGGTGTGTAGGATAGTGTTCATGTGCGGGGATCGCTGGGCGACGCGGACCCGGTGGGCCGAAGGGCCTGTTTCCGCGCTGTATCTCTAAATATAAATCTAAAAATCTAAACCTAAATTAACACTATCCTACACAAACTAGGGACAATTTACATTTACACAAACCAATTAACCTAAAAACCTGTACGTCTTTTGGAGTGTGGGAGGATAACGAAGATCTCGGAGAAAACCCAAGCAGGTCACGAGGAGAACGTACAAACTCCGTACGGACAAGCGCCGAACCTGGATCTCTGGTGCTGTAAGGCAGCAACTCTACCTGCTGGAGTTGAGAAGGATGAAGAGGGATCTCATTGAAACCTACTCGATAATGAAAGGCCTGGATAGAGTGGATGTGGGAAGGATGTTTCCAGTAATGGGAGAATGTACAACCAAAGGGCACGGCCTCAGAATAAAAGGGCGTATCTTTAGAATGGAGATGAGGAGAAATTGCTTTAGCCAGAGGGAGGTGAATCTGGGGAATTCATTGCCACAGATGCGGTGGAGGCCAAGACATTGGGTATTTTTAAAGTGGAGATTGACAAGTTCTTGATTAGTAAGAGCGTCAAAGGTTATGGGGAGAAGGCAGGAGACTGGGGTTGAAAGGGAAAGATAGTTCAGCCATAATTGAATGGTGGAGCAGACTTGATGGCCTGAATGGTCTAATTCTACCTTATGCCTTATGGTACTCTGACATTTTTGCCTTTAAGTTCCAGTGTTGCTTTGACAATGGGAGTCTCCCAGCTAAACTATCTTCACAACCAGATGCATTTCTCTGCTCCTCACTCAGCCTGTACTTACTATTCACAAGCTCCCCAGCTTCAAACATCTGCAGGTCTCCGCTTATCAAACATCCTTTCCTTTATTTAAAAATGATTGTATGAAAGCAATTCTATAAAACTCTGATAATCTGGCTGCTTGGGATTTTGCTGGTGACATTATTAGATATTAGTCCTACTAATGCATTATCTCACTTCTAATTCATTTCTTTTAGATTTTACAAAGGAGTGTGTGAATTCTCCAACCAACAATGGCCCGTGATAAGCTCCACCCTTCTAGAGGTCATCTGTTGCCGGCTCTGATTTGCATTGGCCTTCTCTCGCCTCCAATTTATCCTCCCGCCTCTACTTTTGTTCTGGAGAAGGGTTCCAACCCGAAACGTCGTCTAATCTTTTCCCCCAGAGATGCTGTGTGACCCGCTGATACACTCCAGCAATTTGTGCCGATTTCCAGCAAACCAGTTGAGTTTAAAAGGGGTAAAGCAAAGGAAGTCCAGAACAAGGGGTCACAGTTTAAGGATAAGGGGGAAGTCTTTTAGGACCGAGATGAGAAAGTTTTTTTTCACACAGAGAGTGGTGAGTCTGTGGAATTCTCTGCCACAGAAGGTAGTTGAGGCCAGTTCATTGGCTATATTTAAGAGGGAGTTAGATGTGGCCCTTGTGGCTAAAGGGATCAGGGGGTATGGAGAGAAGGCAGGTACAGGATACTGAGTTGGATGATCAGCCATGATCACATCGAAGGGCCGAATGGCCTACTCCTGCACCTATTTTCTATGTTTCTATGAATATTGTTGAATTTGGAAGAGGGCTGGGAATGGAGGCCCTGATGAATTAAAAGGTAGTGCAGGAAGCAGGAGCCCGGCGATTTTAAAACCAGTGCGGAATGGGAAACTGGCTTCCCAATCCACAATGCCTCCAACATCTCTCTCACCTTCTGGTCTTATCTCTGGCCTTTGTTCCGACCACTTATCTCCAACAATCCTCCTCGCATATGACCACCTATTACCTGCCACGCTTGGTCCAGTGTCTCCACTTTCCCAGCTTTCATCTACACTCCCCCCACCCCCACCCCCCCCCCCTCCCCTCCCTACAACCCATCTGAAGGAGGTTCTCAACCCGCAAAATTACCGATCCATGTTCTCCAGCGAAGACGCTGCCGCTGCCGTAGCTCCCGATGTCGGCCCCCACCCAGGGGCCTGCGAGCTTACTCGGGCCTGCGAGCTTACTCAGAAACATACTCAGAGTTTAACGTGTAAGGCAGTGAGTGCCCTTTCAGTGGATACAAAATGATGGAGTAATTCAGTATCTCTGGGGGAAATGCAGAAAACGTTTCGGGTTGGAAATCTTCCATTCTCAATAGACAATAGACAATAGGTGCAGGAGGAGGCCATTCGGCCCTTTGAGCCAGCACCGCCATTCAATGTGATCATGGCTGATCATTCTCAATCAGTACCCCGTTCCTGCCTTCTCCCCATACCCCCTGACTCCGCTATCCTTTTGAGCTCTATCCAGCTCTCTCTTTAATGCATTTGTGTCCTTTTAGGTAATTTACTAGTTTTATTCAATCAATTACTCACAATTTAGTTGCTGTTGAGTATTTCAGCAATTAGGGATGTTCTCCAGACGTGGTTATATCTGGTGTGGGAGAATCCCTAAATGTTTCTTAAATGTTGTGCCTTCACTACCTCCTCCAGCAGCTCGTTACCGAACACTCACCACCCTTTCCGTAAAAAAGGCACCCCTCAGGTTCCTATTAAATGATTCCCCCCTCACCTTAAACCTATGCCCTCTGCTTTTTTGATTCCACAACTCCGGGCAAGAGACTCTTTGTGTTTACCCGTTGAATTTGCGTTTAAAAGTAAATGTGGGTTTAAACATAGTTCGGGCAACAGAACCGGGTTAGCCAGCTGCTGAATCACGAGGCTTTCTGCAAAATAGCATAGCAGATTATCAGAATTTCACTGTATTACACGTCATTAAGTATCCCATAAGGCCAGGAACCATTTTTTTCTTTGTTCCCAGCTCCAAAGAACATCTTGTACACCAGAGGCATTGTAATTCCCTCGAAGAGACACATGCAAATTATTCCGGCACATAATTGAAAATAAATGCTGTGGAAAATGACTAACAAAAGAAAGGAAAACCAGTAGTTGAAGAAATAAATAGTCTCATTATTGTTTATGGGGCAATGGAAAACGAGTTGGGCATGCCAATGGAGAAAGGGAAATGAGGCAACACTGTGAGGAATTAAATGCAATATTGAAACACAACTTCTCTTACAACTTTCCAATTCAGATTACATATGCATTGAACTTCCAACGGATTATGCAGCTTTGTGAGAAACTGAACTCACAGCCTGGAAATCTCTGGAGATTGTGTTCCAAACATGGCTTGGGGTGTTAATTAAATTCAAAGCAATCTATTTGCACTTAAAGGAAGAAAATATTAATTCCACCCCGAGAAATCATCTCTTCAGCGAAAATATATAGTTACAACAGATCTCAATTCATTCTTTTCTTTGTATGAGAATTCCCTTTCATTACCGAAAATCCCACTGCACCTGCAGCTCTGAGTTCACTTGGATGATTCCAGGGACTGTCGCCTCTCAGGCAGCAGAGTTCAGGAGCTGATGCTTCGAGCCGCAGAAGATTGGTATTGCAAAGTACTGGCTAACTCAGTCAAAATTGCATGTACTCTTACCGTTACAACATCAAGCAGCAACCACAAAATCACCTCATTTCCCATTCTACCTGGGAATTATTAATTAAAATTACACTTGCAGAAAAGGCACTAGAAACCTCTGATGAAATGCATTGGGGTTAAAGAGATGCCATGCGATGAATTGATAAACTTTAATATATATATGTGTGTAGGAAGGAACTGCAGATGCTGGTTTAAACCGAAGGTAGACACAAAATGCTGGAGTAACTCAGCGGGACAGGCAGCATCTCTGGAGGGAAGGAATGGGTGGCGTTTTGGATGGAGACCCTTCTTCAGACTTTAACATATGTTTAATTTGCTTATTAGTGATATTTGTCCTCTAAAACTAACATTTTGGATCTGCCCTGCTACTTTAAAGTTACAATACCATTTAGAAAATTACCCATTGCCATAGGCATCCCAATGCATGACTGGTCATTAGCAAATTTGCAGATGATACAAAGCTGGGTGGCAGTGTGAACTGTGAGGAAGATGCTATGAGGTTGCAGGGTGACTTGGACAGGTTGTGTGAGTGGGCGGATGCATGGCAGATGCAGTTTAATGTGGATAAGTGTGAGGTTATCCACTTTGGTGGTAAGAATAGGAAGGCAGAGTATTATCTGAATGGTGTCAAGTTAGGAACAGGGGACGTACAATGAGGTCTGGGTGTCCTAGTGCATCAGTCACTGAAAGGAAGCATGCAGGTACAGCAGGCAGTGAAGAAAGCCAATGATATGTTGGCCTTCATAACAAGAGGAGTTGAGTATAGGAGCAAAGAGATCCTTCTGCAGTTGTACAGGGCCCTAGTGAGACCGCACCTGGAGTACTGTGTGCAGTTTTGGTCTCCAAATTTGAGGAAGGATATTCTTGCTATTGAGGGCGTGCAGCGTAGGTTTACTAGGTTAATTCCCGGAATGGCGGGACTATCATATGTTGAAAGACTGGAGCGACTAGGCTTGTATACACTGGAATTTAGAAGGATGAGAGGAGATCTTATCGGAACGTATAAGATTATTAAGGGGTTGGACACTTTAGAGGCAGGAAACATGTTCCCAATGTTGGTGGAGTCCAGAACAAGGGGCCACAGTTTAAGAATAAGGGGTAGGCCATTTAGAACTGAGATGAGGAAAAACTTTTTCAGTCAGAGAGTTGTGAATCTGTGGAATTCTCTGCCTCAGAAGGCAGTGGAGGCCAATTCTCTGATTGCATTCAAGAGAGAGCTGGATAGAGCTCTTAAGGATAGCGGAGTCAGGGGGTATGGGGAGAAGGCAGGAACGGGGTACTGATTGAGAATGATCAGCCATGATCACATTGAATGGCGGTGCTGGCTCGAAGGGCCGAATGGCCTCCTCCTGCACCTATTGTCTATTGTCTATTGTCACCCTGGGGAAGGTAACTGTTGTAATATTAGTTTAGAAGCTGCTGGAGAGAATATTGCACCGTGGAGTTTGCATCTTCTGTTAGTCACTGCGCAGTGGAGGTATGTAGGCTGAAGATAGACACAAAAAACTGGAGTAATTCAGCGGGGCAGACTGCATCTCTGGAGAAAAAGAATAGGAGAATAGAATAGGAAATTCTGGAACCTCGCCAAAGAAAAGCATTTTGAAGTGCAGCGATTTTACACCGTTTTAAATCTTTAAAGTGATTAGGGGTTGAAGACAAAAAAATACATTTACCTTAGAATTCAAATCTTATAATCTTCACGTCAACATTTACTTCTGTCTTTCATGGCCCGCTAATTCCAGACTTTGTCAAACCAGCGAACTCCATTTAACCTGAAGGGCAAGAAGGGTCTCGACCTGCAAAGTCACGTATTCCTTTTCTCCAGAAGTCTGAAGAAGGGTCTCGACTTGAAACATCACCTATTCCTTTTCTCCAGAAGTCTGAAGAAGGGTCTCGACCTGAAACATCACCTATTCCTTTTCTCCAGAAGTCTGAAGAAGGGTCTCGACTTGAAACGTCACCTATTCCTTTTCTTCAGAGATTCTGCCTGACCCACTGAGTTACTCCAGCTTTTTGTGTCTATCTTCAGGTTTAAACTAGCATCTGCAGTTATGTCTTACACATGAGGTTTGGAGGCTAATTGGCTTGGTAAAATGTTAAATTGCCCCTAGTGTGATAGTGCTAGTGTGCGGGGATCACTGGCCGACGCGGACTCGGTGGGCCGAAGGGCCTGTGTCTGTGCTGTATCCCTAAACGAAACCAAAAGTAAACTAAGTATAAAATTTGCACGATGCACAAGAAGATACGTTCATGATAATGCTATAACCATGAGCGTTCACATTGATATTATTTAATCGTATCAATTGTGTGCTGGATGAAAAGATAATGAAACCCGAGAGAGTCCTTGAAATCCATTTAATTGACTTAAATAAGAATTGAAGTTATTTCTTAAACCTTTGCAGTGGATATAACCATGCAGTGTAAATCAATGCACAGAACCCTAGGATACGATTATACTTTTCAAAAGCAAAATACCACAGATTCCAGAAATCTGGAGTAAAAGTCTGAAAATTCGGGAAATGCTCAGCAAGTTATGTAGCAACGGTGGAGAGATGGCGAGTTCTGATATTAGCTCTAGCTTCTTGCTCTGCAGGTGATCCTGCCATGCCACATTTTTCCCGTATTTTCTATTGCATTCAGATTATATATTTAAGCAGGTGACAATAGTTACGAGAGCACCTGCCCTCGCAGTCAGCGACAGACTTTGATTACAGTTTTTACTACCTGCAAAGTATTGTCCATCACAAGAGTGATAGACGCACAGAATCACTTTGCCCAGTGCAGGTGAATCGAGGACAAGAGGGCATAGGTTCAAGGTGAAGGGGAAAAGATTTAATGGGAATCTGAGGGTAACATTTTCACACATAGGGTTGTGGGAGTATGGAACAAGCTGCCAGAGGAGGAAGTTGAGGTTGGGACTATCCCAACATTTAAGAAGCAGTTAGACAGGTACATGGATTGGACAGGTTTGGGGGGATATGGGCCAAATGCGGGCAGGTGGGACTAGTGTAGCTGGGACACCTTGGGCAAGTTGACGATCGACGCAAAAAGCTGGAGTAACTCAGCGTGACAGGCAACATCTCTGGAGAGAAGGAATGGGTGACGTTTCGGGATGAGACCCTTCTTCAGAGTGCAAGTTGGGCCTGTTTCCACGCTGTATCACTCTTTGACTCTATGACTCTATGGCTATGACAGTCCATGCCGAGGACCCATATGAGGTGCAGTCCTACCTAACATCAGTCCGTCTGATAAACAAACCTTGAAATAATGAGCTCCATCTCCAGTGACTGGCTATGTTCCATCTCCAACGTTGATATTGATGAGTGTAATGGCAGCATCACCAGTACTGTGATCCATGTGGTCAGCATCTTACAGTTCTTCGAGGATTCCTCGACAATCCATTGACAATTTTGCAGACAAATAATTGATTAGAACGGATGTCAAGGGTTATGGGGAGAGGGCAGGAAAATGGGATTAGGAGGCAGAGATCAGCTATGATTTAATGGCGGAGTGGACTCAATGGGCCGAATGGCCTAATTCTACTCCTGCAACTTGTGAACTTGCGATCTGATATTCTCAGCTCCGGCTAATGCATCCAGCATCTAATTTGTGTTTTTCTTGACATTTTCTACCTAATTTTAGACTTTCACACCTCGTTTTGTCTGTCTGTTCATCAATACCACCAAGAGCCCTACCAATCATGTGTATGTCCTAGTCTTATGTGATCTCTTGAAATATGTTATCTCACACTTTGACCTCTTTAATTTATTTCTAAGCTCTATCCGTGAAGCATCATTTGGTGGAGCCCTCCATTCCCAAGGGTGAGATGGCCTACTTGATCAATATTGCAATACCCCCTCCCGTTTTCCTTCCGCCCCATCACATCTGAAACATCTATGCCTTTCTATGGAAAACTTATAGAGTCATACAGTTGGCCCAACCTGGCCACACCGACCAGCATGTCCCATCCACACTAGTCCCACTTGCCTGCGTTTGGCCCACATCCCTCTACACCTATCCTGTCCATGTACCTGTCTAATTGCTTCTTAAACATTGTGATAGTCCCCGCCTCAACTATCTCCTCTGGCAGCTCTTTGCATACACTCACCACCCGTTGTGTGAAAGAGTTACCCCCCGGATTCCTATAAAATCTTTTGCCCTTCACCTTAAACCTATACCCTCTGGTTCTCAATTCCCCTACTGTGGGCAAGAGGCTGTGCATCTTCCTTCGCATGAAGAAATGGTTCTAAGTTCTCTATCAATCAACCCTGTTCCCTTTAACCTGTACTTGTACACTGCAGATGACCTGATTGTAATCATGTTTAGTCTTTCCGCTGACTGGATAACATGCAACAGAAAAGCTTTTCACTGTGCCTTGATATACATGACGGTAATCTAAACTAACTAACTAATTAACAAAGCAACTAACCAACTAACTAACTAACTAACTAACTAGACAATAGACAATAGGTGCAGGAGTAGGCCATTCGGCCCTTCGAGCCAGCACCGCCATTCAATGTGATCATGGCTGATCACTCTCAATCAGTACCCCGTTCCTGCCTTCTCCCCATACCCCCTGACTCCGCTATCCTTAACAGCTCTATCTAGCTCTCTCTTGAATGAAGCTCTATCTAGCTCTCTCTTGAATGCTAGAGAGATTCTAACCGTTTCCAAGACCCTAATCTCTTCCAAAAAAGTATCTCTCTATCTACCCTATTGACTCCTAAAATCTTAAAGAAACACTTCTGCAAACATGGTAAAGGGAAATTAAATTTGTATTTGGCTTCCACTATCTTATTAGATTTACTAACACGTGAGAAGAGTAAGGAAGACCTCAGTCTTTTCACTAAGAAACTTTCCTTCAAAGAACTGGGGTTCTGTGAAATATAATTGTTTCCTGGGTCGGCGCCGTGGGGGCGTCCAGCGAGGACCCAGCGGCGATGGTGGAGAGGTCGGTGCGGCGGTCGATGATGGCGCCGACCGACGGACGAGGACGGACACGTGGTAGTGAGGACGCCGCTGCCGGGGGAAGGAACAAAGGAGGACCCGGCGTGTGGGGGGACCGCCGTGAGGGAGGGGAGATCACAGGGGGACCTGGCGTGGAGGTACTTTTGCGGCACGGTGGCGCAGCGGTAGAGTTGCTGCCTTACAGCGAATGCAGCGCCGGAGACCTGGGTTCGATCCCGACTACGGGTACCGTCTGTACGGAGTTTGTACGTTCTCCCCGTGACCTGCGTGGGTTTTCTCCGAGATCTTCGGTTTCCTCCCACACTCCAAAGACGTACATGTTTGTAGGTTAATTGGCTGGGCAAATGTAAAAATTGTCCCTAGTGGGTGTAGGATAGTGTTAATGTGTGGGGATCGCTGGGCGGTGCGGACCCGGTGGGCCGAAAGGGCCTGTTTCCGCGCTGTATCTCCAAACTAAACTAAACTAAACTAAACTTTGTCGGCGCCCTTTATGGGCGACTATTTGCATACCTTGGGTATGAAAGCAAAGAATTTCACTGTGACTGTGACAACAAGGCATTTAATTCAATTCGTTCGCAGCCAAAGTTCCGAATTGCTGGTCTGACATGAAAGTAGAACATGAAACTTGTAAGGCTCTGAAATTAAGTTGATAATCCAACCTTCACAACTGATTAAAACTTTAGCATTTCCAGCTTGTGCTGTGAATATGTGCAGAATTTAATGGCCCGCGAAACAGAATATGACGAGAACTAATGTTCAATCTGAAATTAACAGAAAATCTTGAAATCGCTTGCATTTATGGAGTGGCTTATCGTGTTTTCAGCAGGTCCCAATGTGCATTACTAGGACCACGTGAATGGTGCCAGATGACGAAACCTTGGCGGCTTGTTAATGCCGACACACACTGACACACCACCAAGTGCCGACTCTTGGAGCGCAGGAGGATCAGTAGTGATCTTATAGAGGAGGTGTATAAGATCATGAGAGGAATAGATCGGGTAGATGCACAGAGTCCCTTGCCCAGAGTAGGTGAATCGAGGACCAGAGGACATAGGTTTATGGTAAAGGGGAAAAGATTTAATAGGAATCTGAGGGGGTATCTTTTCCACACAAAGGGTAGTGGGTGTATGGAACAAGCTGCCAGAGGAGGTAGTTGAGGCATGGATGATCCCAACATTTAAGATTTTAGTTTTTTTAATTTTAGATTTTAGAGATACAGCGCGAAAACAGGCCCTTCAGCCCACCGAGTCCAGGCCGCCCAGCGATCCCCGCACATTAACACTATCCTACGCACACTAGGGACAATTTTTACATTTACCCAGTCAATTAACCTACATACCTGTACGTCTTTGGAGTGTGGGAGGAAACCGAAGATCTCGGAGAAAACCCACGCAGGTCACGGGGAGAACGTACAAACTCCGTACAGACGGTGCCTGTAGTCAGGATCGAACCTGAGTCTCCGGCGCTGCATTCGCTGTAAGGCAGCAACTCTAACGCTGCGCCACTGTGCATTCGCTGTAAGAAACAGACAAGTACATGGATAGGACAGGTTTGGAGGGATATGGACCAAACGCTGGCAGGTGGGACTGGTGTAGCTGGGACCTGTTGGCCGGTGTGGGCAAGTTGGGCCGAAGGACCTGTTTCCACACTGAATCACTCTACGACTCCATGACTCTATGCCGCTCGCCTTGACTCAGTTTTGTCTCATTGACCGAGATCTCACTGATGCCGGGACCTTCCTTGCTTCCATACTTGCACTTTCTGGCCTCAAACTGACCGCTTACACGCAGCAAGCGATCCACAGTGGGGACTTGTTTCTGAGCAGTGAGTTGACGTAACAAAAACAGAACACTGCACTTCGGAGTGGCACAGCGACACAGTGGTGGAGTTGCTGCCTTGCAACACCAGAGACCCGGGTTCAATCCTGACTACGGGTGCTGTCTGAACGGAGTTTGCATGTTCTCCCTGTGACCGCGTGGGTTTTCTCCGGGTGCTCCGGTTTCCTCCCACATTCCAAAAAAGTGCAGGTTTGGAGGTTAATTGACTTCTCTAAGTTGTCCCTAGTGTGTAGGATTGAAGAACTGTATTGGGTTATCGATAGTCGGCATGGACATGGTGGGCCGAAGGACTTGTTTGCCCGCTGTATCTCTAAATTAAACCGAACTAAACGACAGCACAGGGCCCACAATGTCTGTGATAAACATGACGCCAGCTTAAATTAATCTCCCCTGCGTGCATGTGATACATATTCCTCCATTCCCTGCGTATTCATCCGAAATCCTCTGAACTTCCACTATCATATCTGTCCCATCCACCACCCCTGCTAACGCATTGGCCTTGGAAATTGTTCACTCCATCCTCTTACCCAGATGTAAGAAGCTCAGAGATATAAATAAAACCAAATTCAACTTCAGAATTTTCAGAAAGGGTGGCACAGCGGTAGAGTTGCTGCCTTACAGCGAATGCAGCGCCGGAGACTCAGGTTCGATCCTGAGTACAGGCGCCGTTTGTACGGAGTTTGTACGTTCTCCCCGTGACCTGCGTGGGTTTTCTCCAAGATCTTCGCTTTCCTCCCACGCTCCAAAGACGTACAGGTATGTAATTGACTGGGTAAATGTAAAAATTGTCCCTAGTGTGTGTAGGGTAGTGTTAATGTGTGGGGATCGCTGGGCGGCGCGGACTCGGTGGGCCGAAGGGCCTGTTTCCGCGCTGTATCTCTAAATCAAATCAAGCACATTAAACAATTTAGAACTAGTCAAAAGTTTTAAATAAATTTAAACAAAAGTCGTACCTGTAGACCGTGCGCGTGGGCAGACATTGAACATTGGAAATGGCAGCAAAAACATGGCGGTGCCTGCACGTGTAAATATGCAAAAAGAATTTCACTGTCAAGAGTCAAGAGTGTTTTATTGTCATGTGTCCCAGATAGAACCATGAAATTCTTACCTGCAGCACCACAACAGAATATGTAAACATCGTACACAGTAAACAATATAATAAACGAGAGAGAAGAAAAAAGTTCAGTATATACACATATACACAGATATATATATATATATATATATATATATATATATATACACACACACACACACACATATATATATATGTGTATATATACATATATATATATATATATATATATATATATACATAAAAAACAAATAAACAAAAATAGTGCAGTTGCTCATAGAATCATAGATAAATAGGTGCAGGAGGAGGCCATTCGGCCCTTCGAGCCAGCACCGCCATTCATTGTGATCATGGCTGATCATCCACAATCCGTAACCTGTGCCCAACTTCTCCCCATATCCCTTGATTCATGTGAAATCAGGCACCATAGAACCATTGAACCTTTGACTGACACACCAGCCCTTCCTAGTGTAAGACCGATAGCTGAAGTGAAGTTCATCCAAATCCTCTCCTCAGGGACTCACTGCTCCTTTGCTGGGTTCCATGTTTCAATGTCTTGGAAGAAACTGCAAATGCTGGTTTAAACCAAAGATAGATATAAAAAGTTGGAGTAACTCAGCGGGACAGGCAGTAGGAAGAAACTAAGGGCTTTAAGGCCTGCCTGGTGGGAGATAGTGTAGACTGACTGAATGCCCATAGTAAAGATGAGGGAGTGGGGGCTCGGAAAGCGGAAGTCATTAAGGATACGAAGGGCGTGTGAGGTATCTTGGATGTAGGTCGGGAGAGATTGAACCAGGGGGGATAGGATGGAGTCGAGGTACGTGAAAATCATTTCCGTGTGACAGGAGCAGGTAGGAATAAACGGAGGGCTTAAAGGCCTTCCTGGTGGGGGGAATGAAGGGCCCTGACCAGAAACGTCAACCAATCGTTCTCTCCAGTGATGCTGCTTGTCCCCATGAGTTACTCTTGCCTTTTGTGTCTATCTCCCTGATTCAATGATACTTTCAATGATACTTCAATGTCACAATGAAGTGCGAAGTACCTCGGTACTATGTGCTTTGTTTCGCATTTAGTTCAGCTGTGGTGTGAACAATCGGATGCACTGACCTTCAGGCAAACCCGAGGCATGGACAACCCATACCAAGTGGTCGCCCCCTGGTCAGCAGTCAGAAAAATCCTCTCCATGATATCTCTGGTGTACGTATGCAGTCCCCCATTGTAAATACCGACTGGTCTGTTGTACGATAGGTACACGGTTGTGCAGATTTCCTTACTTGGCTTGATGCTTCAATTCTCAATGTAGACCCTGACTACAAATGTTATGCGAATGTTGACCCACTTTACTCTACTCCAGCACGGTGGCGCAGCGGTAGAGTTGCTGCCTTACAGCGAATGCAGCGCCGGAGGCCTGGGTTCGATCCCGACTACGGGTGCCGTCTGTACGGAGTTTGTACCTTCTCCCCGTGACCTGTGTGGGTTTTCTCTGAGATCTTCGGTTTCCTCCCACACTCCAAAGACGTAGGTTAGTCGGCTTGGGTAAATGTAAAAATTGTCCCGTGTGGGTGTAGGATAGTGTTAATGTGCGGGGATCGCTGGTCGGCGCGGACCCGGTGGGCTGAAAGGGCCTGTTTCTGCGCTGTATCCCTAAACTAAACTAAAAAAAAAAGAGTCACGATTTATGGTCGCGTAACACAAGTCAATAACCCTTGTGGAAGTGAATTTACACAAGCTGATCAGAATCAATATAATGGTAAGATCATCGCAGTATGTCACATCGTATGAATACAGACGGAAGATAGAAACAAAATGCTGGAGTAACTCAGCATCTCTGGATAGAAGGAATGGGTGACGTTTCTGGTCGAGACCCTTCTTCAGACTGAGAGTCAGGGGAGAGGGAGACGAGAGATATAGAAACATAGAAACATAGAAAATAGGTGCAGGAGTAGGCCATTCGGCCCTCCATGCAATATGATCATGGCTGATCATCCAACTCAGTATCCTGTACCTGCCTTCTCTCCATACCCCCTGATCCCTTTAGCCACAAGGGCCACATCTAACTCCCTCTTAAATATAGCCAATGAACTGGCCTCAACTACCTTCTGTGGCAGAGAATTCCACAGATTCACCACTCTCTGTGTGAAAAAAAACTTTCTCATCTCCGTCCTAAAAGACTTCCCCCTTATCCTTAAACTGTGACCCCTTGTTCTGGACTTCCCCAACATCGGGAACAATGTTCCTGCATCTAGCCTGTCCAACCCCTTAAGAATTTTGTAAGTTTCTATAAGATCCCCCCTCAATCTTCTAAATTCCAGCGAGTACAAACCGAGTCTATCCAGTCTTTCTTCATATGAAAGTCCTGCCATCCCAGGAATCAATCTGGTGAACCTTCTCTGTACTCCCTCTATGGCAAGAATGTCTTTCCTCAGATTAGGAGACCAAAACTGTACGCAATACTCCAGGTGCGGTCTCACCAATGCCCTGTACAACTGCAGCAGAACCTCCCTGCTCCTATACTCAAATCTCCTCGCTATGAATGCCAACATACCATTCGCTTTCTTCTCTGCCTGCTGCACTTGCATGCCTACTTTCAATGACTGGTGCACCACGACACCCAGGTCTCGTTGCATCTCCCCTTCTCCTAATCGGCCACCATTCAGGTAATAGTCTGCTTTCCTGTTCTTGCCACCAAAGTGGATAACCTCACATTTATCCACATTATACTGCATCTGCCATGCCTTTGCCCACTCACCTAATCTATCCAAGTCACGTTGCAGCCTCCTAGCATCCTCCTCACAGCTAACACTGTCCCCCCAGCTTCGTGTCATCTGCAAACTTGGAGTTGTTGCATTCAATTCCCTCATCCAAATCATTAATATATATTGTAAATAGCTGGGGTCCCAGCACTGAGCCTTGCGGTACCCCACTAGTCACTGCCTGCCATTCTGAAAAGGACCCGTTTATTCCTACTCTTTGCTTCCTGTCTGCCAGCCAGTTCTCTATCCACCTCAATACTGAACCCACAATACCATGTGCTTTAAGTTTGCATACTAATCTCTTATGTGGGACCTTGCCGAAAGCCTTCTGGAAGGGTAGGGTGTGAAATCGAGGCATCAATGGGGACGAAGCTCAAGGAAAATGTAGAATCAATCATTGGTCGCTACGGGGAGGTGACAACAAAGCAGACAAAGATAAAATGTAATCAATAAGACAGTCACACTGGTCGGAGAACTGGGATGGGGGGAGAGTGAAGAGGGAGTGAAAGCAAAGGTTACTTGAAATTAGAGGTCGATATTCATACCGCTGGGGTGTAAGCTGCCCAAGCGAAATATGAGGTGCTGTTCCTCCAATTTGCGTTGGGCCTCACTATGACAGTGGAGGAGGCCCTGGACAGAAAGGTCAGTGTGGGAATGGGTGGGGGAGTTAAAGTGTTTGGCAACCGGGAGATCAGGTAGGTTTAGGAGGACTGAGCAAGGTGTTCAGCGAAACGATTGCTTGGTCGGCAGTTAATCTATTATCCACTCAAAGAGCTGTATGTGCTACAAATATTTGCAATGAAAATATTGCAAGTACAATAAATAGTGTTCAAAATATCACAGTTATATAGAGCCATTCACACTGACTAGACATCGTGTGCAATTTGTCAAGTGGGTCGAGACCCTTCTTCAGAAGAAGGGTCTGTCTGACGAAGGGTCTCGACCCAAAACGTCACCTATTCCTTCTCTTCAGAGATGCTGTTTTTCCCGCTGAGATACTCGCTGTACTTTGTGTAGTAACAATAAAGTTTTGTTTTTTACATTACTCCAGCATTTTAAGGTCCTCCTTGCGATCAAAGATTGTCCGCAGGTCTCCAATGAGATAGATAGTAGGTCAGGACTGCACTCTAGTTGTTGGTGGGATGGTTCAGTTGTCTGATAGCAGCTTGGAAAAAACTGTCCCTGAATCTGGAGGTGTGCATTTTCACACTTCTGTACCCAGAACCACGAAATGTGTTGTCTACGATGTAATGGTAATTTCTTCACCCTTTAACTTTGGCCAATATTTATAGTTTAATCACCCTCCTCTTCACCTTGTAACAGGAACACGTTCTTTACAAATTAGAGTGGGTGTTTCTTCATCCATGATAGCAGTACTGAGGCATCACCTCATGATCAATACTGTGCATCAGATGACTTTTATTTCGAGTTTTAGTAGATTTCCTTGGTAACGGAGCCTAACCAAAACACTGAGCATATCCCAACCACAACATTTATCTCAGCGCCGGACTACTATAGAGTCCTCCCATGACTACTACCTTCCTGCGGCAGCTCAACTTGGTTTGATTTCGTTGCACTATCGTGGTCAAGTTCAATAAGAATGACATAGAACAGAAAAAACATAGAACTGATATTTTATCGTAAAAAAGGATACAAAGTACAGGATTAACACAGTGGGTCAGGCAGCATCTCTGGAGGACATGGATAGGTGACCTGTCCATGTTCCTATCAGGAACAAGGATCTGCAGTTGTTAATTTACAAAAGAGACACTAAGTGCTGGAGTAACTCAGGCAGCATCTTTCGGTGAACATGGATAGGTGCCCTCACGGTTTAGCACCCAGGAATCTCCCCGCAACGGCCATTTTCCTTCTCCGTAAATTAAAATTAAAAAGAATCTATTTATACTGAAACCTTTTGCTCGTTTCAAATCTCTTCAGTCACGTAGCCGGTGCATATAAATCCCAGGTCCCAGGAGGTCTAATGACATGCATGCTTAAGCTTCTTGGTGGATTTGAAGGATTAATTTTTTCTTTTTGTGTGCTCAGCTATCTGATGCAAGAGGACTTGAATTTTAAAATCTGCGTCTGCAAACCAAAGACCTGGGGGGAAAAAAAAAATAGCATCTGCAGTCAGAGTGCATGCTTTCAAATCAACCTCTGTCTAACAGAGTATAGCAAAACACTGTAGAATGCCGAAAATTACAAGTGTGGCCCGGAGATTGATCATAATAACATTATTTGTTCAGGTATTATGGTCATTACCAACCCTGGGGGTCTCATTACTGATCTGAGTGAATGAACAGCTCAGGACTGGTAATGGCTGGCAGTGCCTTTCACAATGATGCTAATAGTATATTATGCCACATGTGAATGGGGGACATTAGACAAGTCTATCAAATATCTTTCATCTTAAAAGCATGAAATATGATGAGTTGTAAAGCTGGGGAAAGGAGTTATATTCTCAGACAGTGGTTTATATGATTTTTGTTTAACACTTACATTCCAGTAGATTACTTACCAGTTCAACGGGTGTTTGAAACAAAGGATGCTTTTGCTTTTTGGCAAGGGAAACATGCAAGACTAGCAGTGTGTGGGGGGGGGGGGGGTCCCAGCATTTGACCAACTCTGCAAGCAATGAAACAGCCAGCACCTTACTCACTGCAGGATCTCGCAGAAAGCATTGACCTCCCTCCGTACAGGACTGCTGACCCATACTGTATGCTCAAGCCTCAAAGTTAAAGGGTGAAGAAATGACCATTACATCGTAGACAACACATTTTGTGACTCTGGGTATAGAAGTGTGAAAATGCACACCTCCAGATTCAGGGACAGTTTTTTCCCAAGCTGCTATCGGACAACTGAACCATCCCACCAACAACTAGAGTACAGTCCTGACCTACTATCTATCTCATTGGAGACCTGCGGACAATCTTTGATCGTACTTTACTAGACTTTACCTTGCACGAAACATTATTCCCTTTATCCTGTATCTGTATGGTGTGGATGGCTTGATTGTAGACATGTATTGTCTTTCCGCTGACTGGTTAGCACGCAACAAAAGCTTTTCCCTGTACTTCAGTACATGTGGCAATAAACTAAACTTGCAACTGGGACTTGAAAATGGCGCCAAATCCGTACAATGTCTCAGTGTACTACTACTATACGCTTGTACTGTATCTGAGATGCTTACCTAAGATGTACCTAAGTGCTTATGTAAAATAATACTTGTACTGAACTGTATTGAATGAAGAAGGGTCTCGACCCAAAACGTCACCCATTCCTTCTCTCCAGTGATGCTGCCTGTCCCGTTGAGTTCCTCCAACTTTCTGTGTCTATCTTCTGTATTGAATGAATGAGTGAACTGAAATGAATTTCACTGTGCATTCAGTACACGTGACAATAAAATACTATTGACCCATTGATAAGAACAGACCTAATAATAGGAGGAGACACAAGATATTGCAGATGCTGGAATCTTGGGCAAAACCCAAAGAGGAACGCGAAGAACCAAGAAACTGCAGATGTCTGGTGTACGTCTTTGGAGTGTGGGATGAAACCGAAGATCTCGGAGAAAATCCATGCAGGTCACGGGGAGAACGTGCAAAAGAAAGAAGACATAACATGCTAGGGTAACTGGGTCAGGCAGCATCCCTTGAGAACATGGATAGGTGATGTTTCAGATGCTTTAGATGGTTTGTGGTGGTAGTGGGTGGGGGGGGGGGGAGGTGAGTGGAAAACAAAGCTGGGAGAAAGGGGCAGGGCAAAGTGTGAGGGGTAACAGGTGGACATAGTGGGGGGGGAGTTGAATGAGGGGAGATTTTGAGGGCAGATGGTTGGACAAACCATACAGGAGCATGAAAACCATGACCACTGGGTTCAAGAACGGTTTCTTCCCAGTTTCCATTAGGCTCTTGAACATTGCACAACATTAACTTCAGCAACGATGATCTTAGAAACATAGAAACATAGAAAATAGGTGCAGGAGTAGGCCATTCGGCCCTTCGAGCCTGCACCGCCATTCAATATGATCATGGCTGATCATCCAACTCAGTATCCCGTACCTGCCTTCTCTCCATACCCCCTGATCCCTTTAGCCACAAGGGCCACATCTAATTCACTCTTAAATATAGCCATTGAACTGGCCTCATCTACCTTCTGTGGCAGAGAATTCCACAGATTCACCACTCTCTGTGTGAAAAAAAACTTTCTCATCTCGGTCCTAAAAGACTTCCCCCTTATCCTTAAACTGTGACCCCTTGTTCTGGACTTCCCCAACATCGGGAACAATCTTCCTGCATCTAGCCTGTCCAACCCCTTAAGAATTTTGTAAGTTTCTATAAGATACCCCCTCAATCTTCTAAATTCCAGCGAGTACAAGCCGATCTTCTTTGGACTGTGTCCTTGGTTGCACTACAGACTTTGGGTTTTGCACTATTGTGATTACATAGTATTAAGGATATGTTGTATTTTGATTGTTATATACTTTTTTAGTTTAGTTTAGTTTAGTTTAGTTTGGTTTAGAGATACAGCGCGGAAGCAGGCCCTTCAGCCCATCAAGGCCGGGCCTACCAGCGAACATCCTGTACACTTGCACTATCCTACCACACACTAGGGAAAATTTACAATTTACAGAAGCCAATTAACCTACAAACCTGTACGTCTTTGGAGTGTGGGAGGAAACCGAAGATAGCGGAGAAAACCCACGCAGGTCACGGGGAGAACGTACAAACTCCGTACGGCCAGCAACCATGGTCAGGGTTGAATCTGGGTCTCTGATACTGTAACCATAGAACCATAGAAAATAGGTGCAGGAGTAGGCCATTCGGCCCTTCGAGCCTGGACCGCCATTCAATATGATCATGGCTGATCATCCAGCTCAGTAACCTGTACCTGCCTTCTCTCCATACCCCCTGATCCCTTTAGCCACAAGGGCCACATCTAACTCCCTCTTAAATATAGCCAATGAACTGGCCTCAACTACCTTCTGTGGCAGAGAATTCCACAGACTCACCACTCTCTGTGTGAAGAAATGTTTTCTCATCTCGGTCCTAAAAGACTTCCCCCTTATCCTTAAGCTGTGACCCCTGGTTCTGGACTTCCCCAACATCGGGAACAATCTTCCCGCATCTAGCCTCTCCAACCCCTTAAGAATTTTATAGTGTTAGTGTGCGGAGATCACTGGTCGGTGGAGACTGGGTGGGCCGAAGGGCCCGTTTCCGCGCTGTATCTCTAAACTGAACCAAGGGACAGTGAATTTCTTTTTTTTTTGCGTACAGAGCTGTAGGATTACTGCCATAGGTAAGTACAATCCCTAGTTAAGTAGAGAATGCACAGGAACAGCCCACTGGCAACACTACCACTGCGCCCACTGAGTGTGTATCTGTGTGTTATTGCATTTCTAGGCCTGATTGTGCTGCAGCAAATAAGAATTTCCTAGTTACAATGCTGGTACGTATGACAATTAAAATATCTTGACTCTTGACGATCTTTGCATTGGAATAGAAGCCCACAGCCTTCTGACTCAGAGAGTGCCATCCACTGGAGCAAGAAGGTGGCATGGTGGCGCAGCGGTAGAGTTGGTGCATTAGAGGGATGCCGCCGAGCCCGGCCGCTGCTCCCCCAGGAGATTGGGAACCAGAGAGGAGGAGGAGGGAGTCGGCGATGGCCACGGACGCTGGACAAAGTGGACGGTGAGAACAGGGGGGGATCTTACCTTCTGTGCCTTCAAGGTCGGCTGTGAAAAGTGCCCCCCAACCCCCCCCCCCCACCCCGGGCCAGGAAGGCTGAAGCTGGCCGGGCGAGGAGAGTACACGGGACGACCGGAATGGCAGCGACGGCTGCTACCAACTTTGTAGCCAACTATAGCTGGGACTGGGAAATGGCCCCAAAACTTGGCCACTCCTGCACACGGACTCAGTGGGCTGTTCCTGCGAATTCTCTACTTAACTGGGGATTGTACTTGCCTATGGCAATAATCTTACAGCTCTGTACGCAAAAAATAAATAAAAATTCACTGTACCCCCTTGGTTCGGTTTAGAGATACAGCGCGGAAACAGGCCCTTCGGCCCACCCAGTCCCCACCGACCAGTGATCTCCGCACACTAACACTATCCTACACGCACTAGGGACAATTTTCACTTAAACAAAGTTGATTAACCTACAAACATCTTTGGAGTGTGGGAGGAAACCGAAGATCTTGGAGAAAACCCACGCAGGTCACGGGGGGAACGTACAAACTCCGCACAGACAGCACCCGTAGTCGGGATTGAACCCAGGTCAGCGGTGCTGCAAGCGCTGTAAGGCAGCAACTCAACCACTGCGCCATTGCCCCATCAGAAACTGAACTAAGTAAAATGTACAAATGTGCTATTCAAAACCAATGAAAGGTTCTTGCCATCATCTGCTTTCCACTGCAGCTTTCTTGGCCTTCATGTCCTGTCTTGTACTCAGTGGGTTCGATCCTGACTTGTGCCTGTTCCATGTGTCATGTCTTAGAACCACAGTCGACAAGGACCTGTGGCAGGAAGCTTTCAAATACTGGATCTCGGGTCTCTAAGCAGTGAAATTGCCCAGGACATAGCACAGGGCGGCACAGTGGTGCAGCGGCACAGTTGCTGCTTCACATCGCCGGGGACCCGGGATCGATCCTGACTGCGAGTGCCGTCTGTGTGGAGATTGCCCGTTCGCCCTGTGACCACGTGGGGTTTGCCCAGGTGCTCCGGTTTCATCCGAGGACATGCAGCTTTGCACCGAAGATAGAGAAAAAAATCCTGGAGTAACTCAGCGGGACTGGCAGCATCTCTGGAGAGAAGGAATGGGTGACGTTTCGGGTCGAGACCCTTCTTCAGACTGAGAGTCAGGGGAGAGGGAGGCTAGAGACATGGAAGGGTAAGATGTGGAAACGACTGATCAAAGCAGACGATGATAAGGAAATGTAGAACAGTTCATTGTTGGCTGAGGGGAAGGTGACAACGAGACATTCAAACAGTAAAATGAATCAGGAGGACGGGGTTGCAGGTTGACTGGCTTCTGTGAGTTGCTCCTAGTTTGTGGGGTAGAACTAGAGAGAGGGGATCGGCAGAACTAGTCGGTGGGGGGCCGAGTGGGCCAGGTGACTTGTTTCCACACTGTATCTCTAAACTATTTACCATTTTCCCAAGGTAGAAATGTCAAAGACTAGAGGACACTGCTTTGGGGGGAGAGGGGCAAAAGTTAAAGGAGACATGCGGGACAGGTTTTATTACACAGTAGGTGGTGGGTGCCTGGAGCACTCTACCAGGGGTGGTAGTGGAGGCAGAGACAATATGGTGTTTAAGAGGCTGTTAGATAAGCACGTGGATAAACAGGGAATGGAGCTATATAGACCATGCGCAGGCAGAGGGGTTTAGTTTATCATGGGTTCATGTTCAGCACAGACATTGTGGGCTGAAGGGCCTGTTCCTGTGCTGTTCTATTCTATGTGTAGGAAGGATCTGCCGATGCTGGTTTACACCGAAGATAGACACAAGATGCCGGAGTAACTCAGCGGAACAGGCAGCATCTCTGGATGGAAGGAATGGGTGGCATTTATGGCCGGGACCCTTCTTCTGAAGAATGATCTCGACCCGAAACGTTACCCATTCCTTCTCTCCAGAGATGCTGCCTGACCCGCTGAGTTACTCCAGCATTTTGTGTCTATCTTCGGTTTAAACCAGCACCTGCAGTTCCTTCCTGCACTGAACCATCCCACGAACAACTACAGTCCTGACCTACCATCTATCTCATTGGAGACTTGCGGACTATCTTTGATCGGACTTTGCTGGACTTTATCTTGCACAAAGCATTATTCACTTTAACCTGTCTCTGTACGCTGTGGACGGCTGGGTTAATCCAGTTATTTTGTGCCTATCTTTGCCGTATTATTCTATGTTTTGTGCCTCGTGTCTGTCTCGGGAGGTAAACAGGGAAACAGGGTAAACACAGAGTCAAAAGTGTTGAGCAGTTGGCATCCTCAGAGCATCCTGCAACAGACTGCTGAAGATGGAATTGAAAGTGAGAACAGACCGAAAGCACAGCTGCAGAAGAAGCCAGTGTTTGGCAAACATGACTTAGTTAAGAGTATCCGACATCTGAGGCACTTCAGAACAATGTGATCGGATTTCAACTGCAGGAAAGCACTGCAGAAAGAATGAAGTCATCGCATGTGCGTCCGATGCGGAAAATCACACTTCCCAAAATGTCCGGTCAGGTTTCCAGGAAGATGTCAAGCCACTCAAACTATAGCATTGGGTGACGTTTCGGGTCGAGACCCTTTCATCAGACTGGTTAGGGATAAGGGAAACGGGAGACATCGATGATGATGTAGAGAGATAAAGAACAATGCACGGTAGCGCAGCGGTAGAGTTGCTGCTTTACAGCGAATGCAGTGCCGGAGACTCAGGTTCGATCCTGACTACGGGTGCTGCACTGTAAGGAGTTTGTACGTTCTCCCCGTGACCTGCGTGGGTTTTCTCCGAGATCTTCGGTTTCCTCCCACACTCCAAAGACGTACAGGTATGTAGGTTAATTGGCTGGGTAAATGTAAAAAAAAAAAAAAAATTTTTTTAAAATTGTCCCTAGTGGGTGTAGGATAGTGTTAATGTACGGGGATCGTTGGGCGGCACGGACTTGGTGGGCCGAAAAGGCCTGTTTCCGGCTGTATATATATGATATGATGATATGATATGCAAAAACGTAACGATGATAAAGGAAACAGGCCATTGTTAACTGTTTGTTGGGTGAAAACAAGAAGCTGGTGCGACTTGGGTGGGGGAGGGATAGAGAGAGAGGGAATGCGGGGGCTACCTGAAGTTAGTGAAATCTCTCTACATCATCGTCCATATCTTTCGTTTCCCTTATCCCTAACCAGTCTGAAGAAGGGTCTCGACCTGAAACGTCACCCATTCCTTCTCTCCAGAGATGCTGCCTGTCCCGCTGAGTTACTCCAGCTTTCTGTGTCCATCTTTGGTTTAAACCAGCACCTGCAGTTCCTTCCTACACAGATTACAGCGTTATTGTGTTGTCCACTGGAAGTAATCTTCCATGCGCATGGTGTTAATACAAAATGAGCGAGGCGGTGTAATCTAATTTTCAGGCTGGGCTTTTGCATTTGCAAGTCTGCGGTAACAAAATTGAAGTGTTAGGAACTACACGGAACTGGAAAGATTAAAAATCTGAGAGGTGCAGCCAGGTGGAGAAACCTCTCCCCCCACAGTTCTACTTCAAAAATTCCATCTGCTTGGGTGACATCTACATCATGAAGGCCGGCCTGACATGTGCTGAAGTTACGCCGATATTGTTGTTTGGCTCGGGGTGGGGAGGGGGGAGGGGTGGGGGGGTGGGGTCACTGTAAACCTCAGCAGCTGGCCCACCCAGGGCACCAGCTGCTCCAGCGAATCTCACACAAGTCAGGGCTAATTTATGGTCTGTTTTGGCTCATGCCATTTTTCTGTGAATATCTTAATGCCTGAAATGAAACACTTGTAGAGGCAAGGGAGAGACGCGCCCTGATTCGGCGCTTGTGGTGACTGCATTAACATGACTGCTCCCTCTTGCGTTTCTGCAAAATACAGAGCGGAGGTGCAGAACGTGGCGGAGTGGTGCCCTGATAACAACCTGTCCCTAAATACCACCAAGACCAAGGAGCTGATCATCAACTTCCGTAGGTCACACAACGGGGAATATGCCCCGATCTTTATCAACGGGGACAGTGTGGAGAGAGTGTCCAGCTTCAAGTTTCTGGGCACTCACACTTCGGAGGACCTAACATGGTCCACTAGCACTGCTGCGCTGGTCAAGAAGGCACAGCAACGACTGTTCTACCTGAGAACACTGAAAAAGTCTGGTCTACCCCAACAGCTGCTGACGACCTTCTAGCGCTGCACCATAGAGAGCATCCTAACACATGGCATCCCTGTGTGGTATCTCAGCTGCACGGAGGCAGAGAGGAAAGCTCTTCAGTGGGTAGTCCATAGAGCTCAGAGGGCCATCGGAACACAGCTACCAGCCTTGGAGGGCATCTACAACACACGATGCCTCAGAAAAGCCACCAGCATCCACAAAGACTCTTCACACCCCTGCAACAGTCTGTTCGAACTTCTACCATCGGGCAGACGATACAAGGCCTTCTACGCCCGCACCTCCAGACTCAGGAACAGCCTCATCCCCAGGGCCATAGCTGCTATGAACCGGTCCTGCTGAGCCGGATGGTCACATCGCACAGTGAACCGGCACAGATCTACTTGCACTTTATTCTGTTTTAAAACTGTTCCAATTTGTTTCATTGGGTTGTTTAAATTAATACTGACTAGCTAATTAATTTATTGCATCGTATGGGAGGCTCAATCTCGTTGTACCCCTGTACACTGACAATAAAGATATATTGTGTTGTATTGTATTGTATTGCTTATTTGGTGCCCCTGAGATGACGATGGCCAGGTATTTATTGATGTTAAAGTCACTAAATATCAATGTTTCGTTTTTTTAGTTTTAGGTTTAGAGATACAGCGCAGCAAAAGACCCTTCGGCCCACCAAGTCCGTGCCAACCAGCGATTCCTGCACATTAACGCTGCCCTACACACACACTGGGGACAATTTTATATTTATACCAAGCCAATTAACCTACACGACCCAAACCGCCCCCTCCCCTGGTGGTTAACTCATCCCTTCCCACACAAAACACCCCCTCCCCAGGTACCTCCCCCTGCAAACGCAGAAGATGCGACATCTGTCGCTGTACCTCCTCCCTCGACTGTCCAGGGACCCCGACAGTCCTTTCAGGTTCGACAGAGGTCCACTTGCACCTCCTCCAACCTCGTCTACTGTATCCGTTGTTCAAGATGTGGACTCTTATACATCGGCGAGACCAAACGCACAGACTGGGCGATCGTTTCACGGAACACCTTCGCTCAGCCCACCTGAACCAATCTGATCTCCCGGTTGCTGGACACGTTAATTCTCCATTCCATTCCTATAGAGACCTAAACGCAAAATGGAGGAACAGCATCTCATATTTTGCTTGGGCAGTTTACAGCCCAGTGGTATGAATATAGATTTCTCTCACTTCAGGTAGTCCTGGCATTCCCTCTCTCTCTATCCCTCCCCCACCCAAATCACACCAGCTTCTCATTCTCGCCCTACAAACAGCCAGTAATGGCCTGTTTCCTTTATCATCATTACTTTTTTGCATATCTTTCCTTCATTGTTCTTTATCTCTCCACATCACTGTCTACATCTCCCGTTACCCTTATCCCTAACCAGTCTGAAGAAGGGTCTCGACCCGAAACGTCACCCATTCCTTCTCTCCAGAGATGCTGTCTGTCCCGCTGAGTTACTCCAGCTTTTTGTGTCTATCTTCGGTTTAAACTAGCATCTGCAGTTCCTTCCTACATAATTAACCTACAAACCTGTTAGTCTTTGGAGTGTGCGAAGAAACCAGAGCATCCGGAGAAAACCCACGCAGGTCACGGGGAGAACGTACAAACTCCGTACAGACAGCACCCATAGTCAGGATGGAAGCCGGATCTCTGGCGCTGTAAGGCAGCAACTCTACTGCTGCGCCACCCAATGCTATGTGTTAAATTCTAATTGTGAAGAGAATTGTTGCCCGGCACTTTTGTGCTACAAATATAACTTCTCCCAGAGGTGGGGGAATCGCCCAAACCACTCTTTCAATCCTGTCACAGACCTGTATGCGTCATGAGCTAAGATCAACACTGTCGTTTCATGAAATTCAAAGTGGCTCTCGAGAAACTAGAACGACTGCATACTCTGCAGATTGTACCAGCGGAGTGCAGAACGGTGGCCAATATCACGGGTCATTCAGCAGCACGGTGGCGCAGCGGTAGAGCTGCTGCCTTATAGCGCCAGAGACCCAGGTTCAATCCTGGCCATAGATTAGGATAGATTTGGATAGATTAGGCGAGTGGGCAAATGCATGGCAGATGCAATATAATGTGGATAAATGTGAGGTTATCCACTTTGGCGGCAAGAACAGGAAAGCAGAGTATTACCTGAATGGTGGCCAATTAGGAAAAGGGGAGATGCAACGTGACCTGGGTGTCATGGTGCACCAGTCATTGAAAGCAAGTGTGCAGGTGCAGCAGGCAGTGAAGAAAGCGAATGGTATGTTAGCATTCATAGCAAGAGGATTTGAATATAGGAGCAGGGAGGTTCTGCTGCAGTTGTACAGGGCCTTGGTGAGACCGCACCTGGAGTATTGTGTACAGTTTTGGTCTCCTAATCTGAGGAAAGACATTCTAGCCTTAGAGGGAGTACAGAGAAGGTTCACCAGATTGATCCCTGGGATGGCAGGACTTTCATATGAAGAAAGACTGGATAGACTAGGCTTATACTCGCTGGAATTTAGAAGACTGAGGGTGGATCTTATAGAAACATATAAAATTCTTAAGGGGTTGGAGAGGCTAGATGCGGGAAGATTGTTCCCGATGTTGGGGAAGTCCAGAACTAGGGGTCACAGCTTAAGGATAAGGGGGAAGTCTTTTAGGACCGAGATGAGAAAACATTTCTTCACACAAAGAGTGGTGAGTCTGTGGAATTCTCTGCCACAGAAGGTAGTGGAGGCCAGTTCATTGGCTATATTTAAGAGGGAGTTAGATGTGGCCCTTGTGGCTAAAGGGATCAGGGGGTATGGAGAGAAGGCAGGTACAGGTTACTGAGCTGGATGATCAGCCATGATCATATTGAATGGCGGTGCAGGCTCGAAGGGCCGAATGGCCTACTCCTGCACCTATTTTCTGTGTTTCTATACTACCATCTCGCTGTTACCAGGTGCAGTGGCCTGAGAACCATTACCGCCAGGTTCAAGAGCAGCTTCTTCAGTCAACCATCAGACTCTTGGATCACCCTGCACATCCCCAACCACAACCTTACCGTAGCACGAACTATGTATTTTGCACCACTGAGGTAGAACTGAGTACTTTCGCTTACACAGTTGTGGCCTGACTTACCAGGAAAAACTGCTAAATGATTTCACGTCTATTTGTTGTGTTGTTGCATTTAAAGAGCCTGTAAAGCTGCAGAAAGTAAGAATTTCATTGTTCATTGTTCTGGTCTCATCTTAGTCCTAAATGGCCATCCCCTTATTCATAAACGGTGACCCTTGGTTCTGGACTCCCCCAACATCAGGAACATTTTTCCTGCATCTAGCCTGTCCAATCCTTTAAGAATTTAATATGTTTCTATAAGATCCCCTCTCATCCTTCTAAATTCCAGTTAATATTAGCCCGTCCCGCCATCCGGGGCATTAACCTGGTGAACCTACGCTGCACTCCCTCAATAGCAAGAATGTCCTTCCTCAAATTAGGAGACCAAAACTGCACACATTACTCCAGGTGTGGTCTCACCAGGGACCTGTAAAACTGCAGTAGGACCTCCTTGCTCGTACTCAAATTCTCTTGTGATGAAGGCCAACAATGCATTTGCTTTCTTCACTGCCTGCTTACTTTCAGTGACTGATGTACAAGGACACCCAGGTCTCATCGCACCTCCCCTTTTCCTAATCTGACACCAGAAGGGTCTCGACCCGAAACGTCACTCATTCCTCCTGTCCAGAGATGCTGCCTGAGTTACTCCAGCATTTTGTGTCTACCATTCAGATAATAATCTGCCTTCTTTTTCTTGCCACCAAAGAGGATAACCTCACATTTACCCACGTTATCCAATTCAACTGGGTAACCTGTGGGCCATTCATTACTTACAGACAGAGATTGGGTTAAAAGATCATGATTTGAGACCTTTGTAATCAACTCACAGTTCAACCAAGGAATATATCATAATGGATGTAGTGAACACTGGATGATTTAAAGTGTGTCTGCGATAACATCTTCATATTTTATGAATTCCCCAAGTCATTTCAATGTACTAACAATTTCTTTGCCAGCACTTATGAGCACTGATTGAACAGTCAACTCTCAGATGGTCTGCTTTGGTTTATGAGAATGATCCCAGGGATGATTTGGTTAACGTCTGAGCAGCGTTTGATGGCTCAGGACCTGTACACACTGGACTGGAGTTTGGACGGATGACGGGTGAGTTCACATTGAAACCAACTGAATAATGAAAGGCCTGGATAGCGCGGATGTGGAGAGGATGTTTCCAGTAGTGGGAGAGCCTAGCACCAGAGGGCACAGCCTCAGAATAAAAGGACGTACCTTCAGAAAGATGAGGAGGAATTTATTTTGCCAGATGGTGGTGAATCTGTGGAATTCATTGCCAAGGGATTGAGAGGGAAAAAAATAGATCAGTCATGATCGAATGGTGGAGCATGGGCCTGAATGGCCTAATCCCACACCGATGTCTTAAGGTCCAATGGTCTGATGGACTGTTGCAAAACTGAGCATCGGTTAATATCATATCATATATATATATATACAGCCGGAAACAGGCCTTTTCGGCCCACCAAGTCCGCGCCGCCCAGCGATCCCCGTACATTAACACTATCCTACACCCACTAGGGACAATTTTTACATATACCCAGCCAATTAACCTACATACCTGTACGTCTTTGGAGTGTGGGAGGAAACCGAAGATCTCGGAGAAAACCCACGCAGGTCACGGGGAGAACGTACAAACTCCTTACAGTGCAGCACCCGTAGTCAGGATCGAACCTGAGTCTCCGGCGCTGCATTCGCTGTAAAGCAGCAACTCTACCGCTGCACTACCGTGCCGCCCTAATAATAAGTATCGCCTTAATCATAACATGAGGGAGACTGATAATACTCTCAAATGAGTATCTAATTCAAGCCAAATTTGTAACGTATATAGCCACTAAACGTACATGTCGTAGATTTATACAGTGCTTTTCACGACCTTTGCAAAACAATTAGATACTTTTGAAGTATAGTTACTTTCATATTGCACGTTATATAAGGTGAACAACAGCATTATAAGGACCTCATCTTTGGAATAACTTCAGAGGAATTTAAAATGAGGACTTTTTATATCAGATTCCTTACCTATAAGACTTTTGTCAGGGTAAAACTATTCGGTTCTTTTACAATGATTGTAGAATATTTTCGCTTTATCAAAGGAATTAAGTTAAAAGGCAAAACATTATTGCTTTGGCTCGAGCATGAACAGAAAGCAGAAAGAAATCTTGACATAACTCAGTCTGAAGAAGGGTCTCGACCCGAAAGGTCCCCCATTCCTTCTCTCCAGAGATGCTGCCTGTCTAAACTAAACTCAAACAAACTAAACTCAAACTAAATCTATTAAGATGGTGGCTTCCTTTTGCAGTCTTGTTCTGATACCTCTGAGATTCGTTACCAATCCAGTCTTGATTGAGTCTGAAGAAGGGTCTCGACCCGAAACGTCACCCATTCCTTCTCTCTAGAGATGCTGCCTGTCGCACTGAGTTACTCCAGCAATTTGTGTCTAATTTTGATTTCAACCAGCATCTGCAGTTCTTTCCTGCGCAGTCTTGATTCCTACCTGATTCACATCTCTGTGAAAGTCCTGATTCCACAGTCATTGATTTGTTGGACTGCTTTCTTCACATAAGGAATAGCTTAATGCTTCAGTACACTACTGACTGAGTTCTGCTTTGTATGAGGTTGTCTATTCACTGACACATTAAATCAAGGTCTCAACTGGATGAAAAAAGACATGGTAATATTTGAAGGATAACAACACCTTTCCAAGCAACATCCCTTCGTAAACTGACAGCACCGACGAGTGGTAACAAGTTTGTTTGTGGCACCTTGCTGGGAACAAATTTGCAGCTTTACTTCATAACATATTAAATTTATATGCTCTTCAAAGTAATCTCCTGGTTCGGGATGTGATTGATAATGTGCGAAATAAATAAAAGCTTGTCTTCCGCAGAACTGTGGAAAATTGGAACGCACCATTGTCCATTGTCCAGAGGCATCATAAATGGAAGAGCAGAAAGGTCTCGACCTGAAACGTCACCCATTCCTTCTCTCCAGAGATGCTGCCTGTCCCGCTGAGTTACTCCAGCATTTTGAGTCTATCTTCAGTTTAAACCAGCATTCACAGTTCCTTCCTGCACGGAGCCGCATTTAAATGAGTCTGCAATAGCGAAAACTCTGAAGACGAAAAATATGATGCATTTTAAGTTTCAGTGCTGCACATGAAAGGACTTGAAATTGTTCTTTCTTTGCCGATCAACACAAAGTAATTTATACCCCCCAGCTTCCTGGCCTATGATACCAGAAATGAAAAAATATATAATTGACTGCAGAGATATCTCGAACTACTTAAACCTGATGGGGTCCATTTTGAAAGCTATTTAAATTTGTTGTAACCTGTTTACTGATGGGAAACCACGTCTCCATGCTTGGTTTAACATGCATTTATTACATTGACCCTGTTGATCTGTAAAGCTATGAAAAGAAATACACTCTTCTTGAAGGTTGAATAACAAGGAAGAAATGTAATATGGCAAGCATGTAAATATAAATGAAATGTCTGAGTAATTTTAAGAGCAATTTTCTTTTGATAATATACATCTGTTCCCCATTATTAGGTGCGCCCGTTATAATTGTATGTTCGTCATTACCTTTTTGAATATCAATAATATTTCACGTTTCGCAAGTTCTTTCTCTCTTATTCAAAGCAAAAATACCTTAGTAAAGTAAATGGCGTTCCTTTGAAAAATATGAACAAGTTGGCGAATGGAATATCTCATTTCTGTTTCATTTTGTTAAGAATTTTCAATTTTATTTTGAATTCATGATCGAAATTGTTCATTGTACAAAAGCATGGACTCAAAGTCAGAAAGTGAATGGATTAAAGGTGCAATACACTGCGCCTGCTCAGTAACCATTACCAGGGCCGTTTTTACAGCATTATGGGCCCCCGGGCAAAGCAGTGTACTGGGGCCCCTACCGTTACTCTCCCCCACCCCCCTTTCCCTACCAGCCCCCCCCTGTCGTGCCGGCGAAAAGCACTTACCGAAAAGCACTTAGCGATGGACTTAGGGTGCTACGTTGTTGCGAAAAGCACTTACAGATTGCTGTGAGAAGCACTTAGTGACCGAAAATGTTGCGAAAAAAGCACTTATTGAACCTACATTTTTAAAGTAGTATTTATTTATTGCAAGTCACTTAACATACACAGATCAGCATGGGGCCCCTATGCTTCGTGGGGCCCCGGGCAAGTGCCCATCAGGCCCATGCGTTAAGACGGCCCTGACCATTACCACAATGGTTAGTGTAGGAAGGATCTGCAGATGCTGCTTTAAACCAAAGATACACACAAAGAGCCAGAGTATCTCAGCGGGTCAGGCAGCATCTCTGGAGAGAAGCAACAGATGATGTTTCGGGTCGAGGCCCATCTTCAGACTGAGAGTCAGGGAAAAAGGAAATGAGAGATAGACAGTGATACAGAGAGATCTAGAACTAATGGATGAAATAAATGCAAAAAAGTAACAATGATAAAGGAAACATGCCATTCATTGCTGGCTGTGGGCTAGGTGATAGTGGGCTAGGTCAATCATTGCTGGCTGTGGGCTAGGTGATAGTGGGCTAGGTCAATCATTGCTGGCTGTGGGCTAGGTGATAGTGGGCTAGGTCAATCATTGCTGGCTGTGGGCTAGGTGATAGTGGGCTAGGTCAATCATTGCTGGCTGTGGGCTAGGTGATAGTGGGCTAGGTCAATCATTGCTGGCTGTGGGCTAGGTGATAGTGGGCTAGGTCAATCATTGCTGGCTGTGGGCTAGGTGATAGTGGGCTAGGTCAATCATTGCTGGCTGTGGGCTAGGTGATAGTGGGCTAGGTCAATCATTGCTGGCTGTGGGCTAGGTGATAGTGGGCTAGGTCAATCATTGCTGGCTGTGGGCTAGGTGATAGTGGGCTAGGTCAATCATTGCTGGCTGTGGGCTAGGTGATAGCTCACAGCCAGCAATGGCCTGTTTCCTTTATCCTCATTTCTGTAATTTCAAAGAACTTCCTAAAATGTTCCCAATGTTGGGGGAGTCCAGAACCAGGGGCCACAGTCTAAGAATAAAGGGGAGGCAGGCCATTTAAAACTAAGATGAGAAAAAAACTTTTTCACCCAGTGAGTTGGGAATTTGTGGAATTCTCTGCCACAGAGAATGAATTTAAAAGAGGATGAATTTAAAAGAGAGTTAGATAGAGCTCTAGGGGCTAGCGGAATCAAGGGATATGGGGAGAAGGCAGGCACGGGGTACTGATTGTGGATGATCAGCCATGATCACAATGAATGGCGGTGCTGGCTCGAAGGGGCAAATGGCCTCCTCCTGCACCTATTTTCTATGTTTCTATGTTAACAAATAAAGGTCAATTATCAAATAAATGTGTAAAGAAAATAATTGCATTCACCCACAAATTCCACCAAACAAGTGCATCTCTACTGCCTGAAAATTGCAGCCATATTTCACTATTGTCATTTGCTCATATGGTCAAGTCATAAGTGATAGGAGAAGAATTAAGCCATTCAGCCCATCAAGTCTACTCCACCATTCAATCATGGCTGACCTATCTCTTCCTCCTAACCCCATTCTACTGCCTTCTCCCCATAACCTCTGACACCTGTACTGATCAAAAATCTATCTACCTCTGCCTTAAAAATATCCACTGACTTGGCCTCCACAGCCTTCTGTGGCAAAGAATTCCACAGATTCACCACCCTTGGACTAAAGAAATCTTTCCTCATTTCCTTCGTAAAAGAACGTCCTTTAATATCAGAATTTTGCCAGGACCTCTAGTCTTAGATTCTCTCACTGGTTGAAACATCCTCTCCACATCCACTCTATCCAAGCCTTTCACTATTCTGTACGTTTCAATGAGGTCCCCCCTCATTCTTCTAAACTCCAGTGAGTACAGGCCCAGTGCCAACAAATGCTCATCAAAGGTGAACTATTTGCTATTAGTTAACTGAACTGAAAATGCTGGTGTCCATTATGAACTGAGGTCTCACCAGGGGTTTACAATTGTCAGCTATTTCCATACTTCGTTTCCATGCTCGCTGCTGCTATGAACAATTAAGTGAAGGCATTTCTGAATCTTTCTGTAATTACCCATCATAACACCCTGTTGCTTGTTCGACACTAATTACAACGATTACTGGCTGATAATACCAAAATTATCTTTCCACGACAAGCAAATGTGACAGGTCCTTGGGAGCTGGTTGATAACGGTCATTTTCTTATCCATTTGGAACAAGTTATTTAATCATTAATAATTTGTCGGCGTGGACTTAAAAGAAACACTGCTAACTTATTGCTGGGCCACTTAGGAATTGTACTCTATATAAAAAATTTCATTGAACCCCAACGACGATCATGTGTAGGAAAGAAGTGCAGACGCGATGCGTAGGAAAGAACTGCAGATGCTGGTTTAAGCTGAAGATAGCCCCCAAAAGCTGGAGTAACTCAGCGGGGCAGACGGCATCGCTGGAGAGAAGGAATGGGTGACGTTTCGGGTCAAGACAACTTCTTCGGGAACTGCAGATGTTGGTTCGAACCGAAGGTAGACACAAAAAGCTGGAGTAACTCAGTGGGTCAGGCGGCATCTCTGGAGAGAAGGAATGGGTGACGTTTCGGGCCGAGACATTGATCCCTAGCGTATATTCTGTTACGCGTTGGGTTCATGTCTACCTCTTGGGAAAAGCAAGGACAGTGGGTTTCAGCAAACCATTTTCCTGTGAGTTGTCATCATCAGGGTGGGAAACTAGAATTTTATCCGTCTGGGAAAATACTTGAAACTTTGGAGCTATGTATTTTTGAAAACCATTAGGCGAGAATCAACATTTCAGTGATATCAAAATTACATGTGATCAATCATATCAGTGAATTGAGAACCAACTTGAGGAACATTGAAGGAGAGGTCACAGTGGCGCAGCGGTAGAGTTGCTGTCATACAGCACTTGCAGCGCCAGAGACCCAGGTTCGATCTCGACTATGGGTGCTGTCTGTACGGAGTTTGTATGTTCTCCCCGCGTGCGTTTGCTCCGAGATCGAGCTCGAAGGGCCAAATGGCCTCCTCCTGCACCTATTTTCTATGTTTCTATGTTTCCTCCAAAACTCCAAAGACATACAGGTATGCAGGCTAATTGGCTTGGTGTATGTGTAAATTGTCCCTAGTGTGCGTGGGATAGTGTTAATGTGCGGGGATCGCTGGTCGGTGAGGATTCGATGGGCCGAAGGGCCTGAATCGCTAAACTAAAAAAGGTCAGAGAGAGATGGAGAAACGAACAATTCAAGATTATATTTCAACCGAACAAATGTCCACTCATGTTGCCAAAATTCTCACTGTTGTTTTAGTTTCAAGAAACGTCTACACACATACTCTCAGCCATCTGTAAGCCTGTTCCACGAAAGAGGGAAAAAAAATTGTTGCAACTTATCATTTCTGCATCTTCCTGAGTTTGTAATATATCAACATTTGGCATGAAGCTCCATTACTGAACATAAATGTACAAGATTAATGGGCGTCATGTGGAGATATCTTGTCTTATGCTGGCTTGCTGAATACAAAACGCAGTGGATCTTTTTGCGGGCCATATTTCATCGTATCCACTCTATTTATTTCTCCCCCTGGACTCTGCAGTAATGAACAATACGTGACAAAGCCAGAGACTAGCTATTATGGCTATTGGTCTTTTATGGTAGAGTTACACTCTTTTCCCCGACAACTAGACTTGTTAAATCTAATGATCTTGTTCATCGGCCAAATATATTTTTACTAAGGAGCAGCCAAACAATTGATTCATTGCTTTAAATAAATGCAAACCCATTCAGTGCTATGGTTTCCAATGTTTATACACCCACTGCATTGCCTCAGGACCAAAGGACGCATTATTACCTTGGCAGATCTCTATTCATCTTGAAAAAGGACCGTGAAACGCAGATGGAACAGATTGAGCATGTAACAAGTAGAATGGATAAGGGAGAACCAGTGGATGTGGTGTATCTAGGCCTTCAAAAAGCCTTTGACAAGGTCCCACACAAGAGATTAGTGTGAAAAATGAGAGCACATGGTATTGGGGGTAGGGCATTGACATGGATGGAGAACTGGTTGGCAGACAGGAAGCAAAGAGTAGGAATTAATGGGTCCTTTTCAGAATGGCAATTAGTGACTAGTGGGGTGTCGCAAGGCTCGGTGCTGGAACCCCAGTTATTTACAATATATATTAACGATTTATACGAGGAAATCATATCATATCATATATATACAGCCGGAAACAGGCCCCCTCGGCCCACCAAGTTGGCCCACCAAGTCCGTGCCGCCCAGCGATCCCCGCACATTAACACTATCCTACACCCAGCCAATTAACCTACATACCTGTACGTCTTTGGAGTGTGGGAGGAAACCGAAGATCTCGGAGAAAACCCACGCAGGTCACGGGGAGAACGTACAAACTCCTTACAGTGCAGCACCCGTAGTCAGGATCGAACCTGAGTCTCCGGCGCTGCATTCGCTGTAAAGCAGCAACTCTACCGCTGCGCTACCGTGCCGCGGTAGAAATTAAATGTGACATCTCCAAGTTCGCAGATGACACAAAGCTGGGTGGCAGTGTGAGCTGTGAGGAGGATGCTACGAGGCTGCAGGGTGACTTGGACAGGTTGTGTGAGTGGGCAGACGCTTGGCAGATGCAGTATAATGTGGATAAATGTGAGGTTATCCACTTTGGTGGCAAGAACAGGAAGGCAGATTATTATCTGAATGATGTCGGATTAGGAAAAAGGGAGATGCAACGAGACCAAGGTGTGCTTGTACATCAGCCACTGAAAGGAAGCATGCAGGTACAGCAGGCAGTGAAGAAAGCCAATGGCATGTTGGCCTTCATTGTGAGAGCATTTGAGTTTAGGAGCAAGGAGGTCCTAATGTAGTTGTACGGGGCCCTGGTGAGACTGCACCTGGAGTATTGTGTGCAATTTTGGTCTCCTAATTTGAGGAAGGACATTATTGCTATTGAGGAAGTGCAGCGTAGGTTCACCAGGTTAATTCCCCAGATGGTGGGACTGACATATGATGAAAGAATACAGGGCTTGTATTCACTAGAATTTAGAAGGATGAGAGGAGATCTTATAGAAACATATAAAATTCTCAAAGGATTGGACAGGCTAGAGGCAGGAAACATGTTCCCGATGTTGGGGGAGTCCAGAACCAGGGTACACCGTTTAAGAATAAGGGGTTGGCCATTTAGGATTGAGATGAGGAAAAACATTTTCACCCAGAGAGTTGAAAATCTGTGGAATTCTCTACCACAGAAGGCAGTGGAGGCCAATTCACTGGATGTATTCAAAAGAGAGTTAGATTTAGCTCTTAGGGCTAAAGGAATCAAGGGATATGGGGAAATAGCAGGAATGGGGTGGCCTACTCCTGCACCTATTTTTCTATGTTTCTATGTTTTCTGAGGTGCTCTGATAAATCAAAGTTAATGGGCCTCAAAGAGTAAGCGATGGTTGGCATTGCACCTTGGGTAGTTGTGGGGGTTGAAGGTCAATCTCCCTGCCCTGTGATACTACTGCAGAAGCCTCTTGAGTTCGACCATCACTGACTCCTCATCAATGTACACCCACCCTTCGCACACCTTCTCCATTGTAATCATCGATCAATGAACAGAGTTCAATTCTATTGATCCATTGAATCTGAAGAAGTGTCACAACCCAAAACGTCACCCATTCCTTCTCTCCAGAGATGCTGCCTGTCCGACGGAGTTATAGACAATAGACAATAGGTGCAGGAGTAGGCCATTCGGCCTTTCGAGCCAGCACTGCCATTCAATGTGATCATGGCTGATCATTCTCAATCAGTACCCCGTTCCTGCCTTCTCCCCACACCCCCTGACTCCGCTATCCTTAAGAGCTCTATCTAGCTCTCTCTTGAATGCATTCAGAGAATTGGCCTCCACTGCCTTCTGAGGCAGAGAATTCCACAGATTCACAACTCTCTGACTGAAAAAGTTTTTCCTCGTCTACGTTCTAAATGGCCTACCCCTTATTCTTAAACTGTGGCCCCTTGTCCTGGACTCCCCCAACATTGGGAACATGTTTCCTGCCTCTAACGTGTCCAACCCCTTAATAATCTTATACGTTACTCCATCTTTTTGTGTCTACCTTCAATTCTATTTCCAGCTCCACAACAAAGGAAGCTCCCCATGGCTGCATGCAGCGCCGGAGACTCAGGTTCGATCCTGACTACGGGTGCTGTACTGTAAGGAGTTTGTACGTTCTCCCCGTGACCTGCGTGGGTTTTCTCCGAGATCTTCGGTTTCCTCCCACACTCCAAAGACGTACAGGTATGTAGGTTAATTGCCTGGGTAAATGTTTAAAAAAATTGTCCCTAGTGTGTTAGTGTGCGGGGATCACTGGGCGGTGCGGACTTGGAGGGCCGAAAAGGCCTGTTTCCGCGCTGTATCTGAAATATGAAAAAAAAAATGAAATATGCAGCAGGAAATAGACAATACTGAGGGGTTGGATGATAAATGGCAAACAACATTTTCGGCCTCTAAAAGCGAGCAATGACCATCACCAAGAGGGAGCTGAAATATCTACATTTGACATTCTTCATCAAGTCCCCCACTATCAATATCCGGAGGATCACAATTGATTGGGAATCTCGACGGATCAGAGGTACCAGCACCCTGGCTCTGAGAGTTGGGTGGCACAGTGGCGCAGCGGTAGAGTTGCTGCCTCACAGCGCCACAGACCCGGGTTCGAACCTGACTACGGGTGCTGTCTGTACGGAGTTTGTCCGTTCTCCCCGTGACCTGCGTGGGTTTTCTTCAGGTTCCCTCCTCCATTCCAAAGGGGTGCAGGCTTGTCGCTTAATTGGCTTTTGCAAATTGGCCCTTGTGTGTAGGATAGTATCAGTGTCGGGGTGATTACTGGTCGGCACGGACTCGGTGGGATGAAGGGCCTGTTTCCACTCTGTATCTCTAAAACCAAACCAAAGAAAAGAGACCATGAAAGGATTGGTGTTCATCTGAGCAAACCACAGCCTTCGGGGCTCATTGTCAAGTTGAACAGCTTCAAGTAAATTGCTTTCTCTGCTTGCATCTGAACTGGCCACCTCTGTATATAATCCACCTGCAATGTTTTTTCTCAACCACAGTTACTATTTGATTTGGTGGGCCACATTCTCCTTTTACTTTCAGTTGTAAGCAATAGGTTTGACTGACATGTCACAGCTTTACATGCTGTCTTATGTGTGTTCATCCCCAGATATTCCTTTTTGCATCTATTGGTCCAACAAAGGAAACATTAGTCAGGGAGAACTTGCAAGTCTTTCAAAACGAGGAGCATTATGTTGTCCTCAATTGACACATGATCTGGTCAAAAGAACTTTTGACAGATTGTTCCATTAACTCAATTGACACATGTTTGGGGCTGATGTATTCAAGAGATAGTTAGATACAGCTCTTAGGGCGAATGGAATGAAGGGATATGGGGAGGAAGCAAGAACGGGGCACTGATTTTGAATGATCAGCCATGATCACATTGAATGGTAGTGCTGTCCCAAAGGGCCGAATGGCCCACTCTGCCTATTTTCTATGTTTCTGAAACACAACACATCCAATGGTACTGAAGTCCCTTTACGTTGCTTGGTAGTATCGGCTGGGATTTCGGAGAGAGACCTCGATCGGCAAGGATTTGGCGCAGCCACCCCGATCCGTTAGGATTTGGGGCAGACACCTCGACCGGCTCGGATTTTGGGCAGAAACCTCGACCAGCTACGACTTGGGGCAGAAACCTCGACAGGCTAGGATTTGGGGCCGCAACCCCGATCCGCTAGGATTTCAGGCAGAATCCTCAATCGCCTCGGATTTTGGGCAGAAACCTTGACCGGCTCGGATTTCGGGCAGAAACCTCGATCGGCTAGGATTTGGGGCAGCTCAGCTCAGCTCAGCTTTGCTCGGCTTAGCATTGCTTAGCGTAGCTTAGCATAGCTTAGCTGAGAGTAGCATAGCGTAGAGTAGCTTAGCTTAGAGTAGCTTATCTTAGAATAACATCTAGAGTAGCTTAGCTTAGAGTAGAGTAGAATAGGGTAGAGTACCATAGCTTAGCTTAGTTTAACTTAGAGTAGCGTAGCATATAGTAGCTTATCCTAGAGTAGCTTAGCTTAGAGTAGAGTAGAGTAGGGTAGAGTAGAGTAGGGTAGCTTAGCTTAGCTTAGTTTAGCTTATAGCTTAGCTGAGAGTAGAGTAGAGTAGAGTAGAGTAGAGTAGAGTAGAGTAGAGTAGAGTAGAGTAGAGTAGAGTAGAGTAGAGTAGACGAGAGTAGAGTAGAGTAGAGTAGAGTAGAGTAGAGTAGAGTAGAGTAGAGTAGAGTAGAGTAGTAAGGTGGAGTGGAGTGGAGTGGAGTGGAGTGGAGTGGAGTGGAGTGGAGTGGAGTGGAGTGGAGTGGAGTGGAGTGGAGTGGAGTGGAGTGGAGTGGAGTGGAGTGGAGTGGAGTGGAGTGGAGTGGAGTCGCTCAGCTCAGCTCAGCTCAAATCCTGACTACGGGTGCTGTCTGTACGGAGTCTGTACATTCACCATGTATCTGTGTGGGTTTTCTCCGAAATCTTTGGTTTCCTCCCACAACTCCAAATAAGTAGAGGTTTGCAGGTTAATTGGCTTGGTATAATTGTAATATTGTCCCACCAACCAGCGATCCCCGCACATTAACACTATCCTACACACACTGGGGACAATTTACACTTATACCAAGCCAATTAACCTACAAACCTGTATGTCTTTGGAGAATGGGAAGCAACCGAAGATCTCGGAGAAAACCCATGCATGTCTTTGGGAGAATGTGCAAAGTCCGTACAGACAGCACCCGTAGTCGTGATCGAACCCGGGTCTCTGGCGCTGCAAGCGCTGTCAGGCAGCAACTCTACTGCTGCGCCACCGTGCTGCCCCTAGAAATACACACAACACTCTAAAGGAAGCCTTATCCAAAGTTTCATTAAGAATTTCTGACTTCCTAACTCTTGTGTGGAATGCCCTGACCGATGATAGCAAGCGCATCATAAGCCCTCTTCACCTCTCTCTGCGGGCCATGGATTTGGACACCACGATCCCACTGTCCAACAATGCTGTCAAGCCTAATTATCTTACCCAGTAAAACATATTCACAATTAAATTGATCAATATTTCATTGATCTATTATTTTACTGATGTGGTACAGCTTTCCCAGAAGTTAACTACAGTTTTTTTTCCAATGGATGTATTGGATTTACACAAATCTGCACCTTAAAAAAATAATGTTTGGTGTCCTACTTGTATGATGCCACTAGCTTCTAGACTAAAAAACAAATGGCATAGAAAACAGACAAGGCCAGAAGGGTTTACAATGCAATGTGTGAATTCAGTCGTTGCTTGATAACTGTGATGATAAGCAATTTCTGGGAAGCTTTCAAGAAGCAGACAATGACACTGCCCCAGTTAGATCAACCATCCAGTTGGATCTGACCTTAACAAGACCAGGAAAACACATTATAGGTCCTGCACAAACTGGGATAATTCTGCAACTTTTGCTTTTGCAATGATTAGAAGGGTGCCATGGTGACGTAGTGGGTATCATATCATATCATATATATACAGCCGGAAACAGGCCTTTTCGGCCCTCCATGTCCGTGCCGCCCAGTGATCCCCGTACATTAACACTATCCTACACCCACTAGGGACAATTTTTACATTTACCCAGCCAATTAACCTACATACCTGTACGTCTTTGGAGTGTGGGAGGAAACCGAAGATCTCGGAGAAAACCCACGCAGGTCATGGGGAGAACGTACAAACTCCTTACAGTGCAGCACCCGTAGTCAGGATCGAACCTGAGTCTCAGGCGCTGCATTCGCTGTAAAGCAGCAACTCTACCGCTGCGCTACCGTGCCGCCCATCCCCAGAGCTGCTGCCTCCCATCCCCGGAGACTCGGGTTCGATCCCGACCTTAGATGTTGCTAGTGTGACCGCGTGGGTTTCCTTTGGGTGTTCCGGTTTCCTCCCACATCCTAAAGACATGCAGGTTTATAGATTAGTTGGCCTCTGTAAATTCCCCCTATTATGTAGGGAGCGGACGCGAAAGTGGGATAACATAGAACTAGTGCGAACGAGCGATAAGTTCATAAATTCATAAGTGATAGGAGCAGAATTAGGCCATTCGGCCCATCAAGTCTACTCCACCATTCAATCATGGCTGATCTATCTTTCCCTCTCAACCCCATTCTCCTGCCTTCTCACCATAACCCGTGACACCTGTACTAATCAAGAATCGATCTATCTCTGCCTTAAATATATCCACTGACTTTGCCTCCACAGCCTTCTGTGGCAACGAATTCCACAGATTCACCACCCTCCGACTAAAGAAATTCCTCCTCACCTCCTTCCTAAAGGAACGTTCTTTATTTCTGAGGCTACGACCTCTGGTTATTTAATGCTTATTTAATGCTTTTATTGTTGGACTGTGGGTGACTGAATTTCGTCCAAATTGGATGACAAATAAAGCTATCTTGAATCTTGAATCTTGAATCTTGGTCCTAGACTCTCCCATTAGTGGAAACATCCTCTCTACGTCCACTATATCCAGGCCTTTCCCTAATTCAGGAAGCCTCAATGATGTTGCCCTAAGGAGGTTGGTGTTGACTTGGTGGGCCGAAGGGCCTGTTTCCATGCAGTATCTCCAAATGAATGATAGGCAATAGACAATAGGTGCAGGAGTAGGCCATTTGGCCCTTTGGGCCAGCACCGCCATTCAATGTGATCATGGCTGATCATTCTCAATCAGTACCCCGTTCCTGCCTTCTCCCCATACCCCTGACTCTGCTATCCTTAAGAGCTCTATCTAGCTCTCTCTTGAATGTATCCAGAGAATTGGCCTCCACTGCCCTCTGAGGCAGAGAATTCCACAGATTCACAACTCTCTGACTGAAAAGGTTTTTCCTCATCTCTGTTCTAAATGGCCTACCCCTTATTCTTAAACTGTGGCCCCTGGACTTCATCCTTCCATGCAGTATCTCCAAACAAATGATCTTCATCCTTCGCCTTGTGTTAGGTTAACATGATCGATGATTTTTCCAACAGAAATCAGTAGACGCAGATGCAAAGTACTTCAGTTCTCGAAAAGTGGAAAGGCGCTGGAAATACCGATCAGGCCAGCAGTGCCTATGTGGAGTCTATCCTGCAGCGAATTAATAACATTTCCTGGTGCTGGTAAGTTACATTTCTGCATGTGCCCCTGGTCTTCTTTGAAAAGGCTTCAGGGACAATGATGTATTAACGAAAAAATCTACAGACATAGAGAAAGCAGATTATCCAGCAATGAATTAATTATGGACAGAGACAGGAACTACACATGAATTATTTTTCTGATATTCCTAATTAGTCTCCGAAGATGAGACAGTTTTGTCTTCTCTCATGCAGCTTATTACAAATTGAGAGTACTTGTGATGAAGAGGTGGCAAGTAATTTCAAAGCTGGAAACATAGCAGCAAGAAGGTAGACACAAAAGTCTGGAGTAACTCAGCGGGTCAGGCGGCATCTCTGGAGAAAAGGAACAGGTGATGTTTCATGAAATGCTTTGAGAGGCTAGTCAAGAAGCACATCTGCGCCCTCCTTCCTCGCAACATGGACCCACTACAGTTCGCATACCGTCCGAACAGGTCCATGGATGATGCGGTCTCCCAGGTTCTGCACACCGCTCTCTCTCGTCTGGACAGCACGAAGGGGGGCTATGTGAGGATGCTGTTCATTGACTTTAGTTCAGCATTCAACACAATAGTCCCCAGCAGACTGGTTGAGAAGCTGCTGGAACTGGGGCTTAGCACCCCTCTGTGTGCCTGGGTCCTGGACTGTCTCACTGCCAGGCCCCAAGTGGTCAGGATGGGGGAACACACATCTAGCTCCCTCACCCTGAACATAGGATCCCCCCAGGGCTGCGTCCTTAGCCCCCTACTGTACTCCCTGTACACACATGACTGTGGGGCCAGGTTCAGCTCAAACTCCATCATCAAGTTTGCTGATGACACTGTGGTGGTGGGCCGGATCTCCAACAACGATGAGAAGGCCTACCGGGAGGAGGTGGCTGATCTGGCACTCTGGTGTCAGGACAATAGCCTCCTCTTGAATGTCACTAAAACAAAGGAGCTGATTGTGGACTTCAGAAGGGCTAAACATCCAAGGACGTACATGCCACTGGAGATAAATGGGTCTACTGTGGACAGGGTGAGCAGTTTTAAATACTTGGGAGTCCGCATCACAGAGGATCTGACGTGGGCAACGCACATTGCCGCACTGGTGGGTAAGGCTAAGCAGCGCCTTTACCACCTTAGACAATTGAGGAAATTCAGAGTGTCTCTGAGGATCCTTCATTGCTTCTACTCTGGGGCTGTAGAGAGCATCGTGTCCGGCAACATCACAGTCTGGTTGGGGAACAGCTCTGCCCAGGACAGGATGGCCCTGCAGAGAGTAGTGCGTTCGGCAGAACGCACCATGGGAACTACACTCACCCCTCTGCAGGACCTATACATCAGGAGGTGTAGATCCAGAGCAAGCAAGATTATGAGGGACCCCTGCCACCCCAGTAACGGACTGTTCCAGATGCTACGGTCAGGCAAACGCCTCCGCTGTCACGCTGTGAAAACGGAGAGGATGAGACGGAGTTTCTTCCCGCAGGCCATCAGGACTGTCAACTTTTATAACCCCAGAGACTAATTTTTTGTCGACACTAATAGTAACTTATTAACTTTATTTATATGCTGTAACTGTAATTCTTTTTTGTGCACAACCCGCAGGCATTGCCACTTTCATTTCACTGCACATCGTGTATGTGTATGTGACAAATAAATTTGACTTGACTTGAGGTCGAGACCTTTCTTCAGACTAAGAGTCAGGGGAAAGAGAAACAGATATAGAAGGTAAATAGGACAAATGAGTGAAATATATGCAAAAAGCAATGATGATCATGGAAAGGTGGAGTCCACAATGGTCCAGTGTTGGCTGCAGGGTAGGTTTAGTATGGAGATGCAGTGCAGAAACAGGCCCTTCGCCCACTGGGTCCATGCCGACCAGCGATCCTCGCATATTAACACCATCCTACGCACACTAGGGACAATTTAAATTTATATCAAGCCAATTTACCTACATACCTGTACGTCTTTGGAGTGTGTGAGGAAACCGAAGATCCCGGAGAAAACCCATGCAGGTCACGGGGAGAACGTACAAACTCCGTACAGCACCCGTAGTCAGGATTGAACCCTGGTATCTGGTGCTACAAGCGCTGTAAGGCAGCAACTCTACCGCTGCGCCACCGTGCCGCTCTTCTATATTAAACAGACAGTGAAAGTCAACAGGACAACAGTGAAACTAGCTATCAACTACCCCACTGCCAACAATGGACCATTGTGGGCTCCACCTTTCCTTGATCATTTTTTGCATATCTTTCATTCATTTGTTTTAGCCCTGTGGCCTCCTGTGAGCAGAGTACAACTCCTTTACCTTCCACCTCTTAGGGCTAACGGGAATTTAGAATGCGCAGCCATTTCCCCGCCATTAGCCTGGATTACGTGTATAGATTTCTCTCCAGAATGTGTGACTATAAATAGGCCAATAGTTTTATCAGCCACATCCACTATTAAAGTACTTAAGTTGCTAAATTAAATATAGGTTGCGCTGATTAGAGATTCACTCCTTTAAAACCAAATAATTAACCACGATCACAACAAATAGCACACAAAAGATGCAACGTGCATATAGTATGCAAACAAAGATCTTAAAAAGAGAACAGGGAAATCCTTCAATTGTCATGTTGTGCGATGATTAAATAAAGATTGAGGTTCTCTGATGACTGGCAGAGTAGACTCGACGGGCTGAATGGATTAAATCTGCTCCTGGATCTTATGATTCCTCCATCAATAAATACCTCCATGATTTAGTTTAGTTTTTGGTTTAGAGATACAGTGTGGAAACTGGCCCTTCGGCCCACCGAGTCCGCACCGACCAGCGATCCCCGCACATTAACACTATCTTACACACACTAGGGACAATTTACGCTTATTACCAAGCCAATTAACCGACTAACCTGTACGTTTTTGGAGTGTGGGAGGAAACCGAAGATCTCGGAGAAAACCCACGCAGGTCACGGGGAGAACCTACAAACTCCGTACAGACAGGACCCGTAGTTGGGATCAAACCCGGGTCTCTGGCGCTGAAAGGCAGCAACTCTACCGCTGCGCCACCGTGCTAAATTAACATTTTATTTTTCCATTAAATTAAAACTCAGCTAATTTCAATTCATTTATGGAGGAATGCTCAGAACCCTAGTTCAGACATTAAACTTGATCCAAGTCCTATATGATGCTACAAACTGGAGATGCAGTCATCCCCAAATATATTAACAAGGACCTGATTGGATCAAGGAGACCAATTCATGAATTGCAGATATTTTGACAAAACTAGAACAATATTTGAGAAAAGTGAAAATGTATAGGCACTAAAACTAGTCGGATATTCAGATCTGTATTTCGGGTTCAACTGGCTACGACAAAATAACAAAATGGAGGACCTACCTGTTCGGGGAAACTACACCGACAAACAGTTAAGAATTTTGACCTAGCAACGGGAAATAATGAAAACACAAGGAACTACAATTGCTGAAACCTTGAGCAGAACACAAAGCACTGGAGGAACTCAGTAGATCAGTCGGTATCTGTGGAGAGAACAGACAGACGACATTTTGGGTCGGGTCCCTTCTTCATACCGATTATAGTAGGGGGAAGAAGGGTGGAAAAGAGAGGGCTACACCTTCTCTCCAGTGCTCTCCCAGCTCTGGTGGACACCCATTTCTCCAACTTTCTCCTACATACACACACACACACACACACACACATACACATGCACAAACACTACATAATTACACACACACACATGCACAAACACTACATAATCACACACACACACACACACACACACACATGCACAAACACTACATAATCACACACAAACATAATCACACACACACACACACATGCACAAACACTACATAATCACACACACAAATGCACACACACAAACGCACACGCACATGCACACACAAACATAATCACACACATACACACAAATGCACGCACACGCAAACACTACATAACCACCATGCACACACACGTACGTACACACTCACACGCACAAATGCACACTCATGCACGCAAACACACACACAGTGCTATAATCTCCTTTAACCGAGAGATAATATCTCTAACTGGATAGCTTCCTTGGCCTGTATCCTATGATTCATAAAAGGAAGCAGGCTTCCATGTGATGTTCACAGCCTACAGAGTGGACTGGTGAATAACCATCCAGCTTGCAAGGACATTCATTTATTAATAGCACCTCCGATAGAAGCCAATAGTTCTAACCTGAATATATTTAAAAACCTTGCATAAATTTTGATGCATTCAACATATTAAATAGTTCTGAAGCCAGTTACTCAATAAAATAATTGAAATGTTAATGGCTGTGAGTATTCTCCCTGGTGTCATGCAGGTCGTAGCTCCATTGCTTTCCAAAGCAGATTTAATTTCTTGTGTATGAATAATGAAAGTGTGACCTACAGTGATACAGAAGACTAGTTTTTAAAGTCAATGATCTCCCCCGGGCTTTAGGCAGCAATTTTGCACAGGGCAGCCATTTCAAATAATGGAGGTTATTAGACCACCTGGCAGCACAGAAGGTACATCGCACGTCTCCCGCTAGCCTGTGTAGGTCCCCCTGCCACCCTCCTCTGGCTGTGTAGGAAGGAACTGCAGGTGCTGGTTTACACCAAAGACAGACACAAAATGCTGGAGTAACTCAGCTTGCAGCATCTCTGGAAAGAAGGAACGGGTGACGATTCGGGTCGAGACAAAAGAATGGTCTCGACTCGAAATGTCACCGATTCCTTCTATCCAGAGATACTGGTGTGCCATTCAGTAGTCTGATGACAGTGTGGAAGAAGCTGTTCCTAAATCTGACAGTGGAGGAAGGAACTGCAGATGCAGGTTTACACTGAAGATAGACACAAAATGCTTGAGTAACTCAGCGGGACAGGCGGCATCTCTGGAGAGAAGGAATGGGTCGAGACGTTTCGGGTCGAGATCCTTCTTCAGATCGAGCGAGAGGGGATAGGGAGATACACAGATAAGGAGGTGTAAGAGCTCAAAAGAGATGCAGATCAAGGAAAATGTAAATGTTGTCACCTTCTCCTGGCTAACAATGGTCAATTTTACATTTTCCATGATCTTACCTTCCATAGTAGCCAATCGTGCAGAACCTCAACAAAAGCCTTGCTGAATTCCACATGGACAACCTTTTTCATTCCTTTATAAACAAAAGAGCAAAGTTAGCTACTCTCCAGTCCTCCAGGACCTTACCTGCGGCTAAAGAAGATGCAGAGATCTTCACCAAACCTCCTACAATCTCATCTTTTACTTCTCTTAACAACCTGGGATTGATCCATGTTCATAAGATCCAGGATCAGAATTAGGCCATTATCATCATATCATATCATATCATATATACAGCCGGAAACAGGCCTTTTCGGCCCTCCAAGTCCGTGCCGCCCAGTGATCCCCGTACATTAACACTATCCTACACCCACTAGGGACAATTTTTTTACATTTACCCAGCCAATTAACCTACATACCTGTACGTCTTTGGAGATCTATCTTTCCCTCTCAACCCCATTCTCCTGACTTCTCCCCATAACCCCTGATACTCATACTAATCAAGAATCTGGAGTAACTCAGCGGGACAGGCAGCATCTCTGGAGAGAAGGAATGGGTGATGTTTCGGGTCAAGAACCTTCTTCAGACCCGACGTCGCCCATTCCTTCTCTCCAGAGATGCTGCCTGTCCCGCTGAGTTACTCCAGCTTTTTGTGTCCATCTTTGGTTTAAACCAGCATCTGCAGTTCCTTCTTACACTAATCAAGAATCTATCTATCGCTGCCTTAAAAATATCCATTGACTTGGCCTCCACAGCCTTCTGTGGCAAAGAATTCCACAGATTCACCACCATAAATCTTGGGGATTTATCTATCTTGATGGTCTTCAAGAGCACCTCTTTCTCAATTTTAAACTTGTCCCTAGGAATCAGGGATGTCTTGCTTTCACGGCTGTGGTTGGGAGGTGGGTTGTAGGGCCAGTGGGGGCTTTCAGAAGGTTTTTCCACAGAAGGGGCAGGAGGTGGAATAAGAACAACCGACAGCTAGTCACCATCTTATCGGAGAAGGGAATGTCCACAACTAAATCGGCGAGTTGGAGATGTGATATTTACCTGCCAAAGGAAATACAGTTTAAAGGTTCATTAAAAAGGTTCATCCAAGTAAAGATAAAAAATAATTAAACCTGGATGTTACATTGTTGTAAGGTTAATGAACCAAAGTGCTTTGCATGAGTATATTTATGTGCCACATCGCTCACTCGTGCACTGCATTCTACATAAAGGGATGGCATTATATTACTCAACTGTGCACAGAAGAGTAAAGAATAAACAGGTTGTTAAGCTGCTGATCTGAGTCAGGAAGGCTACTTAACTCACAGTGTTCTGGAGAACAAAACAAATATAACGCGTATTTGTGTACCGTTTTGGTCTCCTAATCTGAGGAAAGACATTCTAGCCTTAGAGGGAGTACAGAGAAGGTTCACCAGATTGATCCCTGGGATGGCAGGACTTTCATATGAAGAAAGACTGGATAGACTGGGCTTATACTCGCTGGAATTTAGAAGACTGAGGGGGGATCTTATTGAAACATGTAAAATTCTTAAGGGGTTGGAGAGGCTAGATGCGGGAAGATTGTTCCCGATGTTGGGGAAGTCCAGAACCAGGGGTCACAGCTTAAGGATAAGGGGGAAGTCTTTTAGGACCGAGATGAGAAAACATTTCTTCACACAGAGTGGTGAGTCTGTGGAATTCTCTGCCACAGAAGGTAGTTGAGGCCAGTTCATTGGCCAAATTTAAGAGGGAGTTTGATGTGACCCTTGTGGCTAAAGGGATCAGGGGGTATGGAGAGAAGGCAGGTACAGGATACTGAGCTGGATGATCAGCCATGATCATATTGAATGGCGGTGCAGGCTCGAAGGGCCGTATAGCCTCCTCCTGCACCTATTTTCTATGTTTCTATGTAAGAAGGAACTGCAGATGCTGGTTTACATTGAAGATAGGCACAAGATTCTGGAGTAACCCAGCGTGATAGGCAGCCTTAGTCAGCGGAGTGGGAGACACAAAGAAATGGAAGGATAAGGTGTGAAAATGAGACATCAAAGGGGACATAGATCAGGGAAAATGTAGAATAGATCATTGTTAGCTAGGGGAAGGTGACAACGAAGCACGCAAAGATAAAAAAATAATCAAGGGGACAGTCAGACTGGTCGGAGAACTAGGATGAGGGTGGGATGGAGAGAGGGGGAAAGTAATGGGTTACTAAAGCAAAGGTAACCCTTGCTTTTCCTCTCCCTCCATCCATCCCCCACCCTAGTTCTCTGACCAGTCTGACTGTGCCCATGATTAAACAAAATGTAATGCCTGCACTCTCTCACCATCCCCACCCAAACATGAACTGGAAAGTTTCTTGAGCTTGGATAGTTCTACATAGAATTGTAGAAAACATAGAAACAGAAAATAGGTGCAGGGGGAGGCCATTTGGCCCTTTGAGCCAGCACTGCCATTCATTGTCATCATGGCTAATCATCCACAATCATGCCTTCTCCCTATATCCCTTGATTCCGCTAGCCCCTAAAGCTCTATCTAATTCTTTTTTAAATTCATCCAGTGAATTGGCCTCCACTGCCTTCTGTGGCGGAGAATTCCACAAATTCACAACTCTCTGGGTGAAACAGTTTTTTCTCATCGCAGTTTTAAATGGCCTCCCCTTTATTCTTAGACTGTGGCCCCTGGTTCTGGACTCCCCCAACATTGGGAACATTTTTCCTGCATCTAGCTTGTTCAGTCCTTTTATAATTTTATACGTTTCTATAAGATCCCCTCTCATCCTTCTAAACTCCAGTGAATACAAGCCTAGTCTTTCCGGGGATTAACCTCGTGACCCCTCACGACGGTCCCCCCCACACCGGGTCCCCCCACGCCGGGTCCCCCCACGCCGGGTCCCCCCACGCCGGGTCCCCCCACGCCGGGTCCCCCCACGCCGGGTCCTCCTTTGTTCCTTCCCCCAGCAGTGGCCACGTGTCCTCACTTCCACGTGTCCGCCCTCCTCCGTCGGTCGGCGCCATCATCGACCGCCACACGGACCTTTCCACTGTCGCCACCGGGCCCTGTCCAGACGCCTCCGTGGCGCCGACCCAGGCCCCAGCTGCCGGCTCCGCCAACCCAGGCACCGATGGGTGTGGGCTCCGAGAACTCACGAAGCTGCACCTCCGGAAGAGAATGGAGGGATATTTGTTATCTGTAGGTAGATGAGTGATGGTCTTGTCATTCTGTTCAGCATAGACATTGTGGGCCAAATCGCTTGTCCTTGTGCCGTGATGTTCAATGTTCTACATTTGTTTGGCCATCTTTTAGGCCCCCAATATTTGCTTCTGGTCAAGCCTGGGAGGGAGTTCTGAGAGTGTATGGAATGTAACTATCTTCTGATGCATGCTAGGTATTAGTCTGCTTGTTTGTCAATGGCAAATTCAATCCATTTGGATCCCACAAATTCCAAATATGCTTCTCGAAACCTGACTTGCTTCCACTTATTCACGCTGAGAATTTTATCACCTGTATAATTTGGAATCATGCAATCAGAACCTTCACAAATGAACTTGACACTTCACATTGCCCTTGAGTCAGGTTCATCAGCTCATAAGTTATAGGAGCAGATTTAGGCTGTTCAACCCATCTTGTTTACTCCACCATTCAATCATGGCTGATCTATCTTCCCCTCTCAACCCCATTCTCCTGCCTTCTTCCCCATCACCTTTGACACCCTTACTAATCAAGAATCTGACAATCTCCAGTTTAAAACTACCCAATGACTTGGCCTCCACAGCCGTCTGTGGCAATAAATTTCTCAGATTCACCACCCTCTGATGAAAGAAATTCCTCCTCATTTCCTTTCTAAAGGTACGTCATTTTATTCTGAGGATCTGCCCTCGGGTCCTAGAATCTCTCACTAGTGGAAACATCCTCTCCACATCCTCTCCACATCCTCTCTATCCAGATCCGTTCAATATTTTGGTTGTTTTCAATGAGTTCCCACCTCATCCTCAAGTTGAAATTCTGGCCGTTAACTTTGACATTCCAGTTTTCTGAGGGGTCAGCTTTCTAGATAGTAGTCCAGCTGTGGGAACGGCTGCGACTCGTCTCCGGAGGCTCCGGCGTGGGCCGCGTGGACGTCGGAAGCCCGCAGGCCCCTGGATGGGGGCCGACATCGGGAGCTCCGGCAGCGGCAGAGGCAGCGTGTTCGCCCGCCCCGAATCGCGGGGCTTGGGTCGGCCCACCGTGGACCTTTCACCGTCCGGCGCGGCCTGGAATAGGCCATGGACCTTTCACCGTCCAGCGGGGGCTTCAATGTCGGGAGCCCTGACCGCCCCGACGTGGCAACTCCAACAGCCTGACCGCGGAACAAGACGGCAGGGAAGAGAAAAAGACATTCTGGCCTTCCATCACAGTGAGGAGGGACTGGAGGAGACTCACTGTGATGGATGTTTCTTTTTGTTTGGTGTTAGTTGTGATTGTATGTGTTATTGCATTTTTATTGATTAATCTTATTGGTCTTATTGTTCAACTGCGGGTAATGTTTCATTTCACTACACATTTATGTGTATGTGACAAATAAACGACTATTGACTATTGACAAACAACTGATGGTTTTATATCATTTAGTTACCATGATACCTGTCTGACTGAAACAATGATTGGAAGCATTTTGAAGAAATGTGTCCTTATTATAAGGGCAGCACGGTGGCGCAGCGGTAGAGTTGCTGCCTTACAGCGCATGCAGCACCGGAGACCCTGGTTCGATCCCGACTACGGGTGCTGTCTGTATGGAGTTTGTACGTTCTCCCTGTGACCGCTTGGGTTTTCTTCGAGATCTTCAGTTTCCTCCCACACTCCAAAGACGTTCAGGTTTGTAGGATAATTGGCTTGGTGTAAGTGTAAGATTGTCCCTGGTGTGTGTAGGATCGTGTTAATGTGGGGGGGGGGGGGGCTGCTAATCCTTGGTGGGCCGTAGGACCCGTTCCCGTGCTGTTTCTCTGAACTAAACTAAACTAAAACTAATGGAAGTCTGTACAATGTGGTAGTTGTACCATTTATGGATGATCGTTAGTGCCCAAGACCTTTGCGATTGTAATGTCTCATTAAGTGTCAGGTTGGAGGTCACCTAAGTCGGGTGGATGGCATGTTCGTAATGGGAATGAGTGATTTTTGCAGCTTCCAAATAGATTTTAAGAAGAGTATTCGGCAGAAAACCATTAGTGCGTGGTCACAGTTGAGATAACTTACACGTTCAGTCATTCAGCAGGCAATTACTTCCAGAACAGTGTGCGAGTTGCTTTTTTTTAGATCCATCAATGTCTTGATGTTTACGATAATGGGAAAAAAATGTATAGAACCTGTACATATTCCACTCCTTCCATGTCCTCAAAAGGGATTCATTCACACCTAATAAAGTGCTCTAACCTGAACTGTGGTCAATCTTGCAATTTGCCAGCAGGAAGATCGCTACAAACTAGAGTGGGATGTAAAGCAGATAATCTCCGTCACTGAGGTCCATCATTTGGGTTTAGTTTAATTTAGTTTAGAGCGGAAACAGGCCCTTCGGCCCACCGAGTCCGTACCAGCGATCCACGCATACTAGCACTCCCCTACACACACTAGGAACAATTTACACTTACACCAAACCAATTAACCTACAAAGTCTGGTATTTATTCACAAAATGCTGGAGTAACTCAGCAGGTCAGGCAGCATCTCAGGAGAGAAGGAATGGGTGATGTCACCCATTCCTTCTCTCCTGAGATGCTGCCTGAGCTGCTGAGTTACTCCAGCATTTTGTGAATAAATACCTTCGATTTATACCAGCATCTGCAGTTATTTTCTTATACAACCTACAAACCTGTACGTCTTTGGAGTGTGGGTGGAAACCGAAGATCTCGGGGAAAACCCACGCAGGTCACAGGGAAAAGTCCGTACACACAAACTCCGTACACACAGCACCCGTGGTCAGGATCGAACCCGGGTCTCTGGCACTGCAAGCGCTGCAAGGCAGCAATTCTACCGCTGCGCCACCGTGGTCGCCCTTAGGGGCGGCGGGACAAATGTTTGCCAAGCTCCCGAGAACCGTTCTGTTCTTGTTCAAATGGAAGCTTTTACTTAGGCCTGAAAGGGCAGGCAAGATTTTGATTTAAAACCTCATCTAAATGATTATATCCCCGGTGGTGTAGCACTAACTCAAGGTTGTATTAGACTATTAATCTCAATGATCTGAAGTCTCTGGAGGAGAAAGTTGAACCCACTTCAGGTTGACTCAAAAGCAAGTGTTACCACTGTCCCAAGGCTTATTCTTGTGAAACTAATGGAACTTTAATTGTGTCATATTGAAGTTAAGCAGAACATTATATTGGCATTTACATTTTGCTCGTAATTTCATCTTTGACATGGTGCCTATTTTATTCCAATTGCCTCAGACAAATTACCTTTGAAGTTAATCATCATGATAATGTTGGAAAAAATACGAAGTCGATTTGTACACAGTAATATCCCGCTAGCACAATGTGTATGATCAGTGTAGTTGGTGTAGTGCTGTATTTTCCATGGTGACGCTAAGCACTTATTTTTGGCTTAAGTCTAGGTTTATTATTGACACATGGACCGAGGTACAGTGAAGAGCTTTGTATTGCATGCTATCCGAACAGATGAAAAGTACCATACATAAATACAATCAAGTCAAACACAAGTATAATAGATCGAGCAAAGGGAAGAAACAGAGTACAGATATCATTGTAGCACATTGTCGCGCATCATAGAGTCATGAGTGATACAGCGTGGAAACAGGCCCTTCGGCCCAACATGTCCACACCGCCCAACATGTCCCGGCTACACTGGTCCCACCTGCCCGCATTTGGTCCATATCCCTCCAAACCTGCCCTATCCATGTACCTGTCTAACTGCTTCTTAAAAGTTGAGATTGCCCCAGCCTCAACTACCTCCTCTGGCAGCTTGTTCCACACACATACCACACTCTGTGTGAAAAAGTTACCCTTCAGATTCCTATTAAATCCTTTCCCTTTCACCTTCCTCCAGTCCTTGATTCACCTACTCTGTGCATCTACCCGATCTATTCCTCTCATGATTTTATGCACCTCGATAAGATCACCCCTCATCCTCCTGCGCTCCAAGGAATAGAGTCCCAGCCTACTCAACCTCTGCCTATAGCTCAGACCCTCTGGTCCTGGCAACATCCTCAATCTTCTTAACATAGAAACATAGAAACATAAAAAATAGATGCAGGAGGAGGCCATTTGGCCCTTCGAGCCAGCACCGCCATTCATTGTGATCATGGCTGATCATCCACAATCAGTAACCCGTGCCTGCCTTCTCCCCATAACCCTTGATTCCACTAGCCTCTAGAGCTCTATCTACCTCTCTCTTATATCTGGCCAGTGATTTGGCCTACTCTGTACCCTGCTGTACAACTCTCCCAGAGATCTACCATTCACTGTATGGGTCCTGCCCATGTTAGACTTCCCAAAATGCAACACCTCTCATTTCTCTGTTTCCATCAACCATTCCTCAGCCCACCTGTCCAATTGATCGCGATCCTGCTGCAATCTTTCACAACCATCTTCACTATCTGCAAAACCACCCACTTTTGTATCATCTTTATTTTACCAGCTAATCTTGCCTATCAGTTCTATAAAGTACAATGCCCTCAGTGAGGTAGAGGTGAATCGAACAGCACCCTAGCTTATGGAAGGACTTTTCGGAATACTGATAACCGAGGGGAAGAATTTGGTCCTGAGTCAGGTGGTGCACGTTTCAATCTTAGGCACCTTCTGCCAAATGCAAGCTGGGATAAGAAGGCAGGATGTCTTCAATGAAGTTTGTACAGGTTTCACTGTCTTCCTGTTGAGTTTCACTGTCTGCATAACTTGTTATCACCTATCCCACAACCTATCAGTTGTTTGGCCCCACTTTTCCTTGATCAACATCACTTTTTGCATATCTTTCATTCATTTGTTCATTCATTCATACCTTTCATTCTTTCATTCATTCATTCATTCATTCATTCATTCATTCATTCATTCATACCACGTCTCCCCTCAATCTCCGATGGTCCAGAAAAGACAATCCAAGTCCGTCCAACCTCTTCTGTAACTAATACCCTCTAGTCCAGGCATTGTTCTAGTAAGACCCCTCTACACTCTTTCCACTGCCTCCACATCCTTCCTCTAATGAGATGGCCAGAACAGCATGTATACCCTAAATATGGAAACCCAAAGTCTTATAAAGTGCATCATGACCTCTTGACTCTTCTACTTCAACCGATGAAGGCAAACATACCACACGCCTTCTTTACCACTCTACCTACTTCTGTTGCCACTTTCAATGAGCTATGGGCTTGCACCCCAAGATCCCTCTGCACATCAATGCTATTCAGGGCCTTGCCATTAACTGTATATTTTCCCCTTACATTCGACCTCCCAGAGTGCAGCACATTGTCTAATTGCCTCATTTTTCTAATTGTTTTCTAAAAGACAGGCCATTGAAACCGCGATACACTTCTTTTTTAGTTCAGTTTAGTTTATTGTCACGTGTACCGAGGTATACTGAAAAGCTTTTGTTGCCTGCTAACCAGCCAGTGGAAAGACAATGCATGATTACAATTGAGCCACTTACAGTGTATTGACACATGAGCAGGGAATAACGTATGTTTTAGAGATACAGGGCGGAAATAGGCCCTTCGGCCCACCGAGTCCGCACCGACCAGCGATCCCAGCATATTAACACTATCCTACACACACTAGGGACAATTTACACCGATTAACTTACTAACCTGTACTTCTTTGGAGTGTGGGAGGAAATTGAAGATCTCAGAGGAAACCCACATGGTCACGGGAAGAACGTACAAACTCCGTGCAGACAGCACCCACCCGTAGTCGGGATTGAACCCGGGTTTCCGGCGCTGCAAGCGCTGTAAGGCAGCAACTTTACTGCTGCGCCACCATGCCACCCTAGTGCAAGGTAAAGCCAGCAAAGTCCAATCAAGGATAGTCCGAGGGTCACCTGTGCGGTAGATAGTAGTCCAGGACTAGTTGTTTAATGGCGACCCGAGCCCCGAGCCTAAATGTAGGCCACGCAATTTATTCCTGCTACCCTTACCTTTTATTAAACCACCAGAGAGAAGGCGGTTTAATAAAAGGTAGGGGTAGCAGGAATAAATTGCGTGGCCTACATTTGCATCCACTTAAGGACATTAATGGAGGAGATTTTCTCAGTAAGCGTTTAAGTTTTTTGTTCATCTCTCAATCAACAAATGCTACCTCAAAGATAACGTCACGTGCAGCGGCTGCTAATTATGGAAGGTTCAGAAGCAGAGTTCACTAAGAGAAGGTAGCCTCAGATGGAGGCCATCTCTGGGGACACAGCACGGTGGAAATGGGTGAGTGAATAATTACTGCAGGTAGAGGCGGAACATATCAACACACACTGTTTTCTCAACACCAGCAAAGCCACTGGAAAATCTAAACATTACTTCTGACAATTCATTTGTGAAACTCTAATGAAATAAAAGAGTCAATTTATAGCCAGAGAAAACTGTGCCGGAACCATTAAAATACATCCCAAAGGACCGCTGGTAGAGAAATATTTCTCAATCATCCTTCCACATGTTACATACGCATGAGCTGGAAACCCGAGTCGATATCATTTAAGCTTGTCTTACCGCACGGTTTATGTGATAACAAGGACATTCAGCATCGCAAGCTCATCCTTCCATTCAATTAGTTTGTGGCTGATCTAAATTTTGCTTGTTTCCCCACCCCCACCCCCGTTCCCTCCATGTTCTCCATACTCTGACAAAATGCTACCACCGTCAGTCTTGAAGAATTAAGTGACCCAGCACGCACGGCCCTTTCAGAGAGCAGTCAAAGCCTCTTGTGGGGAGGGGGGGGGGGGGGGGGAAGGGCTTCTTAATTTCATTCCTCACTAGTTTGGCTACGTTTTCAAAATTTAAATTCTCTTATAGTGCAATTCTACCCACCAAGGGAAATAGTGTTTGCTTACTCCATCAAGTCCCTTTAGGAACCTTGGTTAAGTTCATAAGTTGTAGGAGCAGAATTAGGCCATTCGGCCCATCAAGTCTACTCCGCCATTCAATCATAGATGATCAATCTTTCCCTCTCAACCCCATTCTCCTGCCTTCTCCCCATAACTCCTGACACCCGTACTGGTCAAGAATCTGTCAAACTCCTCCTTAAAAATATCCATTGACTTTGCCTTCACAGCCATCTGTCGCAATGAATTCCATAGATTCACTGCCCTCTGACTAAAGAAATTCCTCCTCATCTACTTTATAAAGGAAGTCCTTTTATTCTGAAGCTTTGGCCTCCGGTTCTGGACTCTCCCACTAGTGGAAACATCTTCTCCACATCCACTCTATCCAAGCCTTTCACTATTCGATAAGTTTCAATGCGGCCCCCCCTCATCCTTCTAAACTGCAGCGAGTCCAGGCCCAGTGCCTTCAAACGTCCATCTTATGCTAAACCAATAGTTTCTGGTATCATTCTCGTAGACCTCCTCTGGACCCTCTCCAACGCCAGCACATCCTGTGGTCTCTCCCGAACAGAGACCCGACCTTTGTTTCTGTGTCGTGTCTCCATTCCCGCTGCGGCCTACCACCGGCCATGCACCTGGAGCTGGCGGCCTCCATCTGGGACCACCTGGGCTCTGGTCCACAGAGCCCGCGGCCCGGACTCACCATCTGCGGCGCTGGCTGCCTTCGGATACTGCGGGAGCTGCTGCGACTCGTCTCCGGAGGCTTCGGCACGGGCCGCGTGGATGTCGGAAGCCCGCAGGCCCCTGGGTGGGGGCCGACATCGGGAGCTCCGGCAGCGGCAGCGGCAGCGGCAGCGGCAGCGGCAGCGGCAGCGGCAGCGGCAGCGGCAGCGGCAGCGGCAGCGGCAGAGGCAGCGTCTTCGCCCGCCCCAAATCGCGGGGCTTGGGTCGGCCCGCCGCGGACCTTTCACTGTCCGGCGCGGCGCTTCAATGTCGGGAGCCCCGACCGCCCCGATGTGGCAACTGCTACAGCCTGACCACGGGAGAAGACGGCAGGGGAAGAGAAAAATACATTCTGGCCTTCCATCACAGAGAGGAGGTGACTGGAGGAGATTCACTGTGATGGATGTTTCTTTTGTTTGGTGTTGGTTTATGACTGTATGTGTTATTGCATATTTTTTATTGATTATTCTTATTGGTCTTATTGTTGAACTGCGGGTAATTTTTCATTTCACTGCATATTTATGTATATGTGACAAATAAATTGATTATTGACTATTGACTATAAGGGGCACGAAACTGCTCACAGTACTCCAAATGTGGTCTGACCAGTGCCTTTTGAAGACTTAGCATTACATCCCTATTTTTGCATTCTCGTCTTCTTGAAATAAATGCTAGCATTGCATTCACCTTCGCTACTACTGATTCGACTTGCAAATTAACCTTTTGGGATTAAATCTTCACCCAACACTCTCAGGTCAAACTGATGCAAGCCAAGAGTAGGGTTATTTAACTGCTGCTGCTCTTGAGTTTATCATTCTTGAGGTGAAGTTGCCCAAACTCAGCATCTAACTGGGATTCTGCAAATAACTGAAGTGTAATGCCTTTGCTCGTGGTTTCAGCTTCCTCGTATTAAGCAATAACATTACCTTGGCCTTCCTGATTTCTTTTTCTGCCTGGTCGTAATACACACAGATAAGAATGCCTTTTTTAAAAGATTTTTTTTAGATTTTAGATTTTTTTAGATTTAGCGATACAGCGTGGAAACAGGCCCTTCGGCCCACCGAGTCCGTGCCGCCCAGCGATTCCCGCACATTAACACTATCCTACACACACTAGGGACAATTTTTACATTTTACCCAGTCAATTAACCTACATACCTGTACGTCTTTGGAGTGTGGGAGGAAACCGAAGATCTCGGAGAAAATCCACGCAGGTCACGGGGAGAACGTACAAACTCCTTACAGTGCAGCGCCCGTAGTCAGGATCGAACCTGAGTCTCCGGCGCTGCATTCGCTGTAAGGCAGCAAATCTACCGCTGCGCCACCGTGCCGCCATGTCTTTTGTCAGAGACGGCGGATTAATGTGCATTCCTCATATCTCTACTGTGTAGGAAGGGATCTTACACAACCAGGTGCTGGTTTACGCCAAAGATAGACACAAAATGTTGGAGTGACTCAGCAGGTCAGGCAGTATCTCTGAAGAAAAGGAATAGATGACGTCTCGGGTCAAGGCCCTACTTCAGACTGAAGGGTCTCGAACCAAAACATCACCCATTCCTTCTCTCCAGAAATGCTGAGCTACTCCTGCTTTTGCTTCCTCATGTCTCTATTCTCAGCCTTCTTACAACAAAACACTGACCCATGTCACGACTGACAAAGAGCCAGCGATCTGAAATATGGTTTCTCTCTCCTCAGATACTGCCTGACCTGTGGAGCATTCACCGTATCTGCAGTATTTTGTTTTTGACTCTAGCGCTCTCATCAGTGCTCCCCTCAAAATAAAAAAAAAGCTACTTGATTTCGGGTTGGCATAGTAGAGTTGCTGCCTTACAACACCAGGTACCCGGGTTTGATCCTAACTATGGGTGCTCTCTGTATGGAGTTTGTACGTTCTCCCTGTGACCATGTAGGTTTGATCCGGGTGCTCTGGTTTCCTCACCCATTTCAAAGACGTGCAGGCTTGTAGGTTAATTGGCTTTTGTAAATTGTCCCTAGTGTGTCAGATGGAACTAATGTTATGGATGGTCATTGGTCGGCACGGACTCGGTGGGCCGAAGGGCCTGATTCAACACTCTATCTCAAAACTAAACTGAACTAAATTAGTCATATGAACGTGATATACCTCTCCCTCGATGTCAGCAAGATAAAGGAGCCAGTTGACTTCAGGAAACAAGGAGGGGTACACAACCCCCATCAGGAACAATGGTACCGTGGAGTAAAAATCACCAACACTTTGTCCTGGACCAAGCACAATGAAACCTCCAACCTCATCTACTGTATCTGCTGTTCCAGGTGTGGACTCCTATATATCAGCAAGACCAAGTGCAGGCTCGGCGATCGATTTGCTGCACACCTCCGCTCAGTCTGCCTAAACCAACCTGATCTCCCGGTTGCTCAACACTTTAACTACCCGTCCCATTCCCACACTGACCTTTCTGTCCTAGGCCTCCTCCACAGTCAGAGTGAGGCCCAGCACAAATTGGAGGAACAGCACCTCATAGAAGGGAAAAGATTTAATAGGAACCTGAAGGGGTAGTTTTTTAACACAAAGGGTGGTGGGTGTATGGAACGAGCTGCTGGAAGAGGGAGTTGAGGCAAGGACTGTCCCAGTCAGCCATCGCAGTGGTGTACACATTCATGCATGCCGCAGATTCCAATCTGGCAATGGGACATAAATAAACAGAAGTGTAAATTAAACTGGGCAGCCTGGTGGCACAGCAGTAGAGTTGCTGCCCTACAGTGCCAGAGACCCGGGTTCGATCCTGACTATGAAAACAGGCCCTTCAACCAACTGAGTCTGCGCCAACCAGCGATCCCCGCACACTTACACTGTCCCACACACATTAGGGACAGTTTACAATTATACCAAGCCAATTAACCTACAAACCTGCAAGTCTCTGGAGATTTTGGAAACCGGAGATCCCGGAGAAACTCCACGCAGGTCATGGGGAGAACGTCCAAACTCCATGCAGACATCACCCGAGGTCAAGATCAAACCCAGACCTCTCCCGCTGCGAGCCAGCAGCTCTACCTGCTGCACCACTGGACTGCCCCGTGGAAGGATAGTATATTAAATACCAGAAAATCAGCTTTAGAAATGGTTTAGTTGAGTTTAGTTTTGAAATACAGCACGAAAACAGGCCATTCGGCACACCGCGTCCACACCAATCAGCAATCCCCGCACATTAGCACTATCCTACACACACTAGGGACAATTTACATTTGTCCCATGCCAATTAACCTACAAATCTGTATGTCTTTAGAGTGTGGGAGGAAACCGAAGATCTAGGAGAAAATCCAAATAGAACAAGGGGAGAACGTGCAAACTTCGTACAGACAGCACCTGTAGCCAAGATCAAACCCGTTTCTCTAGCACTGTGAGGCAGCAACTCTACCGCTGCACCACCGTGCCGCCCTATCGTAAGAATCCATTTGCTGTAAAACTTCACGGATCCCTCAGTGCAATGGAAAAATGCAGGAACTGGGAGAATGCAAAGTTGTCCTGCAATAAGTGGGGTGTGATCAGAATCGGAATGGCCTTTATTGTCATCCAAAAAAAACAAGTCTTTTGGACGAAATTCCGCTACCCAGAGTCCAACAATAAGAGCAATAAAAATAAGCAATAACACACACAATCGCAAACCAACACAAAACAATAAAAAGAAACATCCATCACAGTGAGTCTCCTCCAGTCACCTCCTCACTGTGATGGAAGGCCAGAATGTCTTTTCTCTTCCCCTGCCGTCCTCTCCCGCGGTCAGGCTGTTGAAGTTGCCACGTTCCAGGCCGCGCCGGACGGTGAAAGGTCCGCGGTGGGCCGACCCAAGCCCCGCGATTCGGGGCGAGCGAAGACGCTGCCGCTGCCGGTTATCCCGATGTCGGCCCCCACCCAGGGGCCTGCGAGCTTACTCAGAAACATACTCAAAGTTTAGCGTGTAAGGCAGTGCCCTTTCAGTGGATACAAAATGATGGAGTAATTCAGTATCTCTGGAGAAAATGCATAGTTGAACGTTTCGGGTTGGAAATCTTCCATTCTCAATAGACAATAGACAATAAACAATAGGTGCAGGAGTAGGCCATTCGGCCCTTCGAGCCAGCACCGCCATTCAATGTGATCATGGCTGATCATTCTCAATCAGTACCCCGTTCCTGCCTTCTCCCCATACCCCCTGACTCCGCTACCCTGACTTCTCTCCAGAGATGCTGTCTGACCCGTGGAGTTACGCCAGTATTTTGTGTCTCTATCTCTGGTATGAACCAGCATCTGCAGTTCCTCTTTATTACATTTTGGCTTCAAGCTGGTACTTGTCCACAGTGTATCCCCAAAGTTGGAGTATAGAAGTCAAGCAAGCGAAAGAGCTGTCAAGAAATGAAGAAAGTAAAAGATGAAAAAAAAAGCAAAGTGGATCAGATTTTTTAGTTCAGGCAGAGATCAGGAAACATTCATGTCTCCAGCGGTAGTCCCAAGAGCACGGAAACCTGGAACAAAGCATAAAGCAAAGAATGTTCACATGCTCCTGCAGAAAGGCAGCTTTGTCTCCGAGGCAAAGAGGTTCCCATGGTAAAATGATTTTGAGAAGGTGAATGGTTTCAGTTTTCGTTTTAGAAGGTGGAAACAGGTACTTCGGCCCATCAAGTCTGCACCAACCAGTGATCATCGCACAATTTTATAAATATATATTATTTTTATTGCTTTTTCCGAATAGCATACAAAAACTTTTAGCATAACATTATATAACATAACATAACAAGACACATCAACAACAAGGTCACTTTTGGGCAACTAAAGGCACTTTAAATGTAAAGGAAGTAAGGCACATTTCTGCTGTAGTACATGTTTATATATATAAATGTATATATACACTGCTCCCACCTTGAATAACCTAACCAGACAATAATCACAATGAAAATAAAGACAGTCAGCAATTCACTACAAGGCCTCAGTAAAATCTTCCCCCTCCAGAAATTTCATAAACAAGCCCCAAATCTTTTCAAAAGTGTTGTATTTCCCCGATCCCCGCACAATTAACACTATCCTACACACACTAGGGACAATTTGCATTTATACTAAGCCAATTTACCTACAAACCTGGACGTCTTTGGAGTGTGGATGGAAACCGAAGATCTCGGAAAAAAACCCCACGCAGGTCACGGAGAGAACGTACAAACAGCAGCGTAGTCGGGATCGATCCCGGGTATCTAGCACTGTAAGCGCTGTAAGGCAGCAACTCTACCACTGTGGCACCCTGCCACCTGAATGATACTAACGGATACAGTGTGAGAATGTGCAGCGGGTCACAGTAACTTAATTGACTTCATGACAGGAGCAATTCTCCTCATCCAGTCTGAAAATTAATACTTCCCATTATATCCACATTGTTTCTGCTGCATGCTTTCTTGATCCCTGCATTGCCTCAGTTCATTACCATTATCAGGAGCTGAAGTCTGTGTAAATTGCCCCTAGTGTGTGTGGGATAGCATTAGTGAACGGGGATCGCTGGTCGGCGTGAACTTGATGGGCCAAAGGGCCTGTTTCCGCGCTTATATCTCCAATCTAAATTAAACTTAAGGAGCCTCCAAAGATCCTTCTTTGCACTTGAAAGGATAAATATCAGCTGCAGCCGTGAGAGGAATAATATCCGATGGAAACGATTATTCCATATTTAATTCAGGAGCTAATTTGGCCATTAATGTAGATTTGAAGTATACAGGCAATTGTCTTTTTTGTCTTTGATTGAAGCTGTGCTTAAACTACATGTGTGCTTGTAATAACATATCCTTTTGATTAATAAGTAGCATAGTTCTTGTCATGATAAATCTTGTCATAGAGTCATAGAGTCTCACAGCATGGAAACAGGCCCTTTGGCCCACACCGACCAACAGGTCCCAGCTACACTAGTCCCACCTGCCTGCCTTTGGTCTATATCCCTTCAAACCTGTCCTATCCATATAGCTGTCTAACTGTTTCTTAAACGTTTCAATAGTCCCCGTCTCAACTACCTCCTCTGGCAGCTTGTTCCATACACCCACCACCCTTTGTGTGAAAATGTTACCTCTCAGGTTCCTCTTAAATCTTTTCCCCTTCACCTTGAACCGATGTCCTCTGGTGTTCGATTCACCTGCTCTGGGCAAGAGACTCTGTGCGTCTACCCAATCTATTCCTCTCATGATTTTACACACGTGTTCATTGTGTTCATTTATAAATCTGAACCCTTCCCCTCTAGCTTCACCGCTGTTGGTTTTGCTAAGAGGCAGACAGTTCATTTTCCTCAGTACCATATTGACACTTTGAGCTGACTGCTTCAGGCTGCATTGAATTGGAAATGAGGAAAGTATACTCTGCACTTTATTCACCACATGAAAAACCTTAACCCAATGTAGTAGAAATCTAATCCAGCTCATGTATAAATTAGTAGTCAAACAAATATTTATTTCACCCTTCAATATTCTGACACTGAAATTTCTGATATTGTATTCAGAACTGTAATTCGAGAATTGCATTAAGGGGTGGCACGGTAGAGTTGCTGCCTTACAGCCCAGGGACCCGAGTTCGATCCCGACTATGGGTGCTTGTCTGTACGATGTTTGTACGTCCTCCCGGTAACCTCTGTGGGTTTTCTCAGAGTGCTACAGTTTCCTCCCACACTTCAAAGACGTACCGTTTTGTTTATTAATTGGCTTGATAAAAATTGTAAATTGTCCGCAAGGAGTTTGTACGTTCTCCCCGTGACCCGTGTGGGTTTACTCAAAGACATTCAGTTTCCTCCCACACTCCAAAGACGTACAGGTTTGTAGGTTAATTGGCTTGGTAAAATTGTAAATTGTCACTTGTGTGTGTAGGATAGTGTCAGTGTGTGGGGATCGCTGATGGGTGCGGACTTGGTGGGCCGAAGGGCCTGTTTCCGTACTGCATTTCCAAACTAAACTAAACTAAATATGATGGATAGATATCCTCAGGTACATTTACTAAGAGAAGACTGCAATAGTATTTCTTAGATCTTTATTGTCAATTCCTTATCTAACGGTATGATAAGTACGAGTACCAAAGGGGTGACAATGAGCATCTACCCTGAAGGTTTTGACAAAATAAATCCCCCCAAAATAACAGGTCAATGCTCCAGTCAGAACTTTGTTCAACACGAATTATTGAGAAATTATTTTAAATATTCTTAGTCATTGAATCTATCCCTGCCTTAAAAATATCCACTGACTGCCTCCACAGCCTTCTGTGGCAAAGAATTCCACAGATTCACCACCCTCTGACTAAATAAATTTATCCTCATCTTCATAAAAGAACGTCCTTTAATTCTGAATGGTCAGGCATCATCTCTTTGACTTCTTCCTTACCACTGATGTAAAGCTCACCAGCCAGTTGTTTTCAAGATTATCCCTCCTGTCCTTTTCGAACAAGGGGTCATTAGCTACCCTCCAGTCTTCTGATACCTCACCCATGGCTAACTATGATGCTTAAACTAATGTCAAAGCTCCAGCAATCTCCCCCCTTGCTTCCATTAGCACCCTGCGATAAATCCTGTCAGCCACAGTAACTTTATTCATTTCCACAGATATAAAATCAAATTGGCTGTGAAGGGGTCTCGACCCAAAACGTCACCCATTCCTTCTCTCCAGAGATGCTGCCTGTCCTGCTGAGTTACCCCAGCATTTTGTGTATATCTTCTGTGAAACCTGCTTTGCAGCCGATTCTATGGATTCCCAGCAAATCAAGTCATTAAAATTGGTCCCACGTACTACAGACATAGGAACAGGCTTATCCATCAGAATTTCTAATAAGCAGGGCTATTCATAAGGACAATATTTCACCAGACAGTCAGGCAAGTCCTGCCACTCGATACATGTTTCAAATCAATTCTTAAACAGTTTCTTTAGTCTTATTGATGCAAAATTCCACCATGAGGAACTTACAGATTTTTTTTGTAAGAAAATATTGCAGGGACTGTGATTAGACAGAAATATTTGTTGTTCTAGCACCATTCAATCAATCGATTAATTCAAAATGTTTGATGGTAGAGCCAGACCCGAGAGATTATTGAGCGTGAAAACGAGACACAACTCTCATCGGAGACAGGAAGAGAACTTCTTCAAAATAGGCACAAAATTACCCTGAAGTAACTCAGCAGGACAGGCAGCATCTCTGGAGAGAAGGAATGGGTGACATTTCTGGGTCGAGACCCTTCTTCAGACTCAGTCTTCAGTCTGAAGAAGGGTCTCGACCCGAAACGTCATCCATTCCTTCCATCCAGAGATGATGCCTGTCCCGCTGAGTTACTCCAGCATTTTGTAAATATCTTCGGTTTAAACCAGCGTCTGCAGTTCCTTCTTATGACAATTCTTCAAAGTAGGCTTACCTTGAGGAGATTTCACAGCGGAGCAGGCAAAATGTTTTGGAAGGAACTGCAGATGATGGTTTACATCGAAGATAAACACAAAATGCTGGAGTAACTCAGTGGGACAGGCAAAATCTCTAGGGATAAGGAATGGGTGAAGTTTCAAGTTGACACCCTTCTTCAGAGACCCAAAACATCACCCATTCCTTCTCTCCAGAGATGCTGCCTGTCCCGCTGAGGTACTCCAGCATTTTGTGCCTATCTTTGGTGTCAACCAGCATTCAATAACCTACAATTGTAACTCCTAGAGCTTACTCGCGTTCCAGATTTCCAATCCAGGTATATGTTATGCATCAGCAAAAAGCAAAAAGCCAAATAATTCCTCCACAAAGCACAAGGCAGGTCGTCACTGATTTTTCTGATGTTTCTCACTCTGGGTATTTATTTTGAACTTATCAGAAATAATTGAAGGTTCATGCTGATTTAGAGTCATAGAGTGATACAGCTTGGAAAAAGGCCCTGCGGTCCAACTTACTCATACCGGCTACACGAGTCCCACCTGCCTGCGTTTGGTCCATAACCTTCCAAACATGTCTAACCTATCCATCTTCCTGTCTAACAGTTTCTTAAACGTTGCAATAGTCCCTGTCTCAATTACCTCCTTCAGCAGCTTGTTCCATACACCCATCACCCTTTATGTGAAAATGTTACCCCTCAGATTCCTATTAAGATTTGCAGAAACAGTTTAATGATTTTGCTTTCCGATAAATTCAGAGACCCTCCATTCCTTCCAACAAAACATTTAGACGTTGCAACACATTGACAGGGTGGTGTGGAGAAAATATCCTCCTTGACTTGGATGCCAAGAGTCAAGAGTGGTTAATTATTATGTTTACCGGCAATTCGAAATTTAGGGCAGCACGGTGGTGTAGCGGTAGAGTTGCCGTCTTACTGCGCCAGAGACCCGGGTTCGATCTTGACTACAGGTGCTGTGTGCACAGAGTTTGTACGTTCTCCCATGACCGCATGGACTTTCTCCAAGATCTTCGGTTTCCTCCCACACTCCAAAGATATACAGGTTTGTAGGTTGATTAGCTCGGTATAAATGTAAATTGTCCCGGGTGTGTTAATGTGCAGGGATCACTGGTACGTGTGGACTCGGTGGGCCGAAGGGCCTGTTTCTGCACTGTATCTCTAAACTAACCTGGCGATCACAAGCCCTGAACAATATGTTGGCCAGGCCAGAGAGTCAAGTGTCGAGAGTGTTTTATTGTCATATGTCCAACAAATTTATAAACATGGTACTCATACATAGATAAATAGTCTGAAGAAGGGTCTCAAAGGGTCTCGACCCAAAACGTCGCCCATTCCTTCTCTCCTGAGATGCTGCCTGACCTGCTGAGTTACTCCAGCACTTTGTGAATAAATCGATTTGTACCAGCATCTGCAGTTATTTTCTTACACTAGATAAATAGACAAAGTACTTCTGACATAATACACTGTACATTAAAATGGAACACAGCACATAATGTTTGGAATTCTCTAATTAAGAGATTGATAGCAGTTCAGTCATTAAATAAGCTCAAGAGAGTGGTAGGTTTTTAGATGTTAGGTGATTCACAGGCTATTGAATTAATGCTGACAGATAGTGCTTAGTTATAGGAGCAACCATGATCTTATGAATTGCAGAGAAAACAATGGGTCATCCCCTGGTTCTATTTCTGAAATTTCTTATATTTCCACATTTCTCATCTTACTTTTTTTTTAAACTAGTTTACACATTGAATGTTTGTCTTAAAATGTCCTACAAAACATTGATGATAAAATCGACCAGCCCCTTCAAAAAGCTGGTACAAGCATACATAGTTGGCCACACAGTTTCCTAGCATGTATGATTGATGACATTTGTCAAAGTAACATAAAATAATATAATGGAACATACTTCAGAATGACTCCCTCCTACAGATATGGAACAATGTCATTGAGAGAGATTGAAGACAGACTGTAATTACTCACAATGAGAGCTGACAATTACAATCCACTTAGACACTCTCGCAAGCTTTCAGTTAAGCCAGCCATAAATATAAACACATTTCTGTTGTTTAAATTTAAATCGCTCATCTACAACCATATGTATCCAATTCTTTTTTTTAAAATACGAGCTGATCAAAATCTTCAGCCTCTTCAGAAATGCTCTTACAGATGTTGATGTCAGAAAGCTGTTCAGAGTAATGCAGGAACCTGATAAGGATAGACACAAAGAGTTGGAGTAGGTCAGGGGGTCAGACACCATTCACTGGTGAAAAGGAAGAGGTGACGTTTCGGGTCGAGACCCTTCGACAGAGACCTATGAATGTGTGGAGACCAGAATAAGATGCAGGTGATCCTCATGTTTAGTTTACCTTAGTTTAGTTTAGTTTGGTTCAGTTTAGTTTACTTTAGTTTAAGAAAATAACTGCAGATGCTGGTACAAATCGAAGGTATTTATTCACAAAATGCTGGAGTAACTCAGCAGGTCAGGCAGCATCTCGGGAGAGAAGGAATGGGTGACGTTTCGGGTCGAGACCCTTCTTCAGACCCATTCCTTCTCTCCCGAGATGCTGCCTGACCTGCTGAGTTACTCCAGCATTTTGTGAATAAATAGTTTAGTTTAGTTTATTGTCACGTGTACCAAGGTACAGTGAAAAGCTTTTTTGTTGCCTGCTATCCAGTCAGCAGAAAGACTGTACATGATTACAATCAAGCTGTTCACAGTGTGCAAATACAGGATAATGGGAATAACGTTTCAATAGACAATAGACAATAGACAATAGGTGCAGGAGTAGGCCATTCAGCCCTTCGAGCCAGCACCGCCATTCAATGTGATCATGGCTGATCATTCTCAATCAGTACCCCGTTCCTGCCTTCTCCCCATACCCCCTGACTCCGCTATCCTTAAGAGCTCTATCTAGCTCTCTCTTGAATGCATTCAGAGAATTGGCCTCCACTGCCTTCTGAGGCAGAGAATTCCACAGATTCACAACTCTCTGACTGAAAAGGTTTTTCCTCATCTCAGTTCCAAATGGCCTACCCCTTATTCTTAAACTGTGGCCCCTTGTTCTGGACTCCCCCAACATTGGGAACATGTTTCCTGCCTCTAACATGTCCAACCCCTTAATAATCTTATACGTTTTGATAAGATCTCCTCTCATCCTTTAAGTCCGATTAAAGATAGTCCAAAGGTCTCCAATGAGATAGATGGTAGTTCTGCACTGCTCTTTAATTGTCGGTAGGATGGTTCAGTTGCCTGATAACAGCTGGGAAGAAACTGTCCCTGAATCTGGAGGTGTGCGTTTTCACACTTCTGTAACAGTTGTTCTGGTTATTGAAAAGCAGCCTTGCAGAATTCAGAAAATCACAACCCAAAAATCTGAAACACAATAAAGTTCACCATCATAAAATTTATCTGGAGGGAAAATTAAAAAAATAAATAAACACAAAATGGAAAAGAAACAGCAAATGTTATCTACTTTTATTTTTGCAGCTCGTATATCCTGATGCATCCAAGATATTGTGGTGGGTATTTTTTAGTGCGATGGTATTTATTCACAAAATGCTGGAGTAATTCAGCAGGTCAGGCAGCATCTCGGGAGAGAAGGAATGGGTGACGTTTCGGGTCGAGACCCTTCTTCTTCAGACTGAAGAAGGGTCTCGACCCGAAAAGTCACCCATTCCTTCTCTCCCGAGATGCTGCCTGACCTGCTGAGTTACTCCAGCATTTTGTGAATAAATACCTTCGATTTGTACCAGCATCTGCAGTTATTTTCTTATACTTTTAGTGCAATGGGTTCCTTTTGCTATCCACCAGTATTTTTTTCCAAGGGCTTTCCATGTTATTTACTCTTAAAAAGTGTAAAACAAAGCCAGCAAGCTTAAAGCAAGTTGTAATCCCAAGTGACCACTGTTAATTGTGAGTTATATCATTAAACTGTTTCACCTGCATTTGATGTGTAGGAAGGGAACGCAGATGCTTGTTTAAACCGAAGATAGGCACAAAATGTTGGAATAACTCAAAGGGACAGGCAGCATCTCTGGAGAGAAGGAATGGATGATTTATCGGGTCGAGACCTGAACAAGCGTCTGAAGAAGGGTCTCGACCTGAAACTTCACCCATTCCTTCTCTCCAAATATGCTGCCTCATCTGCATTTGATATGTCTTTCACAGTGTATGTCTCCATTCAAACAAAGGCTGGAAGGTGATTAGCATCTGCAATCACTTACATCTCCAAGCAAAGCTGCTGGCCACATAACACATTGCCTTGTCGCTTTCCAAAACAAATCTCTTCGGTGGCTTCCCGGTGTGAACCAGCAGTTGTGACACTGGTTCACTTATCATGACTGTTGAAAGAAAAATAATCTGCAGGAATACAACTCCACCTAGAACATTGGATTCAATGGGAAACCAATGCTATGCATAATGAAGAATCTTGATATGGATAGTCTACTTGCAAATGCAACCTCTTAGTAATGTGAAAATGCATCGTGATTCACGGCATAAGGCTGACCTGCGTGGAGCAATTGTGCAGTAAATTGAATGCATTCTTATGTTGACCTCATACAGTTGAAATTCATGATCATTTAGGACACAAAGTGCTGGATTAACTCAACAGGTCATAAAGTCATAAGGGATAGGAGTAGAATTAGGCCGTTCGGCCCATCGTGTCTACTCCACCATTCAATCATGGCTGATCTATCTCTCCCTCCTAATCCCATTCTCCTGCCTTCTCCCCATAACCCCACACACCCGTACTAATCAAGAATCTATCAATCTCTGCCTTAAAAATATCCACTGACTTGGCCTCCACAGCCTTCTGTGGCAAAGAATTCCACAGATTCACCAACCTCTGACTACATGGATTTCTCCTCATCTTCCTAAAAGAACATCCTTTAATTCTGAATGGTCAGGCATCATCTCTGGAGAACATGAACAGGTGGTAATTCAGGTCAAGAACCTTTTTCAGTCTGAAGAAGAGTCTCGACCTGAAACGTCACCGATCCATGTTCTTCAGACATGCAGCCTGACCTGCGGAGTTACTTCAGCACTTTGTGTCCTTTTGTGTAACAACCAGCATTTGCAGTACCTTGTTTCTATCCGGCTGTATATATATGATATGATATGATGATCTAAACCAGCATTACTAACTAATCTAAGAATAGTTAATACTGCTGTGTAACTCCACAAAAAAAAAACAGTTGGATGCTTACTCATCAGGAAATGAGGCAGAGTTTAATTACCTAATCGTCAGGACATTATTATTCTTTAGTGGCACGGACATGTAAGGAAAAGCCCTGGCCAGTGTGGAACGATATAATGAATAGATGGGTTGGAGATTCCGCTCATTATCTCAGTGAATCAGGGAGTGAGGATACAGGATTCCCCCTCTTGCCTCAATACAAGATGAAAGCCAGTAACCTGAAGGTTGGATTAATTCTCGGCTACTGAATTTATTTCAGCAAAAAAAGAAACTCGAGCTCCCTTTAGTTTAGTTTAGTTTGGTTTAGGAAGGAACTGCAGATGCTGGTTTAAACCACAGATAGACACCACAAAATGCTGGAGTAACTCAGCGGGACAGGCAGCATCTCTAGAGAGAAGGAACGGGTGACGTTTCGGGTCGAGAGCCTTCTTTAGACTGAAGACTAAGCAAAGGTGTTCGGCAAACCTGTTACTGTGTTGTATCTCTGTGATTTTGAAAGTCGATACACAGTTTGCTCACCTTAGTGCACTGCATTAGTATGCTAGCTTTTAATGACTTGTGTACTAGGGCAGATTGCATGTGTATGGCATGAAATGCTGGAAGAACTCAGTGGGTCAGGCAGCATCCCTGGAGAACATGGATAGATGATGCTTTGGGGCGGGACCCTTCTTCTAGCCGAAGTGGATTCCCCTACCTAAAACGTTACCTACCCATGTTCCTCAGAGATGTTGCCTGACCCGCTGAATTGCTGCTGCATTTTGTGTCTTTCCTTCATAAACCAGAATCCACAGTTCCTTGTTTCTACGGACTACATGTGTACTAGGTCCTTGTGAACATCAACATTTCGCTAACGGTTAGACACCGTTGCTGGAGTAACTCAGTGGGACAGGCAGCATCTCTGGAGAGAAGGAATGGGTGATGTTTCAGGTCAAGACCCTTCTTCAGAATGGTTCATTGTTGGCTGAGGGGAAGGTCACAACGAGGCAGACTGTTAGTAAAATTAATCAGGAGGACAATGAAACTAGTCGGAGAAGTAGGGTGAGGGAGGGACAGAGAGAGAGAGAAAAAGCAAGCATTACTTGAAGTTCGAGAAATCAAGATTTGTACCGTTGGGTTGTAAGCTGCCCAAGCGAAATATGAGGTGCTGTTCCTCCAATTTGCATTGGACATCACTCTGACAGTGGAGGAGGCCCAGGACAGAAAGATCAGTGTGGGAATGGGAGGGGGAGTTAAAGTGTTTGGCAAGCTGGAGATTGCGTAGGCCAAGGAGGACTGAGCGGAGGTGTACAATGAACCAATTACCGAGCCTGCACTTGGTCTCGCGGATATATAAGAGTCTCTGCCTGACCCACTGAGTTACTCCAGCTTTCTGTGTCTGTCTTCAGTGTAAACCAGCATCTGCTGTTCCTCTCTACCACATTCTGTCCGCTCCACTGCAAAATCTCCTCAAGGTAAGCCTGCTTTGAAGTTTTCCTCCTCTCTCCGATGAGAGTTCTGTAACACTCTCTCTTGCCGCACACCCTCTGTATTTCACCTATCCCTCAGCCAACAATGGACCATTATGGTGTCCACCTCTTTGATTATCGTTGTTTTCCGCATATCTTCCATTCAGTTTGTTCTAAGTACGGTCTATATCTCCCGTTCCCTTTTCCCCAGACTCTCGGTCTGAAGAAGGGTCTCAACCCGAAACGTCACCCATTCCTTTTCTATGGAGATGCTGCCTGTCCAGCACTGTGTCTGTCTGCGGTACTTTAGACAACTGAGGAAATTCAGAGTGTCTCTGAGGATCCTTCATTGCTTCTACTCTGGGGCTGTAGAGAGCATCCTGTCCGGCAACATTACAGTCTGGTTTGGGAACAGCTCTGCCCAGGACAGGATGGCCCTGCAGAGAGTAGTGCGTTCGGCAGAATGCACCATGGGAACTACACTCGCCCCCCTGCAGGACCTATACATCAGGAGGTGCAGATCCAGAGCAAGCAAGATCATGAGGGACCCCTGCCACCCCAGCAACGGACTGTTCCAGATGCTATGATCAGGCAAACGCCTCCGCTGTCATGCTGTGAAAACGGAGAGGATGAGACGGAGTTTCTTCCCACAGGCCATCAGGACTGTCAACTTTTATAACTCCAGAGACTAAATTTTTGTCTACACTATAGTAACTTATTAACTTTATTTATATGCTGTAACTGTAATTCTTTTTTGTGCACAATCCGCAGGCATTGCCACTTTCATTTCACTGCACATCGTGTATGTGTATGTGACAAATAAACTTGACTTGACTTGACTTGACTTTATGCATTCCCAACAATGCTCACGCCTTCAACAATAAATGTGACTTCCTGAACACAAAACCTGCCAAACACCACTCATTTCTGCTGACTATAATAATTTGCTGCCTCTGCTTCTGTTTATGAACTGAAAGTGATATTTTGATAGGTATAGTAGATCATTACTTTGACTCTAATTATTCCATAATTAAAAACACATGGAGTACACTGCAGAATAACAGTCTATATCTTGTACGTGCCAGTTTTTTGAGTCAGCCGGTTAGCACCATCCTCAGAGCACCGTGTTTTTCTCTCATTTTCAAGTATCTATCAAACTTCATCTTGAAAGTTATAATTAAATCTCTCTCTAGCATCTCTTCAGGATCATGACAACACTCTGCGCAAAACAAAATCTCCATGTCCCCTTGATATCCCAGCAGACAGGGGTTTAAGGAATACAAATTATAATTCAGTGTTACTTTTGCCTCAAAAAACACTGAATTAATAAATAAACGGTGTCATTTTATCAAAATCAGTGGAAGGAGCTTTGTGCCCCATTTCCAAAGAAACAGGCCACACTTCCCTTCGATGTTCCTAACAGCGATCCTGTTAAGTTTCTCAGTTTAGAGATACAGCGCAGAAACAGACCCTTCAGCCCACCGGGTCCATGACGACCAGCCATCACCCCGTACGCTAACACTATCCTACACACTAGTGACAATTTACAATCTGTACCGAAGCCAATTAACCGACAAACCTGTAAGTCTTTGGTGGAAACCGGAACACATGGGGGTGGGGATGCTAACTATAGCACTCCCAAATACGGGATAAGGTGACGTCACCGCCCCGTGCCCCACGTGACCTCACCCAGCCAGCGGCCACGTGCTCCCGCTCCCAGCAGCCGGGAGACGGGTTGCTATGCAACCTTCGTCAGGCAGCGTCCGGGCCTACAGCGCCACCCCCGGGCCTAATACGGGACAAGGGCTGCCCCGTACGGCACAAGCCAATTTAGCCCAAAATACAGGATGTCCCGGCTAAAACGGGACAGTTGGCAACCCTACGTGGGGACAACTCATGCGGTCACGGGGAAAACGTACAAACTCCGTACAGACAGAACCTGTAGTCATGATCGAAGCCGGGTCTCTTGCACTCTGAGACAGCAACTTTACAGCTGCACCACCGTGCAGTTGAAATGATTATAGATTAACATTGCAGCCTCCCTCATTAACATTACCTCCCCCCTCAACTCCATCCAAGGACCCAAACAGTCTTTACAGGTGAGACAGAGGTTCACCTGCACCTCCTCCAACCTCATCTATTGCATCCGCTGCTCCAGATGTCAACTTATTTACATCGGCGAAACCAAGCGCAGGCTCGGCGATCGCTTCGCTCAACACCTGCGCTCGGTCCGCATTCACCAATCTGATCTCCCGGTGGCCGAACACTTCAACTCCCCCTCCCATTCCCAGTCTGACCTTTCTGTCATGGGCCTCCTCCAGTGCCATAGTGAGGCCCACCGGAAATTGGAGGAACAGCACCTCATATTTCGCCTGGGCAGCTTGCAGCCCAGCGGTATGAACATCGACTTCTCCAACTTTAGATAGTCCCTCTGTCCCTCTCTTCCCCTCCCCCTTCCCAGTTCTCCCTCTATCTTCCTGTCTCCACCTATATCCTTCCTTTGTCCCGCCCCCCTGACATCTGTCTGAAGAAGGGTCTCGACCCGAAACGTCACCCATTCCTTCTCTCCTGAGATGCTGCCTGACCTGCTGAGTTACTCCAGCATTTTGTGAATAAATACCTTCGATTTGTACCAGCATCTGAGGTTATTTTCTCATATTAACATTGCAGCCAGCCATCGCTTGAAGGTATCCTGACTTTTCATCGAAATTCTTGAGCACAGGATTGATGAATAGCAATAATATCTCCGGCTCTTGGAACAGAATATGGATTTCTCATCCATAAGCTTGACATTACACTAGTAATGAATATTTGGCAGTAAGAATGCAAAATAATTATCGAGCTATTAATTTTCATCAGTACGATGATCATTGTCAAGTCTCATTGTTTCCCCATCCCAATCATCCTTCGTTAATTCCGTTTTATATCAAATATGCCAATATTACTTCTGTCTATGTAGGGGCCTGGATTATTGCCAGGACGTGAGTGCATGGAATAGATTATTATCTTGCAGGTGCATTAATACAGTACATTGATATTTTATACTTCTGTTGTTCCTGCCCATTGCAACACCAATACACACCTACGTGATTACTTTCACAGTATTACTAAACAGGCTTCCATTGTGACGTGAGCCACTACTTCAGTGCTACTTCTGTTCCAAGTCGAGACACCAATGATTTAGTTTAGTTTAGAGATACAGCGAGGAAGCAGGCCCTTCGGCCCACCGGGTCCGCCCCGACAAGCGATCCCCCACACATGAACACAATTCTACACACACCAGGGACAATTTACACATGCACCAAGCCTGCAAACCTGTACGTCTTTGGAGTGTGGGAGGAAACTGAAGATCTCGGAGAAAACCCACGTAGGTTACGAGGAGAACGTACAAACTCTGTACAGACAGCACCCATAGTCGGGATTGAACCTTGGTCCCTGGCATTGCAAGCGCTGTAAGGCAGCAGTTCTACCTCTGCGCCACCGTGCCACACATCTGTTGAAAAATAAGCCAAACAAATTATAAATGCGTAGAAACAAAAATCTGCAGATCCTGGTTAATAGACAATGAGACACAAAGTGCTAGAGTAACTCAGCATCTCTGGAGGGCATGGATAGGTGACGTTTTGGGCCTTAACCCGAAATGTCACCTTTCCATGTTCTCTGGTGATGCTGCCTGACCTGTTGAGTTACTCCAGCACTCCAGCACTTTATATCCTTTTAAAATATAGATATATTGCTTTTCCCTTATTTATTCATAGATGTATTCAAGAGAGGGTTAGATTTAGCTCTTTGGGCTAACGGAATCAAAGGATATGGGGAGAAAGCAGGAACGGGGTACTGATTTTGGATGATCAGCCATGATCATAATGAAAGGCGGTGCTGGCTCGATGTGCCGAATGGCCTACTCCTGCACCTATTTTTCTATGTTTCTATGTCACAGCAAATGCTAAACAACAACGTCCACATTATTGGTTCAAGGTGAGGGGGTGTTACGAAGTTAATCACATTGTTAGCTCAGGACTTGCACATAGACCAGGCCATGTTAAGACACCGGTTTTCATTCCCTGAAGGAAGGGCAGTAACAGACCAAAACAAAAGGGGGTTGATCTTTCTCCTGGCTTGGTGGGGGGAAGGGAGGTGGTGCAGGGCAGGGTGTCCAGAACCAAGGATCAAAGCAGAGTGACATGACATTCAAAACGTTCATTTGCTGTTAATCTGAAATGAAATAAACGGAAGATCTGGAAACACTCAGCGGATCAGGCTGCATCTGTGGAAGGAAGTGTCTGAAGAAGGGTCTTGACCCGAAATGTCACCGGCCAACATTTCCCAGCTACATGAGTCCCACCTGCATGCGTTTGGCCCATATCCCTCCAAACCTGTCCTATCCATGTACCTGTCTAAATGTTTCTTAAACATTGCGATAGTCCCTGGTTCAACTACCTCGTCCGGCAGCTCTTTCTATATCCTCACCATCCTTTGTGTGACTTTGTTCCATCATTGGAATATCATGGTGATATTATTGTTTGTTAGTTTCTTTTTATCTGTACGTATGTGTGCAAGTGTGAGTATATATATGTGTGTGTGTGTGTGTGTGTGTGTGTGTGTGTGTATGGCGCGTGTGCGTGTATGTGTATACACACACTGAACTTTTTTTCTCGTTTATTATATTGTTTACAGTGTACTATGTTTATATATTCTGTTGTGCTGCTGCAAGTGAGAATTTCATTGTTGTATCTGGGACATACGACAATAAATCACTGTTGACTCTTGAAACCGTCTGACAAGAGCATGCTACAATTCGACCACAACTCCGCAAGAAATTCCGATGAGTTGTAGATGCAGCCGAGTCCGTCACACAGACCAGACTTCCCACCGTTGAGTCCAACTACACTTCACATTGCTTCAGGTAGTCAACCAGAACCAGAACCAGAGAAGCAGCCAACATAATGAAAGACTTGTCCCACCCCGTTCATTCCCTGGTCTCCCTGCTCCCGGCCGGTAGAAGACATAGAAGCAGCTTGAAAGTGCGCACCACCAGACTCAGGGACAGCTTCTTCCCCTCTGTGATCAGGTCCTTCCATAAGCTAGGGTATTGTCCGATTCACCTCTAGCCCATTGTGGACATTGGACTTTGTCTATGGAACTGATGTGCTACTATGCTGAGAACTATATTTTGCACTCTGTATCTTTCCCTTTGTTCTACCTATTGCACCTGAGTTTGAACTGATTGTATCTATCGATGTATGGTATATCTGATCTACTTGGATAGCATGCAAAACAAACCTTTTCATTGAACCTCGGTACATATGATAATAATCAACCAAAACCCAAACCTTGTATAATTTAAATTCCACAATGTTACAGACTCTGCTTGATTTGTTGATTGCTCACATCCTTTGGTTTGACATGTTTAGTGTTGCCGTCTGCAATTTCCATACTAACTATTTTAAAATTATTCATGCTGTATATGCACTGCGCAGTTTGCCATCCAACATGTTGTGCTTTCCATTTTATTTTGCATTATATTTCATCTGCTATCAATCTATCAGCATACTTGTTTTGCACAATTCACTTTGCAACCCCAGAGCTTGCTATTTCTTTGCAATCTCATCCGTCTGCGTTTTTGGTATCAGCCGAAGATTTAATTACAATCAGCTTCTGTGTCTTGGTCATTTGTCTAAAGGTGAAAATGTTACCATTCCAACAACAATCCCACGACGTTCCGGTCTTTGCTTCCGGACCTGTCATGTGGAATATATATTTTGCAGCCGTCAAAGCAAGCCATCCGCAAAGGGGAAGAACAAACAGATTGTTTTGCATTTAATACACGCCATTGATCAGCCAGTGCCAACAAGGTGCTACTGGAGTACTTGGGAAAAACTGAAGGGAGCAAATGGTCAGGAGCGGGGTGGCAGAGGTGGGTAGAGAATGCAGGGAACAAATTCACCAGAGGGGAAATTGATGGGTTATTTTCTCTCTTGCAAAGCTCTTAATAGCAGGTGATCAGAGGGTATGACAGATCCTCTGTGAAATGGTGCAGAGAAGAAGAAGAACAATGTACAAGTAATGGCAGCAGTCCGTGTTAATCTTCACACCAAAGGGACCAGTCACTGGAGACACGAGCTTACTGTGTCAGTTTCTCTCCCTATGCTCACAACTGACAGGTCCGCATCAGCGAAACCAAACGCAGGCTCGGCGATCGTTTCGCTCAACACCTGCGCTCTGTCCGCATTAACCAATCTGATCTCCCCGGTGGCCGAGCACTTCAACTCCCCCTCCCACTCCCAGTCTGACCTTTCTGTCATGGGCCTCCTCCAGTGCCATAGTGAGTCCCACCGGAAATTGGAGGAACAGCACCTCATATTTCGCCTGGGCAGCTTGCAGCCCAGTGGTATGAACATTGACTTCTCCAACTTTAGATAGTTCCTCTGTCCCTCTCTTCCCCTCCCCCTTCCCAGATCTCCCTCTATCTTCCTGTCTCCACCTATATCCTTCCTTTGTCCCGCCCCCCTGACATCAGTCTGAAGAAGGGTCTCGACCCGAAACGTCGCCCATTCCTTCTCTCCTGAGATGCTGCCTGACCTGCTGAGTTACTCCAGCATTTTGTGAATAAATACCTTCGATTTGTACCAGCATCTGCAGTTATTTTCTTACACATTGTTATTTATCATATCAGCTACTATCAGCCCCTCTGTCCCTTCTATCCCTATTCCTCTCCGACCTTCTTTTTTCTCTGTCCCTTTGCATGTAGTATTTCCTTCCTATCTCTGCCCATCTGTTTGCGTTCTCTCTGAGACACAGTCAGTCAGCACAGAAACAAAGCCCTTTGGCCCAATCCCCTTATCCAATTTTTGTTGTCATTCTTCCCACATTCCCAAATGTTAGGGATGTGCAGGAAGGAACTGCAGATGCTGGTTTAACCCGAAGATAGACACAAAAAGCTGGAGTAACAAGCAGCATCTATGGATCTAAGGAATGGGATCACTGGGCGGCACGGACTTGGAGGGCCGAAAAGGCCTGTTTCCGGCTGTATATATATGATATGATATGATGAAACGTTTCTCCAGCGTTTTATGTCTATCTTCCCAAATGTTAATTTGTCTGAGCAATAAAGTGACCTTTAAGGATATTGTGCAACAGGATATTGCTAATTGGAACATAATTATGATCTTTTTTTTTTAATGGTGGATCTATGATTTTCATTACGGTTCTATGATTTTCAGAATGTCTATGATTTTTTTTTAATGATGGATCTATGCCTTTGTTCAACGGACAGAAGGAAAAGCAAAGATCCTGGAAACAGGAATCTTGTGACATAATCAGGATGGAGTGTTAGGGTTAATAAACAGTGCTGATAGACGTGAAACTTTTCACTGTACCTCAGTACATAGAAACAGAGAAACATAGAAAATAGGTGCAGGAGTAGGCCATTCGGCTCCTCGAGCCAGCACCGCCATTCAATGTGATCATGGCTGATCATCCAGAATCAGTACCCCGTTCCAACCTTCTCCCCATATCCCTTGATTCCGTTAGCCCTTAGAACTAATATCCAACTCTCTCTTGAAAACATCCAGTGAATTGGCCTCCACTGCCTTCTGTGGCAGAGAATTCCACAGATTCATAACTCTCTGGGTGAAAAGGCTTTTCCTCATCTCAGTCCTAAATGGCCTACCCCTTATTCTTAAACTGTGACCCCTGGTTCTGGACTCTCCCAACATCGGGAAAGTTTTTCCTGCATCTAGCCTGTCCGATCCCTTAATAATTTTATATGTTTCTATAAGATCCCCTCTCGTCCTTCCAAACTCTAGTGAATATAAGCCCAGTCGACCCATTCTTTTGTGACACTACACACATACACTACCCCATGTTGTGTCACACGTATGACACTAAACTAACTAAACTGAAACAGATTTAGGTCATTGGCCTGAAATATTAACTATTTCTCTCTTAATTTCTGTTGCCTGACTTGCTGAGACTTTAGCTTTTTCAATTTTTTTTTCTGATTTCTAATTTAGTTTAAGGTATCACAAAATGCTGGAGTATCTCAGCAGGTCAGGCAGCATCTCAGGAGAGAAGGAATGGGTGATGTTTCGTGTCGAGACCCTTCTTCAGACTGAAATTTCGTTTAGTTTAGTTTAGAGATACAGCGCGGAAACAGGCCCTTCGGCCCACAGAGTCTGCGCCGACCAGTGATCCCTGTACATTAGCACTATCAAACACACACTGGGGACAATTTACCTTTATACCAAGGCAATTAACCTACAAACGTGTACGTCTGTGGAGGAAACCGGAGCTCCCAGAGGAAACCCACACGGTTACGGGGAGAGTGTATAAACTCCGTACAGACAGCAGCCGTAGCCAGGATGGAACACGGGTCTCTGGCGCTGTAGGGTAGTAACTCTACCGCTGCGCCCCGTGCTTCCCCTAAACACGAAGGTAGAGCACCTTCAACCTTGCAAAAACTCTCAAACCTGACACCACAAACATGCTGCATCCTTATTGTACTAATTTTTTAAGGCTTCTTCTGTCTCAAACATGATTCACATTCCTTTGTTTGCTGGCCGGATAATTCTTCCTAGAATAAGAAATCCAGTTTACCTCAGTTCTCTGACCTGTAACTCTTGGGCCCAGAGAGTTCCGTTTCAAGCTGCTGCCTTCTCATCGAGTCTTCATTTGCAAAAGCAAGCGATCTATCACCAAGCCTCTATGGGCCAGATTTTGTGGGTAAGTTCTTATTCCTTGCTAAGAACATGTCATGGGATAAAGCATCACTTCCACTGCCTTGCAGAAGCTGCCAGTATTAATGTACAGAGAGGAACTGCAGATGTTGGTTTAAACCGAAGACAGACACAAAAGGCTGGAGTAACTCAGCGGGGCAGGCAGCATCTCTGGAGAGAAGGAATGGGCGAGACCTTTCTTCAGACTCTCGACCCGAAACGTCACCTATTCCTTTTCTGCAGAGATGCTGCCTGACCCGCTGAGTTACTCCAGCCTTGTGTGTCAGTGTCAGTATTAATGTTGGTCCTTAAGGGCAGATTAAAAAAAACATTAAAGGGGAAAGAAAAACTAAAGATGATCTGCTACTAATTTAACACAACTCTCTGCTCTTTAAATATGTTATAATTAGTTTGTAGGTTAATTGGCTTGGTAAATGTAAAAAATTGTCCCTAGTGGGTGTAGGATGGTGTTAATGTGCGGGGATCGCTGGGCGGCGCGGACCCGGTGGGCTGAAGGGCCTGTTTCCGCGCTGTATACCTAAACTAATATCCTTTATGGCTTCATTAAGTTGCACCAACACCGGAGAGGAGGGGGAGGGAGTCGGCAACAGGGACGGTGAGAAGAACGGGCGGTCTTACCTACCGCGCCCTCCACCCGGGGCACGAAGGTTTGAAGGTGGTCGGGCGAGGAGAGGGACGACTGGAATGGAGGCGACGACTGCAAATGGTCCGATTAAACTCTCACAACAACGACTGCCCCTCAATTTGGCATCTTCTGCGAACTTCGAAATGTTGTGCATGAATTGGGTGGCAGAGCGTCACAACAAGAAGAGCCGCTGCTCATTGAACCAGCAACCTGGGTTCGACCCTGACCACGGGTGCTTAGTTTAGCTTAGCGCTACAGTGCGGAAACAGGCCCTTCGGCCCACCATGTCCGCGCCGATCAGCGATCACCGCACATTAACGCCATCCTACACACACTGAGGACGATTTACACTTATTCCAAGCCAATTCAGCTACAAACCTGTACGTCTTTGGAGTGTGGGTGAAACCGAAGATCTCGGTGAAAACCCGCGCGGTCACGGGGAGAACGTACAAACTCCACACAGACAGCACCTGTAGTCGGGATCAAACCTGAGTCTCCGACGCTGCAAGAGCTGTAAGGCAGCAACTCCACCGCTGCGCCACCGTGGCCACCCACAATGCTGTCTGTGTGGAGTTTCCATGTTCTCCCCATGACTGTGAGGGTTTACTCCGGTTTCTGCCCACATCGGAGGTGCAAAAGGGCTTGTGAGTGCTGAGTTAATTTGCAAGTAGAATCGGTATTAAGGAAGGCAAATACACTGCTGACATTTATTTCGAGAGGGCTACAACACAAAAACAGGGATGTAATGCTGAGGCTCTATAAGGCACCGGTCAGACCGCATTTGGAGTATTGTGAGCAGGTTTGGGCCCCATATCAGAAGAAGGATGTGCTGGCATTGGAAAGGTTCCAGAGGAGGCTTACGAGAATGATTCCGGAAACGAGTGGGTTAACGTATGATGAGCGTTTGCACACACTGGGCCTGAACTCGCTGGAGTTTAGAATAATGAGGGGGGACCTCATTGAAACATACTGAATAGTGAAAGGCTTGGATAGAGTGGATGTGGAGAAGATCTTTCCATTAGTGGGGAGAGTCTAGCACCAGAGGTCATAGCCTCAGAGTTAAAGGACGCTCCTTTAGGAAGGAGATGAGGAGGGATTTCTTTAGACAGGTGGTGGTGAATCTGTGGAATCCATTGCCACAGACCGTCAATGGATATATTTAAGGTGCAAATTGACAAATTCTTGATTAGTAAAGGGCCTATCTGACTTAGGCGATTTTTTAGGCGACTGTCATAGTCGTAGCAGGTCGGCCACAAAAAGGCGACTGGACCCCCCCATGACAATATCCACAACAAGCTACAACAACCTACCACCTAGTCGACGTTAAGCTACGGCAAGCTACCGACAACCGGCGACCCAATCGTCGCGACTTAGGACATCCATCTATGACCACGCCTACGACAACCTATGACCACACAGGTGACAACCTACGACAACTGAAGTCAACCTACGTCTACCCGCGACCAGCTTCGGCCCTGTTGGCGACAACTGAAGACAATTCACGTCATTTTGGCCTCCGGTATTGACGCCGGTACCTGTCGCCGGTTGACGTAGGTAGTCGCCAATGGAATGCGCCAAAATCAGCACCGGCGACAACCTACGTCACCTGGCGACAAACTGGCAACAACCTACGACAGCGCCTACGTCAGGAGACGTCAAGCTGCGCTCATTGGCGTCAAACCAACAGTCACCGAAATTTTTTAAACATTTCAAAATCCAGCGGCGAGCAGAAAAACACTACGACTCTTTGGAGACGACTCACGACCGTACAGGCGACACCCCGGCGACCGTGTGGCGACAGCCTAGTCGCCTGTAGTCGCCTAAACAATCGCCTGAGTGGGACAGGGGCTTAAGAGTCAGGGGCTATGGGGAGAAGGCAGGAGAATGGGGTTGAGAGGGAAAGATAGATCAGCCATGATTGAATGGCGGAGTATTCTTGATGGGCCGAATGGCCATATTCTTCTCCTTGGACCATCAAATCTACTCCAAAAAAGTGTGATTCATGTAGTTGGTATAAGGCGGGTAGGTAAGTGATGGGATTCTGTGGGCTAAATGGCCTGTTTCTGTGCTGTACCTTTCTATGGCTCTGTACAGAAGAGATACACAAGTTTGAAAACTCATACCTCTGCATTCAGGGACTGTTTCTTCCCAGCTGTTATCAGACAACTGAACCATCCTCTCACCAGCCAGAGAGCGGTCCTAGGCTCCTATCTACCTCATTTGAGATCTTTAATCTGATTTAGTCTTTATTGGACTTTATTGGACTTTATCTTGCTCTATCCTGCATCTGCACACTGTGGATGGTTTGATTGCAATCATGTATAGTCTGGTTAGCACGCCACAAAAAGCTTTTCACTGTGCCAATGTACCACTGTGACAATAATAAACTAAACTAACCCTCTTCGAAGAATAAACAGTCACATAAATTGCAATTGATTAACATCCCTGTTCGATTACCATCTACCTCTTTGGTGACCCTCGGACTATCGCTGATCGGACTTTGCTGGCTTTACCATGCACTAAACGTTATTCCCTTATCATGTATCTGTACACTGTAACTGGCTTGATTGTGATCATGTATTGTCTTTCTGCTGACTGGTTAGCACGCAACAAAAGCTTTTCACTGTACCTCGCTCGGTACATGTGACAATAAACTAAACTCAACTCAACTCAGCTCAACTATATTGATCATGAGTCCCATCTTCTGCCACTCGGAATAGGTCCTGTCTGTTAATCCCTTCGAGTAATATTCGATCTATTCTGCTCCCTAACCCTTGACTTCATTGTGCCCTGACCTAATTCATTAAACCAGTAAGCACCATCTTATGGAAAGCCTTTTTGAAAATCTAGATTATTTTTAAATAGGTGAATAGAATCCCTTTGGCTAAAGGGGTTTTACATTCTTTGAATCTGATTATTTCATTTAATATTTTCTTCCCATTATTTAAATGGGAAAAGTACTATTTCTAATTACAGCTTCTGGCACTGATCTGACAAAAAACCAATTAAATAATATAACTAACCTGACTGACCCGAAGAGGCCCTACTGCCGAGATCATGTTGAAGTAGTTTAAAATAAATGCCCACAGAATCTTTATATATTTTGTATTATGTTTCTTGACAACTTAATTTCACTCCTTTGCTTTGTTTGTTCCAGTTTTTTGGGGAATTCTCTGCCTGGTCTTTTTGTATTGCCTTTGTCCCATGCTGTTCTCTGCTCTCCTTATAGTAGTGTCTCCCTATCTAACTCCCATTTTTGTCTTACATCATTGTTCACGCATGGTATCACGTTAATATGCAGTTTGTTCTTGATTCGTATGGGAATGTCTATTACCCTGGCACTGCTAAAGTTGCTTTTAAATATTTTCATTTTGTTTCCACTTCATTGCGTACAGTTTCATTTTGTTGTCCATTTCATTTTCCTAAATTCTATTTTCGGTCAAAGAAAGTTCTTTATGTGGGGAGACCGCCGTGCAGGAGGGGGGAGAACAACGAACAATGGAGGACCTAGTGTAGGGGAACCACCATGAAGGAGGGGGAAGGACAATGAACAATGGAGGACCTAGTGTGGGAGGAACCACCATGAAGGAGGGGGGAGGACAATGAACAATGGAGGACCTGGTGTGGGGGGAACCACCATGAAGGAGGGGGAAGAACAATGAACAATGGAGGACCTAGTGTGGGAGGAACCACCATGAAAGAGGGGGGAGGACAATGAACAATGGAGGACCTGATGTGGGGGGAACCACCATGAAGGAGGGGGGAGAACAATGAACAATGGAGGACCTAGTGTGGGGGGAACCACCATGAAGGAGGGGGAGGACAATGAACAATGGAGGGCCTGGTGTGGGTGAACTACCATGAAGGAGGGGGGAGGACAATGAACAATGGAGGACCTGGTGTGGGGGGAACCACCATGAAGGAGGGGGAGGACAATGAACAATGGAGGGCCTGGTGTGGGTGAACTACCATGAAGGAGGGGGGAGGACAATGAACAATGGAGGACCTGGTGTGGGGAGAACCACCATGAAGGAGGGGGAGGACAATGAACAATGGAGGGCCTGGTGTGGGTGAACCACCATGAAGGAGGGGGGAGGACAATGAACAATGGAGGACCTGGTGTGGGGAGACCACCCTGCAGGAGGGGGAGGACAATGAACAATGGAGGACCTAGTGTGGGGGGGACCACCATGAAGGAGGGGGGAGAACAATGATCAATGGAGGGCCTGGTGTGGGGAGACCGCCGTGCAGGAGGGGGAAGGACAATGAACAATGGAGGACCTAGTGTGGGGGGAACCACCATGAAGGAGCTGGAAGGACAATGATCAATGGAGGGCCTGGTGTGGGGGGAACCACCATGAAGGAGGGGGGAGAACAAGGGGGACCTGGTGCGGATACTTTGTAACTTTGTCAGCGCCCTTTCTATAGGCAATAGACAATAGGTGCAGGAGTAGGCCATTCGGCCCTTCGAGCCAGCACCGCCATTCAATGTGATCATGGCTGATTATTCACAATCAGCATCCCATTCCTGCCTTCTCCCCATACCCCCTGACTCCGCTATCCTTAAGAGCTCTATCTAACTCTCTCTTGAAAACATCCAGAGAATTGGCCTCCATGGCTTTCTGAGGCAGAGAATTCCACAGATTCACAACTCTCTGACTGAAAAAGTTTTTCCTCAGCTCCGTTCTAAATGGCCTAGGCCCTTATTCATAAACTGTGGCCCCTTGTTCTGGACTCCCCCAACATTGGGAACATGTTTCCTGCCTCTAACATGTCCAATCCCTTAATAATCCTATATGTTTCAATAAGATCCCCTCTCATCCTTCTAAATTTCAGCGTATACAAGCCTAGTCGCTCCAGTCTTTCAACATACGACAGTCCCGCCATTCCGGGAATTAACCTAGTGAACCTATGCTGCACGCCCTCAATAGCAAGAATGTCCTTCCTCAAATTTGGAGACCAAAACTGCAGACGGTACTCCAGGTGCGGTCTCAGGTAGGGCCCTTTACACCTGCAGAAGGACCTCTTTGCTACGTTTCTGTGGCGACTATTTGCATACCTTGGGTGTGCAAGCAAAGAATTTCACCGTGACTTTTCACATGTGACAATAAAGGGTTAATTCATTCATTTTCAAACTTTTACCGTGCTCTTCATTATACTTGCATGCTTCCTAACTGTTATGTGAAACTGCTTTACATTATAGGTTCCAGTGATAAGATCTGAATGTATGCTGTGCCTTTAAATTTGAACACAATACCCTGGTAGAACCTTTATTGGTGTTTTGCAACATTTTGATATCTCGTCTTTATTCTTTTCCCTTATTAATAAAACCCCAAATATTAACCTGCCTGGTTTGGCTGCCCATGTTTCTCTTCCAGCTTTCTCCCTCTTACTGTAATCAGTCCGTGGAAGGTTCCCAACTTGAAACGTTGCCTATTCCACCAGAGATGCTGCCTGACCCGCTGAGTTATTCCAGCACTTTGTGTCTATCTTTGCAACAGAATAGTTGCATGACAAGAAAAAAACACTGGAGTGGGGGTAATTGTGTCTTTGTTTCAAAGACTCGAGATAAACCCACTGAATTGACCCTTTCTCATGAAGAGTCAGTCTGAAGAAGGGTCTCGACCCGAATAGTCACCCATTCCTTCTCTCCCGAGATGCTGCCTGACCTGCTGAGTTACTCCAGCATTTTGTGAATAAATACCTTCGATTTGTACCAGCATCTGCAGTTATTTTCTTATACTTTCTCATGAAATGGTCTCATGACCCAAAACGTCATCTATCCATTTTCTCCAGAGATGCTGTCTGATCGGTTGAGTTACTCCAGCATTCAGTGTCTACCCTCCTGTGCTTTGATTCCAAGATAGGAGATCACTTCAGATGCGAGAAACTGGTTAATGTTTTTTTCCCAAATCACACTTAAGTCTCATTTAAGGCCCCTGCACACACCACTGCAAGTTTCTGCACACATTTAAAACCCAAACATTTGGTGTGCATTGGAAAGGCACAAAATGCTGGGGTAACTCAGCGGGTCAGGCAGCATCCCCAGAGAACATGGACAGGTGACGTATCGAGTGGGTATCCTTCTTCAGACTGATTGAAGGGGTGGAGGGAACAAAAGCCAGAAGAGTGAGCATTGCTTCCGCTGATTCTTCCTGCTAAAACGTTTCATATCACCCACCATGCATCACACCATGTCACTGATTCCATTGCCTTCTGAAGGCTGTTATTTAATTCCCATTTCTTGAGTATTGATGTTGAGATGTGTAAAATGCATGAAAAATAGCTATGGTCCTGACACTGGAGACCGAGAAAAAAAACATTGCAACATTCTGTGTTAAGAATCCTTGTTCCTTTCTCTCAGAAGTCCTTTGGTCATGTGGAGTTTAATTTTTCCAACACCTCTGTTTTACAATATAATTTATAATAATTTTTGCAAGGCCGAATCTCAGGTATCTCAATATGGGCGGTACGGTGGCAGGGCGGTTGAGTTGCTGCCTTACTGGGATAGACTGGGCTTGTACTCGCTGGAATTTAGAAGACTGAGGGGGGATCTTATTGAAACATATAAAATTCTTAAGGGGTTGGAGAGGCTAGATGCGGGAAGATTGTTCCCGATGTTGGGGAAGTCCAGAACCAGGGGTCACAGCTTAAGGATAAGGGAGAAGTCTTTTAGGACCGAGATGAGAAAACATTTCTTCACACAGAGAGTGGTGAGTCTGTGGAATTCTCTGCCGCAGAAGGTAGTTGAGGCCAGTTCATTGGCTATATTTAAGAGGGAGTTAGATGTGGCCCTTATGGCTAAAGGGATCAGGGGGTATGGAGAGAAGGCAGGTACAGGTTACTGAGCGGGATGATCAGCCATGATCATATTGAATGGCGGTGCAGGCTCGAAGGGCCGAATGGCCTACTCCTGCACCTATTTTTTATGTTTCTATGTTTCTTACAGCCCTTACAGCACCAGAGATCCGGTTCGATCCTGACTACGGGTGCTGTCTGTACGTTCTCCCCGTGACCAGAGTGGGTTTTCACTGAGATCTTCGGTTTCCTCCCACACTCCAAAGACGTACAGGCTTGTAGGTTAATTGGCTTGGTATAAGTGTGACTTGTCCCTAGTGTGTAGCGTTAATGTGCGGGGATCGCTGGTCGGTGTGGATTCAGTGGGCCGAGGGGCCTGTTTCCGCACAAACAAAACTAAACTAGATCCCCATCAGGATGCACTTCATCGATTCAAGAACGGAACCACCTGCACTTCCTCAGGCCAGTAAGTGTGTGTGTGTGTGTGTTTGTGTGTTTTGTGTGGGTACGTGCATGAGAGTGTGTACGTCTCTGTCTACTTGTATGTGTTTTCGTGCATGTGCGTTTGTCTGTGTGCCTATGCCTTTGTGACTGTCTGTGTCTACGTGTGTGTCTTTGTGTCTGTCTGTGTTTGTGCCTGTCGGCGTCTATATGTGTGTGTTTGCATGCATGTGCATGTGCCTCTGTCTGTATATTTGTGCCTGTCTGCATCTGTGTGTGTTATTGTTTGTGTGCGCATACGCATGTAACTGCGAGCAGGGCAGCCGTAAGAAGCATTGTACAATAAACAGACAGTAAATTATGGTATTATGTTTAACATGTAAACACTTGATTAATATGAACGGATAACTCTACATTAATAGGGTCTACAGCCTTTCGATTGACTGTTGCCTAAAGGTAAGCTATCTTGGGTGAGAATGGAAGTAGGTTCATTGACACTCTCAGCTCTCCCTGTGTGGAGGGAGTGTCCAGCTTCAAGTTTCTGGGCACACACATTTCGGAGGACCTAACATGGTCCAATAACACTGCTGCGCTGGTCAAGAAGGCACAACAAAGACTGTTCTACTTAAGAACACTGAAAAAGTCTGGTCTACCCCAACAGCTGCTGACGACCTTCTACCGCTGCACCACAGAGAGCATCCTAACGCATGGCATCCCTGTGTGGTACCTCAGCTGCACGGAGGCAGAAAGGAAAGCTCTACAGCGGGTAGTCCATAGAGCTCAGAGGGCCATCGGAACACAGCTACCAGACTTGGAGGGCATCTACAACACACGATGCCTCAAAAAAGCCACCAGCATCCACAAAGACTCTTCACACCCCTGCAACAGTCTGTTCGAACTCCTTCCATCGGGCAGACGATACAAGGCCTTCTACGCCCGCACCTCCAGACTCAGGAACAGCTTCATCCCCAGGGCCATAGCTGCTATGAACCGGTCCTGCTGAGCCGGATGGCCACAACGCATAGATCAACTTGCACTTTACCCTGTCTAAAAACTGTTACAATTGTTTCGTTTCGTTGGGTTGCTGTTAATTACTTAAATTATTGCATCGTATGGGAGGCGCATTCCCAATCTCGTTGTACCCCTGGGTACAATGACAATAAAGATATATTGTATTGTATTGTATTGTTTTGTATTGTATGATACGAGATGGCCCAAGTTACATGTGAACCCAGAGCTGAACAGCAGCGTAACGACACTGAGCCAGCTTCTGCTTAGTTATGTAGAAAGGAACAGCAGATGCTGGTTTAAATGAAGATAGACACAAAAAGCTGGAGTAACTCAGCGGGACAGGCAGCATCTCTGGAGAGAAGGGATGGGTGACGTTTCGGGTTGAGACAAAGGATGCGACCTGTCCTGCTGAGTTGCTCCAGCATTTTGTGTCTATCTTCCCAAATGTTAATTTGTCTGACCAATAAAGTGACCTTTAAGGATATTGTGCATCAGGATATTAAGCCAATTATAACATAATTATGACTTTTTTTGTGATGGATCTGTGATGTTCATTATGATTCTATGATGAGTTTATGGCGAGTCCGAAACTTGTTGGTTGTAGAAGAAGTTTATTGCAACCACAATATTCGAATACAGAGTTAAACAAGGTAAAGGACAACCATCACAAAACTTACTGTCTTCCTTGAAGACTTGGCCGAACTAACTAAATCGGGCGCCAAACGCGCACATGACATCGCTGGCCAATCAGCGATGTCACTCCCTGGACCAATCCCCATGGTCGCGTTCCCACGTGACCTCGCTGGCCAATCCGAGGGTTCGACGACCTGGACCATTCTCTATGGTCGCTACAAGTTTATGGTTTTTTTATATGGATCTATGACTTTATCTATTTCACGTTTCCCTTATCCCTAACCAGTCTGAAGAAGTGTCTCGACCCGAAACGTCACCCATTCCTTCTCTCCTGAGATGCTGCCTGACCCGCTGAGTAGTAGTAATAATAATAATAATAATAAGTACTTTATTCGTCCCACAACGGGGAAATTTGCAGGGTTACACCAGCAAAGTGGATAGCAAAAATAAATAAGCATTCATTAAAAAAATAAAATAACGGTAATTTATCGTTATTTACTGGTCTGCTGGGAGCAGTGCTGGTTGTGCAGTCTGATGGCAGCAGGAAGGAAGGACCTCCGATATCGCTCCTTCACGCACTTGGGGTGAAGGAGTCTGTCACTGAAGGAGCTGCTCAGTGCAGTGACAGTGTCCTGCATGGGGTGGGAGTCGTTGTCCAGCAGCGATCTTATCTTTGCCATCATCCTCCTCTCTCCCACCGCCTGCACTGAGTCGAGGGGGCAACCCAGGACAGAGCCGGCCTTCTTGATCAGTTTATCAAGTCTCTTCCTGTCAGCTGTTGAGATGCTGCTGCTCCAGCAGACCGCTCCATAGAACAGCATTTTGTCATACCTTCGATTTGTACCAGCATCTGCACTTATTTTCCTACAGTCTGAAGAAGGGTCTCGACCCGAAGCGTCACCCATTCCTTCTCTCCAGAGTTGCTCCAGCATTTTGTGTCTATCTTTTGCTTGGTCGTTCCTTTGCTTTCATAAGTAACACAGCTTTGCAGCTCATCCCAGCAGAATAGTTTTGCAGAATGTAATGGCGCTGTGACAGGTAAATCAAGATTAGGTAATCTCTCCCCCCTGTGTAACAGTGAGGCACTTCCTAATCTCCTGCAAAGATAAGTCATTATCACTCCATCTCACAATGATCTGGCTTGAAACTCTCTCTAGGGCAACCACGAACAAGCAGCATGCCAGACAATGCTGCGATTTATCACTGTATCTTGGAGGCTCCTGTGCAAGCAGCCAATTATATTAACCAGCTTCCAATATCTTCAGCGCAACCTCCTGCAATTGACAACGTTGGTACTGGAGATTATGACACTATAAAGTCTGAAGAAGGGTCTCGACCCGAAACATCACCCATTCCTTCTCTCCTGAGATGCTGCCTGACCTGCTGAGTTACACCAGCATTTTGTGAAATAAATAACACTATAAAGAATTATTGCATAAACAGAGCTGACCTTTTTTAATTAACTTCAATTAAATTGTCATTGTTGTGATTTTATAAACTTGCAGGTGGGTTAGTTTCATGAGATCATAAACTCATACGTGATAGGAGCAGAATAATAATAATAATAATAATAATAATAATAATAATAATATTCATTTATTGTCATTGCAACGAGTACAACGAAATTAAAAAATAGCCAATCCTGACGGTGCGTACAAACATATATGCAATAAATGCAAAAACAAATAAATACAATTATATTAAGTACAAAAGATTTTTTAACAGTGTTGCCTAGTGCAGAAGGTAGTGTTCAGTTCTCGTATGGCCCTGGGGTAAAAACTGTTCTTAAGTCTGTTTGTTCGGGATTTGATCGACCTGAAACGTCGACCAGAGGGCAGATGAACAAACAGACGGTGGCCGGGGTGGGATGGATCTTTTATTATTTTGCCTGCTCTACTGAGGCAGAATTAGGCCATCAAATCTACTCCACCATTCAATCATGGCTGATCTATCTCTCCCTCCTAACCCCATTCTCCTGCCTTCTCCCCATAAACCCTGACACCCGTACGAATCAAGAATATCTTTCGTTGCTCCTCAAGGATGCATGCTCCCCCACGATTATTAAGATTGCACTTGTGCTGAGGGTCTGGATTTGGCGTGACGTCGATGCCACATTGTAAGTGCGGTCGTAACAATGTAATTGACTCCACTGAGTGGGCATTGAAATCGCGGTGCATATCTATAGCCCAAATGTTCCGTTGGCTACAAGAATGCCACCCAGGTGCATCCGTGCCCTGAACTACCAGCCCCTTTTACTGAGTTACAATCCTTCCACTCTTTTAAACCTCTACTCCAACAGCAGCATTTCTTACTTTATTTTGTACTAAACCTTTTATCATGTGGCCTTAGGCTGTGGAAGGCTCAATTGTAATCATGTATATATAGCCTTTCATGAGCAACACAGTGACGCAGTTGGTAGATCTGCTGTCTCGCGGCGCCGGAGACCTGGGTTCGATCTCGGGTGCTGCCCGTGTGGAGTTTGCAGGTTCTCCCTGTGACTGTGACCTCCAGGTTACTCTGGTTTCTTCCCACATCCCAGAGACATTGGGTCCAATTGTAGGTTAATTGGCCTCTATTAAAAATATATATAATCTTTCCGCTGACTGGTTCGCATGCAACGAAAAGCTTTACAATGTACCTCGGTACACCTGACAATAAAATAAAATAAACTAATCTAAGCCAACAGCCAACAAGACCAGAATCCTGTATTGTCTTTATTCTTTTTTAGTACCCAGCAGAAGAAGTAAGTGATGACAAATAAGAAAGACAATAGACAATAGACAACAGGTGCAGGAGGAGGCCATTCGGCCCTTCGAGCCAGCACCGCCATACAATGTGATCATGGCTGATCATTCTCAATCAGTACCCCATTCCTGCCTTCTCCCCATACCCCCTGACTCCGCTATCCTTAAGAGCCCTATCTAGCTCTCTCTTGAATGCATCTTTCAAGATCTTGAATCTTGAATCTTGAATCTTGAATGCATTCAGAGAATTGTCCTCCACTACCTTCTGAGGCAGAGAATTCCATAGATTCACAACTCTCTGACTGAAAACGTTTTTCCTCATCTCAGTTCTAAATGGCCTACCCCTTATTCTTAAACTGTGGCCCCTTGTTCTGGACTCCCCCAACATTGGGAATATGTTTCCTGCCTCTAACGTGTCCAACCCCTTAATAATCTTATACGTTTCGATAAGATCCCCTCTCATCCTTCTAAATTCCAGTGTATACAAGCCTAGTCGCTCCAGTCTTTCAACATACGACAGTCCCGCCATTCCGGGAATTAACCTAGTAAACCTACGCTGCACGCCCTCAATAGTAAGAATATCCTTCCTCAAATTTGGAGACCAAAACTGCACACAGTACTCCAGGTGCGGTCTCACTAGGGCCCATCAATTCTGGGGGTCACAAGTCAACAAATTAGATTAGCACTGGAAATTGGTTGGCATATTTCAAAGATTTGCAATCATTCACAACAAACGGATAAAAAGAATATTCAGAATATTCAGAATAATAAAGAATACCACAGAAGACCAAAGAATAAAGGGCCACAGTTTAAGAATAAGGGGTAGGCCATTTAGAACTGAGATGAGGAAAAACTTTTTCAGTCAGAGAGTTGTGAATCTGTGGAATTCTCTGCCGAAGAAGGCAGTGGAGGCCAATTCTCCGAATGCATTCAAGAGAGAGCTAGGTAGAGCTCTTAAGGATAGCGGAGTCAGGGGCTATGGGGAGAAGGCAGGAACGGGGTACTGATCAGCCATGATCACATTGAATGGCGGTGCTGGCTCGAAGGGCCGAATGGCCTCCTCCTGCACCTATTGTCTATTGTCTAATTCTAGACCAAGTGAACCCGTTGGGCCCAAACCTCTCCTGCATTGATGCAGCACCCTCTCCTCCCTCCTCCCCTCTCCCCCTCCGTCCCCCCTCCATCCCCCCTCCCCTCCCCCTCTTCCCCTACCTCCATCCCCTCCCCCCCACTCCATCCCCCTCAACCCCCACTGATCCTCCCTCCCTCCTCCCTCCCTCCCTAGGAGATAGGTTTAAACTTTAAAATGTGAATAACTTAAAAAATATAACACCGATTTCAATGAAACTTCTTCCATTAGCACTAAAGGGATGACGGTGAGTAAGTTGGGCCTAAAATGGTCGCGCTACCGTGTACCGTTTTGGCTGTAGTTCAGGAACAAACAAACAAGAGTTTTTGTATATACAATACAATACAATATATCTTTATTGTCATTGTACCCAGGGGTACAACGAGATTGGGAATGCGCCTCCCATACGATGCAATAATTTAAGTAATTTAGACAACAGCAACCCAACGAAACGAAACAATTGTAACAGTTTTTAGACAGGGTAAAGTGCAAGTTGATCTATGCGTTGTGGCCATCCGGCTCAGCAGGACCGGTTCATAGCAGCTATGGCCCTGGGGATGAAGCTGTTCCTGAGTCTGGAGGTGCGGGCGTAGAAGGCCTTGTATCGTCTGCCCGATGGAAGGAGTTCGAACAGACTGTTGCAGGGGTGTGAAGAGTCTTTGTGGATGTTGGTGGCTTTTCTGAGGCATCGTGTGTTGTAGATGCCCTCCAAGTCTGGTAGCTGTGTTCCGATGGCCCTCTGAGCTCTATGGACTACCCGCTGTAGAGCTTTCCTTTCTGCCTCCGTGCAGCTGAGGTACCACACAGGGATGCCATGCGTTAGGATGCTCTCTATGGTGCAGCGGTAGAAGGTCGTCAGCAGCTGTTGGGGTAGACCAGACTTTTTCAGTGTTCTTAAGTAGAACAGTCTTTGTTGTGCCTTCTTGACCAGCGCAGCAGTGTTATTGGACCATGTTAGGTCCTCCGAAATGTGAGTGCCCAGAAACTTGAAGCTGGACACTCTCTCCACACTGTCCCCGTTGATAGAGATCGGGGCATATTCCCCGTTATGTGACCTACGGAAGTTGATGATCAGCTCCTTGGTCTTGGTGGTATTTAGGGACAGGTTGTTATCCGAGCACCAGTCCGCCAGGTTCTGCACCCCCGCTCTATAGTTTGTTTCATCCTGGTTGGTGATAAGCCCGATCACCGTTGTGTCGTCTGCAAACTTGACAATGGTGTTGGTGTCGAATGCAGGAACACAGTCGTGTGTGAAGAGGGAGTAGAGCATGGGGCTCAGAGCACAGCCCTGCGGTACTCAGGGTGATAGTGGAGGACAGGTGCGGGCCCATTCTCACTGCCTGCGGTCGTTCCAGCAGGAAGTCCAGGATCCATTCACAATATCAGTGGAGGGTATGAAACCATTGCATCGTTGCCCTAAATCCTCTTATAATTAGTCAAATGGATATTGAGATCCTTGTTGACCAACAAAAAATAAAATAAAGAGAATCTCTTGAAAAGTATATAAACTTTCTTTCAATCTTTTTAATTATTCGACAAAAATCAACTTGTCTTTGTGGAAAAAAAAGTTCGAAATCTGTAAATTGCAGATCAAAATGGCTTTCAAATTAAGTTTAAACAATAGACAATAGACAATAGACAATAGACAATAGGTGCAGGAGTAGGCCATTTAGCCCTTCGAGCCAGCACCGCCATTCAATGCGATCATGGCTGATCACTCTCAATCAGTACCCCGTTCCTGCCTTCTCCCCATACCCCCTCACTCCGCTATCCTTAAGAGCTCTATCCAGCTCTCTCTTGAAAGCATCCAACGAACTGGCCTCCACTGCCTTCTGAGGCAGAGAAATCCACACCTTCACCACTCTCGGACTGAAAAAGTTCTTCCTCATCTCCATTCTAAATGGCCTACCCCTTATTCTTAAACTGTGGCCCCTTGTTCTGGACTCCCCCAACATTGGGAACATGTTTCCTGCCTCTAATGTGTCCAATCCCCTAATTATCTTATATGTTTCAATAAGATCCCCCCTCATCCTTCTAAATTCCAGTGTATACAAGCCCAATCGCTCCAGCCTTTCAACATGCGACAGTCCCGCCATTCCGGGAATTAACCTAGTGAACCTACGCTGCACGCCCTCCATAGCAAGAATATCCTTCCTCAAATTTGGAGACCAAAACTGCACACAGTACTCCAGGTGCGGTCTCACCAGGGCCCGGTACAACTGTAGAAGGACCTCTTTGCTCCTATACTCAACTCCTCTTGTTATGAAGGCCAACATTCCATTGGCTTTCTTCACTGCCTGCTGTACCTGCATGCTTCCTTTCATTGACTGATGCACTAGGACACCCAGATCTCGTTGAACTCCCCCCTCCTCCTAACTTGACACCATTCAGATAATAATCTGCCTTTCTATTCTTACTTCCAAAGTGAATAACCTCACACTTATCTACATTAAACTGCATCTGCCATGTATCCGCCCACTCACACAACCTGTCCAAGTCACCCTGCAGCCTTATTGCATCTTCCTCACAATTCACACTACCCCCCAGCTTAGTATCATCTGCAAATTTGCTAATGGTACTTTTAATCCCTTCGTCTAAGTCATTAACCTTTCAATGAGTTTGTTGCGAGACAGTTAGGTGGAATGTTTATGCAGAAGGCACAACTTAAATGCCAAAATCAATGTGCCCACTCAGTAAATACCAGAAATTTGCATTCTGTGATAACTAATCTCTCTGCTGGTATTGATTGCGGCCGACATTATGGAAAGTCATTCTTGCATGCCCGGAAACATACATGCATTGAAAGATTGGAAATGCATTTGAAGAGTTTCAGATTACGAAGACACAGTTGAGGTTGTTTTTCTGGGAAGATCCGCCATTTTGGAAATGTGGGGTGGGGACCGTGGCATGTCCTATCTCACTCTCTCACTGTCCCAAACCAGTTCAAGACCATCAAAGCTCGCATTAAGCAATTCTGTGCCTTTTAAAGACTAAGAACTGGGAAGATGTGTATAAAATCATGAGAGGAATAGATCGGGTGGACGGACTGAGTCTCGTGCCCAGAATAGGGGAATCGAGAACCAGAGGACATTGGTTTAATAGACAATGGACAATAGACAATAGGTGCAGGAGTAGACCATTCGGCCCTTCGAGCCAGCACCGCCATTCAATGTGATCATGGCTGATCATTCTCAATCAGTACCCCGTTCCTGCCTTCTCCCCATACCCCCTGACTCCGCTATCCTTAAGAGGTGAGGAGGGAGAAGATTTAATACGAAACCTGAGGGGTAACTTTATCACACAAAGGGTGGTGGGTGTAAGGAACAAGCTGCCAGAGGAGTAGTTGAGATAGGGACTATTGCAACATTTAAGAAACATTTAGACAGGTACATGGATAGGATAGCTGGGCGATCGTTTCGCTGAACACCTCCGTTCAGTCTGTCATAACCTACCTGATCTCCCGGTGGCTCAGCACTTCAACTCCCCCTCCCACTCCCTGTCTGACCTTTTTGTCCTGGACCTCCTCCATTGTCAGAGTGAGGTCCAGTGCAAATTGGAGGAACAGCATCTCATATTTTGCTTGGGTAGTTTACACCCCAGCGGTATGAACATTGACTTCGCTAACTTCAGATAGTCCCTGCTTTCCCTCTCTATCCCCTCCCCCTAGTCTTCCTGTTTCTGACCACATTCTATCTTTGTCCCGCCCCCTTCCCTGACATCAGTCTGAAGATGGGTCTTGACCCAAAACGTCACCCATTCCTTCTCTCCAGAGATGCTGCCTGACCCGTTGTGTTACTCCAGTATTTTGTGTCCACCACATGATTACAATCAGTCTGAAGAAGGGTCTCGACCCGAAACGTCACCCATTCCTTCTCTCCTGAGATGCTGCCTGTCCCGCTGAGTTACTCCAGCATTTTGTGATACCACATGATTACAATCGACCCATTCACAGTGTATAGATATATGATAAATATAGATACATGATAAACAATACAGTAAACAACAAAAAAGTTCAGTATATATTATTATATATAAAAACAAACAAACAATGATAGTGCAAAAGCAAATACAATGCCCCCAAGTCTATGTAGTTAGGAGCTTATTTGGAGGTTGTAGTGTTTAAAAGCCGGGTGTTTGTTAGGAATTAGTAATATTATTGGATAGGGGAGGAAACCGGAACACTTGGAAGAAACTCTCATGGTGACAGGTAAAACTTGCAAACTCCACACAGAGAGTAGCAGCATGGAATCATGGGATATGGAGGGCAGGCAGGAACAGGGTACCGATTGTGGACGATCAGCCATGATCATATTGAATGGCAGTGCTGGCTCGAAGGGCCGAATGGCCTACTCCAGCGCCTATTCTCGATGTTTCTAATCAAACCAGATTCAATGGAGCTGTGAATAGGTAGCTCAGAGCTGTGGAATGTGACCACCCATGTATATGGAGAGAGATACCTGCAAAGCTTCTTGCAACAGGTTTCAACTGAACACAAACTTGTGCTTGAAATAGAAATTTTGACAAAAGAAATATCGAATTAAAAGCTTCTCAGCAGATTTTAAGCACCACCTTTCTACTCTTTGTGCGAAGGGCATTTTTTGCTTTACCTTCGTTCGGAATGAGGAGATGGAACAAAGGGCGTAGGAACAGATTGTGAGAAAACATCTCCGAGGAGATACTCTCTCGTCAAAGCCCACAGATGATGATGACTCTTCTCAGAACAGGAAGAGACTGTTCAGTGAGCAATTACAGGAGGAATTTTGCCAAGACTGTCTTCATTAAGGGTTTTCATGCTGGTTAATTGCGTGGCAACAAGAGTGCCATATTCTATCATGCACGGTCGGTTTTGTAAATGGTGCAAGATGTTTCCTTGTGTTGAACTAATTATACCTACTAAAGGATGTCAATTCTGCACCTTCTTGGCTTAATAATTAGGAGACTGCCTAATCCCTTCTTCCATAGCCCACCAAATATCAAGCAGTTATCAGGCAACTGACCCATCCTACCAACAACTAGAGAGCAATCCTAAGCTTCCATCTACCTGCTTGGAGACCCTCGGACAATCTTTAATCAGACTTTACTGGATTTTACCTTGCAGTAAATGTTATTCACTTTATCATGTATCTGCAGACAGTTCAATTATAACTTGTAGGAAAGAACTGCAGATGCTGGTTTAAATCGAAGGTAGACACAAAATGCTGGAGTGACTCATGGGGACAAACAGCATCTCTGGAGAGAAGGAATGGGTGACGTTTCTGGTCGAGTCTGAAGAAGGGTCTCGACCCGAAACGTCACCCATTCCTTCCCTCCAAAGATGCTGCCTGTTCCATTGAGTTACTCCAGCATTTTGTGTCTAGCTCATATGTAATCATGTATTGTCTTTCCGCTGACTGGTTAGCACGCAACAAAAGTCTTTCACTGTACCTCTCTGTACACGTGACAATAAACTAAACTGAACTTGAAACTATTAAGATCAAGACAATGTTCAGAAGGAATTGCCTAGGGTCAGTTCCGCCCAGTTCGCCAGGCAGTTCCTTTCCAGAGAGCCTTGGAGAAAGCAAGACTCATCCCATCCCAGAGAGTGCACAGGATCACACTGGGAATACCTAGCCACCATTATGCACATATCACAACAGAGACTGATGCACTATGTCACCATGCTGCCCATGCCTGTTCTTACAACAAAAAAAGAACAGTTGACAATGTTAGCTTCTGCTCTTAGACACAGATTACTGAAGATAGACACAAAAAGCTGGAGTAACTCAGCGGGACAGGCAGCATCTCTGGAGAGAAGGAATGGGTGATGTTACGGGTCAAGACCTTTCTCCAGCATTTTGTGTCTATCTTCGATTTTAAACCAGCATCTACAGTTCCTTCCTACAGATTGCTAAGGGAGTGGTTGTTTTAGAAGAATACTATCTACAAGCAACAAGCCCTTAAATGTTTTAATCGCCATATCAGAACAACAAAGGCACAATCAAAAATATCACTATCCTATTTTTTTTGTGTGTTTTTGGGGTTGTGTAATTTTAATGCCTATTTTAATGCTTTTGTTGTTGGACTGTGGGTGACTGAATTTCGTCCAATTTGGATGACAAATAAAGCTATCTTGAATCTTGAAAGACACAAAATGTTGGATTAACTCAGCTGGTCAGGCAGCATCCCTGGAGAACATGTGTAGGTGACATTTTGGGTGGGGACCCTTGTTCAGACTGAAGAAGGGACCCAACCCGAAATGTCACCCATCCATGTTCTCCAAGGAAGCTGCCTGACCTGCTGAATGAATCCAACATTTTGTGTCTTTCCTTGGTCAACCAGCATCTGCAGTTCCTACTTTCAACAATTCTGTTTTTAATGAATCTCATTCCCAGTGCAGAACTCAGTATTAAGAATGATTACTGTTTAAGAATTCAGCATTAAAACATGATATTTAGTTTAGAAATATTATTACTGTGTGTACCACTGTACGTTACTTTATTACTGCACGTTTCCTCAAACCACCAGCTGTTTGATTCATTCCCTGCACCTACCTTCGGAGTTATTCTGCGTTACTTTCCCCACTTTGAAATCCTATTCCCATTCCAATTTTCCATGTTTCTCAGCTTGGTTTTACTTTGGAGATACAACACGGAAACAGGCCCTTTGGCCCACCAAGTCCATGCCGACCAGCGATCCCCGCACATTAACAATACCCTACGCACACGAGGAACAATTTACATTTATACCAAGCCACTTAACCTACAAACCTGTACGTCTTTGGAGAGTGGGAGGAAACCAGAGATCTCGGAGAAAACCCACGTGGTCACGGGGGGCAACGTACAAACTCTGTACAGACAGAACTCGTAGTCGGGATCGAACCCAGGTCATCGGTGCTGCAAGCGCTGTAAGGCAGCAACTCTACCGCTGCGCCACTGTGCCGTTTCCATATCAAATAAGTATTCGGATAGTTGAAATATTTAGCATTTTGTTTAATGATATCAGTGATTACAGCAGTGCACCGAAAAAGCTTACGACTGTGAGATGTTCAAATGTGATGTTTTGTCACTTTTTGAAAAACCTTTTGAAATACAAACTCTCATATCGATATTTTACGAGGATGTTGCCAGGACTCCAGGGCCTGAGCTGTGGGGAGAGGTTGAGCAGGCTCAGACTTTACTCCTTGGAGCGCAGGAGGATGAGGGATGATCTGAAAGAGGTGTATGTTCATTAGGGGAATAGATAGGGTAATTGCACAGAGTCTCTTGCCCAGAGTAGGGGAATCAAGAACAAGAGGATATAGATGGAAGGTGAGGAAGGAAAGATTTGATAGGAGTCTGAAGGGCAACATTTTTACACAAAAGGGCGGTGGGTGTATGGAAAGAGCTGCCAGAGGAGGTAGTTGAGGCAGGGACTATCACAACGTTTAAAAGACATTTGACAGGTACATGAATAGGAAAGGTTTAAAGGACATGGGCCAAACGCAGGCAGGTGGGACTATTGTTGGTCAGTGGGCAAGTTGGATCGAAGGGCCTGTTTTCACGTTGTATGACTGTATGAATCATAGATTCTATACATAACAAAACTCAGAACACCTCTTATCTATTCCCTTCACAGATGCTGCCTGACCTGCTGAGTTCTTCCAGCACATCATGTTTTGCCCAAGGTTCCAGCATCTGCAGCTCCTTGTGTCTCTATCAAACTATTAACATGAATGTCTCATATGGTTTATTTTTAATCTTAGTTTAGAGATGCAGCATGGAACCCTTTGCTTCATTGAGTCCATGCCAACCATCCAGACTAGTTCTATGTTATCCTACTTTCTCATCCACTCCCTCCACACGAGGGGCAATTTTACATCAACCGACAAACCTGCATGTCTTTGGGATCTGGGAGGAAACCGGAGCACCCGGAGGAAACCCACGCGGTCACAGGGAGAATGTGCAAATTCCATACAGACAGCAACCAAGGTCAGGATCGAACCCAAATCTCTAGTGCTGTGAGCCAGCATCTATCTCTACCAGCTGTGGCACTGCACTACTCACTACAAACTGGCCAGATTATAGTCCGACCAATTCACCAGGGGGCAGCCTGGAATTTCCATGAAATTTCCAAACTTTTCATCCCTGATTAAGGAGACGATTTCATCTCCATTATGTTCATAAGTTCATAAATAGTAGGCGCAATAAAAATATCCATTGACTTAGCCTCCACAACTTCCCCAAGGTTCACCCTCTATGCTTCCGAAATTTATTTCATACTTTTCGTAAGTTCATAGGTTCTAGGAGCAGAATGAGGCAAATCAGCCCATCAAGTCTACTCTGCCATTCAATCATGTCCGATCTATCTTTCCCTCTCAACCCCATTCTCCTGCCTTTGCCCCATAACCCCTGACACCCTTACTAATCAATAATCTATCAACCTCCACCTTAAAAATATCCATTGACTCGGCCTCCACAGCCTTCTGTGACGGAGAATTCCACAAATTCACCACCCACTGACTAAATAAACTCCTCCTCATCTCCTTTCTAAAAGGACGTCCTTTTATTCTGAGGCTATGGCCTTTGGCCCGACACTCTCCCACTAGAGGAAACCACATCCACTCTATCCAGCCCTTTCATCGGTAAGTTTCAACGAGGTCCCTCCTCATCCTTCTAAACTCCAGCGAGTACAGGCCCAGTCCCATCAAACATTCATCACCCAAACATTCCTGGGATCATTCTTGTAAACCTCCTCTGGACCCTCTCCAACGGCAGCACATCCTTTCTCGGATACGGGGCCCAAAACTGCTCACAATATTCCAAATGCAGTTTGACCAGTGCCTTATAGAGCCTCGGCATTACATCCCTGTTTTTGCATTCTAGCCCTCTCGAACTAAATGCTAGCATTACATTTGCCTTCCTTACTGCTAATTCGACATGCAAGTCAACTTTTTGGGAATCCTGCACCAACACTCCCAAGTCCCTTTGCACCTTTGATTTCTGAATTAACAAACAATGTTCCTCAACAAACATAATGGAAAGTGAATGAATTATACCTGTGGCATATTATTTCAAAGTGATACCAACTCTGGATAGTATCCAACAAAATGCTGGAGTAACTCAACGGGTCAGACAGCATCTCCAGAGAGAAGGAATAGATGATGTTTCAGATGGAGACCCTTCCTCGGACTCTAGTAGTGCTCTTTAATTAATTACCATCTGCCCTGTTTCACTGGACGATAAGGCAACCTCTTGGAATCTATATTTCTCTTTCTCTGTGTTTCTCTGTCTCTGTCTCTGTCTCACTGATCTGACTAACTAACTAACTAACTCAATCTATGTTCCTTTTTAAGCACTAATTCCCAACTGGTTTGTCGCTGAGGAGTAAACAGATCGAAGATATTTCCTGAAATCTGATCATTCACAGCGCGGGAATCGTTCTGTTAAATCTGTTCCAATTTAATCGACAACAGGAAATTCTATTGCCATATCTTCACAAGGCCTGACCTGAAAGCTAAAAATAGCACGTAAGGTTCCTTCTTCTACCCTGCAGCACATTGAACCGGCATTATTAAGCCGTGTGGGAAGTAACATCAGATGCTGGTTTACACCGAAGATAGAGGCAAAAAGCTGGAGTAGCTCAGCGGGACAGGCAGCATCTCTGGAGAGAAGGAATGGGTGACGTTTCGAGTTGAGACTGAAGAAGGGTCTCTCCAGAGATGCTGCCTGTCCCGCTGAGTTACTCCAGCATTTTGTGTATATTATTAACCTGTTGTTCTGTATTTGAACAATGATGGTGTTTAGGTCTGAAAGAGGTGTATGTTCATTAGGGGAATAGATAGGGTAATTGCACAGAGTCTCTTGCCCAGAGTAGGGGAATCAAGAACAAGAGGACATAGATCTAAGGTGAGGAAGGAAAGATTTAATAAGAGTCTGAAGGGCAACATTTTTACACAAAAGGGTGGTGGGTGTATGGAACGAGCTGCCAGAGGAGGTAGTTGAGGCAGGGACTATCACAACGCTTAAAAGACATTTGACAGGTACATGAATAGGAAAGGTTTAAAGGACATGGGCCAAACGCAGGCAGGTGGGACTATTGTTGGTCAGAGTGGGCAAGTTGGATCGAAGGGCCTGTTTTCACGTTGTATGACTGTATGAATCAAAGGTTCTATACATAACAAAACTCAGAACACCTCTTATAGACAATAGACAATAGACAATAGGTGCAGGAGTAGGCCATTCAGCCCTTCGAGCCAGCACCGCCATTCAATGCGATCATGGCTGATCACTCTCAATCAGTACCCCGTTCCTGCCTTCTCCCCATACCCCCTAACTCCGCTATCCTTAAGAGCTCTATCCAGCTCTCTCTTGAAAGCATCCAACGAACTGGCCTCCACTGCCTTCTGAGGCAGAGAATTCCACACCTTCACCACCCTCTGACTGAAAAAGTTCTTCCTCATCTCCGTTCTAAATGGCCTACCCCTTATTCTTAAACTGTGGCCCCTTGTTCTGGACTCCCCCAACATTGGGAACATGTTATCTGCCTCTAATGTGTCCAATCCCCTAATTATCTTATATGTTTCAATAAGATCCCCCCTCATCCTTCTAAATTCCAGTGTATACAAGCCCAATCGCTCCAGCCTTTCAACATACGACAGTCCCGCCATTCCGGGAATTAACCTAGTGAACCTACGCTGCACGCCCTCCATAGCAAGAATATCCTTCCTCAAATTTGGAGACCAAAACTGCACACAGTACTGCAGGTGCGGTCTCACCAGGGCCCGGTACAACTGTAGAAGGACCTCTTTGCTCCTATACTCAACTCCTCTTGTTACGAAGGCCAACATTCCATTGGCTTTCTTCACTGCCTGCTGTACCTGCATGCTTCCTTTCATTGACTGATGCACTAGGACACCCAGATCTCATTGAACTCCCCCTCCTCCTAACTTGACACCATTCAGATAATAATCTGCCTTTCTATTCTTGCTTCCAAAGTGAATAACCTCACACTTATCTACATTAAATTGCATCTGCCATGTATCCGCCCACTCACACAACCTGTCCAAGTCACCCTGCAGCCTTATTGCATCTTCCTCACAATTCACACTACCCCCCAACTTAGTATCATCTGCAAATTTGCTAATGGTACTTTTAATCCCTTCGTCTAAGTCATTAATGTATATCGTAAATAGCTGGGGTCCCAGCACCGAACCTTGCGGTACCCCACTGGTCACTGCCTGCCATTCCGAAAGGGACCCATTTATCCCCACTCTTTGCTTTCTGTCTGTCAACCAATTTTCTATCCATGTCAGTACCCTACCCCCAATACCATGTGCCCTAATTTTGCCCACTAATCTCCTATGTGGGACCTTGTCGAAGGCTTTCTGAAAGTCGAGGTACACCACATCCACTGACTCTCCCTTGTCAATTTTCCTAGTTACATCCTCAAAAAATTCCAGTAGATTTGTCAAGCATGATTTCCCCTTCGTAAATCCATGCTGACTCGGAATGATCCCGTTACTGCTATCCAAATGCTCAGCAATTTCGTCTTTTATAATTGACTCCAGCATCTTCCCCACCACTGATGTCAGACTAACTGGTCTATAATTACCCGTTTTCTCTCTCCCTCCTTTCTTAAAAAGTGGGATAACATTTGCTATCCTCCAATCCACAGGAACTGATCCTGAATCTATAGAACATTGAAAAATGATCTCCAATGCTTCCACTATTTCTAGAGCCACCTCCTTAAGTACTCTGGGATGCAGACCATCAGGCCCTGGGGATTTATCAGCCTTCAGTCCCATCAGTCTACCCAAAACCATTTCCTGCCTAATGTGGATTTCCTTCAGTTCCTCCATCACCCTAGGTTCTCCGGCCCCTAGAACATTTGGGAGATTGTGTGTATCTTCCTCAGTGAAGACAGATCCAAAGTAACGGTTTAACTCGTCTGCCATTTCTTTGTTCCCCATAATAAATTCCCCTGCTTCTGTCTTCAAGGGACCCACATTTGCCTTGACTATTTTTTTCCTCTTCACGTACCTAAAAAAACTTTTGCTATCCTCCTTTATATTATTGGCTAGTTTACCCTCGTACCTCATCTTTTCTCCCCGTATTGCCTTTTTAGTTAACTTTTGTTGCTCTTTAAAAGAGTCCCAATCCTCTGTCTTCCCACTCTTCTTTGCTATGTTATACTTCCTCTCCTTAATTTTTATGCTGTCCCTGACTTCCCTCGTCAGCCACAGGTGTCTCTTACTCCCCTTAGAGTCTTTCCACCTCTTTGGAATAAATTGATCCTGCAACCTCTGCATTATTCCCAGGAATACCTGCCATTGCTGTTCTACCGTCTTCCCTGCTAGGGCCTCCTTCCAATCAATTTTGGCCAGCTCCTGCCTCATGCCTCTGTAATCCCCTTTGCTATACTTTAATACCGATACTTCCGATTTTCCCTTCTGCCTTTCCATTTGCAGAGTAAAACTTATCATGTTGTGATCACTGCCTCCTAATGGCTCTTTTACCTCTAGTCCCCTTATCAGATCAGGATCATTACACAACACTAAATCCAGAATTGCCTTCTCCCTGGTAGGCTCCAGTACAAGCTGTTCTAAGAATCCATCTCGAAGGCACTCTACAAACTCTCTTTCCTGGGGTCCATTTCCAACCTGATTTTCCCAGTCTACCTGCATGTTGAAATCTCCCATAACCACCGTAGCATTACATTTTTGACACGCCAATTTTATCTCCTGATTCAACTTGCACCCTATGTCGAGGCTACTGTTTGGGGGCCTATAGATAACTCCCATTAGGGTCTTTTTACCCTTACAATTTCTCATTTCTATCCATACTGATTCAACATCTCCTGATTCTATGTCACCCCTTGCAAGGGAATGAATATCATTCCTTACCATCAGAGCAACCCCACCCCCTCTGCCCACCTGTCTGTCTTTTCTATACGTTGTGTACCCCTGAATATTCAGTTCCCAGCCCTGGTCCTCTTGTAGCCATGTCTCGGTGATCCCTACAACATCATACTTGCCCATGACTAACTGAGCCTCAAGCTCATCCACTTTATTTTTTATACTACGCGCATTTAAGTACAACACTTTAACTTCTGTATTTACCTCCCCTCTCACATCGTTCACAATTGGCCCTGCCCTTAATTTCTTTTCCCCTCTAGAACTTCTGTTCCCATTCTTCCGAGAGTCTTTTGCAATATCTCCTGTATTCCCTTTTACCTCATCTTCATATTCACAATTTGTTAACCCCTCCCCCCCACTACTTAGTTTAAAGCCACAGGTGTCACACTAGCAAACCTGCCTGCCAGAATGTTTGTCCCCCTGCTGTTAAGATGCAACCCGTCCCTTTTGTACAAGTCACCCCTAGCCCAGAAGAGATCCCAGTGGTCCAGAAATCTAAATCCCTGCTCTCTGCACCAGTCCCTCAGCCATAAATTCATACCCTTTATCTATTCCCTTCACAGATGCTGCCTGACCTGCTGGGTTCTTCCACCACATCATGTTTTGCTCAAGGTTCCAGCATCTGCAGCTCCTTGTGTCTCTATCAAACTATTAACATGAATGTCTCATATTGTTTATTTTTAATCTTAGTTTAGAGATGCAGCATGGAAGCTGGCCCTTTGCTTCATTGAGTCCATGCCAACCATCCAGACTAGTTCTATGTAGTGTTTGACAAGGATTGTGCTCCTTATTTTTGACCATGTTGAAGGGGTGGTGGAAGTGCAGTGGACAGTAATGGAAGATAATTTTTTTTAATTTCTCCTTACCACTCTGTTAGTATTTAAGAAAAGCAATTTATACAGCTGGTCAGGTACACCAGGGATCTTAATTTGAGTAGCAAGGGTTCCGGCAAAAACAGAGACACACGCGTAAATTAAAGAAGCACCAAGCAACACGTACATTTACCTTCTACAGGTTAGTTGTAGACAATAGACAACAGGTGCAGGAGTAGACCATTCTGGCTACCGTTTTGTCAGTCCATTGATCTCGCCCCAATACTCCTTCATCATCATTACCTGTAACCCGTCCATCAATGATGGTATCCTTGGTGAATTTAAACAATAGACAATAGACAATAGACAATAGGTGCAGGAGGAGGCCATTCGGCCCATCGATGTGATCATGGCTGATCATCCACAATCAGTACCCCGTTCCTGCCCTCTCCCCATACCCCCTGACTCTGCTATCCTTAAGAGCTCTATCTAACTCTCTCTTGAAAACATCCAGCGAATTGGCCTCCACTACCTTCTGAGGCAGAGAATTCCACAGATTTACAACTCTCTGAATGAAAAAGTTTTTCCTCATCTCCATTCTAAATGGCCTACCCCTTATTCTTAAACTGTGGCCCCTGGTTCTGGACATGTCTCCCAACATCGGGAACATGTTTCCTGCCTCTAGCGTGTCCAATCCCTTTATAATCTTATATGTTTCAATAAGATCCCCTCTCACCCTTCTAAATTCCAGTGTATACAAGCCCAGTCGCTCCAGTCTTTCAACATACGACAGTCCCGCCATTTCAGGAATTAACCTAGTAAACCTAAGCTGCACTCCCTTAATTACAAGAATGTCCTTCCTCAAATTTGGAGACCAAAACTACACACAGTACTCCAGGTGTGGTGTCACTAGGGCCCTGTGCCACTGCAGATGGACATATTTGCTCCTATACTCAACTCCTCTTATCATGAAGGCCACATGCCATGAGCTTTCTTCACTGCCTGCTGTACCTGCATGCTTACTTTCAGTGACTGATGAACAAGGACACCCAGAACTCTTTGTACTTCCCCTTTTCCTAACTTGACACCATTCAGATAATAATCTGCCTTCCTATTCTTACCACCAAACTGGATAACCTCACATTTATCTGCATCTGCCATGCATCTGCCCACTCACACAACTGCATCTGCCATGCCATCTGCCCACTCACACAACCTGTCCCAGTCACCCTGCATCCTCATAGCATCTTCCTCACAGTTCACACTACCACCCAGCTTTGTGTCATCTGCAAATTTGCTAATGTTACTTTTAATACCTTCATCTAAGTCATTAATGTATATTGTAAAAAGTTGCAGTCCCAGCACCGAGCCTTGCGATACGCCACTAGTCACTGCCTGTCCCATTTATCCCCATTCTTTGCTTTCTGTCTGCCAACCAATTTTCTATCCATGTCAGTACCCTACCCCCAATACCATGTGCTCTAACTTTGCCCACTAATCTCCTATGTGGGACCTTATCAAAGGCTTTCTGAAAGTCTAGGTACACTACATCCACTGGCTCTCCCTTGTCCATTTTCCTAGTTACATTCTCAAAAAATTCCAGAAGATTAGTCAAGCATGATTTCCCCTTCGTAAATCCATGTGGACTCGGAACGATCCTGTTACTGCTATCCAAATGTTCTGCAATTTCTTCTTTTATAATTGACGCCAGCATCTTCCCCACCACTGATGTCAGGCTAATTGGTCTATAATTTCCCGTTTTCTCTCTCGCTCTCTTCTTAAAAAGTGGGAGAACATTAGCTACCCTCCAATCCACAGGAACTGATCCTGAATCTATAGAACATTGGAAAATGATCACCTATGCATCCACTATTTCTAGAGCCACTTCCTTAAGTACCCTGGGATGCAGACCATCAGGCCCTGGGGATTTATCAGCTTCAGTCCCATCAGTCTACCCAACACCATTTCCTGACTAATGTGAATTTCCTTCAGTTCCTCCATCACCCTAGGACCTCTGTCCACTAGTACATCTGGGAGATTGTTTGTGACTTCCTTAGTGAAGACAGATCCAAAGTACTCATTCAACTCGTCTGCCATTTCCTTGTTCCCCATAATAAATTCACCTGCATTTGTCTTAACTATTTTTTTCCTCTTTACATACCTAAAGAAGCTTTTACTATCCTCCGTTATATTCTTGGCTGGCTTACCTTCATACCTCATCTTTTCTCCCCGTATTGCCTTTTTAGTTATCTTCTTTTGCTCTTTAAAAGAGTCCCAATCCTCTGGCTTCCTGCTCATCTTTGCTATGTTATACTTCTCCTTTATTTTTATACTGTCCTTGACTTCCCTTGTCAGTCACAGTCGCCTCTTACTCCCCTTAGAATCTTTCCTCCTCTTTGGAATGAACTGATCCTGTACCTTCTGTATTATTCCCAGAAATACCTGCCATTGTTGTTCCACCGTCATCCCTGCTAGGGTCTCTTTCCAGTCAACTCTGTCCAGCTTCTCCATCATGCTTCCATCATCCCCCTTGCTCAACTGCAATACTGACACTTCCAATTTTCCCTTCTCCCTCTTAAATTGTAGAGTAAAACTTATCATATTATGATCACTACCTCCTAATGGCTCTTTTACCTTGAGTTCCCTTATCAAACCCGGTTCATTACACAACACTAAATCCAGAATTGCCTTCTTCCTGGTAGGCTCCAGTACAAGCTGCTCTAAGAATCCATCTCTGAGGCACTCCACAAACTCCCTTTCTTGGGGTCCATTACCAAGCTGATTTTCCCAGTCTACGTGCATGTTGAAATCTCCCATAACTACTGTAGCATTACCTTTGCGACATGCCAATTTTAACTCTTGATTCAACTTGCACCTTATACCCAGGCTACTGTTTGGGGGCCTGTAGATAACTCCCATTTACAATTTTACCAAGCCAATTAGCCTACAAACCTGTACGTCTTTGGAGCGTGGGAGGAAACTGAAGATCTTGGAGAAAACCCACGCAGGTCAAGGAGAATACATACAAACTCCATACACACACAATCTATATGATACAGATATAGATAATAATAATAATAATAATAATAATAATAATGTATTACATTTATATAGCGCTTTTCATACACTCAAAGACGCTTTACAGGGATTTAAAGAACATAGGGAAGTGAATAAATAGATAGATAAATAAGTAAACGAACAGAGAAAGGAGACAGAAGGTGAGGTGACCTTCAGTGGTTGAAGGCAGTACTGAACAGGTGAGACTTCAGTGATGTTTTGAATGTGGTGAGTGAGGAGGAGTCTCTGATAATAATAGCATAAAATCATTGTTTGCTTTCTGTGCTTTTGTCTCACTCTTTCATTCAATCCCCCCCCCCTCTCGCCCCTCCCTCTCTCCATTTGTCTGCGCGTCTCAGTGTGATTTATATATCAGTAAACAATCAGGACACCCTGTTTGAAATTAAGGGAAATTGTTTGAACAAAATGAAGCAAGCCGTGAGGAACAATGTGTAGGAAGGAACTACAGGTGCTGGTTTAAACAAAGATAGACACAAAATGCTGGCGTAACTCAGCGGGACGGGCAGCATCTCTGGAGTGAAGGAATTGGTGACTTTACGGGTCGAGACCCTTCTTCAGACTGAAAATTACGGGAAAGGGAAATGAGAGATATTGACGACGATATCGAGAGATATATAGAACCATGAATGAAGCTTGCTTAAAATAAAAGAAGGAAGAGCAGACAAATTCCTGCAGACCAATGTACTTTCTGTAATTAAGCCAAGAAATAAAACTTCCTGATGCAATTACTCTGCGTGGGCCCATTAATCCACTTCGGCAGTAAATATTCTCAAATTGTAGATATTTATTGTTCATCCAATCAACCCGTACAGTGTACAGCTTCAAATTGCAGTTTATGACTGGCAGTAAATTAAGTTATCCTGGAGGTGAAATAAACCAAATTTATCAATTTGTCAACTGGAAATGAACAAATTGACCTTACTTAATGGCTATGGATGGCCGACATGAAAATCAGACTTTTACAGAAGACCAAAGATTGCTTGTTGAAGGATTGATTGAAGTCAGGCTGAGCACTTTGAAGCAGCTAGTAAAAGTTCCAGCATCATCAGGGTTCCAAAAAGGCCAATCAAATAAATATCGTCAGATCAGACTAGTTAGAAAAGTTAAAGTCCACCAACTGGTGGACCGGCAACTCCTTTAGTTTAGTTTAGAGATACAGCGCGGAAACAAGCCCTTTCGGCCCACCGAGCCCGCACCGACCAGCGATCCCCACACATTAACACTGTCCTACACACACGGGGGACAATTTTACACATACACCAAGCCAATTAACCTACAAACCTGTAAGTCTTGGGAGTGTGGGAGGAAACCGAAGGTCTCGGAGAAAACCCACATGGCCACGCGGAGAACGTACAAACTCCGTACAGACAGTAGTCGGGATCGAACCTGGGTCTCCAGTGCTGTAAGGCAGCAACTCTACCGCTGCGCCACCTTGGCCGCCATATCCAGACAAAATTACCAGAGCGCACATTAACACTGTCCCACACACACACGGGACAATTTTGCACATACACCAAGCCAATTAACCAACAAACCCGCACGGCTTTGGAATGTGGGAGGGAACAGGAGCGCCTGGGGAAACCCCACGCGGTCTCAGGGAGAACGTACAAACTCCGTACATAGAAACATAGAAACATAGAAAATAGGTGCAGGAGTAGGCCATTCGGCCCTTCGAGCCTGCACCGCCATTCAATATGATCATGGCTGATCATCCAGCTCAGTAACCTGTACCTGCCTTCTCTCCATACCCCCTGATCCCTTTAGCCACAAGGGCCACATCTAACTCCCTCTTAAATATAGCCAATGAACTGGCCTCAACTACCTTCTGTGGCAGAGAATTCCACAGACTCACCACTCTGTGTGAAAAAATGTTTTCTCATCTGGGTCCTAAAAGACTTCTCCCTTATCCTTAAGCTGTGACCCCTGGTTCTGGACTTCCCCAACATCGGGAACAATCTTCCCGCATCTATCCTCTCCAACCCCTTAAGAATTTTATATGTTTCTATAGGATCCCCCCTCAGTCTTCTAAATTCCAGCAAGTACATGCCTAGTCTATTCAGTCTTTCTTCATATGAAAGTCCTGCCATCCCAGGGATCAATCTGGTGAACCTTCTCTGTACTCCCTCTAAGGCTACAGATAAGCACCCTTACTCAGGATCGAACCTGGGTCTCTGGCGCTGTGAGGCAACAACTCTATTGGTGCGCCACATAATGTAAAGGAAATAGTGTTGGTATCCATCCCAATCAAGCTTTCATAGGGAGTAATGTGAACTTTCAATGAAGACAATGGGGACCCAGCATGAGGGGACCACCGTAAAGAACAATGGAGGACCCGGCGTGAGCGGACCGGCCTGAGGGACGGTGGGAGAACAAAGGGGGACTCAGTATGGGGGAGGAGGGTCACTCTAGTTTACTATCCTCTGCCCAGGGGATAAGTCTCTGTTCGTTTGTTTGTTTGTTTGTCCGTTCCAGTGAAGGCGCTGTGAACACGGCAGCCAGCCAACAGTCGTTTGTCTTTTTCTTTTTTTTTTCCACTTTTAATTAAATTGTAATCTCAAGTTTCCGTTCGTGTACTTTGTTGTGTGCTGTGACTGTCGGCAGACCAATTTCCCTCCGGGGATGAATAAAGTTCTATTGTATTGTATCGTGTGGTAAAACCAGTCTCCAGTGTAATGATTGTCTCTTGCAGGCTGCAGAAGCAACAATGTCGGTAGTGAGTGTCCCATTCTCAGCTCGTACCTAACCCACAGTGATATGTGTCGGCTTTACCTTTGCAAAGCAAGAATGGCAAGCATTAGTCTTAATCCTCATAATTAAAAACTGCTTAAGGCTGCTTTATATCAGCCACATAATTACATTATCAGACCGCATCACACCCAACAAGACTACATCCAATTCATCACATGATGAAACCCAGTGCTGAATCTTTGAATCCTTTGCTTTCATTAATGTTCTACAGTTTTGCAGATCATGAATAATCTGCAGATTTAATATTTCCCTGTATTATAACTGATGGACTCCTTTTCAAACTGCATCAGATAATATTACCTGTACAAAAGATTTTAAGTTCAAGTATTCTGCTCATAGACTGATTCAACATAGCTGTCACTTGACATGGATGTCATATGTACCATATTCATAATGAGGGAAGTTAAGCAGTTTGTGACATTCAAGCAATCACCTCAATTGAAATGTTAATCAACTTAGCCGACATAATAAAACATTATTTATTGTTTGACAGACGTTACGTTGAATTAGCAATGATTACTGAATCATCCTGCCACAACCAGAGAGCAGTGCTGAACTACTATCTACTCAGATGATACTAAGTTGGGGGGTAGTGTGAATTGTGAGGAAGATGCAATAAGGCTGCAGGGTGACTTGGACAGGTTGTGTGAGTGGGCGGATACATGGCAGATGCAGTTTAATGTAGATAAGTGTGAGGTTATTCACTTTGGAAGTAAGAATAGAAAGGCAGATTATTATCTGAATGGTGTCAAGTTAGGAGGAGGGGGAGTTCAACGAGATCTGGGTGCCTAGTGCATCAGTCAATGAAAGGAAGCATGCAGGTACAGCAGGCAGTGAAGAAAGCCAATGGAATGTTGGCCTTCATAACAAGAGGAGTTCAGTATAGGAGCAAAGAGGTCCTTCTACAGTTGTACCGGGCCCTGGTGAGACAGCACCTGGAGTACTGTGTGCAGTTTTGGTCTCCAAATTTGAGGAAGGATATTCTTGCTATGGAGGGCGTGCAGCGTAGGTTCACTAGGTTAATTCCCGGAATGGCGGGACTGTCGTATGTTGAAAGGCTGGAGCGATTGGGCTTGTATACACTGGAATTTAGAAGGATGAGGGGGGATCTTATTGAAACATATAAGATAATTAGGGGATTGGACACATTAGAGGCAGGAAACATGTTCCCAATGTTGGGGGAGTCCAGAACAAGGGGCCACAGTTTAAGAATAAGGGGTAGGCCATTTAGAACGGAGATGAGGAAGAACTTTTTCAGTCAGAGAGTGGTGAAGGTGTGGAATTCTCTGCCTCAGAAGGCAGTGGAGGCCAGTTCGTTGGATGCTTTCAAGAGAGAGCTGGATAGAGCTCTTAAGGATAGCGGAGTGAGGGGGTATGGGGAGAAGGCAGGAACGGGGTACTGATTGAGAGTGATCAGCCATGATCGCATTGAATGGCGGTGCTGGCTCGAAGGGCTGAATGGCCTACTCCTGCACCTATTGTCTATTGTCTATTGTCTATTACCTCTTTGATGTTCTCTCAGACTACCCTTTACCGGACTATGCTGGACTTTACCTTGCACTAAAGGTTATTCCTTTATCGTGTATCTATACACTGTAAATGGATCGTTTGTAATCATGTATTGTCTTTCTGCTGACTGGTTAGCACGCAACAAAAAAGCTTTTTGCTGTACCTCGGTACACGTGACAATAAATTAAACTGAAACTGAAACTGAGTTAGTTCTTGGATTGTTGTCAATGGATGAACACACAATGAATGGTTAATACTGTGCTAAACCCACAATAGTCCAGCAACCTGAATGACATAATATTCCTTGTAATCCATCTAATTGAAATCTTCGGATCGTTCACATTGTTGTGGTGAAGAGGCTTGCGTGCCCCCATGAGCGATGCCGTCGGGAGAACTAGGTTCTGGTGGGGCCACCCATGGCGGTAAGGTCGAGGATGAGGGTCCAGACTAAGAACGATCCAACGTACAAGACCGCAACGGCAGACCAGGCGGACAAAGTTACCTTGAACTCAACGGCTGTGAAGGCGGATGAAGGCTGCAACAGATCTATCAGCTCCAATCATCTTGGTTCCCTTGCCATTGGCATTAGTTGATTGATTTGTGAAGGACCGTGTGCTTCTTGGAGTGCAACATCAAGTACACCTTAAACACACACACGCACAGGCACACGTACTGACATCAGAACGTAGACCTCGAGGGATAGCCACGACAACGATGGCACTGTAGTTTTGATCTCTGCAGGAACACCTGAGATGGGGATAAAATAGAAAGAAACATTGGAAAAAATGGTGTTGGAAGGAACTGAAGATGCTGGTTTACACCGAAGATAGACACAAAATGCTGGAGTAACTCAGGCAGCATTTCCGAATAGAAGGAATGGGTGACGTTTCGGGTCGAGACCCTTCTTCAGACTGAGAGTCGGGGGGTGGGAGACACAGAGATAAGGGAGGGTAAAGTGTGTGAAAACGAGGCACCAAAAGAGATGAGGACCAAGGAAAATGTACAATAGATCACTGTTCGCTAGGAGAAGGCGACAACAAAGCAAACAGAGATAAAATGTAATCAGGGACAGTCAGGCAGTTGGGAGAGCTAGGACAGGGGAGGAGATGGAGAGAGAGGGAAAGCAAGGGTTACTTGAAGTTAGAGAAGTCAATGTTCATACCCTTGGGGTGTAAGCTGCCCAAGTGAAATATGAGGCGCTGTTCCTCCAATTTGCGCTGGGCCTCACTCTGACATTGGAGGAGGCCCAGGACAGAAAGGTCACACTGGGAATGGGAGGGGGAGTTAAATTGTTTTGCAACCGAGAGATCAGGCAGGTTCAGGCGAACTGAGCGGAGGTGTTCAGAGAATTGTGCTTGAATGCTAATGGATAATTAACCTGCAACTGTTAAGATCTGCTGGAGAATGAACATGTTGATCGGCATGGGCTAATTTTTCTAGTTGACTCCATGACTCTAAGACTAAACAATGATTCGTGCTCTGAACTCATGATCATGGATGAAGCATCCAATTGGTACCCGCATATGTGCTGGTCAGCATGGTGGCGCAGTGGTAGAGTTGCTGCCTTACAGCGCCAGAGGCCCAGGTTCGATCCTGACTGCGGGTGCTGTCTGTAAGGAGTTTGCATGTTCTCCCTATGACCTGTCTGGGTTTTCCCCAGGACCTCCGGTTCCCTCCCACACTCCAGAGACGTACAGGTTTGTACGTTAATTGGCTTGGTACAAATGTAAAAAATGAATCAGTGCCACATGAGGAGAAGAGTGGAGGGGATAAAACATTTCAACACGTGGCGTTTACCTTCAGAGAAACTCTGAGAAATACTCCTGATTGTACCAAGTATATAAATTCATGCTGGATGATGGTGCATAAAATCATGAGGGGGATAGGAAGCAAGAAATCATTGAGAATTTTTCCCTGGGTAGGGGAATCAAGAATTAGACCGCATAGGTTTAAGTCTCAGTATATGTTTAAGTTTATTATTGTCACATGTGCTGAGGTACAGTGAAATAATTTGTTTTGCATGCTATCCACTTAGATCAGATAAAGGAAAGGTTTAGTGTGAACCTGAGTGGCAAGATTTTCACACGGAGGGTGGTGGGTGTATGGAACGAGTTTGCCAGAGGAGGTAGTTGGGGTAGGTATAATAGCAACATTCAAATCGACTTTTGGACTGGTGCATGGATAGGGATGATTTTCGATACGATACAATGCGATAGAACTTTATTAAGTTAAAAGTGAAAAAATATGAAAAAGACAAGTGACTGTTGGCTGGCGGCCGTGTCCACGGCGCCTTCACCGGATCGAACAAACAAACAAACTAACCAACAAATACAGACTTATCCCATGGGCAGAGGATTCTAAACTACAGTGCCCCACCCCCCTCCCCCACACCGGGTTCCCATTTGTCCCCCCACGCCAGGTCCCCATTATCTTCCCCTTCCCCCTCACGCTCATCCATCGCTGATCGCAATTTAGACGTTATGGTCCAAATGTGAGCAAACAGGTGTAGTTTGGAAGGGGCATTGTGGTGGGCATTAGACGAGTTGGGCTAAAAGGGCTTCAATGACCCTAACCACGTTACCTATCTGAAATGATTTATATTGTCAGTCTTTTTCCCAGAGTGGCAATGTCAAATACTGGAAGTCAGAGATTCAAGGTGAGAAAGAGAAAGTTTAAAGGGAACTTTAAACTTCAAAGTCTATAGTCTAAAGTTAAAAGCCAAATGCAAGGTCATTTCTGATATAGAGAGAGTGGTAGGTGCCTGGAATGAACTACATATGGGGTGGTGGCAGCAGATCTGATAGGAACACTTTAGAGGCATTTATATAGGCATGTAAACAGGCAGGAAATGGAGGGACATGTACCATGTAAATGTAGTCATAGAGCGATACATGGTGGAAACAGGCCCTTCGGCCCAACTTGCCCACACCGTACAACATGTCTCAGGTACACTAGTCCCACCTGCCTGCGTTTGGTCCAAATCCCTCCAAACCTGTCCTATCCATGTACCTGTCTAACTGTTTCTTAAACGTTGTGATAGTCCCAGCCTCAACGACCAACTCTGGCAGCATGTTCCATACACCCACCACCCTTTGTGTGAAAAAGCAACCCCTCGGATTCCTATTAGATCTTTTCCCCCTTCACCTTAAATGGATGACATTAGTTCAGTTTGGCATCATGGGTCGTGCAGACATGGAGGCCCGAAGGGCCTGGACCTTTCTAGTACTGTTCTATGCTCCATTTTACATTCACAATATTATCTCTCAAAAACATCAACTTCTTTGATTTGCATCGGCTCCGTAAACCAGAAACACTCTGGGACATTCACATTGGATGCTACAATATACATGTCAAAAAGAAACATGATTACATAAACTGTATTGTCAATTAAATTGTTGATGCTGTGTACAAACCAGGAATAACCAATTTATTTGCAGAATCATTCAATTCATTTAGACCTTGAATTACTTTCCACCTTTTGCGAGCTTATGAATATGTATTGTCTAGCTTTTCTACATGGCTTCGGTAAATAATTTCCCTCCTCCATTTAGCATGCAAATTCTGATTTATTATCACTGTCACACACAGCCTCCAAACGACAACCTCCAAAGATCGAGAGATGCACGATTTGCTTGTGGTGCCGTTTCCCACTACTTTGTGGTAGGATCCTTGTCGAAAGCACAGGAGAGAATGTCTATTGCCTGTCGAAAATGCTTACATCTCATGCCTACTCTGTGGCTTTACCAAGTGACCTTTGCTTCATTGGTATTCATGCAGCAAGGCAGAAACGCCTGCCTTAGCCGCCTGAACCCTGTGAGCAGGTGGAGAGAGTGACCACTTGAAATGAGTTGTTGAGCTTGTTACAATGAGGAGGCCGATGCAATTAGTTTTTCATTACGTGTCTCCACCGTAGATCCTAATCAGTTTAGATTGTTCTCCTTCCCTTCTGAAATGAAATGCAAATTTCCCCGGACCAAATGGGGAGCGCAAAGTATTGAGATCCTCTCTGAATCTGCTCAGCAGAAACACTGGGTGTTCGTCATTTTGGAAACCAAAGGAACAGATGGCAATGTTTACTTTTTTTCTCTCGAAATAAGTGGCCACAATTTGCAGCTCTGATATCGTGGCACCATCTCCTCGGGAGTGGAAAACAACTGCGTTTTTCCCGATACTCTGGGAAATGAATGAGTGCCAAAGGTAGACACAAGACGCTGGAGTCACTCAGACTGACAGGCAGCGTCTCTGGAGAGAAGGAATGGGTGACGTTTTTGGGGTCGAGACCCTTCTTCAGACTGAACAAGTAAGTGCCAATGTCCTGAGAGGGGCACGGCATTTGCAGGGATGTGTGACACAGGAGAAGATCATGGAAGCGATAGTCCCAACCCAAAGCAGACATTATTAAATGTCAAAGCCACGTTCAAAGATATTCTATGACACACTGTCAGTATAAAATAAAATGTAAAATGCTGCAAATGGTCCAAGCTCTTCTTGAGGGAGAAATAAAGTCAATGTTTCATCTCAATGACATTGCCCTTCCTCTGATGAAAGTTCACCAACCTGAAATATTCCCTTCATTGCTCGGGGCATTGAGTATAAGAGTCAGGAAGTCATGATGCAGCTCCATAACACTTTGGTAAGGCTGCATTTGGAGTAGGGCGGCACGGTGGCGCAGCGGCAGAGTCGCTGCCTGGCAACGTCAGAGTCCCGGGTTCGATCCTGACCACGGGTTTAAAGGAAATGTGCAGAGCAAGTATTTTACACAGAGAGTAGTGGGTGCCTGGAATGTGGTGGTCGAGGCAGCTACAATAGTGCCATTGAAGAGGCTTTTAGATAGTAACATAGTCATGCAGAAATGGTGGGATATGGATCATGTGTAGGCAGATGAATGACAATAGACAATAGGTGCAGGAGTAGGCCATTCGGCCCTTCGAGCAAGCACCGCCATTCAATGTGATCATGGCTGATCATTCTCAATCAGTGATCATTCTCAATCAGTGAATGAATGAATGAATGAATGAATGAATGAATGAATGAATGAATGAATAAGTTAATTGGCCAAGTATGTGCATATACAAGGAATGTGCCTTGGTGCTCTGCTCACAAATGACAACACAAACATACAGTTAACGATTAAGAATAAAGCATAGTTTATCTTGGCATTATAAAGATTAGTTTATCTCGGCATTATATTGGGCACAGACATTATGAGCAAAAGGGTGTTCCCGCTCTGTACTTTTCTACGTTCTACATTCCCTGTTTTTACCTCTCCACAGATGCTGCCTGACCTGCTGAGTATTTTCAGCATTCTCTCTGGTTCCTTTCAAATTTCCAGACCTGAGGCCATGTCTGCACATCGCCATCTAGTGGACAGACAATTCATGTATTGCCTAGAATCTATTGCAAATAGGCATGACCTTCAAATCACTGCAAAATAAGGACTACAAGCAGAACCAAGCATCTAGTTATGCAAGAGTTATTTTGTACATTAAAGAATCTTTTATGTCAATAAGTGATTACTTAATGCCATTTAGAATTTGAGTTATAAACACAGGTCAGTTATTTTCAATATTTAGAATTTGTTGGCGGGAAGTTTTGAGTTTTTGAGTTTAGTTTATTGTAACTTGTACAGTGAAAAGCTTTTGTTACGTGCTAACCAGTCAGCGGGAAGACAATACATGATAACAATCAAGCCATCCACAGTCAGTCTGACGAAGGGTCTCGACCCGAAACGTCACCCATTCCCTCTCTCCTAGATGCTGCCTGGCCTGCTGAGTTACTCCAGCATTTTGTGATACCTTCAAGCCACCCACAGTGCACAGATACATGATAAAGGGAATAACGTGAATAACATTTAGTGCAAGATAAAGTCCGATCAAAGATAGTCCGAGGGTCTCCAGTAAGGTAGATAGCAGTTCAGGACTGCTCTCTGGTGGTGGTAAGGTGGTTCAGTTGCCTGAAAACAGCTGTGAAGTAACTGTCGCTGAATCTGGAGGTGTGCATTTTCACACTTCTATACCTTTTGCCCGATGGAAGAGGGGAGAATATATATTTTTTAAAAAGCTAATTTCTCCAGATTGAGACACTACAAAAGCATTTGAGATCCACAGAACCAGAGACAGAGAAGAGTACAGTGTTAGGCATTTGGACATGTGCTTGGATAGGAATGAAATAGAGTGATAGGAGCCTAATGCGGGCAAATAGGATTAGCGCAGATAGGGACCACAGTCAGTATGTACAAGATGGGCTGAAGGGCCCATTTCCATTCTGTACTATTCTAGGGTTCTATGGTTCAAATCCTAAAGAAGGGCCTTGTCCATCCATGATGCAGGGAACTAAAGTTATATTCCTCGATAACAGCAACTGATGTCAGTGTCTACCCAGCTGTTATCAGGCAACTGAATGGTCCTCTCTTCAGCTGGAGTGCAGGCGTGACCTCCCATTTACCTCTACGGAGACGTTTGAACTTTATTTAATCAGACTTTATTGGACCTCAATTTTATAACTTTGGACACAAAAAGCTGGAGTAACTCAGCGGGACAGGCAGCATCTCTGGAGAGACGGAATGGTAATATTTGAGGTTGACACCCTTCCCAGAATCTGGAAGGAGGGGGGGGGTGGAAAGAGGGACCTTCGGAGCTATATAGTGAGCAATTTTGGGCACCATATGTGAGTAAGGATGTGCTGGCTCTGGATAGGGTCCAGAGGAGCTTTACAAGAATGATCACAGGAATGAGTAGGTTAACCTATGAGAGTGTTTGTCAGCACTGGGCCTGTACTCGTTGGAGTTTAGAAGAATGAGGGGGGACCTCAATGAAACATACAGACTAGTGAAAGGTTTGGACAGAGTGGATGTGGAGAGGATATTTCCACTAGTGGGAGAGTCTAGGACTAGAGGTCATAGCCTCAGAATTAAAGTACGTGGGCCAATTGGCCTAATTCTACTCCTATGGCTTAAGAACTTATGATCTGATATTAAATACTTTTGTAACTTTGTCAGCGCCCTTAACATACTCTTTGCATACTTGTGTATTCTATGCAAAACAAAGAATTTCACTGTACCAAGTGCACATGACAACAAAATATCATTCAATCAATCAATCAAAAAATCAAAGATAAACACAAAATGCTGGAGTAACATTTTGTGTTTATCTTTGATAAATAACTCAGCGGGACAGGCAGCATCTCTGGAGAGAAGGAATGGGTGACGTTTCGGGTCGAGATGCTTCTTCAGACTTCTTCACCCTTCTTTGGGTCTCGACCTGAAACATCACCCGTTCCTTCTCTCCAGAGATGCTGCCTGTCCCGCTGAGTTACTCCAGCATTTGTGTCCTTCTTCGGTGTAAACCAGCATCTGCAATTCCCTCCTGTACAATCAATCAACCAAGCTTGATTGCAAGGCGCAATCTGTGGTGAACTGAGATTGTTTTTGAGCTGTTCGTTCTTACAGCTCTGAAGAAAACCTCACCGGATTTTCTATCAGAACTTTAAAGCTACCGAAAGGAAAATCACTTCATTCCTTAGATAAAAGCAAAACACAATATGAGAACGACCCAAAACAGAGCTCAGTTGATCTTTCTGCGTGAAAATTTCACGAGTGACGTGAATTAAAAATTTGTAAGAGAGCCAGTACCTGGCGGACAGGTAAAAATACTTTTGTTGACGAGTCAGCCGTTTGCAAAAATGAAACACCACCAAGTTAACTCCCAAGTTTTCAATACCAAAAATGCCACTTCCATGAGCTATTATTAAGTTTTGAGAAATATCATACAAACAAATCTCTGAACCACTTTCGTGTCATAAATCTTTATTTTGCAATAATGTAATTGCGCTCTTAAAGCAGTTTGTTAGAATACATTATAGCTTCTTAGAAGGTTAATAGGATGTCATTTACATTTGAATTTCGATTGGTTGTGTTCAATAGCTCAAGCAACACCACACAGAGAATACATGCAACACAAAAATAAAAACTTATTCTTTAACACAATTTTAAAATAATTAACTGAGGCATTATTATTTTTTACCTTGAGACAAAGGATATCGAAAAGGCAATGATTATTATAATGATATTATTAATCTGGTGCAACTGTGTGTAGGAAGGAACTGCAGATGCTGGTTTATATTGAAGATAGATACAAAATGCTGGAGTAACTCAGCGGGACAGGCAGCATCTCTAGATACGATACGTTAGAACTTCATTTATCCCAGGAGGGAAATTGATCTGCCAACAGGCATAAAAACACAAAGAAGGAATGGGTGACGTTTCGGGTCGAGACCCTGAGTCTAAAGAAGGGTCTCGACCCGAAACGTCACCCATTCCTTCCATCCAGAGATGCTGCCTGTCCCATTCATTTACTCCAGCATTTTGTGTCTATCTGGGGCAACTACTTTGTTGCATCCATTATGCAGCTCACCTCTTATTGATTAAGTCCACATTCCAACCTCTATTTATTTATTAAAATGTCATGTTGTACGCAAAATTGCAAATGATGAATTGGATTTCATCAAGGAGTTGCACATGTAACCAATGTGTCAAGCATAGATTTGAGTGAATTACAATCCAAATAATTACAAGGCATGTCACAATCTGCAGGCTTATGTTTGGGCAGTGTGACTGATAGCCAAGATGATGTTAAATGGATAAACAGTGTCACTGACAAGTAAGGAACCATTGCTCCGAGGTTTGTAAATAAATGGTGCAAGTGAGATTGTGTAGGATGAGGCAAAATGTGGCTGGAAAGAGGGTTTGAGCACGGTTTTACTCCCAACATTTTTCTCGTTGGTTAGTTTAGTTTGGTTTAGTTTATTATTGTCAAGTGTATCGAGGTACAATGAAAAGCCATTGCAGAAGATAGACACGTGTGGCGGCGCCTAACGGCTGCGGCTCGCTGGCAGTCTGTTTGTCTTTTTTTTCTTTTTTGTTTGTGTGTTGGTGTTGGGATGGTTTTTGTTTTTGTTTTTGGCTGTGTATGTGTGGGGGGTGTGGGGGAATGGGGTGGGGTGGGGTGGGGTGGGGTGGGGGAAACCTTTCTTTTTTTAGGTCTCTTCCTCGGGGCGCAGCTCAGCCGCGGGGCCTTCCATCGCCCGCGGGGCCTTCCATCGCCCAGCGCGGCTCGGCCGCGGGACTTAACAGTGCCCGGTGCGGCTCGGCCACGGGGCCTTCCATCGCCCGGTATGGCCGCGGGACGCGGGGCCTTCCATTACTCGGTGCGGCTTGGCCGCGGGACTTAGCAGCGCCCGGTGCGGCTCGGCCGCGGGACCTAACATCGCCCGGCGCGGCTCGGCCGCGGAGCCTTCCATCGCCCGGTACGGCCGCGGGACGTTTCAGTGCCCGGTGGGGCTCGGCCGCGGGGACTTCCATCCCCTTGCGGGGGCTGTGCGGGTCGGTAGCCTCGGTAGGGGTCGAGCTGTCTGTCCGTGGGCGTGGGGGGAAGAGAGTGGAAGTTTTGTTGCCTTCCATCACAGTGAGGGGGTGTTTGGAGTCACTGTGATGGATGTTTGTGTTGGGGTCGTGTGTCTTGTGTTCTTTTCTTTTTTGTTGTGTTCTGTGACTGCTGGAAATGTAATTTTGTTCGGTACCTCGGTACCGAATGACAATAAAGCTCTGTATTCTGTATTCTGTATTCTCTGCCTTAAAAATATCCATTGACTTGGCCTCCACAGCTGTCTGTGGCAATGAATTCCACAGAGCAAGTTTAACATTGAAGTCCGAAAAAGCCCGATCAAAGGTCACCAGTGAGGTAGATGGGAGGTCGGGACCACACTCTAGCTGATCAGAGGACTGTTCAGTTGCCTGATAATAGCTGGGTAGAAACTATCCCTGAATCTGTGATGTTTTTTTATAAATGCTAGGTTGAAAAGTGACCAATTGCCAACAATTTTAATACGGGAAATTGCACTGATTTACACCACAGTCAGTGGTAGAGCTGCTGCCTCACAGCTCCAGAGACCCGGGTTCCATTCTGACCTCACGTCCTGTCTGTGTGGAGTTTGCACGTTCTCCCTGTGACTGTTTGGATTTCCCCCGGGTGCTCTGTTTTACTCTCACATCCCAAAGAGGTGCATGTTTGTTGGTTAATTTGCCTCTGTAAATTTCCCTTAATGTGTGGATGATAACATAGAACCTGAGTGAACGGGTGAACGATGGTCAGTATGGACTTGTTGGGCCAAAGGGCCTGTTTCCATGCTGTGTCTCTAAACTGAACTGAACTGAACTAAACATCAGCACTGCACCGACAATAGTAAAAATCTGCCTCCCTGTTGAAGCAAAGTACACTTTCATGCATTCTCCCATACAATACTCTAAATATATTTGCACTGCAAATTTGGAATGAACCCAGAAGAATTTTATCTGAGAATAAGTGTTCAACATATGTAACACAAAACAAAGGCCAACTGACCACGAACTGTAGCAGTGGAAGTCTCTCACCCTCAGGGCTTTCAATTATAGACAATAGACAATAGACAATAGGTGCAGGAGGAGGCCATTCGGTCCTTCGAGCCAGCACCGCCATTCAATGTGATCATGGCTGATCATTCTCAATCAGTACCCCGTTCCTGCCTTCTCCCCATACCCCCCTGACTCCGCTATCCTTAAGAGCTCTATCTAGCTCTCTCTTGAATTCATTCAGAGAATTGGCCTCCACTGCCTTCTGAGGCAGAGAATTCCACAGATTCACAACTCTCTGACTGAAAAAGTTTTTCCTCATCTCAGTTCTAAATGGCCTACCCCTTATTCTTAAACTGTGGCCCCTTGTTCTGGACTCCCCCAACATTGGGAACATGTTTCCTGCCTCTAACGTGTCCAACCCAATTGTTTCATTTGACTTTAACCTTTAGAGATTCAGCGTGGAAACAGGCTCTGCAGCCCACCAGGTCCGCGCCAACCAGCGGTCACCCCGTACACCAGCAGCACCCGGAGAAAACTCACGTGGTCACAGGGAGAGCATACAAACTCCGTACAGACAGCACCCACAGTCAGGGTCGAACCCGGGTCTCTGGCGCTGTAAGGCAGCAACTCTACCGTTGTGGCACTGTGCCGCCATTTGGTTGCCTCCAGTCTCTGAGTGCATTTACTTTATATCGAATCTCAGCCAGGGCATCTGGCCCCTTCTGACCATAAAGCTATGACCTCTGCTTTAAAAGGACATCAATAATAAGAAGTGTAAGGTGACGTGCCTCAACGACTATCGACCGGTGGCACTAACGTTTGTGGTTCGTGGAAGTGCTTTGAGAGGTTGGTTATGGTGCATATCAACCCCAACCTTAGCTAGAACCAGGACCCACTGCAATATGTCTACTGCCACAATAGATCAACAGGGGATCCAAACTCACTGGCTCTCCACTTTACACTGGATCACTTGGATAATAAGAACATGTACTTCAGGCTGTTGTTCATCGATTACATCTAACACCATCATCCCCTCCAAACTTGTCATCAAGCTGAGGGAACCCAATCCTGTGCAATGTGTTATGTTATGTGTGAGCACTGTGTTTACAGGCCTGTTGTGTTATGTGTGAGCACTGTGTTTACAGGCCTGTTGTGTTTTGTGTGAGCACTATGTTTACAAGCCTGTTGTGTTATGTTATGTGTGAGCACTATGTTTACAAGCCTGTTATGTTATGTGTGAGCACTGTGTTTACAAGCCTGTTATGTTATGTGTGAGCACTGTGTTTACAGGCCTGTTGTGTTATGTGTGAGCACTGTGTTTACAGGCCTGTTGTGTTATGTGTGAGCACTATGTTTACAAGCCTGTTGTGTTATGTTATGTGTGAGCACTATGTTTACAAGCCTGTTATGTTATGTGTGAGCACTGTGTTTACAAGCCTGTTATGTTATGTGTGAGCACTGTGTTTACAGGCCTGTTGTGTTATGTGTGAGCACTGTGTTTACAAGCCTGTTATGTTATGTGTGAGCACTGTGTTTACAGGCCTGTTGTGTTATGTGTGAGCACTGTGTTTACAGGCCTGTTGTGTTATGTGTGAGCACTGTGTTTACAGGCCTGTTGTGTTATGTGTGAGCACTGTGTTTACAAGCCTGTTATGTTATGTGTGAGCACTGTGTTTACAGGCCTGTTGTGTTATGTGTGAGCACTGTGTTTACAGGCCTGTTGTGTTATGTGTGAGCACTATGCTTACAGGCCTGTTGTGTTATGTGTGAGCACTGTGCTTACAGGCCTGTTGTGTTATGTGTGAGCACTGTGTTTACAAGCCTGTTGTGCTGCTGCAATTAAGAATGTCTTTATTCGATTGTCAGTACATGACAATTAAACACTCTTGACTTCACAAACCAACCTCCCTTCCATTGACTCCATTTATACCTCACGGTGCCTCGGCAAGGCCAGCAGCATAATCAAGGATGAGTCGCACCCTGGCCACTCCCTCTTCTCCCCTCTCCCATCAGGCAAAAGGCTATAGAAGTGTGAAAACGCACACCTCCAGATTCAGGGACAGTTTCTTCCCAGCTGTTATCAGGCAACTGAATCATCCTACCACAACCAGAGAGCAGAGTTGAACTACTATCTACCTCTTTGGTGACCATTGGACTATTCTTGATCGGACTTTGCTAGCTTTACCTTGCACTAAACGTTATTCCCTTATCATGTATCTATGCACTGTAAATAGATCAATTGTAATCATGTACTGTCTTTCTGCTGACTGGTTAGCACACAACAAAAGTTATTCACTGTGCCTCAGCACACATGACAATAAACTAAACTGAATGGATCTAAACTGAACTAGTATTTGACATTTCTACCCTGGGGAACAGCTTCTGACTGCCTATCCTGTCTATGCCTCTCAGAAATGTATGAACTTCTATCAGGTTTCCCCTCAACCTCTAAAGCTCCAGGGAAATCAATCCAAGCTTGGCCAGAATGCCAAGGACCAGGGTCACAGTTTCAGAATTAGAGGTCGGCTCTTCACAGCTGAGGTGAGATGAGATGTATTAACCCGTAGGGTAGTGGTTTTGGGAATTCGCTACCCAAGTGGGCTGTGGAGGTTTAGTTGCAGAGTTTATTCAAGAAAGAGTATAATAGAACTTAAATATTCCCAGTTTGTCTTTGCATAAGCTAACTCTGACCAAACTTCTACAGCCACAAGCTATAACTTTGCTGCCTTATTATGGCATGGTTGCCATTTAAAAATGATTAGCACTTAATTCCCTGACCTTTATCTTCATTAACATGGCATTAAACAGAGAAGAAAATGATGTTACATTTCATTGCAATTAATTTAATTTGGTACTTTGGCTTATAGCTGGAATGGTTTGTTAGTTTCATAATCTGAGGAAAGACATTCTTGCCTTAGAGGGAGTACAGAGAAGGTTCACCAGATTGATTCCTGGGATGGCAGGACTTTCATATGAAGAAAGACTGGATAGACTAGGCTTGTACTCGCTGGAATTTAGAAGACTGAGGGGGGATCTTATAGAAACATATAAAATTCTTAAGGGGTTGGAGAGGCTAGATGCGGGAAGATTGTTCCCGATGTTGGGGGAGTCCAGAACCAGGGGTCACAGCTTAAGGATAAGGGGCAAGTCTTTTAGGACCGAGATGAGAAAACATTTCTTCACACAGAGAGTGGTGAGTCTGTGGAATTCTCTGCCACAGAAGGTAGTTGAGGCCAGTTCATTGGCTATATTTAAGAGGGAGTTAGATGTGGCCCTTGTGGCTAAAGGGATCAGGGGGTATGCAGAGAAGGCAGGTACAGGTTACTGAGCTGGATGATCAGCCATGATCATATTGAATGGCGGTGCAGGCTCGAAGGGCCGAATGGCCTACTCCTGCACCTATTTTCTATGTTTCTATGTTTCTATAAGATGTGTGGCTTTCTCTAACATTTCCAATATGTCTTTTATAGCTAAAATCTACAGTTCCCTCCATCTGCCACTGTTTATTGGCTTCCTCAGCTGAAATTGTACACCCTTGTTCTCTTCCTGTTTCCAATCATTTCTTTTGTGTTTGGGCGTCTGGGCATGGGTGGCACGGTGGCGCAGCGGTAGAGTTGCTGCCTTACAGCGGCAGAGACCAGAGGTCGATCCCGACTACAGATGCTGTTTGTACGGAGTTTGCACGTTCTCCCTCTGATCTGCGTGGGTTTTCTCCGGGAGTTCCGGTTTTCTCCCACACTCCAAAGATGTACAGGTTGGTAGGTTAATTGGCTTGGGTAACGATTGTAAATTGTCCCTGGTGTGTAGGACATGGCTAGTGTATGGGGTGATCGCTGGTCGGTGTGGGCTCAGTAGGCCGAAGGGCCTGTTTTCACGCTCAGTACTTATGTTTAGTTTAGAGATAGAGTGGAAATTCTATTCCTCAACATGGAGTAATTCTGGATTGTGAAGTGATATTTGCTAATGACCTGATGAATAGAATATTAGGTGTGATTAGGTGATTAGATTGCCCAGCATTTGTAGGCACAATACTTTGGCTTCTCACTAATCAGGACTTTGCTCAGCAAGTTCTCACAAGGTGATCTGCACAAAGTAAGAACATGAAGCAAATGGGTCCCCATTCAAAAGAAAATACAAGGCAATAAAAATAGACAGAATTTCTGGGCATGATTCAGTGGCACAGCTTCACCAGAGACCCAGGTTCTATCCTGACCTTGGGTGCTGTCTGTGTGGAGTTTGCATGTAAGAAAGATTGGAGTAACTCAGCGGGACGGGCAGCATCTCTGGAGAAAAGGAATAGGTGACGTTTCGGGTCGAGACCTTTCTACAGACTCAGATCAGACTGAAGAAGGGTCTCGACCCGAAATATATCCCATTCCTTTTCTCCATAGATGCTGCCTGACCCCGTTGAGTTACTCCAGCTATTGGGTGTCTATCTTCTAAACCAGCATCTGCAGTTCCTTCCTACACATGGAGTTTGCACGTTCTCCCTGAGAACACCCGGGTTTCCTCCGAGTGCTCTGGTTTCCTCCCACATCCCAAAGACGAGGGGATTTACAGGTTAATTGGCCTCTGTAAATTTCCCCTAATGTGTAAAGTAGGGTAACATAGAACAATAGACAATAGACAATAGGTGCAGGAGTAGGCCATTCGGCCCTTCGAGCCAGCACCGCCATTCAATGTGATCATGGCTGATCATTCTCAATCAGTACCCCGTTCCTGCCTTCTCCCCATACCCCCTGACTCCGCTATCATTAAGAGCTCTATCAAGCTCTCTCTTGAATGCATTCAGAGAATTGGCCCCCAATGCCTTCTGAGGCAGAGAATTTCACAGATTCACAACTCTCTGACTGAAAACGTTTTTCCTCATCTCAGTTCTAAATGGCCTACCCCTTATTCTTAAACTGTGGCCCCTTGTTCTGGACTCCCCCAACATTGGGAACATGTTTCCTGCCTCTAACGTGTCCAACCCCTTAATAATCTTATACGTTTCGATAAGATCTCCTCTCATCCTTCTAAATTCCAGTGTATACAAGCCTAGTCGCTCCAGTCTTTCAACATATGACAGTCCCGCCATTCCGGGAATTAACTTAGTAAACCTACGCTGCACGCCCCCAATAGCAACTAGTGTGAACGGGTGATCAATGGTCGATGTGAATGCAGTGAGCCAAATGGGCCTGCTTCAATGCTGCATCTTTAAACTAAACAGACTGAAACCGGGTTTCCTCTGTTAGATTGGGTCTGAATTGCTCCGAGATGCTACAAGATCCCAAAGGAACACAGTCTTAGTGTTTTCCTTTATTATCTAATTAAAATTTTAATTGAGATGCTAACATTCATTAGCTTCTGGTGTTCTTGAAAATTCTAGAATCTTACTAAAGTAAAAGCATTTTGAAGTGCAGCCATTTTAAACTTGTAAGTGATTAGCTTTTGAAGACAAAAAGTACATTTACTTTGGAATTCAATTCTTATAATCCTCAAGTCTACAATCACTTCTGTCTTGCATGTCCTGCTAATTCCAGATTTCCCCTTCCCCAGTCGCCCTCATTTAATCTGAAGTGTATGAAGAAGGGTCTCGACCTGAAACGTCACCTATTCCTTTTCTGCAAAAGTCTGGTCTTGACCCGAAACGACATCTATTCCTTCTCTCCAGGATGTTGCCTGTCCCGCTGAGTTACTCCAGATTTTTGTGTCTGTTTTCGGTTTAAACAAGCATCTGCAGTTCCTTCCTACGTATTTTGTCTGCGCTCACTTAATCTGCACTGCACGATGGCGCAGCGGTAGAGTCGCTGACTTACAGCGAATGCATCGCCGGGGACCCAGGTTCGATCCCAACTACGGGCGCCGTCTGTACAGAGTTTGTACGTTCTCCCCATGACCTGCGTAGGTTTTCTCCGAGATCCTCGGTTTCCTCCCACACTCCAAAGACTTACAGCTATGTAGGTTAATTGGCTTGGTAAATGTAAAATAATGTCCCTTGTGGGTATAGGACAGTGTTAATGTGCAGGGTTTGCTGGTCGGCGCGGACCCAGTGGGTCGAAAGTGCCTGTTTCCGCGCTATGTCTCCGAACTAAACTAAACTAATCACTGTGCTGCTTGGCATGATGTACCAGGATTTGAACAGAAACAGCGGTCTAACCTTTGCACATGCTGTTCTTGGCTGCTCCATTTCCATCATTTGGTTGAGGAAAGCTAAATGGTTACAAAATTGTGTTTCTGAATTGGATTAGCACATCTGGAGAAGCAGCAGGTAATTCACCCTGGTGCACAACTCCATATCACTGAGCAGAATTCTTCAAATGGAAAAACTCCACAGCAAAAACTGACCTGATTCTTTGATAATATTTATCCCTGTTGGGCTGTAACTTCAAACGCAGAACAGTACAACACTGGAATATGTCCGTCAGCCCACAATATCCATGCCGTTAAACTAATCTCCTTTGCCTGCACATGATCCACTTACCATTACGATAATAATTTATTGTCAGATCAAGGCTAACATTTTTCTTGCATCTCAGCAGCTCCACTTGCAACGTCAACAAAGACAAAGAATGTAAGACAAGAAACGAGGATACATATATTCACCATAACATTACAATCACAAATGAGGACACATTCAAGACCCTTCAACGTACATTTGATCTGGGATTAAGTTCTATGTTTAGTTTCAGGATTGACTAGTGCACAACAGAATGCTTCAGTCTAACCTAATTAAATCTTGGTACCCTGTACCTCCGTTTTGATGGTAACAATTCGTATTCCCTCCATTCCTTGCATATCCACATGCCAAGCTCAGAGCCTATTAAATACAACTATCGTATCAGCCCCAACCACCTCTCCTGGAAGAGTGTTCCAGGCGCCCAGCACTCTCTGTGCAAAACAATTTATCACGCACATCTGCTTTAAACATTGCCCTTCTTACCTGAAGAAGGATCTCGACCCAAAACGTCACCCATTCCTTCTCTCCAGAGATGCTGCCTGTCCCGCTGAGTTACTCCAGCTTTTTGTGTCTATCTTCTTACCTTGCAACTATGCGCTCTACTCTTTAGCATTTCCAGCCCAGGAGAAAGGTTCTGACTGTCCACCCTATCTATGCCTCTCATGATTTTATACTTACTGACCTAATACTGGAAAACCTTTCACTGTACATCGGTACATGTGACAATGAACTAAACTCAAATTCAAAACTAAACTCAAACACAAAGCATTATGTAGGTATTATCTGGTCTCAGTTAACCAGAAGCAGTGACTTCCATCAACAATGGTTACATTGTTAGAGTAATAGAGAGTTATAGAGTGACTCATAGAGTTATTGAGCTATGTAGCATAGATACAAGCCCTTTGACCCTGCTGACCAAGGTCCTCCACCTGTGTCTGAAGAAGGGTCTCGACCCGAAACGTCACTGATTCCTTCTCTCCAGAAATGCTGCCTGACCCACTGAGTTACTCCAGCATTTTGTATCTATCTCCATCTAAACCAGTCCCACCTGCCCACGTTTTGGCCCATATCCCTCTAAACCTTTCTTACCCACGAACCTGGCTTTTAAATGTTGTCATAGAACCTGCCTCAACTACCTCCTCTGGCAGCTCGTTCCAGATGTCCACCACCCTCCGTTTTAGACACAAAATGCTGCAGTAACTCAGCAGGACAGGCAGCATCACCCCTCCCCTCCCCCCACCCCCCCAACTCTACCACCATCATATTCACATGAAATCATTTTCTTACAAACAGCCCAGTCAAATATTGCCATACCTAAGCAAATCCCCGATTAGCAAATTGTGCAGAAATAGTCTACTGATGTATTCAAGAGAGAGTTGGATATAGCTCTTAGGACTAATGGAATCAAGGGATATTGGGAGAAAGCAGGAACGGGGCACTGATTTTGGATGATCAGCCATGATCATATTGAATGGCGGTGCTGGCTCGAAGGGCCGAATGGCCTGCTCATGCACCTATTGTCTATGTTTCTATCCCACGATCAAGAGGTGCCATGTTTTGGCGCCATTTTCCAAGTCCAGTCCACGCTCAAAATACTATGAGCGGTGCTGGTTCCATGGGAGCCCCAGGCCTCTGCGGGGCCTCCAGCCGTCACCTTCCCTTGGACTTGCGGGTCGACCAGCAAGCCCACATCCCTCTCCTCACCCGCCCGCCTTTGCAGGCCGGGTGCCCCTCCCACCGCCAACCTCGAAGAATCGATTTGTGGGTCTGGTGGTGCGTGCCTTCAAGCCAGATACAGACTAGCCTCCAGCCGGCGGCACGGTGGCGCAGCGGTAGAGTTGCTGCCTTACAGCGAATGCAGCGCCGGAGACTCAGGTTCGATCCTGACTACGGGCGCCGTCTGTACGGAGTTTGTACGTTCTCCCCGTGACCTGCTTGGGTTTTCTCCGAGATCTTCGGTTTCCTCCCACACTCCAAAGACGTACAGGTTTGTAGGTTAATTGGCTGGGTAAATGTTAAAAAAATTGTCCTTACTGTGTGTAGGATAGTGTTAATGTGCGGGGATCGCTGGGCGGCGCGGACTCGGTTGGCCAAAGAGCCAGTTTCTGCGCTGTATCTCTAAATCTAAAAATCTAATGCCATGGGTAAGATAATCTCAAGACCCGCTCTCGGGCCAACATCTCATGCAGCGGAGATAGATGTAAAATGCTGCAGTAACTCAGCGGAACAGGCAGCACCTCGGCAGAGAAGGAATTCGTGATGTTTTGGGTCGAGGCCCTTCTTCAGAACCCGAAACGTCACCCATTCCTTCTCTCCAGAGATGCTGCCTGTCGCGTTGAGTTCCTCCAGCACTTTGCGTCTATCTTCAGTTTAAATCAGCATCTGCAGTTCCTTCCTAAACGTCTCACGCAGCGAAATCTGAATGACTCTTGGCTGGCTCCAATAGGCCATTCATTCTGGTTGCATGTCCAACACTGGACTCTCGAACACTGGACTCATCCCAGGAACGAGTAGGTTAACCTATGGTTAGTGTTTATCAGCACTGGGCCTGTACTCGCTGGAGTTTAGAAGAATGAGGGGGGACCTCATTGAAACATGCAGAATAGTGAAAGGCTTGGATAGAGTAGACGTGGAGAGGATGTTTTCACTAGTGGGAGAGTCTAGGACTCTCGTAGCCTCAGAATTAAAGCAAGTTCTTTTAGGAAGAAGATGAGGAGAAATTTCTTTAGTCAGAGGGTGGTGAATCTGCGGAATTCTATGCCACAGACGGCTGTGGAGGCCAAGTCAGTGGATACTTTTAAGGCAGAGATAGATAGATTCTTGATTAGTACGGGTGTCAGAGGTTATGGGGAGAAGGCAGGAGAATGGGGTTAGGAGAGAGAGATAGATCATCCATGATTGAATGGCGTAGACGGGCTGAATGGCCTAATTCTGCTCCTATCCCTTGTGACCTAATGACTTTATGAAACAGAATCAGTATTCATAGCTCTGTAATAGGAAGTGATTAGCAGGCAGGCACAGGGAAGGATTCAATTACATTCTAAAATCTCCCTTGGGGATAATGACAATGTCCTCACTGACTCCGGGGGATCCTTGGAACATGACTGGTCAATGTGGAGAAGCAGCATCTGAGATGCCATTGGGAAGCCCAGCTCCGAGGGTCAGGAGCAGGTGTAAATACCGGAGGGAGAGGATCACCTCACAATCTCCCCTCCTGCCCCTCTCTTCCTTTCAAACATCTCCCGCACTATCTGTGAAAGAGTCCGCACATTCCAAAATTGACCTCAAAACTCGTAGAATGGAGTGGAAGCAAATCTTCCCCAATGCTGAGAACTTGCCCTGGAAGTATAACTTGGCACTTCCCTTGGTCTGTCCATTTACTTGCAGGTGAAATACCTGACTTTAGACTCTACTTTTAGACTTTGGAGAACCAGCACATAAACAGGCCCTTCACCCCATCGAGTCCGCGCCGGTCAGTGATCACCCCTTACACTAATACTATCCTACACACAATTTTACCGAAGCCTACAAACCTGCACATCTTTGGAGTGTGGGAGGAGACTGGAGCACCCGGAGAAAATTCCCACGCAGGTCACGGGGAGAACGTACAAACTCCATGCACCCATGGTCGGCATCGAACCCGGATCTCTGGTGCTGTGAGGCAGCAACTCTGCCGCTGCGCCACCGTGCTGCCCCGCGACTTGTCAAGAGCTGGTATCAGGAGATTGCAAGCAGACTTACAATGGCCGAGTTGTCTGGTTAAAAAGTCTACGAACAGATTGTTCCAAGCTCCTGTGAGAAAGAATAGATCTGTGCAACGTGTGAGCCCCACACCACAAGCAATGGCATTTACCCAAACCCACTGTCTCACAATTAACAGACTGATAAGTTGCAGAGATTTGCAAGGTTAAATCGGCACATCAATTACTCGACGCTGATAACATTTCAAAACTCGCTGCTATATGTCGCCAATGAAACCTTATTAATTCCAATCTAGTGAACTGGAAAAGATAATGGGACATAAAATGTAATCAAATGGATAGAGATAATTGGAAAGCAAGAAATAAGTCGTCAGGATAACGGACGGACTAACGTGGCAAAATTCTTTCAGGGTGGCGCGGGGGTAAAGTTGCTGCCTTACAGCGCCAGAGACCCAGGTTCGATCCTGACTACGGGTGCTGCCGATATGAAGTTTATACGTTCTCCCCATGGTCGCGTGGGTTTTCTCCAGGTGCTACAGTTTCCTCCCGCACTCAAAAAACATACAGGTTTGTGGGTAAATTGGCGTCAGTTAAAAAAAAAGGTAAATTGGCTCAAATGTGTAGGATAGTGCTAGTGTACAGGGTGATCGCTGGCTGGTTTGTAGGTTAATTGGCTTGGTAAAATTGTAAAATGTCCCTAGAGTGTGGTAGAGAACTAGTGCACAGGAATCGCTGGTCAGCAAGGACTGGGTGTGTCGAAGGTCCTGTTTCCACAGTGTATCTCTAAAGTCTAAAAACAAAGATCAGGAATTGGTTGATCATGTGTTTCATTCATGTAGTCAGTACATTTGCAATTGTGTTGTACTAAGGTAAACATTGCTCTCCCATCTTATTTCAAGACAACCACTTCAGTGAGATTTCTAGAATCTTGCAGTTGCTAAATTAACAACCATGTATATTGACCCACTAGGGGCAATTTTACATTGATACCAACCCAATTAACCTACAAACCTGTACGTCGTTGGAGTGTGGGAGGAAACCGAAGATCTCGGAGAAAACTCACGCAGGTCACGGGGAGAACGCACAAACTCCGTGCAGACAGCGCCCGTGGTCGGGATCGAACCCGGGACTCTGGCGCTGCAAGGTTATAGCTCTACTGCTCTGCCACCATGCTGCCCATGGTGAAACAATGATTCAATGGGTCATGTCACCCTGTAACTTGAATGACTGGGTGTGTAAGAAGGAACTGCAGATGCTTGTTTAAACCAAAGATAGACACAAAGGGCTGGAGTAACTCAGCGGGACAGGGCAGCATCTCTGGAGCGAAGGAATGGGTGAAGTTTCGAGTCAGAAGAAGGGTCTCGACCCCAAACGTCACCCATTCCTTCTCTCCAGAGATGCTGCCTGTCCCGCTGAGTTACTCCAGCTTTTTGTGTCTATCTACTCGAATGACGGTGTCTGTGTGAGCATTTGTTAGTGAAATATTTCATGAGGATAATTAGTGTGAAGAAAGATCAGTGGAGTCATATAACGTGGCACCTGATGGAATTAGCTGACGAGAACCTACATGCTTGTGTCTATAAAAATAGGCAGACGTATTTCAGCTGTGAGATAGCTGTGATCAGCAGGTGCCTATTTTTGCTGTTCACTCGTGAAGAATGTTCAGAGTCTATTACTGCATTTTTTGCGTCTTAGCAGTGGAAAGTGTTTTTATAATCCTTGCCATTCTTTTTCTACCTCCCCTTCTCCACCTTCCAGTACAGTGATCATGGGCTTACCCTAAAGGTATTCATTCCCAGTGAACATAGACACAAAAAGCTGGAGTTACTCAGCAGGTCAGACATCATCTCTGGCATCTCCGGAGAACAGGAATAGGTGATATTTCGGGTCGAGACCCTTCTTCAGACTGAGAGTCAGGGGAGAGGGAAAGGGACTGCCTTTGTTACATTGTCTCTGTACGTTTCTACCTGTCTACAGATGCGTCGTACAGTTTTAAAAGAGGCAGATTGAAAAAGTGGGCCTGATAACGGCGGCACGGTGGCACTGCGGTAGAGTTGCTGCCTTACAGCGAATGCAGCGCCGGAGACTCAGGTGCGATCCTGACTACGGGCGCCGTCTGTACGGAGTTTGTACGTTCTCCCCGTGACCTGCGTGGGTTTTCTACGAGATCTTCGGTTTCCTCCCATTCTCCAAAGACGTACAGGTATGTAGGTTAATTGGCTGGGCAAATGTAAAAAATTGTCCCTAGTGGGTGTAGGATAGTGTTAGTGTGTGCGGGGATCGCTGGGCGGCGCGGACCCGGTGGGCCGAAGGGCTTGTTTCTGCGCTGTATCTCTAAATCTAAAAAAAAAACATTTGAAAAACTCAGATGGGCAGAGGTCGTAAAAGTTGCTTTGGAACATTGGACTGGAGGATTAGAGGAAGGACCACAATGGAGATGTCGATGTGTGTGTACACTGGAGCAGAGCTCGTTACACAGCGGGCACAGGCTGCTGATTCAGATTTTGCAGAGACAAGGCACAAACTCGTTTGCAGCAGCCGCACTGATGTACCAGCTGAGATCTAACCAGGGACCGCACCGAACTAGGTGTAGCCTCTTATCCAGGATTTGGAAAGCAAATCAGGATTATGTGGCGCAGTGGCGCAGAGGTGGAGTTGCTGCCTCACAGCGCCAGTGACCCGGGTTCGACCCTGACCGTGGGTGTTGTCTGTGCGGAGTTTGTACGTTCTCCCCGCGACCTGAGTGGGTTTTCTCCAGGAGCTCCGGTTTCCACCCACACTCCAAAAACGTGGGGAGGGGGAAGGGGGAGGGGGGGGGAGGGGGAGGGGGGAGGGGGAGGGGAGGGGGAGGGGAGGGGGGGAGGAGAGGGTGCTGCACCAATGCAGGAGAGGTCTGGTCCCAATGGGTCCACTTGGTCTAGTAGGACAATAAAACACTCTTGACTCTTGACTACACCGAAGACAGACACAAAGTGCTGGAGTAACTCAGCGGGTCAGGCAGCATCTCTGGAGCAAAAGGGATGAGTGACGTTCAGTTCTGTTCAGTTTAGTTTATTGTCACGTGTACCGAGGAACAGTGAAAAGCTTTTTGTTGCGTGCTGACCAGTCAGCAGAAAGCCAACACAAGATGACAATCGATCCATTTATGGTGATCTTCAAAATGAATAAGGGTCCCGACCCGAAACATCACCTATTCCTTTTTTCTAGACAGGCTGCCTTACCCAGTGAGTTACTCCAGCACTCTGTGCCTGTTATTGATACATTTATTGTTCAGAGGCGGCCTGGGAGAGCAGATACTGGAGCATGGTCCCCCATCTAAAGCTGGTGGGGATAGTTTTCGAGAAACGAGAAGATCAGGAAGAATATCTCCATTACTTTGTTCGAGAAGGGTAATCCTGGAGGTTGCAGGCCAATGAGCCTTCTATCAGTGGTAGGGAAATTATTGGGGGAAATTCCCAGGGACAGGATATACTCAGAGTTGTAAAAATATGGATGCGTTAGCTAGGGACAGTCGGCAAGGCTTTGTGCAGTGTCTCACAAACTTGACTGAGTTGGTTGAAGAGGTGAGGAAGATTATCGATGATTGTCGGACAGTGGATGGTCTCCACATGGACTTTAGTAAAGCATTTGACAAGAACCCTCATGTTAGGCTGATTCAGAAGATTAAGACACATGGTCTGAAGAAGGGTCTCTACCCAAAACGTCGCCCATTCCTTCGCTCCAGAGATGCAGCCTATCCCGCGGAGTTACTCCAGCATTTTGTGTATATCTTCAATTGAAATCAGCATCTGCAGTTCCTTCCCTCACATTAAGACACATGGGATCCACAGTGAGTTAGTAATCTGGATACAAAATTGGCTCGTCATAGGAGCAGAGCAGAGTGGTGGACAGGTGTTTATCCGACTGAAGGCCGGTGATTAGTAGTGCTCATCAGAGATAAATGCTGGTTTGTATATGTATAAATGATTTGCCTTGCTTGTTTGTATATATATATAAGTGATTTGTATGGAAATATAGGTAGTCGGATGAACAAGTCTGCAGATCATAAGGTCATAAGTGATAAGAGCAGAATTAAGCCATTCGGCCTATCAAGTCTACTCTGGCATTCAATGATAGCTGATCTATCTATCTCTCCCTCCTAATCCCATTCTCCTGCCTTCTCCCCATAACCCCTGACACCCTTGCTAATCAAGAATCTATCTATCTTTGCCTCAAAAATATCCACTGATGGCCTCCACAGCCTTCTGTGGCAAAGAATTCCACAGATTCACCACCCTCTGACTAAAGATATTCCTCCTCTTCTCCTTCTTAAAGGAGCGTCCTTTAATTCTGAGGCTATGACCTCTAGTCCTAGACTCTCCCGTTAGTGGAAACATCCTCTCCACACCCATTCTATACAATCCTTTCACTATTCAATAAGTTTCAATGAAGTCCACTCCGCCCCCCTCATCCTTCTAAACTCCAGTGAGTACAGGCCCAGTTCCGTCAAACGCTCATCGATGGAGTTCAAAATTGGCATGGCATGAAAATTGATGGAGTTGCGGACAGTGTGGAATGCTGTCAAAGGATACAGCAGGATTATAGATCAGTTAGCAATTTGTGTGGTAAAAGACGGATGGAATTTAATTTGGAAAAGTGTGAGGTGATGCATCTTGTGATATTAATTGTAAGAGGGAAATGTAAAGTAAATGGTAGGACCACGAGGAGAATTGATGTTCGGTCACTCCCTCTTCTCCCCTCTCTCACTGGCCAAGAAGTGCAGAAATTTGAAAACGCAGATTCAGGGACAGTTTCTTCCCAGCTGTTATCAAGCAACTGGACCAGTTTCTCACCAGCAAGAGAGCGATCCTGACCTCCCATTTACCTCAATGGAGACGTTTGAACTTTAATCAGACTTTATCTTGCACTAAACATTCTACCCCTTTATCCTGTATATGTACACTGTGGACAGCTTGATTGTAATCCTGTGTAGTCATTTCGCTGACTGGATATCACCCAACAAAAAGCTTTTCTCTGTACCTTGATACACATGGCAATAATAAACTAAACAAGAGAAAGATTTTGCGATGCAAATCCTACAGTGACAGTTACAGATTAGTTCATTGTTGCATGTACCGAGGTACAGTGAAAAGCTTTTAGACAATAGACAATAGACAATAGGTGCAGGAGGAGGCCATTTGGCCCTTCGAGCCAGCACCGCCATTCAATGTGATCATGGCTGATCATTCTCAATCAGTACCCCGTTCCTGCCTTCTCCCCATACCCCCTGAATCCGCTATCCTTAAGAGCTCTATCTAGCTCTCTCTTGAATGCATTCAAAGAATTGGCCTCCACTGCCTTCTGAGGTAGAGAATTCCACAGATTCACAACTCTCTGACTGAAAAGGTTTTTCTTCATCTCAGTTCTAAATGGCCTACCCCTTATTCTTAAACTGTGGCCCCTTGTTCTGGACTTCCCCCAACATTGGGAACATGTTTCCTGCCTCTAACGTGTCCAACCCCTTAATAATCTTATACGTTTCGATAAGATCTCCTCTCATCCTTCTAAATTCCAGTGTATACAAGCCTACTCGCTCCAGTCTTTCAATATATGATAGTCCCGCCATTTTGTTGCGTGCCATCCAGTCAGCAGAAAGACAGTACTTGTTTGCAGTCAAGCCAGTTGCAGTATTAATGCATGGTAAGGGGATAAAGTAAGAAAATTTGCTGTAGGAATGCAGATTTAAGAGTGCGGAGTGATTGGAATCTATGAGTTTATAGATCTGCTTCCACGACTAGCACGCAAATAGTTGCTGGGTTGGGCGCCATCTTGAAATCCTCAGCTCCCTGAAATGGCAGCTCCAGTACATAGTATGGTGAAGAAATCATACGGTCAACTTGCCTTCATCGGTCGGGGCAATGAGTATAGAAATTGGCAAGTCACGTTATCTGCAGAAAACTTTTTGATTGGACCACAAAAGAAGCACTGTGTGCAGTTCTGGATGGCAGGAAATACATGAAGGCTTTGGTGAGTGTGCAGCAGAAGTTTAGTTTAGTTTAATTTAGAGATACATCGCAGAAACAGACCCTTCTGCCCACCGAGTCCGCACCGACCAGCGATCCCTGCACATTAACACCACCCTACACACACTAGGGACAATTTTACACTTCTACCAAGCTAATTAACCTACAAACCTGTACGTCTTTGGAGTGTGGGAGGAAACCGAAGTTCTCGGAGAAAACCCACGCGATCACGGGGAAAATGTACAAACTCCATATAGACAGAAACTGTAGGCGGGATCGAACCCGGGTCGCTGGCACTGTAAGATTTTTGATTTTTTTAGATTTAGAGATACAGCGCGGAAACAGGCCTTTCAGCCCACCGAGTCCGTACCGACCAGCGATCCCCGCACATTAACACTACACACACTAGGGACATTTTTTACATTTACCCAGTCAATTAACCTACATACCTGTACGTCTTTGGAGTGTGGGAGGAAACCGAAGATCTCGGAGAAAACCCACGCAGGTCACGGGGAGAACGTACAAACTCCGTACAGACGGCCCCCGTAGTCAGGATCGAACTTGAGTCTCTGGCGCTGCATTCGCTGTAAGGCAGCAACTCTACCGCTGCGCCACCGAGCTGCCCCAAGTTCACTAGGATGCTTCATGGATTGAAGTATATGAAATATAACGGGTGGCTAGATGAGGTTGGATTGTTTTCTCTGGAGTAGTGGAGATGGATAGACGAACTGGTAGAAATTAGCATGGCCGACTTAGGCCGAAGGGCTTGTTGCTGTGCTGTATGACTCTATCCCACCTTTACATCAAATAACACACTGATGGCAATTTACAAAGGGCAACAGATCGGACAGATGGTCAGAGCCTTTTTCCAGGGAGGAAATGGCGGGGAGCGGCTTATCGAGGGAAATGCTTTGTGAGAAAAGTGTGAGTCTTTGGTCTCGAGAGCCTTGTGAGAAAAGTGCGAGTGTTTGGCTCGAGAGAGAGAGAGGAGGCTAAGGGAGGAGACTACGCAAAAGTTGGAGTGGGTGAGACGCAGCGAGGAAATGACAGGTGAGCTGGGTCAGTGTGATGTTTGCAGGATGTGGGAGGTCAGGGACACTGCTGGTGCCTGTGGCTGCTACAGATGTGGAAAGTGTGTCCAGGTTCAGCTCCTGAAGGACCGTGTTGGGGCACCGGGGAGGCAAATGGATGAACTAAGGATCATCCGGGAAAACGAGAGTTTCCTGGACAGGACAGAATCCGGTTAGATCCTGACCTCAGGTGTTGTCTGTGTGCAGTTTGCACTTTCTCCCTGTGATCACATGGGTTTCCTCCGGATGTTCCTGTTTCTTCCCACATCCCAAAGACAGCAGGTTTGTAGGTTAATTGGCCCTTTGTAAATTGCCATCAGTGTGTTATTTGATGTAAAGGTGGGATAGAGTCATACAGCACAGCAACAAGCCCTTCGGCCTAAGTCGGCCATGCTAACCATGACTAAGCTAGTCCAATTTGCCTGCATTTGGCCCATAGAACTACTGTTGACGGATTGTCGGTGTGGACTCGGTGGGCCAAAGAGCTGGCTTTTTCATGCTCTACCTTTCAATCAATCAATTACATAAATAGTTACGCTAGTGGGAAATAAACATTAAACTTTCACAAAACACTTGTTGCTTGAAATATGAAGTTAATATCTTTGCTTCTGTGCTGTGTGCTTGTAATTCCCACGATGCTTATCAATCTAACTGCTTTGCAGCTGAACCATTCTATCAACAACTAGAGAGCAATCCTGAACTACTACCTACCTCATTGGAGATCCTCAGACTATCTTTGATTGAACTTTACTAGCTTTGTTATTCACAATATTCTCGTTATCGTGTATCTGTACACTGTGGATGGCTCGATTGTAATCATGTATTGTCGTTCCACTGACTGGTTAGCACGCAACAAGAGCTTTTTTCACTGTACCTCAATACACGTGACAATAAACTTACTAATGACAAATAAATTAACTAATGATGCAGTGGGGGCCACCGACAGTGTAGGGGGATCCGATGAGGCCTGGTTCGCAACTGCAAGCAGAAGATAAAGAGGGTCTCGACCCGAAACATCACCCATCCCTCCTCTCCATAGATGCTGCCTGACCCGCTGAGTTACTCCAGCTTTTTGTGATACCTTAGATAAAACTGTTCGATGAACTTGTAACTTTGTCGGCACCAGAAACGTGGCGACTTGTGTACTGCCCGGATGAGGTCTGCTGTGTGATTTTACCAGGTTGTAAACAAAACAAACCATTTCACTGTACCTGTGTACATGTGATAATAAAGTATCATTGAGTTTTTTTTAAATCCCAGCTAAATAAATCACGTTTAAACCAAGCGGAGTAAAAACCTTGGGAACAAATGTCAGGAGGAAGGTTTATCACTTCAGTTCCTCCCATTTGGTGGTTCTGTCCACTTATAGACAATAGACAATAGGTGCAGGAGTAGGCCATTCAGCCCAACGAGCCAGCACCACCATTCAATGTGACCACTTCAATCTTCTCCAGCTTGGAGCCATCACTGCATCTATTTGACAACCTTTGTACCACGGTGGTGCTGCGTTAAAGTTGCTGCCTTACAGCGCCAGAGTCCCAGGTTCGATCCCGACTACGGGTGCTGTCTGTACGGAGTTTGCACGTTCTCCCCGTGGGTTTTCTCCGAGATCTTTGGTTTCCACCCACACTCCAAAGACGTGCAGGTTTGTAGGTTAATTGGCTTAGTATTGAAAAATAAAATGTAATTGTCCCCAGTGTGTAGGATAGTGTTAATGTGTGGAGATCACTGGTCAGTGTGGACTCGAAGGGCCTGTTTCTGCGCTGTATCTCTAAACTAAACTAAACTAAACTAAACTAAGAAAGAATAACATTTTACCTTCTGAAGCACACACTGTCGGGCTCAGATTAATTTACTATGGAAATGAAGCCTGCATAATTCAGGTGTGATAACCAAACTCCAGCGACGTGTTAAAGTCTGGTACATACACATTCGGATCTGTTATTTACTATGAGAAAAGTCAGTGAATTTTTGGAAATTTCACCGCATGAATATTCACATTGTGTGGAGTTGAATGCTGCCTGCACATAGAATTTTCCAAAGTGGTCTAATTCAACACTAAACATAAGTTAGGCCATACTGGTGTCACACTAAATGAGATGTTAAAACTATACATAGACTCAAATCATAATTGAGACAGCCTGTGTGTGAAATATGGCCAAAGTGCTGGAGTAATTCAGCAGTTCGGGCAGCATCTCTGGAGAACATGGACAGGTGACGTTTTGTTCAAGACCATTCTTCAGACTCTTCCGTCTGAAGATGGACACCAAAATGCTGGAGTAACTCAGCGGGACAGGCAGCATCTCTGGAGGGAAGGAATGGGTGACCCTTCGGGTCGAGACCCTTCTTCAGACTCTGTTTAGTGCTGTAAGGCAGCAACTCTACCTCAGCGCCACCGTGCCACCCTAGAAACTGCTGAGTTACAATGAAACCACAGCTGGTTTCATCAGAGGAAAATGGTCATGATGAGCAATCGCCTATCTTAAGCGGCCGCATAGCAGAAGCGTCCACGTCGCGGGGCTGGAAACTGGAAGTGTCCTGAGCTAATTCTGCTACCACCATCATCTACTGTACAAGTGATGGCTCCCACTGATTGTCGCCGGAAGCTTGTGCCCTTTTCAGGACGGACGATGACGGTGATGTAACATTTGAAACATAGAAGATGGACATGAAAGAAGAAGACCAATGTTAAGCAAGACTTACCTGAGATGATCACTGGGGCACAGTGCACAGCAGAGCCTCCTACACTCATGCTCCTCTTTGTAGGATAAGTTGACTTGACTAGAAGCCACCAACAGTGAAGCAGTCGGAACTCAAGCTCAGCTTTCCACCCTGACATTCCATCGAAAAAACTAGGAAGGATAACTTACATTAAAAGAAGTCCTCAAGGAATCATTCATCCCTTCCAAAATGAAACAGCAATGTTTTCATTGTTCCTTCTGGTTGATAAGAACCTGAGAAGCCATCTACTTCACCATTCGTGGCTGACCTAATACCTCAGCGCCATTTTCCTTCACGATCACCACGTTCCCTTACTGTCCAGTAATAGTCTCTGTTTGGAATGAACACAATTAATCTCTAGTTTGTAGAAGCATCCCTACCCCAAATGCCATCTGTTCATGTATTCCACCGATGCTACCTGCCCCGCTGAGTTACTCCAGCTCCTCGTGCTCTACGCATGATTCCAGCACCTGTGGTTCCTTGCGTCTCGCATCTCCACAATCCTCTGGGACAGAGAATTCCAAAATTCATGGGCAACTGACTGAAGAAATTTGACCATTTCTCAGTTCTAAAGAGCCGACCCATTATTCTCGAACTGTGGCCTTTGGTCCTGGTCTTATCAGCCAAGTGAAACACCCTCCCTGGTTCCAGCCTGTCGAACCCTTTACCTAATGTTTTGATGAGGTCTCCTCTTCTGAACCCTGGAGAGTACAGCCCCAGATATCGGTCTCTGCTCGTGTGGCAAGCCCTTTATCCCTGATACCAGTCTGGTGAATCTTCCCGGAGATTCTCTCTCCAAGGCAAGCCCACCTTTCTTGTGAAGAAGAACAGAACTGTTCTCAGGACTCCAGGTTCAAACATAACAAGGCCTCAAGCAATTGCAAAGAGACATTCCAGAAATGTAAAACTCACTTTTAACCTCTTCTTATGTTCCAAACTTCCAATTTTCATCTATTTATTTGTCTATTTATTTATTTATTTATTTGTCTGTCTTTATTTATCGAGGAAAATAACTGCAGATGCTGGTACAAATCAAAATGCTGGAGTAACTCAGCGGGTCGGGCAGCATCTCAGGAGAGAAGGAATGGGTGACGTTTCTGGTTGAGACCCTTCTTCAGACTGCTTTTATTTATCTATTTCTCTATCTGTTTATTTATTTATGTATATATTTATCTATCCATCTATCGATCGATCTATCGATTGATTGGTTGATTGATTGGTTGGTTAGTTGAAAGATACAGCCTGTAAACAGACACTTCCGTTCGCTTGGACTGCTTACAAACCAGCGTTATGAATGACTTCTCTAACTTCAAGTAACCCCTTGCTTTCCCTCTCTCTCGGTCACTCCCCCACCCAAGTCGTACCAGCTTCAAAGTCGTCTTGTTGAGTCTCATTGTCTGTAACTCGTTTTCACCTTGGCCACAGCTAACAATGGCCTGTTTCCTTTCTCGTCGTTACTTTTTTGCATATCTTTCATTCATTTGTTCAGCATCTCTCTTCATCACCGTCTATATCTCTCGCTTCCCCCTCCCCTGACTCTCAGTCTGAAGAAGGGTCTCGACCCGAAACATCACCCATTCCTTTTCTCCAGAGATGCTGCCTGACCCGCTGAGTTACTCCAGCTTTTTGTGTCTAACTTCTGTTCACCGAGTCCACGCCGACCATTGAGTATCCGTTCATACTAGTTCTATGTTATCCCACTTTCTCATCCACTCCCTACATGCTACCGGTAATTTACAGAGGCCAATTAACCTGCAAAACTGCCTGTCTTTGGGATGTGGGATGAAAACCAGAGCACCCAGAGGAAACCCATGTGGTCACAATGTCACGTGCAAACTCCACACAGGCAGCACCCATGGTCAGGACTGAATCTGGGTTTCTGGTGATGTGAGGAAGCAGCTCCATCAGTTGCATCGCTGTGCTGCTCCCAGTATAAACAATTCAATAATACAAATGCACTCAGCTCTTGAAACCTGTGGCCTGGAGGATTAGAAATTTCACTTCAAGGCCAACAGCAGAGGTGCAGAATCTGTGGACCAATTGGTGACAATTCACAATTCCGGGAAGATTTCTTACTCGGTAGAAATTATCTGGAAGTTTGAAACTTAACAATGCATTAATCCCTGCATTATTATTCTGGCAGCTACAGAGTCCCTTATTTTTTTTAGATAATTCGCTAAATTACGCAAAAGAAATCGAAGATACAATCCCAGCACACAAATCAGTGATTGTAATTTGCCACATATATAGAAGCTCCGCCATCTGAGCACAAGCAATAAATTACGTCAGCGGAAATTATGATCATTATCATACAGACACAAAAAAAATCTATGTTTACATAAAATTAGCGGCAGGGGGAAAGCCATCTGGCCAGTTAATCTGCTTCAGCGTTCCACACAGAACATCGAACAGAACAGCACAAGAGCAGGCCCTTCAGCCCACCTTGTCCATGCAAACCCAATGGCAAATGAATGCATTGCTAGGTTTAGTTTAGTTTAGTTTAGTTTAGTTTAGTTTAGTTTAGTTTAGTTTAGTTTAGTTTAGTTTAGTTTAGTTTAGTTTATTGTGTGTACCAAGGAAAAGTGAAAAAATATTTCAGCGGAAAGACAATACATGAATCTAATCGAGTCATTTATAGTGTACACGTACATGGTAAGGGAATAACGTTTAGTGCAGGAAATCCTAATATTGTGAATAAAATAACTACGAACACATGTCAAGATATTTTTTCATTCTTTTCATTCTATATTAAAGTAATAAAATGTAATGCATACATACCTCCTACACTGATACGGAGGTGCTAGCTTTAGACATGAATAATGTACATTGCTACCATAGTTTAGTTTTGAATTTAACATATAGTTGAGGGTGTGGGTGCAATATAGTGCTGACCCTCACGTTTGTGAAAAATGAGTTACATGCATTAACACGTTCCTTATCCACTACCCTACAACCTGTAAAAAAATCATATTTAAATTCAACCGATAAGTTGGTCAAATAACATTTTTGTGATTTATGGATTTTTCAAATGTGAATATCTCATAACGACACATTTGTGGGTTAGCAGTATATTGCACCAACCCCCTCAATTTTAAATCATTCAAAATTGAACTTCATAAACAAGGATAACACTTTTTATTTCTGTCATTCATGGTAAGATTTACATCAATTTGTGTGCGAGATATAGAGGGTTGCACTGTTTTGCATATCAGCCAACCAATGAAAAGATCAGGTCCTGATTTATACCAGCTCTCCTCCTTCTCCCCCTTGTCTGAAGAAGGGTCCCAACCTGAAACATCACCCATCCTTTTTCTCCAGAGATGCTGCCTGACCCGGTGATTTACTCCACCACTGTGCCTATTTGAATTGGATTCATGCTTCTGTACCACGTCAGGCAGCACTAGTCATTTTAGTGGCTGTCAAGAGTTTTTAACTAATCAATTCACCAATTCAAATTTTCTTGGCTCTAAGTATAAAGTTAAATATCTTTTCAATTATATTGTGGATACAGTAGAGTTCTATTGTTTGCAAATGCCTAATCTCTGCTTCCATGACTTTTTTAAATGTAGGACAAACAAAAAGAGATGCAGCTCGTGGAGGAGAAATTAAAATTAACAGAGAAAGCAAAGAAGAACAGTTCATTAAATATGATCAATTGGCCTGATACAGACAGTGTGGATCTCTAGTGCAAATATTCAATCAGTAACATCCAAAGTTTAAACATCGCGAAGCAGCAACTCTTGAAGAAATAGTTATAAATGTCAACTGTCAACTTATCCACGAAGTTGAACAAAAATAATTGTTTGCAAACATTTTATATACGAACAGATCGCAGAGTTGTTAACACTGCCCGGTCTAGCACACAGAATCTGCTTCCTAAAATGGCGCTGAAATTTACCCATGACCTACTACGGTTTTTAGGGTCGAGTGGTCTATCTTGCTCTTCTATTATCTTTGCTGATAACTGCTGGGGAAAAAACTGTCCCTGAATCTGGAAGTGCGCGTTTTCACACTTCTATACCTTTTGCCTGATGGGAGAGGGGAGAAGAGGGAGTGGCCAGGGTGCGACCTGTCCTTGATTATGCTGCTGGCCTTGCCGAGGCAGCGTGAGGTATAAAAAGAGTCAATAGAAGGGAGGTTGGTTTGTGTGATGGTCTGGGCTGCGTCTACAATTATCTGCAATTTCTTGCGGTCTTGGATGGAGCTGGTCCCAAAACAAGCTGTGATGCATCCAGATAAAATGCTTTCTACGGCGCATCTGTAGAAGTTGAAACCTGTGGCAGGGGAAACCAGCTTCAAGGCCAAGAGCGGACCTGCAGAAATTCATGCACATTTCTAATGTGTCCCATAATTCTGCTAAACAAAGCAATTATGGGCGACACAGTGACACAGCAGTAGAGCCGCTGCCTTACAACGCCAGAGAACCTGACTACGGGTGCTGTACTGTACGGAGTTTGTACGTTCTCCCCGTGACCTGCATGGGTTTTCTCCAAGATCTTCGGTGTCCTCCCACACTCCAAAGACGTACAGATTTGTAGGGTTAATTGGCTTAGTATAAATGTAAAGATTGTCCCTAGTGTGTGTAGGGCAGTGTCAATGTGCGGGGATTGCTGGTCGGTGCGGACTCGGTGGGCCTGTTTCCGCGCTGTATCTCTAAACTAAACTAACATCTACCAGAACAACAGCCTCGATGCAGAATAAACACTCACACACCTGTTTTGGAAGGGTTCTTGTAGTTCTCTTTAACACCCATTTCCATTTGACCTACATACAATTGCATCTAACCTTCCATTTGTTTCCATTGAATTTCCGTCAATTTGCTTTATTTCTTTTCACATTTTTGGTTCTCTCTGGATTTCATCAACCTGTCAGGTGCATTGTGCTTAATAATAGGGAGGCTTTAATGTACATTGACAGTTTAGTTGAGTTTTCCATGCAAAAGAGTAATCTTAAAGTGTGTACAAATTGGCAGCCTCACGGTTTTGTTCAATATGAAAACCTCTCTCGCACTGCCACCTGTTGGAACGATGGGAGCATTACATTGTCAGGAAGAATCCTGAGGAAGGATGTGCTGGGCTCTGGAGAGGGTCCAGAGGAGGTTTACAAGAATGATCCCAGGATTCAGTGAGTTAACATATGATGAGCGTTTGACTGGGCCTGTACTCGCTGGAGTTTAGCAGAATGAGGAGGGAATAGCGAAAGGCTTGGACAGAGTGGATGTGGAGAGGTTTAAATTTTTATTTTAGATTTAGAGATACAGCGCGGAAACAGGCCCTTCGGCCCATCGAGTCCGTGCCGCCCAGCGATCCCCGCACATTAACACTATCCTACACACACTATCCTACACACACTAGGGACAATTTTTTTTATTTTTACATTTACCCAGTCAATGAACCTACATACCTGTACGTCTTTGGAGTGTGGGAGGAAACCGAAGATCTCGGAGAAAACCCACGCAGGTCACGGGGAGAACGTACAAACTCCGTACAGACGGCGCCTGTAGTCAGGATCGAACCTGAGTCTCCGGCGCTGCATTCGCTGTAAGGCAGCAACTCTACCGCTGCGCCACCGTTGTTTCCACCAATCGGAGAGTCTAGGACCAGAGGTCACATCCTCAGAATTAAAGGACGTTCCTTTAGGAAGGAGATGAGGAGGAATTTCTTTAGTCAGAGGGTGGTGAATCTGAGTAATTCTTTGCCACAGAAGGCTGTGGAGGCCAAGTCAATGGATACCGATCTACCTAGAACGAGTGTCAGGGATTGTGGGGAGAAGGCAGAAGAATGGAGTTAGGAGGGAGAGATAGATCAGCCATGATTGAATGGCGGAGTAGACTTGAGGGTCCAAATGGCCCAATTCTGCTCTGACCACTTATGATCTTTTGACCTTATGACATTCTGAGACTGCATTCACTATGCGCAGATTAAAATAAAATGTTTTAAAAAGAGCTTTCCAACAAATTTCTCAACAAATTCTTGCCACAAATTATTTTTCTGGAAGTTTATTAAAAGATAAACTCAGGTTTTAAAACACCACAGTGAAGATTGCAAACGTGCCGGAACACTAGGCTAGCAGGTCACCAACTGAGTATTCAAGGAAGAGAAAGAGATGACTGCCTGGAATTGAGTGGTGAAGATGGAGTAACTCAGCGGGACTCTGGAGAAAAAGAATGGGTGACATTTCAGGTCGGGACCCTTCTTCAGAAGGGAAATCAGTGGCAACTTTTTAGTTTACAGAGATACAGTGTGAAAACAGGACCTTCAGCCTACCGAGTCCGCGCTGACTAGCAATCCCCGCACACTAGTACTAACCTACACACTAGGGACAATTTTACAATTTTACCAAGCCAATTAACCTACAAACCTGTACTTTATTGGTGTGTGGGAGGAAACCGGAGCACCCGGAGAAAACCCACCTAGATCACGGGGGAGAACTAGTAAGATCTCAGTAAGATGTCTAATTTCTCGATAATGTAATTCTATGTAGACAATAGACAATAGATGCAGGAGGAGGCCATTCGGCCCTTCGAGCCAGCACCGCCATTCAATGTGATCATGGCTGATCAGTCTCAATCAGTACCCCGTTCCTGCCTTCTCCCCATACCCCCTGACTCCGCTATCCTTAAGAGCTCGATCTAGCTCTCTCTTGAATTCATTCAGAAGATGTAAGAATAGATCAATCCTGTTCAATGTCTCCTCATGGTCAATTCCCAGTGTTATAGTGCCACATATCATTGAATCAGGCCCTCAGTCCAACACACCACGCTTCAGTTTAGTTTATTGTCACGTGTACCGAGGTACAGTGAAAAGCTTTTGTTGCGTGCAAACCAGTCAGCGGAAAGACAATACATGATTATAGTCGAGCCATTTACAGTCTATAGATGCATGATAAGGGATCTTATGGATTTTCCATGGTCCTATCCATGTACCTGTCTAACTGTTTCTTAAGCTTTAGGATAGTCCCTGCCTCAACTATCTCCTCTGGCAGCTTGTTCCATACACTCACCACCCTTTGTGTGAAAAAGTTGCCCCTCAGATTCCTATTAAATCTTTTCCCCTTCACCTTAAACCTATGTCCTCTGGTCCTCGATTCACCTATTCTGGGCAAAAATCTAAATCTAAAAAAATCTAAATCTAAATAACATCTGGTGCGAGGTAAAGCCAGTAAAGTCCAATCAAAGGTAGTCCGAGGTTCTCCCATGAGGTTGATAGTAGTTCAGGACTGCTGGCCATCAAGGAATAATCTCACCTCCCAACACACATCCCATAGCCGTCTATGCTTTGGTGGCTCACGTGTTTATGTAGATACATAGTCACAGTCACAGAGTCACAGAGTCACAGTCACAGAGTCACAGAGTCACAGTCATAGAGTCATAGAGTCAGAGTCACAGAGAAACAGAGTCATAGAGTCATAGAGTGAAACAATGTGGAGACAGGCCCTTTGACCCAACTTGCCCTCACTGGCCAACATGTCCCAGCTACACTAGTCCCACCTGCCCGCGTTTGGTCCATATCCCTCCAAACCTGTCCTATCCATGTACCTGTCTAACTGTTTCTTAAACGTTGGGATAGTCCCTGCCTCAACCATCTCCTCTGGCAGCTTGTTCCATACACCCTCCACTCTTTGTGTGAAAAAGTTGCCCCTCAGATTCCTATTAAATCTTTTCCCCTTCACCTTAAACCTATGTCCTCTGCTCCTCGATTCACCTATTCTGGGCAAGAGACTCTGTGCGTCTACCCGAACTATTCCTCTATCTCATGGTTTTAAACACCTCTGTAAGATCACCCCTCATCCTCCTGCACCCCTAAAACTCTCAATCCCTGAATGTCGTGAGAGTTTCTGTGTCCTCCACATCTTCAGGCAGACAGACTGTTGTCACAAGGGGCAGCACGGTGGCACAGCGGTAGACTTGCTGCCTTACAGCCCCAGAGCTCCATCCTGACTACGGGTGCTGTCTTTCCGGAGTTTGTACATTCTCTCCGTGACCGCGTGTTTTCACCGGGTGCTCCGGTTTCCTCCCACACTCCAAAGACGCACAGGTTTGCAGGTTAATTGGCTTCTGTAAAATTGTAAATTGTCCCTAGTGCGTAGGATAGTGTTAGTGTACGGGGTGATCGCTGGTCGGCGAGGACTCAGAGGACTGAGTTTCCACACTGTATCTCTAAAGTAAGGTCTAAAGCTGTATTATGTTATAAGACATATAAGCGGCTTCTTAAAAAAAGCAGTAATGGTTTTACTTTCTTAAAATTGGAAACATGAAAAATGTAAAGATGTAAAAATAATCAATGTGAACATTTCTCTCACTGACATTCAAAACAGGGTCTACAGGATGAAAATTTCCATTCTCTGCTTGCTGGAAGGTACCAAATAAAATAAGCTTGAGACACCAAACCAATTTTTTTTTATAGGCATGGGACCACATTGCAAATGAGTTTATAATTGAGTGCTAATTGACAGCAGACAGACATAAAAAGCTGGAGTAACTCAGCGGGACAGGCAGCATCTCTGGAGAGAAGGAATGGGTGACGTTTCGGATCGAGACCCTTCTTCAGACCGCAGCTAATTGACTGCATTGGAATTCTTGCTTAGAGGGTGATACAAAGGCTAAGTGCGAGACAGAAGGATCTTTCACTGGTGGTTTTGCTGGTGAATTTGCAAGTCGAATCAGTAATAATGAAGGCAAATGCATTTCAAGAGGGCTAGAATACAAAAACAGGATGTAATGCTGAGGCTCTGTAAGGCGCTGGTCAGGCCACATTTGGAGTATTGTGAACAGTTATGGGCCCCATATCTGAGGAAGGATGTGCTGGCTCTGGAGAGGGTCCAGAGGAGGCTTACAAGCATGATCCCAGGAATGAGTGGGTTAACATATGATGAGCGTTTGACAGCACTGGGCCTGTCCTCGCTGGGGTTTAGACGAATGAGAGGGGACCTCATTGAAATATACCAAATATTGCAAGGCTTGGATAGAGTGGATGTGGAGAGGGTGTTCCCACTGGTGGGAGAGACTGGAGGTCATAGTCTCAGAATTAAATGACGTTCCTTTAGGAAGGAGATGAGAAGGAATTTCTTCAGTCAGAGGGTGGCGAATCTGTGGAATTCTTTGCCTCAAAAGGCTGTGGAGGCCGTCAATGGATATTTTTAAGGCAGTGATAGATAGATTCTTGACAAGTACGGGTGTCAGGGGTTATGGGGAGAAAGCAGGAGAATGGGGTTAGGAGGGAGAGATAGATCAGCCGTGATTGAATGGTGGAGTAGACTTGATGGGCCGAATGGCCTAATTCTGCTCCTATCACTTATGACCTTATGACCTGATGGTTCTCGGGGAGGTGGTGCTCTTCTGAGGCTGATGCTGTGAGGCAGTTAAAACAGACTTCTGCTCTGCATGTGACTGTGCTTTACACAGATCTGGGATGGGTTATGTTGGTGCTCAATGAAAATAATGGAAAAAAAACTGTTCCATTTCCTCCTGAAGGCATTCTTCACATTGATGAGGAGAGAAGATTGCCCACCGGCACGCCATCCAGCGTCTCGACTCGAAACTTCACCCATTCCTTCTATCCTGAGTTACTCCAGCGTTTTGTGTGTATCTCCACACTCACCCAACAGTCTCCCCTTAGCCGACCTCATGCAGCCCAGACCATCACACCACCATCCTTTCCTTCCTGTCTAAAGAAGTGTCTCGACCCGAAACGTCACCTATTCCCTTTCTCCAGTGATGCTGCCTGATCCGCTGAGTTAATCCAGCATTTTGTGTCTATCTCCTTTCCATTTACGCCTCACCCTGCCTCGGCAAGGTTCACCAGCATAATCCAGGATGAGTCGCACTCCCTTTTCTCCCCTCTCCCATCAGGCAAGTGTGAAAATGCACACCTCCAGATTCAGGGGCAGTTTCTTCCCAGCTGTTATCAGGCAACTGAACCATCCTACCGACACTGAAAGAACCAACCTGAGCTACTGTCTACCGCATTGGAGAACCTTGGACTATCCTTGATTGGACTTTAGTGAACTTTATCGTGCACTAAACGTTATTAACGTTATTCCCTTTATCATGTATCCTTTATCATGTATCTGTATACTGTGATGGCTCAATCATGTCTTGTCTTTCCGCTGACTGGTTAGCAATGTGACAATACACTAAACTCAACTCAACTCTCAACATATCCTAGATTTAAATGACCTGACACTTGTCTTGTATTTTTGTCCCTTTTATTGACTCTCTTCAAAAGTCCCCATTTGTTCTCCTCCCCCCCCCCCCCCCCCCCCCCCCTCATTTTTTGATAAGCAGATGCTTGGATAATTCTCTCGCCTTATCAACCTATTTGGTGCCAGACTTTGGCCGGCCCCTCCTCTCTTCCAGTTTTCTCCACCCATAATCAATCCGAAGAACTGTCCTGACCTGAAACGTCGCCTGTTCTCCAGAGCTGCTGTCGAAGAAGTTGAGTTATTCCTGCATTTTGTGTCTCTCCCAGTTCACAAGTACTTGCTGAGTTGAGCACCTGCAAGAGAGAGAATGAATTTAATTTCATTCAATCAAATGGCTCGATTGTAATCATGCATTGTCTTTCCGCTGGCTGGTTAGCACGCGACAAAAAGCTTTTCGCTGTACACTCGGTACACGTGACAATAAACCAAACTGAACTGAGCTGAACTTAATCCAACGTGGGTTTAAAATGCTGGGTGCCAGATTCTCCACCAGCAGAAACCTGGCAAAGGTCCAACACGGCGTCAACTCATCATTGACGGAACTGAAAAATAGGGCGATCTGTCAGAGGAGGCATCATTAAACTCAATGGAAGGTCATTTGTCACGAGGCACAAGAAATGTCAAGTGTGATTACCGAGACTCTGCCTCACTTTCAAAAGGAAGTTGCTGAAAATCCTAACTGCTGTGAGAAAACAAACCTTCAAGAAGAAGGGATGCCACACAAATAGACAAGTGGCAATGATTATTTTCAAGAGCTAAGAGGCAAGATGTTTCATTGTCATGTGTACCGGAACATGGAACAATGGAATTCTTAATTACTGCAACTTAACGACCCCATTAATGCGATAATACACAGTTAAATATATAGTAATCAATAATACAATGAATTAATAGGGGTAACTATAATATTAGATAAACACGATAGTCCAAATGAATGCCCTTAGTACAACCAAAGAAACGGTCATAAGTTACTGCAGCAGAATTAGGCCATTCGGCCCATCTAGTCCACTCCTCTATTCAATCATGGCTGCTCTATCTCTCCTTCATAACCCCATTCTCCTGCCTTCTCCCCATAACTCCTGACACCCATACTGATCCACAGAAGATCATAGTTTCTGAAGTGGTGACTAGTGTCCAAGGGCCTGATGGTTGCTGGTATGGTGGTATGAAACTATATTTGTCACATGCACCGAGGTGCAGTGAAATTCATTTTTGGAAACAGTTCAGTACAAGTATCACTACACATCAGCACTTAGATTCATGTCAGATAACCATATGCTGGGCAGAAACTGTTCTTGAACAGTTCCTTTTGTTCCCCCACCATCCCTCACGATGGTCCCCCACACCTGGTCCCTCTATGTTCTCTCCGTCCCTCACAATGGTCCCCCCACACCTGGTCCCTCTATGTTCTCTCCGTCCTTCACGATGGTCCCCCCACACCTGGTCCCCCTTTGTTCTCCGTCCCTCACGATGGTCCCCCCACACCTGGTCCCCCTTTGTCCCCCCACTGTCCCTCACGGTGGTCCCCCACACCTGGTCCCCCTTTGTCCCCCCACTGTCCCTCACGGTGGTCCCCCACACCTGGTCCCCCTTTGTCCCCCCACTGTCCCTCACGGTGGTCCCCCCACACCTGGTCCCCCTTTGTCCCCCCACTGTCCCTCACGATGGTCCCCCCACACCTGGTCCCCCTTTGTCCCCCCACTGTCCCTCACGGTGGTCCTCCACACCTGGTCCCCCTTTGTCCCCCCACTGTCCCTCACGATGGTCCCCCCACACCGATCCCCCTTTGTCCCCCCACCGTCCCTCACGGTGGTCTCCCCACACCTGGTCCCCCTTTGTTCTCCGTCCCTCACAGTGGTCCCCCACATCGGGTCCCCCTTTGTTCTCCGTCCCTCACAGTGGTCCCCCACACAGGGTCCCCCTTTGTCCCCCCACCATCCCTCACGGTGGTCCCCTACACCTGGTCCCCCTTTGTTCCACCGTCCCTCATGGTGGTCCCCCCACACCGGGTCCCCCTTTGTCCCCCCATCGTCCCTCACAGTGGTCCCCCCACACTGGGTCCCCCTTTGTTCCAGCGTCCCTCACGGTGGTCCCCCCCACACTGGGTCCCCCTTTGTTCCACTGTCCCTCACGATGGTCCCCCCACACCTGGTCCCCCTTTGTTCCACCGTCCCTCACGATGGTCCCCCCACACCTGGTCCCCCTTTGTTCTCCGTCCCTCACAGTGGTCCCCCACATCGGGTCCCCCTTTGTTCTCCGTCCCTCACAGTGGTCCCCCACATCGGGTCCCCCTTTGTTCCACCGTCCCTCACGATGGTCCCCCCACACCTGGTCCCCCTTTGTTCTCCGTCCCTCACGGTGGTCCCCCCACACCTGGTCCCCCTTTGTTCTCCGTCCCTCACGATGGTCCCCCCACACCTGGTCCCCCTTTGTTCCATCGTCCCTCACAGTGGTCCCCCCACACTGGGTCCCCCTTTGTTCCACCGTCCCTCACGATGGTCCCCCCACACCGGGTCCCCTTTTGTTCCACCGTCCCTCACGGTGGTCCCCCCACACCTGGTCCCCCTTTGTTCCACCGTCCCTCACGATGGTCCCCCCACTCCTGGTCCCCCTTTGTTCCACCGTCCCTCACGGTGGTCCCCCCGTGCCGGGACCCCATTGTCTTCCCAGTGATGTTGAACACTGATCGAGAGCTGTTGAACTACCGCTCGACATATATAATCTACCTCCTACACAGAGCTTTCTCACACCTGGAGAAGCCTGGTAGCACTGTGAGAATCATGTTCTTTATTTCTCTAGTGCGTTCAACACCATCCAGCCGGGGCTTCTGGGGGGCAAGCTGGAGCGCACAGGAGTGGATCACCACCTCACATCCTGGATTCTGGACTACCTCACCAACCGCCCACAGTATGTGAGGACAAGGAATTGCATTTCTGACATGGTGGTCTGGAGCACCGAGGCTCCACAGGGAGTACAGAGAACTGACCCAGGACTTTGTGGACTGGTGTCAGCGGAACCGCTTCCGGATCAACGCGGGGAAATCCAGGGAGATGGTGGTGGATTTCCGTTTTGGGTCGAGAACCTTCTTCAGACATGGGGCATGTTGGTCGGCATGGGTAAGTTGGGCTGAAGGGCCTGTTTCGATGCAGTATAACTCTAAAAAACATTAACACTGGCAAAAGGCTTGTGCTTTGCGGGGGATTTTTGCCCTACTTTATCTTGTTGTTCTAATATAGATGGGAAGTTGACAACTACTCAGTCGCTCCTCAAGTGCCAGTGTGACAAGAGATATAATCTCTTTACAGCAGTCAGAGTGGTTTAATAATGCATGTTTCAAGCCCGCATTTTGTCACTTGTTTGATGGGCATTTTCTAAAGAATTAAAGGAATTGCTGACAGCCCTTCATTTGTCTATCACATAATGTTAACGCACTGTCCTTTCCTGTCACAATTGATTTTACTTTAATTAATATGTTTAAAAATTAAAACACAACCAATTTGTATTACGCATTTGGAATGAAAATTAAGTAAAGCCACAGGTAGAGGGCACACAATTAAATGGGTGCTTGCAACCAGAGAATTAAAAAGACCGCGTATCCTGAAAAGGATTAATTTATCAGCCACTTCAGCTTTTCAGTGAGGAACAATGTGTGAAAGGGGAACTATCCAACCCATCAGTTCCGGGGGCTTTCTGTGTGAGGAATCCAGTCCACATTTCTTTTCCTGGAGTCTTTAGAAATACAGCGTGGAAACAGGCCCTTCGGCCCACTGATTCTCCACCACCACACACTCTACACTGACAAACTGCATCACTGAAATAAAATCTTGGCTTCAATCAAATTTCCCCAAACTCAACTGCAACAAATCTGAAATCATCATCATTGGTCCAAAAACGCTCACCAAATCCACCCAAAACTTCATCCTCAATATTGATGGTCTCCCAGTATCCACCTCCCCTCACATCCGGAATCTTGGAATTATGGCGAGTCCGGAAACTTGTTGGTTGTAGAAGAAGTTTATTGCAGCCGCAATATTCGAATACAGAGTTAAACAACAAGGTAAAGGACAACCATCAAAAACTTACTGTCTTCTTCGAAGACTTCGCCGAACTAACTATTTCGGGCGCCAAACGCGCACATGACATCGCTGGCCAATCAGCGATGTCGCTCCCTGGACCAATCCCCATGGTCGCGTTCACACGTGACCTCGCTGGCCAATCCGAGGGTTCGACGACCTGGACCATTCTCTATGGTCGCTACATGACCCCCCCCCAGAACCCGAGGTGCGGAACCTAGCAGGGAGCCGGATTTCGCGACCATAACGAGTACGGAGAGGCACAGCCTGAACCACAGGAGCCGGGGGTTCCGGACTTGGCGGAACAGCCGGAACGGGAGGTCCTGGAGGAACTGCCGGAACGGGGGGTCCTGGAGGAACTGTCGGAACGGGGGGTCCTGGACTGAGCGGAACTAACGGAGGTTGGCCTCTCCTAGGGGTTTGACCGACCAGGACTGGTTGATCCGGATCCAAATGTGCAGGTTTGAGCCGGGACACCGAGACGAGCTCACTCTTGCCGCACATGTCTAAGGTGAAGGTAGCCGTTCCCTTACGCAAAACCCGGAACGGCCCTTGATAGACCCTCTGCAACGGGACGCGATGGGAATCTTTTCGCAGAAAAACGAACTCACAGTCCTTCAGGGAAGGCGGTTCATGTACCATGGGACACCCATGACGTGAAGTTGGAACTGGAGCCAGGGAGCCCACCCGTTCCCGGAGAGATGCTAACACTGATGGGACTGTAGGCAGCTGGTCTGAAGGGTCCGGAAACAGATCTCCGGGTACTCGAAGTGTCGAGCCATATACTAGCTCTGCGGACGACGCACCGAGATCTAGCTTAGGAGCAGTCCGGATGCCCAAAAGAACCCAAGGGAGCTGGTCTACCCAGTCCGGGCCTTCAAGCTTTGCACTGAGGGACGCCTTAAGTTGGCGGTGGAACCTTTCTACGAGTCCATTTGCCTAGGGGTGATATGCAGTCGTGGGTTGTAACTTGGACCCGTACAGTTCTGCGAGCGCGGCCCAGAGGGACGAAGTGAATTGTGGGCCTCTGTCAGTGGTAATAACTGCCGGGACCCAATGAGCTACCCAATGAAGGGCCAAAGTCCTAGCACAAGACGCTGACGAAATATCAGACAATGGGAAAGCCTCTGGCCACCGGGTGAACCGATCCACCACCGTGAGGAGGTGGGTGTAGCCCCGGGAGGAAGGCAAAGGACCGACCAAATCCACGTGGATGTGGAAAAAACGAACAGCCGGGACCTCAAAATCCTGTACGGGGGGCTGGACATGGCGCTGGACTTTAGCGGTCTGACAGGGAACGCAGGCACGCGCCCAACCCGCTACCTGTTTCCGTAGGCCATGCCAGACAAACCGAGCTGCTACCAAAGCAGAGGTGGAGCGGATGGACGGGTGCGCCAGCCCATGAATGGCATCGAAAACCCGGCGCTGAAGGGAGGGCGGTACTACCGGCCTGGGACGGGGAAGAGAAACATCGCACCAGACTTTTGTGCCTTCTGACCCACAAGCTACCTGGGCCAACTTCAATCCCGAAGTGGTGGACTGGTATGCCGAAGCGGTACCCGCTAGAAGCTGTGCCTCCACAAGCTCTTGGGGATCCACTTCGCAGTCCACCGCCGAAATAGGGGGAAAAGCAGGTCTAGACAGGGCATCAGCAACGGCATTAAGCTTACCCGTGACATGACGGACATCGGTGGTGAATTCGGAGATAGCAGTCAGGTGCCGCTGCTGGCGGGCCGACCATGGGTCAGACAATTTGACAAAAGCAAATGTTAATGGTTTATGGTCCGTAAAGGCCACAAATGGGCGGCCCTCAAGGAAGTACCTGAAATGACGAACAGCTAAATAGAGGGCCAAAAGCTCTCGGTCAAATGCGCTATACTTCAGCTCAGCCGAATTTAGTTGCCGGCTGAAAAACGCCAAAGGCTGCCAACGGCCACCGACCTGCTGCTCCAGAACCCCGCCCACCGCCACGTCAGAGGCGTCAACCGTCAGGGCCGTGGGGGCGGAGGGGCTCGGGTGGACCAACATGGTGGCGTCTGCCAAAGCTGCCTTAGCTGCTGTAAAAGCCGACTCTGCGGTCGGGGACCATATCAACTCTACCGGATTCCCTGCAAGGCATTGGAAAAGCGGGCGCATGACACGCGCTGCTGCCGGGACGAACCTATGGTAGAAATTAACCATGCCTACGAACTCCTGCAGCCCTTTTACTGTGGTGGGCCTGGGAAATGCCCGGATAGCCTCCACCTTTTCGGGCAAAGGGGAGGCGCCGGCAGGGGTAATTCTGTGCCCTAGAAAATCAAGAGCAGGAAGGCCGAATTGACATGTGGAGGGTTGGATTATGAGCCCGTGGTCTTGGAGCCGCTGGAAAATGGTCCGCAAGTGGGCCTGGTGTTCCTGTACTGAGGTGCTGGCAACCAGGATGTCGTCTAAATAAATAAACAAAAAGGGTAAATCCGGACCAAACTCAGATCCTGGGGGGACAGGGCTTTCTCCATCGCTGCTCCCACCCTATGGAACTCACTACCCCAAACCGTCAGAGACTCCTCCACACTCACCACATTCAAAACATCACTGAAGTCTCACCTGTTCAGTACTGCCTTCAACCACTGAAGGTCACCTCACCTTCTGTCTCCTTTCTCTGTTCGTTTACTTATTTATCTATTTATTCACTTCCCTATCTATCTATCTATCTATATACTACTAAAACTCTGCGGTCCAACATTCCGTATGTATGTATGTATATGTGTATGTACGGAAGATTCCGAAGAATTTCTGTCCATAACTTACAAACCCTACTCCTCCCTGAAGGTACACCAAAGCGCTACGATTTTTGTACCGCCATATTCACCATTAACGTGGGCAACTATTGTAAGTACTTTCGTTCAAATTGAAGTTACCTTTTTAAAGCTAGAGAGATATTAAAGTTTAAATTTTCATTTCTAACCCTTTTCTTGAAGGGGCTTCAGCGCGTGATGTCACAATGGCACCCGTGCACCAATCAGAGATCAGCTCGGTTTTAAATTTACATCTTCAGCTTGTGACGTCACAATGCTTGTGTGAGATTGTTGCAACATTGTTGCGAAAGGCAACTGCCAGTTTTTTAAAGTTGTGCAAGTCACTTAACATACACAGATCAGCATGGGGCCCCTATTCCCTCCCTCCCCCCCCCTTCTCCCCTCAACCCCTTCCTCCCCACTCCTTCCCACCTCCATCCCCACTCCCTCCCCCCCTCCCTCCCCCCTCAATCCCAACCTCCATCACCACTCAGCCCCTAACTCCCCCCCTCCCTCCTTCCCTCCATCCCACCCTCCCCCACTCCCTCCCCCCTCCCTCCACCATTCCATCCCTCTCCCCCTCCCCCCTCCTTCCACCCTCCCTCCCCCCCTCCCGGTTACAATGGAAACTATACGGGGACGGGCCCAACGGGGAAAGAGGGGTACTGGGAAAAGGGGAGGTCCCACTTCCCCCCTCAACCCCTTCCTCCCCCCTCCTTCCCACCTCAATCCCCACTCCCTCCCCCCTCCCTCCCCCCTCAATCCCAACCTCCATCACCACTCAGCCCCTAACTCCCCCGCTCCCTCCTTCCCTCCATCCCACCCTCCCCCACTCCCTCCCCCCTCCCTCCACCATTCCATCCCTCTCCCCCTCCCCCCTCCTTCCACCCTCCCTCCCCCCTCCCGGTTACAATGGAAACCCTACGGGGACGGGCCCAACGGGGAAAGAGGGGTACTGGGAAAAGGGGAGGTCCCCCTTCCCCCCTCAACCCCTTCATCCCCCCTCCTTCCCACCTCCATCCCCACTCCCTCCCCCCCTCCTCCCCAACTCCCTCCCCCCTAACTCCCCCCTCCCTCCTTCCCTCCATCCCTCCCTCCCCCAATCCCTCCCCCTCCCTCCACCCTTCCATCCCTCTCCCCCTCCCCCCTCCTTCCACCCTCTCTCCCCCCTCCCGGTTACAATTGAAACCCTACGAGGACGGGCCCAACGGGGAAAGAGGGGTACTGGGAAAAGGGGAGGTCCCCCTCACTACCCCCTTCCCCCTCCCCTCCCCCCTTCCCCTCCCTCCCCCTCCCCCCTCCCTCCCCTCCCCCTCCCTCCCCTCCCCTCCTCCCTCCACCCCTCCCTCCTCCCTCCCTCCCCCTTCCCTCCCTCCCCTCCTCACGGTTACAATGGAAACCCTACGAGGACGGGCCCAACGGGGAAAGAGGGGTACTGGGAAAAGGGGAGATCCCCCTCCCTCCCCCTTCCCCCCTCTCCCCCTTACCTCCCCCCCTCCCTCCCCTCTCCCTCCCTCCTCCCCCCTTCCCCCCTCCCCCCCTCCCCTCCCCCTCCCCTCCTCCCTCCACACCTCCCTCCTCCCTCCCTCCCTCCCCCTTCCCTCCCTCCCCTCCTCCCGGTTACAATGGAAACCCTACGAGGACGGGCCCAATGGTGAAAGAGGGGTACTGGGAAAATGGGAGGTTCCCCTCCCTCCCCCCTCCCTCCCTTCTCCCTCCCCCCCTCCCTCCCCCTCCCCTTCCCCCCTCCCTCCCCTTCCCCCCTCCCCCCTCCCTACCCCTCCCCCCTACCCCCTTCCCTCCCCTCTCCCTCCTCCCTTCCCCCCTCCCCTCCCCCTCCCCTCCCCCTCCCCTCCCCCCTCCACACCTCCCTACTCCCTCCCTCGAAAAGCAACTGACAGAAGCACTAAGTAGCCGCGAATGTTTCAAAACCAGCACTTAACCGCGAATGTTTTTTTAAAAAGCACTTAACCGCGAATGTTTCAAAACAAGCAATTAAAAAGCACTTTTTTTAAAAAAGTATTTTTTTTTTATTCCAAGAGAATGGGGGGGGGGTCTGAGAATGGGGACTGGGTAGGGGGACAACAGGGGTCGTTGCGGTGGGGGCTTGGTGGTGGGGGAAAGAGGGGTACTGGGAAAAGGGGAGGTCCCACTTCCCCCTCAACCTCTTCCTCCCCCCTCCTTCCCACCTCCATCCCGACTCTCTCCCCCCTCAATCCCAACCTCCATCACCACTCAGCCCCTAACTCACCCCTCCCTCCTTCCCTCCATCCGACCCTCCCCCACTCCCTCCCCCCCTCCCTCCACCCTTCCACCCCTCTCCCCCTCCTTCCACCCTCCCTCCCCCCCTCCCGGTTACAATGGAAACCCTACGGGGACGGGCCCAACGGTGAAAGAGGGGTACTGGGAAAAGGGGAGTTCCCCCTCCCTCCCCTCCTCCCTCCCCTCCCCCCTACCCCTCTTCCCCCCTCCCCCTCCCCTCCCTCACCCTCCCCTCCTCCCTCCACACCTCCCTCCTCCCTCCCTCCCCCCTCCCGGTTACAATGGAAACCCTACGAGGACGGGCCCAACGGGGAAAGAGGAGTACTGGGAAAAGGGGAGGTCCCCCTCCCTCCCCCCTTCCCGCTCCCCTCCCCCCTCCCCTCTCCCTCCCCCTCCCCCCTACCCCCCTCCCTCCCCTCCCCCCTCCCTCCCCTCCCCTCCTCCCTCCACACCTCCCTCCTCCCTCCCTCCCCCTTCCCGCCCTCCCGTCCTCCCGGTTACAATGGAAACCCTACGAGGACGGGCCCAACGGGGAAAGAGGGGTACTGGGAAAAGGGGAGGTCCCCCTCCCTCCCTCCCCCCTACCCACCTCCCTCCCCTCTCCCTCCCCCCTTCCCTCCTCCCTTCCCCCCTCCCCCCTCCCATCCCCCCCTCTCCCCCCTCCCTCCCCCCTACCCCCCTCCCTCCCCTCTCCCTCCCCCCTTCCCCCCTCCCCCCTCCCCTCCCTCCCCTCCTCCCTCCCCCTTCCCTCCCCTAACCCTCCCCCTTTCCTCCCCTCCCGGTTACAATGGAAACCCTACGAGGACGGGCCCAACGGGCCCACTCGGTCTAGTCTATCTATCTATCTATCTATATCTATATAATACTAAAACTCTGCGGTCCAACATTCCGTATGTATGTATGTATATGTGTATGTACGGAAGATTACTTACAAACCCTACTCCTCCTAGACGGTACACCAAAGCGCTACGATTTTTGTACCGCCGTATTCACCATTAACCTGGGCAACTATTGTAAGTACTTTCGTTCAAATTGAAGCTACCTTTTTAAAGCTAGAGAGATATTAAAGTTTAAATTTTTCATTTCTAACCCTTTTCTTCAAGGGGCTACATTTGTTTCCAAAAGTTTCCAGAAAAGGATTTAGTTTTCAGCAAGGATTTAGTTTTCAGCTTGTGACGGCTACATTGTTTCGAAAAGCTTCCAAGAAGTCTTTTTTGTTATTGCAAGTCAAGTCAAGTCAAGTCAAGTCACTTTTATTTGTATAGCACATTTAAAAACAACCCACGTTGACCAAAGTACTGCACATCTGATTAGGAAAAAAAACCAAAACATCTTGGAGAGTAAGAGTGGGGCTGGGGGAGGAGAGAATGGGGGGTGTGGGGACGGGCCCAACGGGCCCTCCCCAACGGGCACACTTGGAGAGTAAGGGTGGGGCTGGGGGAGGAGAGAATGGGGGGTGTGGGGACGGGCCCAACGGGCCCTCTTTTCTAGTATAATACTAAAACTCTGCGGTCCAACATTCCGTATGTATGTATGTATATGTGTATGTACGGAAGATTACTTACAAACCCTACTCCTCCTAGACGGTACACCAAAGCGCTACGATTTTTGTACCGCCGTATTCACCATTAACCTGGGCAACTATTGTAAGTACTTTCGTTCAAATTGAAGCTACCTTTTTAAAGCTAGAGAGATATTAAAGTTTAAATTTTCATTTCTAACCCTTTTCTTCAAGGGGCTACATTTGTTTCCAAAAGTTTACAGAAAAGGATTTAGTTTTCAGCAAGGATTTAGTTTTCAGCTTGTGACGGCGGCTACATTGTTTCGAAAAGCTTCCAAGAAGTCTTTTTTGTTATTGCAAGTCAAGTCAAGTCAAGTCAAGTCACTTTTATTTGTATAGCACATTTAAAAACAACCCACGTTGACCAAAGTACTGCACATCTGATTAGGAAAAAAACCCAAAACATCTGATTAGGAAAAAAAAAAAAAAAGAAGGCTATAGTGGTCACTTGACATACACAGATCAGGAGGACAGAGTAAGAGTGGGGCTGGGGGAGGAGAGAATGGGGGGTGTGGGGACGGGCCCAACGGGCCCTCCCCAACGGGCACACTTGGAGAGTAAGAGTGGGGCTGGGGGAGGAGAGAATGGGGGGTGTGGGGACGGGCCCAACGGGCCCTCTTTTCCGGGCCCAACGGGCACACTTGGAGAGTAAGAGTGGGGCTGGGGGAGTGAGAATGGGGGGTGTGGGGACGGGCCCAACGGGCCCTCTTTTCTAGTCTATATAATACTAAAACTCTGCGGTCCAACATTCCGTATGTATGTATGTATATGTGTATGTACGGAAGATTACTTACAAACCCTACTCCTCCTAGACGGTACACCAAAGCGCTACGATTTTTGTACCGCCGTATTCACCATTAACCTGGGCAACTATTGTAAGTACTTTCGTTCAAATTGAAGCTACCTTTTTAAAGCTAGAGAGATATTAAAGTTTAAATTTTTCATTTCTAACCCTTTTCTTCAAGGGGCTACATTTGTTTCCAAAAGTTTCCAGAAAAGGATTTAGTTTTCAGCAAGGATTTAGTTTTCAGCTTGTGACGGCTACATTGTTTCGAAAAGCTTCCAAGAAGTCTTTTTTGTTATTGCAAGTCAAGTCAAGTCAAGTCAAGTCAAGTCAGTTTTATTTGTATAGCACATTTAAAAACAACCCACGTTGACCAAAGTACTGCACATCTGATTAGGGAAAAAAAAACAAACATCTGATTAGGGAAAAAAAAAAAGAATGAAGGCTATAGTGGTCACTTGACATACACAGATCAGGAGGACGGGCCCAACGGGCACACTTGGAGAGTAAGAGTGGGGCTGGGGGAGGAGAGAATGGGGGGTGTGGGGACGGGCCCAACGGGCCCTCTTTTCCGGGCCCAACGGGCACACTTGGAGAGTAAGAGTGGGGCTGGGGGAGTGAGAATGGGGGGTGTGGGGACGGGCCCAACGGGCCCTCTTTTCTAGTATAATACTAAAACTCTGCGGTCCAACATTCCGTATGTATGTATGTATATGTGTATGTACGGAAGATTACTTACAAACCCTACTCCTCCTAGACGGTACACCAAAGCGCTACGATTTTTGTACCGCCGTATTCACCATTAACCTGGGCAACTATTGTAAGTACTTTCGTTCAAATTGAAGCTACCTTTTTAAAGCTAGAGAGATATTAAAGTTTAAATTTTCATTTCTAACACTTTTCTTCAAGGGGCTACATTTGTTTCCAAAAGTTTACAGAAAAGCATTTAGTTTTCAGCAAGGATTTAGTTTTCAGCTTGTGACGGCTACATTGTTTCGAAAACCTTCCAAGAAGTCTTTTTTGTTATTGCAAGTCAAGTCAAGTCAAGTCAAGTCACTTTTATTTGTCTAGCACATTTAAAAACAACCCACGTTGACCAAAGTACTGCACATCTGATTAGGAAAAAAAACCAAAACATCTGATTAGGAAAAATAAATAAAAATGAAGGCTATAGTGGTCACTTGACATACACAGATCAGGAGGACGGGCCCAACGGCCACACTTGGAGAGTAAGAGTGGGGCTGGGGGAGGAGAGAATGGGGGGTGTGGGGACGGGCCCAACGGGCCCTCCCCAACGGGCACACTTGGAGAGTAAGAGTGGGGCTGGGGGAGGAGAGAATGGGGGGTGTGGGGACGGGCCCAACGGGCCCTCTTTTCTAGTCTATATACTACTAAAACTCTGCGGTCCAACATTCCGTATGTATGTATGTATATGTGTATGTACGGAAGATTCCGAAGAATTTCTGTCCATAACTTACAAACCCTACTCCTCCCTGAAGTTACACCAAAGCGCTACGATTTTTGTACCGCCATATTCACCATTAACGTGGGCAACTATTGTAAGTACTTTCGTTCAAATTGAAGCTACCTTTTTAAAGCTAGAGAGATATTAAAGTTTAAATTTTCATTTCTAACCCTTTTCTTGAAGGGGCTTCAGCGCGTGATGTCACAATGGCACCCGTGCACCAATGAGAGATCAGCTCGGTTTTAAATTTACATCTTCAGCTTGTGACGTCACAATGCTTGTGTGAGATTGTTGCAACATTGTTGCGAAAAGCAACTGCCAGTTTTTTAAAGTTGTGCAAGTCACTTAACATACACAGATCAGCATGGGGCCCCTATTCCCTCCCTCCCCCCCTTCCCCCCTCAACCCCTTCCTCCCCACTCCTTCCCACCTCCATCCCCACTCCCTCCCCCCTCCTCCCCAACTCCCTCCCCACCTCCCTCACCCCTCCTCCCCTAACTCCCCCCCCTCCCTCCTTCCCTCCATCCTCCCCCCCCTCCCTCCACCCTTCCATCCCTCTCCCCCTCCCCCCTCCTTCCACCCTCCCTCCCCCCCTTCTGGTTACAAAGGAAACCCTACGGGGACGGGCCCAACGGGGAAAGAGGGGTACTGGGAAAAGGGGAGGTCCCCCTCCCTCCCCTTCCCCCCTCCCCCTCCCCCCTAACCCTCTCCCTCCCCCTTCCCCCCTCCCCTCCCCCCCTCCCCTCCTCCCTCCACACCTCCCTCCTCCCTCCCTCCCCTCCTCCCGGTTACAATGGAAACCCTACGAGGACGGGCCCAACGGGGAAAGAGGGGTACTGGGAAAAGGGGAGGTCCCCCTCCCTCCCCCTTCCCCCATCCCATCCCCCCTCCCTCCCCTCTCCCTCCCCCTTCCCCCGTTCCCCCCTCCCCTTCCCCCCTCCCTCCACACCTCTCTCCTCCCTCCCTCCCCTTCCCTCCCTCCCATCCTCCCAATGCTTGTTTGAGATGGGTGCTACATTGTTTCGAAAAGCACCACTAACAGATCGCAGTGAGAAGCACTATGTGACCGCGAATGTTTCAAAACAAGCACTTAAAAAGCACTTATCTTTTTTTAAAGTATTTTTTTTTATTGCAAGTCACTTAACATACAGAAATCAGCATTGGGCCCCTATGCTCGTGGGCCACCGGGGCAAGTGTTTCGAAAAAAGCACTGAGAGTGTGTCTGGGGGAGAGAGAGAATGGGGGGGGTCTGAGAATGGGGACTGGGGAGGGGGACAACAGGGGTCGTTGCGGAGGGGGCTTGGTGGTGGGGGAAAGAGGGGTACTGGGAAAAGGGGAGGTTCCACTTCCCCCCTCAACCCCTTCCTCCCCCCTCCTTCCCACCTCCATCCCCACTCGCTCCCCCCCTCCCTCCCCCCTCAATCCCAACCTCCATCATCACACAGCCCCTAACTCCCCCCCTCCCTCCTTCCCTCCATCCCACCCTCCCCCACTCCCTGCCCCCTCCCTCCACCCTTCCATCCCTCTCCCCCTCCCACCTCCTTCCACCCTCCCTCCCCCCCTCCCGGTTACAATGGAAACCCTACGGGGACGAGCCCAACGGGGAAAGAGGGGTACTGGGAAAAGGGGAGATCCCCCTCCCTCCCCTCCCCCTACCCCCTTCCCCCCTCCCCTTCCCCCTCCCCTCCCCCCTCCCTCCCCCTCCCCTCCTCCCTTCACACCTCCCTCCTCCCTCCCCCCCCCCTCCCGGTTACAATGGAAACCCTATGAGGACAGGCCCAACGGGGAAAGAGGGGTACTGGGAAAAGGGGAGGTCCCCCTTCCCCCTCAACCCCTTCATCCCCCCTCCTTCCCACCTCCATCCCCACTCCCTCCCCCCCTCCTCCCCCTCCCTCCCCAACTCCCTCCCCCCTCCCCCCTAACTCCCCCCTCCCTCCTTCCCTCCCTCCCCAATCCCTCCCCCCCTCCCTCCACCCTTCCATCCCTCTCCCCCCTCCTTCCACCCTCCCTCCCCCCTCCCGGTTACAATTGAAACCCTACGAGGACGGGCCCAACGGGGAAAGAGGAGTACTGGGAAAAGGGGAGGTCCCCTCCCTCCCCCCTTCCCCCTCCCCTCCCCCCTCCCCTCTCCCTCCCCCTCCCCCCTACCCCCCTCCCTCCCCTCCCCCCTCCCTCCCCTCCCCTCCTCCCTCCACACCTCCCTCCTCCCTCCCTCCCCCTTCCCGCCCTCCCCTCCCGGTTACAATGGAAACCCTACGAGGACGGGCCCAACGGGGAAAGAGGGGTACTGGGAAAAGGGGAGGTCCCCCTCCCTCCCTCCCCCCTCCCCTCTCCCTCCCCCCCTTCCCTCCTCCCTTCCCCCCTCCCCCTCCCATTCCCCCCTCCCTCCCCCCTACCCCCCTCCCTCCCCTCTCCCTCCCCCCTCCCCCCCTCCCCTCCCTCCTCCCTCCCCCTTCCCTCCCCCAACCCTCCCCCTTTCCTCCCCTCCCGGTTACAATGGAAACCCTACGAGGACGGGCCCAACGGGCCCACTCGGTCTAGTATACTACTAAAACTCTGCGGTCCAACATTCCGTATGTATGTATGTATATGTGTATGTACGGAAGATTCCGAAGAATTTCTGTCCATAACTTACAAACCCTACTCCTCCCTGAAGGTACACCAAAGCGCTACGATTTTTGTACCGCCATATTCACCATTAACGTGGGCAACTATTGTAAGTACTTTCGTTCAAATTGAAGTTACCTTTTTAAAGCTAGAGAGATATTAAAGTTTAAATTTTCATTTCTAACCCTTTTCTTGAAGGGGCTTCAGCGCGTGATGTCACAATGGCACCAGTGCACCAATCAGAGATCAGCTCGGTTTTAAATTTACATCTTCAGCTTGTGACGTCACAATGCTTGTGTGAGATTGTTGCAACATTGTTGCGAAAGGCAACTGCCAGTTTTTTAAAGTTGTGCAAGTCACTTAACATACACAGATCAGCATGGGGCCCCTATTCCCTCCCTCCCCCCCCCTTCTCCCCTCAACCCCTTCCTCCCCACTCCTTCCCACCTCCATCCCCACTCCCTCCCCCCCTCCCTCCCCCCTCAATCCCAACCTCCATCACCACTCAGCCCCTAACTCCCCCCCTCCCTCCTTCCCTCCATCCCACCCTCCCCCACTCCCTCCCCCCTCCCTCCACCATTCCATCCCTCTCCCCCTCCCCCCTCCTTCCACCCTCCCTCCCCCCCTCCCGGTTACAATGGAAACTATACGGGGACGGGCCCAACGGGGAAAGAGGGGTACTGGGAAAAGGGGAGGTCCCACTTCCCCCCTCAACCCCTTCCTCCCCCCTCCTTCCCACCTCAATCCCCACTCCCTCCCCCCTCCCTCCCCCCTCAATCCCAACCTCCATCACCACTCAGCCCCTAACTCCCCCGCTCCCTCCTTCCCTCCATCCCACCCTCCCCCACTCCCTCCCCCCTCCCTCCACCATTCCATCCCTCTCCCCCTCCCCCCTCCTTCCACCCTCCCTCCCCACTCCCGGTTACAATGGAAACCCTACGGGGACGGGCCCAACGGGGAAAGAGGGGTACTGGGAAAAGGGGAGGTCCCCCTTCCCCCCTCAACCCCTTCATCCCCCCTCCTTCCCACCTCCATCCCCACTCCCTCCCCCCCTCCTCCCCAACTCCCTCCCCCCTAACTCCCCCCTCCCTCCTTCCCTCCATCCCTCCCTCCCCCAATCCCTCCCCCTCCCTCCACCCTTCCATCCCTCTCCCCCTCCCCCCTCCTTCCACCCTCTCTCCCCCCTCCCGGTTACAATTGAAACCCTACGAGGACGGGCCCAACGGGGAAAGAGGGGTACTGGGAAAAGGGGAGGTCCCCCTCACTACCCCCTTCCCCCTCCCCTCCCCCCTTCCCCTCCCTCCCCCTCCCCCCTCCCTCCCCTCCCCCTCCCTCCCCTCCCCTCCTCCCTCCACCCCTCCCTCCTCCCTCCCTCCCCCTTCCCTCCCTCCCCTCCTCACGGTTACAATGGAAACCCTACGAGGACGGGCCCAACGGGGAAAGAGGGGTACTGGGAAAAGGGGAGATCCCCCTCCCTCCCCCTTCCCCCCTCTCCCCCTTACCTCCCCCCCTCCCTCCCCTCTCCCTCCCTCCTCCCCCCTTCCCCCCTCCCCCCCTCCCCTCCCCCTCCCCTCCTCCCTCCACACCTCCCTCCTCCCTCCCTCCCTCCCCCTTCCCTCCCTCCCCTCCTCCCGGTTACAATGGAAACCCTACGAGGACGGGCCCAATGGTGAAAGAGGGGTACTGGGAAAATGGGAGGTTCCCCTCCCTCCCCCCTCCCTCCCTTCTCCCTCCCCCCCTCCCTCCCCCTCCCCTTCCCCCCTCCCTCCCCTTCCCCCCTCCCCCCTCCCTACCCCTCCCCCCTACCCCCTTCCCTCCCCTCTCCCTCCTCCCTTCCCCCCTCCCCTCCCCCTCCCCTCCCCCTTCCCTCCCCCCTCCACACCTCCCTACTCCCTCCCTCGAAAAGCAACTGACAGAAGCACTAAGTAGCCGCGAATGTTTCAAAACCAGCACTTAACCGCGAATGTTTTTTTAAAAAGCACTTAACCGCGAATGTTTCAAAACAAGCAATTAAAAAGCACTTTTTTTAAAAAAGTATTTTTTTTTATTCCAAGAGAATGGGGGGGGGGTCTGAGAATGGGGACTGGGTAGGGGGACAACAGGGGTCGTTGCGGTGGGGGCTTGGTGGTGGGGGAAAGAGGGGTACTGGGAAAAGGGGAGGTCCCACTTCCCCCTCAACCTCTTCCTCCCCCCTCCTTCCCACCTCCATCCCGACTCTCTCCCCCCTCAATCCCAACCTCCATCACCACTCAGCCCCTAACTCACCCCTCCCTCCTTCCCTCCATCCGACCCTCCCCCACTCCCTCCCCCCCTCCCTCCACCCTTCCACCCCTCTCCCCCTCCTTCCACCCTCCCTCCCCCCCTCCCGGTTACAATGGAAACCCTACGGGGACGGGCCCAACGGTGAAAGAGGGGTACTGGGAAAAGGGGAGTTCCCCCTCCCTCCCCTCCTCCCTCCCCTCCCCCCTACCCCTCTTCCCCCCTCCCCCTCCCCTCCCTCACCCTCCCCTCCTCCCTCCACACCTCCCTCCTCCCTCCCTCCCCCCTCCCGGTTACAATGGAAACCCTACGAGGACGGGCCCAACGGGGAAAGAGGAGTACTGGGAAAAGGGGAGGTCCCCCTCCCTCCCCCCTTCCCGCTCCCCTCCCCCCTCCCCTCTCCCTCCCCCTCCCCCCTACCCCCCTCCCTCCCCTCCCCCCTCCCTCCCCTCCCCTCCTCCCTCCACACCTCCCTCCTCCCTCCCTCCCCCTTCCCGCCCTCCCGTCCTCCCGGTTACAATGGAAACCCTACGAGGACGGGCCCAACGGGGAAAGAGGGGTACTGGGAAAAGGGGAGGTCCCCCTCCCTCCCTCCCCCCTACCCACCTCCCTCCCCTCTCCCTCCCCCCTTCCCTCCTCCCTTCCCCCCTCCCCCCTCCCATCCCCCCCTCTCCCCCCTCCCTCCCCCCTACCCCCCTCCCTCCCCTCTCCCTCCCCCCTTCCCCCCTCCCCCCTCCCCTCCCTCCCCTCCTCCCTCCCCCTTCCCTCCCCTAACCCTCCCCCTTTCCTCCCCTCCCGGTTACAATGGAAACCCTACGAGGACGGGCCCAACGGGCCCACTCGGTCTAGTATACTACTAAAACTCTGCGGTCCAACATTCCGTATGTATATGTGTATGTACGCAAAGATTCCGAAGAGTTTCTGTCCATAACTTACAAACCCTACTCCTCCCTGACGGTACACCAAAGCGCTACGATTTTTGTACCGCCATATTCACCATTAACATGGGCAACTATTGTAAGTACTTTCGTTCAAATTGAAGCTGCCTTTTTAAAGCTAGAGAGATATTAAAGTTTAATTTTCATTTCTAACCCTTTTCTTGAAGGGGCTTCAGCGCGTGATGTCACAATGTCACCCGTGCACCAATGAGAGATCAGCTCGGTTTTAAATTTACATCTTCAGCTTGTGACGTCACAATGCTTGTGTGAGATTGTTGCAACATTGTTGCGAAAGGCAACTGCCAGTTTTTTAAAGTTGTGCAAGTCACTTAACATACACAGATCAGCATGGGGCCCCTATTCCCTCCCTCCCCCCCCTTCCCCCCTCAACCCCTTCCTCCCCACTCCTTCCCACCTCCATCCCCACTCCCTCCACCCCTCCTCCCCAACTCCCTCCCCACCTCCCTCACCCCTCCTCCCCTAACTCCCCCCCCTCCCTCCTTCCCTCCATCCCTCCCCCCCTCCCTCCACCCTTCCATCCCTCTCCCCCTCCCCCCTCCTTCCACCCTCCCTCCCCCCTTCTGGTTACAAAGGAAACCCTACGGGGACGGGCCCAACGGGGAAAGAGGGGTACTGGGAAAAGGGGAGGTCCCCCTCCCTCCCCTCCCCTCCCCCTCCCCCCTAACCCTCTCCCTCCCCCTTCCCCCTCCCCTCCTCCCTCCACACCTCCCTCCTCCCTCCCTCCCCTCCTCCCGGTTACAATGGAAACCCTACGAGGACGGGCCCAACGGGGAAAGAGGGGTACTGGGAAAAGGGGAGGTCCCCCTCCCTCCCCCCTTCCCCCATCCCATCCCCCCTTCCTCTCCTCTCCCTCCCCCTTCCCCCCGTTCCCCCCTCCCCTTCCCCCATCCCTCCACACCTCTCTCCTCCCTCCCTCCCCTTCCCTCCCTCCCATCCTCCCAATGCTTGTTTGAGATGGGTGCTACATTGTTTCGAAAAGCACCACTAACAGATCGCAGTGAGAAGCACTATGTGACCGCGAATGTTTCAAAACAAGCACTTAAAAAGCACTTATCTTTTTTTAAAGTATTTTTTTTAATTGCAAGTCACTTAACATACACAGATCAGCATTGGGCCCCTATGCTCGTGGGCCACCGGGGCAAGTGTTTCCCGGTTACAATGGAAACCCTACGGGGACGGGCCCAACGGGGAAAGAGGGGTACTGGGAAAAGGGGAGATCCCCCTCCCTCCCCTCCCCCCTACTCCCTCCCCCCTTCCCCCCTCCCCTTCCCCCCTCCCCTCCCCCCTCCCTCCCCCTCCCCTCCTCCCTCCACACCTCCCTCCCTCCCCCCTCCCGGTTACAATGGAAACCCTATGAGGACGGGCCCAACGGGGAAAGAGGGGTACTGGGAAAAGGGGAGGTCCCCCTTCCCCCCTCAACCCCTTCATCCCCCCTCCTTCCCACCTCCATCCCCACTCCCTCCCCCCCTCCTCCCCCTCCCTCCCCAACTCCCTCCCCCCTCCCCCCTAACTCCCCCCTCCCTCCTTCCCTCCCTCCCCAATCCCTCCCCTCCACCCTTCCATCCCTCTCCCCCCTCCTTCCACCCTCCCTCCCCCCCTCCCGGTTACAATTGAAACCCTACGAGGACCGGCCCAACGGGGAAAGAGGAGTACTGGGAAAAGGGGAGGTCCCCCTCCCTCCCCCCTTCCCCTCCCCCCTACCCCCCTCCCTCCCCTCCCCCCTCCCTCCCCTCCCCTCCTCCCTCCACACCTCCCTCCTCCCTCCCTCCCCCTTCCCGCCCTCCCCTCCTCCCGGTTACAATGGAAACCCTACGAGGACGGGCCCAACGGGGAAAGAGGGGTACTGGGAAAAGGGGAGGTCCCCCTCCCTCCCCCCTACCCACCTCCCTCCCCTCTCCCTCCCCCCTTTCCCTCCTCCCTTCCCCCCTCCCCTCCCCCTCCCATCCCCCCCTCTCCCCCTCCCTCCCCCCTACCCCCTCCCTCCCCTCTCCCTCCCCCCTCCCCTCCCCCCCTCCCCTCCCCTCCTCCCTCCCCCAACCCTCCCCCTTTCCTCCCCTCCCGGTTACAATGGAAACCCTACGAGGACGGGCCCAACGGGCCCACTCGGTCTAGTGTTCTCTAAATCCCTGTAAAGCGTCTTTGAGTGTTTGAAAAGCGCTATATAAATGTAATGCATTATTATTATTATTATTATACACTAGCACTATCTTACACACTAGGGACAATTTACAATTTTACCGAAGCCATTTAACCGACAAACCTCTTTGGATGTCTTTGGAGTGTGGGAGGAAACTGGAGCTCCCAGGGAAAATCCACAGGGAGAACGTACAAACTCCATACGGACAGCACCCGCAGTCAGGATCGAACCCGGGACTCTGGCACTGTAAGGCTGCAACTCCACCGCTGCGCCACCGTGCCACTCTAAAATCCTACAGACCTATAAAAGTCCTACAATCTTTTCTCTCAGATATCCTTTTGAAACTCATATTTGAATATGATTTAATGAAGTGGGTCACAAATCAAGACTACTCTCTGTGGGAACACTTTCCTCCTGCCACCCCTTAGTTCTTTTGTAGGTAGCTTCTTATATCTGTGTTATTTCTGTACCCAATGGAAACAGTCTCCCATCATTCATTTCGTCCAAACTCTTGATGATTCTGAATAGTTGCATCAATAGACAATAGAAAATAGACAATAGGTGCAGGAGTAGGCCATTCGGCCCTTCGAGCCAGCACCACCATTCAATTTGATCATGGCTGATCATTCTCAATCAGTACCCCGTTCCTGCCTTCTCCCCATACCCTCTGACTCCGCTATCCTTAAGAGCTCTATCTAGCTCTCTCTTGAATGCATTGGCCTGCATGGCCTTCTGAGGCAGAGAATTCCACAGATTTACAACTTTCTGACTGAAAAAGTTTTTCCTCATTTCTGTTCTAAACGGCCTACCCCTTATTCTTAAACTGTGGCTTCTGGTTCTGGACTCCCCCAACATTGGGAACATGTTTCCTGCCTCTAACGTGTCCAACCCCTTAATAATCTTATATGTTTCAATAAGATTCCCTCTCATCCTTCTACATTCCAGTGTGCACAAGCCTAGTCGCTCCAGTCTTTCAACATATGACAGTCCCCCCATTCCGGGAAATAACCTAGTAAACCTACGCTGCATGCCCTCAATAGCAAGAATATCCTTCCTCAAATTTGGAGACCAAAACTGCACACAGTACTCCAGGTGCGGTCTCACTAGGGCCCTGTACAACTGCAGAAGGACCTCTTTGCTCCTATACTCAACTCCTCTTGTTATGAAGGCCAACATTCCATTGGCTTTCTTCACTGCCTGCTGTACCCGCATGCTTCCTTTCATTGACTGATGCACTAGGACACCCAGATCTCGTTGAACTCCCCCTCCTCCTAACTTGACACCATTCAGATAATAATCTGCCTTTCTATTCTTACTTCCAAAGTGAATAACCTCACACTTATCTACATTAAACTGCATCTGCCATGCATCCGCCCACTCACCCAACCTGTCCAAGTCACTCTGCAACCTCCTAGCATCTTCCTCACAGCTCACACTGCCACCCAGCATTGTATCATCTGCAAGTTTGCTAATGGTGCTTTAAATCTCTTCATCCAAGTCATTAATGTATATCAAATAACAGTGGGCGGCACAGTGGTGCCACTGGTAGAGCTGCTGCCTCACAGCACCAGAGACCCAAGTTCGATACTCACCTCGGGTGCTGCATTGTATTTGGACGGTCTCCTGGTGATCACATGAATTGCCTTCAGGTGCTCCATTCTCCTACCATTTCACAAAGATGTGCAGGTTTGTAAATTAATTGGCCTCTGTAAGTTGGCCCGTGTGTGTCGGGAGGGGATGCAAAAGTGGGATAGCACAGAGCTAGTGTGAACGGGTTATCCATGGTCGGCGTGACTCGGTGGGCCGAATGGCCTTGTTTCCACGCTGTACCTTTCGACCTTCTTTGCTCCAAGGAGAATCTGCCCATCTTCTGGCAATATTTCCATGCAATAGATGTTTCCCATCTCCACGAACATTCCACTTTGCTTTTCCTGCGCAATCTCTGAGGCCTCCATGTGGCAGATACTGGTAGTCAGATTTGGATACAATACTCTTTTTTGACTGAGTGTTTCTGGAGTTTCGACATTATCTCTATTTCTCCCATAATTGAAAAGGTTCATAACGCTGTTTTTCCAATTCCTCGAACTTCAAATATTTTTACAACTATGCACCTAAGTATTTGTGTTCCTGTAATTTTTTTTAAAGAATTTAAAATGCGAATGCAGCGCCGGAGACTCGGGTTCGATCCTGACTACGGGCGCCGTCTGTACGGAGTTTGTACGTTCTCCCCGTGACCTGCGTGGGTTTTCTCCGAGATCTTAGGTTTCCTCCCACACTCCAAAGACGTGCAGGTATGTAGGTTAATTGGCTGAGCAAATGTAAAAATTGTCCCTAGTGTGAGTAGGATAGTGTTAATGTGCGGGGCGGCGTGGACTCGGTGGGCCGAAGGGCCTGTTTCCGCGCTGTATCTCTAAAATCTAAAAAATCTAAAAAAAATCTAAATGATTTTCCCACTCTTCTTATAAAAATGTATTATAATTTCTCTTCACTGTGTTAAAGTTCAGCCGGCATGTGTGTGCCCATTCCACCTGCCTGTTGGAGTCTTCTCAAAATCATGATCCTTCCGCCTGCTTAAAATTTAATATCACAAACCTTTTCTCATGAAAGCCCAGTGGCTTGAAACATTAACCCTGTTTTTCTCTCCAAATAGGCCACCCAACCTGTTGAATATTGCAAGCATTTTCCATTTTACTTTTAGTTTTCCAGCATCCTCTGTATTTTCCTTTTGATCCCAGTCTCTTTACATTCAACTTACAATTTACGGGGCGGTGCAGTGGTGCAATGGTAGAATGTCTGGGTTCCAGAGACCTGGGTTCGATCCTGACTATAGGTTCTGTCTTTATGGGGTTTATCCATTCTCTGGGTGCTCCCATTTCCTCCTACATTCCAAAGACATGCAGGTTTGTGTATTACTTGGCTTATGTAAATTGTCCCTGGTATGTCGGATAGAATTAGTGTACAATTGATCACTGGTCGGCGCAGTCTCAGTAGCCGAAGGGCCTGTTTGCTGTGCCTCTAAACTAAACTAAAGCTATTTTATCAAACGACCATGGTCTGATCCAATATCAAGTGCGTTTTAATGCACTCACTGTAATACTCTTCTGGGGCAGGACTTACAATGCCGAAAAAGAGACATGGTTTCCTATAGTATATTTGACAACCTTAGGAACTCCTGAAGATTATATCTACACATTTTGTTCTGTGGATTTGGAACCTATTGCATTTTGATTTGGAGAAAATAATTCCATCATTCTGCAAAGGATGACAATCTGATGTGAAAAATCATAAAACTGCATTTGTTTTAAATCTGAAAATACCTGTTTGCCCAGATTGTCATCTTTAGCATAAGTAGAAAGTGTTGTGAAAAACACACACGCAGCAGGTCAGGAGGATCTGCAGAGAAACACAGTTCATACTACAGATTTGAAGATGCTTCAAAGATAAAAGGTCTTCAAACTGAAACATTAATTCTATTTCTTTACACAACTATCTCACTTGCTGTGTTTCTGACATTTTTCTTTGTGTTTTTAATTCATGTTATGTTAATTGGCACGATACTTTGACGACATTTGACATTCACTACAGACTGGAAACATCTTCCTCATATTTTTAGTTTAGTTTAGAGATACAGTGTGAAAACAGGCCCTTCGGCCCACCGCGACCATGCCAGCCAGCGATCACCGTACTAGCTCTATCCCACACGCGAGGGACAATTTACAATCTTTACCAAGCCAATTAACTTACAAACTTGTACATCTTTGGAGTGTGGGAAGAAACCAGAGCACCTGGAGAAAACCCGTACGGACAGCATCCGTAGTCAGGATTGGACCTGGGTCCCTGGCGCTGTAAGGCAGCAACTCTACTGCTGCGCCACTGTGTCGCACAAATTTTTTTAGATCGGTTTATAGGAGAATTTCTGCTGGGACCTAAATAGAGTGGATCATGATTTCAACCGGTGAACTATCCAGTGCGGAAAGAAGCAGGTGAGGATGGCAAAATCAGCATAAAATAATGTACTATACAGAGAATGCCCCAAGGATGAGCCAAATGCCTACCTGAATCACCTTTATTTTAGTTTAGTTTAGAGATACAGTGCGGAAACGGGCCCTTCGGCCCACCAGGTCCATGCTGGCCAGCGATCCCCGCACATTAACACTGTCCTACGCACACTGGGGACAAGTTTTACATTTACCAAGCCAATTAACCTACAAAACTGTACGTCTTTGGAGTGTGGGAGGAAACCGAAGATCTCTGAGAAAACCCACGCAGGTCACAGGGAGAACGGTCAAACTCCGTACAAACCTCAGGAAAATTAGCCAGGAACAGGTCATTCTCCCACAGGAGGAGCTCTGAGTGCTTAAGGCAGGGGATAAAATTACCTGAAAGGAGGAGGAAATTAAAAAATATATATTAGGAATTAAGGGCCCTTGTAAAGCCCATGCAAATTAATTCCAAGCTTCCGATCATCCTAGGCTAAGATTATGAATGTCTGTCATTCAAGATGCATTTAGACAGCAAAATGAGCTTTTGATTCAACCATTATGAATTGTAAATGATCATTTTGTCTGCACAAAGGAATCAGATTTTGTTATAATTCAAATTAAAGCCTTAGCCATGTAATTATCAGAGTGTAATTGCAAACCCTGCCAACTTACCTCTTTAGAACTGCAAACAGCATTTTGCTGATACAGGGTTTTCAGGGAAGGCACTCATTGCATAGACCAATGCTCACGTACAAATGAACAGAGGCAGCAAATTACTCAGTTAACATGTAATTACAGGTTGCTTCACTGCTGCAAAGTCACAACTGTATTTTAAGAGAAATTATCTACTCAAAAGGAACATGCAGAAGTACATGGATAATTAGACTAAGAACAAGCTTTCGTGATTCACTGCAACATTGTTCTGCAAAACTAATGCTCTTCGGCACTTTGGCAGACCCACAGAGCTTTGGGGTCAAGTGGTGAGATGTGAATCATCTCCTTTGAGTTTATAATGAAGTTTTACTCTGAATATCCACCTATTGTTGAATTCAGTTTACCTCGAAGGGGGGAAGAGATTTAGTACGATGTTCCCGATGTTGGGGGAGTCCAGAACCAGGGGTCACACAGTTTAAGAATAAGGGGTAGGCCATTTAGGACTGAGATAAGGAAAAACTTTTTCACACAAAGAGTTGTGAATCTGTGGAATTCTCTGCCACAGAAGGCAGTGGAGGCCAATTCACTGGATGTTTTCAAGAGAGGGTTAGATTTAGCTCGAAGGGCTTAGGGAATCAAGGGATATGGGGAAAAAGCAGGAACGGGGTACTGATTTTGGATGATCAGCCATGATCACATTGAAAGGCTGAGCTGGCTCGAAGGGCCGAATGGCCTACTCCTGCACCTATTTTCTATGTTTCTATGTTTCCCAGAGATGGTGGACATCGGTTATGCAGAGAGAACAGGGAAACCTGGAATATCTTCCTTAGAGTAGAGCAAGTTGGTGGTAGGATTCAAAGTAGTGCTCAAAATCATGAAGCGTTTTCACAAGCTGGGTAACGAGGCAAAAGAATCTGAGGAGAGCTGAGAATTATTCCATGCAGTTATCTGATTTACATTGATTGGAGGTACAGAGCAGATTAAACTCAGCAGGAACTTGTGTACATTTGGATAGAAATGCCAGGACAATAAGAGACAGCAGAGAGGTGGCGATAATTGGTGGCTGAATGAATGGCTTCCTGCTATGTTTAATGATTCTACAGCGAGTTTGTACTTTGCCACCACATCCCATTTTGTGATGAAAATCAAATAAATAAGCATAACTCAAACGCTTATTCATAAGATAGAGCAATATATTCCAATTTAAAATATAGAATGCTAGCTTTTTGTGTTTTTTGTTGTTTTTGTATGAATTGTAGTTTTAATATGGTGTAGTGTTTGGTGTGAAGTTTGGGGGAGGGGGTGGGAGGGAACGGGAACTGTAAAAAATTATCTCTCCCGAACGGAGACGCGACCTTTGTTTCTGTGTCGTGCCTCCGTTCCCGTTGCGGCCTACCACCGGCCATGCACCTGGGACCACCTGGGGCTCTGGTTCGCAGAGCCCACGGCCCGGACTCACCACCTGCGGCGCTGGCTGCCTGCGGATGCTGCGGGACGTCGGAAGCCCGCAGGCCCCTGGATGGGGGCCGACATCGGGAGCTCCGGCAGAGGCAGCGTCTTCGCCCGCCACGAATCGCGGGGCTTGGGTCGGCCCGCCGCGGACCTTTCACCGTCCGGTGCGGCCTGGAATAGGCCGTGGACCTTTCACCGTCCGGCGCGGCGCTCCAATGTCGGGAGCCCCGACCGCCCCGACGTGGCAACTCCAACAGCCTGACCTCGGGAGAAGACGGCAGGGAAGAGAAAAGACATTGTGGCCTTCCATCACAGTGAGGAGGGACTGGAGGAGACTCACTGTGATGGATGTTTCTTTTGTTTGGTGTTAGTGTATGATTGTATGTGTTATTGCATTTTTATTGATTATTCTTATTGGTCTTAGTGTTTCTACTGCGGGTAATGTTTCATTTCACTACACATTTATGTGTATGTGACAAATAAACGACTATTGACTATTGCTTGCATTCCATCAGAGAGTCAGCATGTGTGGAGGTCCAGCTAGCTATACATTTCCTCACCACTATCATTTTGTTTGTCAATCCTCAGGAATCAATACTTGCAGTTTCACAAATTACCAGTGAGCATAGAGAACTTAACAGCACTTAAGCTACAGAGAGAGGTTGAACAGGTTGGGTCTTTATTCTTTGGAGCGTAGAAGGTTGAGGGGGGACTTGATAGAGGTTTTTAAAATTTTAAGAGGGACGGACAGAGTTGACGTGGGTAGGCTTTTCCCTTTGCGAGTGGGGAAGATTCCAACAAGGGGACATAACTTCAGAATTAAGGGACAAAAGATTAGGGGTAACATGAGGGGTAACTTCTTTACTCAGAGGGTGGTGGCTGTGTGGAATGAGCTTCCGGTGGAAGTGGTGGAGGCTGGCTCGATTTTATTATTTAAGAGTAAATTGGATAGGTATATGGATGGGAGGGGATTGGAGGGTTATGGTCTGAGAGCAGGTAGATGAGACTAGGTCAGAGAAAGTGGTCGGCGTGGACTGGTAGGGTCGAACGAGCCTGTTTCCGTGCTGTAATTGTTATATGGTTATATGGTTATTATAAGTTGGAAAGGGCTTCAGAAACCACCAAACTGAACCTCGAGACTAGCAACTTTCAGGATAAAGACGGGACCCAACGTGAATCAGCCCAAACAAAACATGAATGTCGTGGTGTTATATCTCTCCCAGAACTGCATGTGAGCAGATTGTAGACATTCTACTGCAGTGGGAATGGGAAAGATTGGCCTCTTCGATACGATACGATACGATACAATAAAACCTTATTCATCAAAAAGGCAAAACGGGAAGAAAAGATGAAGTACGAAGGTAAGCTAGCCAAGAATATAAAGGGTAATAGTTAAAGCTTCTTTAGGTACGTGAAGAGGAAAAAATTAGTTAAGACAAATGTGGGTCCCTTGAAGACAGAAACAGGTGAATTTATTATGGGGAACAAGGGAATGGTAGACATGTTGAACAGGTACTTTGGTTCTGTCTTCACTAAGGAAGACATAAACAATCTCCCAGATGTGCTAGGGGACAGAGGACTTAGGGTGACGGAGGAACTGAAGGAAATTCACATTAGTCATGAAATGGTGCTGGGTAGACTGATGGGACTGAAGGCTGATAAATCCCCAGGGCCTGATGGTCTGCATCCCAGGGTACTCAAGGAGGTGGCTCTAGAAATTGTGGACGCATTGGTGATCATTTTTCAATGTTCTATAGATTCAGGATCAGTTCTTGTGGATTGGAGGGTGGCTAATGTTATCCCACTTTTTAAGAAAAGAGGGAGAGAGAAAGCAGGGAATTAGACAATAGACAATAAGTGCAGGAGGAGGCCATTTGGCCCTTCGAGCCAGCACCGCCATTCAATGTGATCATGGCTGATCATTCTCAATCAGTACCCCGTTCCTGCCTTCTCCCCATACCCCCTGACTCCGCTATCCTTAAGAGCTCTATCTAGCTCTCTCTTGAATGCATTCAGAGAATTGGCCTCCACTGCCTTCTGAGGCAGAGAATTCCACGTTCCCCTTTGTTCTCCCACCGTCCCTCACGGTGGTCCCCCCATGCCAGGCCCCCATTATCTTCCCCTCTCCCCTCACGCTCATCGACCACGAGGCCCTACCGCCACCGTGTCTCCCACTCCCGCCAAGGCCTACGTTACCGCCTAGGCTCCTGTCGCTGCCGAGCCGTTGCCGCCGAGGCTCCCGTCGCCACCACCGCTGAGGCTCCTTCAGCTCAGACAGGCCTCACCGCCCCACTTCTCCGCAGTCCCCTAGGAAGCCTGTGGGGCGAGTCAGGTCTTCGGTCGTCATTCTGGTCGGCGGTACCACGGTTGTTGGGCGGGTGGCAGCAAGCTCCCCAGGACACACCCGCCGCGGGCAAGGCTCCCCGGGACATTCCAGGGTGATATATACATATCTACACCAATATCTAGTGTGGTGGCAAAAAAACAAACGGGATATTTTAACTCAACAACTGCTGATGAATTAAAGAAGACACACAGTGCTGGAGTAACTTGACAGATCAGGCAGTAGAACATGCCTGGAGAACATGAATAGGCAAAGTTTCAGGCTGGGACCCTTCGTCAGACATCAGCTTATCCATCTTCTCCAGGGATGCGGTCTGACTGGTTGCCAAACACTTTAACTCCCCCTCCCATTCCCAGTGTGACCTTTCTGTCCTGGGCCTCCTCCACTGTCAGAGTGAGGCCCCACGCAAATTGGAGGAACAGCACCTCATATTTCGATTGGGCAGTTTACAACCCTGCGGTATGCACGTTGACATCTCTAATTTCAAGTAACCCCTGCATTCCCTCTCTACCTTCCCCTCCCCCACCCTAGTCATCCTACTAGTTCCACTGTTCCCATCCCTGTATCCCTTCGTTATCACCTCTACCCCAGCCAACAATGGACCATTGTGGGCTCCCTTCCTGGGTCATCTGTTACCGGTCCTGATCTGTTCTGGTCTTTTCTAACCTCTAGTTCCCCCCACCCCCTTCTACTTTCAGTCTGAAGAAAGGTTGCAATCGAATAAGTCACCCATCCTTTTTCTCCAGAGATGTTGCTTGACCCGCTGAGTTATTCCAGCACTTTGTGTCCACCTTCAGTACAAACTTGCATCTGCAGTTCCTTCTACACATGTAGACTGACCCGTTGAGTTACTCCAGCACTTCATGTCTTTCTTTGTAAACAGGCATCTGCAGTTGCTTGTGCCTAAATTTAACTGATGTTGAATTCTGTAGCCAGGTGCTCTCAGATCCAATGTCCACTGCAAGAATTGGAGATGGCAAGAGAACAGTTAAGATAGTCCTAACAGTTAAGATAACAGGGCGGCACGGTGGCGCAGCGGTAGAGTTGCTGCCTTACAGCGAATGCAGCGCCGGAGACTCGGGTTCGATCCTGACTACGGGCGCCGTCTGTACGGAGTTTGTACGTTCTCCCCGTGACCTGCGTGGGTTTTCTCCGAGATCTTCGGTTTCCTCCCACACTCCAAAGACGTACAGGTATGTAGGTTAATTGGCTGGGTAAAATGTAAAAATTGTCCCTAGTGTGTGTAGGATAGTGTTAATGTGCGGGGATCGCTGGGCGGCGCAGACTCGGTGGGCCGAAGGGCCTGTTTCCGCGCTGTATCTCTAAATCTAAATCTTCCTGGACTTAAGTTTCTATATCCCCCTGCATAGTTTCTGTTTATGCTTTGGCCACTTGATGTTGATTATCTGATAGTGTCAGATGCTGTCTGCTTTTCAAATGTCTGGGGAGGTGATTTTTATCGAGAAAAAATGAGAAACTGCAATATAAAAAACAACAAAGAGCAACCTTGCAAACACGAATGTAAGAAATATGATTACGTGAATTTACCATCAGCCATGAATCTTTCTAGACCAAGATCACTTAAACGTCCTTTAGTTATTCGGCCACGAGAGGATAAAAAAGTATTTTCCCCTGTTAAAACATATTGTGCAGTGGTAAGGGTAATCAGCCCAAGGCGTGTATAATATGTAGTAAAGAATATTACACCAACAATGTAACATTGAGTCCCGAGTCATCGAGTTCACCTCTCATTTCATTTTAAAAAATGATTGACTCTCCCCACTGAGCAGTAGGTGATTTTTCAACCCTTGGCATTCCTCTTTAATTATTGTCTGCCTTTAATTGCCTTTTTGAGATCTTCTCAGCAGCAATGCATGTCACAATCCCACTGGTACTCTGGGGGTATACTCAGAGGAGCCAGCTGTTCCAGAGCAGAGTAAACTGCTTTGTCGGGAATGTTCACAAACATGCAATTTATAGTTTACTGGGCAGCAGTTATTGTTCATGAAAGTGCGCGATTCATGTCTTTAACTCGGCTTAGGGGCAATATTCCACACTTTCATTATGTTTTGGTTTCCTAATCTGAGGAAAGACATTCTAGCCTTAGAGGGAGTACAGAGAAGGTTCACCAGATTGATCCCTGGAATGGCAGGACTTTCATATGAAGAAAGACTGGATAGACTCAACTTATACTCGCTGGAATTTAGAAGACTGAGGGGGGATCTTATTGAAACATATAAAATTCTTAATGGGTTGGAGAGGCTAGATGCGGGAAGATTGTTCCCGATGTTGGGGAAGTCCAGAACCAGGGGTCACAGCTTAAGGATAAGGGGGAAGTCTTTTAGGACCGAGATGAGAAAACATTTCTTCACACAGAGAGTGGTGAGTCTGTGGAATTCTCTGCCACAGAAGGTAGTTGAGGCCAGTTCATTGGCTATATTTAAGAGGGAGTTAGATGTGGCCCTTGTGGCTAAAGGGATCAGGGGGTATGGAGAGAAGGCAGGTACAGGTTACTGAGCTGGATGATCAGCCATGATCATATTGAATGGCGGTGCGGGCTCGAAGGGCCGAATGGCCTACTCCTGCACCTATTTTCTATGTTTCTATGTTAACTTGTACAGTAGAAAGCGCATCGACAAAGTTACGTCACGGCCCGGTTCGGCAACGCAGGGACGAAGAAGATGGCAAAAAGTATAGTCCATCGCAGGTATTCCTCTTGAGGCACGGGATTATTATTTTCATGTTTTTTAACCAAAAATGATTTTAATCAATTATTTACAAAAATGCTATTTACAATACCAAACAATACAAACAAACCCACCACCATACTACAAGATAAACCAAATATTCTCTCATAATATCCCCATCATTGAGGATGGCATGGTATTATTGATGCCCTGTTAAAGCAGGTGGGAACCACAGACCTCAGGAATTAGAGGTTGAAATGTCTGCAAAATCTCCAAACCAGTTGGGGCGCGCAGGTTTTGAGAATGCACCATCACGTCCAGACACCTTCCGAGGGTTCACCCTCCTGCAGGATCTTCTGATGGTGGCCTCGGTGATGAAGATTGCAATAGCATTGGGAGCCCAAGAAGCCCATCAGTGTTCTCCCTGTGGAAGCGTGCATAGAACTCGACCGGGAGTGATGTCTCGTTGTCGTTTGAGCTACCACTTGAGTTTGCCTTCTAGGAAGTGTTGGTGTGCATGCCCTGCCTTAGCTGCCGTACGCCTCTTCATCTTCCAGTTGAAAATTAAAGTCCCTTTTCGCCTTTTTGATGAGGTCATATCTGGGTGACTTATATCAAATCTGTATCATCACACTTGAATGTCTGAGATCTATTCCTAAGAAGATCGCGGACCTCAGGTTTCTGGTTCTCACTTCTTTGGTAGAGAGACCGGATTGAAACACAATGTTCCATTTCGTACATACCAGGACCCCTTTAATTGGAGCAAGAAATTTCTACCGGACTCAAGTCTTTTCACAATAAAGGCGAATAAACAATTTAATTTCATACCTCCTTGCTGTACCTGCTAGTTAATGTTCAATGCTTAACATAGAAGATACTCAGGTATTAAATCCTTCACCATTTTAAAAACTTTACCTTTTTCTATATTTTCTCTCATTTACCCACATTATGTTCAACATACCACGTCCTTGTCCATTCACTTAGCCTATCTATATCCTGTTGAAGCCTCGCTGCATTCTCCTCACATATCCAGCAAATGCATTGACGATGTGACCCACACCATAGCCATCACCATCCGGGCTAACCAGAAGCCATGGCTGACAGGGGAGGTCCATGGGCTGCTGAGGGTCCGCAACGCTGCCTTCAGAGAGGGCAATCCAGCCGGTCTCAGAGCAGCCAGGGCCAACCTTTCCAGTGGCATCAGGAAAGCCAAACAACACTACACCCGGCGCATCACAGCCCACTTCAGTGACAGCAGAGACACACGGAGCCTGTGGAAGGGTATTAGGACTATCACGGACTACAAACCCTTACCACAGACCTGTGACAGTGACACCTCTCTCTTGAACGACCTCAACGGCTTCTTCGCACGCTTTGAAGCACAGAGCAACACACCTGCGCAGAAAACAACTCCCCCCCCCAACGACCAGGCTATTTGTCTGTCTCCAGGCAGTGTGAGGAGCACACTGTTAAGGATTAACACCCGGAAAGCTTCTGGACCTGACAACATTCCTGGTCGTGTGCTAAAAGACTGCGCAGCTGAGCTCACAGATGTCCTCACAGACATCTTCAACATCTCCCTGAGCCAGGCTGTTGTTCCCTTGTGCTTCAAAGAAACCACCATCATACCTGTGCCCAAGAAGTCTTCTCCATCCTGCTTCAACGACTACCGCCCTGTAGCGCTGACTTCAACCATCATGAAGTGCTTCGAGAGGCTGGTCATGAAGCAGATCAGATCCAACCTCCCCCCCTCCCTGGACCCGTTTCAGTTTGCATATCGAGCTAAGCGGTCCACTGAGGATGCCATCTCCTCTGCTCTACACCCAGCCCTCACCCACTTGGACACTAAAAACTCATATGTTAGGATGCTGTTCATAGACTTTAGCTCAGCATTCAACACCATCATCCCCCAGCAGCTGGTTTGTAAACTAACAAATCTGGGCCTCAGCCCCCTTCTCTGCAACTGGCTGCTGGACTTCCTCACTGCCAGACCCCAGTCCGTACGGGTCGGCAGCAACACATCGGACACCATCACGCTGAGTACGGGTGCCCCACAAGGATGTGTGTTAAGCCCCCTGCTCTTCACCTTGCTGACCCACGACTGCACACCCACCTACAGCTCCAACCACTTCGTCAAGTTTGCGGATGACACAACAGTGGTGGGTCTCATCAGCAACAACGACGAGACCCACTACAGGAAGGAGGTGGACCAGCTGGCCGCGTGGTGCACAGACAACAATCTCTTCCTGAATGTGGAGAAAACAAAGGAGATTGTTGTCGACTTCAGGAGAACGCACACCCAACACCCCCACCCACTGACCATCAATGGTGCTGCTGTGGAGCAGGTGAGCAGCACCAAATTCCTGGGGGTGAACATCACCGAGGATCTCTCCTGGAGCAACAACATCACGTCCATCGCCAAGAAAGCCCAGCAGCGCCTCTACTTCCTCCGCAAACTGAAGAGAGCGGGAGCCCCCACACCCATCATGTACACTTTTTACCAAGGCGCCATCGAGAGCATCCTCAGCAGCTGCATCACTGTGTGGTTCGGCAGCTGCACAGCCTCCAGCCGCAAGACCCTGCAGCGCATAGTGAACACTGCTGAGAGGATCACTGGCGCCTCACTCCCAACACTCCTGGTCCTTTACACCACCCGCCTCACCCGCAAAGCATTGAGCATTGTGGGTGACCCCTCCCACCCCTCCAACAGCCTCTTCACCCTCCTGCCTTCAGGGAGAAGGTTTCGCAGCCTGAGGTCAAGCACCACCCGACTAAAGAACAGTTTTTTCCACCAGGCTGTCAGGATGCTGAACTCTCTCCCCTCCCTTCCTCCTCTCTCCCCTGCCCCTATTGGACCTGGACTTTAACACCCCACACACACACACATCCAGCACCGAACACTTTAAAAAATTTTTTTTAACGCATTTGAAGTGACTATATTTTATATTTTATGTTGATTGTTGTTTGCTGTGCCTTTTTAATTTTAACTTAGTTTTATGCACTTTGTTCCTCGGGATTGTGGGAAACGGTATTTCGATTTTCTGTCTGTGTAAACTGGCTGAGGATTGACAATAAAATTGACTTTGACTTTGGACTTTGAAATCCGGATATATACCTGATACCTCATACAAATTATCAACATAGATTGTAAACATCCATTGCCCCCAGCATCAATAACTCTGAGATCCCTCTATTTAAAGCCTCCAAACCCAAATATCGGCTCTCTTCCCACTCTCCAGTTTCTGTCCATTAACTAATCTTCTTTGCATGACAGTATAGTGCCTTCAATACTGTGATCCCTTTGTTTCCCAACCTCTTGTGTGGCATCTTATTTGAAGGCCTTCTTAAAACCCAAATAAGCAATAACTAACTCAATCCCATTTATTCTGCTTCTCACAATCTCAAACAAATTCTGACTTTCATAAATTCATAAATTCATACTGAAGGGCCCATTTCCGCACTATACCTCTGAACTAAACTAATACAATAGATCTCAGCATAATTCCTGACTACTGATGTCAAGTTTTCTGACCTACAGATCCAAGTTTTAACTATTAGTATAAGAAAATAACTGCAGATGCTTGGTCCATATCCCTCCAAACCTGTCCTATCCATGTCTAACTGTTTCTTAAACGTTGGGATAGTTCCTGCCTCAACTACCTCCTCTGGCAGCTTGTTCCATACACCGAACAACCCTTTGTGTGGAAAAAGTTATCCCTCAGATTCCTATTAAATCTTTTCCCCTTCACCTTGAACCTATGTCCTCTGTTCCTCGATTCCCTACTCTGACGTTGAACAAAGGAAGCAATTCCCTACTCTGACGGGACAAAGGAAGCAATTTGCGAGCTTTGGTGGAGTCCAGGTAGGCGAGGATTTGTCTTCCTTTGTCCCGCCCCCCTGACATCAGTCTGAAGAAGGGTCTCGACCCGAAACGTCACCCATTCCTTCTCTCCCGAGATGCTGCCTGACCTGCTGAGTTACTCCAGCATTTTGTGAATAAATACCTTCAAGTTTTAACTATGACTCTTCTCAAATAATGGGTTAACATTTCCCCATCTCAATCACCAGCAGCAATGGTTCGGAAATTCCTCATCGACCACAATGCTCCTCTGCTATTCTCCCTTTTTATATTCTGCTCAAAACTACCTCAATGACCTAGCTTCTCGTCACCTGTCCAATATCTTTCTTTGGCTCAGTGTCAATTTTTATCTAATTGTCCTCGTGAGAATCATCTCAAACCACTTTTTGGTACATCAAGGGTACAATATTAATTCAGGTGGCCTCAATGCTCTGTTTAAGCTTTATTCATACTGCCATCTACTGAGCGCAGCCTGATCCTTCAACAATTTGGATCAATTATCCGTAACCAGTTGCGATAGTTGTTTGGACCAGGCACCTCTCTGCAGGATGCACCAAATTTATTGTTTTCCTTCAGCCTTTGAGATATCTTGCTCATTATTTTGAGAGAAACTGAGGGGGGGTGGTGGTAGAATGAAGACATTCCATATGATTAATATTCTATTCACAAAGATGGTGCCAATATTGAACATTCGTCTGATCACATTGTTGTTTGTAAACTTAGTGAAACTTTGATATGCACAATTTTCATGATTATTCTTGTACCTTACCATTTAACCCTTAGCTGCCTATTGACAGCTTCATTAATAATTATTGTACACTGGTTTTGGAGGACCAGATTCCAAGCTTTTTTTAACGTCAGAGTAGGGAATCGAGGACCAGAGGACATAGTTTCAAGGTGAAGGGGAAAAGATTTAATAGGAATCTGAGGGATAACTTTTTCCACGCAAAGGGTTGTTCGGTGTATGGAACAAGCTGCCAGAGGAGGTAGTTGAGGCAGGAACTATCCCAACGTTTAAGAAACAGATAGACATGGATAGGTTTGGAGGGATATGGACCAAGCGCAGGCAGGTGGGGCTAGTGTAGCTGGGACATGTTGGCCGGTGTGGACAGGTTGGGCCGAAGGGCCTGTTTCCACACTGTATCACTCTATGACTTCTCTGGAATTCTCTGCCACATAGGGCAGTGGAGGCCAAATCAATGGATGAATTTAAGAGAAAGTTAGATAAAGCTCTGGGGGCTAGTGGAATCAAGGGATATGGGGAGAAGTTGGGCACAGGTTACTGATTATGGATGATCAGCCATGATCACCTTTGAATGGTGGTGCTGGCTCGAAGGGCCAAATGGCCTCCTCCTGCACCTATTTTCGATGTTTCTATGACTATGACTCTATGTCTGTTAAAACTTCCCTCCCCAATAATGCAAAGAAAACTATTTTCTATGAGAAGACTTCAGTCACTTCTACAGACAAAATCCACATGTATAATTATTAGGCCACTGCAGAGACATGACACAGAAGACTAAAATATTAATTCCACCTTAAAAAAGCTTTCTTCACATTAGTCCCACTCCTTTGAAGAAACGGTGTGTGAAATATAAAATAGGTTGTCTAACTTACTTTTGGTAGAGCTTTAAAAAATTCATTCATATTTTAAAGATAACTATATTTTAGCAAAACATTCTTTATCTTTGTCTCTTCCCCCTTATCCTGAGATGGCGACAATAACTTCCAGCAGGTTACAATTCTGCCAAATGGAAGCTGTTCTGATTTAGTTGTAATGAAAGGTCACTGACCTGAAACATTAATACAGTTTCTCTCTACAAATGCTTCCTGACCTGCTGAGTAATTCTAGCATTCTGCTTTTATTTAATTGATTGGCCTATTGGGTTTTGTTTCTAGTAAAAATAATTTGCCTGTTTGCTAAACATCATCTTTATCTATAATCATCTCCGATATCCTAAAAGCTACAAATTGTATCCTTTAAGGAATGCCTGAGGCCGGAGCCTAAAAATAGTTTCCACTAAAACAGCATTGGTTATGCTTGAAAATATAATTTACTGAGCAAACCCTATGGAGATGGTTTAACCAAGATTTGAATACCACTAGGGCATCCCAATTATTTCACTGTCAATGTTTTTTTTATACAAGTGCTGCTGATTCAGGGATAATATTGGGAAGAATGTCTGAGGATGCATTTTTTGTTTCCCTTCCAATAAAGAGCCATAGGCTTGTTTATGCACACCCAAGGGCAGATAATACCTTTTCAGAAAGTTTATAAATGCTTTAGAACTACACGACGATCAGCCTGCATTTTTGTTTATATATATATTAAGAAACTACGAGTTGCCCAGGCTCTTCAATGATGTTAAATAACAAAACCTTTTGATATTTTTATTCAGTTTAGAGATACAGCGTGGAAACAGGCCCTTCGGCCCACCGAGTCCGCACCGACCAGAGATCCCCACACATTAACACAAGCCTACACACACTAGGGCCAATTTACATTTATACCAAGTACACAAACCCAAGCCACTTAACCTACAAACCTGTGCATCTTTGGAGTGCGGGAGGAAACCGAAGATCTTGGGGAAAACCCACGTGGTCACGGGGAGAACGTACAAACTCTGTTCAGACAGCACCCGTAGTCGGTTTCGAACCTGGTTCACTGGTGCTGCAAGCGCTGTAAGGCAGCAACTCTACCGCTACGCCACCGTGCTGTCCTGCATCTATATTTTTAAACTACATCTTTAAAAGTGCAAATAATGTTATTGAGGATGTCACCTTAGTCTACATGATTATCTCAAGGATCCCCAAAAAAAGATCATTTGTACCCTTTGAGAAGAATTGTGCTGCTGGCCACTTTGATGCTTGTGTCTTCAACCAGGATTCAATTTCCATCACTGCAATTATCCCAGAATTATTTTCTTTGGAACAAGATTACTTCTGCCTCTCTGGAAATCAGGTTGCCCACCAGGAGCTTCTGAACGGCAAACCACCACACAAGAAGCACCACAAAAGGAGTCCATGGCATCAGGTTAAAGTACCAGAGTCAACCTGGTACTTTAACAGCAAGGAACTCCAGACAGCAATCGATTCCCTCAAGATCAGCAAGCCAGTGTTCCCAGGGAGAAGCTTCATTTACGCTGATGAGCTTGGAATAGCAGCCCAGAACGCTCACATAGATGAGGTGGAAGCAACCCTCCAATCATCCTTAGACAACTTGACAAACTGCTACAAGGGCAATCAACTGAAGGCAAACCCTGCTAAGACCCAAGTTAGCCTATTCCACCTTCGTAATCGCGAAGCTGGGAGGAAGCTGTCCTTAACACGGAATGGTGTTCCTTTGAGACACTGTGATTACCCTGTTTATCTTGGGGGCACTCTCGACCGAACCCTTTCCTTCAAGCAACACATCGAAAAGGTGAAGGGCAAAGTGAGGACGAGGAACAGCCTCCTATGCAAACTGGCAAACTCGTCGTGGAGTACCAATGCATCCACACTGCGCTCAACTGTTCTTGCGCTGCGTTACTCTGCTGCAGAGTATGCTTGTCCTGTCTGGGAGAGATCATCTCATGCGAAGAAAGTTGATGCCGCCCTTAATGCAAGCTGCAGATGTATCACTGGCTGCCTAAAACCAACGTATGTGGAGAGCTTGCATGTCCTGGCCGGTATTGCTCCACCAGGAATCCGCAGATCAGTTGCCGGTAGAACTGAATGTAGTAGGCAAGTTGAGGACACCCGCCATCCCGGTCACTCCCATCACCCAGCCCCAACCCGCCTGAAGTCGAGGAAGAGCTTCCTTCACACAGTCCAGCCACTGTCACGGTCTCCTCAAGCAACCAGACTGGCCTTGTGGGAAAAGAAACGCAGTGAAAACCACCACCACGAATAGGTGCCAATCCCAACCAAGGAATAGCTACCACCTGGTCACAGGTGTGACTGGAAGACCTGGAAGTCCCTCTATAGGCTTTGTACAGGGATAGGCCGATGCAAGACCAATATGAGCAAATGGGGCAATGTAGATGCGGCAGACACAGAATGTGAATGTGGAACATCTGTACAATCCATGCCACACCTACTAAGATGCCCACTTCTTGGTGAACAATGCTGCCTGGAAGATTTAGCTGTGGCAAACGAGTAGGCTGTCCATTGTGCAGGAGCCTGGCCGAACATTTGAAACATAGATAATGGACACGAAAGACGACTCTCTCTGGAATGAGTGTACAATAATCAAGTTAAGTGCTCCATCTGATGGTGAATTGAAGTAACAAATTATCTCATGAGAATAAAGGAAGTGAAAGCTAATATTCAAAATAACATTCTTTGGTTGAGATAGTGAGGGGTTTCTGCTGAAGAACATGGTAAGATTTGATTTAATTTATCTCACTGACATTTGAATGCAATTACTGAGGTACTACTTTAATTATATGACATTTTCTCTTAAAATTTCAGCATTGCTGCCTGACAGCACTAGAGACTAGGGATCGATCCTGACTATGGGTGCTGTCTATATGGAGTTTGTACGTTCTCCCCATGACCTGCGTGGGTTTTCTCAAGAATCTCCGGTTTCCTCGCACACTCCAAACATGTACAGATTTGTAGGTTAATTGGCTTGGTAAAATTGTAAATTGTTCCTACTGTGTGTGTACGAGTGTTAGTGTGTGGGGATCACTGGTCGGCACGGACTCGGTGGGCCGAAGGGCCTTTATCCGTGCAGTATTTCTAAACTAAACTTTGCTTTCATTTTTATGACATTTTCATTTTTTTCTCTATTCTGCAGCATTGTTCCCCACTAAGGTTGCCAACTATCTCATTCCTAAATAGGGGACAAGGTGATGTCACCCAGCCAGTGCCCCATGTGACCTCACCCAGCCAGCGGCCAAGTGCTCCCGCTCCACCAATGGCGGCCGCCTGGGCTGGGAGGCGGGTTGTTATGCAACCACCGTTAGGAGGCGCCCTGGCCTCCGAACCTACACTGTCCAGACCTACATCGGCCCCGGGACCTACACTGTCTGGGCCCACAGCGGTCCCTGGGCCTAAGGCACGGTGGCGCAGCGGTAGAGTTGCTGCTTTACAGTGAATGCAGCGCCGGAGACTCAGGTTCGATCCTGACTACGGGTGCTGCACTGTAAGGAGTTTGTACGTTCTCCCCGTGACCTGCGTGGGTTTTCTCCGAGATCTTCGGTTTCCTCCCACACTCCAAAGACATACAGGTATGTAGGTTAATTGGCTGGGTAAATGTAAAAAATTGTCCCTAGTGGGTGTAGGATAGTGTTAATGTACGGGGATCGCTGGGCGGCACGGACTTGGAGGGCCGAAAAGGTCTGTTTCCGGCTGTATATATATATGATATATGATATGATAATACGGGACAAGGGTGGTCCCTTACGGAACAAACCAATTTAGCCCAAAATACGGGATGTCCCGGCTGATATGGGACAGTTGGCAACCCTATTCCCCACTGAGGGCTCAGAACTGACTGCTAACAGCTGGAAAAAGCAGTCCCATTACTTAAAAATACAATTCTTTTGAATAAAGGTCTCTTTGCAAAGAAAAGCATTAATCCCAATAATTGGTTGGTACACTGTTCAAGTATAGAGCTTTCTTCAATCAGCAAACATGGAACAAATTAAAGGACACTACCATTACACTTCAGAACCTTTGGTCACGGTTTGCTTACATTAAGAACATTAAATAGTTTATTCAAATGTGTTTGGCCTATTCTAATACTATTTTCCAAAGTTCTAAAAATTTCAACTGTGCTTAAAAAGATATCCATATTTTAATAATGTAATAAAACTAACACCGTGGCTCAGCAGTATAGTTGCTGCCTTACAGTGCCGGAAACCCGGGTTCGATCCCGACTACGGGCATTGTCTGTACGGAGTTTGTACGTTCTCCCCGTGGGTTCCTCCCACACTCCAAAGACATACAGGTATGTAGGTTAATTGGCTTGGTGTATGTGTAAATTGTATCTTGTGTGTGTGTAGGAGAGTGTTAGTGTGCAGGGATCACTGGTCGGTGTGGACTCGGTGGGCCGTAGGGCCTATTTCCGCGCTGAATCTCTAAACTAAACACTTCCGCAGCTGATACAAACGATTGACATAATCTAAATTGTTCTCTCCTCAGGATTGGTAAATGGACAGTGCAGAATGTATACTACTTTCTGATCTCTTCAAATTTCAATATCCGAACAAGCGCATTGGACAGGTAACATGGAATTCTTTAATAAGTTTATGGGGATGGCCACACCGACAATGTCACACTCTTCCTTTTATCTCCAATACAGAGCAAAAAAAATGGATGAAAGAAATTGCAGAAATTCAAAATTTGCATTTATTTGGTGACTTTGTCGAGAAAATAAAGCCAATTGAGTACAGGTGAGGATAAATCAATCGCTGATCATTAGAAAATATATTTTATCAAACCTCCAAGCCTTTACAAAAAGATTTAATATTCTGAATCAGTTCCTAATTTGAAGCAAACTTTAACCAGTGCAAATGAAGGGATTGTTATTTACATTTTAAGTCTCATCAGCTTATTACATTTATACAATAGAGCATTTAGGACCATGTCTGGTGTCAAAATAAGCAACATCATTTAACAAAAACTGCCTTGCCAGTTGTAACTTCTTCTAAATTATGCATGTTGGATGTTAAACCGAAACTGTTTAACTGTGCTCTTATACTGACGTCACTACCGGTGTACCAGATATAAAATGCATATGAAAACAAAATAAAAGTCTTCACTTCCGGTTAAAGCAACACCGACGTATGAGAGCATGTGTGTTTATTCCTCCGAAGAATAAAAGCATAATACCAACTATCCTGCCCTTGAGATGCAAACGCCAACAGGTTATGGGCCCAGGAGGGATGGTGGAAGCCGATGGAACAGATTATGCTTCGACGGAGATGAAAAGAATTACGAATTATGGGAAACAAAGTTTTTAGGCCACCTGCGGCTACAAGGCTTAAAGTCAACAATTCTGAACGAGCCGGCTACCGACGAAGAAGACGACGGGGAAGCCGAGAAAAACGAAAAAGCCTACGCCGAGCTGATACAAGTGCTAGACGACAAAAGTTTGTCGCTCATTATGAGAGAAGCGGCGGACGGGAGAAAAGCGTTGCAGCTACTGAGGAGCCATTACGCGGACACAGGGAAGCCGCGAGTGATCGGCCTCTACACCGAGCTGACGTCGCTGAAAAAGGCCATAAACGAAAGTGTAACAGAATACATTATTCGTGCAGAAACGGCGATTACAGCACTAAGAAAAGCCGGAGAGACTCTTAGTGACGGGCTGCTGATTGCCATGATTCTGAAAGGCTTGCCAGAGACATTTAAGCCATTTGCCATCCACATAACACAGGGTGATGAGAAGACAACTTTTGGTGAGTTTAAGACCAAGTTGAGAAGCTACGAGAGAACTGAAAGATTTAGCGGCCATATGAGTGACGACAACGTAATGAAAGCAAGAGGCTGGGTGAAAGAAAGGACTAAAGGCTCAGAGAAGACATTCACCTGCTACAACTGCGGTCAGACGGGACACAAAGCGTGGGAATGCAGCGGAGAGTGCAGCGGTAAAGAACAGAGACAGTGGTGCAGTTTTTGCAAGAGCCCCACTCATAAGGAGGCAAACTGCAGAAAGAAAAAGCGAGACAACGTGAAACAAGCATCCGACTCCAACGACCACACATTTGCATTCAAAATAAATGACTGCCAGGCAAGTGAAGAGACTCGTAAAGGGCTTATGGTCGACACGGGCGCAACGTCACACATAATCACAGACATTGAAAAGTTTAAGAACTTTGATGAGACTTTCCAGCCCGCCAAACACTTCATCGAGTTGGCTGACGGGACAAGGACGAGCGGTGTCGCACAGAGGAAAGGCGAAGCAGAGGTGTACCTGAGAGACAGCGAGGGCCGTCGTGTGAGGACGACGCTGAGAAAGGCGTTGTACATCCCATCATTCCCACAGGACATCTTCTCTGTCAAGGCAGCAACGACCACCGGAGCTTCAGTGATCTTTGGCCAAGGCAGCAACAAGCTCATCCACAAGAACCGTACCAAGTTCGACATTAAGGAGTACGACAGACTATACTATCTAAACACTGTAAGTCATAAAACTAATGACGGATGTCACGGGTGTTATGATATTCAAACATGGCACGAGATACTTGGTCACTGTAACTATGATGATGTATCACAGTTAGAGAGGGTAACAGAGGGCATGAAAATCAAAGGTAAAGTTGATAAGTCCAAACTCAACTGTGAGGTCTGTATAAAAGGCAAATTTGCACAGAGCAGGAACAGAGAGCCAGATGTAAGGGCTAAAGAAGCACTTGAGTTAGTGCATACTGATTTGGCTGGCCCTATAGAGCCAGAAGCAAAAGATGGATACAAATACATACAAACTTTCACAGATGACTACTCAGGAGCAGTGTTTGTTTACTTCTTGAAAACAAAACGTGACACTATAAAAGCTACAGAAAAGTTCATAGCGGACGTGGCCCCCTATGGAAAAATTAAGTGCATAAGATCTGATAATGGCACAGTTCACAGCAGCAGATTTCCAATCATTGCTCAGTAGAAATGCCATAAGGCATGAAACCTCCGCACCTTACTCCCCCCATCAAAATGGGACAGCTGAGAGAAACTGGAGAACGCTATTTGAAATGGCAAGGTGCATGCTACTCGAGGGTAACCTACCGAAAGAATTGTGGACATATGCTGTAATGACTGCTGCAGTAATCCGCAACAGATGCTACAACAAACGTGTTGGTCAGACTCCACACTACATTGTGACAGGCAGAAAGCCTAATATTTCAAAAATGAAGAAGTTTGGATCAGTCTGTTTCTCATACAAACAAGTCAAAAAGAAGTTAGACTCAAGATGTGAAAAAGGGATTTTTGTAGGTTATGACAAAAACAGCCCTGCATACTTAGTCTACTACCCAGAGACAGGGCGAGTTCTCAAAAACAGACTAGTGAAGTTCATAACAAAAAGTGTAACTGAAAGCCAAACTCAGACAGATATGGAGATGAGTGATGATGACTATCCTGGGAAGAGATTAACATCCCCCAGACCAAACGCAGAGGTGACTGATCAGAGTCCAGAAGTGACACTGAAGTCACACACGGATACTACTGAGAGTGATAGCAACACTCAAACTGGACAGGGTGAAAATAGTCAGAACACACGCTATCCTAAGAGAGAAAGGAAAAGCCCACAGTACTTACGAGACTATGAGTGTAAAGGAGAAGAGGATGACCAGATAAATGTAAATGTAGACTACTGCTACAGAGTGATGTATAATGTTCCACAAATCTTCAAAGAAGCTATGAGCTCATCAAAATCTGACATTTGGGCTAAAGCAATGAAGGATGAAATCGAATCTCTCAAAGAAAATGACACATACACTCTAACCACAATACCACAGGGCAAAAATGCAGTGGGGGGGAAGTGGGTGTTTGCAGTAAAAGAATCTTCAGATAAGACTGAGACATACAAAGCCAGGTATGTTGCAAAGGGGTATAGTCAAGTAGTAGGAATAGATTACAAGGAGACGTTTTCCCCAACAGCTAACATGACATCAGTGCACAGTCTGATGCAGCTAGCAGCTCAGTACGATTTGGAATTACACCAGATGGATGTGAAAACAGCTTATCTACATGCTCCAATTGATTGTGAGCTGTATATTGAACAACCTGAAGGATTTGAAGTGAAAACAGACACAGGTAAAAAGCTGGTCTGCAAACTTAACAAATCACTGTATGGACTGAAACAGTCAGGACGGAACTGGAACAAGATGCTGCATGATCATCAGTAAAAATGGTTTCGCACAAAATCCAGCAGATCACTGCGTGTACAGTAAAGAGACTGAAAATGAGAGAATAATTCTGATCATGTGGGTTGACGACCTGATTATTGCTGCCAGTGATAAAGAATCTCTCAATGGTGTGAAAGAAATGCTAAGTGCAAAGTTTAAGATGAAAGATCTTGGGAAACTTAGACATTTTCTAGGCATTGATTTTTCACAGACAGAGAAATAAAAATGAACCTAAAGAGGTACATAGCAAAAATACTGGAGAAGTTTGGAATGTCTGACTGTAAAACAAGGTCAACTCCATGTGAACAGAAACAAAACTTTTATGATGATGATGAGCCTGTTAATCCAACACAATACAGGGAAGTGGTAGGCAGCTTGATATATGTGATGACATGTACAAGGCCTGATTTAAGCTGGATTGTCAGTAAACTGTCACAATATCTAGCAGAGCCTAAAGAACAACATAGGATAACTACCAAACATGTGTTGAGGTACTTAAAGGGTACTATAAACCAGGAGCTGTGTTACAAGAAAAGAGAGGAAAAACTCAAACTTGTTGCATACAGTGACGCTGACTGGGCGGCAGATCAAAATGACAGGCGAAGCACAACAGGATATTGTTTTAGTTTGTCTGAAAATGGGCCTGTTATTTCATGGAAATCCAAGAAACAGCAGACAGTAGCCTTATCCACATGTGAAGCCGAATATATGGCAATGGCGGCTACTACACAAGAGAGCTTGTATCTTGTGCAGCTATTGAAAGGAATGGACAAAGATTGCCAGTACGAGCCAGTGAAAATCTTTGAGGACAATCAAGGTGCGATTGCATTATCAAAGAACCCAGTGAACCGACAAAGATGCAAACATATCGACATTAGGTACCATTTCATTCGGTCTGCACTCAGTGATAAGAAAGTAATCATTGAGTATTGTCCAACAGCAGACATGGTTGCAGATATCTTAACTAAGCCTGCAACAAAGTTTAAAACTGAGAAATTCAGGGATTATATGTTTGGAGTGTAAAATCATAACAACAAAAAAAATTTTTTGAAAGGTTGAACACTGTAAATGTGTAAAATGTGGTGATACAGAGAATGTAATCAGATTAAGTTATGTTGTATATGTTGTTAAATGTAATGCACAGCATAAGAGCAAGTGGGGGTGTTGGATGTTAAACAGAAACTGTTTTGGCAAGGCTTGCACACCATAATGGGCCACTGGTTGGTGGACAGGAAGCAAAGAGTAGGAATTAACGGGTCCTTTTCAGAATGGCAGGCAGTGACTAGTGGGGTGCCGCAAGGCTCGATGCTGGGACCTGTTATTTGCAATATATATTAACGATTTAGACGGGGGGATTAAATGTGACATCTCCAACTGTGAAACTGTTTAACTGTGCTCTTATACTGACGTCACTACCGGTGTACCAGATATAAAATGCATATGAAAACAAAATAAAAGTCTTCACTTCCGGTTAAAGCAACACCGACGTATGAGAGCATGTGTGTTTATTCCTCCGAAGAATAAAAGCATAATACCGACTATCCTGCCCTTTAGATGCAAACATCAACAATGCACAATGTGTACCTGTGTCTTTTTAACTTACCAAGGTTCTTGAAAATAATATTTTTGACAAACCGTTGAGTTGTTACAATAATGTTTGTTTACAGAATGTTCTTTCTTTATTTCTGTAGAACCATTTTTCAACAATTGAAATATAATACAAATATTGGAGTAAATGTATGCCTGTACAAAGAATTATAAATGGGGAGTACAGTGAAAAGCAAATTAAGATTTTCAGAAATATTGGTACAGATAAGACTGGGAAAAAAATGGGAACAATATTTGTATTTATCAACTGTTTCACAACATCCTTTTTTCTAAGTCAAAGAGTTACTTATGTAAGTACCATTCTGGTAACATACTACTTAAAATATAAATTTTGCCGGCTCATTAACTGAAAAATAAAAAAATGAATTCAGTCTTGACAGGGTGAACTGCAGTCCAAGACATAGAAAGATAATGGTTTAATGAGTACATTTTCTCCCCTTTGCCATAATTAAATATATTCTTTTTTTTTTAAATCACAAAATGATGGACTAACTTAGTAGGCCGGGCAGCATCCCTGGAGAACCTATCCATGTTATCCGGGGATGCTGCCTGACCTGCTGAGTTATTCCAACACTTTGTCTTTTTTTTAAAAAACTAGCATCTGCAGTTCTTGGTTTCTACTCAATATATCCTTTTCTATTTAAATACTTCACCGAGCTATTAAGAATGCTACGAGGGGATACTAGGCTGGAGTTTCAAGGTAATGACACAGAAGCCCCATGGGTTTTGGCAAGGCTTGCACACCATAATGGGCCACTGGTTGGTGGACAGGAAGCAAAGAGTAGGAATTAACGGGTCCTTTTCAGAATGGCAGGCAGTGACTAGTGGGGTGCCGCAAGGCTCGATGCTGGGACCTGTTATTTGCAATATATATTAACGATTTAGACGGGGGGGATTAAATGTGACATCTCCAAGTTTGCAGATGACGCAAAGCTGGGTGGCAGTGTGAGCTGCGAGGAGGATGCTATGAGGCTGCAGGGTGACTAAGATAGGTTGGGTGAGTGGGCAGATGCATGGCAGATGCAGTATAATGTGGATAAATGTGAGGTTATCCGCTTTGGTGGCAAGAACAGGAAGGCAGATTATTATCTGAATGGTGTCAGATTAGGAAAAGGGGAGGTGCAACGAGACCTGGGTGTGCTTGTACATCAGTCACTGAAAGTATGCATGCAGGTACAGCAGGCAATGAAGAAAGCTAATGGCATGTTGGCCTTCATTGCGAGGATTTGAGTTTGGGAGCAAGGAGGTCCTACTGCAGTTGTACAGAGCTCTTGTGAGATAGATTTAGCTCTTGGGGCTAAAGGAATCAAGGGATATGGGGGAAAAAGGAGGAACGGGGTACTGATTTTAGATGATCAGCCATGATTACATTGAATGGCAGTGCTGGCTCGAAGGGCTGAATTGCCTACTCCTGCACCTATTTTTCTGTGTCTATAAAGCAAAGGAGGGCAGTAGTGCTGGCAACAAGTAGTCCATCCCCAATTAACCTGAATGCTTTCCAAGCCCGCTTTGAATAGGTTGGTGGTGGAATGCCCAGCTTCGGTGCGTCTGTACCAACAGTTACTAAAGCTGACATGGGTTTTGCTTTCTTGTGACTCTGCAGAAAGCAACTTGTCTCGATGGTGTCCCTGGCTGGGTCCTCAGGACCTGTGCATATCTGCCATCAGAGGTATTCACGGACATTTTCAATCTCTCCCTACTCCATTCCGAGCTCCCCACCTACTTCAAAAAGATGACATCTTGGCGCCAAAAACAAGTATGTGAGCGCACCTCAATGACTACCGTCCAATGGCTCTGTCATCCACCATCATGAAGTGCTTCAAGAGACTGGTGATGGTGCGTTTCCTGATGAGATACAGCATGTCTCCAGCGGTTCTTAAAAACTTCTACTGATGCACCGGGGAAAGCATACTGTTGGGTTGCATCACAGCTTGGTTTGCATCACAAGACTAGGCTTGTACTCGCTGGAATTTAGAAGACTGAGGGGGGATCTTATAGAAACATATAAAATTCTTAAGGGGTTGGAGAGGCTAGATGCGGGAAGATTGTTCCCGATGTTGGGGGAGTCCAGAACCAGGGGTCACAGCTTAAGGATAAGAGGGAAGTCTTTTAGGACCGAGATGAGAAAACATTTCTTCACACAGAGAGTGGTGAGTCTGTGGAATTCTCTGCCACAGAAGGTAGTTGAGGCCAGTTCATTGGCTATATTTAAGAGGGAGTTAGATGTGGCCCTTTTTGCTAAAGGGATCAGGGGGTATGGAGAGAAGGCAGGTACGGGATACTGAGCTGGATGATCAGCCATGATCATATTGAATGGCGGTGCAGGCTCGAAGGGCCGAATGGCCTACTCCTGCACCTATTTTCTATGTTTCTATGAAACAGCTTTACCCAAGACAAGATATTGCAGATCTAGCCCAGTCCATCTCACAGACCTGATTTCTCATCAGACTCCGTCAATACGTCATGTTGCCCAAGCAGCCAATATATACAAAGACGTGTCCTAGCCTGATCATTACTTTTTCTCCCATCCAGCACAATGTACAGAAGCCTGAAAGATCACATCACCAGACTCAGGAAAAGCTTCTCTCTCTCCCCCTCTTCCCCCCCCCCCCCCCCCCCTCCCTCCCCTCCCACCCCCTCCCCCCAATTATCAGCCTTCTTTCTGAATGGTCCTTCCATCAGCTCTTGTACTGTTTGATTCACCTCTACCCCATTCAGGACATTGGACTCTGTCGAAGGAACTGATGCACTACAATGCAGTGAACTATATTCCCCATTCTGTATCTTCCATTTTGCTCTATTTATTTTACTTGTGTTGCCATTGGTTGTATGGTAATCTGTTCTGTTTGGATAAATAAAGCATTTTACTAACCTTGGTACATGTGACAATAAACCAAAACCAATTCTTGAGGCTTTCGCTGAAAGTAGATTTTGCTGAAGTTATACCGTATTTTGCATTCCATTTTCTTTCCAAAAAATGTATGCTGAACTAACACACTGAATTGCATAAATATAGGAAAATTCAATTTATTGGTATGAAATTCATCTAAATGGATGTAAGTGGAGCCACAAATTGTACTAATTTCCTGACATTTGGCTCCAGTTTCTCCCCAATTACATTTAATTATAGGCTTTTATGTCCAAGGTCAATGGTAGATTTCAAAGTAGACGATGCTACGATTAAAAAAATTCTCAATTATTCTAATAAATAACACAAACCCGATTTTTTTTTAATTACAAGAGGTCAATTTTATACATCAACTCCATTGGATACAAATCTTAAAAACAAAATACTTTTCAACACTTTGAAAACTAAATAGCACTGATGATATATTTTAAAAAGCAGGCTGCTTCAAAACGCTCGAACTATTCTGAAATACAGTCCAAATATACAAATTAACTACAAGCATCAGAATTGGTTCCATGTCTATACTGCTTACTCCATTTTAGCTCCTTTTAATTGTGTGAAAAGCAGAACAGCCTCAGTATCCTGAAGATTTGTAACATTGTAGGTGTTACCTACAAAAGAGAAAACATATGTAGTTAAGAGATTCTTTTTATATATTAATTGTATATTTATTTGACCAAAGATGGATTGGCAGCTGTCTTTTGGCCGATATCCACCTTTCAATTATGTGGGCAACTTAATCATACAAGCAGAAATGATTAAGTACCACACATGCTATCAATACCAAGATGCTCAGTTAACCTGGCTATTGATTTAACTTCACTTACAATTAAAATTATATTAGGACCAAGAGGGTAGCAAGGGAAAAGGGTAATCTATGAGTGTAGCCAAGCGATATGGGCAAGGTCCAAAATAAACGCTTCTCGTCTGTATTCACCAACGAGAAGAACATTGTGTGTTCAGGGATGGGTACGTAGATATTCTGGAACAGATCAGTATTATGAATGAGGAAATCTCCTATGTTATGGGATGCGTTTGTGGCAATAAATCCCCAGAGTGGGATGAGATCTCTCCCAGGTTGCTACAGGAAGCAGCTGCAACCGTAGCAGAGATGTTTGCTACTTTGTAAGCCGCAGGTGAGGTACCAGAAGACCAGGAAACCCCACCTCACTAACTTGATTGAGATAATTAAGAATATTGATGAAGACAGGGTATATGTACATTAGTGAGGCATTTGACAAGATTTCAATGGTCGTCTGGATCAAAAGATTAAGGCACAAAATCCAAGGAGAGCTAGCTAATTTAATCCTGATAGTGTGAGGTGATGCATTTTGGAAAGTCAAATTAGAGTATCACATTTATAGTATATTAGACCAAGTGGACCCGTTGGGCCCAAACCTCTCCTGCATTGGTGCAGTACCCTCTCCTCCCCCACTCCCCTCTCCCCCCCCTATCCCCCTTCCCCCACCCTCTCCCCCCCTCTCTCCTCCCCTAGGAAATAGATTTAAACTTTAAAATGTGAATAACTTAAAAAATTGAACACTGATTTCAATGACACTTCTTCCATTAGTGCCAAAGGGACCAACTGTGAGTAAGGTGGGCCTAAAATTGTCACGCTATCGTGTACCGTTTTGACTGTAGTTCAGGAACAAACAAACAAACAAGAGTTTTAGTATATAGATGGAAGGTGGCTCAGGAATGCTAATGTTCTGGGAGAAGATGTAGGGTCTTTTAAACTCGGACTCTCAGACTTAAGATCAGCTACTTCCCCATTGTTAGCCAACTCCTGAACTAATCACCTCTTTTTATCTGCACGCTCGGTAAGTGGCTTTCGCCGCCAACGGCTCCACGGAGGGGAGTGGAAGTGGGGGGGCGAGGGTGGGGGTAGGAGGGGGGTGAGGGTGGGGGGGAGGAGAGAGTGGGGGAGGCGGGGGAGGAGAGAGGGGGGTGGGGAGAGTGAGAGTGGGGCTGGGGGAGGAGAGAATGGGGAGGGAGGGGGGGAAGAGAGAGTGGGGGAAAGGGTGGTGGGGAAAGGGGGGATGGGGGAGAGTGAGAGTGGGGGTGGGGGAGGAGAGAGTGGGGGAGGGGGGGGAGGAGAGAGTGGGGGAGGGGGGGAAGTGAGAGTGGGGGTGGGGGGGACAGTGGGGGTCTGGGGAGAGGGGAGGAAAGGAGTGGGGGAGGAGAGAGTGGGGGTGGGAGGGGGGAAGGAGCACAGTGAGAGTGGGGGTGGGGGAGGAGAGAGGGGGTGTGGGGGGAAGGGGTTGGTGGTGGGGGGAAGAGAGAGTGGGGGTGGGGAGGAAGGGGGACAGTGGGGGTCAGGGGAGAGTGGGGATGGGGAAGAGCTGAGAGTGGGGGGGAGAGAGTGGGGGTGGGGGAGGAGAGTGTGGGGGTGGGGGTGGAGTGGGGATGGGGAGGAGGCCAGGCCAGGGTGGGGTGGGGAGGAGGGAATATAGGGGGAAAGTGGGCGTTGGGAGGAGGGAAGATTGGGGTGGGGGGGGAGTGGGGGGAGGGCAGGGAGAGTGGGGAATACGGGTGGCGGTGGAGGCAGGGCTGGGAGGAGTGGGGGTGGGGGCAGGGGAGGGGAAAGTGGGGGTGCATAGGGGGGATGGAGTGGGTCAGTGGGGGGGGATAAGGGGGATTGAGTGAGGGGTTAAGGGTGCTACACCAATACAGGAGAGGCTTTGGGTCCAGGGCTCTTCTGTCACACCCTCTCCCCTTCCCTGTCCCCCCTCTACGAGGAATGGGCCCAACGGACCCACGTGGTCTAGTAGAATATAAAAGTTAGGATGTCATGTTTAGGATGAATCTGCAGATGCTGATTTAAACCGAAGATGGACACAAACAGCTAGAGTAACTCAGCGGGTCAGAGGGCATCTCTGGAAAAAAGGAATAGGTGACGTTTCCGGTCGAGACCCTAAGGTCTGAAGAAAGGTCTCGACCCGAAACGTGAACTAATCCTTTTCTCCAGAGATGCTGTCTGACCCGCTGAGGTACTACAGGTTTTAGCGTCTATCTTAGGATGTCACGTTGTAAGTTTTTGTGGTAAACACAATATAAGAAGGATGCAATTGCACTGCAGAGAGCACAGAGGACACTCACCAGTTTGTTGACTGGTTTGGAAGGCTTTATTTATGAGCAGAGATTGGATAGGTTGGGTTTGTTTTCCCCGTAGAGCGAAGGAGGCTGAGTGGCAATGTGATTTAGGAGCATTAAATTATAAGAGGTAAGATAGGATAAACAGTTCAGATTATTTACCCAGGTAGAGGTATCAAAAACAAAGGGTACAGGTTTAAGGTGAGGGAAAAGTGATTTAAAGTGGTTCGGAGAAGAAAGCTACCTCCCCCCTCTCCACAGTATTTTATATCTGCAAGTCACTGCAAGAGGAGGTGGTGGAGTCAGATACAATCACTACATTTAAGAGCTATTTCGTAGGCACTTAAATAGGTAATGCATAGAAAGTTACTGACCAAATGTGGGAAAATGGGATTAATGCAGATGGGCATGAACAGCATGGACATGATGGGCCAAAGGGCTTGTTTCTGTGCTGCACAACTCTTTGACTCTACAACAGAAAATCAAATTTCTGTTTTAGTTACCATTATAGCACTCCCTGGCATGTAATATATCCCTTACAGTCAGCAGAAATTAGTTTAAGATGGTATATATTTTCACTTGATGTGGATTACAAGATATTATGTGCACACTGATGAAGTCTTATCAATATGTTTACATTTTGTTTGCCTGTAACTGGTGATTGTAATATTAAACAAAGTAGCTATTTGTAAGGCTTACACTCAAAATAATCAACAAGATAAAAGACCAGATACCTGAAGGCACGAAGAAGTAATCTCCTTCTTTGAGATGGTACGTTGTACGGTATATTGTAATGCCCAAATCACCCTTTAGGATGTGAAATATCTGTAATGTATCGAAAAACAAAGATAGGTACAGGCAAAAAAGTCATACCAAAGTTTCTTCAAATGCTAAAAATATAGCAACAGGCATGAATATATGATGCTAGAAATACAAATGAACAGACTCTGAAAGTTTGCAATTTAGAAACCACGCTGTGCTTTGGTCTAAAACGATCAATGCTTTCAAATATACCTTTAAAAATCTTTAGAAAATCTGATATATAGATACTGGAAAGCAATAAAATATAACTAAATACTGAATGTGGATTAGAAAATTGCAAGGTTTCAAATACCGCACTTTAAAAGATCAACAAAACTCAATTGTAATTGCCAGGGCAGTGGTTAAAGAGGTACTCATTTCACATTTAAACCACCAGCATTTAAGAAAAACATGTGAGGGAATATGTGCATACAGCGGGCTTCAGAAAAATAAATCAGACAGCTGTATTACTGAGCCAATCGTAAAAATTAACGTGCCAACAGGACGTTTGGTGAATCCACCACACATAGCAGTGGGATTAAATCAGGACGCATTTGAAAACAGTTCCAGAAGTTTATCATTACTGACCATATCCGAACCTCTGATATATTGGCAGACTCTTCATTGATTACATAATGGTGAACTGACCACAGCAAAATACTAGAGACCAAATATGTTCTTACACAATAATGGACATTTTTGTTTTCTTCAAGAAAACAAAATTTGCACAGCAGTTCAGAATTATAAGGTGTAAAGCATAGAAAGTGGCCAGATGGCACACCAATGTGGTGGTAGATTATCCAACAAAATCCTCTACTATGTTCTTCCCCTAATTTGTATTTTTCCATTCAAGCACATATATAATTTCCTCTATAATGTAACCACTCATTCTGCTTGTCCCACCATTTGACTATTTCAATCCAATTCACAACTCTGCATGCAAAAATAATGCTCGCGTCAGCACAGATTTAGAGATTAGCAAAAAATTCCACGTTTTTTTTAAGTACCAAACACTTCTGTCAATACTTTCTGTATATCTACTCAATCATTCTCTAACCATTCATGATTTTGAGCCATTGCGTCAAATCACTTAACATTGTGTTCTCCACAAAGAACAATCATAGCTTAACCAGTCACTGTTAATAACCAGTCTTTCATTATCAGTAGTATTTAGGCAGAGCTTTCTTGAATCTCCTCCAAGACTTGAATACAACCTTCCTAAATTGTGTTCCTAAATGACATTTAGTTCTGTGTCCTTCCTCATTCTTCCAAACAAAATGCACAACGAGACCCAATTAATTAAGTTAATCGTCCTTGTTTCTAGTAAATATACTTCCACCTCCTCATTGACTAACTGACTTCAGTATCTCATATCTGCAAACAAGAACATTGTTAAAAATGGGCAAACAGACAATAGCAGTGGCACATAGACCATAACATAGTACAGCACAGGAACAGACCCTTCGGTCCACACTGTCTCTACCGAATATGATACAAAGACCAACTCTTATTTACCTACACATAATCCATATCCCTCCATATTCAAGTACCTATCCAAAAGTCTCTTAAATGCCTCCACCCCCAGCCCTGGCAGTGCACTCCAGGAAATCACCACCCTGTGTAAAAACACATACCCCACACATCGCCTTTAAATTTTACCTCTCGCAGTAGAACTAAGTCCTTTAAGATTATATTTTTCTATTCTTGGAAAAAGGTTCTATCTACCCTATCTAACCCTTTCCTAATCTTATATACTTCTATCTGTCTCACTTCAACCTCTGGTGTTCCAGACAAAACAATCCAAATATCCAAGCTTTCCCTGTAGCTAATACCCTCTAATCCAGCTGTCATTCTGGTAAACCTCCTCTGCACTCTTTCCAAAGCCTCCACATCCTTACTGTTTGACGTGACCAGAACTACACCAATATCCAAAGGCCACCTAACCAAAGTCCTCTACATCTGCATCATGACTTCCTGACCTGACCAATGAACGCAAGCATACCATATGGCTTCATTTCCATTATTTACTCGTGATGCGATTTTCAGGGAGATATGAACTAATGGTGCCCAGCAAATCTTTGCATGGTTGAATGTGGCCTGAGACTTTGCACCCCACAAACAATCAGCTTGAAGGAAAAAAAATGAAATAAATATAAACATTTTATTTACCAATAACCGCACAAAATTTCACTTACCATGGTATCTTTATAAACCATCTGACAGCCCTTTTCTTTGTATGGTCCCAATACAAGTTTGCCACAAGCAAATGTTGCACAGTTTAAACTCTTGCAGATAGCAATGGACCTATTATCATTATACTCTGTCCTTAAGGGATAGAAGAAATCGCACATGTCTGAAGTTCTAACACAGTCTAAAGAAAGAAAAAAACAATTAGATATTGGCAGCAAAATCATATGGTTTTTGCTGGCCACAATGAATTAAATACCGATCTATTATTCATGCTTAAGTCCATCAAATGTAAATTTAAAATTTACTTTTAAGCAATTGTTTGCATCCTATTTCCACTGACAAAGTACAAACCTAAAAAAGGATGATCAAAGTGGAAAAAAATCATAACAAATCAATATCTAGACTACACTTCTTCCCACCCTGCTTCCTGTAATCTAGACTACACTTTTTCCCACCCTGCTTCCTGTAAAGACTCTATCCCCTACTCCCAATTCCTCCGTCTTTGCCGCTTCTGTGCCCAGGATGAGGTTTTCCATACTAAACATGGCACAAAAAGTAAGGACATTTGTGTTTGGTAGATTATCTCTTTGTTGTAACAATGCTTCTTGGCAATAAATCTTATACCGTTGGAAAGCCTGTTTATTTCCCTTTTAAATGGTGCCACATTTGTAAGGAACATGTATTTGTGGGATGAGCAGCAGAGCTGAGTATGTGGGTTGCGCCCATGAAAAATCTGCCAAATCTTCTCTGCCAATGCCAAACAGCTTATTCTGCCATTGACTCTTGTTCGGTGTTGTTTGGTAGATTGGATGATTGAAGTCTGAAGAAACAAGACATATTGGCAATTTAACAATTTATTCATTTAATAAACAGGAGCCTCAGTAGCGTGTGGAAGAACCATACACAGCCACAACAGCCTGGCACCTGCTCCTTATGCTGGTCACCAGCCTGGTCACACACTGTTGTGGGATGGCATCCCATTCTTCAACCAGCATTTGTCACAAGTCAGCCAACGTGGTTGTGTTGGTCACTCTGGCACGAACAGCACGCCCAAGCTGATCCCACAAGTGTTCAATGGGGTTGAGGTCAGGACTGCTGGCAGGCCATTCCATCCTCTCCACTCCCAAATTCTGGAGGTAGTCTCTGAGAAACCCTGCTCTGTGGGGGCGAGCATTGTCATCTTGGAGGATAGAGTTCGGTCCCAGACTGTGGAGATATGGGATTGCCACTGGTTGCAGAATCTCATCTCGATGTCTCTCTGCATTGAGATTGCCTCCAATGATGACAAGTGAGGGAGATGCCGCCCCACACCATCACACTGCCTCCACCAAAAGATGTTACTCTATCGGTGCAGCAATCAGCATAGCGTTCTCCGCGTCTTCTCCACACTTTGACCCTATGATCCAGCTGCCGTAGGCAGAATCTGGACTCATCGCTGAACATAACGTTCCTCCACATGTTCAGGTTCCAGTGCACGTGTTGCCAACACCAGCGCAAACGGGCCTGACGGTGAAGGGCAGTCATGGCAGGCCTCCTGGCAGCCCTATGAGACCGGAGATCGGCTGCGTGCAGTCTGTTCCGAATTGTCTGGGCAGAGAGACGTCGGCCATATCGTCCTGCAAACCTTTACTGCAAATCTGTAGAAGACAGCCTACGGTTCCTAAGTGTTGACAGGGTGAGGAAACGGTCTTCTTCGGGTGTCGTCTTCTTGGGACGCCCACTTCGCGGCCTGTCTCTGACATCCCCCGTTATATGGAACTTGGCCTTCACTTTGGAGATGATACTAGGGCTCACTCCAAATAATGCCGCAACTTGGTTTTGCGGAACACCAGCTTGAAGTTGCCCTATCGCACGGGCCCTATCCAGATCAGTCAAACGTGGCATGCCGATTCTTGGAGCAGACACCTACTGACCACTGTAGCAGGGCCCATGCTCACAGATGCTGCCAATCAGGTGCCAATCAGGCACCTGATTGTCAGCACCTGATTGCCAGCACCTGGGGGTAACAGAAGCTCAAAACAAGAGTCAATAGCAACAGCAGAATAAGCTGTTTGGCATTGGCAGAGAAGATTTGGCAAATTTTTCATGGGCGCAACCCATATACTCAGCTCTGCTGCTCATCCCACAAATGCATGTTCCTTACAATTGTGGCACCATTTAAAAGGGAAATAAACAGGCTTTCCATCGGTATAAGATTTATTGCCAAGAAGCATTGTTACAACAAAGAAATAATCTACCAAACACAAATTTCCTTACTTTTTGTGCTATGTTTTAGATCATCGGAGATGTCCTCATTCTTTAGGAAACGGGGGTTCCCCTCTTCCATTATAGATGAGGCTCTCACTAGGGTCTCCTCGATATCCCGCAGCTCCGCTCTTACTCCTCCTCTCCCTATTCGCAACAAGGACAGAGTCCTCCTTTTCCTCACCTTCCACCCACTCCATCAGACGGCGCATACAGCATATAATCCTCCAACACTTTCGCCATCTCCAACGGGATCCCACTACTGGCCACATCTTCCCATCTCCACCCTTCTGATTTCCGCAGAGACCGTACCCTCCGCAAGTCCCTGATCCACTCGTCCCCTCCCACACAAACCACCCCCTTCCCAGGTACTTTCCCTTTATCTTCCCCGTCGACTCCATCCATGGACCCCAACAGTCTTTCCAGGTGAAGCAGAGGTTCACTTGCACCTTCTCCAACCTCACCTACTGTATCTACTATTCCAGGTGTTAACTTCTGTACATCAGCGACACCAAGCACAGGCTCAGCGATCGTTTCGCTGAGCACCTATGCTAAGTCTGCCTTAACCTACCTGATTGCTATTCCTGGTTGCTCAGCACTTCAACTCCCCATCCCAGTCCCAATCTGACCTTTCTGTCCTGGGCCTCCTCCATTGTCAGAGTGAGGCCCAGTGCAAATTGGAGGAACAGGACCTCATATTTCGTTTGGGTAGTTTACACTATGAATTTTGCTTGGGTAGCAGTATGTATATTGACTTCTCTAACTTCAAATAGACCTTGCTTTCCCTCTCTCTCCATGCCCTCCCCCTTCTTAGTTCTCCCACCAGTCTTACTGTCTCCGACTATATTCTATCTTTACCCCGCCCACTCCCCTGACATCAGTCTGGAGAAGGGTCTCGACCCGAAAAGTCACCCATTCCTTCTCTCCAGAGATGCTGCCTGTCCCACTGAGTTACTCCAGCATTTTGTGTCTACCTATAACAAATCAATTGTCATACGTAGCGATAATATGCTTTCTAAATTAAGCAGCAGTTAATTTTCTAAGCACCGCTAAAATAAGTGCTTACTTTAAATATTTTCAATGGATATATTCGGAATGAATCTGAAATTAGTAAATCACCAGCCTATGGTTCTAGAGCAAAGAACAAACTGCTGGAGGGACTCAGCAGGTCAGGCAGCATCTGTGGGGGGAAATGGATTGAGAATGTTTGTGTCAGGACCTTTCTTAAAACAGATGGAGTGGAGATGAGGTAACTGGTAGAAAGGCACGAGTGGAAGGGGTGGGACAAGAGCCGGCAAGTTATAGGTGGTTTCAAGGCAAGGAAGGGTTGAATCAGGTAAGCCAGGTGGGGAAGACAAAGGTGGAGATAGTACCTCCACTATCTGGGCTACGCTGCAGGTGCTCTGGAGAAGATAAAAAGGTGCACAGTGGAATCAGAAAGAAAGGAAAAAAGTGGAAGTGAATGAAATAGTGTAACGTAGAACCAGAGGAAGAGATGGTGAGAAGGAGGAAATGCAGGGGTGGGGGAATGGTGCGGTGAGGGGAGAAAACTGGGAACCCATAATAGGATGACATGGGTAATGAGCTGATGGATGAGGTGGAGTGATGGGATAGGGGGTGTGGAAAACCTTAGGTCCTGCACTGAAAAGTACTTAGAAAAGCTAAAGATGAAATTGCATCACTCATCTAAAGTAATCTAAATTCCATGAGGAAGAGCTATTCCAAACAACCAGTTTTGAATGTGAAAACTGATGAAAATTTCAGAACAAGTTCAGACAATTATATGCAAGTTAATTTCAAACATTTAAAGCCCATAACTTTTAACTTCAAGTGGAAACAGAACGTGGCCGGAAGCAGGCAAATAAAGAATGACAATAAATTGCTGCTCCTTAGATTGGCAAGATTCAGCTACCAATGGATCTTGACTGGAATCTCACCATTTCTTTACATTGGTCTTGGACATTGAAGAATATATTAACATTTGCTGACAATATTAAATATGAGATTTTTTTGTACTAAAATGTACTGGTTACAAATGACCTTTGGAACATGAATTTTAAGAGGGTCAGACAGCATCTTTGGAGGTACATGTTCAGATGTTTCGGGTCTGGACCCTTCATCATACAGTGACACGTGACCAGTCCATTTCCCTTCACAGATGCTGACTGATCCACTGAATTTGTCCAGCAATTTGTTTTATGCTCAAGATTCCAGCACCTGCAGTCTCTTGTCTTTTAATAGGTAGTTAGTTAAAAAGGGTACAGAACAGCAGCAATGAATCAGGTTGGATGAGCTAGTTCTGATGGAAAGGTGGTACAGGCACATTGAAACAAACAGCCTTCCACTGTGCTGAAATTGTGATTTTATCATATTTAACTTTAGTCTTGTACCTTAATGTGCTTCTTCAAATCAAAGCAGCGTAAAAAGGTTATATGCACTTGGAGATAACCAATGGACACATGACATAGGCACTAATTAAACATTTTATGATGCTATTTTCAGTATTTTCATTTGATCTTGTGCAAAACTTAAATATAGCTAGAAGCTCTCAGAATATATAACATCACACTTTGTTAAATACTTGCCTCTGTTCATCAGACCCAACCACAATTATATTGAGAAAACCATGGAAACATCCACCACTGTAGTTCAATTATAATTTTAATTATCGCAATAATTTTTTATCGCAATTTTATCACATTTCACTTCATGCAAGTTTATTAATTGAAGAACATCTTAAATTGACTAGAATAAAAGTTTAACTTACTAAATAACAGATGTGTTATAAGGATACTAACCCATAAATATTTCACTGCTTTCCTTTTCACTCCACACTTGGGTTGATTTGAGACCTACTTCAGATGGCATTTTCTCATTGTTATAAACTATTCAAATCATAAAACAATTAAATTATTTAGCAAATTCAAATAACTTCTGATGTAACTATAATAACAATATTGGAGGATACGCCATTAAAATCATTTATTAAAGACCTAGAGCTAATACACAACTAAAAACAAGGATGGTCAACACATCAGATGGACAAAGACCACAAATCCTTCCATTTTTCTAAAAATTTAATAGCTTATTTGTTTTACATACCAATAGACAATAGACAATAGACAATAGGTGCAGGAGTAGGCCATTCAGCCCTTCGAGCCAGCACCGCCATTCAATGCGATCATGGCTGATCACTATCAATCAGTACCCCGTTCCTGCCTTCTCCCCATACCCCCTCACTCCGCTATCCTTAAGAGCTCTATCCAGCTCTCTCTTGAAAGCATCCAACGAACTGGCCTCCACTGCCTTCTGAGGCAGAGAATTCCACACCTTCACCACCCTCTGACTGAAAAAGTTCTTCCTCATCTCCGTTCTAAATGTACTTTTATTAATTACACATTCCAGTGCAGAGAAAGAAGAGCAAAGTTAAAGCTTAAAAAGCATCTGATTGGTAAGGTTCACTGCAATGAGATATTTTCCAGTATTCAGTCCACGGGAGGGGAAGTACAACAATTAGGCATATTGTTTTCACGAGAGATAAACCCAACATGAAGTGGCTATTAAATCATGCTAATTTGCTTGAGATAATTTCTACCTAATTTCATGATTTGGTTGAAGCAGAATTGAAAAAATGTCAAAAAGGCAACTATTCAGGAGATTGTTAGAAGTGACAGTATACAACTGAAACTACCAATAATGATTTAGGGATGAGTAGGGGAAAAAGTCCATGATACAATTTTCAAGATGGCATTTTATTAATGCGGTGTGGCGCGTCGAGAGAGGCCCGAAATAAAGGCAAGGAGCCGGGTATTTTGGGGCGTTTGATTTATTACTCAGTTATCAGACGGGTCGAGTCTGCTGGGATAGCTTCGCGCCCAAAACCTCGTCCTTATATACCTAGTCCAGGACCGCCCCCCTGGACGGGTCCATTCCCATGCCGAGGGGTCGGTAGTGGTATGGTATGGCCCGACCCTTGGGAGCCGCCACAGGACCCCCCCCCAGAACCGGAGGCACGAACCGCACTGGTGGTCGCACAACCCAACCGGACTGCGTACGGTAATCGGTCGAAAGAGGGGCCGGCGGAGGCACAGTTGGAGGGACAGTTGGAGGGACAGGTGGTGGTACCCGCAAAGGTGGGCGACCTCGTGGCCGAGGCTGGGCAACCCGCACCGGTTGGTCGATGTCTAAGTGGGCCGGCTTCAGGCGGTCAATTGACACGGCCTCCGGCCGGCCCCCCATGTCCAAGACAAAGGTTGTCTGTCCGTGCTCCAGCACCCGGTACGGGCCCTCATACGGCCTCTGGAGTGGCGTCCGGTGGGCGTCACGGCGCAGGAACACAAAGGCGCAGTCCCGGAGGGCCGATGGCACGTAAGGGCGGAATGTCACATGGCGGGACGTCGGCACCGGTGCGAGCTTGCCAACTCGCTCTCGAAGGCGCTGTAGGGTGGATGAGGGTGGTTCCTCTCGCCCCGGCAACGAGGGCACGAACTCCCCGGGCACCGTGAGCGGGGACCCGTATACGAGCTCCGCTGATGATGAAGCCAGGTCCTCCTTTGGCGCAGTCCGGATGCCCAGCAAGACCCATGGTAGCTCGTCCATCCAGTCGGGGCCGGAGAGTCGCGCCTTCAGCGCTGTCTTCAGCTGCCGGTGGAACCTCTCCACCAGGCCGTTTGCCTGCGGGTGATAGGCCGTGGTGTGGTGCAGCCGCACGCCCAACAGGTGGGACATGGCCGACCACAGCTCAGAGGTGAACTGTGGCCCCGGTCCGATGAGATGACCACCGGCACCCGAAAGCGAGCGATCCAGTGCGCAGCCAACGCACGAGCGCATGTAGCTGTGTCGGCCAGTGGTATGGCCTCCGGCCACCGTGTGAAGCGGTCCACCACCGTGAGGAGGTGTGTGATGCCCCGGGACGGCAGGAGAGGGCCCACAATGTCCACGTGCAGGTGGTCGAAACGCCGGCAGGGTAGACCGATCTCCTGGAGTGGCGCCCGAACGTGGCGTTGAATCTTCGTCGTCTGGCACGGAATGCAGGTGCGGGCCCAGTGGCCAACCTGCTTGCGCAGACCGTGCCACATGAACCGCGCAGCTACCAGTGCGGTCGTCGCTCGGATGGATGGGTGAGCCAGCCCGTGGACCACGTCGAACACCCTCCGGCTCCACACGGCTGGGACGATGGGGCGCGGCTGACCTGCCGACACATCGCACAGTATCGTCGCTCCTCCGGGGCCGAGGGGGACATCCTCGAGGCGGAGGCCAGAGATGGCAGTCCGGTAGGCGGGCATCTCCCCATCCGTTAGCTGGGCCTCCGCCAGGGCAGAATAATTAATGCCGGGCGCCACTTTTAAAACGGCATTGATGGCGGGGCGAGACAACGCGTCGGCCACCCGGTTTTCCTTCCCCTCGATGAAGCGGATGGAGGTGGTGAACTCCGAGATGTACGCCAACTGGCGCTGCTGTTGGGCGGACCACGGGTCGGAGACCTTTGCCAGGGCGAACGTGAGCGGCTTGTGGTCCGTGTATGCGGTGAACGGGCGGCCCTCCAGGAAATAGCGGAAGTGGCGCACGGCCAGGTACAGAGCTAGGAGCTCGCGGTTAAATGCGCCGTACTTCCTCTGGGCGTTGTTGAGGTGCCGGCTGAAGAAGGACAGGGGGCGCCAACCCCTGTCCGTCAGTGGCACCAATCGCCGACTCTGAGGCGTCCACCATAAGGGCTGTCGGGGCATCCTCCCGTTGTTTTATAGCTGAAGAAGAGGGATGTATATCAGTCGCCATACTCCTGATCCATGTCGGGTGTTTCCTCAGACTGTTACTGGAATGTCTTATCTGGCGCATGCGTACTAGGGAAGCTCGGACAGCCTTTGGAGAGTACTCAAATGGAATGCACAGGCTTGGTCTTAGTTCTACAGCCTCGTGGACAATAAAGCACATAATGAAGTTTAACTACTTTCCGTTATTCGCACAACTTCATACAAGTGCATTGACTATTTATTGGCAGAAGGAGCAATTGAATATGGATCCATACCTCAAATCGAAGGTATCACAAAATACTGGAGTAACTCAGCGGGTCAGGCAGCATCTCAGGAGAGAAGGAATGGGTGACGTTTCTTCAGACTGATGTCAGGGGAGGGACACATCAGTCTGAAGAAGGGTCTCGACACAAAACGTCACCCATTCCTTCTCTCAAGATGCTGCTTGACCCGCTGAGTTACTCCAGCATTTTGTGATACCTTTGATTTGTACCAGCATCTGCAGTTATTTTCCTACACATCCATACTTCAAATAGTCAATTGTGTGTTCACTTGTACTTCTCACTGGTACCATGGCCAGCACCTGAGAATGCTTAAGAGAAGAACATTTCTTCCGCCCCTTCTGCTATCTGCTTAGCTGCTTAAGCTGCTCGGTCTTAAGAGTCTAATTTTCCAGACACTGAGATTAGTTCACATGTACAAAGATTCTGCCAGCTATAAGTACATTTCCTTCTGTCCCAGACACAAGTTCAAAGATGAAACCCAAGATTATAAAATAGATTTTACGCATTGATTGACACAATGCTATTTCAATTTTTCTTTTCCATGAAAGAGTTATTACAGACTTCTGTGACTTAATAAGAGATGAAAAAGTAGATTTGAATTGTGCCAATCACAAGGGAAAATCTGTTATAGTCAACACTTAAATCTAAAATCTGTCACTGACCAAAGGTGAAAGAGCCTTCCAGCAACATATCCACAGGCAACAGCAGATGGTGAGCTAATTAAATATTTACCAAGGAAATTATTACTGACATTGATGGAGAAGGGGAATTTCTCCAAATATTAAAAGATTCAAAGCTGAGCCATGCTAAGAGTGAACTCCAGCTCTAATTCCCAGTTTATACGAGTTATTTATCTATTTCTTAGCAATGGGATCACTACAACAGGCTCGAGATATCAAGGAAAAATAAATCAGTGTAGGTCTTTACAGTTAATAGTGGTTCCAAGGGAACAGGTTCAAGGATCTGAATAGAACAGAATAAAGCTCACTCGTCTGTTTAGTTGTAAATCAGTTTTATTGGCAAGAGAGGACAAAAACAATACTTGTCTCTGTATGCGCACGGCCCAGTTTTACAGCAGCACACCTCTCTCTCTCTGACTCTGTCCGTAGTGCAGATCATGACTCAGCCTGTCGGTGAACCCCTCTCGTACATGAACACATCAGATTTATTAGCAAGAGAGAGAACAAAAATACTTGTCTTGATATGCACGGGGTCCGATTTACAGCAGCACCCGTCTCTCTCTCTCTCTCAGTCACACTTGCCCCGCTTCCAGACGCTTCCAGACACTTGAGACTCTTTCCACACTCCTCCACTGAACTATTAGGAGTTATACCTGCATTTAATCTGCTCCTCTAATCCTATCTCTGGGTATAAATACCTGAGATCATCACCAATTGGGTGCTGACCAATCAGTTCTGCATTCTGTTGGTTTGATTGCAGTTCTGTTGGTTCCAGGTTTATATCTTTTGGTTCCATTTGCGTTTGGATTTTGGGTTTTCTTCAGTACTTCAAAGAGGTGGAAAGACTCTAAGGGGAGTAAGAGACACCTGTGGCTGACAAGGGAAGTCAGGGACAGCATAAAAATTAAGGAGAGGAAGTATAACACAGAGGACTCAAACACAGATAGCTAATAGGCAGTGTGTGAGGCAGGAGGCAGAAAAGGGAAACACTCAGACCCAATATGTCGGAGAGAAAGAAGGGAAAAGAAATAAACTGAGAATAAGAAATGATGGGTCCCTTAAATGTGTATATTTTAATGCTAGGAGCATTGTAAGAAAGGTGGATGAGCTTAGAGCCTGGATTGACATCTGGAAGTATGATGTTGTGGCGATCAGTGAAACATGGTTGCAGGAGGGTTGCGATTGGCAATTAAATATTCCAGGATTTCATTGTTTCAGATGTGATAGAATCAGAGGGGCAAGAGGTGGGGGTGTTGCATTGCTTGTCAGGGAGGATATCACAGCAGTGCTTTGGCAGGACAGACTAGAAGGCTCGATTAAGGAGGCTGTTTGGGTGGAACTCAGAAATGAGAAAGGTTTAGCAACACTTATAGGGGTGTATTATAGACCGCCAAATAGGGAACGAGAATTGGAAGAGCAAATATGTAAGGAGATAGCAGATATTAGTAGTAAGCACAGAGTGGTGATTGTGGGTGATTTCAATTTTCCGTATATAGACTGGGAATCACATTCTGATAAAGGGCTGGATGGTTTGGAGTTTGTAAAATGTGTGCAGGATAGTTTTTTGCAGCAATACGTAGAGGTGCCTACCAGAGAAGGGGCAGTGTTGGACCTCCTGTTAGGAAATGAGAATGGGTCAGGTGACGGAGGTATGTGTTGAGGAGCACTTTGGGTCTAGTGATCATAATGCCATTAGTTTCAATATCATTATGGAGAAGGTCAAATCTGGACCAAGGGTTGAGATTTTGGATTGGAGAAAGGCTAATTTTGAGGAGATGAGAAAGGATTTAAAAGGAGTGAAATGGAAATTGTTGTTTTATGAAAAGGATATAATAGAGAAATGGAGGATATTTAAAGGTGAAATTTTGAGAGTACAGAGTCTTTATGTCCCTGTTCGGTGGAAAGGAAAGAATAATAATTTGAAAGAGCCGTGGTTTTCCAGGGAAATTGGACACTTGGTTCGGAAAAAGAGGGAGATATACAATAAATATAAGCGGCAGGGAGTAAATGAGGTTCTTGAGGAATATAAAGAATGTAAAAGGAATCTTAAAAAGGAAATTAGAAAAGCGAAAAAAAGATATGAGGCTGCTTTGGCAAGTAATGTAAAAGTAAACCCCAAGGGGTTCTACAGATATGTCAATAGCAAAAGGATAGTGAGGGATAAAATTGGTCCATTAGAGAGTCAGAGTGGACAGCTATGTGCTGAGCCGGAAGAAATGGGGGAGCTGGTTTAATTCATCCATCTCCCTCTCCTGCCGGGGTGGGATTGTTCTTTGTGAGTAAGAAGGATGGCGACCTTCACCCTTGCATTGACTATCGAGGCCTGAATGACATCACTGTCAAAAACCGTTATCCCTTGCCACTCATCTCCTCTGTCTTCAACTGCCTGCAGCATGTCACCCTGTTTACCAAGCTGGATCTACGCAATGCCTATCATTTGGTTCGCATCAAGGAAGGAGATGAGTGGAAGACAGCCTTCAGCATGCCCAGCGGGCATTATGAGTGCCTCGTAATGCCCTTCGGCCTGACCAACTCCCTGACTGTCTTCCAGGCTCTGGTCAATGATGTGCTCTGTGACATGCTGAACCAGTTTGACTTCGTTTACCTGGATGACATCCTTGTCTACTCTGGCTCGGCATCGGAACATAGCCGCCATGTCCATCTCGTCCTGCAGCAGCTATGGGAGAACCAGCTGTTCATCAAGGCAGAGAAGTGTGAGTTCCACCAGCCCTCGGTCCTTCCTGGGATACATCCTCACTGCTGGCCATGTCAAGATGGATCCAGGAAAGGTGGCCTGAGCCTCCAAGTCAGAGGGAGCTAACACGCCTCCTCGGCTTCGCCAATTTTTACCGCCGTTTTATCCACAACTACAGCATCCTGGCTGCTCCTCTCACGTCTACCTCCTTCAAGTTTGCCTGGTCCCCTGATGCTGAGGGAGCATTCCAGGACCTTAAGCAACGCTTCACTACCGCCCCCATCCTGGAGCATCCTGACCCGGCCCGTCAGTTTGTGGTGGAGGTTGACGTCTCTGATGTTGGAGTTGGGGCGGTGCTTGCCCAATGCTCCTCCAAGGTGAGAAGGAACATTTTCACCCAGAGAGTTGTGAATTTGTGGAATTCTCTGCCACAGAGGGCAGTGGAGGCCAAATCTCTGGATAGATTTAAGAGAGAGTTAGATAGAGCTCTAGAGGAGAGTGGAATCAAGGGATATGGGGAGAAAGCAGGCACGGGTTATTGATTATGGATGATTAGCCATGATCACAATGAATGGCGGTGCTGGCTTTAAGGGCTGAATGGCCTCTTCCTGCAGTTAATTTCTATGTTTCTATGATACTATGACCAGAAGATGCACCCCTATGCCTTCTTCTCTTGTCGCCTCTCCCTGGCTGAGAGGAATTACGACCGGCAACAGAGAGCTGCTGGCGTTGGAGCAGTGGAGGCATTGGTTGGGGGGCATGATGTGCTCTGAGCAGCCATTCCAAGTCTGGACGGACCACACGAACCTGGGTTCGGCGAAGCGGCTCAACTCCCGTCAAGCCCAGTGGGCCCTGTTTTACACCCTGTTTAACTTCACCTTGTCATACCGGCCCCTGGGTCCAAGAATGTCAAGCCCGACTCCCTCTCCTGCCAGTTCAGTTCCGACCAAGATAACCATCCACACAAACCCATTCTGCCTACCACCTGCCTGGTGGGTTCCATCACCTGGGAGATCGAGACCACAGTTCACAATGACCAGCGTCATCATCCCAATCCTGGTTCTGGATCCCCCAATAAGTTATTTGTATCAGTCTCCACCCGTTCTGAAGTACTCCATTGGGCCCATTCCTCTAATCTCGCCTGTCATCCTGGCTTCGGCCGCAGGATGAACCTGCCGCGCCCGCGGTTCTGGTGGCCCACGGTGGAGGCTGACACCCGGTCTTTCGTCTCCGCCTGCGCACAGAATAAGACGTCCCGTCAGCTGCCTCCTGTTCTCCTTCTTCCCCTGCCTGTTCCCGCCATCCCCTGGACTTCATCACCGGCTTGCCTCCGTCCAAGGGTAATACGGTTATTCTTACCATTGTGGACCATTTCTCCAAAGCTGCTCATTTCCTTCCTCTTCCTAAGCTCCCACCTGCTGTAGAACTCGCTAACATCATCGTTAACCAGATCATCAGATTCCATAATTTCCCTCGAGACCGTGTCAGACAGGGGTCCGCGGTTCACCTCACAATTTTGGATGGTTTTCTGCTCCCTGGTAGGCTTCTCCACCAGCCTCTCATCTGGGTTCCATCCACAATCTAATGGTCAGTCAGAGAGAGCCAACCAGGCCCTGGGGACCACCCTACGTTGCCTGGTGTCCGCCAACCCTACCACCTGGTCTAGCAAATTGCTATGGATCTAATATGCTCGCAATTCTCTGCCCAGTTCTGCCACCAGTCTGTCTCCATTCCACTGCTCCCTTGGATATCAGTCTCCTCTGATCCCAGACCAAGAGGAGGAGGACTCCATTTCCTCTGCCCAGGAGTTTGTGCGCCGCAGTCATTGGACCTGGAAGGAGGCCCATTCTGCCCTGCTCCACACCGCTTCCAGGTACAGACAACAGGTGGATCATCACCGGACCCCTGCCCCTTGCTATCGCCCTGGTCAGAGGGTATGGCTGTCCCCACTAGATCTCCCCCTCCACGTTGAGTCCCGTAAGTTGGCATTATTGGCCCATTCTCAATTCTCAAGATCATTAACCTCTCTGCTGTCCGCATTAGACTGCCTTGGTTTATGCGGATTCACCCCACCTTCCACCTCTCGCAGGTTAAGCCTGTGTCCTCCAGCTCCCTGTCTCCTGCTCCTCTGCTACCTCAGCCACCCCGCACCATTGACAGTGGTCCGGTGCAGCAACTGCTGAAGTCCCGGCGGTGTGGCAGAGGGATCCAGTACCTGGTTGACTGGGAGGAGAGGAGCTGGTCCACTCCCTGATCCGTGACTTTCATCAGCAGTATCCGGACCAGCCAAAGAGGACGCCAGGAGGAGTCCGTGGGCGGGGGGCTCCTGTCACACTTGCCACACCTCCAAACACTTGAGACCACACTCCTCCACTGAGCTATTAGGAGTTACACCCGCATTTAATCTGCTCCTCTAATCTATCTCTGGGTATAAATACCTGAGATCATCACCAATTGGGTGCCGACTAATCAGTTCTGCATTCTGTCAGTTCAATAGCAGTTCTGAGTTCTGTTGGTTCCAGGTCTATATCTTTCAGTTGCATTTGGATTCTCGGTTTTCTTCAATACTTCTCGGTGAACCTGCATTTGAGTCCTTTCCATTTTGGAGCCTTCTGACACTCTGCCTCCATCCGCGGTGCTGATCGCGACTCAGACTATCAGTGAACCCCTCTCGTACATGAACTTGAATAAACTTCTGGCTTACTGTTGCCTACCTTTATACAGGTAAGAAATCAGGTGTTGAAATAACTGCCGGAAAGTCCTGTCCAATAGCGCGGCTCCCAAATTCAAACTATAACCAATGGCAGGGGACTGCATCCCAGCAAGGCCCCCCCTCTCCCGGAAACAAAGCGCTATCAGCCACAGACTTGCGCGTAAACCAATAGAGCTGCAGACTTGGCGCACAAATCAATACACACAGCGCTACAGACTTGGCGCGTAAGGGTAACACACACAGCGCTGCCGGTTTGGCGTGCAAAGGTTTAAACAGAGCATTGTTGGCAGGACACGTGGGAATTTAAATAAAGAGCTGTCGGCTGCAACACTATGGTCTTTAAATATAGCGCTACCGGCCACAGTGCTATGGGCTTTAAACATAGCGCTATGGGTCACAGACTATTTGGGAAAATTCTCGTATAACACATGGTACGCATACCTATGAGCAAAGCCAAAGATTGAACAATCTACCAGCAATGACTTTATCCTTGGATACAAGGATTTACAACTTAGGCAAGGTAGCAGGGCCTATACCTACGAAAAAAATCACATCAAGAAAATTGTAACATAATAACAGATTCCTTTGAAGAGTCCTCTTAGTTGACACTAAACCATATTCACCACGGCATATCTTTGCTCTTAACCATCATACCTTCATGCTGAAGATTTCCATCGTCTCCTGCATCTGAAAGTTCATGATAATCCGATGTAGGCCCTGGTCCACTGCTATTAAAAATAGGCCTTAAAGTAAAAGAGATAAATGCATTAATATACCACTGCTAAAACTTGTCAAATTATGAACGGTCTGAAATTTATTTCAACACTAAGATGATTAATAACATTTTGTAGCTCTCAACCCTACCTGTGAGAATATCTACCAATATGCAGATAAGTATTAATAGAGTAAGAAAGAACTGCAGATGCTGGTTTAAATTGAAGGTTGACACAAAATGCTAGAGTAATTCAACAGGACAGGCAGCATCTCTGGAGAGAAGGAATGGGTGACGTTTCGGGTCGACACCCTTCCCCAGACTCTTAATAGACGCATACTTGGGCTATTCAGTCCCCGTGCCAGCTGCATCATTCAATAAGTTCAGGGATGATCGTTCACCTCCACACCTCCTTCATCTTTGTGCATTTAACCCCATGTCCTTTCATTCCCCAATAGCTAACTCCATTGAAGGGCAAATTCAACAATTATTCTGTATTCATTATAATATCCAAATCACAGAAATATTTTGAACTTACACATTCCTGTAGATGTGTCCTTGCTTTAAAGTTTTCATCCCTTTTACAGAGGTGCTGGCTTCTGGTTCACCACTCTCCTCGTTCTTGTTGAGTGTCTGTTTACAAGGTTGAGAAGGAACAGTCTTATTTTGCTTCTTTCGGGTGACCAGTGTAACATGATATGGAGTAGTTTGGGGAACCTGTGTTTGTGTGCAAAGTTGATCGGCAGGTCTAGTGATGGACTTTCTGGGACTCATTGCAACCCGATTTGGAGTCCCTGAAGAAACTTCAGTCATTTCTGGATGCTCATGAGCAGCTCTTTGTGGACTCTCGATAACATAAGTAGCGCTGAAGGATGCTGAAGATTTTTGCAAGAATCTTTGTGATTTTTTTTTGGGTGATAAAGAGGTAAGGTGCACGATTTGTGTTGAAGTTGAAGAAACATGATCAAGGCTTGTAAGCTGATCAGAGTCCTGCGTTTGTTCCATTTCATTCTTACCACGCACACTAATGTGGTGAACCTTTTGCTTTTGCTTTTTGCACTGGTGTATGTCAGAGGGTTTTGCCATTTCTTCAGCCTCTGAAAACAATCGCTTTTTTGGTTTGGTTGAGACTGAAGTCCACTTTTTCTTTCTACTTTGCTTCTTAACTGATACATTTTTAATATGACAGCTTTTAGCTGGGTAATCTGGATTACAAACATTTTCAAAAATGTCTTTCTCAAAAATGTGTTCTTCCGAACTACATTCTTCTGTCTCCAATTGCTCATTTTGAGCTGATGAAGCTCTTTTAAAAAGCGTCTTTATCTTTATTTGTGACTTTGCAGATTTTCCTGGTTTCATCCTTTCTTGTAAATTGGCCTTCTGAGCTGGCAAATAATTTGTCTTCAACTCATTTTCCAGAAAATTGGCATCCTGTTGTACTATCCACCACTTTGGTGGTGGTCTAGTATCGCGTCGGCTCCTCGAACGTGCATTGAAAGTATTATCTCGGACAAGATTCTCTTCATGTTCATAGGGAGGAGGAAGGCTTTTCATGGAAGAGCTACGATTCCTCGGACAAGTTTTCCCTTTTGACATTTCTTTTTTCACTGAAATAAAACACCAATAGTTAAATCAAAATAACAAAGAAGGGAAAGAACTTCCCCTTTTCGTACCACTTTCATATCAGGTTTGCCAAAGCACTTTACAAATAAATTAGTTTAAGAGACGCATTCACAGCGTTGCACATGGTTTGTTTCCAAGGTCCTAGAAAAAACAAAATTATAAGATTACCTGTTCAGGTCACAATAAGGTTTTTATGGGATAAATATTATCCAAAATACTAAACTTCCCCGTTCATCTTCAAATCGTGCCAGGAGATCCTTTACAGTGCAGGAAGGAACTGCAGATGCTGGTTTACATCGTAGTTAGACACAAAATCCTGGAGTAACTCAGCGGGACAAGCAGCATCTCTGGAGAGAAGGAATGGGTGACGTTTCGGGTCGAGAAAAGATGCTACCTGTTCCGCTGAGTTACTCCAGCATTTGTGTCTATCTTCAATCCTTTTCAGTTTTCTGTTCTCAACTTCCTGAGAGTGAAGACCTCTGACCAGATACTTCAAGTGCACTGATCACTTCTCTCCAATTTGAGTATAAATCTATTATTCAACATGGATGATAAGTGGCAAGTGATATGTATGGTACAAATAAGTATCTGCAATAAAAAATCACATGCCACTTGCCCTTGACATTCAACGCACCAGCCCACTCAGTATAACTTCACTGTGGGCAATCATTTGCTGTGGAAGTTAGGGGTTTGCAGCCCAAGCACATGTCCCTTTTAAAATAGAGTGTGTATCTGAAAACATCAGGCCAGATGACCAATAATATTATAATGAATCAATGCTCTGTGCATTAGTGCTATGTGGGGCACCAATGCTATAAAGGCAAAACTGAAGACTTTGAATTAACGTAGCCATCAGCATCAGCATAAGTCTCGACCCGAAACGTCACCCATTCCTTCTCTCCAGATGTGCTGCCGGTCCCGCTGAGTTACTCCAGCATTTTGTGTCTACCTTCGATTTAAACCAGCATCTGCAGTTCCTTCCTAAGCTTTAAATTAATGGCACATTTAGAAAATTAATCATTCTGATCACACAACTACTTAAGTCAAGTTTGCAAAGTAACAAAAATTGGAAATCAAATGTTCCAGGGTACTTACCTTTTAGGCAAGGATCAAATCGAAGGTAGACACAAAATGCTGGAGTAACTCAGCGGTTACTCCAGTCTGAAGAAGGGTCTCGACCCGAAACGTCACCCATTCCTTCTCTCCTGAGATGCTGCCTGACCCGCTGAGTTACTCCAGCATTTTGTGTCTACCTAGTTGAATTTGTTTGGTGTGTGTTCATGAAAACAGCCTAAACACTAGATGTTTGTGATTAACTTCCCTGAACATTAAAGAAGGAGTAAAAGGCAATAGAGAAGAACCATAACTTAGAAATTCAAGAAATAGAATCAGTTTGGATGGAAGAAAAAGCAAAAGGCAGAAAGAATTGCTGGTAGTTATGTACAAGATATCAAACATCAATGTCAATGTGGAGAACAATATGGATCAGAAAATTCAAGATGTATGTAACAAAGATAATGTGAACAAATTCCCAAATCTCGATAAAGAATGCAAAACCATTATTTCTCCTACAAACATAATGCTATGGAGGATGAAATTATGGAAGGAAAGGAACTTAATGTAAAAAATTGACAGCTATTTTGTTCAACCCTAAACCAGGATCTAAATCTTAATTAATAATAACAAAGGTATTAGACATCAGGCGACTATGCTAGAAAAAAAACTACATTGAAAAGAAAGTATTAAAAATAATTTAAACTCAAATAAAGCCTATTTTAAAGGCTGGAATATAGCCTTTACAAGTAATGTGCATTTCATAAGGTAAAACCAAACAATTGAAAAGTGGTTCAGCCATGGTGAGAGGTGTTAATATATTAGAAAATAACAATAAACTATGAGAACATTGCCAAAAAACATGTCAGAAGATGGGAACCATTTGAGAATTCAGCCCAGTAGGACAAAGTCACTAACAAGGAAAAGGAAGAAACAATACACAAAGAGACTAGCAAGAAAAATAAAAAATGTTTTTTTTCTTATCTATAATAGCATCTGCAAAGGGAAAGAATTCCCAAGAGCTAAAGTGGATGCTTTGAGGATGAAGGGAGGAAAAGGTATGTGTGGCAATAGTGAGGGAAATTTAGCAAATACACAGATCAGCCAAAACATTATGACTACTGACCGGCAAAGTGAATAACATTGATTACCTTGTTACAATGGCACCTGTCAAGGGGTGGGATATATTAGGCAGCAAGCGAACAGTCAGTTCTTGACGTTGATGTGTTGGATGCAGGAGAAATGGGCAGGAGTGAAGACCTGAGCGACTTTGACAAGGGCCAAATTGTTATGGCCAGACGACTGGGTCAGAGCATCTCTGGAATGACAAGGCTTGTGGGGTGCTCCCGGTCAGCAGCGGTGAGTACCTACTGACAGTGGTCCGAGGAAGGGCAAACCACAGACAGGGTGTTGGGCGTCCAAGGCTCATCGATGCGCGAGGGCAACGAAGGCTATCCCGTCTGGTCCGAAGCAACAGGTCTACTGTGGCACAAGTCACAGAAATTTTTAATGGTGGTCACGGGAGGAATGTGTCACAATAAACAGTGCATCGCACCCTGCTGCATATGGGACTGCACACGGAGGACCAACAGCATATTAGGCAGGTGGTCATGATGTTTTGGCTCATCAGGTTATAATGGTTTGGCTGATCAGTGTATTTTGTCTTTCTTCATAGAAGGCATGCAATTCCTTCCAGAGATAATGAAGGGCTTATAAGGATGAAGTACACTGAACTAAAGTAAATTAATATTAGTATAGAAACTGGTATCGGAGAAATTAATAGACTAAAAGGTAATTATTGTCAGAGCTTAATGACCTGTATCCTAAAACTTTGAAGATAACAGCTATGGAAATACACACATGATAGTTGCATTTCAAGAAACCTTGTGCTATATAAAATTGTAGTCTAAAAACAATTTTATCAATGGGGAAAAAGGGGGTTAGCGACTCGAATATTTCAGACTCGCAATAATAGTCTGATTCGCACAAAAATGTCAAAAAGGTTCCAAAAATAATTGCCTCCTGTGTTGAAAGTAGCAGCTGGGCTCTTCAGACACAATACAAGATAGACACAAGAAGCTGGAGTAACTCAACTAGAATGGGTGACTTTTTGGGTCAAGATCATTCTTCAGACCCAATAAAGACTTCTTAAGACACAATGGTGTCTGATTACTGCAGGGAGATTACATGCTTTTTCCAACACTGAATTTTTCCAAGTCATTTTTTCTCTGCTTGTCAATTTCCAAAGTAACTAAGTGGTTCTCGCATTCTCCCTCGAAATTGCATTATAACCAATTTGGCCTACACAAGGCAAATAATGTTGCCTAATTCATCAATTGCATGATATCCAATTTGCATTATGGAAACACGCGTTGCAGTAGAACTCTCTGCAGTGGTTCTACTGGTTGTCATCTTCCAAAATTCTATCAATTTTAAATTCTTCCCTCAGATTGGAAAGTAGTGAATGTAAACCCTTAGGAAAAGAGGGAAAGCAAAGAAAGAAAACTATGGACCAGTTCATCTGATGTTAGTAGGCAAAATGCTGGAATCTATTATTAAGGAAATGGTAACAAAGCATTATGAAATTAATTACAGGAATGGGCAAACGCAGCATAGATTCACGAAAAAGGAATCATTTTTGATAAATCTTTTCAACATTTTTTTCAGGTTGTAATTAGCAATAATCAAGGGAAAACAACAGGTATTTCACAAATGGACCTTTTGTAAGGTCTGAAAAGGCGTCATGCATGAGATTATTGAATAAAATTAGCAAATATGGTACTACAGACAATTACAAGCATGGATTGAGGACTGATTAAAGACATAAAGCAGAGAGTAGGAATGAAAAAATCATTTTCAGATTGAAAAATTGTGACCAGTAGGGTTGCTACATGAATCATGCTGGGACTTCAGCTGTGTACCATCTGTACCAATAATTCTTGATGAGGTGATCAAGTGTAATATATTCATGTTTACTGACAACGCATAGGTGGGTGGCAGTGTAAGATGCAATGAGAAATATAGAACATAATGTTAAAAAACATGACGTCGTTCTCTTCAGTTGAAAAGAAATTGAAACAGAGAGAATATTTTTTTAAATGGTGAGAAATTTAAAGGTATCAGTGCTAACAACTACCTGAATATGTGTATGTGAAGCCAGCAATTAGAAAGGCAGACAGTTTCTTGGCCATAACTGCAGGAAGATTTAAGGATGAGGCTTGCCTTGCTTGATTTTATGGGGCCCTGCTGAAACCACATCAGGAATGTTGTATACAGGCCTGGTCTTCCAAGAAGAAATATTTGATTTGGGGAGTACAGCAAGGGGCCATCAAGTTTATGAGGAGAGATTATACAAACTGGGCCTCAATTTCCTAAGGTAAGAGTAACAGATGATTTCATTAAAACTCTCAAAAACTATTTAGAGTTAAACAAACAAGCACTTTGACCTACTATATCTACGCCAACTTTTAAGAAGCCAAGAGGTCACAGCTTAAGAATAAGGGGTAGGCCATTTAGGACTGAGATAAGGAAAAACTTTTTCATCAAAAGAGTTGGGAATCTGTGGAATTATCTGCCACAGAAGACAGTGGAGGCCAATTCACTGGATGTTTTCAAATGAGAGTTAGATTTAGCTCTTACGGCTAATGGAATCAAGGGATATGGGGAAAAAGCAGGAACGGGGTACTGATTTTGGATGATCAGCCATGATCATATTGAATGGCGGTGCTGGCTCGAAGGGTCGAATGGCCTACTCCTGCACCTATTTTCTATGTTTCTATGTTCTAAGCCATCTATACTATGAGTTGATGACTGCTTTACTGGATGTTTACAATCAGGAAGCACAGTGTCAGAATAAGAGGCTACTCATTCAGAACCGAAATAAGGAGAAATGTATTCACCCAGAGAGTGCAGAGTCTTTGGAAATTTCTATTCAAGAGAACTACAGAAATTCAATCCCTAAGTATATTCAAGTGGGAGATTGGTAGGTTTTTGATCTGTTCAGAGGATTGAGATACAGGAATAGTGCAAATAAGTGGCATTGAAGTTAAACATCGTTCACAATAATACTAAACTCCAAAAATGGCCTACTTATGCAGTTATTTATTTTGTGTTTTGTAAATTGGTCACTTAAACTCGTCTTGTGAAATTTCTTGTTATAAACCTGTTAAATTCCACAGAATTGAACACATAGAAACAGGTATTTAGCCCAAGAGGTCTGTGACAGAGTATATGCACATATGAGCCTCCTCCACTCCACGAGAATGCCTTCTACTAATGCTTCTTATTTGTTCTTAACAATACTAAATTACGTTATTAATTAATACTGAAATGGGACATGTTAATTACATGTACAGTTGGTGAAAATTTGCTCAAATGTATCAATGTTAATCAAATGCACTAGTCCGACCTGCCTGCGCTTGGTCCATACCCCTCCAAACCTGTTCTATCCATGTACCTGTCTAACTGTATCTTAAACGATGGGATAGTCCCAGCCTCAACTACCTCCTCTGGCAGCTTGTTCCATACACCCACCACCCTTTGTGTGAAAAAGTTACCCCCTCGGATTCCTATTAAATCTATTCCCCTTCACCTTAAACCTATGTCCTCTGGTCTTTGATTCCCCTACTCTGGGCAAGAGACTTTATGCATCTACCCGATCTATTCCTCTCACGATCTGAAACACCGCTATAAGATCACCCCTCATCCTCCTGCGCTCCAAGGAATAGAGACCCAGCCTACTCAACCTCTCCCTATAGCTCATACCCTCTAGTCCTGGCAACATCCTCATAAATCTTTTCTGAATCCTTTCAAGCTTGACAATATCTTTCCTATAACATGGTGCCCCGAACTGAACACAATATTCTAAATGCGGTCTCACCAATGTCTTATACAACTGCAACGTGACCTCCCAACCTCTATCCTCAATATTCTGACTGATGAAGGCTAAAGTGCCAAATGCCTTTTTGACCACCTTATCTACCTGCGACTCGACCTTCAAGGAACCATGCACCTGCACTCCTAGATCCCTCTGCTCTACAACACTCCCCAGAGGCCTACCATTTACTGTGTAGGTCCTGCCCTTGTTAGACATCCCAAAATGCAACACCTCACACTTTTCTGCATTAAATTCCATCAACCATTCCTCAGCCAACCTGGCCAGATCCTGCTGCAATCTTTCACAACCATCTTCACTATCTGCAAAACCACTCACTTTTGTATCATCAGCAAACTTGCAAATCTTGCCCTGTATATTCTCATCCAAATCATTGATGTAGATGACAAACAGTTACAGGCCCAGCACCAAACCCTGAGGCACACCACTAGTCACCGGCCTCCAGTCCGAGAAGCAACCTTCCACCATCACCCTTTGCTTCCTTCCATAGAGCAAATTTGCTATCCATTCAGCTATCTCTCCTTGGATCCCATGTGATCTAACCTTCCAGAGCAGCCTACCATGTAGAACCTTGTTGAATGCCTTACTGAAATCCATGTACATAACATCTACAACTCTGCCCTCATCGACCTTTTTGGTCATGTCTTCAAAAAAATCAACCAGATTTGTGAGACACAACCTCCCACATACAAAACCATGCTGACTATCCCTAATCAGCCTTTGCCCATCCAAATGCCTGTTTAGCCTATCCCTCAGAATAACTTACAGCAACACAATTCAAATGTAAAACATCCTTACAATTTGGGAGGGGGGGGAAGCCGCATGCAATGTGCAAAATATCCATCACCCGGTGACTGGACTTCCGTCTAATCTGTTAAACTATTCAAAAAACATTTGCTTAAACTATGGACATTTATTTAACAATTTGTGTTTTGGCAGCCAAAGATGTGCCGTGACGATCAAGAACATTTATTAGCACCAGTTGGTTTACAGTGTATCCAGACTCTTGGGTGTCAGGATATGGTACATCTTTCTGAAATGTCATGTTTTGCCTGTTACTTAAAATTAGTGCATTAGTTACTTGATTGAAAGCAGTGGTTATTTACGTGATAGAGATGAAGAGGTATTCAGGGAAATTAATCACAAACATCTGGTGTTTAGGCTGTTTTCATGAACACACACCAAACAAATACACAGAGGTAGACACAAAATGCTGGAGTAACTCAGTGGGTCATGCAGCATCTCAGGAGAGAAGGAATGGTTGAGACCCTTCTTCAGACTGAAGAAGGGTCTCGACCATTCCGTCTCTCCTGAGATGCTGACTGACCCGCTGAGTTACTCCAGCATTTTGTGTCTACCTTCGATTTAAACCAGAATCTGCAGGTTTTTTTCCTGAACAAATTCAACTGCTGCTGCGATACCAATAAATGTAGTGAACTTTAGGATCTGCCCCAGACTCACTGGTGTTCCATGTAAAAGTGGTCCTCGACCAAGTGCTGCAAACTGGTGTGCTCAAAAGTCCAGGACCATGTGATAAGGGATACGCTGAAACTGGGTGCAGCCACTGTGGGGAAGGGCCATAGTTTAGGACCCTCCTGACATTACACACTCATTGGCTAAAATTGGCAGTGGAAGCCTTTTCGCTATCACCTTCAATATTGTAAATAAACTATAACCGATGCACTAATTTTAAGTAACAAGCAAAACATGACATTATGAAAATGTTGATTTGAATGTTGAGCCGGAGTAGGGCAATCTAGAACTAGAGGACATTGGTTTAAGGTGAATGATTTAATAAGAATCTGAGGGGCAACTTTTTCCAGAGTGTGGTGGGTAAACTAAAGGATATGATTGTTTATTTTCCCCATTGCCGTACAGTATTACAAATGCTGACACTTTAGTCAATGATTCTTATTCCATGGGCTAGACTGTTCTTTATGAATAATTGGCATATCGCCAAATGTGTTTTTTTAAAAAGGCACAATGAGCTTTATGACATTCTCCAATTTAAAAAAAAATCTTGGTTTGATAATCTGCATCAATATATAAATCTATTTTGTCATAACGTGTCAAAACATTTCAGAAAGATGTACGGAAGATAAATACCAAGCCAAGGAAGATTAATAGTTTTTTTGACAGTGCCCTGAAGATACAACTTACCTAAAAATCATATACAAGCCCCTTTTCCCACAAGTATATGATTTGGGACAAGATTTGCATATATTTATGCATTTTTCTGAAGTAATTGGAAACAGCTCGCAGCAGGGTATTCAGAGTGCAAGCAATGCACAAGATCAGAAAAATCTGATTCTTACATTTTGTTCTTGTAAAAAAATTGTGATATGTAATAATTATTTTCGATTTAGAAAAGCTATTTCTCATCAACTAATTGACATTGAATATCAGCTGACTATGATGACGAGAAATCTCAATTGCAAAGTATTAGATTACAATATCTTAATTTTAGACTGCAGTCTTCAAATAAAAAATGATTACCTTTTGCCTTCTGTTTTTGTTGCTTCTCTGCTCTCTTGTTTTGAGATTCTGATCTTGTAACCAAAGGCAACTTTGCTTCCATTTCATTACAATCATTTATTGAATTTCCATATTCTGGGAGACTTTTAGGAATAATTAGATCGTGCTCAGATCTTCTGGGCTCTTCCATTCTATTTTTATTTTTCTGATCATGAAAATTTGACTTTATTGCTTCTTGTTCTTTCATTCTTTCTAATTCTAAAAACTTCTTAGAAGTGATCACACCATGATCAAAACATTCAGCCTTTTCAGGACTGTTTTCATATGGCTTAACCTGGAAATTACATTCTTGGGGTAATAACTCTTGTTCGTGTAACTTTTCCTGCTCTTCATTCCCATCGTATTCAATTATAAATTTTTCCCTATGTCTTGCAGACTTTTTCTTTTGTCTGGGAGGTAAACAAAATGTTGAGTGGGATGAAGATTCATTGTGAACTTCCTCTTTGTTCTTCTCAGTATCATTATTCAAAGGACATGCAGACCTTTTACGAGATTGTTTTTCATATTTAGCTTTGTTTTTTTTGTGCTGAACTTGCTGTTTTTCCTTTGTCTCTTTTGATTGGATGGTGGGTTTTCTTGCACTTGCTGTCTTCTGTGTTCTCCCTTTCTTTAGCATTGTCTTTGTATTATCATCAGGTTTCTTTTCCTGTTCAGCTAGGACCTGTTTTTGTACAACGGCTTTCTTTGGTATTGTAATCCATGATTCCAAACAGAAGTTCTCCTCGTCTTCCAATTCAAATTCAGGCTCAACATTAGGTACTGAAGTAATAGGGATAACTCGTTTTGTGTGGGGTAATGTAGATAAAGCTGGCCTACAAAGAAAAAAGTTTTATTTTAAAAGTTGGTGAATGTTTCTGCAGTGTAAAGATTATTATTGGTATTAAACCTAAACAAATGCATGAAAGTAGACATTACCTATTACAACACAGGAAGACCGTGCCAGCTCTGAGCAGCACAATCCCCATCAGTCCCGTTCACCCTATCGTATTCTTTCATGCACCCACATCAAATTTCCTTTGTATATTTTGGTACTTAACTACACTAAGGGGTCAATTACCATTGCCAATTAACTTACTAGTGTAACTTTTGGGGGATGTAGAACAAGAGCACCTGGCAGAAACAACATTGGAAGAATCCGGAAACTCCACACAGACAGCCCCTGAAGTCAGGATCACATGTGATCCCGGGAGCTGTGGGGACATTTATCCCACACCATCAGTTGCTGTGTGATTTGATTATCCTTGTCATTGATGCTATCTGTTCAACAGAAGCACTGTCACCCTGAAGCACTGGCAGTTCAAACAGCTGTCCGAACACAAGAAAACCACTCAGTGTTGTGGGTTATTTAGGCTACACTTAGTTTCGATGAAAATGTCTAATGATTTTATATCGTACAATCTGCATGGGAGCGAGAAACCTTACAACCATTTCTATTTCGTACTTTTGTACTAGTTGTTAAAATAATGTTGCTTCTACAACAAATAATTTACAAAAATGATAATATGAGTTAGCAAAGGCACTAGATTATTAGAGAAGATCGTGGCTCTACAATTGGTAAAACACCTCTGCTCAAAGTAAATCAAATCAGGGCTGCTAAATAACAGTCTCATGTTGTTTCAGAAATGCCGATTGGGCTTGTATACACTGGAATTTAGAAGGATGAGGGGGGATCTTATTGAAACATATAAGATAATTAGGGGATTGGACACATTAGAGGCAGGAAACATGTTCCCAATGTTGGGGGAGTCCAGAACAAGGGGCCACAGTTTAAGAATAAGGGGTAGGCCATTTAGAACGGAGATGAGGAAGAACTTTTTCAGTCAGAGAGTGGTGAAGGTGTGGAATTCTCTGCCTCAGAAGGCAGTGGAGGCCAGTTCGTTGGATGCTTTCAAGAGAGAGCTGGATAGAGCTCTTAAGGATAGCGGAGTGAGGGGGTATGGGGAAAAGGCAGGAACGGGGTACTGATGGAGAGTGATCAGCCATGATCGCATTGAATGGCGGTGCTGGCTCGAAGGGCTGAATGGCCTACTCCTGCACCTATTGTCTATTGTCAATGACAAAGCAACTCAAGGCTGATGCTATATGGTTCTCCTTTCAGATGTAACAAGAGGTTCCCCAAAGCTGTTCATAAATCACATTTAAGGATATGATAAAATAGGTTTAAGGGATCGGAGTTGCAATATAATTGTACTCCATTAACAACATTTATGCTTGCAGAAATTGAAAGCAGATTTTGAAATTTGATAGATGGCACCAAATAGGAAAATAGTTAAAATTAAGAAAGGCAGCAATATATTCAAACTTGCAGAATTTGTCCACTTTCATAGACAAATAATGTAAATACAGATAACTGCAAGGAGACCACTTACTCCCTTAAAAGTCAAACTGAAAAAGGCATAAGTGTAAAGAAACACAAGAAGCAAAACCCAAATTATTAAAAATAGCTATATTTATTATGCTTTACAAAGAAATACTTGGGACTTCCTTCTATAGAAATTGAATTGCATCGTGTATGACCATGTGTGTGGCTGCTTAGATAGGAATGTTCCTTCAATGATTTTCATTGATTCCCCAGCAGGAACGGGAAAGACATTTCTCACAAATTTGATCCTCTCCAAAGTTAGAGGTAAAGGTGATGTTGCTTTTGCTGTAGCATCCTCTGGGATAGCAGCTACATTGATGCCTGGTGGAAGAACTGCACATTCTCGCTTCAAGATACCCATCGAAGTGAGCGAGAATACAATGTGCAACATTGAGAAGAATTCCTACACGGCACAATTGATCAGGCAAGTGAGACTGATTGTTTGGGATGAGTGTCCGATGATTAGGAGGGAGAGCTTCGAAGTCGTGGATAGAACTCTTCGGGATATATGCACCAAGGATGAGCCTTTTGGCGGTATTATTACCGTTTGTTGTGGTGATTTTAGACAACTCCTTCCTGTTGTGAAAAGGGGAAATGATGCTGATATTGAAAATTCATGCATCAAGAAATCCTACTTGTGGAGGACTTTCACCATGTTCAACTTGAAGAGGAATATGCGATTGAGAGATGGAGAAGACGACTATTCTCAATTTTTGATGAATGTTGGAGAAGACAGGATTTTGAAAAATGAAGACGATGAGATTGAAATCCCATAAGACATGGTTCTAGCAGCAAGATCACTGGAGGATTGCATTGATTTTATATATCCCACCTTCGACAATCCTGCCGAATTATTCTCCAACAATTGTATCTTGGTTCCGCTGAATGATATTATGAGGAGCATCAATTCTAGATGTATCAGATGCTTCCCTGGGATCATGAAGAAATACCTTTCTTTCAATGCTGTGACTGAGGGAACTAATGCTACTCACTTCCCAACAGAATTCCTCGATTCAGTGGAGATCTCTGGATTACCACCACACAAATTGGAGTTGAAAAAGGGATCTCCGATCATTTTAATGAGGAATTTGGCACCACCAAGACTATGCAACGGAATGAGGATGATTGTGGAACAGCTACACAATAATTTGATCGTTGCAAAAATCACCATTGGAGCCTTCAAAAATGAAATTGTGATGATTCCTAGGATACCGCTTACTTTGACAGAAGGCGAAGACATTCCCTTTCAGCGGAGACAATTCCCCGTTCAGACGTGTTTTGCTATGACAATCCACAGAGCACAAGGACAGACCATGGAAAAAGTGTTGATATACCTGGAGAAACCAGTATTTCAGCATGGTCAATTGTATGTGGCTCTTAGCCGAGGAAAGGCTAGGGAAAATGTCAAAGTTTTCCTGAAGGATAGGATATCAACGAAGAATGTTGTCATTCGAAGCGTGCTTCGCTGAGCAATGACTACCCAAGTGGGACCTGGACCAATGAGGCGTCGAGCGGGAGGTCAGAGCATATTAATCGACCGCACGTGTGAAGGAGCGGCAGGAGCCAATCAGAATGCACCACGTGGAACCCGGACCAATTAGGCGTTGAGCGTCACGCACAGAACCAGCGGCCTTTTAACGTAAGTAGTAGATCAACGGGCACCGACTTTAGAGGCGCGGATCCGTTGGGTTCACATTGTAACGTCACACACGGATGACGGGCACTGGAGATGGAAAAGTCCTTCTAACGTAAGTATTAGATCAATTGGCCCCAACTGCACAGGCGCGGACCCGTTGGGTTCGCATTGAGTCACCAACAGCAAAGAGACATCGAGAAGCAGCGAGGACCAGAATGGAACAAGAGGAGCAACAAAAGATAACGGAACATGTGAGGATCAACGAGAAAGAATGCAAAACAGAAAGTGACAGGTACTAAAGAACCTTTTTGAGGTTTATTTTATTTCAAGAAAAAAAAAATTGCCATTTTGATCTAATGATTTCGTGTTCATTAATAAGTAGGTTTTTATTTAGATTTTATAAATATATACATCCTGATATTTCAATATTTTTGAGATTATGCCAAGAGGAGGGAGCAAACAATTCACAGCTTGGTCAAGGAAGGAACGACGCAAAGAGACATCGAAAGACAGTGAGGAGCAGAAGGGAACAAGAGGAGCAACAACAAATAACTGAACGTGTGAGGATCAATGAGAAAGAAAGCAAACAAAGTGACAGGTACTAAATAAACTTTTTGTTTGAGGTTTATTTTATTTCAAGAAAAAAAAAAAGCCATTTAGGTCTAATGCTTTCGTGTTCATTAGTAAGTAGGTTTTTATTTAGAATTTATAAAAATATACATCCTGATATTTCTATACTTTCTAGATCATGCCAGGAGGAGGGAGCAAACAATTCACTGCTTGGTCAAGGAAGAAACGACGCGAGGAGACATCGAGAGGGAGCGAGTAGCAGAAGAGACATCGAGAGGCAGTGAGGAGCAGAATGGAACAAGAGGAACAACAATAAATAATGGAACGTGTGAGGATCAATGAGAAAGACGCAAAACAGAAAGTGACAGGTACTAAAGAACCTTTTTGATTGAGATTTATTTTATTTCAAGAAGAAAAAAAAAAACATTTTGATCCAATGCTTTCGTGTTCATTAGTAAGTAGGTTTTTATTTAGAATTTATAAAAATATACATCCTGATATTTCTATACTTTTTAGATCATGCCAAGGGGAGAGAGCAAACAAGTCACAGCATGGTTAAGGAAGGAACGACGCAAGGAGACATCGAGAGGGAGTGAGTAGCAGAAGAGACATCGAGAGGCAGTAAGTGGCAGAATGGAACAAGAGGAGCAACAATAAATAACGGAACGTGTGAGGATCAACGAGAAAGAACGCAGAACAGAAAGTAACAGGTAATAAAGAACCTTTTGAGGTTTATTTTATTTCAAGAAAAAAAAATTGCCATTTTGATCTAATAATTTTGTGTTCATTAATAAGTTCTGTGTTCTTTCTCGCAGAGTTATACTGTGTATATACTGCATATTTCTATATGCCAAGAGGAGGGAGCAAACAATTCACAGCTTGGTCAAGGAAGGAACGACGCAGGGAGACATCGAGAAGCAGTGAGGAGCAGAGGGGAACATGTGATCAACGAGAAAGAACGCAAAACAGAAAGTGACAGGTACTGAAGAAACTTTTTGTTTGAGGTTTATTTTTTCAAGAAGAAAATAGCCATTTTTATCTAATGCTTTTGTGTTCATTAATTAGGATTATTTTTGAAGTTCATAAATATATACATCATGAAGAATTTCTATCTTTTTAAAATCATGCCAAGAGGAGGGTGCAAACGTGTCGCAACTTGGTCAAGGAAGGAACAAAGCAAAAAGACATTGAGAGGGAGTGAGTAGCAGAAGAGACATCGAGAGGCAGTGAGTAGTAGAAGAGAACAAAAGGAGCAACAGCTGAACGTGTGAGGATCAACGAGAAAGAACGCAAAACTGAAAGTGACAGGTACCAAAGAACCTTTTTGATTGCGGTTTATTTTATTTCAAGAAAATAAATTGCCATTTTGATCTAATGCTTTTGTGTTCATTAATAAAAAGGTTTTTTTGGGGGGATTTATAAATATATACATCCTGAAATATTTCTCTTTTTAAAATCAGACCAGTCACATCATGGTCAAGGAAGGAACGACGCAACAACAAATAACTGAACGTGTTATGATCAAAGAGAAAGAACGCAAAACTGAAAGTGACAGGTACTAAAGAACCTTTTTGATTGAGGTTTATTTTAATTCAAGAAAAAAAATTGCCACTTTGATCTAATGCTTTCATGTTCATTAATTTCATTTAGAAGTTTACAAATACATACATACATCCTGCTGAATCTCTAACTCTTTTGGATCGTGCCAAGAGGAGGGAGCAAACAAGTCGTAGCTTGGTCAAGGAAGGAACGACGCAAAGAGACATGGAGAGGGAGTGAGTAGCAGAAGGGAACAAGAGGAGCAACAAGAAATAAATGAACGTGTCGATCATTGAGAAAGAATGCAAAGCAGAAAGTGACAGGTACTAAAGAATCTTTTTGATTGAGGTTTATTTTATTTCAAGAAAAAAATTGCCATTTTCATCTAATGCTTTCGTGTTCATTGGTAAGTAGATTTTTATTTAGAATTTATAAATATATACATCCTGATATTTCTATACTTTTTAGATCATGCCAAGAGGAGGGAGCATACAAGTCACATCTTAGTCAAGGAAGGAATGACGCAAAGATAAATTGAAAGACAGTGAGGAGCAGAAGGGAACAAGAGGAGCAACAACAAATAACTGAACGTGTGAGGATCATCGAGAAAGAAAGCAAAACAGAGGGACAAGATATGCAACAACAAAAAACTGAGGGTCAAGGAGAAAGTATGCATAAAAAGAAGGCAATAAAAGACCCAAGAAGAAAGAACTCAACGTCTCGATGATCAACGAGGAAGCAAGCAAAACAGAAACTGACAAGTTAATAAAATAAATCTTTAATGTTCAAATTGTTATGTTTTGAGTTATTCACATTTTTTTTACTTTAATAAATTCCTTTTCCACCTGCTGTGGACGTCAGCCACGCCTGCACAGTAATACTTCCATGTTCCACCTCACAATTTATTTTAAAGAAAAAAACTCATTTTCCCAGGTCGCAATGGAAACCCTACGAGGACGGGCCCAACGGGCCCACTTGGCCTAGTTAAACTTAAATATAGACTTGGTTCTACCCCTCTTGACACTTGACTGGATATGAAATACAGACACAATCAAAACATGCCCGCACCTGTTTAACTTGAAAAGTTTTTCTTATGAAAATCTGAAAACATGACACAATTTGGAGAAATATCCCGTAAAATTGATAAAGTAATAAAATGATATCTGCATCCTCTGGTTTGTTCTTTTCCGAAAGTCTCGACCATTTCCAAGGATGGGCAGAGCCCACTAGAAATAGTCACACATTGCTGTACAGTCCCTGAAGAAGTGGCCCTTACGAATTCTGAATGGAGTCCAGCCTGCATGCAGCCACATTTAACATGATGCTGAGAGGGAAGGAAATTTCCAACCGATTATTGGAACAAAGGGGACATGAGTAGGTAAAGGACTTCAGCAACTATTACCATGCATGGCCTGGTATCATCATCATTAACTATTAAAAGGAATGGGCACTGCAATCAATGCAGTTATGAAGTTGCATCTTCAAACTCTGAACACTATCCTGTCATGCAACAATACCACATCTACTTGAAACAAAATTAGAACCTTCAAGCATCGTCGTCAACCTAACAAATTCAGTCCAACCAATTATCACATTATAAGCCTACTATTAGGAAAGTGATAAAAACAAAATGATTATCAAGTTACTTTCCCAACGATTAGCTGATAGGTTTGGGCTGTCAACTTTATTCAACTCCATACCTTAAGACAGACTTGGGTCAGCATGGGCAAAAGAGCTGCATTCCGCGCACCAAGGCGAGGGTGACTTCAAAATCTGACCAAGAATAGGATTAAGAAACCCCAGTAAAATTAAGTCATTGGGAATGGCCTGTTTCCGTGCTGTATCTCTAAAGTAAAACTAGAGTGGTCCTGAACTACTATACACCTCATTGGTGACCCTCAGACTATCTTTGAATGGACTTTACTGCCTTTACCTTGCACTAAACGTTATTCCCTTATCATGTATCTGTACACTATGGATGGCTTGATTGTAGTCATGTACTGTCTTTCCGCTGACTGGTTAGCACGCAACAAAAGCTTTTCACTGTACCTCGGTACACATGACAATAAACTAAACCAAACTTACTTTATTCCAAAACTTGGAAACGATGCTTGAGGAATCTGGGATGCTTCTTTCTGATGCTTTTCAAGTCCAGATATAGATGGGACAACATTCTCATATGGATATTCCTTTTGTTGATTATCTGCAGACATGCTGAAGATCCCAGCTGTTTCATTTGTATTCAAGCTTAGTCCGCAATAAAAATAACGAGCATTACTGCACCATGGCAAAAGTAAAAACTAGCATTTAAGAACTAAAGGAATTTCAAAGATTAACCTGCAAAAGCAAGCAAGCAAAATTTAGTGTAAGGAACTGCATATGCTGGTTTACAGCAAAGATAGACACAAAATGCTGGAGTAACAGCGGGACAGGCAGCATCTCTGGATAGAATGGGTGACATTTCAGGGCCAAGACCCATCTTCAGATCTTCAGGCCCTGGAAAAGGGACTGAAGAAGGGTCTCGACCCAAAACATCACCTATCCATTCTATCCAGAGACGCTGCCTGTCCCGCTGAGTTACTCCAGCATTTTGTGTCTATCTTCAAGCTATCCAATACAGGCTTTCCCTAGTAATGAACACTCAATTTAATGAAACTCCTGCATACAAGCATGCTCCCATATATTAAAATCAAAAGTCTGAATGTACAGACATACATTTGTCCTAGGAACAGCAAATTCGTCCTCGGACCACAGAACTAGTTTCCCCTCGCTCTACCCATTTTTAATATTATTCTTTCTTTTAATTCTTATTTGCTATTGCTGCTATTCATCATAATACTGAGGAGATACGGTAAATAAATTTCTCTGCATCACAGTCCAAGGCGGTTATTAGTAAATTTTGTGCATTTTACAGTTTATGGACAAAATCGATTTATGAGGATCTGTAAAGTACCAGTTTCTCTTCTCTCCCCATAATCCCTTGATATTCTGAGCCATTAATATTATATCTCCTTACTCCTAAGATTTTGGAGATTTGCCTTCTGTGGTAAATAACAGTCGAGGTAGTGTTGGACATCCTCATGTGGATGAAGGTGCTTAAATCTCCTGGGCTTGATCAGATATAGCCTGCAATTCCCTCTATAGTGTTGTGGGACTGCAAGGAAAAGGCTAAGAACTAAAGAACAGTGAGGTTAACATCTATGGCAGTTAAGTTGCTGGAGAGGATTCAGATGAATAAGATAAATATGCATTTGGATGGACAGGGGATGATTAGGGATAATCATCATGGTTGTATGTATGGGAGATGGTGTCTTATGAATTTGATTTGAGGTTTTTGAAGAAGTAACCAAAAAGGTTGACCAGTGCTGGACTGTAGATGTTGTCTAGATAGGTTTTAGCTGAGACTTTGATAAGGTTCTGCACTGTCGGCTGCTCTGGAAGGGCATTGGGACTCAGTGAATCGCATTGAGACCCAGTGAAAGCTGGTTAACTGGATACAGTATTGGCTTCATGGAAGGAAGCCAAGGGTGGTGGTGGAAGAGTATTTTTCAAACTGTAGGCCTGTGACTAGTGGCCTGCCTCAGGAATCGGTGCTGGCCCCATTGCTGTTTGTGGTTTATATCTACGAGTCGGATGTCAATGTTCAAGGTGTGGTTAGTAAGTTTGCAGATGACACTAAAGTAGATAGTATCGTCGTCAGGAAAGATGGTTATCAAAAATTACAGCAGGCTCTTGATCAGGTGGTCCAGTGGGTTGAGGAATGGCTAAGAGAGTTTAATGCAAGTAATTTCTAGGTGTTACATTTTGGCAGCCAAACAGGGCAGAACCTACACAGAGAATGGTAGGGCCCCAGGGAGTGCTGTGGAACAGAAGGTTCTAGGAGTGCAGCTACATAGCTCGCTAAAGGTGGCGTCACATGTAGATAGGTAAATAAGCTTTTCGTACATTGGCCTTCATCAGTCAGGGTATTGAGTATAAAGGTTGAGACATTATATTACAATTCTAAAAGAAGTTGGTGATGCTATATTTGGAGTACGACGTTCAGGTTTGGTAACCCTGGTATAGGAAGGATGTCTTTAAGCTGGAGAGTGCAGAAAAGTTTACAAGGATGTTACCAGGACTAAAGGGCCTGAGCTATTGGTTGGGAAATTTAGGATTTTATTCCTTGGAGCATAAAGCTGCAGTGAAGATCATGCAAAGAATTGATAGGATGAAAGCAGAGAATCTTTTACACCCAGAGTAAGGGAACCGGGAACTAGAAGACATGGGTTTAATGTGAAAGGGGCAGGATTTAATGGGAACCTAAGGGGCAACCTTTTTCTTTCGGAGAGTGGTGAGCACAGAGAACAGCTTGCCTAAGGATGTAATTGAGGCAGGTGCTATAACTGCATTTTAAAAGACAGGTACATGGATAGCAATGGTTTAGAGGGATATGGGCCAATTGCAGGCAAATGGGCCAAACTTGGATGCGGCAACTTGGTTAGCGTAGACAAGTTCAGCCGAAGGGCCTGTTTCCATGCTGTATGACTCCATGACTATCCTACATCCTGAGACTGCGACTTCTGGTTCTGGATTTGCCCGCCCATGGGGTCTGTCAGGTCCCATCGGGATTTAAAATATTTCATTGAGATAATATCTAATTCTAGCCAACAGAAGCCCAAACGCCCCAAGCTCTCTTCAACCTGCCCATGCACACTTTCCTTTCGACTTCCCAGTTTGTTTTTTCTCTTCCATCCACTCATCTCCAGACCTTTGCCTAATTCTTTATGCTTTAACCTTGATGACTGATTTTAAACTAGCTGGTCTATTGTTTGCTCGACATGTTTCATCTCCCTTCATACAGAAATAAATTATTTTTAACTATTCAGCAATACTTTTGCACTACACCTTATTCTAATTAATCATTAGATATATCCAATAGTGTTTCTTCTCTTCAGATTATATCTGAATTCCCAGATGGAATCCAACTAACTAGCATTTTAACATCTTTCAGTTTGATTAGTTACAAATTTCTGCTACTTCAGAAGTGGTTACATCATATTCAACATTTGTGGCAGTAAATGTTGAAAATACCATTTTGCTACAAATGAATAAGCGAGTTCGGTACCTCGACTGAGCATGCTTGGGCATTGGTCGCAGGAGCTAAACATTCTCGCCGGCTGCTTTGCTGCGGGTAGACAGACCTGTGTTTTATCCGCATTTTCCAGTTTTGCTTCGTAGAGGTAAGAAAATACTGCTTTAAAAAATATTAATTAGGTGTATTTATGGTTACATGACTGCGATGATTTTGTAGATTTTATTGCTTTATGCTTCGGTGAGTGAGCGAGATCGTTACGATTTTCTTTTGCATCGTAATTTGTACCGGAGCTGCTCCTCAAGCTGGAATATGTCGCACCTCCAGGAAGGGTCTCAACCTGAAATGTCAGCCATTCCTTCTCTCCAGAGATGCTATAAGAAAATAACTGCAGATGCTGGTACAAATCGAAGGTATTTGTTCACAAAATGCTGGAGTAACTCAGCAGGTCAGGCAGCATCTCGGGAGAGAAGGAATGGGTGTCGTTTCGGGTCGAGACCCTTCTTCAGACTGAAGACCCTTCTCCAGAGATGCTGCCTGTCCCAGTAAGTGACTCCAGCATTTTGTGTCTACCGGGTGATATTATAGGGAGGGTTTGAACAGACAAACCGCTCCGCTGCATGCTGACCTCTGCAGCTGTATAATCGTTGCATGAACAGCATGCCTCAAAAGTTTACAGTGGTCATCTATTGACATTCCACCCGCAAAAAGCAGCAATTCATTCACTCAAACGTATGTTTTTCTTTTGCATCACCAACAATCCGGAAAACCAAGAATAACTCATGGTTTGGGAAGTGCGACATATTCCCGCTTGATGAGCAGCTCCGGTACAAGTTACGATGCAAAACAAAAACCATAACGATTTCGCTCACTCACCGAAGCATAAAGCAATAAAACCTACAAACTCATCGCAGTCTTGTACAAATTAACCAGAAATATACCTAATTAATATTTTTTAAAGGAGTATTTTCTTACCTCTGCGGAGCAAAAGTGGAAAATACGGATGAAACGCAGGTCTGTCTACCCGCAGCAAAGCAGCCGGCGAGAATGTCTAAACATTATGCCCGGCGCATGCTCAGTCAAGATATCAAGCTCACTTATTATTCTTGGTGATGCCATTTTTCCTAAACATAATTTTTTAATGGAATGCTATTTATTTATGTTCTCTATTAGAATCTTAAGTTCACAAATGAAGAGATTCAAAGGAGGCGCATATCATTTCAAGAAAAATAAGCAGAGTAATTATTAAAATGAAAACCTGGTGTTAAAATCAGTACTATTTTCATTGCCAGTGAAAATTATGCATGATGAATGCCTAAATTTAATCTAAATTGACTTAAAGCTCATAGCAATTCTAATTGACTCAGCTCACAAATATCAGAGAAATACTTATTTATGTAAGACAGTGAAAAGCTGCCCTACTTGCAGAACCAGCAAGAGGGAAGTTAGCTTTGAGCAGAAACTAAAAAGAGAAGTTTATATTAATTATACCTTTTTGATTTCGTTTTCTGTGGAACTTCTGAAAGAGCTAGAGGTCCATTCACAATGATAGTTTCATTAGTCCTCCCACTAAATAAGCTGGCTCTCGGCTGATGCGTTTCCAGCCCAGATAATATGTCATTTTCATCATTATTTGCCAATGGAGTAGTTACCAGATCCATACATTTCGTGTGCTGATCTGTAATGAAATTATGGCTGAAAATTAGGATAAATACTCTTTAAAGTCATAATGTGCTCCAACTAAATATTTTAAAAAGCAGTTTTGCTTCCACAATAAACTTGGTGATAAGTAGTAAAACATTTTTTGGCACTTTGAAATAACATATTAATTAAATAGTTAATATTCAATCCTTTACATTTTAGAAAAGTAATGTAGCACCTTTGAAAGACAATAAGGTAATGCAAGGACATAGCTAACCAATAATTCTGCCAGTTAAAAATATGGCCTCTTATGAGCCTAAATGAGAAGGAATACTGGAGTTGTGGAATAAAGATTAACCCCTCAACTTCAAAAGAAATGAAATGAACATACTTGTTTCTGGACATTCAATCGGCCTTGGGTACCTATTTGCCAACTTGGAAATTTTCCTGATAAGGATGCAATGGTATTTATTATGAGGAAACACAATTCCCTCCTGATTTTTCTGTTCAAAACTGTTATTTCTAATTGTGACCTACCACTGCATTGATGAGATGCATGGACCATAGAACAGTACAGCACAGGATCAGGCCCTTCGGCTCACAATGCCTGTGCCAACAACTGTGCCAGTTTAAACTGCACATCTGACTGCATGTGGTCTATATCCCTCAACTCATGTATCTGCCCAATGCCTCTTAAACATGGCTATCATACAGTGCATTCAGAAAGCATTCAGACCCTTTGAGTTTTCCACATTTTGTTACGTTACAGCCTTATTTTAAAATGGATTAAATTCTTTTTTTAATCATCAATCTACACACAATACCCCAGAATGAAGAAGCAAAAACAGGTGTTTAGAAATTTTTGCAAAGAAATAAAAAAGAAATAACTGAAATATCACATTTACATAAGTATTCAGACCCTTTGCTATGACACTCAAAATTGAGCTTAGGTTCATCCTGTTTCCATTGATTATCCTTGAGATGTTTCTACAACTTAATTGGAATCCACCAGTGGTAAATTAAATTGATTGGACTTGATTTGGAAAGGCACACACCTGTCTATATAAGGTTCCACAGTTGACAGTGCATGTCAGAGCAAAAAACAAGCCACGAAGACGAAGGAATTGTGCGTAGACCTCCGAGACAGGATTGTGTCGAGACACAGATCTGGGGAAGGGTATAAAATAATTTGAGCAGCATTGCAGCTCCCGAAGAGCACAGTGGCCTCCGTCATTCTTAAATGGAAGAACTTTGGAACCACCAGGACTCTTCATAGAGCTGGCCGCTCAGCTAAACTGAGATATCGAGGGAGAAGGGTCTTGGTCAGGGAGGTGACCAAGAAACCGATGGTCACTCTGACAGAGCTCCAGAGTTCCTCTGTGAAGATGGGAGAACTTTCCAGAAGGACAACTATATCTGCAGCACTCCACCAATCAGGCAATTGTGGTAGAGTGCTCAGACGGAAGCACCTTCCAACAGGACACCAACCCTAGGCACACAGCCAAGACAATGCAGGAGTGATTTCGTGACAAGTCCGTGAATGTCCTTGAGTGGCCCGGCCAGAGCCCGGACTTGAACCCGATCGAACATCTCTGGAGGGACCTGAAAATAGCTGTGCATCGACGCTCCCCATCCAACCTGACAGAGCTTGAGAGAATCTGCAGAGAAGAATGGGAGAAATGATCCAAATACAGGTGTGCCAAGCTTGTAGCGTCATACCCAAGAAGACTGTAATCGCTGCCAAAGGTGCCTCAACAAAGTACTGAGTAAAGGGTCTGAATACTTATGTAAATGTGATATTTCAGTTATTTCTTTTTAATTAGTTTCAAAAATTTCTAAACACCTGTTTTCACTTTTTTAATTATGGGGTATTGTGTGTAGATTGATGATTAAAAAAAGAATTTAATCTATTTTAAAATAACGTTGTAACGTAACAAAATGTGGAAAAAGTGAAGGGGTCTGATTACTCTCTGAATGCACTGTATTTGCCTCCATCACTTACCCTGGCAATGTATTGCAGGCACTGACAAATTGTGCAAATAAAATTTACCATCCAAATCTCCTTTAAATAATAATCCCCTTAAAGCTATGCCATCAAGTATTTGACATTTCCACCCTGGGAAAGAGACTCCTGATCATTGTACCTGCTTCCACCACCATCAACACATTTCAGACACCGACAAATTTGCACTTTAAAAAAAAAAATTTGCAACATGACTTGAGTCGTAGAGATACAGCACAGAAACTGGCCCTGCGGCTGAGTAGGTCTATGCTGGCCACCAGCCATCTGCTTACACAAACCCTGCATTCATTTTATTTTTTCTATTCTCCTCATTCTCATCAATTTGCATCAGATTCTACCACTCACCGTAAACAAGGGGGAAGTTACAGACCCACATACTGACAGGGAAACCTGGAAACCCCACAGGCAACACATGAGGTCAGCATTGAACCTTGGTCGCTGGAGCTGTGAGGCAGTGGCACTACCAGCTGTGCCACTGAACTCCACAAGTGAAGTGATAGTAACTGCTATTGACATCAAAACAGCATTTTCAAAAGTATGGCATCAAGCAGCCCTGGCTAAACTAGTCAGTGGGAAATCCCTCCACTGGTTGGAATCATACCTAGCAGAAAGGAAGATGGTCATGGTGATTGGAGATCAATAATCAAAGCCACAGGACGTCTCCACAGGAGTTCCTGAGTGTAGATGATCTGAATGGTCGGCGTCCCAGCGTACTTAAGGAAGTGGCTCTAGAAATCATGGATGAATTGGTGATCATTGTCCAATGTTCTATAGATTCAGGATCAGTTCCTGTGGATTGGAGGGTAGCTAATGTTATCCCACTTTTTAAGAAAGGAGGGAGAGAGAAAACAGGGAATTATAGACCAGTTAGCCTGACATCGGTGGTGGGGAAGGTGCTGGAGTCAATTATAAAAGATGAAATAGCGGAACATTTGGATAGCAGTAACAGGATCGTTCCGAATCAGCATGGATTTACGAAGGGGAAATCATGCTTCACTAATCTTCTGGAATTTTTTGAGAATGTAACTCGGAAAATGGACAAGGGAGAGCCAGTGGATGTGGTGTACCTGGACTTTCAGAAAGCCATTGATAAGGTCCCACATAGGAGATTTGTGGGCAAAATTAGAGCACATGGTATTGGGGGTAGGGTACTGACATGGATAGAAAATTGGTTGACAGATAGGAAACAAAGAGTAGGGATTAACGGGTCCATTTCAGAATGGCAGGCAGTGACTAGTGGGCTTGGTGCTCGGACCGTAGCTATTTACAATTTCCATTAATGACTTACATGAAGGTAATAAAAGTAACATTAGCAAAATGCAGATGACACAAAGCTGGGTGGCAGTGTGAACTATGAGGAGGATTTCCATGCGGATGCAGGGTGACTTGGACGGGTTGTGTGAGTGGGCAGATGCATGGCAGATGCAGTTTAATGTGGATAAATGTGAGGTTATCCACTTTGGTGCCAAGAACAGGAAGGCAGATTATTATCTGAATGGTGTCAAGTTAGGAAAAGGGGAAGATCTGGGTGTCCTTGTTCATCAGTCACTGAAAGTAAGCATGCAGGTCCAGCAGGCAGTGAAGAAAGCTAATGGCATGTTGGCCTTCATAACAAGAGGAGTTGAGTATAGGAGCAAAGAGGTCCTTCTGCAGTCGTACAGGGCCCTAGTGAGACAACACCTGGAGAATTGTGTGCAGTTTTGGTCTCCAAATTTGAGGAAGGACATTCTTGCTATTGAGGGAGTGCAGCGTAGGTTCACAAGGTTAATTCCCGGTATGGCGGGACTGTCGTATGTTGAAAGAATGGGGCGACAGGGCTTGTGTACACTGGAATTTAGAAGGATGAGAGGCGATTTTATTAAAACATATAAGATTATTAAGGGATTGGACACGCTAGAGGCAGGAAACATGTTCCCGATGTTGGGAGACATGTCCAGAACCAGGGGCCACAGTTTAAGAATAAGGGTTAGGCCATTTAGAACGGAGATGAGGAAAAACTTTTTCACTCAATGAGTTGTGAATCTGTGGAATTCTCTGCCTCAGAAGGCAGTGGTGGCCAATTCTCGATGCTTTCAAGAAAGAGTTAGATAGAGCTCTTAAAGATAGCGGAGTCAAGGGATTTGGGGAGAAGGCAGCAACAGGGTACTGATTGTGGATGATCAGCCATGATCACAGTGAATGACGGTGCTGGCTCGAAGGGCCAAATGGCCTCCTCCTGCACCTATTGTCTATTGTGGTGTCGGCCCAACAATCTTCAGCAGCTTCAAGAAAGACCTTCCATCAAATGCAAGGTCAGGAGCAAGGAGGTTTGCTGATGATTGCGCAATGTTTGCAACTTGTCAAATAAAGAAGCCGTTCCTTACCACATCCAAATGTAGCAAGACCTGGACAATATTCAGATCAGACAATATTCAGCGTTATTCACATGCTTCACATGCCTGGCAATGACAATATCCAAGAATAAATCTGGCTGTCACCACACCTCCTGTCCCCATTTAAATGGCGTTACCATAAGTGAAGCCATGCAGTGGGAGTAAGGGCCTATGTGAGGCAACGGAAGGGCAGACCATCTCCCAATTACCCACCTGTCTGAACCTTCAGCTATGACTTGCCCCATCTACAATTCCCACATTAGCTTAATTGTGCACATCAGAACACACAAAACCGGAATTGAACAATGCCATTCTCAATCGCATGGGAGAGCCCATGGAGATAATAACATCTAGCAGCTATTCGCCATTCAAGTTTATTCAAGAAAGTGCAGTGAAGTAGTTTACTACTCGTAGGGTTTGAATTGAGGTAGGTTTGCTTCTATTTTGTTTACATTATGATTTTGTTTGGTACTTTTGCTGTATCAGCTGTAAAGCTCAAATGTTAAGGCACAGGGTTTTTCAAGATGATTAAAAAAACAGTGTTGGTTTTAACCATTCTAAACCTCAAAATAAAATAATTCATTTTAGGTTAGCAGACATATTTGAATCACTGTTTCAACAGGAAAAATAAAGCACTAGTCTCATGCTATTTCAATTAATGCATATCATTCACCTGATGATATTGGCACTTTACCCACAGATTGCTTGTTTGGAGTTTCAATTCCAGAGCAAATGGAATTTTTTCTGTGACCTTCAACTGCTCTGGCCAAATTATTTGAACTACCAGTTTCTGCAGAGTTCTTACAATTAGCCACAAACTGCTCGGAATCATTTATTTTGTCACGATTTCTTAGAATGCATGATGGTGATTCTTCCTGGAATGTTTTGCAATCACCTCTGTTGCCCTGAATCTTGACACATTTTTCTCCTGACTTTCCTGGTTTCCTGTATTCTAATTTTCTTTTTTGCATAGAAGTCAAAGACTGCTTAGAGGCAGATAAAGGTTCATTTTGTAATTCTTCCGCAACATTGTTCTTCATGGGACATACAACAGAGCTTTTGCCAGATTCTTCTGGTTTGAGTTGTTTGTTTTGTTTGCAAGATCTCGTGTCCTCCGCTTGTTTAGGACAGGACAACTGCTCATTTAATAATTTTTCTTTTTCATCTGTAACAGCAATTTGCTTTTCATCAGCTCTCTGCTGTTTTTCTTTCTTTTTTTCGTTCTTGATGTCTACAGCAGATTTATTTTCTTGCTCAACTGGTTTTTGTGTCAATACCTTCCTCGGTATGGTAGTCCACGATTCAAAACAGAAGCTCTCTTCTTCCATCAGTTCAAACTCGGACTCATTGCACTTCGGTGCAAAAACACTCGGCTCAACTTGTAGTGGCCGTGTCATTCCAGAAACAGTTGGCCTGTAAAACATAACAATTGTATTAGTTTTTTTAAAATACTGATTTAAATGCTCAGTTAAACCCCAATCACCTTTCAGCCATACGCCAAAAACAGACGAAACTGCCAGACTCAGGCATCAAGGTAAACTTGAAGCCAATACCTTATAAAATTCTCCCCGATTCTGGCTGTTTTTATAGTCCAGAAGGTGAAGAATACCGCCGTTTGATCACAATACCCAGGCAAATTTTAAAAAAACACTTTGAGAGAGCACTTCTGAATCATGGGCCAGGCTTTACCTCTATTCCTGAGCCACATATCAGAACCTGTCACAAGCACAGAGACAAGCTTGTAAACCACTCTCAGAAAGTACACGAGATTAGAGAGGACCTAATGTCGTGCCTTCACTTATCCAAGCTTTTGTGCACTGATCACCTCTCTGATTAACCATTGAGAAAAATGGCACCACAAAGTGTCGATATTTTGTCAGCAGCACAACAGCAAGGATCAAATATAACAGTTCTGAACTTATTTGGATAAAAGAAACAGCACATATCAGACAAGCTGCTGGTCCATTTAAATAGATCAGTGCTATTGAGATCTCCCGATGGCAACGGAGTTACCGATTATAAAGGATATTTTACTGTGACAATGTACCACTGACTTCACTAATCCAGGGCAGTGATGCTGTCAGTGGTCTCAATATCTCTAGTTTGGCTGGAGAGAAAATAATTAAATCACATTTCCTGTCCTGGCCAATTTCCGAGGAAGCTCTGCACAAGTCGAAGAACTACAGATCTGCGGCTAAATGTAACAGCCCGAAAGTTGAATCATCTACTGACAATTATTGAATAAGTAATTCAGCCTAAAGCCAAGAGAGCACTGGTGTACACATAAAACAGGCCAATGCAAGGAGTTTATACCTTGAAGAAAAAGTAAAGAATCACAAGTCGCACAGCATGGAATAGGTAGTGCAGCCCACCGAGTCTACGCTGACCTATGTGTACTCTCCATGGATTTGTAAGAAGATGAAAAATTGAGAACAGTTGTAATCAGAACAGTTCTTTAACTATCTAAAGATATACATACTTCTTTCCAAAACAGGTTGAAGTAGTCTTGGGCTCTTCATTTCCTAAAATGCGTGAGACAATATTCTTCTGCTCAGTTCTAACATTTGGACGATTGACAGCAATCGGTGTTACACTTGTATTAAAACATAGCCTACAAAAAATAATTTCATAAAATGAGCTCAGTAGTAATATCATAAATCTGCATTAGGAAGCAACATAGAAACATCAAAAAAATCTGGTGCTCAAGCACTGGGAATGGAACTTACAAAAACTAAAATGGACAAGAATGGACAAAAAAAATCTCAGAGCAGCACCAGGAAACACTAACATAATGCAAAATAAAACCTGGAAAAATATATATTACGCCAACAAAGAATAAACTCTCATGGAACGTCATGCATGACTAAAAATACAAAGGAAACAATTAGGGTACGGAAAAGAACATGTAGGTATCAGCATTGGGAAATGGATTAACTGTTACATCATTTTATTACTTTAATTTACCAGTGAGGTAATCAGGATGAGATTGATAATATTTAAATAAAGGGAAGAAATATTAAATTAACAAATAAAATTCCTACTCCACATAGGTTTTATCAGCACATTTGAAAGGCATCCGAGGAAGAGGTGGCAGAGGCATTGTTAGATGATTCATTATTAATTAGAAAAATGGCATTGCAAGGACTGATGGTTAATTCATCCCTATAAGGCAGGCAAAACATATCAAATGAACAGACCAGTTTAACTACAGTGGTAGTAAACCTATAGCATACTGCACAGGAAAATGGACAATATAACATGGGACAGTACAATACAGGAACAGGCTCTGGCCCACGATGTCTGAGCCACCATAATGTCAAATTATACAAATCCCATCTGCCTGCAAATGGTCCGTATTCCTTCACTTCCCCTGCACCAGTTTAAATGCCTCTTAAACATCAATGTTATATCTGCTTCTTCCACCTCCCTGGCAGCACGCTCCAGCCACCTAACACTATATGTTGCCCTGCATATCTCCTTTAAATATTTCCCCTCTCATCGTGCACCTACGGCTTCCAGTATTTGATGCTTTCACTCTTGGAAAAGGACTCTGACCATCTACCCAACCAAAGCCTCTCAATTTTATCAACTGTCATCAGGACTCTCTTTAACTTCCCTCATTCCAGAGAAAATAATCCAAGTTTGCCCAACCTTTCCTTATTTGTAATACTGTCCCTTCAAGGTAACATCATGGTGAACCTCTTCCACACCCCACCAGTCTCCCCATCCATCCTGTACTTTCAGGGAGCTATTGTCTTGGACCACAAGATCCCTCTGCACATCGATGCTCCAAAGGATACTGCCATTTACTGTAAACTTTCCTTACATTTCACCTATGAAAGTGAAACCGCTCACACCAGTCCAAATTTAACTCCATCTGACATTTTTCTGCACATATTTCCCAACTGGCTATATCATGCTGTATCCTTTGACAACCTTCCACACCATCGACAACTTCACCGATCTTTGTGTCGTCTGCAAATTTACCAATCAGTCCATGTACATTTTCATGCAAATCATTTAATTATATCACAATAGAAATAAAAAATGCAGCAATGAAACAATCAAGGTGGAATTCAAATTTTGAGTTATTTAAGAGATAAGAGAGTAGATCAGGATAAGAAAGTAAGTAATTTACAAAGATGTCACAACTGCAAGACGACATCTATCAGGAAAAGGTGATCAGTCTGTTTCCTTTTGCTTGGAAACAGAAAGGCTAAAGTTGACTGTGTGCAGGAGGGAAGGTAGCCACTCAGATGTTTGAAATAAACCAAGGTTTCAATAGAATAGATTCAGAGAGCTTGTACTTACGGGGAAATGCAAAATTAGAGACCAACAATATAAGATTATCACCAGAGAATCAAATGGAGAGTTCAAATGGAGAGTTCAAATGAAAGGTTTTTACCCAAAAAATGAGATAATGCTAGAGCAGCCTATGATCAGAAACATCTGAGGTCAATAGTTTCAATGCATTTATGGAAGAAAACAGAAAAAAGAGCACATACAAAATTTTAAAATGTCATTCTTGTTAAAAAGAACAAGTGGCACTGGGAAGGTTGGAAAATTTGCTCTTCTGTTAGTTTGCTTTTAACAGTAAATATCAACTCAAGGCCGTGTACCATCACTCACTTCTTTCCACTAAATTCATACCTCATTTTTGATTTAGGTCTTCCCAAAGGCTTTGAAGGATCTGGAGTTGAGTTAACAACTGATGCCTCTGCATTGTAAGTGATCCCAAATTTGTCTCCAGGAGATATGTCAGCTTCCAACACGAGTGCGTCTACGTCAATGAGGAGCAGTCCTTCTGGTTCATCAAAATCTCTTCTATCTTCAACAGCCTCAGCAATGCAAACACCTTCTCCACCACCACTACCACCACCACCGCTGGTTTTGTCAGCAGCAATAGCTGCCGGTTCTGGCCATTGTTCGGTCTGCTTTTTTGAACTGCAAGAGCCTTTAAAAAGAAAAGATAAAATGATTATCCTATTAAAATTGCAAACAGGAGTTCAAAAAGCAATTTCCATTTTCATCAACAACTTAGGCCACTGCTTTTGATATTGTAGACACAACCAAGAAATGGTAGATGCAAAAAGACACAGGACAAAGTATTCATCAATAGTCACCACAGATCACATCATCAGCCCAGAGTCAAGGACACTGATGTTAGTAATGATTCCAATGATGACTTAAAATAATACCGTCATGAAAATTAGCATGACCTGCGGAGAAGTGCCAACAGCTGAGATTGCTTTTAGATCTTTATCTTGAAGTGACATAAAAATATATTTTGTTCAGTGCTCTGTTGACCACTGTGTTTTAACTTTCCCAACAAAATATCAATCTCTTGTTTGTACTTGTATAAACTTCCTTCTCCATTTAGATTCACGACGTAAAAGTCACTATATTTCATCTTCAAGATACATTGATGTGAAGTTGAATTATTTAACACTCACCCAGGTGACTAATAAAGTTTACGATGTTTATTTATCTGCTTTATTTGAAAGAATATGCTGCTTTAGAATTCAGCACCATATCTGAAATTGTTTATACAGTTTAACCAACAGTCATGTAGCAGAGCAAAAGAAATTCAAGCTAGCAAGAGAACAGGATCTTCAATTCTCTGCTCTAATTTTTCTTATCAGGTTAATCCAATCTGAAGGACTTCGAGGTCCTGAATTTAAGCGCAAAGGATGACACAGAACCTAAGAAATTCATTCAACAACCCCCAAACACTGGGGCCACTGTTGCTTGATATATATATAAATGATAGGCAAATGTATGCATATAAATTCCTGCAGCAGAAAAACCAGCCCGTCAGCCGAATGGCAGTGCTGACCAGGATGCCCCAGCTCCACTAATCCCACCTGCCTGTGTTTGGTTCATATCGCTCTAATCCTTTCCAATCCATGTATCTTTTCCAATGTCTTTTAAATGTTGTCATCGTACCTGCCTCAGCTATTTCCTTTGGCAGCTCGTTCCATATACCCACTCCCCACTGCATGGAAAAAGTTGCCCCTCAGGTTCCTATTAAATCTGATGTACTCTGGGTCTAAGACTTTATTCCTTGGAGCGCAGGAGGATGAGGGGTGATCTTATAGAGGTGTATAAGATCATAAGGGGAATAGATAGGATGAATGCACAAAAGTGCTAGCCTACCCAACCTCTCTCTATAGCTCAGGCCCTCATGTTCTGGCACCATCCTTGCAAATCTTCTCTGCACTCTTTTCACTTTGACAACATCCTTCCTACAGCAGGATGCCCAAAACTAAACACAGTATTCCAAATGCTACCTCACCAACGTCTTGTAGAACTGTAACATAACAGGAACTTATCCAAGTTGATTGAGGTAGGGTGTTTGTGGGCAAAGGGACTTCTGGAAAGTAGGATGCTTTTAAAAGTGTGGTGAGTTCAGAGCATGCATGTTCGTCACACACTGCCTTTCCTCGTGGTCACCCACCTACTCTCTTCCTGTACCTAGACGTGACTACCTAACTATAACTGCCAATGAAGCTCTCATTCTCCTGGATGATCCCGAGGTCATCCAGCTGCAGATCCAGTTCCCTAATGCAGACTTTAAGGAGCTCCAACTCCAAATAGGCAGCTTTGCTCCACTTTGCCTTTTTAATAGTTGCTCAATTTTGATCACTCAAGCAATCTAGCTGCTGCCTTTTGGAAATCTCTCACTGCTGCTCCGACACTGAAATAGATTGACTTGAACATAAACGTAGATGGGTTGGTTCAGAAGTTTGCATGACACCAAGATTGCTGAAGTTGCGAACTGTGAAGAAGGCTGACCTCAGCAGGATATAGATCAGCTACAGAAATGGACAAAAAATGGTACACTGCGTGTGAGGTGTTGCACTTTGGGAGGTCGAATGCAAGAGGAAAATACATAATTAACAGGAAGATCCTTAACAGCTTTGATGTACAGAGGGATTTTGGGGTCCAAGTCAACTGCTCCCTGAAAGTGGCAACATAAGTATATGAGAGTGGGAAAGAGGGCATGTGGTATGCTTGCCTCGTCGGGCCTTTCATCGTCGAGCCAAAACCTGGAGGGTATAGCTTTTGGGTGAGAGGAGCCAAAGCTTAGAGATGTGCAGGTAAAGTTTTTTTTTTTTTTTACAGAGGGTGGTGGGTGCCTGGGGTAGGCTGCCAAAGCAGTGGTGGAGACAGATAAGATAATGACATTTTAGAGGCTTTTTGAAAGGCTGAAGAGCCTGTTCCTATGCTGAACTGTTCAATGCCCTTTGGTATTTTTAAAATGTTTTTAAAACCCCTTTGGTCCGATTTTCTAAGTTTCACAATGAAGTTATCAGTGCTCCTTGAATTTTGAATTACTAACTAATTTAAAAAAGAATTGTCGGACATATGCAAATTGCATCTCTTACACAAATGTTGTTTTTCTAATCATATTGCATTTGGTAAGATCTGCATATTAAAACTCTACTCATCAATCCTCAAAATGCAAAAATGTGCTGAGGTGAAATCACTATAAAAAGAAATGGTACAAACCATTATTTTCCCCTTTCTTGTCTGGGTAAGATTGTGGTGATTTATGAGATTGAGTATTTTCCAGTAGTTGCAATTGTGCTCCTGCAGCAGACTCTTTCTGGATGAAAAAAAAATTAAGTATGCTTTAATAACAAAAAAATTATGACAAGAATTCTGTCCATTATTTTCAGTCTTTGGCTCACATTCATCTGGAATTGAGGAGAGCAAAATGGGAACATTGACAAAAGATGGTTCTCAATGTAACTGTGCCAAACTGACCAGGAATGACAGACCTTTCACCTTTACGATCTGTGCAAAAACCCAGCCAAAACTGATAGTGTATCACTAAATTACAATGTGTCTGATTTTGGTCATGTTCTGGAACCAAAAAAAAACCGTTGGAAGAACTCAGCAGGCCCTGCAGCATCTGTGGAGGGAAATGGACAAATGTCATTTTGGGTTGGGACCCGTTGTTCAAACAGATGAAGCAGAGGTGAGAAAGCTAGTTGGTAGAGGTGAGGGGAAAGGTCAGGCAAGTACTGGCAACTCTACTTGATGGCATGGTGGTGCAGCAGTAGAGTTGCTGCCTTACAGCACCAGAGACCCAGGTTCCTGACTATGGGTGCTGTCTGTACGGAGTTTGTACATGCTCCCTGAGACTCCCACATTCCAAAGACTTGCAGGTTTGTAGGTTATTTGGGTTCTGTAAATTGTCCCTAGTGTGTAGAATAGAACTAGTATGCGGGTGATCGCAGTCGGCAGATAAGAAACAGGGAAAATTAGACGGTTCAGTGAGCCAATGGTCCCTATCTATGTTTTGATGAAATATGGTAATATGAAGAGTATCAAGGCCAAAACCTAGAATGCAATACAAATCATATAGGTGCCTCTGAAGAAGACTGCAGCAGTAAATGCACCCCAAAGTCACAGCAGCTTTCATACAATCCTTAAACTAGGCTATGCTTAGTTCCAAAGCCTTGGGTGTCAGGATGCCTGGAACATATTCATTCTGATCATATAAAAACAATTTCCATCGTCAAGAATCAAAAGTATAATCTTATACCATGGAATAATATCACAAATTTCCATGACCCCATGGGTTTCAATCAGGTGCTCCAGATTCTTCTCACAATTCCAATGTGTGGTTGAGGGGTTAATTGGTCATTATAATGTGTATGTGAGTGGTAAAATCTGGGGATAGTTGATAATGTGGGAAGAATATAATGAGATCATTGTAAACTTAAAGTAAAAGGGTCGGCATGAGTTCAGCAAGCTGAACGGCCTGTTTCCCTGGAGTATCACTCTATGACTAGTATAAAATTCATACAAAAGACAAGGAAAAAGATTAAAGTAAAAAATGTAATAAGATATAAATTAATAAAAAATAAAAGAACATTCAGCACCTTTTTACACTGGAGATCTTTTGGAACCTTATTCCTTGGATCTTCCACTTCTGAAAACTGAACTTCAAAGTGGGATGTAGAATCCAGCAGTGGTTCAGTATTATTAATATTGTCTGGAAAAATAATTAAGAATTAATATCTATCTGGTGCTCCATGTGACATTTTCCCTTAAGAAGACATTTTCAAAGAATTAAATAGGCATTTTTCAGCAATGGGAGCAGAGAACAATATCAAGATTTCTCAATATTAAAAATGCAATGCAGATTACAGATATTTTTATTCGACTAGTTGTGGCTTTAGGATTTCTTTATATTTGAGGGCCAGAACTGGGATTTGCTGTATGCCTTTATCACAGACAGAATTGGTATTTTGCAGGGTGATAAAATTTTAAAAAACATTTCTATCTGTCAGAGCAATTTCTTCCTGCGGGAAAGAAAACCTTTTTCAAAACCATTTTATATTTGTATAGAATGCCGCTGGATAATGTTACAATTTTGTCTCCCTTATTTCATAAAGGATATACTAGCATTGGAGGATGTCCAGCAGAGATTTGGCAAGTGATTTTTTAAATGAGAGATGTTTCTTTAGTCCTCGAATTTTAAGCAAGAAGTTACAAGGTCAGTGGGTGGTCATTTAAAATTTAGTTGCACATAAATTGTAGAGGATGGTGAATCACTAAGATTGTCTAAACCTGGCACAGGGAGGATTTGAAGTCTGAGGCAGTTCAGCCATACTCAAATTTAATGGCAACAGATTCGAGGAGCTAGTTGATCTACTTCTGCTCGTTTTTTCTTGTGCCATGTTTAAAGCATGTATAGAAATGCAAGAAATGCTCATTTGTGCGACATAACATTGTATCTTCAATTATGACTACTTGGTTCAGTCAGTGCCAAAGAAACATTGAAAATTATTTAATAGGGCAAGATGGAAAGTGGTTTACAGGCTTAGAATTACTACGGCAGGCTACAAGTGGGGAACTCCAGAAGAATTCTGATTAAAGTCTTCAACATTTTGAAACTATCAGACTCAATCCAAATGGATTGGCTATTCGAGTGAAAAAAAAAATCTAAAATATGTGCGGTCACAGGAGTCTGACAGAAATTTTCCACTTTGTCATACATTATGGAGAATTTATAATTTTACCAAGCCAATTAGCCTACAAACCTGTACGTCTTGAGTGTGGGAGGAAACCGGAAAAAAGCCACACAGGTCATGGGGAGAACATACAAAGGATCAAACCCAGTTCCCTGGCGTGTAAAGCAGCAACTCTACTGCTGCGCCACCGTGAGCCAGGTGGGACTACTCTTTCCTCTTCACCGTTTATTCGGGAATTGTTTCAGCTGGTAGAAAAGTTTGCATGTAACTAATTCATTTGATATGTAATTTAATGTATAACTAATTTATTTGAATTCAGTTTGGTTCAATTTTCAAATCAAGGCCTAAATTTTCCAATTGTAATGACAGTTTCCCATTTAAAATAGCATACTCTTTGCATTGGATTAGAAAAATGAAGGCGTGGAACAATTTAGTTTATGAAATTCACTTACATACATGTCCTCATATCAGAAAGTCTTTGCAAGATGAACTACTGGCAGGTTTAGCAGATTATTAGCCTGTGTATAGAATATATAAAGGAGGCAAAAACAAGGAAATGCAGACGAAATGTGTAGGAAGGAACTGCAGATGCTGGTTTACACCAGACACAAAAAGCTAGAGTAACTCAGTGGGACAGGCAGCATCTCTGGAGAACATGGATAGGTGACATTTCGGGTCAGGACCTTTCTTCGGACTAATTACAGGAGTGGGGGAAAGAAAGCTAAAAGTGTGGAGGGGTAGTATCTTAGGTGAACACAGTCCGAAGAAGGGTCTCGACCCAAAATGTTACCCTTTCCTTCTCTCCAGAGATGCTGCCTGTCCCGCTGAGTTACTCCAGCATTTTTGTCTTTCTTCGGTTTAAACCAGCATCTGCAGTTCCTTCGTACACATATGTGAACACAGGTTGAGGGAGGGGGGGTGAAAGGCACATGACTGGAAAAAGGCCAGAGATGTACACACAAGGTGTGAAACAACCTAATTATAGTTGAAGCGAGAGGATTGATGAGGTTTGAATTGTGTAGCTTGGGGAAGGAACATAGATGTAGGGGAGAGATGGGTGCAAAGTCCAGCGGGGATCAGGGGAGTGGGAGTTGGGGGAAAAAAGAGAACAGGAGGAAAGTTGTTTTGTAGAGGTTATCTACAGTTGGAGAATTCAAATGTTCATACCATTGTGTTGTAAGCTACCCAGGCGGAATATGAGCTGGTGCTCTTCCAGTCTGGTGTGACCTCACTTTGGCAATGGAAGCCCAGGACAAAAAGGTCAAGTTTGGGAATGGGAATTGCAGTTAAAATGGTTAGCAACCAAGAGTCCCTGCAGACTGTGGTGGACCAAGCTCAAGCAGTTCGGCAAAACGTTCACAGAGTTTATGCTTGGTCTCGCCGATGTACAGACCACTTCGGAGGCAAATGGAATGGAGAAATATTTGACATTTCCTGAATATTTGTGCAATCATCGCCACATTTCAGCTGCACTGCATTTATCAGACTTGAACATAAATGCATTTTGGTATGAGTGATTGGACTTGCACTATGTTTTTTAATACATTAAAACACCCCAAAAAAGCTCAAGCACTTTATTGATAAATCTATCAGTACAGTGATGCATTTGTGACAGGTTAACATGTACAATTGAACAGGTTTCAGCTCACAGAAGCCCCCAAACATTTTCTGAGCACAAAAAGTCTTGAAGAGGCTGTATTGTACCACCTTCCTCTATTTAAAAGCGAAGTGTACAGTAACAATGCTTTTCACCCTCTCCAGCTTACTTTGCTTTTATAGGTAGCCCAAGATTCAGAAACAGATAAAAGGGGGTTCACCTGCCATTTCATGTGTCTTTAGAAGCATAAATTAATGGGTTAATGGAATAACCACAAAAAATATTTGTTCATTTCTCTTTTATATTAGATGGAACAGAGAACAGTACAGAACAGGAATGGGCATACCATACTTAACCACCCTATTTACATACTGCCATCTTCAATGAGCTATGATCTTGGATTCCAAGATCCCTCTGCACATCAATGCTGTTGTGGGTCTTACCATTGAATTCAGCTCATGCATCCAACATGAAAGTAGGCATGCAGGTGCAGCAGGCAGTGAAGAAAGCGAATGGTATGTTGGCATTCATAGCGAGGGGGTTTGAGTATAGGAGCAGGGAGGTTCTGCTGCAGTTGTACAGGGCATTGGTGAGACCACACCTGGAGTATTGCGTACAGTTTTGGTCTCCTAATCTGAGGAAAGACATTCTTGCCATAGAGGGAGTACAGAGAAGGTTCACCAGATTGATTCCTGGGATGGCAGGACTTTCATATGAAGAAAGACTGGATAGACTCGGCTTGTACTCGCTGGATTATAGATTATAGAAACTTACAAAATTCTTAAGGGGTTGGACAGGCTAGATGCAGGAAGATTGTTCCCGATGTTGGGGAAGTCTAGAACAAGGGGTAACAGTTTAAGGATAAGGGGGAAGTCTTTTAGGACCGAGATGAGAACATTCTTTTTCACACAGAGAGTGGTGAATCTGTGGAATTCTCTGCCACAGAAGGTAGTTGAGGCCAGTTCATTGGCTATATTTAAGAGGGAGTTAGATGTGGCCCTTGTGGCTAAAGGGATCAGAGGGTATGGAGAGAAGGCAGGTACGGGATACTGAGTTGGATGATCAGCCATGATCATATTGAATGGCGGTGCAGGCTCGAAGGGCCGAATGGCCTACTCCTGCACCTATTTTCTGTTTCTATGTTTCTATTAGATGAGCAATTTGCCAGCACAGTGCTAGCGCTTTCCTTGATCACTGCTGAAAACTTCCTAAATAACTATCACTCAATTTTCTTTCCTGATTTCCATCAAATGCGGCAGAAATCACAATTTGTGTTGATAAAAATCATTGTTGTTCAATGACACCATTCATATCGTATTAACATTTTGTAATTAAATTGAGTACTTAAATTCACCTAATCCAGCCAAGAAGTTGTTTACAACAGTTGATGCATTTGCATTTTTCTGCAAGATTACATTCACTGGTTTTCCCGTCAGCCTAGAATAATTAAAAGAAATTAAAATGAGAAATTAATCTGACACAGCTATCAAATCCAGATAAGTTATCATAGTACATTCTGTGATACCTGAAGATTCAGTTCGAAAATCAAGTGAAAATCTATGAGCTTTATTAAGGGTGTCTAAATATAGTATTAACTGTCTCTTTATAAATCAATTACCGAAATTGACAAATTAAATACATTACAGCTTGTAACAATTAATTGTTGTAAACTGAGTGTTTTAACAACATTTACACCAATCAGCCAAAACATTGTGACCACTGACAGGCGAAGTGAATAGCATTGATTATCTTGTTACAATGGCACCTGTCAAGGGGTGGGATATATTTGGCAGCAACTGAACAGTCAGTTCTTGAAGTTCATGCGTTGGATGCAGGAGAAATGGGCAGGAATAAAGACCTGAGCGACTTTGACAAGGCCCAAATTGTTATGGCCAGACGACTGGGTCAGAGCATCTCCGAAACGGCAAGGCTTCTGGGGTGCTCCCGGTCAGCAGTGGTGAGTACCTACTGACAGTGGTCTAAGGAGGGACAAACCACAAACCGGTGACAAAGTGTTGGGCGCCCAAGGCTCATTGATGCGCGAGTGCAACGAAGGCTATCTCGGCTGGTTCGAACCGACAGAAGGTCTACTGTGGCACAAGTCACAGAAAATTTTAATGGTGGTCACGGGAGGAATGTGTCACAATACACAGTGCATCGCACCCTGCTGCGTATGGGGCTGCACACAGAGGATCAACAGCATATTAGGCAAGTGGTCATAATGTTTTGGCTCACCAGGTCATAATGTTTTGGCTGATTGGTGTGTAATCTATATTCATAAAATAGTCTCAATTAATTATATGCAATAAAATAGTTTTACCCAGGCAGCCTTTTTTTGACCAAGAAACACAATGCTCTGTGGAGGTAAAAGATGCATATCCACATTTCAGGTTGGAATCCTGCATTGGGACTTTTAGCCAACATGCATCATAAATGAAGAAATACCTCCCCATAGGGCATTCACGCTACTGCCTGATTTAATGTATCTTGTGCAAGAGAGTATTCAGACCTCACATGATTTTACAAATTCATAATTTTGATGACCAAAATTCAGAATTTTACATCAAAATTCATAATCTGGCGCGTAATGCAACTTTTCAGCAAATAAAAAGTATGGAGTGAGTATTTTCCGTCAAGATTGCTCAGAACACAAAGTTTTTCCACTGTAACTCCTTTGAAAACAAATACATGATTTAAAACAAATACATGATTTAAAACTTATTAGCACTCTGAATCCCGTTCTTATGGAGAACTTGAAAGAACAGAGCATTTCAAAGCATTAGTATCTGAACCACCGGGACCATGAAACAACAGCTTGGGTTCCTAACATCATACACTTCAGAATGGAACTGAATATATAAGAGAAATAAAATATTTTTGAAAGTATTAAGGAAAGAACATAGGAGTGGGACTAAATATATAATACTTTCAAACAACTGCTTGGGGCAAAACAGGCTAAATAACTTCTTTCCCCAAATTAAGGCTAATTTTTTTTTTAAATTCACGTTACATTGTAAATAAGATATGTAATTAACTGGAGGAAAATGAAAAAATTGAAGTGCATTCATTCAGAGTGCCACCTACTCAAATTACTGAACATTTATTTAAGAGCACTCAGACACTCCAGTACAACTCATCTACAACTCTTCCTTTGAATAAGAATCTTCATACAATTTTTTCCCCTTCATATCGTATAGCTGTAAAGCTACAAATGCATAGTGAAATTATACTTGACCATCTAAATTTAAAAATCCAAAGGAAAGTGGATTTTTCAAAACCTCTCATTGAGCTATATTTAATCAGTTAATTTTGTAAAGACCTGTTAATAAATGAGAATCTATTCCTCACAAAGCATTACATTTTTCTGAATAGAGTAAAATAATGTTCTTTTACCTCCCAAATGCATTGTCTCTGTAGAATCTACTTCTGTAGGGCTGTTCCGGCAATTTCTGCATAATATAAAATTTGAACATTTTACCACTGTAACATTCAATACTATTAGCTTTAAGAATTTCAACACGTTTTAAAATAATACCTCCATTCTATTCTGCAACTTCGATTCAGCACTCTGCCCCTAAGTGAGAATTTGCCGTGAATTTCTACCTTAAATAGAAGGATGCATAATCCAGATTGATAATCCTCCACTGCATTGTCAGTGCAGGCTGCCAATTGAAATACTAAACTGAGGTTCAGTTGTCTCCTGTTTACCAACAGATTTTACATCACCAATGAAAGCAAAGCAAAATGGTTCTGTTATCATAGTCAATGTTTATGCCTCAACTAACTCAGCCTGGAGTCTAAAGCAACTCCTAAAGCTATCCCATTCCCCACTTCTTACCCTGTAACCTATTCTTTCACACACAATCAATATTCCCTTTTCCAATTCTGTCACCAACATAGAAATATAGAAAATAGGTGCAGGAGTAGGCCATTCGGCCCTGCATCACCATTCACTAGGATCATGGCTGATCATCCAAAATCAATATCCCGTTCCGGCTTTTTCCCCATATCCCTTGATTCCCTTAACCCTAAGAGCTAAACCTAATGCATGCTGGCAGAAGATAAAATACGCAATTAAACCACCAACCAGCACACTATTATGGGAGGAAACCAGAGCATCTGGAGGCACATCCATGCGGCCACTCAGACAACTATTGTATCTGGAGTGCAGTTTTCGATATCTGCAACCTCCCTTGCCATATTCATCCATCTTGAGATCAAGGTCAATGTGCCATTAACTATTGCTACGGTTTATAGCATTCCGAGAAATTGTAAATATTTTAAACAACATTGCCCCATCCCATATAATAAAGATATACATTGACAGTCTAGAAAGTGTGGACCACTACTTCAGAACCACATCTCACAGAAAACAGATATCAAAAAGAAATTCTTCACAATTGCCACAGCTGATCAGGAAGCAATGAAGTCAAGCCTCACATACACTTCTGAGAAACAAACTAATTACAGCAGCTCAAAGCACACTGGAGAGGCAATTCCAACATTGTCCCTGCAAAAATCCTTCGTCCATTGGCTGGATAAATTAACCAGTGTCAAAGACATCTCCCTGTTCAACATCCCCATCATTGAAACTCTGTTAAAACTCAGTCGGCGTCGATGGGCAGGCCATGTTGTTCAAGCATCAGATGTCAACCCCCTGAAAATGTCAATCTACTTTTGCACTTTGCCACAGCAAGAGGTTACCAGATGAACAGCAGAAGCAATTCTCTATGTTCAAAAAGGCTCTTCAAAAAAATGTGGCCACAGTACCTACTCATGAGAATCATTAGTCCCTTCTATAGCCTATAAAATGCAGGAGAGGAAGGTAGTGCCAGGTATTCCCACATTGGAGAGATGTTAGAACTTTTCCAATTTGAATAGATATTTTCTAAACTGAGATTATTTTTGAAAGTGGAATAACTTCGGTTTCCTCCCACACTCCAAAGACGTACAGGTATGTAGGTTAATTGGCTGGGTAAATGTAAAAATTGTCCCTAGTGGGTGTAGGATAATGTTAATGTACGGCGATCACTGGGCGGCACGGACTTGGAGGGCCGAAAAGGCCTGTTTCCGGCTGTAGATATATGATACGATATGATAAAGCACTTACAATTTCCTTTTTTTTTTTTTTTAATGGAGTTTTAGGTTCTTTGCTTCACTGATACTTTCTTGTTTTTTGCGTTACAAAGTTTGATACAATGTAGTTATTTAGACAGCCTACCATTTCCTATTTTCCAAACTATCACCTGCTTCCAGAACAAGGGCACACACACATTGCTCTGAAATAACCATTGAATTATAGCATTTTGTCTATAACGCAATCCTTGACTTTACTCAAGCTTTTAACTTCCAATCAACTTTGATCACGTTCTTTACACTCGTCTTCTTCTTGCATCATTGTAATCCATACTATATATTGCTTTTGTATCAGACCGTTACCACTTCCTTTATTGACAATAATTGTATATTAAACATGTAGGAGTCTTCACTTCCACAACAAAAATACTTGTGTGGAAATCTCACTTTAATCATCCACAATAGTTCTGCTCAACCCGCTGCAGTCAATATATATCTACAACAGAGGGAGCACCATGACTTTTACTATGATCTTGGTTTCAAATGCAAGATCAGAAATGTCAATATCTCCTACAGTACTCGGGAGACATTGGATTTCTTTGCTGATGTCAGCTCTTTAATACTGAATAACTTCCAAGTTATGGGGAGTGCTCAGAATTCCTATATTACCTTTTGAACGACATGAACTTCAGCAAGGCCTTTGACAAGGCACAGCTGGTTTGTGAGGTTAGATCCATTAAACTGGAAAGAATGCAAAAAAAGATTTGTGAGGTTGAGTGAAAACACAAAGTGGTGGAGGAACTCAGCGGATCAGGTAGCATCTGGAAGGGAAATGGATAGACAACGTTCCAGGTTGGAACCCTTCTTCAGGCTTTTCCGGGTCTGGAGGGATTGAGTTATGAGGAGACTGCATAGCCTTGGTTTATTTTCCTGGAGGCTGAGGGGATGACCTCGTGGAGGTTTATAAAGTCATGAAGGGTGCAGATAAGATGAATGGTCAGTCTTTTCCCAGGGCTGGATGCATCCCCACCCCCTAACTCCCAGTCTCCACCTAACAAGCTCCGCCGCTGACGTTGAGACACAGGCACTGCTGGTGCTGGAGTATTCTGCACCCCCACCAATACCCAAGTTTGCATTGACGGCACCAAAGTAGGGATGGTTGATAACTTCAAATTCCTAGGAGTTAATATCACCAACAGCTTCTACTGGACTATGGATATTGAAGATCATAAGTGATAGGAGTAGAAATAGGCCATTTGGCCCATCAAGTCTACTCCGCTAATAAAGAGGGAAGAAGACTAAAATTTTACTGCCTTCCATCACAGTGAGGAATCTGCTGTGGTGGATGTTTATGTTAACTGTTATGTAGTTGTGTGTCTTGTTGCTTTTTGTTTAGTATGGGTGTATGGTAAATCGAATATCACTGTACCTTAATTGGTACATGTGACAATAAAAGACCTTTGAATCATGGCTGATCTATCTCTCCCTCCTAACTCCGTTCTTCTGCCTTCTCCCCCATAACCTCCGGCATTGAAGCAACGACCAAGAAAGCGCACCAACGCCTCTTCTTCCTTAGAAGGCCCAGCAAGTTCGGCATGTCCCAACTCTCACCAACTTCTACAGATGCGCCGTAGAAAACATTCTATCGGGATACATCACAGTTCGGGAACAGCTCCATCCAAGACCACAAGAAATTACAGTGAATTGTGGACACTGCCCAGACCATCACACATAACAACCTCCCCCTTACCTTCACCCTACCCCACCCCTTCTTTCTCCCAACCCCACCCCTTCCTTCTCCCAACCCCACCCCTTCCTTCACCCAACCCCACCCCTTCCTTCACCCAACCCCACCCCCTCACCCTCTCCACCCAACCCCACCCTCACCCCCTCCTTCACCCAAACCCACCCCTCCTTCACCCAAACCCACCCCTCCTTCACCCAACCCCACCCCCTCCTTCACCCAACCCCACCCCCTCACCCTCTCCTTCACCCAACCCCACCCCCTCACCCTCTCGTTCACCCAACCCCACCCCTCCTTCACCCAACCCCACCCTCTCCTTCACCCAACCCCACCCCCTCCTTCACCCAACCCCACCCCCCTCCTTCACCCAACCCCACCCCCTCTCCTTCACCTAACCCCACCCCCTCTTTCACCCAACCCCACCCCTCACCCTCTCCTTCACCCAACCCCACCTTCACCCTACTGCACCCCTTCCTTCACCCAATCCCTTACCCCCTCCTTCACCCAATCTCTCACCCTCTCCTTCACCCCACCACCCCCTTCACCCAATCTCTCACCCTCTCCTTCACCCCACCACCCCCTTCCCTTCTCCCACTTACTTCTCGAACCCATTTATTCACAAAATGCTGGAGTAACTCAGCGGGTCTGGCAGCATCTCGGGAGAGAAGGAATGGGTGACGTTTCGGGTCGAGACCATTCTTCAGACTCCCCCTTACCTTCACAGTCTGAAGAAGGGTCTCGACCCGAAACGTCACCCATTCCTTCTCTCCCGAGATGCTGCCTGACCCGCTGAGTTACTCCAGCATTTTGTGAATAAATACCTTCGATTTGTACCAGCATCTGCAGTTATTTTCTTACACTTCTCGAACCCCACGCGCTTCCCCTCTCCCTCCCCAAAACCCGGCAGTAAAGTTAACAACATCCCTTCTCTCCAGTCAGAGACGCTGCCTGTCCCACTGAGTTACTCCAGCAATGTGCGTCTTATCTTTGGTGTAAACCAGCATCTACAGTTCCTTCCGACACAGTAAAGTTGACAACCTCCTCCGCTCATCCTGTCTCCTCCTCCTCCTCCTCCTGTTGCTGCCCAGACCCAAGGCCCAGCCGAGCCCCCGACCCTGCCCCGGCCGGACCTCCCCTCCCCTCGAGCATCGCCCACCAGCCGCGACAGCAGCGCCGCCGCCGCCGCCGCCACCTCCTCGCACTTATCCCGCTCCCTCCCCACAGCGGACCGTCGCCGGTTGACAATGTCAGCCCTCATTCCGCTTCTTCCTCCACCTCCTCCCCCCGCCCCGCCATGTCCGACCGACCGACCGTCCACCCACCAGCCGCGGCAGCGCCGCCGTCTCTTCCTCGCTCATCCCGCGACCATTGCTCGCCGCCCGCGCGCTTTTCCATCCGCCGTTCAAACGCGCCGATCGTTGCTCCCGCGCGCCGAAACAGCGCGGCTGCGTCATCGCATCACCCGCACGTGACCTAGACAGTCGGGAGCAAAGATACTAGAGGAGCACGATGAACCACTCCGTCGAAATCACCTGTACTGAAGTGTGGTACGCAAAGGAGCCATTTTAGTAAGCAAAACCCGCCGTTCGCTATGCCTCTCGCAGTGTAATCAGTGGTGTGGGGGAACAGTATGTGTGATACCATTAAAATGCAGAATATATCTCATCAATCAATTCACAGATTTTTGTTATTTTTCGTTTTTAGATGTTTCTGCAAGTTTCTGCCTACTAAAATGTCAAATGACATACTACGGTTTTTAGGGACGAGTGTTCTGCTCTATTATCTTTGGTTGGGAGGGAGGGACACACCTGCAGTCCCCTCCCACACACCTGCAGTCCCCTCCCACACACCTGCAGTCCCCTCCCACACACCTGCAGTCCCCTCCCACACACCTGCAGTCCCCTCCCACACACCTGCAGCAGATGTGTCGTTAGGAACTGCAGATGTGTCGTAAGGAATTACAGGTGTGTAGGAAGAAACTGCAGACGCCTCAGTCTGAAGAAGGGTCTCAACCTGAAATGTCACCCGTTCCTTCTCTCCAGAGGTGCTGCCTGTCCCGCTAAGGATTTTGTGTCTACCAAGTGCAGATGTGTAGGAACTGCAGATACAGGTTTACAATGAAGATAGACACAAAATGCTGGAGTAACTCAGCGGGACAGGCAGCATCTCTGGAGAGAAGGAATAAGTGACATTTATTGATTTAGTGTGATAATGTGGAAACAGGCCCTTTGGCCCAACTTGCCCACATCTACACTAGCCCCACCTGCCTGCGTTTGGCCCACATCCGTCTTATCCTATCCTATCAGTGCTTTCTCTAATTCCAAGTATCCTTGCTTTCCCTCTTTCTCCGTCCCTCCCGCACACTAGGTTTCCTACTGGTTTCACTGTCCTCTTGTTTAATTTTACTGTTTGTATGCCTCGTCGTCACCTTCCCCTCAGCCAACAATGAACCATTCTACATTTCCTTGATCATAGTCTGCCTGATCTGTCATTTTCACACCTTACCTTTCCATATCTCGTTTTCCTCTCCCTTGACTCAGTCTGAAGAAGGGTCTTGACCCAAAATGTCACCCATTCCTTCTCTCCAGAGATGCTGCCTGTTCCGCTGAGTCCGGCACTTTGTATCTAACTGCAACAGATGCTGACAGTCAACAGTATTCATTTGTCATATGTACCAACATGAGGAGAATTTCATACTTACAGCAGCATTACAACAGGCCTGTAAATACAGTACCCATAGATGATATTTAGTAAATAAAAGGTCAATAAATTAAGATGGCAGAGGCACATACCATAGTGGCATTTTAGATGCTTTTATTTAAGCACCTGGATATGCAGGGAATGGAAGCGTTTGGATCATGTGCAGGTGAGAAAAGATTGGTCTATTTTGGCATCATGTCGAGCACAGATTTTGTGGGCTGTGCTGTATTTTTCTATTCTTTATGTTGCCACTTTCAGGCTGTTATGGACTTGGACCCCATGAGCCCTCACAACATCAATGCTGTTAACAGTCTAGCCATTAACTGTATACTTTCCCCTCACATTTGACCTCGCAAAATGCAACACCTCATAGTTGCTGGGATTAAACCCCATCTGCCATTTCTCTACCCCATCTACCATTTCATTGCCCAGGAATGCCAGGTAATGACTTTTTCCCACACAAGAGAAAATGCAGCTCTCACCCCCTGACATTCAATGACATCACCATCACTGAAATCCCCATGATCAATATCCTGGAGATTACCAATGACCAGAAACTGAACTTGAGCAGCCGTATCCACAATGTGCCTGCAAGGGCAGGTCAGAAGTTCGGAATCCTGTGGCAAGTAACGCGCTATTTACTATAACTCTCCCAAAGCTATCTATGATCTAGAAAGCTCAAGTCAAGAGCGTGATAGAATATTGTCCACTTGTTTGGATGATTGCAACTACAACATCCAAGAAGATCAGCACCATACACTATCTAGCACCCGTCTTGACGGGCATCTCAACACCAAGGCACTTTTGCAGCTGTTTGTGCCATTTTGTAGGATGCACTGCAGCAACTTAACCAAGACTCCTGAGATAGCACCTGCTAAATACCATGGCCTCTACCAACTAGAAGGAGGAGGGCACCAAAACCATGGGGTTACCACCACCTGGATTTGCCCTCTAAATCACATACACTCTCCTGACTTGGGTATAAGGTGGGGTCCTGACTTCCCAGCTACTTCATTGGAGACCTTTGAACTACCATTAATCGACTTTATCTTGCACTAAATTGTGTAGCTTGTATCCTTTATCTGTAGATAACTTTAGATAGTTCCTCTGTCCCTCTCTTCCCCTCCTCCTTCCCAGATCTCCCTCTATCTTCCTGTCTCCACCTACATCCTTCCTTTGTCCCGCCGCCCCTGACATCAGTCTGAAGAAGGGTCTCGACCCGAAACGTCACCCATTCCTTCTCTCCCGAGATGCTGCCCAACCTGCTGAGTTACTCCAGCACTTTGTGAATAAATACCTCCTTTATCTGTACATTGTGGACAGCTTGAATGTAATCCAATATGGTCTTTTCTGTGAGTGGATAGCACGCACAAAAAGCTTTTCACTGTATCTCGTGATAATAATAAATTAAACTAAACTATTGCCATTCTTTCATCATCATGGGTCAAAATCTCACAGCTCGCTCCCGAACAGCGTTATAGCTGTCCCCACATCCCAAGGACTGCAGCAGTTCAAGAAGGCAGTTCACCAGCACCTTTTCAAGGGCAGTTAGTGATGGTTAGTGTTGGCCAAGCCTGCAGATCTCATATCAATCAAGTAAATAAAACAATGAATTAATTTAACTGATTTTATAACCGAGAGCTCAAATAAGGAAAAGATGTGTACACGTCACAATAAATGTACAAAATGTACAAAACAAAATCTGTCACATCTTATACAAACTTAATCTGATAGACTTGAGAAGTGAGGCAACAAACAACTAAATAAATCAATCTTGTTTTATTAGCCGTTAAAGTCATTCACAAATAAGACACTTATTTCCAGATAAAGAAGTATGTGACTAAATTAACAAAGTTTATATTATGTTTCTTACACGAAACCCTTCTAACAATGTTTGAGGCTTCAATTCAGTTTGTTCTATATATACATATATGGTGTTGTACAATCTATAGATAATACAATATTTCCATATTAAAAATGCAACTTGCGTAACATATTTTCTGATAGCTGTCCAAAGTAAGATTTTATGCAAATCCCTTCAATATATCCCCTAAAATTACACAGATTAAGACTCTATTAGATTTAAAAGTAATTGTGCAATCAAATTATTTCCCATAAATTAAGGTAAACTGAAGAGCAAACATCTCCCCTTTTGCACTTGGAATTTACTCTTAATGCTTTAAAATGGCTGCAATGCCCTATATCTGCCATTTAAGGAGTGTCCCATCCAGCAACGCAAGGCTCCTGCTATATATCACTTCCTATTTAACTACTTGTTCCCAGAAAAAAAAATTACATGACGTATCCTTCATTATACATTGCCAAAATATACAAATATACGAAAAACTTAGATCTTGCTTCAGCTTTCATGTGTACTCTTTCAGGAAACATTTCAGCCACACCATTTCAAACCAATACCAAAAAAGGTACCACGAGTATCTGCTTCATCCAGTTGTAGTGTTTACTGTTCAGCTTTGAAACTATCCCATAAGCCACATTACAAGTCTTTGTTCATTATTATTCTCAAACAGTTAGGTAATAAAACTTCTGCCCATCTGAAACACCTGCGAGTCTCACACCGTGTACAGTTTCGTACGGTTAACATTCTTCAGCAAAACGGTATCAGGAATGTGGCTTTTGGGTTAAATACTGAGTGGTCTAGTGTCCTGGTGTCAGGATCTGCACTGGACATCCCATGATTAACACATAGGGGTGTGGATTCCCAACCTTAGTTGGCACTTCAAATTCAAATGGTGGATGTTGGACAGTTTCGTTCTGACTCAGCTGGTTGCCAGATAAAGCTCCTTGCAGATTGGTGAAAAAAAATTTGAATGGGAGATGTACGTTACAATGCATGGCTGCACTGCTGGTGGATGAGTAGTAGCCTGACCTATTTCATTCCTCCTTCTCCGCTGAGGTATCTCGCATGGAGGCAGCAAAATCCAAATAAGCAAGAGTGGTTTAGAAATCATTAGAATACCACGGGATACTAGGAGTAACACATTAAAGAACTGCATGTCAATACGCCATATTTGGAAGTGTTTGTAATACAAATTCATTTTTCTTCATTAACCAACAATCAAGTCATTAACTCATATTTTGTATAAACAGATGTGTCAAGAATCCATTTTTCCATGGAAACATGCCTAGTTGATTCAGATCTATAAATACAATGTTTGTTGCGTTGTATAGGGCAAGCTGAATGTCTGTTGGTTTCTACAAAGCAAATGAAAACATGGTGCACCAAAATGGAGGCAGCAAAATCCAAATAAGCAAGAGTGGTTTAAGCTGCAATTCAATTCAGCTCAAAATGCCACATCTGGGTGGATCCAAACTAACTTTAAAATCAAGAGGCAGATATAAAGAACTTTGATACTGTAACGCAATATCAGTTCTTGAACAGCCTCGGCAATTTCAATTACAGGATAGAAAACTACGCAAATATCTCCAGATGGAGAAAAAAAAAGAGCACATGAGATAAGACCTTTGAAAGGACAGCAGAAGACGTTCTCCTTTCTAAACACACAGGAGAAATCTTCCTAAGTTTCACCTTGTGGAAAGTCGTGCTCAAAGGGCAACTCCCCCGGGTTGGAATGCAAACTGGATACACTCAATGTTTTAAAAGAGAAATCTAATATTTCACTTCACTTTAAGTTAATGCAAATCATTCCTCACAGGTACTGGTCAATGCTTGAAACTCATTGACCTCATGGTAAAACCGCAACATTGATCTGCTGGCCCACAGTATGTGGTCAGTGACATCTCTCGGCATTATGCTTCAAAGTATGGCAACACCGTAATTCACAGCACATAACATTGAATCACAAACAGTAAATTTACATTATTACAAAAATGACTACACAAGGACTTGCTCGTAGAAATCTCTCATTTCAAATAGATAAATTATTGCCCACACAGGCAAAGAAAATGAATATCATTTCTGGCCGGTGACCTTTTTTGGGTGGGAATGAAATTGGACAAAAGGCTGGCATGATAAATTAACAGGCAGACATGGTAAACAAATATGAACAAAGCCTAGAGAAGGTGGGAAGAGGGGGTGCAATATGCCAACAGGAATGCTTTTTTTTTGCTTTCAAAGGTAAAGGATTGTTGACTATTTTACCTAAACTTACTAAGTCTGCAACTATGTGTTTTTAGAGCCGACCTCATCTTACTTAATTCTTCTACTGGTGTCTTGAAACATTTCCACCTCTGTATCAAAGAACAGTCGAGATTTTCGTGCGGGCTTCAAAACCCGATTTTACTGCAATAATTTTTTTTTTAAGTTAAAAATGTGGTTTTCTGACCCTTCCGTCATTTCTTTTTTCAGTACAGGATTGTCTTCAGGGTGCAGGACGTGCAGCAAAAAATCATCGTGAAAGGAACTGTGCATTTTTGCAAAGTTTCTGCAGTGACATTCTATGAGCATGAAAACATCCGAAGGTACGATCCTTTGCAGTGCCCTTCCTGGAGAAGATAAAACAGCACGGAGCAGCCTCTTTCGTCACAACCAACAAGTTTATAACTTCAGAAGAGTCCCTTTGATCCTTGGTTTTCAAATTCCGACCAAGCATCGTTCAGCTCCATGAAGATCATTTTGGCATACTCTTCATACGGCTCACCTGTAGCCTGAAGAAAATAAAACAAAAATCATTAAATTCCTTTCCATGATAGCTCTAGTGAGATTTTCTGCATTGTCCATTTGAAAGTTTAAAATACCACGCAGAATTGCACACCAAAAATGTGGCGACGGGTCTCTTTAGGATTCAATATAAGAAAATAACTGCAGATGCTGGTACAAATAGTCATTAAATGGTTCAATAGTCATTAAAACCTGTGTATGCAGTAATTTAAACTTCAATACCCCACATTTATCTATTGTGCTAAAAGGAAAACAAATGTTACATTTAAATCCAATCGCACTATTAGAAATACCGTGCATCTTCCATGTTAAATGTGGACTGTTTCCAGATTTTCATAAGTTCATACATTCATAATTTATCGGAGCAAAATAAGGCCATTCGGCCCATCATCATCCCCGCCATTCAATCATGGCTGATCTATCTTTCCCTCTCAACCCCATTCTCCTGCCTTCTCCCCATAACCTGACACCCATACTTATCAAACTTTTTCAACGTTATCCTGTTGATTTTCAAGACAGTTTCATGCTGTTAACCTTACCTTGTCAGGATGAACCACAAGTATTGCTTTTCTATAGGCTCTCTTCACTTGGTCTGGGTTTACTATATCTGCCATGCCCACGGGTTTCCATTTGGTTTCACCTTCCCATAGTACTGTATGCAGAGTTGACAACAAAGCTCTTATATTTCTCTCCTTTCCTTCAATCCAGTCAAAGATCTAGCAAAGCAATTATCGTTTTAGTTCATATTTCAATTATCTATAAAAATGCATTGAATAATTGTATAAGAAAGAACTGCAAATGCCGGTTTAAATCGAAGGTAGACACAAAATGCTGGAGTAACTCAGCGGGACAGGCAGCATTTCTGGAGAGAAGGGATGGGTGACGTTTCAGGTTGAGACTCGAAACTCGAAACATCACCCATTGCTTCTCTCCAGAAATGCTGCCTGTTCCGCTGAGTTACTCCAGCATTTTGAATAATTGTATGCTGTTTCAGCCTCACGTATGATAAGTTAAGAACAGCACCATTCATTGAAAGGGCCAAAGTATCAGCTAAATCCACATGCGTCGCAAAAATGGAACCGGAAATGACCTTTCAGTTCGTTTTCACGGAAAAGCAAATAAATTAGTATAATTTTAGAGCATTGAACAGTTAATCTTTTCAACTGAAGAAAAAGTCATCCATTGTAAATTTACAGTGGCAACGTTTTCAAAGCTTCATCACAGCACTAGGATATGGGATATGTCCAGGGTTTTAATAGCACTAAGGAATAAATGAGTCATAATCTGGCTGAATGCCAGAATGAACTCAAAGGACTGAATGGTTTACTCCCGTGTTTGTTTACTTCTACCTTTTACCTGTGCAAAGCCTGAACGTCCTGTCTGCAGGTGCACGGTGAGACTATCGTGCAACACCAAGAGCATCACTGAACATTAGCAAGTGCCAGTTCCAGCTATGTGCTGGAGTAACTCAGCATGTCAGGCAGCATCCCTGGAGAACATGGATAAGTAGTATAAGAAGATAACTGCAGATGCTGGTACAAATCGAAGGTATTTATTCACAAAATGCTGGAGTAACTCAGCAGGTCAGGCAGCATCTCGGGAGAGAAGGAATGGGTGATGTTTCGGGTCGAGACCCTTCTTCAGTCTGATAACTTCGAACATGGATAAGTGACGTTTCAGGTCGGGACTCTCATTAGACTGATTTCAGATTAAAGCTGGAAATGTGGAGATCCGTTGAGAAATACAGGCCATTCAGCCCAGTTTGTTCATGCTAAACCAAGATCACTATCTAAAATAATCCTATTTGCCTGTGTTTTTGGTCCTTCTCCCTCTAAACCTTTCCATCCGTGTTGCATTCACAGTACTGGTTAGGAAATATCAATTTCAAACTCAGATATTCGAGGCCTGTATATATTTTACAAACCTTTAGCTTGAGAGGATCCATTTCTTTCGTCATCTCATCCCGTCGCATTTCTGCAATAGTTTTCGGTCCTCTTTTATCCGATGCACTGGAAAATCCCTGATCCGATAACAGATCCTGAAAGTCACTTGCAGATACTTTCGGTTTTGGTCCTGCTGTGTTAGAATAAAATCTTATCAATAGGAATCGACTATTCTTCATTACCGAGCATGAATCATTGACCAAGAAAACATTTTTTAAAGTTGTGGTGGTTTAATCAGAATGGGGGAGTTCAAACCATGATCGCGAGAGATGTTTGAAATTAAGAAGATTTGGATTTAAATAATTTTGAACGTCAGCCTTAAATGAGAGGACTGAGATTTCAGATGAAAGCAAGAAACATGGAGATCCATAAATGAATACCGCATAGAATCAGGCCATTCAGACCAATTTGTCCAAGCTAACCATGATCTCCATCTAAACTAATCCCATTTGCCTGTGTTCAGCCCATAACCCTCTAAACCTTTCTATCCACGTACTTCCAGATGTCTTTATACGTTTTGATTGTACCTGAACCCAGCACCTCCTTTGGCTGCTTGTTCCATATACCTACCACCTGTGTGAAAAACCTGCCCTTCAGATCCGACCAGCGCTCCCCACACACTTACACTATCCTACACACACTAGGGACAATTTACATTTTACAGTTTACGTTTATACCAAGCTAATTAACCTACAAATTGGTACGTCTTTGTAGAGTGTGAGGAAACCGAAGATCTCGGAGAAAACCTACGCAGGTCACGCGGAGAACGTACAAACTCCATACAGACAGCACCCATAGTCGGGATCGAACCCGGGTCTCTGGTGCTGTAAGGCAGTAGCTCTACCGCTATGCCACTGTGCTGCCCTATTTATGGAGTTTGGATTGTATGTAGGATTTCATTAACACGAAGAATTACACATAACACCAAAAAAACCATGCTTGTAATTTATATGTAATACCATGTAATTGAAGCACAGATTATTCTTTTAAGTGGTTTGTAAGAATACTTGAAGAGATTTGGTAGGGGAAAATAGCAAACCAAAACGTACCAAATCCAGGCCCTCGGATGCCTCGTTCCTCCCGCATTCCGATTACGCTGAAACTCAAGTTGTAGTTAGGCTTGTTCTGGGCTGCTGCTTTTGCCTGTGATGGCCTTGGGAGTGGTGCTTGCTTCCGTGACGAAGTGCTGCCGCCCAATGTCCGACCTGCTTGCCTCGAACTGCTGCCCATTGCTGGCGGCGTGGTCTTCTGAGCGCTTGACCCTCCTGATGTGAACCCTCCACTCGCCGAACCTGGCACAGCACCACACACAGTCATTAACAGCACAGCAAGACAACTATAACTTCCACAAACACCCCTCTCACACCCACCCCTCTCTTCCTCCCCTTCCTCCACTAAATGTCCATTAACCAGCGCCACTGTCTGCAACGATGTATCCCTCTTGGGCTCACATCCGTCTCTAGTCACCGATCGGCCTGTCAGGGAACCTCCTTGTCTGAGGTGTAGGAAAATAACTGCAGATGCTGGTACAAATCGAAGGTACCACAAAATGCTGGAGTAACTCAGCGGGTCCGGCAGCTCAACATTTCGTTTTGCTCAACACCTTCGCTCAGTCCGCCTTAACCAACCTGATCTCCCGGTGGCTGAGCACTTCAACTCCCCCCTCCCACTCCCAGTCTGACCTTTCTGTCATGGGCCTCCTCCAGTGCCATAGTGAGGCCCACCAGAAATTGGAGGAACAGCACCTCATATTTCGCTTGGGCAGCTTGCAGCCCAACGGTATGAACATTGACTTCTCCAACTTTAGATAGTTCCTCTGTCTCTCTCTCTTCCCCCCCCCCCTCCCCCTTCCCAGTTCTCCCACTGTCTTCCTGTCTCCACCTATATCCTTTCTTTGTCCCTCCCGTCTGACATCAGTCTGAAGAAGGGTCTCGACCCGAAACGTCACCCATTCCCTCTCTCCTAGATGCCGCCTGACCTGCTGAGTTACTCCAGCATTGTGTCTGAGGTCAACTGTTGCCAGCCCTGATTTGTCTTGGGTTTTTCTCGCTTCAAATCCCCCGACTCCCCCCCCCCCCCCCTTGACTCCGTCCCCTCCAGCCCCACTACAGTCTGAAGAAGGGTCCCGACCCCAAACATCACTTGTCCATTTTCTCCAGAAATGCTGCCCGACCCACTGAGTTACTCCAGCATTTTGCATCTATCAACTCGACCAATTTATATGATTTCATCTGTGGATACAGGTAATTCTACCGTAACAAGTGTTTCCAGACCGGTGATTAAATATAATGTGAGCGATGAATCGGGGAACATTGTTTATGTTTCGGGGGGGGGGCGAATCACGATTTTAAACGGGAACTAGGCATCCATTTAACCGTTATTTTGGAAATTCACAAGCAGAAACAAAGAGTTGGCTTGGAAAGAAAACAGTCAAGGGAATTGGTGAATATAACCTCCCGCAATACATCATTGTCTCCAAAGAACACAGTTTGTTAGTTTCACCGTAGGTGGCCATTCAAATTGATAAACAATTAATCGCTTCTATCGATATTTGTGTAACGATACTCTATTAATCGATGTAACATGTAGTCAGATTGGATGTTCAGTTCAGTTTAGTTTATTGTCACGTGTACCGAGCAGAGGGATGGGGAGAGGGAGAGGGGTGGGGAGAGGGAGGGGGAGAGATTTCAGTTTAGTTTACTGTACCGTGTACCGAGGTGCAGTGAAAAGCTTTTGTTGCGCGCTAACCAGCCAGCGGAAAGACAATACATGATTACAATCGAGTCGTTCAGTGTACAGAGACATGATAAGGGAATAACGTTTAGTACAAGGTAAAGCCCGATCACAGATAGTCCGAGGGACCCCGAAGATGTAGCTAGTAGTTCAGCACTGCTGAAGGATGGTTCAGTTGCCTGACGGCAGCTGGAAAGAAACTGTCCCTGAATTTAGAGGTGTGCGTTTTCAGACTTCTATACCTTTTGCCTGATGGGAGGGGAGAAGTGGGAGTGGCCAGGGTGCAACTCGTCCTTGATGACTTATTATTGGCTTGCAGTAACAAATGTAAACTAATTATTAAAAAGACCTTTGTTTTTGAAAGTCCTGCAGGAAAAAAAACTTTGCTATTATAGAGTCTGAAGCTCTATAACCCCTAAACCCCCTTTTCCCCATTGGCACAATTGTTTTTCCAATGTGATTTTCTTTCACACGGGGTTTCTTAGGAACTATCACATTACAGCAGAACTACCTGTATTCCTTGCATCTTCCCATGTGCACAATGCAACAAATTACAACCAGTTATTTTATATTATATACTGCGCCATATCAAACAGTGCGCTTCTTCAACAGCCCGTGGAGGTCAAAGATGGGGCAGTATTGGCAAGGATGGAAGTGCAGGTGATGGCAGTCGAGTTCAAGAAGAAAAATTACCTGACAAGCCTGAGGCAAGGTTACCGATATCAGCGAACGGATCAAAGCTCTGCGACTTTGACTGACCAAACGATGTACCTGATGAAGCCCCGGGCGCAGAGGTTGAAGTAAAAGTTGAACCTACAACAGGAACAACCCAACGCATTTTAGTTACAGGTGAACTCTTAAGGATAACGGAGTGAGGGGGTATGGGGAGAAGGCAGGAACGGGGTACTGATTGAGAGTGATCAGCCATGATCGCATTGAATGGCGGTGCTGGCTCGAAGGGCTGAATGGCCTACTCCTGCACCTATTGTCTATTGTCTATTGAAGGGCCGAATGGCCTCCTCCTGCACCTATTGTCTATTGAATAACATCTGAGCCATATGTCATACAAGGTGAACAATATCTGAACAACTTTTAAGACATTAGTTTAGTTTACTTGAGTTTAGAGATACAGTGCGGAAACAGGCCCTTCGGCCCACCGAGTCTGCGCTGCCCAAGCGATCCCCGCACCTCAATACTATCCTAAACTAGGGACAAATTTTACATTTACACCAACCCAATTAACCTACAAACCTGTACGTCTTTGGAGTGTGGGAGGAAACCAAAGTTCTCGGAGAAAACCCACGGGGGTCATGGGGAGACAAACTCCATAGAGACAAGCACCCATAGCCAGGATCGAACCCGGGTCTCTGACGCTGTAAGCGCTGTGAGGCAGCAACTCTACCCTTGCACCATCATGTCCCCCCGTCCCCCCGAGTTACATCTCTGTATAGATGTCCTTCAACTAATAACTTAATATAATTAAAATTAACATGCTAACTACGTAAGTGCACAATTATCAACAGCAAAGAAGCTTTGTCGTGAAACAAAGTTACAAAGATGACTGCTTTAATAAAAACAGAAAATGCTGGAAAAACATAGCAGGTCAGGCAGTATCTGTGGAAAGAGAAAGAATCCAACATTTCATATCAGGACATTTGGGTAGGATAGCTTTAGAAGGATATGGGCCAAACACAGGCAGGTGGGACTCGTGTAGATGGGACATGTTGGTCGGTGTGGGCAGGTTGGGCCGAAGGGCCTGTTTCCATGCTGCATAGTTCTATGATTCTATCTGAGACCCTTCATCAGAACTTACCTTTTTCAGCATTTTCTGATTTTCTTTTAAATTTTCAGTGTCTGGAGTTTTGTTTTGATTACTGCTTTAATATTTAGAGAATTGCAATTATTTCAGTACTGTGTACAGAGAGAAATGCTTTATTCCAAAATCAGGGAGCATTTGATCAAAGGCAAAGCTCTTCCCAGATGACAAATGACCTACAACCTGCACCTATGAAGGAGAGACTGGTGGGCTGCTGGCTGTCGCAAGGCTGCAGGCACCTTCAGCCATGTGGGAATTCGTGTCACAGCAATATCTGAACAGTCGAGATTTAATTATATCTCCCTTGGTCATAGAGTGATACAGCATGGAAACAGGCTCTCCACCTCAACTTGCCCACACCGGCCAACACGTCCCATCTACACTAGTCCCAGCTGCCCGAGTTTGGGCCCAGACGGGAAGCAAAGAGTAGGAATTAACGGGTCTTTTTCAAAATGGCAGGCAGTGACTCGTGGGGTGCTGCAAGGCTCAGTGCTGGGATCCCAGTTATTTACAATATATATATTAACAATTTAGACGAAGGAATCTCCAATTTGCAGATGACACAAAGCTGGGTGGCAGTGTGAGCTGCGATGTGGATGCTGTAAGGCTGCAGGGTGACTTGGATAGGTTGGGTGAGTGGGCAGATGCATGGCAGATGCAGTATTATGTGGATGAATGTGAGGTTATCTGCTTTGGTGGCAAGAACAGGAAGGCAGATTATTATCTGAATGGTGTCAAATTAGGAAAAGGGAAGGTACAAAGAGACTTGGGTGTGCTTGTACATCAGTCACTGAAAGTAAGCATGCAGGTACAGCAGGCAGAGAAGAAAGCTAATGGCATGTTGGCTTTCATTGCAAGAGGATTTGAGTTTAGGAGCAAGGAGGTCCTACTGCAATTGTACAGGGCACTGATGAGACCGCACCTGGAGTATTGTGTGCAATTTTGGTCTCCTAATTTGAGGAAGGACATTATTGTTATTGAGGAAGTGCAGCGTAGGTTCACCAGGTTCATTCCCGGGATGGCGGGACTGACATATGATGAAAGAATGGATTGGCTGGGCTTATCTTCACTGGAATTTAGAAGGATGAGAGGGTATCTTATAGGATCATATAAAATTATTTAGGGATTGGACAGGCTAGATGCAGGAAAATTGTTCCTGATGTTGGGAGAGTCCAGAACCAGGGATCACAGTTTAAGAATAAGGGGTAGGCCATTTAGGACTTAGATGATGAATTTTTTTTTCTGTGGAATTCTCTAACACAGATTGCAGTGGAGGCCAGTTCACTGGATATATTCAAGAGAGAGTTGGATATAGCTCTTCGGGCTAACGGAATCAAGTGATATGGGGAGGAAGCAGGATCGAGATACTGATTCTGGATGATCAGCCATGGTCACATTGAATGGCGGCGCTGGCTCGACTTGAAATAGGCCGACTCCTGCACATATTTTCTATGTTTCTATATCCCTCTAAACCTGTCCTATCCATGTACCTGCCTAAATGTTTCTTACACATTCAGGTCGGTACAGACATTGTGGGCCGAAGGGCCTGTTCCTGTGCTAGACCTTTCCACGCCCTCCGTTACTATTTCCAGCATCTGCAGTTTCCTTGATTTTTCAGATGCCACATCTCATCCCCCGTTTGTTTTCATGAAGCAAAAGCCCCACTAGCAGTATGACTGAGCAAGATTTTTTTTAAAGTTATATTACTTTGTACTGCAGTACCGAAGGCAGCTTGGTTATTCTGCTGTGGAATTGAGCTGCTATTGGAGGCCCATACGTCCCAGTCACTCATCAGGTCCGGCTGACTAGCAGATGATGATACTTTTAAAGACTCAGGTGGTCCTGCAGCCCCTGGAAAGCAAACACAATTGATGAGTATGTGCCCCGGTAGTTTCCCAGAATTGTTAGAATACTCAGGATATTAAAAAGCAACAGCCAAGAAAGTAATCAAATATTCAGTGAAAAACTGCAAAATCACTTCAACGATCACTATTGTTAGGCAGGGCAGGCACGGTGGCGCAGCAGTAGAGTTGCTGCCTTACAGCGCCAGAGATCCGGGTTCGATCCTGATTAAGGGTGCTGTCTGTACGGGGTTTGCACGTTCTCCCCGTGACCTGCACGGGTTTTCACCGGCTTCTTCCCACACTCGAACGATATACAGGTTTGTAGGTTAATTGGCTTTTGGTAAAATTGTAAATTACATAGAAAATAGGTGCAGGAGTAGGTCATTCGGCCCCTCGAGGCAGCACCGCATTTCAATACGATCATGGCTGATCATTCCAAAATCAGTACCCCAAAATCGTCCCTAGTAGTGCTGGTGTACGGGGTGATCGCTGGTCAGCGTGGACCTGGTAGGCCGAAGGGGAAGGTGTCTGTGCTGTATCTCTAAAGTCTGAAGTATTAGAATCTCATTCCAAATAAGGGTATTAATTAGGGTATAAATTCCCTTGCTTCATTGCTTCTTTCAAATTATGCTTTGAGAAACTGTTGAGGAAAAATAAGGTCCCTGGGAAACACAATGATTTTTTTGAAGTTTAATAGATTTTTCCACTTGACAAAGGAGGACAGTGAAGCTCATACTTCTTCGGCCCAAAGCCTAACGGGCGTTCAGTCATTGAGTTTTTTCAACGTGGAAACAGACAGTTTCCGGATATTAAGGAAGTCAAAGGATACTACATTGGTGGAAAGAACAACCGGGCTCAATCAAGTTTGGCAAAATAAAAATAAGTTATCAAAATAAGTCATTTGAATGCATGCCTCTGTGCATAAAACAACGGAGAGTTTATCAAGATTTAATACCAGAGCAACAAGGTGACATAATGAAATTGGAGTCAGGCCATTGCATGATACAATAATGAAACACTTCTGCACACAAGTAGTACCAGGTCTTTACTGAGTACCAGATTCAAAACCAGGGTTTGTGGCATAAGCCATTCATGATCAACTTAATTGTGATCCAGACTTTCATTCCAATGTTCCCCGAGAATAAGCCAAGACAATTGTACAACTTTGTGATATAACAAAATATTTGCTGCCTGTTTGATTTTTTTTTTCTTCTAATGTCTGCTTCCGATTGAAAATGTAATTTAGATTTGCCTCGGCTGTTCATAACAAGTTCAGTTGAAGAAGGTCCAAAGAGAGGTCTCGACCCGAAACGTCGGCAATTCCTTCTCTCCAGAGATGCTGCCTGACCCGCTGAGTTACTCCAGCATTTTGTGTTTATCTCGGTGTAAACCGGCACCTGCAGTTTCTTCCTACACGTACACAGTTTGTCTTTGTTCCAGAAAACATTAATTGACTTATCGCAGCTCATGTAAAATGTAGTTAGTAATTATAAACGTGGTTTCTATGCCACCCATAAAAAATCATTAACTACTTTCAATATTCACCAAGTGGTAGCAGGTTATGTAAAACATTTTGGGAAGAAGTTTTAATTCATGTTTTCTTGGTGGAAAGAGAAAGGAACATGTATTTTCAACGTGAACACACGAGGACTAGAAAGTCACATCTAAGAGAGGACTTGTAGTTTGGGCAGAGGCATCCAGCAGCTACGAATTATAGAGTTATAGAGTGATACAGCGTGGAAACAGGCTCTTTGGCCCAACTTGCCCACACCGGCCAACATGTCCTAGCTCCACTAGTCCCACCTGCCCGCGTTTGGTCCATATCCCTCCAAACCTTTCCTATCCATGTACCTGTCCAACTGTTTCTTAAACGTTGGGATAGTCCCAGCCTCAACTGCCTCCTCTGGCAGCTTGTTCCACACAGTAACCACCCTTTGTGTGAAAAAGCTGTCCCTCAGATTCTTATTAAATCTTTTCCCCTTCGCCTTCAACCTATGACCTCTGGTCCTTGATTCCCCTACTCTGGGCAAGAGACTCTGTGCACCTACCCGATCTATCCCTCACATGATTTGAAACACCTCGACAAGATCACCCCTCATCCTCCAGCGCTCCAAGGAATAGAGTCCCAGAGTTGTGAGAATGTTCCCCTGCATTGAATAAATTCAAAGAGACACTAAGCAAAGGTGGAAGAATGTAGTGAGGATCACAGAGACAACTTTACCCATGTTGAAGAAATCTGAGCTGGAGGATGGGTGAGGCAGATCATTTGTGGACGACAACGACGTAGGATTAGGACTGAAAAATTCTCCAAATAAATCTGGCTCGGCTTGATCAGGCTTGTCTGTCAGCAATCCAGTACCAAACGGATCAAAGGAGTCTGCTGACAAAAAAGAAATAAGATTGGTTTAATGCTTTTGCTTGTTATCAATCCGTCACTGATCAATCTGTAGTGCACCAGGGCAACTTGCATTGGTCTAAATTTGAACAAACCATGAGCAGGTGACTGGGGAGGAGCCTTTACCTTTGTGCATGGTGCTGGCATATTTGGACTATCATATTCAGCATGATGAATCTTTCAGATTAATAGCTGTGGTGAAAAGGTGCCAAATCATTCAACGGTTCAGTGACATTTGTTTCGTTTAGTTTAGAGGTACAGCGCAGAAACGGGCCCTTCGGCCCACCGAGTCCACACCAACCATCGATCCCCGCACACTAGCTCTATCCTACACATACGCGGGGCAATTTACACTTATACCAAGCCAATTAACCGACAAACCTGTACGTCTTTGGAGTGTGGGAGGAAACCAAAGATCTTGGAGAAAACTCACGCGGTCACGGGGAGAACGTACAAACTCTGCGCAGACGGCACCCGTAGTCGGGATTGAACCTGGGTCTCCGGTGCTGCAAGCACTGTACGGCAGCAACTCTACCGCTGTGCCACCGTGCCGCCCTTGATTTAAAGAGATTACAAAGTGGATATAAAAAGGAGATACAGTGGGCGGCAGAGTGGTGGAGCGGTGGAGTCGCTGCCTCACAGCGCAGAAACTCGGGTTCGATCCTGACTGCAGGGGCTCTCTGCATGAAATTTGTGCATTCTCCCTGTGATCGCGTTCTCCCTGTGTTTCTACGGATGCAGTTTACTCCCACATCGCTTTGTAGGTTAATTGGTTTCTGTACAATTGTCCCGAGTGTGTAGGATAGAACTAAGGGTGATCGTGGGTCGGCGCGGACTCGGTGGGCCGAGTGGCCTGTTTCTACGCTGTATCTTTAAACAAAACCATGTAACATGCAGACGGTGGAGAATATGTGGAAGTCTCCTGCAGATGATTGCAGAGACTCAGTCATTGAGATAATTCCTAGCAGAAATTAATATTTCTGCATACTATAGAAATCGAAGGACATGGACATAACAGGAAGGTGAAAGTGGGTTAGACAATCAGCCGTAACCTTGATGAATGCTGTGGCCGACCAACATCAGATGTACACTCCTGCTCCGAATTCTTACATTTACCATTTTACATTTTACTTGCACTTTTACCAGAATTCTGCCTGGATTAGAGAGTTTCAGTTCCACAAAGGTGTTTGATAAACCTGGATTGTTTTCTCCAGAACGTCGGAGTTTGAGGAGATCCACTGGGTGGCGCCGTAAGCGATGGCAGCCTCACTAACAGTCTGTCTGTCTTTTTTGTTATTTTTTGTGTGCTTTAAAATGTATGTGTTAATGTTCTCTGGTTTGTTATGTTGGGGGGGGGAGGATTGGGGCAGACTTTTTTGTTTTTCAATCTCTTACCTTGCCGGAGATGCGATTGTTTTCTGGATCGTTCTCCGATCGCTCTGAGGCCTAACCCGCGGGGCCGTGGACTTACCATCGGAGCCTGTGATCCCTTGACGGGGCTAGTCGAACCTGCAGCTTTGGAGCTTCCCGGCATCAGTCTCTACCAGACTGCGGATTTCACCATCGAGGAGCTCACAGTCGGGTAGAGACCGATGTCGGGAAGCTCCAAAGCCGCAGGAGGTTCGACTAGCCCCGACCTAGGGTCCGATCGCCGGGCGCGGGGGAGCTGAGATCCCCCCCACCTACCCCCCCCCCCCCAATAAGGGAGCTTTATCGCCCCAACGTGGAGGGCCCGACTGCTGGCTACAGGAGCCAAGATCGTCCCGTCAACGGAAGATTCGAGGCCCCCGACTGCGAGAGGAAAAAGGGAAGAGATTTAACTTTTTTTCCGCCTTCCATCACAGTGAGGAATGTGGGGGAGTCACTCTGGTGGATGTTCATATTAAAATGCATTTTGTGTGTTTTGTTGCTTTTTATTGGTATGACTGTATGGCAAATCAAATTCCTCGTATGTTGCAAAACATACTTGGCTAATAATGTATGATTATGATTATCATTATGATTATGATATACGTATATAAAATTAGGAAAGGCATATACAGGGTGGACAGTCAGAAACTTTTTCCCCAGGGTGGAAATGTCCAACACTAATGGGCATAGTTATAAGATGAGAGGGTGAAAGTTTAATGAAGTGCGGGGCAGGTTTTTTTTACGCAGAGAATGGTGTGGGCCTGGAACGCATTGCCAGGGGTGGTGGAGGAGGCAGATACGATAGTGGCGTTTATGAGGCTTTTAGATAGGCAGATGGAAGTGCAGGGAATAGAGGGACATGGGTCATATGCAGGCAGATGAGATCGGTTTAACTTGGCATCATGCTCAGCACAGACAATGTGGGCTGATGAGCCCGTTCCTGTGCTGCATTGTTCTCTGGTCGAAGGATTACTGCATAGAAACAAGTCATTTAACCATGGATCACCTGTTCTCACAAGTTCTATGTTATTCCACTTCCAGATCACTAATGGGGCAGCTAGAAGTACACACAATACTCCACATATAATCAAAGCTTTACAAGGAAGAAGGGTCTCGGCGGATCAGGCAACATCTCTGGAGGCCATGCATAGGCGACGTTTCGGATCGTGACCCTTTCTCAGAATAATTGTAGGAAAGGGGAGAAAGCTGGATGAGAGGTGGGGCGGGACAAAGCCTGGCAAGTGATAGGTGAAATGTGTAGGACCGAACTGCAGATGCTGGTTTACACTGAAGATAGACGCAAAATGCTGGAACTACTCAGCAGTTTCAGGCAACAGCTCTGGAGAAAAGGTACAGGTCGACGTTTCGACCTGAAACCTCACCTATTCCTGTTCTCCAGAGATGCTGCCTGACCCGCTGAGTTGCTCCAGCATTTTGTGTCCATCTTATGTAATAGGCGAATGCAGGTGAGGGGGAATTTTGAGTGTCAGATGGTTGGACAAAGGCCAGGGATGAAAAGAAAACAGAAGGTTGCAAGATAAGTAGAAAGAGGAGTGAAATATTAAACTAGAAGAGATATCTGTGGATGGTGATAGGGGGGAAGGGGAGTGAAGTGGAAAGAGGGGCAGGATAGTGGGAGAAATGGATGAATGGCTGGGTGGGCCAAAGGGAAGGGTGAGGGGGGTGGGGGTGGGGGGAGGGGGGGGGGGGGAGAGAACTTTAATTATATCCTCATTTAAGATTTGGTGAAAACGGAGTGCATTGTTTGTGCATTATTTAGGATGAGAGGGGATCGTACAGAAACATATGAAATTCTTAATGGATTGGACATGCTAGATGCAGGAAAAATGTTCCCATGTTGGGGGAGTCCAGAACCAGAGGTCACAGTTCACGAATAAGGGGTAGGCCGTTTAGGACTGAGATGAGGAAAAACTTTTTCACCCAGAGAGTTCTGGAATTCCACAATTCCAGAGTGTGGAATTCTCAGCCACAGAAGGCAGTGGAGGCCAATTCACTGGATGTTTTCAAGAGAGAGTTAGATTTAGCTCTTAGGGTTAATGGAATCAAGGGAGATGGGGAAAAAAGCAGGAATGGGGTATTGATTTTGGATGATCAGCCATGATCATATTGAATATGATGGCTCGAAGGGCCGAATGGCCTTCTCTTGCACCTATTTTCTATGTATCTGTGTGTCTACTTAAGGAGGAGACAAGGCGTTGTGCGATATTTTCCTCAATCTCTACACCTGCTGGTACAAAGGCTCGCCACCGATTTTCCAGCAACTAGTGGTCTGCCCCCCCCCCCCCCACTCCCACCCCTCCCTTTAATCTGGACAAATTCCCCCCCTTCCCCCCCAATTCCTCTTGAAAATGTGGCATCTAGGATGGCTGAGGCGACCAACCTCAACCTCATTGGGACTACCGCACCGATCGGCTGGGGCTTTGGAACTCCAGCCCGGCTATAGCCGGCAGATCCTTTCCCATAGCCGACTTCCACAGCCGATCGACAGGTCGAATTTGCCTCCTGCGGCCTGTAGCCGACTTCCACGACCAACTTTGCGGGGCTGGTATCTCGGTCACCCAAGTCCGTGACCTCTGTGGTTCCGGCTAAAGGGATAATATGGCAAGTGCTCTGGAACCAAGAGGTTCCAGATTCTATATTCTAATCTCTTAACAATTACCTCTGGGCACCGTGTTATAGGAAAGTTGTTGTCAAGCTGGAAAGGGTGCAGAGAAGATTTACGAGGATGTTGCCAGGGCACAAGGGTGAGTTATATGGAGAGGTCGGGCAGGCTAGGACTATTCCTTGGAGCACAGGAGAGCGAGGGGCGATCTTATAGAGGTGTACCGCATTCAGAAAGTATTCAGACCCCTTCACTTTTTCCACATTTTGCTACGTTACAGCCTTATTTTAAAATGGATTAAATTCTTTTTTTTTTATCATCAATCTACACACACAATACTAAAAAAGCGAAAACAGGTGTTAGAATTTTTTGCAAAGTAATTAAAAAGAAATAACTGAAAAATCACATTTACAAAAGTATTCAGACCCTTTACTCAGTACTTTGTTGAGGCACCTTTGGCAGCGATTACAGCCTCGTCTTCTTGGGTATGACGTTACAAGCTTGGCACACCTGTATTTGGATAATTTCTCCCATTCTTCTCTGCAGATCCTCTCAAGCTCTGTCAGGTTGGATGGGGAGCGTCGATGCACAGCTATTTTCAGGTCCCTCCAGAGATGTTCGATCGGGCTCTGGTTGGGCCACTCAAGGACATTCACAGACTTGTCACAAAGCCACTCCTGCATTGTCTTGGCTGTGTGCTTAGGGTCGTCGTCCTGTTGGCAGATGAACCTCCGCCCCAGTCTGAGGTTCAGAACGCTCTGGAGCAGGTTTTCATCAAGGATCCCTCTGTACTCTGCTCCGTTCATCTTTCCCTCGATCCTGACTAGTCTCCCAGTTCCTGTTGCTGAAAAACATCCACACAGCATGATGCTGCCACCACCATGCTTCACCATAGGTATGGTATTGGCCAGGTGATGAACGATGCCGCTTGGCATTCAGGCCAAAGAGTTAAATCTTGGTTTCATCAGACCAGAGAATCTTGTTTCTCATGGTCTGAGAGTCCTTTAGGTGCCTTTTAGCAAACTCCAAGCGGGCTGTCATGTGCCTTTTACCGAGGAGTGGCTTCCATCTGGCCACTACCATAAAGGCCTGATTGGTACAGTTATAGTTGTCCTTCTGGAAGGTTCTCCCATCTTCACAGAGGAACTCTGGAACTCGAACAAAGTGACCATCGAGTTCTTGGTCACCTCCCTGACCAAGGCCCTTCTCCCCTGATTGCTCAGTTTGGCCGGGCGGCCAGCTCTATGAAGAATCCTGGTGGTTCCAAAGTTCTTCCATTTAAGAATGACAGAGGCCACTGTGCTCTTCGGGACCTGCAGGGCAGCAGAACTTGTTCTCTACTTATCCCCAGATCTGTGTCTCGACACAATCCTGTCTCGGAGGTCTACGGACAATTCCTTCATCTTCATGGCTTGGTTTTTGCTCTGACATGCACTGTCAACTGTGGAACCTTATATAGACAGGTATGTGCCTTTCCAAATCATGTCCAATCAATTCAATTTACCATTGGTGGACTCCAATCAATTTGTAGAAGCATCTCAAGGATAATCAATGGAAACAGGATGAACATCACCTCAATTTTGAGTGTCATAGCAAAGGTCTGAATACTTATCTAAATGTGATATTTCAGTTATTTCTTTTTAATTACTATGCAAAAATTTCTAAACTCTTTTCGCTTTTTTATTATGGGGTATTGTGCGTAGATTGATGATTAAAAAAAAAGAATTTAATCCATTTTAAAATAAGGCTGTAACATAGCAAAGTGTGGAAAAAGTGAAGGAGTCTAAATACTTTCTGAATGCACTGTACAAAATCATGAGAGGAATAGTGCAGGTTGACGCACAGATTCTCTTGCCCAGAGTAGGGGAATCGAACACCAGAGGACATAGGTTTAAGGTAAAGGGGGAAATATTTAATAGGAACTTGATGGGTAACTTTTTCAAACAAAGATGTACAGGTTTGTAGGATAATTGGCGGTACAATTGTAAATTGTCCCTAGTGTGTGATGAATACTTTAAGTGCGCGGGATTGCTGGTTGGCATGGACTCGGGTGGGCCGTGCTGTGTCTCTGAACTAAACTAAACTAAAGGGTGGTGGGCAGATGGAACGAACAGTTGGTGGAGGTAGTTGAGGCAGGTCGTATCGCAACGTTTAAGGAACATTGAGACAGGTACATGTTTAGAGGGATATGGGCCAAATGCAGGCGGGCGGGACTAGTGTGGATGGTCGGTGTAGGCGATGGGCCGAAGGACCAGTTTCCACGCTGTGTGACTCTGTGACAATCAAAATATCCGGCGATAACCGAAAGAGCATCCGCTGTAGATGGATCGAGTGGCCACGAGTGATATCTGCTGAACGTACCTGCTGAGGCCTGCGCCGGCGGAGCTGCGGGAACTGGTTCCACCGACGGTGGAGGTGCCGTACTGAAGAAGAAATCGTCCCCTCCCCCAATGAGGTCCGTGGAGCTGTCCTGGTGCGCGTCAGGTGGAGCTCCAGAAAACAAATCATTCAGCAGGTCGGCGTTGCTGGACGAGCTCTTCATCTCCACTGCCGGAGGAGCCACGTCAGGCTGGGGGTCGCTGTGGAGACCCAGCAGGTCCACGCTGTCCTCGGAAGGACGCCTCTCACCTTGCTCCGCCGCCCCCTCCATGTCCACCTCGAAGAAGAAGCTGACCTTGTTCACTTGTTCCGAGTCGGGCTCAGTTGGGCTCTCCGGTTCATCGGCCCTCACGGAACCGCATTCACCGGTAAAAGCCGCAAACCCCTCGTCCGACGGACTGCATTCCTCCTCCAGGTCGGGATGGTCATCGTCTGGAGACTGTTCCTCGGCAGTTCCAGGGTCCTCCTTTCCCTCTGGTAAACAAGCACAGTTTTAGGTCTAAAATTACTAAGTTCGCACGAACCATTAAAATCTGCATCAGCTTACTTCCTTTTCAGTATTTACTTACTACCAATCTGACCTTTCTGGCCTGGGCCTCCTCCATTGCCCAGCGCAAATTGGAGGAACAACACCTCATATTTCGCTTTTGTGGCTTACACCCCAGCGGTATGAACACTGACCGGAAACGTCACCTATCCATGTCCTCAGGAGATGCTGCCTGACCCGCTGAGTAAACTCCAGCACTTTCCCCCACCCCCATCCCTTACCAGTTCATGCCAGTTAACTCAAAGCAGATCAGTATAAGAAAATAACTGCAGATGCTGGTACAAATCGAAGGTATTTATTCACAAAATGCTGGAGTAACTCAGCAGGTCAGGCAGCATCTCAGGAGAGAAGGAATGGGTGATGTTTCGGGTCGAGACCCTTCTTCAGTCTGACCTGAAACATCACCCATTCCTTCTCTCCTGAGATGCTGCCTGACCTGCTGAGTTACTCCAGTATTTTGTGAACAAAGCAGATCAGTGATCATAACCATATAACCATATAACAATTACAGCACGGAAACAGGCCAGTTTGGCCCTTCTAGTCCATGCCGAACACTTTCTCCGACCTAGTCCCATCTACCTGCTCTCAGACCATAACCCTCCAATCCCCTCCCATCCATATACCTATCTAATTTACTCTTAAATAATAAAATCGAGCCTGCCTCCACCACTTCCACCGGAAGCTCATTCCATACAGCCACCACCCTCTGAGTAAAGAAGTTACCCCTCATGTTACCCCTAAACTTTTGTCCCTTAATTCTGAAGTTATGTCCCCTTGTTTGAATCTTCCCCACTCTCAAAGGGAAAAGCTTACCCACGTCAACTCTGTCCGTCCCTCTTAAAATTTTAAAAACCTCTATCAAGTCCCCCCTTAACCTTCTGCGCTCCAAAGAATAAAGACCCAACCTGTTCAATCTCTCTCTGTAGCTTAAGTGCTGAAACCCAGGCAACATTCTAGTAAATCTCCTCTGTACTCTCTCGATTTTGTTGACATCCTTCCTATAATTTGGCGACCAGAACTGCACACCATATTCCAGATTCGGCCTCACCAATGCCTTGTACAATTTTAACATTACGTCCCAACTTCTATATTCGATGCTCTGATTTATAAAGGCAAGCATACCAAACGCCTTCTTCACCACCCTATCCACATGAGATTCCACCTTCAGGGAACAATGCACAGTTATAGCTGCAACTTTTTTGATTTGCACTGTTTAATGTCACAGCAGGTAGTGAAACGCTTACAGAACATAATTTCACAGCGGTAAGCAATAATGAAAAAGAAAATAATCCTTGCAAAATTAGCAGTCAAAAGATTGCTTAGATCAAAGCAATAAAATCAAAAGGATAAAAGGGGGATATTTAAGTGTTGTTGGGAAAAAAGGGGAGAAAGATTATCCTCCAAATTAAATTCAAGCACTGCTCAAATCTAATTAAGGGATTTAATACCAATTCAATAAACTTTAAATCCTGATTAGTATCTCAATATTTCACAAAATGCATGCCTTAATTTTCCTTCCAAAGTTTCTGTATAAGAGACAGACACAAAATGCTGGAGTAATTCAGCGGGACAGGCAGCGTCTCTGGAGAGACGTTTATGGATCGAGATCCTTCTTCAGACCGAGAGTCAGGAAAGAGAGAGAGACATAGAGATATGGAAGGGTAAGGTGTAAAAACAAGAGATCAAAGGGAACAATGCAAAGAAAATGTAGAATGGTTCATTGTTGGCTGAGGGGAAGGTGACAACAAGGCACACAATGAGTAAAATTTAAATCATTTGTGTGGGGATATGGGGGTATGGGGAAAAGGCAGGAACGGGGTACTGATTGAGAATGATCAGCCATGATCACATTGAATGGTTCAAAGGGCCGAATGGCCTACTCCTGCACCTATTGTCTATTGTAATCCGGAGGACAGTGAAACAACTCAGAGAACTCGGGTGGAGGAGTGATAGTTAATCTGTGGAACACTGCCACAGAGGGCTGTGGAGACCAAGTCAGTGGATATTTTAAAGGCAGAAATAGACAAATCTTTGATTCGAACAGGTGTCAAGGGTATGGGGAGAAGGCAGGAAAATTGGATTAGGAGGTCAAGATCAGCCATGATTGAATGGCGGAGTAGACGCGATGGACCGAATGGCCTCATTCTACTCCTATAACCTGTGAACGTGGATGGAGAGAGAGGGAAAGCAAGTGCTACTTGAAGTTAGAGATGTCAATATCCATACCACTGGGTTCTACGCTGCCCGAGTGAAATGTGAGGGTCTGTAGCTCTAATTTGTGGTGGGCCTCACTCTGACAGTGGTGGAGACCCAGGACAAAAAGGTCAGTGTGGGAATGGGAGGGGGAGTAAGTGTTTAGCAGCCGGGAGATCACGTAGGCCCAGGCAGACTGAGCAGAGGTGTTCATGAAACGATCGTCGAGCCTGCGCTTGGTCTTGCCTACACATTTCTGTATAAGAGCACGGATTTATTCACAGGTATAGTTGATTTCACAAATGCACATTTATTACAATGGCCAGCTGACTAGAATCGTAGAAGAGCAGTGATTCAGGGAAGATTAGCTTAATATTCATGTGAAGTTGAGACCCTTCTTCCGACTAGATTCGATGAGTTGTGCCAAAGTGCCCGTCTCAGGAAGGATCTAGACCTCTCAGGGGTTATGGGGAGAAGGCAGGAAAATGGGGTTGAGAGGGAAAGATAGATCAGCCATGAGTGAATGTTGGAGTAGGCTTGATGGGCCGAATGGTCTAATTCTGCTCCTATCATTTATGATCTTATGATCATATGAGCTAAACAAAATATTAGGTGACTAGTTGTGAATTTGACACAAAGTAAACTGGGCTCATGACCACCTTTCAGCTTTTTAAGTAACTACACATCTAGGGCAAAAATCAAAACATTGCCAATAAGGTGAAATCATCTGAGACGACGCCAACTAAAATTCAAAGACTTCATCAATATCAGCTGAGGCAAACTAGACTCTTGACCTCTTTTCAGTTTTTTAAATAACTACCCATCAGAAACAAAAATCAAACACATTGCCAATAAGGTGAAATCATCTGAGATGATGCCAACTAAAATTCAAAGAATTCGTCAAAATCAGCCAACATTTACCTTCCCAATTTAGTGTTTCGAAAAAGCTGCTGGAAGTATCGCTGTTCTGATGCGACGCCTCGTCCTCGCTTGTGTTATCCGAGGCGCGGTCTGACTTCGGGCTGTCCGCATGGTACTGTGCTGTTGACCCTGGCTGACGAGGCAACTCAGGTTTCCCTTCATGGGTTAAGAAAAATATTCAGAACGCTCAGAATATCTTCGAGCCACAAATTTGTTTCCACAGTATTTTTTTTTTTAAATGTGCGGTCTACTGAATTGAATTGTCATGTGACAAGTCACAGTGAAATTCCTTGCTTGCATTCCCAAGGTATGCAAATAGTCGCCACATAAAGGGCGCTGACAAAGTTACAAATTCTACATCTACCTACACAACGCAGCGGTAGAGTTGCTACCTTACAGCGCTTATAGCGCCAGAGACACGGGTTTGATCCCGACTACGGGTGCCGACCGTACGGAGTTTATACATTCTCCACGAGGCCTGCGTGGGTTTTCTCCGGGATCTTCGGTTTCGTCCTACACTCCAAAGACGTGCAGGTTTGTAGGTTAATTGGCTTGGTATAAATATAAATTGTCCCTAGTGTGTGTGTGTAGGATAGTGTTGTGTTGGTGTGTGCGGACTCGGTGGGCCGAAGGGCCTGTTTCTGCGCTGTATCTCTAAACTAAATTAAACAAACACAAAATCGCTCACTACAGAATAAATGTTGAGCAATGAGAGTAAACTATGGACATAGAAGGGTAGAGGAACAAGCCCTTCAGCTCACCTTGTCTGTTCTGACCATTATGACAATCTAACTAATCGCACCTGCCCTTAAACAGTGCCCTTACATCAAAGATAGACACAAAATGCTGGAGAATCTCAGCGGGGCAGACAGCAACTCTGGAGAGAAGGAATGGGTGACGTCTTCTTCAGACTGATACTGGCCGTACGTACAGTCATGCCTCTGTCACCTGTATCCACCATATCGCTTGCTAGGCTTTGTCCTGCACCTGTCTCTTGCAGCTTTCTTCCCCCACCACCTCCCCTCGGCCTCCACCACAATCAATCTGAAGAAGGCTCCTGATCCAAAATGTCACCTATTCAAATGTTCCCCAAAAACGCAGCCTGACACGCTGAGTTACTCCAGAACTTTGTGCCTTTTCCCCTCTATTCCTTGACTGTTTAGGTGTCCGTTCAAAATGCCTCTTAAACATTCCTGTCCTATCAGCTTCTCCCACCTCCACTGACAGTGAGTACACATGTGTTAAAACAAAACTTGCCCTCCTCATCTCCTTTAAACTTTGCCCCTCTCAATTTAAAGTTATGCGCTCCAGTATTTGACAGTTCCACCCTGGGAAAAGGGTTCTGACTGTCTACCCCACATAAGCTTCTCATAATTTTATAGACTTCTATCAGATCCCTTCTCAGCTTCTGATACTTCAGTGAAATTTAGCAAAATTCATAAACCAAACCCACACACATGTCTTCACTAAATAAATCCTAAGGTCATAAGTGATAGGAACAGAATTAGGCCATAGGAAGTCTTTGTGCCCAACAAGTCTACTCCGCCATTCAATCATGGGTGATCTATCTCATCCTCCTAATCCCATTCTCCTGCCTTCTCCCCATACACCTGTACTAATCAAGAATCTATCTATCTCTGCCTTATAAATATCCATAGCCTTCTGTGGCAAAGAATTCCACGGATTCACCACCCTCTGTCTAAAGAAATTCCTCCTCATCTCTTTCCCAATGGAACGTCCTTCAGTTCTGAAGCTATGACCTCTGGTCCTAGACTCTCCCACTAGCGGAAACATCTTCTCCACATCCACGCTATCCAACCCCTTCACTATTCGACGTATGGTAATCAGCCTAATGTGATTACTTGATAACTTTAACTTATTAAAAAGCATTAAAATGAATACATGTATCCTGCTGAGAAACATGGCGAGAACAGATGATTCGTAAAACTTTTTACTCTCTGCCTTAAATAGTTACATAACCACACAATTCGTTGCCTATGTTTAAAACAAACTTATCTAACATTCAGGGCGGCACGGTGGCGCAGCAGTAGAGCAGCTGCCTCACAGCACCAGAGACCTGGATTCGATCCCGACTACGGATGCCGTCTGTACGGAGTTTGTACGTTCTCTCTGTGACCGCGTGGGTTTTCTCCAGGTGCTCCGGTTTCCTCCCACACTCCAAAGACGCACAGGTTTGTAGGTCAATTTGGCTTCGGTAAAAATTGTAAATTGTCCTCAGTGTGTAGGATGGTGCGAGTGTACGGGGATCGCTGGTTGGCACGGACTCGGTGGGCCGAAGGGCCTGTTTCCACACTGTCCCTCTACAGCAAACTAAACTTCCATCCCTGTTTTGGAAGGAACTGCAGATGCTGGTTTAAACCGAAGATGGACACAAAATGCTGGAATAACTCTGCAGGACAGGCAGCATCTCCGGAGAAAAGGAATGGGTGACGTTTCTTCATTCAGACTGAAGCAGGGTCTCGACCCGAAACGTCACCCATTCATTCTCTTCAGAGATGCTGCCCGTCGCGTTGAGTTACTCCGGCATTTTGTGTCAAACTTCCATCCTTCATTCATGCATTCCTCAGCTCTGCAGAAATTCTTTGTTACAAGCTGCATATAGTGTTGGTTGCGTTTTAGAGCTTAAAAGAAACGTACCGAATTTAGAAAGCATCTCTTGTTGTTCTTCACGACTGGAGAAGAGGATCTTCGGATTGAGGCCCTTTGTCATAAAGTTTTCCCAGGGTGGAATGTCACTCCTGGAGTTCTCCTGAGAGTCCACCTCGACCTCCAGAGTTACTTGGAAGAGATCGGGATATTTCTCCTGGATGTCGCATGCATCAAGATCATACCTGAAATACAAAACCACCAAAATCAATTGACAACTAAACCAAACCCACCATTTAGCTTTCTCCCAATGTGCTTTTATGATGCTGGTTTAATTGAGCTTCTGCATTTCCAATTGATATTGAAAAATTAGTACACCCATGGAGCAGATATGTAGAAGATTCCAGGAGTGGCAAGAATAGCCATAAAGTGGCAATGAAGGATGAGTGAAGGGGCCGTCCCAGTTACGCGATTTTTAAGGCGACTGTCAAAGTCGTAGCAGATCGCCAAAATTTTCTTTTACCCTACGACAATGACCACGACAATGCCGAGTCAGGTCGATACAAGTTACTTTTTTTGTGAAACTAGCACCTGGCTAAGAGATTACACCGTCTTCGGAAACATCGCAAAATCCCCACGCTTACCTGACCGTCAAACTGTCGCCTCCAATCTACCTGTCAAACGTCCTGACGGTAAATAAATTGGTTAAACAAAACTATCTTCTGGTGTCTTCAAATGCCTTTTCTTAATTTAATATTACGTGCTTCTAAATGCATCTGCGACAACCTAGCAAACCTGGGGACAGCATGCGACAGCGCCCGCAATAAGCTACGATACCTGGCGACAAGCCAGCTGTCGCCGAGAAATTTCTATCTGGGAAAAAATTTCTGCGGCGCGCCGAGATCCGCTACGATTCATTGAAGACTCCTCACGGTCATGCCCCCAACACCCCGGTGAACGTTCGGCGACAGCCTAGTCACCGGCAGTCGCCTTAAAATCGCCTGTGGAACAGGCCCTTAATACATTTCCATGCCAAAGTGGTTTGTGGTCCTGGGAGTGGATGCTGAGGTTGTGGTATTTTTAAAGTGATCGCTGCACTTGCCCAATGTTTTGGCTTGCAAAATGCATATTCTCAGTCACACAGGAATTGACTTACAACTGTTTAGTTTAGGGATACAGCGCGGAAACAGGCCCTTCGGCCCACTGGGTCCGCGCCGACCAGCGGCCCCCGCACACGAGCACTATCCTACACACACTAGGGACAATTTACATTTATACCAAGCCAATTAACCTAAACAATTGTACCGCGTTTCGAATGTGTGTGGAAACCGGTGCACCCGGAGAAAACCCACGCAGGTCACGTGGGGAACAAACAAACTCTGTACAGACAGCACCCGTAGTCAGGATCAAAGCCGGGTCTCTGGCGCAGTAAGGCTGAGCACGAGTTCTCTCTGATTTTGTGAAATATACAAAGGCAGAAGGGCAGTACGATCCATAATGTTTGCATTTAGCTACAATTTCAAGCAGCATCGAGCCCTCAGGTTTCTGCTTCTTAACAGAAACAGCAACAAGCTGTCAGAGGTTTCGGGGAGAAAGCAGGAGAATGGGGTTGAGAGGGAAAAACAGATCGGCTGTGATCGACTGGATGGGCTGAATGGCTTAATTCTGCTCCCATGTCTTATATTCATTGCGTACCAAGTCCTCTGCCCTCCTGATTAAATATTACTGATTGTATGCCGCCTTCTCACCTTCCCCTTTAACAATGAACCATTCTACATTTCCTTACCATCATCTGCTTTGATCTGTTGTTTTCATACTCTTCCATATCTCGAGACTCCATCTCCCCTGACTCTCAGTCTGAAGAAGGGTCTTAACCCGAAACGCCACCCATTCCTTCTCTCCAGAGATGCTGCCTGACCCACTGAATTACTCCAGCATTTTGTGTCTATCTTTCTTTTCTCTGAATATCAGCAGCATCCAAAACAGATGATCATTTTAACTTTCAAATAATATATATATTTCTCAAACGCCCCGACTTAACTGCACACTACTGCAGAAGAGAAGAAACAACTTGGGTCCTAATGTATTCTTGCAAACATTTTTGTTGCAGTTTCCTACTTCTGAAAACAAAATTGATAAAATAGTTGGAGCAGAAAGGAACGGCAGATGTTGGTTTAAACCGAAGATGGATGTAAAATGCTGGAGTAACTCAACGGGATAGGCAGCATCTCTGGAGAGAAGGAATGGGTGACGTTTCGAGTCTGAAGAAGGATCTCGACCTTAAATGTCACCCATTCCTTTTCTCCAGAGATGCTGCCTGTTCTGCTGAATTATTCCAGCATTTTGTGTCCATCTTTTGCTAAAATAGTTGTTGAGTAGCCAAGGGTGTGAAAGATATTACACCTATTCGCAAGTATACGAATCTCGCTTCAAACCACTGAAAAATCCAACTGGGTAATTTCTTTGTCCAATGTGCGATGCATTTTTCTCCTGCATTTATTTTAAATTCAAGAACTTTAGCACAAGTTGTGGCAAAAGGTTTTAGATTCCCGAGATGTACATGGCCACTGCTGTGGTTTAACCCTCTAACATCAACTGTATACAAGTGCTCTGACATTGGAAGATTCCTCTTGTTTGTTGAGAGAATATAACAATACTTTTAGTTTTTAAGAGACCTGCTTTCAGGGTTATCTAGAACCAGGGCCCCGGTGAGAAATTAACCTTGAGATAGCTCCTCCAGAGCTCCAGTAACAACATTCTATGGTACTGCAAATCTGCCTGGTTCAGGTATCAGGTTATACCTCATATAATACATAACTGATTTAATTGCTGTATTATTTGTAATCACTGGGTTCAACACGGGAGGCACGGTGGCGCAACGGTAGAGTTGCTGTCTTACAGCGCCAGTAGACAATAGGTGCAGGAGGAGGCCATTCGGCCCTTCGAGCCAGCACCGCCATTCAATGTGATCATGGCTGATCATTCTCAATCAGTACCCCGTTCCTGCCTTCTCCCCATACCCCCTGACTCCGCTATCCTTAAGAGCTCTATCCAGCTCTCTCTTGAATGCATTCAGAGAATTGGCCTCCACTGCCTTCTGAGGCAGACAATTCCACAGATTCACAACTCTCTGACTGAAAAAGTTTTTTCTCATCTCAGTTCTAAATGGCCTACCCCTAATTCTTAAACTGTGGCCCCTTGTTCTAGACTCCCCCAACATTGGGAACATGTTTCCTGCCTCTAACGTGTCCAACCCCTTAATAATCTTATACGTTTCGATAAGATCTCCTCTCATCCTTCTAAATCCCGGGTTCGATCCCGACTACCGGTGCTGTCTGTACGGAGTTTGTACGTTCTCTGTGTGACAGCCTGGGGTTTCCCCGGGTGCTCCGGTTTCCTCCCACACTCCAAAGAAGTACAGGTTTATAGGTTAATTGGTTTGGTATAAATGTACAATTGTCTCTAGTGCGTGTAGGATAGTGTTCGTGTGCGGGGATTGTTGGTCGGCGCGGACTCAGTGGCCCGTAGGGCCTGTTTCTGCACTGCATTCCTAAAAAAAACAATTTTGGCAACATTTCAGTCCTAAACCAACCCTTGCTATTCCTTCCAACAATCACATCACCCGCACCTCCCATCCTCAGTGCACCTCCCAGTCTTGCAATATTTGCATTTTTAATTATTGTAAGAAATAAAAGGATTACTCATTCAGCTGCCCTTCGATGCTCCCACACCAGCGTTCATGCACTAAAAATAACCTTGTGCCTTATCGCATTTAATGTCTCCGACCAGAGAAACCATCTGTGGTGATCTCAGATGAGTTCAAACAAATCTCAGTTTCCTTAGCAATCATGCAAAACTTATTCCAGGTTCACAACGCATGGGCATTCAGCAAAGTGGTCGGAATATGGATCGCAATCCGAAAGATCGCCTGTCCATGTTCTCCAGATATGCTGGCTGGCCCGCTGATTTACTACAGCACTTTGTGCTTTACTCGGGATTTAGCAAAGTAGTTTGCCCACTGAGACTGACATAACCACCCCATGTAATTAAGTCACGACCCATGGCATTTCTTCTTAGAGTGATACAGTGTGGAAACAGGCCCTTCGGCCCAACTTGCCCACACCGGCCAACATGTCCCTGCTACACTAGTCCCACCTGCCCACGTTTGATCCATATCCCTCCAAACCTGTCCTATCCATGTACCTGTCTAACCGTTTCTTAAATGTTGAGATAGTCCCAGCCTCAACTACCTCCTCTGGCAGCTTGTTCCATACACCCATCACCCTTTGTGTGAAAAGTTACCCCTCAGATTCTTATTAAATCTTTTCCCCTTCACCATGAACCAATGTCCTCTGGTCCTTGATTCCCCTCCCCTGGGCAAGAGATTATGTGCATCTACCCGATCTATTCCTCTCATAAAATCATTTCCTTTCATTTGCCATAAATCTAGCATGAATTGTAGTAGCAGAGCTGAAATTATCTTGCCAAATATTCAGACAACACCATTAATTTAACCTGCAAAGGCACTTAAGCAAATACCGCCAGTATACCCTCTGCCCCTTTTCACCCCCAAGATTTACTCCCATTTAATTTTATCATTTATTGGATGTTTAGATTTCACCAAATGAAACCCCTCACAATAATATTTATATTACGTATCAAAGAAGTAAAACATGATCAACCCGACCATTCTATATTTTATGAGACAATTAAATTCAGATAATTAAAGTCCAGACAGTTCTTGCAATATTCTGAACAGCAAATTAATGTTGTGATAATTAAACGATTCCTGGATAACTTAAATGTTGACACAATGTGCTGGAGTATCTCAGTGAGTCAGACAGTATCTCTGGAGAACATGGATAAGGCAACATTTTGAATTGGGCCCTTTCTTCGTACTGATTGTCGTAGGTGGGGGAGAGAGAACGGGAAGAGAGGTGGGAGCGGGACATTGGTAGATGATTGGACAAAGGCCAGAGATGAAAAGATAAAAGGTAGCGAATACGCAAAGAAGAGGCATGAAATGGAAGCCAGAGGAAGGGATGCAGGTGGATGTGGATGGGGGGAGGCCAAAGCCAGATATCATTGCGCAACCAGGTGGGGCACTGGGTTGGGGGAAGGAAGAACAGAGGAGAACATGGCGGTGGTGGACCGCCGTGAGGGAGGGGAAGGGGAGAGTGGGGGCGGGGGGAGATCAAAGGAGGGCCTGGTATGGGATACTTTATACCTTTGTCAGCGCCCTTTGCATACCTTGAGTATGCAAAACAAAGAATTTCAACGTGATTTGTCACACGTGACAATAAAGTATTCAATCCAATTCAATTCAGGGACAGGGGATGTGGGGGGGGGGGGGGGGGGGAGAGAGAGAGAGGTGGGGTGTGTTTGAAGGCTAGTTACCTAAATTTGGGGAATTCAATGTTCATACCAAGCGGAATGCAAGGTGCTGTTCCTCCAGTTTGCGTGTAGCCTCACTCTGGCAATGGAGGAGGCCCATAACCTGGCCCCATCCTACCTGACCGACCTCCTCCACAGGCACACTCCCACCTGCACCCTCCGCTCTGCTGCTGCCAATCTCCTATCCCCCCACATCCGGACCAAACTCAGATCCTGGGGGGACAGGGCTTTCTCCATCGCTGCTCCCACCCTATGGAACTCACTACCCCAAACCGTCAGAGACTCCTCCACACTCACCACATTCAAAACATCACTGAAGTCTCACCTGTTCAGTACTGCCTTCAACCACTGAAGGTCATCTCACCTTCTGTCTCCGTTCTCTGTTTGTTTACTTATTTATCTATTTATTCACTTCCCTATGTTCTCTAAATCCCTGTAACGCGTATTTGAGTATATGAAAAGCGCTATATAAATGTAATGCATTATTATTATTATTATTATTAAAGTGCTTAGCAAACAGGAGATCCAGCAGGCCTTGGCAGATCAAGCACAAGTGTTCAGTGTTTGGGACTTGGGACTGATGTAAAGGAGGCCGAATAGGGAACACCGAATGCAGTAGGTGAGGTCAGAGGAGGTGCATGTGGTCCCATCTATGTCATTGGAGACCTTTGAACGATCTTTAATCGGACTTTATCGGGCTTCAATGTTATATCTTGCATTAAATGTTGTACCCTTTATCCGTGCACTGTGGACGGCTTGATTGTAAGGAGGAGGTATAGGGACAGATGTTACATGGAGTCATAGAGTCACACAGCATGGAAACAGGTTCTTCGGCCCAACTTGCCCATGCCGACCAACATGTCCCATCTAAACTAGTCCCACCTGCCTGCTTTTGGCCCATATCCCTCTAAACCTACCCTATCCATATACCTGTCTAACTGTTTCTTAAATATTGTGATAGTACCTGCCTCAACTACCTCCTCCGGCAGCTTGTTCCAAAACCCACCACCCTTTTTGTGTAAAAGATTTACCCCTCAGATTCCCATTGAATCTCCCCCCCCTCCTCACCTTAAACCGATGTCCTCTGGTTCTTGATTCCCCAACTCTGGGCTGGAGACTCTGTGCGTCTACCAGATCTATTTCTTTCATGATTTTGTACACCTTTATAAGATCACCCCTCATCCTCGTGTGCTGCAAGGAATAAAGTCCTAGCCTGCTCAACCTCTCCCTATAGCTCAGACGCTCGAGACCTGGCAACATCCTAGTAAATCATCTCTGAACTCTTCCAAGCTTGACAACATCTTTCCTATAACATGGTGGCCAAAGCTGAACAAAACGACCTACATGTAAGTAACTAACCAATAAACCACCCCCACACACTCCCCCTCTTCCCTATACCCCACCTGGATGTGCACTAATTCCTCCCTTTCCCTTTGCTCCCTTCCACCTATATTCCTTCATCTGGCTTCACATTTCACACCTCTTCTCTTCTTACCTCGCTACCTTTTGTCTTTTCATATCTGGTTATCAAAACACCCCTTACCTGTACCCACTTACCACTGGTCAGGCTTTGCCTCGCTCCCACCTCTCCTCCAGCTTTCTCCCTCCTCCTATAACCAGACTCAAGCAGGGCCCCCGACTTGAAATGTTGCTTAACCACGTTCTCCAGAGATGCAGCCTGATCTGCTGAGTTACTCCAACACTTTGTATAGTTTTTTTTGTAAATCAGCATCTGCACCTCCTTGTGCCTGAGTTTAATTTGAGTTGTTGGAAAGATATAGACCTGACATGGTTCTTGACCTAGTTTACATGTTGGACAACGTGGTACAAATGGATATTGAATTTCAACAGAACAGAAGCTTGGCTCATTTCCTTCTGCCAATGCAACTATTTTCTGCGAAAAAGAACAACACTTGTACCTTTTGAAGTCTTGATTTCTGGTCAATAGACAATAGGTGCAGGAGGAGGCCATTCGGCCCTTTGAGCCAGCACCGCCATTCAATGTGATCATGGCTGATCATTCTCAATCAGTACCCCGTTCCTGCCTTCTCCCCATACCCCCTGACTCCGCTATCCTTAAGAGCTCTATCCAGCTCTCTCTTGAATGCATTCAGAGAATTGGCCTCCACTGCCTTCTGAGGCAAAGAATTCCACAGATTCACAACTCTGACTGAAAAAGTTTTTCCTCATCTCAGTTCTAAATGGCCTACCCCTTATTCTTAAACTGTGGCCCCTTGTTCTGGACTCCCCCAACATTGGGAACATGTTTCCTGCCTCTAACGTGTCCAACCCCTTAATAATCTTATACGTTTCGATAAGATCTCCTCTCATCCTTGTCTGTACATTTACTGACTGATTGGAAAACTAAAGCCAATTTGACATTTGAAGGACCAAAGTGCCTATTTGGATGGATTAAAAGTTGACCTTTACAAGTACTTCGACTGTACATCAGTTATGCACTGTCAGTGGCAAGTGTACAGATAAGAATGCAGGCAGCTTTAACAAGTGAATTTTATATCAGACCAACTTTCTGTGAATTCTCACGTGATGCCAAAATCAGCAGTTACATGAAAAATATGTTGTAAGTAAACAAACTTAAAAATACTTACTTTGCAAACTTGACTGAGGTAGCATTTCTGGGCACAAATCCAGTGTGGAATTGAATCTGAAACATTTTCATTGAAGTCATCTGAAACGACAAATTTCCAGATCTTCATTAATCATCAAATTTCTCATTTGTTCATTGTGGAAAATATATGCTGCTTAGAAATCCTATTCAGAATGATCTAATGCTACACCACTAACACATCCTGCTGAAATGATGCTCCAATGTAAAGATAAATTTACTGATGAACTTTTATCACCTCTTAACAATGCATCAGCAACAGACAGAGTGTCCAGATTCCCATACACATTGTACTGATTATTCTTCCGAGTTCTCCGGAGACAAAGCGAAGGCTGGGCGATCGTTTTGCTAAACAAGTTAGGAAGAGGGGATGTTCAACGAGATCTGGGTGTCCTAGTGCGTCAGTCACTGAAAGGAAGCATGCAGGTACAACAGGCAGTGAAGACAGCCAATGGAATGTTGGCCTTCATAACAAGAGGAGTTGAGTATAGGAGCAAAGAGGTCCTTCTACAGTTGTACCGGGCCCTGGTGAGACCGCACCTGGAGTACTGTGTGCAGTTTTGGTCTCCAAATTTGAGGAAGGATATTCTTGCTATTGAGGGCGTGCAGCGTAGGTTCACTAGGTTAATTCCCGGAATGGCGGGACTGTCGTATGTTGAAAGGCTGGAGCAATTAGGCTTGTATACACTGGAATTTAGAAGGATGAGGGGGGATCTTATTGAAACATATAAGATAATTAGGGGATTGGACACATTAGAGGCAGGAAACATGTTCCCAATGTTGGGGGAGTCCAGAACAAGGGGCCACAGTTTAAGAATAAGGGGTAGGCCATTTAGAACGGAGATGAGGAAGAACTTTTTCAGTCAGAGAGTGGTGAAGGTGTGGAATTCTCTGCCTCAGAAGGCAGTGGAGGCCAGTTCGTTGGATGCTTTCAAGAGAGAGCTGGATAGAGCTCTTAAGGATAGCGGAGTGAGGGGGTATGGGGAGAAGGCAGGAACGGGGTACTGATTGAGAGTGATCAGCCATGATCGCATTGAATGGCGGTGCTGGCTCGAAGGGCTGAATGGCCTACTCCTGCACCTATTGTCTATTGTCTATTGTCTATTGTCACCTCCGCTCAGTGCGCCTAAACCAACCTGATCTCCCAGTTGCACAAACACATTAACGGCCCCTCCCATTCCTACACTGTTACCTTTCTGTCCTGGGCCTCCTCCACTGTCAGAGTGAGGCACAACACACATTGGAGGAACAGTACCTCATATTTTGCTTGGGTTGCTTACACCCCAGAGGTATGGATATCAACTTCTCTAACTTCAAGTAATCCTTGCTTTCCCTCTCTCTCCATCCCTCCCCTACCCTAGTTCTCTGACCAGTCCGACTGTCTTCCTGATTAAATGTTATCTCTGTATGCTTCGTTGTCACCTTCCCCTAGCTAATAATGATCTATTCTACATTTTCCTTGAGCTTCATCCCCTTTGATGTCTCATTTTCACACTTTCCATATCTCTGTGTCTCCCTCTCCCCTGACTCTCAGTATGAAGAAGGGTCTCGAGCCAAAACGTCACCCATTCATTCTATCCAGAGTTGCTGCCTGTCCCGCTGAGTTACTCCAGCATTGTGTGTCTATCCTCAGTGTAAACCAGCATCTGCAGTTCCTTCCTACACATTCTTCAGAGTTAAGTGTACCTTTGCTTGCAGTCTTCCTCCAAGTGTTGATCTGGCATGAAAGATCACGATGAGAACATCACCTTGGATATTTAGACCTAGTGGTATTGTTGCCAAGCCATCTTCTACTTTAAATTCCCTGTAAGAAACAAATGTCAGATAATCTCCCACCTGGAGTGCAACAAGGCACAATTCAAGTCCAATTCAATTTGTTAAATCCATTGGCCACAAAGCATGTGACGCAGGGCACCCAGCAAGCTGCTCGGCAGAAGATCCCAGCACACCGGGACCTGGAGGGAGCGAGCCAGCTACCGGTCGGAGGGCCCGGTGGATTACGGCCTGCAGGGAGAGTGCTGCCGAGACGGCCCGTGCACGTCCCCCGCGGTCTGCAGGGGCAAGGCCTTCGTCCCTTCAGTCCATATTGTCCATATTGTCCAGATGAAGAAAGACTGGATAGACTCGGCTTGTACTCGCTGGAATTTAGAAGATTGAGGAGGGATCTTATAGAAACTTACAAAATTCTTAAGGGGTTGGACAGGCTAGATGCAGGAAGATTGTTCCCGATGTTGGGGAAGTCCAGAACAAGGGGTCACAGTTTAAGGATAAGGGGGAAGTCTTTTAGGACCGAGATGAGAACGTTTTTTTTCACACAGAGAGTGGTGAATCTGTGGCATTCTCTGCCACAGAAGGTAGTTGAGGCCAGTTCATTGGCTATATTTAAGAGGGAGTTAGATGTGGCCCTTGAGGCTAAAGGGATCAGGGGGTATGGAGAGAAGGCAGGTACAGGATACTGAGTTGGATGATCAACCATGATCATATTGAATGGCGGTGCTGGCTCGAAGGGCCGAATGGCCTACTCCTGCACCTATTTTCTATGTTTCTATGCCGAACCTGATGCTAGGTTCAACTAATCTCCTCTGCCGGCAGGGGATTCATATCCCTCCATTCCTTGCATATCCATGTGCCTATCTCAAAGCCTCTTTAGCGCAACTATAATATCTGCCTCCACCACCACCCCTGGCAACATGTTACAGGTACCCTACCCGTCCCCGGAGAGCGGAGGCCGGGAGGATAGGGCCGGCAACGATAACAATGGATGCAACGGGTGAGGAGCGAGGCTGGTAGGAGAGGGAACCGGGGTCTGGCCTACCTACCACGCCCCCAAGGTTGGCTATGGGAGGCGACCCAGGGAATAACGGTGGACGGGCAAGGAAAGGGATGTCGCGTCCAAGGAAGGCCACAGCTGGAGGCCCGCAGCAGCCTGGAGCTTGCCTGGCATAGAACCGCTCATAAGAACTAGAGCGCGGACTGCATTTTGAAACTGGTGCACAAACACAGCGTCTCTTGCTTGCGTGCTTAGTAAACTATTTCTGTACACTAACCAATGAAGGGTATGTTTAGGTATGGAAATACTGGACTGGACTGTATGTAAGAAATGAATTTCACTGTGCGTTTACACGTGACAATAAACCATTGGATCACAGAACATGGAATACAGAACAGTACAGCACAGGAGCAGGCCCTTCGGCCCATAATGTCCATGCCGAACATGATGCCAGGTTCAAGCAATCTCCTTTGCCTGCAAGGGATTCATATCTATCCATTCCCTGCATATCTTAAACACTACTATCCTATCTGCCTCCACCACCACCCCTGGCAGCGTGTTCCAGGTACCCAGCACCCTCTGTGTAAAAACCAGTTGGCCAATACATTGCACCACTCATCTTCGAGTGGGTTTGTCAATTTATTGACTCGCCCCTTTGGGCTAATAACAAGACCAGATTTTCAAATCAGTGAGATTGAAACAGAAATTGCGGATGCAGAGAAAGGGTGTCGTGGGTTATGGGGAGAAGGCAGGAGAATGGGGTTAGGAGGAAGATATAGATCGGCCATGATTGAATGGCGGAGAAGACTTGATGGGCCAAATGGCCTAATTCTGTTCCTATCATTTATGTCCTTAAGACTTGATGTGAAAGTGCCAATAAACTGCAAATAACAAAATAACCAGTCTGCATTTACCTCAGTTTATCATATTCTTCGGAGGTGGTTATCACTCGCTCATCGCCAACATATATCTCACAAAATGGCCGACAAGCATTGCGTTGTTTATTAAATAGAGGAACTGGTGTCATCACAATGGACTTGATCAGGATGGATTTGTTATGTGGGATTATCGGTTCTTCTGCCATCATATCGCACATGTATTCCACATACCTATGAAACACAAGGGGCAGGATACAAACACTGAGTGACATTGTGATAAACCACAGTCATAAACTCAGGAAGGTGGTGCACTTTCTGACAACTTATGCGTAGTCTGGAACTCAAGCTTACTGAGTTTACCCAAGGTCTCGCTCATGTTCAATAGTAATAGTTATTACTGAAATTAAACGCTTGTTTCGGGTATTTCAATATAACACACGGGCTTCACTTGTTTCCCTTTTATAACTAGAAGTGAAGTAAGACTAAGGCTCACACTCAGAATTATTTGCTACACATCCGTTCCAAATCTCAATTCTCCTCGTCATCCAAGCTTCCTGACGTTTGCCCGTCTTGCCCTTCACTCTATCAGTGTCAGCAGACTTTTAAAAACATCCCACTTTCCTGACGTTCCTTTTCCTTCAAGCAACCTACAGTGCCCGCCATAATGTTTGGGACAAAGACCCATCATTTATTTATTTGCCTCTGTACTCCACAATTTGAGATTTGTAATAGAAAGAAAATCACATGTGGTTAAAGTGCACATTGTCAGATTTTATGAAAGGGTATTTTTATACATTTTGGTTTCACCATGTAGAAATTACAGCTGTGATTATACATATTCCCCCCATTTCAGGGCACCATAATGTTTGGAACACATGGCTTCACAGGTTTGTAATTGCTCAGGGTTGTTTAAATGCCTTTTTAAATGCAGGTATAAAAGAGCTCTCAGCAACTAGTCTTTCCTCCAGTCTTTCCATCACCTTTGGAAACTTTTATTGCTGTTTATCAACATGAGGACCAAAGTTGTGCCAATGAAAGTCAAAGAAGCCATTATGAGACTGAGAAACAAGAATTAAACTGTGAGAGACATCAGCCAAACCTTAGGCTTACCAAAATCAACTGTTTGAAACATCATTAAGAAGACAGAGAGCACTGGTGAGCTTACTAATTGCAAAGGGACTGGCAGGCCAAGGAAGACCTCCACAACCGATGACAGAAGAAGTCTCTCTATAATAAAGAAAAATCCCCAAACACCTGTTCGACAGATAAGAAACACTCTTCAGGAGTCAGGTGTGGATTTGTCAATGACCACTGTCAGCAGAAGACTTCGTGAACAGCAATACAGAGGCTACACTGCAAGATACAAACCACTGGTTAGCCGCAAAAATAGGATGGCCAGGTTACAGTTTGCCAAGAAGTACTTAAAAGAGCAACCACAATTCTGGAAAAAAGGTCTTGTGGACAGATGAGACAAAGATCAACTTATATCAGAGTGATGGCAAGAGCAAAGTATGGAGGAGAGAAGAAACTGCCCAAGATCCAAAGCATACCACCTCATCTGTGAAACACGGTGGTGGGGGTGTTATGGCCTGGACATGTATGGCTGCTGAAGGTACTGGCTCACTTATCTTCATTGAAGAAACAACTAATGACGGTAGTAGCATAATGAATTCTGAAGTGTAGAGACACATCCAATCTGCTCAAGTTCAAACAAATGCCTCAAAACTCATTGGCCGGCGGTTCATTCTACAGCAAGACAATGATCCCAAACATACTGCTAAAGCAACAAAGGAGTTTTTCAAAGCTAAAAAGTGGTCAATTCTTGAGAGGCCGTCAATCACCCGATCTGAACCCAATTGAGCATGCCTTTTATATGCTGAAGAGAAAACTGAAGGGGACTAGCCCCCAAAACAAGTATAAGCTAAAGATGGCTGCAATACAGGCCTGGCAGAGCATCACCAGAGAAGACACCCAGCAACTGGTGATGTCTGTGAATCGCAGACTTCAAGCAGTCATTGCATGCAAAGGATATGCAACAAAATACTAAACATGACTACTTTCATTTACATGGCATTGCTGTGTCCCAAACATTATGGTGCCCTGAAATGGGGGACTATGTATAAACACTGCTGTGATTTCTACATGGTGAAACCAAAATGTATAAAAATGGCCTTTATTAAAATCTGACAATGTGCACTTTAACCACATGTGATTTTTTTTTCTATTACAAATCTCAAATTGTGCAGTACAGAGGCAAATAAATAAATGATGGTTCTTTGTCCCAAACATTACGGAGGGCACTGTACTCCAATCTACAGACTGAAGGGTCTCGACCCGAAACGTCACCCATTCCCTCTCTCCCGAGATGCTGCCTGACCTGCTGAGTTACTCCAGCATTTTGTGAATAAATCCCTTACTTGTTCCTCAGCTCCACCCACAGAGCCTCACTAGATGAACCGTCCGTACTGTCACCTCGGACCACAGCCGTGACATCCTCCTTAAACAATAACACAACCTCTCCCCCCCCACACCCCCTCCTCCTCTATTACCCTTCATCTCTGTCCCTCCTGAAGCACCTGTACCCCGGAACTTTCAGCTGCCTGCACTGCTCTTCTCTTAACCAGGCTTCCGCCTCAGTCGCTCGTACCTGTCGATGCCCGAAGGTCATCTGCCTTTACTCGTCAGGTCCCTTGCATTAAAATAAGTGCAAGTCAAAACAACATTCCTTCCTCGCTCTCTGCCTTTTCCCACCACCCCAACCTTGGTGCAACAATGATAACCACCTTGCGTTCTCTTCAACATATCAACAAACTGCACTCCTTCATTCAGCAATGCCTGGCAAGTGTCGATACGATACAATATGATGGACTTTATCCCAGGAGGGAAATTGGTCTGCCAACGGACATAAAACACAAGATACATGAAACATAAAATTAAAGTGGCGAGTCAGTCTACCCCATGACAGAAGGGGGAGGAGCTGTACAGTTTGATAGCCACAGGGAAGAAGGATCTCCTGTGGCGTTCTGTGCTGCATCTTGGTGGGACCAGTCACACCCTCTGCTCAACTTTACACAGGCACCTCGCGCTTCACGCGTGTTTGATTTACGCCTCTTTGGAATAACGCACTTGTTCATTTAATACCAAAGCCCGATTTTACACACTCGTGTTTTTGAAATAACCCGCTCAAATGCATACTAGGCAGCATAGTTGGAGTTAAGTTCATTGTCACGTGTACCGAGGTGCAGTGAAAAGCTGACCAGTCAGTGGAAAGAGAGGTGCAGCGAGGTGCTAACCAGTCAGTGGAAAGAGAATACACGATTACAATCGAGCCATCCACGGTGTTCAGATACATGATAAAAGGAATAACGTGAATAGCGATAGTACAAGGTAAAGTCCAGTAAAGTCCGATCATGGATAGTCCAAGGGTCTCCAGTAAGGTAGATAGTAGCTCAGGACTGCTCTCTAATTATTGGTGAGGTGGTTCAGTTGCCCGATAGCAGCTGGAAAGAAACTGTCCTTGAATTTGGATGTGTGCGGTTTCACACTTCTGTCCCTCTTGCCTGATGGGAGAGGGGAGTATATGTTTAATTTTCACGTTTTTGAATTACACGCTGATTTTTTTCAAGAAGGTAACTACTGTGCAAAACACGAGGTGCCTGTACTATGAATTTTAAAAATGCGTACCTTTTGTGGGAAGCCCAGATACCGGGTGGTGACCTCTTCATACTGAACATGTACACGGCAGCTTCAGCCGTGGTGAAGAGGCGGCAAAAGCAGAGGAAGGAACAGACCACCACTGCGGATGCTGCTCGGCCATCCTGTGGTGAAAGATTTCAATCATACGTTCATGTTCATAAGTCAGAGGCGAAGAAGCAGGCCAATCGGCCCATCAAGTCTACTCTACCATTCAATCATGGCTGATCGATCTTTCCCTCTCAACCCCATTCCCCTGCCTTCTCCCCATAACCCTTGACATCTGTACCAATCAAGAATCTGTCAATCTCCGCATTCAATGGCGGTACGGTGGCACCGAAACAGGTCCTTCGGCCCACCAAGTCCACACCGACCAGCGATCTCCGCACATTAACACTACCCTACACACATTAGGGACAATTTACACTTATACCAAGCCAATTAACCTACAAGTCTGTACGTCTTTGGAGTGTGGGAGGAAACCGAAGATCTGGGAAAAACCTACGCAGGTCACGGGGAGAACGTACAAAGTTTATGTTTGTAAAAAGCACCCAACTCTGTGTATCTGCTTTCTCCCTTCAATTCAGAATACTGTTCTCCCCCTTAAAGTGCACATTTTAAGAAAAAAACACTGTCCCACAAAGGATAATGTACAAATTAAAGATTTTTTAATCTGCTCTAAAAGAAATATTTCACTGATTAGTTTAAATTGTTCTTAACTTTGAAAAAATATTTGAGAAACATTTATACAGCCATATCAGCTCATCAACCCAAAACTTAACCATTATCCAATGTCTCTGACGTATTCAAGGCTTTTTGGCTCCAAACCCGCCCAAATGTTCAATCCAAGACCTGTTTTCGGAACAACCTTTTCTGACAAGCCTTAAGTGTGAGCTTTACCAATATGAGCCCAAGTCCTCCTATCTCAAAATAAATTACTGAAAATAATTTTCTATTCCTTATGAACTTCCAAAAAAAATATCATCTCTTAAGTAGTGTTGTTCCACAAACAATTTACAATCTGATAGTCATAGAGTAATACAGTGTGGAAACAGGCCTTTTGGCCCAACTTGCTCACACCGACGAACGTGACCCATCTACACTAGTCCCATCTGCCTGCATTTGGCCCATATCACTCCAAACCTGTTCTGAGCTAGGGGTGACTTGTACAAAAGGGACGGGTTACATCTTAACAGCAGGGGGACAAACATTCTGGCAGGCAGGTTTGCTAGTGCGACACCTGTGGCTTTAAACTAAGTAGTGGGGGGGAGGGGTTGACAAATTGTGAATATGAAGATGAGGTAAAAAAAAGGGAATACAGGAGATATTGCAAAATACTCTCGGAAGAAGGGGAACAGAAGTTCTAGAGGGGAAAAGAAATTAAGGGCAGGGCCAATTGTGACCGATGTGAGAGGGGAGGTAAATACAGAAGTTAAAGTGTTGTACTTAAATGCGCGTAGTATAAAAAATAAAGTGGATGAGCTTGAGGCTCAGTTAGTCATGGGCAATTATGATGTTGTAGGGATCACTGAGACATGGCTACAAGAGAACCAGGGCTGGGAACTGAATATTCAGGGGTACACAACGTATAGAAAAGACAGACAGGAGGGCAGAGGGGGTGGGGTTGCTCTGATGGTAAGGAATGATATTCATTCCCTTGCAAGGGGTGACATAGAATCAGGAGATGTTGAATCAGTATGGATAGAAATGAGAAATTGTAAGGGTAAAAAGACCCTAATGGGAGTTATCTATAGGCCCCCAAACAGTAGCCTCGACATAGGGTGCAAGTTGAATCAGGAGATAAAATTGGCGAGTCAAAAATGTAATGCTACGGTGGTTATGGGAGATTTCAACATGCAGGTAGACTGGGAAAATCAGGTTGGAAATGGACCCCAGGAAAGAGAGTTTGTAGAGTGCCTTCGAGATGGATTCTTAGAACAGCTTGTACTGGAAGTAAGAATAGAAAGGCAGATTATTATCTGAATGGTGTCAAGTTAGGAGGAGGGGGAGTTCAACGAGATCTGGGTGTCCTAGTGCATCAGTCAATGAAAGGAAGCATGCAGGTACAGCAGGCAGTGAAGAAAGCCAATGGAATGTTGGCCTTCGTAACAAGAGGAGTTGAGTATAGGAGCAAAGAGGTCCTTCTACAGTTGTACCGGGCCCTGGTGAGACCGCACCTGGAGTACTGTGTGCAGTTTTGGTCTCCAAATTTGAGGAAGGATATTCTTGCTATTGAGGGCATGCAGCGTAGGTTCACTAGGTTAATTCCCGGAATGGCGGGACTGTCGTATGTTGAAAGGCTGGAGCAATTGGGCTTGTATACACTGGAATTTAGAAGGATGAGGGGGGATCTTATTGAAACATATAAGATAATTAGGGGATTGGACACATTAGAGGCAGGAAACATGTTCCCAATGTTGGGGGAGTCCAGAACAAGGGGCCACAGTTTAAGAATAAGGGGTAGGCCATTTAGAACAGAGATGAGGAAGAACTTTTTCAGTCAGAGAGTGGTGAAGGTGTGGAATTCTCTGCCTCAGAAGGCAGTGGAGGCCAGTTCGTTGGATGCTTTCAAGAGAGAGCTGGATAGAGCTCTTAAGGATAGCGGAGTGAGGGGGTATGGGGAGAAGGCAGGAACGGGGTACTGATTGAGAGTGATCAGCCATGATCGCATTGAATGGCGGTGCTGGCTCGAAGGGCTGAATGGCCTACTCCTGCACCTATTGTCTATTGTCTATCCATGTACATGTCCAATTGTTTCTTAAACGTTGGGATAGTCCCTGCCTCCACTATTTCCTCTGGCAGCTTGTTCCATACACCCACTACCCTTTGTGTGAAAAAGTTACCCCTCAGATTTCTATTAAACCTTTCACCTTAACCCCATGTCCTCGGATTCTCGATTCCCCTACTCTGGACAAGAAAATCTGTGCATCTACCCGATCTATTCCTCTCATGATTTTATGCACCTCTATAAGATTACCCCTCATCCTCCTATGCTCCAAGAAGTCCCAGCCGACTCAACCTCTCCCTATAGCTCAGACCCTTGAGTACTGCAACATCCTCGTAAATCTTCTCTGTACCCTTTCCAACTTGACAACATCTTTCCGATAACATGGTGCCCAGGACTGAACACAATACTCCAAATGCGGCCTCGCCAATGTCTTAAACAACTGCAACATGGCCTCCCAACCTCTATACTCAATAGGCTGACTGACGAAGGCCAATGTGCCAAAAGATGATGCACCACAAAGACAAAGTTTTGTACTACTCACAAGGCAATGGACAACACAAATATTCTTTGGATCTTGCTTCAACCACAAGTGCATGTTCCTGCAAATGTTGTACAGATTTTGCAGACTTGGGGCACGTCTCATAGGCCAACCGCATTCCGAAACCTAGCATTACAAGAACAACGAAAATGTTTTAAACAAACCACTCCCGTGCTTTACTGAAAATATGCAGTATATCATGCAGCGAATGTGAATGTCACCATGTTAGATTAACTTTGTTCAGAAATTCAAAGATCTCATATGCAGAAATAATTAACCTTAAATGCTGGTTTATAATAAAGATAGGCACAAAGTCAGGGAGTAACTCAAAGATTACATAAAGTAGAAATAAAGAACTCCATATGCTGGTTTATAACAAAGATGGGCACAAAGTGCTGGAGTAACACAGAGGGTCAAGCAGCATCTGTGGAGAAAAAGGATAGGTTATGTTTTGGATCGGGACCCTTCTTCAGAAGGGATTCGGCGGGATAGATCAGCCATGATTGAATGGCGGAGTAGACTCAATGGGCCGAATGGCCTAATTCTACCCCTATAACCTGTGAACTTGTAAGAAGGGAAGATTAACTCTCTTGTCTGGGTTATTATTTTGCTCTGAGTTCCACAGATTAACTGCCCTCTGACTAAAGAAGTTCCTCCTCACCTCCTTTCCAAAAGAGCGTCCTTTAATTCTGAAGCTATGACTTCTGGTCCTAAACTCTCCCACCAGTGGAAACATTCTTTCCGCATCCACTCTATCCAAGCCTTTCATTATTCTGTATGTTTCAATGAGGTCCCCCCTCAACCTTCTAAACTCCAGCAAGTAGAGGCCTAGTGCTGTCAAATGTTCATCATATACTAACCCACTCATTCCTGGAATCATTCTTGTAAACCTCCTCTGGACCCTCTCCAGAGCCAGCACATCCTTCCTCAGATATGGGGCCCAGATTGGCTCACAGTACTCCAAATGCGGCCCGACCAGCGCCTTATAGAACTTCAGCATTATATCTCTGTTTTTGTATTCCAGTCCTCTTGATATAAATGCTGGCGTTGAATTTGCCTTCCTTACCACCGATTCGACTTGCAAATTAGCATTTTGGGAGTCCTGCACCAGCACTCCCAAGTCCCTTTCTCAATTTCAATATTAAAGCAAATAATCCTTCACAAAATAATCTGCCCTAATATCTTCAAAGATCTACAGAACAGTTTCCAAGTTCAAGAGCAAGAGCAAGCAACAGTAAACCTATTAATAAAACGAAAGGCATAAATATCACTTTTATCTCTAAACAGGAAGCCAACAGATATCTAGAAGTGATTACAATTCACTGAAATGGTTTCAGGCTGAATTTGTGATAAGAATTAAAATTGCATTTCTGTTATACCATTTTTTTCAAATCTAAAACAACATTTGAGATATTTTATTTATTATATTTATTATATTATTTATTACATTTTATACAGAATTCTTATATTATAAAGATTTCTCCTTTGCGTTCACATTTATTACACATGCCCTGTCCATGAGCAGTAACTTTAATTTTGGATCACTAAAGATTTGGTGGGTGCATGGTTGGAAAAAAACAAAAAGGGTTTTTGAGGTTGCATACATAAAAACAAGTTGGGTAACTAGTAGCAGAAATAAAGAACTGCAGACGCTGGTTTCTACCAAAGATGGACACAAAGTGCTGGAGTAACTCAGCGGGTCGGGCAGCATCTCTGAAGAAAAAAGGATGGGTGATAATTCCGGTTGGGATCCTTCTTCATTCCCAGTCTGAAGAAGGGTCCCGACCCGACCGGGATGCTTTCAGACCCACTGAGTTATTCCAGCACTTTGTGTCTATCTTGGGTCACAAGTATTGTTCTCTTCCCTCCTCCAGGGATGTCCACAATAGGTCAGTGGATAGCATTTAGCCGCCAACTGTTGAAAATGTTTCAACGGCACAGCTACTCGACTGTTCTAGGATGGTTCCACAACATCCAAATTCCAATTAAAATCTGGCTTCAAATATTTGACAGTGTAATTCAGCCCATTGCGCTTTATGGTTGCGAAGTATGGGGTCCGCTCAGTCACCATAGCTATACTAAATGGGGAAAAACGCACAACAGAGGCCCTACATGCGGAGTTTTGTCGGAACATCCTCCGCATCCAAAGGAAAACACCAACAAACGCACGTAGGGCGGAATTAGGTAGATACCCACTGATAATAAATATCCAGAAACGAGCACTAAATTTTTGGAATCACCTTAAATCTAGTCCCCCAGACACCCTCCAGTTCAAAGCCCTCCAAACCCAAGAGGGGAACTCAGAAAAGAGCTCCCTGTGTCAGTTGATACTGAGACTAACTAACCCTACTCAGTTAAACCTTGACCAGTCTCAGATCAACACTGCTTTCCAATCACCAGTTAGAGTGAACCAAATTGTTAAACAATGCAAAGAAATCTATTTGGAACATTGGGATAAAGTAACTAAAAGCCAAAGCAGACTAGAGTGCTACCGTGCCCTAAAAAGAGATTATAAATTGGCAGAATATTTCTCAACTGTTAGAGACATAAAGCAGAGACAGACCCTCACCAAGTACAGGTTAAGTGACCACCATTTGGCAATTGAAAAAGGAAGACAGAAGAGATCTTGGCAACCAAGAGAAAATAGAATATGCGGTCACTGCTTGACAGATGAGGTTGAAACAGAGGTGCACTTCCTCTTAAAATGTAAAAAATTCAATGAAATAAGAAATATATATTTTGAAAAACTCAGTCTGGCAACCCCAGATTTTAAAGAGCTAGACGATATATCAAAACTAAGAATAATCCTTGGAGAAGGAAATACGGTACATCTTGGCGCACAATACGTAGCAGCATGCCACAACCTGAGAGACAGTGAATGACCAACATGTACACATACACTCATACATAAATGAACACTAAGGAAATTAATATCGACCTGCTAAACTTGCTACCTTGCTGTACTGTTTACAACTGCAAGAACGAGTAGCAATCGATAAAAGGCTATAAATCTATTGCGTGAGTATATATATATGTACAGGGGCATATCGACCCATGCATTGTATACTTGTTTTTATATTCATGCATTTTAAATATGTATGTTATGTTCTATACTTTGGCAATATAATGATGTATCTTATCATGCCAATAAAGTATTTTAAATTGAAAATTGAAATTGAAATTGAGAACCCACAGCCAAGGGAGGAAGGCAACTTTAAATTTGGTCGAAGGTAGATACAGAATGCTGGAGTAACTCATCGGGACAGGCAGCATCTCTGGAGAGAAGGAATGGGTGACGTCACCCATTCCTTCCCTCCAGAGATGCTGCCTGTCCCGCCGAGTTACTCCAGCATTTTGTGTCTATTTTCGGTTCAAACCAGCGTCTGCTGTTCCTTCCTACACACTTTAAATTTGCTCATTCATCCATAATCATATTCAAAATCATTTGCATTCACATTTACGACACATACCCTGTTATGGAATCTGGATGATCGATATGAGCGCTGAGAGAGATTATAAACGGCATAACGACCTGGATGCCGGGAATCTAGAAACAACCTGACATCTTCAATGTTATTCTTGATGGCCGACTCAACGCCCTCAGCTGGAAACGACATTACTGTGGGGAAAGATGCAATATTTTACAAATACTTGGCACCAAACTGCCGGGGTTGTAAATTATAAATGATTTAAATGACACCAGAACTTATTAATTAGATTACTGACTTGCTCTCCATGGTGGCTATTATTTCCTCTGTGGAAAACATTTGTGCGAAAATTGTAATTAGAATGACAACTCTGTAATTATTGCTCCATTTTCTTTTGCTGTGGATCACCCATTGATGGCAGCTTTGCCAAATTTTAATTGCAATGATTGTATGTTTTCAGAAGCATTCTCCCCCAATGTTTTTCTCAAATGGTCATGAGGTCATAAGTGATAGGAGCAGAATTAGGCAATTCGGCCCATCAAGTCGACTCCGCCATTCAATCATGGCAGATCTATCTCTCCCCCCTAACCCCAATCTCCTGCCTTCTCCCCATAACTTCTGACACCTGTATTAATCAAGAATCTATCTATCCCTTAAAAATATCCACTGACTTGGCCTCCACAGCTTTCTGTGGCAAAGAATTCCACAGATTCACCACCCTCTGACTAAAGACATTGCTCCCCATCTCCTTCGTAAAGGAACATTCTTTAATTCTGAGGCTATGACCTCTTGTCCCAGGCTCTCCCACTAGTGGCAACATCCTCTCCACATCCACTCTATCCAAGCCTTTCACTATTCGGTAAGTTTCAATAAGGTCCCCCTTCATCATCAGATCATGTGATAAGACTAGAATTAGGCCATTCGGCCCATCCAGTCTACCCTGCCATTCTATCATGGCTGATCTATCTCTTCTTCCTAACCCCATTCTCCCCATAACCCCTGACACCCATACTTCGACAGGACCTATTGTGAGGCTGTCACGCCAAGGGTCCAGGTCGAGCGAAGGTGGGAGACTGTTTCAGGGGGGAGTGGACGTGGACTACAGGAGACCCCAGTGGCTGTGCCTATTGCAAATAGGTATACCCTCTTGGGAACTGTCGGGGCAGAAGACGTTTCCAGTCCGAGTGGCGGACCTGTTGGCAAGGATACTCGACGGGGAGACCGAAGTCAGGAAGAGCCGTAGTGGTGGGTGACTCCATCGTCCGAGGGACGGACAGAAGATTCTGTGGCAGCAGGAGGGACTTGAGGATGGTCTGTTGCCTCCCTGGTGCCAGGGTTCAGCACAACACGGACCGGCTTCAGAACATCCTAGTGACGGAAGGCGATCAACCTGAAGTCGTTGTGCACGTGGGCACGAATGACGTCGGGCGGAAGAGGAAGGAGGTGCTACAGCGGGAGTTTAGAGAGTTAGGAAAAAGACTGAGAAGTAGGACGTCGAAGGTGGTTATCTCTGGACAGCTACCGGTACCTCGTGCTGGTGAGGCCAGGAACAGAGAGATAGAGGGTATGAATTTATGGCTGAGGGGCTGGTGCAGAGAGCAGGGATTTAGATTTCTGGACCACTGGGATCTCTTCTGGGCTAGGGGTGACTTGTACAAAAGGGACGGGTTACATCTTAACAGCGGGGGGATAAACATTCTGGCAGGCAGGTTTGCTAGTGCGACACCTGTGGCTTTAAACTAAGTAGTGGGGGGGAGGGGTTAACAAATTGTGAAGATGAGGTTAAAGGGAATACAGGAGATATTGCGGAAGACTCTCGGAAGAATGGGAACAGAAGTTCTAGAGGGGAAAAGAGATTAAGGGCAGGGCCATTTGTGACCGATGTGAGAGGGGAGGTAAATACAGAAGTTAAAGTGTTGTACTTAAATGCGCGTAGTATAAAAAATAAAGTGGATGAGCTTGAGGCTCAGTTAGTCATGGGCAAGTATGATGTTGTAGGGATCACTGAGACATGGCTACAAGAGGACCAGGGCTGGGAACTGAATATTCAGGGATACACAACGTATAGAAAAGACAGACAGGTGGGCAGAGGGGGTGGGGTTGCTCTGCTGGTAAGGAATGATATTCATTCCCTTGCAAGGGGTGATATAGAATCAGGAGATGTTGAATCAGTATGGATAGAAATGAGGAATTGTAAGGGTAAAAAGACCCTAATGGGAGTTATCTATAGGCCCCCAAACAGTAGCCTCGACATAGGATGCAAGTTGAATCAGGAGATAAAATTGGCGTGTCACAAATGTAATGCTACGGTGGTTATGGGAGATTTCAACATGCAGGTAGACTGGGAAAATCAGGTTGGAAATGGACCCCAGGAAAGAGAGTTTGTAGAGTGCCTTCGAGATGGATGCTTAGAACAGCTTGTACTGGAGCCTGCCAGGGAGAAGGCAATTTTGGATTTAGTGTTGTGTAATGATCCTGATCTGATAAGGGGACTAGAGGTAAAAGAGCCATTAGGAGGCAGTGATCACAACATGATAAGTTTTACTCTGCAAATGGAAAGGCAGAAGGGAAAATCGGAAGTGTCAGTATTACAGTATAGCAAAGGGGATTACAGAGGCATGAGGCGGGAGTTGGCCAAAATTGACTGGAAGGAGGCCCTAGCAGGGAAGACGGTCGAACAGCAATGGCAGGTATTCCTGGGAATAATGCAGAGGTTGCAGGATCAATTTATCCCAAAGAGGCGGAAAGACTCTAAGGGGAGTAGGAGACACCTGTGGCTAACAAAGGAAGTCAGGGACAGCATAAAAATTAAGGAGAGGAAGTATAACATAGCAAAGAAGAGTGGGAAGACAGAGGATTGGGACTCTTTTAAAGAGCAACAAAAGTTAACTAAAAAGGCAATACGGGGAGAAAAGATGAGGTACGAGGGTAAACTAGCCAATAATATAAAGGAGGATAGCAAAAGTTTTTTTAGGTACGTGAAGAGGAAAAAAATAGTCAAGGCAAATGTGGGTCCCTTGAAGACAGAAGCAGGGGAATTTATTATGGGGAACAAAGAAATGGCAGACGAGTTAAACCGTTACTTTGGATCTGTCTTCACTGAGGAAGATACACACAATCTCCCAAATGTTCTAGGGGCCGGTGATCCTAGGGTGATGGAGGAACTGAAGGAAATCCACATTAGGCAGGAAATGGTTTTGGGTAGACTGATGGGACTGAAGGCTGATAAGTCCCCAGGGCCTGATGGTCTGCATCCCAGGGTACTTAAGGAGGTGGCTCTAGAAATAGTGGAAGCATTGGAGATCATTTTCCAATGTTCTATAGATTCAGGATCAGTTCCTGTGGATTGGAGGATAGCAAATGTTATCCCACTTTTTAAGAAAGGAGGGAGAGAGAAAACGGGTAATTATAGACCAGTTAGTCTGACATCAGTGGTGGGGAAGATGCTGGAGTCAATTATAAAAGACGAAATTGCTGAGCATTTGGATAGCAGTAACAGGATCATTCCGAGTCAGCATGGATTTACGAAGGGGAAATCATGCTTGACAAATCTACTGGAATTTTTTGAGGATGTAACTAGGAAAATTGACAGGGGAGAGTCGGTGGATGTGGTGTACCTCGACTTTCAGAAAGCCTTCGACAAGGTCCCACATAGGAGATTAGTGGGCAAAATTAGAGCACATGGTATTGGGGGTAGGGTACTGACATGGATAGAAAATTGGTTGCCAGACAGAAAGCAAAGAGTGGGGATAAATGGGTCCCTTTCGGAATGGCAGGCAGTGACCAGTGGGGTACCGCAAGGTTCGGTGCTGGGACCCCAGCTATTTACGATATACATTAATGACTTAGATGAAGGGATTAAAAGTACCATTAGCAAATTTGCAGATGATACTAAGCTGGGGGGTAGTGTGAATTGTGAGGAAGATGCAATAAGGCTGCAGGGTGACTTGGACAGGTTGTGTGAGTGGGCGGATACATGGCAGATGCAGTTTAATGTAGATAAGTGTGAGGTTATTCACTTTGGAAGTAAGAATAGAAACGCAGACTATTATCTGAATGGTGTCAAGTTAGGAGGAGGGGATGTTCAACGAGATCTGGGTGTCCTAGTGCATCAGTCACTGAAAGGAAGCATGCAGGTACGGCAGGCAGTGAAGAAAGCCAATGGAATGTTGGCCTTCATAACAAGAGGAGTTGAGTATAGGAGCAAAGAGGTCCTTCTACAGTTGTACCGGGCCCTGGTGAGACCGCACCTGGAGTACGGTGTGCAGTTTTGGTCTCCAAGTTTGAGGAAGGATATTCTTGCTATTGAGGGCATGCAGCGTAGGTTCACTAGGTTAATTCCCGGAATGGCGGGACTGTCGTATGTTGAAAGGCTGGAGCAATTGGGCTTGTATACACTGGAATTTAGAAGGATGAGGGGGGATCTTATTGAAACATATAAGATAATTAGGGGATTGGACACATTAGAGGCAGGAAACATGTTCCCAATGTTGGGGGAGTCCAGAACAAGGGGCCACAGTTTAAGAATAAGGGGTAGGCCATTTAGAACGGAGATGAGGAAGAACTTTTTCAGTCAGAGAGTGGTGAAGGTGTGGAATTCTCTGCCTCAGAAGGAGGGGAGGCCAGTTCGTTGGATGCTTTCAAGAGAGAGCTGGATAGAGCTCTTAAGGATAGCGGAGTGAGGGGGTATGGGGAGAAGGCAGGAACGGGGTACTGATTGAGAGTGATCAGCCATGATCGCATTGAATGGCGGTGCTGGCTCGAAGGGCTGAATGGCCTACTCCTGCACCTATTGTCTATTGTCTATAATCAAGTATCTATCTATCTGTCTTAAAAATATCTATTGACTTGGCCTCCACAGCCTTCTGTGGCAAAGAATTCCACAGATTCACCAGCCATTATCCTTCAAAACACCAGCGAGTACAGGCCCAGTGCCATCAAATGCCCCATCATATGTTAATCCACTCATTCCCAGGATCATTCTTGTAAACCTTGCTCGGTAAATGCTCGGGGGTCATGTTAGAACAATATTTCATGAATCACGCACAAATGGTAGCGATCTCTTCGAGACTTCAGATCAAACTTCCAACGTCAATCGGAGTTGTTGCAACACACTGATAAGTGGAAGTATTTGTTTCAAGAGTCAAGAGGGTTTTATCTTAATTTGTCCCGAAACGGAACAATGAAATTCTTAATAGCAGCAGCAGCAGAATAACAGGTTTGCAATTACAGTACTTAATAGATAATATAATAAATAACATTTAAAAAATACAATAAATTTAAAAAACAATATTATGCATAAACAAAACAAGGCCCAAAGTCTCTCGTGGAACCTAGGCAGCTCATAGTTCAGAGTTTAGTTGAAGTCCTCAGTGTTCAATGGTTATTGGGACGAAGCTACTCCTGGATCTTTGTTTTCAGACTCCTGTACCTTCTTCCTGATGGCAGGAATGAAGTGAGAGCATTGTCTGGGTTGTATTGGTCCTTGATGATGCTGGCTGTCCTTTTGAGACAGTGCCTTTATAGATCCCTTTGATGGTGGAGAGCTCAGTACCCTTGATGGACTGGGCAGTATTCACCACATAATATCCAGAACATCAAATTTTGAGAGAGCTTGACGTTCCAACAAGTACATGGATAGGAAAGATTTTTGAAGGATATGGGCCAAATGCAGGCATGTGGGACTAGTGTACATGGGGCATCTCGGTCGGCATGAGCAGGTTGGGCCTAAAGGGCTGTTTCCGTGCTTACATAGATACATAGATAATAGGCGCAGGAGTAGGCCTTCGGCCCTTCGAGCCAGCACCGCCATTCAATGTGATCATGGCTGATCATCAACAATCAGTACCCCGTTCCGGCCTTCTCCCCATATCCCTTGATTCCGCTAGCCCTAAGAGCTCCACCTAACTCTCTTTTGAATGCATCCAGTGAATCGACCTCTACTGCCTTCTGAGGCAGAGAATTCCACAAATTCACAACTCTCTGGGTGATAAAGTTTTTCCTCATCTCAGTTCTAATTGGCCTACCCCTTCTTCTTAAACTGTGGCCCCTGGTTCTGGACTCCCCCAACATGGGGAACATTTTTCCTGCATCTAGCCTGTCCAATCCCTTAATAATTTGATATGTTTCTATAAGATCCCCTCTCATCCATCTAAATTCCAGTGAATACAGTGCTGTATGACTCTCTTTGTTGTTTCCTGAATATATAACCTTGAAAACATCAACAAATGTTTATTGGAATACACAGACATACATTAAGTCTATGTCATGAACAAGTAACTCATAGTTAAAGATTAGCTTTGTGGTTAAATGAAAATCTATTGTCGGAAGCAGTTAATGAAACAATTAGCTGCTGAAACAGAAAGGATCGCTGACTCACCAGCTATTCTAGTGGTTACGTACGAAATGTCCAAATCTCCTTTCGCATAACTGATCAAAAAAGCACAAAAGCACCGTGTTAGAATAGAATTGCAAAATAAAGAAATATTTAACTTAACTAGTAAACAGGAAGGGCAAAGTGGTGAACGGAGCATTCATGCACTGGTCTAGATTACAATAGGTGGAAGATAAAAATCAAGGTAAAAACCTGACGTAATCATTGCTTTCTCAGAAAGGCAAGTTTGTACTGAGAAACAGAACGGAAATACAATGAGCCAGACATTAATGTTAAATAAAAGCTGACGTTTCGGGTCGAGACCCTTCTTCAGACTTCACTCAGTCTGAAGAAGGGTCAGAGAAACATAGAAAATAGGTGCAGGAGTAGGCCATTCGGCCCTTCGAGCCTGCACCTTGACCGAGTCTTGACCGGAAACGTCCCCCATTCCTTCTCCCCAGAGATGCTGCCTGTCCCGCTGAGTTACTCCAGCATTTTGTGTCTATCTTCGGTTTAAACCAGCATCTGCAGTTCCTTCCTACAACATTAATGTTAATGTCTGGGAAATGAATACCCAAAGGTCAGCTGTCGTCATTGTCACGTACCATTCACCTTGTCATGCTTGTGCTACCTCTTAATGGAGCAGTCCAGTAGTCCTACTCCCCTGTATTTCTGTTATCAAAATTACCACTAAAGTTATTTCCATCAGAGTTTCAAGCAACGCACAAGTGGAACAGATGCTGCTTCACAACTCCAGAGATCCAGGTTTAATTCTGACCTCCAGTGCTATCCGCGTGGAGTGTGCATGTTCAGACACATCTCAGACATGTGCAGGTTACTAGAATAATTGCCCATTGTAAATTCCCTTCGTGACAAGAACTTGGTGATCATAGTTATAGGCAAGGTTTTTCTTTGACAGAAGGGTGCCAGTAGGTAACAATTAAAAATGAAGCCACATTAGTCAACTATTTTTTTCCATCAACATACCCCCATCTTATGTTTTAAGTTTAGAGTCACAGAATGGAAAGAGGCACCGTGCGACCCACCATGTCCGCATCAACCTGTGATCACCCATACACTAGTTCTATCCTACACATTAGGGACAATTTACAGAAGCCAATTGACCTACAAATCTGCACGTCTTTACCTACCAGCGTAGGTTTTCTCTGGGTGCTCCGGTTTCCTCCCACACTCCAAAGACACAGAGTTTTGTAGGTTCATTGGCTCGGGACAAATGTAAATTGTCCGTAGTGCGTGTAGGATTGCTTTAGTGTGCCACGATTGCTGGTCGGCGCAGACTCGGTGGGCCAAAGGGCCTGTTTCCGCACTGTATCTCTAAACTAAGCTAAACAACTGGAAGTGATAAATATCATTCATATTAAGAGCTAAAGTAATTAAGAAGAATGTATTCATCATAAAATATTTCCTCCATGTAAACTGTGAAGGAGATTGACACAGGAGTTCGGTATTTCTCCAACAAGGAATTTTCCCAATCTGGTCAAAAATCCAATTCCAGGCCTAATGAACAGCAAGGCAATACAATAAACTATTCTGCTCTCCACAGCACCTGATTTGTTGAGAATTCCCAATACTTCCCAATACTTTCCATTTTATTTCAACTTTGAAAAAATACATTTTCAAACTTGTTACCAAATAAACTCTATCCTTTTGCAAACATTTCCCATAACAACCTGTACAACTAACCCAGAGCACAACTAACCCAAGTCAAATAAAATGTTATGGTCTCCTCCATTGCCAGAGTAAGGCCCAGTACAACACCTCATATTTCGCTTGGGCAGCTTACACCCCAGCAGTATGAATATTGACCTCCCTAACTTCGTAATCTTTGCCTTCCCTCTCTCTCCATCCCTCCCCCCTTCCCAGTTCTCTGACTAGTCTGACTGCCTTCATTTACATTTTATCTCTGTTTGCTTTGTTGTTATCTTCTCTACATTTCCCTTGATCTACATCCCCTTTGACCTTTCACACCTTACATTTCCTTATCTCAGTATCTCCCTCTCCCCTGATTCAGTCTGAATAAGGGTCTCGACCCGAAAAGTCACCAATTTTTTCTATCCACGGATGCTGCCTGTCCCGCAGAGTTACTCAGGCATTTTTGTGGCTATCTTCTACAAACCTATATATCAATACAATTGGTTATTTTAGTCATTAGATCAAAAACTAAATTGCACAAAAGCAATTTTATATTTTTAAGCACCTTGGACTTAAAAAGTAAAATCTTACAGGAAATCAATATACCTAAAAAAGTTAAATGACTTTATGCAAGTTATTACGACACACCATCTCACAAAAGTGAATTGAGGACTTGGTGTTGGTACTGAGGAAGGGACTGGATCATGTCACTGAGGGCTATATCTGTAAATACTAAAACGTGTGATTTTACTTTAGCTCAGTTCAGTTTATTGCCACATGTATTGAGGTACAGTGAAAAGCTTTTGTTGCGTGCTACCCAGTCAGTGGAAAGACAAATTAATGATTACAATCGAGCCATTTACAGTGTATAGATACATGATAAGGGAATAACGTTTTGAGCAAGGTAAAGCCGGCAAAGTCCAACCAAGGAAAGTCCGAGGCTCACCAAAGAGGTAGATAGCAGTTCAGTACCTCTCTGGTTGTGGTAGGATGGTTCAGTTGCCTGATAACAGCTGGGAAGAAACTGTCCCTGAATCTGGAGGTGTGCGTTTTCAAATGTAAATCAACATGTGACCAACATCCACAGATAAGAGTTACTCACTTCCCCAGTCTCAACATCTGGGAAGTCAGCCTCGCAGACTAACCGAACGACGAGGTAAAACAATGAGCAAGAAGGCACTGGATGTGGCCCACTGGTTAAAGTCACTGCCCCTACACTGGATCCAGGTGTGTTTGGCCAAAAGCAATGGCACTATGTATCCTGGCTGCAGCAACAACTGGGCCTCTTGCAGCATGAGGCCTTATCCTAACCACGGGGAGACAATGATAGAGCAGGACTTGATCCCCACTCAATACTAGAAGCAAATGTAATAGTTTTTAAATAGCTCAGACGGGAAGATATTTAAGTATTAGAACTGATATAAATAATTTAAAAGAAAAACAATATGCACAACGCATTAAAAGGGCGGCATGGTGGCACAGCTGCTGCCTTACAGCGCCAGAGACCTGGGTTCGGTCCTGTCCAAGGGTGCTGTGTGCACGGAGTTTGTACTTTCTCCCCTTGACTTGCGTGGTGTTTCTCCGGGTGCTCCGGATTCCTCCCAAGCTCCAAAGACGTACAGGTTTGTCGGCTAATTGGCTTGGGTAAAATTGTACATTGTCCCCAGTGTGTGCAGGGTAGCGTAAGTGTGTAGGGATGGCTGTTGGGCTGGGACTCGTTAGGCCGAAGGGCCTGTTTCTGCGCTGTCTAAACTAAACTAAAACACTTGGAAGTCATGAGCATTTAAATAATTTAAAAGAAAGATGATCTTCCCAAGTGTGCATACTGCCAATCCCCATTGAAATGAACTGAATCACTGACATAACACCAGGTGCTTGTGCACCTCCACAGGAGAAGTGGCATCTAGTACTAGAGAGCACGGAAACAGGCCCTTCGGCCCAACTTGACCATGCCGACCAAGATGCCGAAGCAAATTTCTCCCAGCTCCCATTTCAATAGCAATCATCCTGCTGTAAAACGGAATTACAGTTAGCTTAGTTTATTGTCATGTGTACCGAGGTACAGTGAGAAGCTTTTGTTGAGTGCTATCCAGTCAGCAGATAGACAAATACATGATTGCAATCAAGCCATTTACAGTGTACAGATACATGATAAGGGAATAACGTTTAGTGCAAAGTAAAACCAGCAAAGTCTGATCACGGATAGTCCGAGGGTCACCAATGAGGTAGATAGTAGTTCAGCACTGCTCTCTGGTTGTGGTAGGATGATTCAGTTGCCTGATAACAGCTGGGAAGAAACTGTCCATGAATCTGGATTTAACTTAAAGCATTTAAGGTTGCAACCTTCAAGAAAGCAACATGCAAAACGATCTAATCTGAATTTCACAGCAGACTGACAAAAGGTGAGCAAAACCTAGATCGTTATAAGCCTTAACAGCACACAGAAGAACCAAATTTATTTACCTGGGATTGCTATGGGAAGCAGAGAGATGTTGAAAAAGAAAGAAATTGAGCAATGAATACTCAAAATACTCAGTGACAAACAGCAACATTCACAACATATGGAAAATAAAACTGATAAGTGCACGCAACTCATTAATAAAACATTTCCTGTGAAATCCCACACAAAGACATGCAAAATAAAAAAGAAAATGCAAATGACATAATAATTGGCAGCCCGGAGAAATTGGCATTTATTGTGAACAAAACTATTTCCTGCATTGTTGATTGAAAATTCAAAATTCTAGCGAAAGGCAGCTTCATTAAATGGGTCATCGATGAACTAAGAAAACAAATGGAAACTTTGCTGTTGCGCAAGGTTGACATTTATCCCAGCTGACTGACAAACAACTAACACAATGGCCTTCGCTGTTAGGTCCGTGCTCCTTGCTAATACCAATGGATGAGAGCACAGAGAATATTCAGAAAGAAAAAGAGGGGGTGGGAGAAACTACAATCTATTGCCATCTCTCGCTTTTCTTCTGCGACCACACACATTTTCGAGTAATTTCTACTAATATCTATCTCTGCTTGCAGTTCAAAAAAAAGGGGCAAGAGAATGCAACGTAACTTGGCATTATTGTTTTCTTTGTGGGCTAAATTTTAAACTAATGGGTTAAATGTTTATCTGGTAAAAGTAACTTGAATATTTCTGTCGTTCTTTCTCCATTTTTTTGGGGGGGGGGGTCTCCAAAATCTGTGGTCTCTACAATGTTCAAAAAATGGTGGAAGAGCGTAGAACCACTGAACATAGATTACATAGAAATCATAAGATCGTAACTAATAGGAGAATTCGGCCCATCAAGCCTAATCTGCCATTCAATCATGACTGATCTATCGTTCCCTCCTAACCCCATTCTCCCTGCCTTCTCCCCATAAACCCTGACAAATAACCATATAACCCAAAAAATTGTAGGCAAAATATGACAGCTCTTGTTTGAGTTTAGTTTATTGTCACGTGTACTGAGGTACAGTGAAAAACCTTTGTTGCGTGTTAACCTGTCAGCGGAAAGACAATACATGATTACAATGGAGCCATCTACAGTGTACAGATACATGATAAGGGGAATAACGTGAATAACATTCGTGCTATAAAGTCTAGTAAAGTACGATCAAAGATAGTCAGAGTTGTTGGCAGGATGACATAAAAAGCTGGGGTAACTCAGCGGGACAGGCGGCATCTCTGGAGAAAAGGAATAGGTGGCGTTTCAGGTCAAGACCCTTCTTCGGGCAGAGTCTGGGGAAAGGGAAACGAGGGATATAGATGGTGATATAGAGAGATATGGAGCAAATTAATGAAGGATGCGCAGAAAAGTAACAATGATCGAAGAAACGTGGAACCCACAATGGTTTGTGGTAACGACTTTGGGTTAAAACGTGGTCGTAGAGCGGGAGAGTAGGAGCAATCACAGGAGGTGCAGCAAGAGAACTCTTGTCAGAGAGAACTCAGTTGCCTGGTAACAGCTGGGAAGAAACTGCCCTGAATCTGGAGGTGTGCGTTTTCACACTTCTATACCTTTAGCCTGATGGGAGAGGGGAGGAGGGAGTGTCTGGGGTGAGACTCGTCCTTGATTAGGCTGCTGGCCTTGCCGAGGCAGTGTTGAGGTGTAGATGAAGTCAATGGATGGGAGGTTGGTTTATGTGATGGGCTGCGTCCACAATTCTCTGCAGTTTCTTGCGGCTTTGGATGGAGCTGTTGTCCCTGCGGCCCTGCACTGGGAGAACGTGCTATCATCCCTTTAGAAACATAGAAAATAGGTGCAGGAGTAGGCCATTTGGCCCTTCGAGCCAGCACCGCCATTCAATATGATCAAGGCTGATCATCCAAAATCAGTACACCGTTCCTCCTTTTTCCCCATATCCCTTGATTCCGTTGGCCCGAAGAGCTAAATCTAACTCTCTCTTGAAAACATCCAGTGAATTGGCCTCCACTGCCTTCTGTGGCAGAGAATTCCACAGATTCACAACTCTCCGGGTGAAAACCTTTTTCCTCATCTCAGTCCTAAACCCCTTTTTCTTAAACTGTGACCCCTGGTTCTGGGCTCCCCCCACCCCCCCAACATGGGAAACATTTTTCCTGCATCTAGCCTGTCCAATCCCTCAAGAATTTCATATGTTTCCATTAGTTCCTCTCCCATCCTAAATTCCAGTGCCAGACCATAAACACCATGTACTTTATCATGGCATTAAACTTTATCACTTCTGTGGATGTATTGGATCGATTAAATACACAACGTACAAAGATCCTAGTGCACGGTACCCCTGCGAAACACAGGCCCCAGCATGCGGCTTGGTGAAAGAACTCCTCCATCTATGTCGCATCTTGTGAAGCCATCTCCTAATGCGTGGCACAGCTGTAGATCGCACAGTCTCATGCATGGCTCTGCCATGGTAGACTTGATATAATATATGTTGCCTCAATGGAAGTTCATAAGTTATATGAGCAGAATTAGGCCATTTGGCCCATCAAGGCTACACCGCCATTGAATCATGGCTGATCTATCTCTCCCTCCTAACTCCATTCTCCAGCCTTCTCCACACAACCCCTGACACCCGTACGAATCAAGAACCAGTCAATTTGCATCTTAAAAATATCCAGACTTGGCTTCTACAGCTGTCTGTGGCAATGAATTCCACACATTTACCACCCTCTGATAAAAAAGAAATTCCTCGTCATCTCCTTCCTAAAGGCACGCCCTTTTATTCTGAGGCTGTGGCCTGTGGTCCTAGACTCTCCCACCAGTGGAAACATCCTCTCCACATCCATTCCATCCAGGTCTTTCACTATTCGGTAAGTTTCAATGAGGTCCCAGCCTCATCCTTTTGAACTCCAGTGAGTATAGGCCCATTGCGGTCAAACGCTCATCATTCCTGGCATCATTGTTGTAAACCTCCTCTGGACCCTTTCCAATGCCAGCACACCCGTCCTCAGATATGGAGCCCAAAACTGGAGCTCACAATACTCCAAACGCGATCTGGCCAGTGCCTTATAGAGCCTCAGCATGACATCCCTGTTTTTATGTTCCAGTCCTTGAAATAAATGCTAGGAAACACTCTAAACACCAGCGCCCGTTTTGCTCAGTGTTCATCTTCACTTACTTGGCAACTGACTGGATCATCTTTGAGGATGTATCCTTGATGTTCGTCAGGAACCTCTCCGTGCCTCCTTTGAGGATATCAAACAACCCTCCCTGGTGTGACACATCATTTTCAACACCTGAGGAACACGGTTAACAAGAAATCCATAAGTATTCATACTTAATCAGGCTTAGTGCAGCATGGTGGCGCAGTGGTAGAGTGGCTGCTTTCACTTACATGTTATTATCATTATAAATGCACATGATACTTTTAATGCCTTGTAACTGCATCTTTTGATTGGTGGCAGGCCAACTTCCCTCAGGGATAAATAAAGTTGTATCGTATTGGATCCTTACAGCGCCAGAGACTCGGGTTCGATCCTGACTACGGGTGTTTGTCTGTACAAAGTTTGTATGTTCTCCCCATGACCTGCGTGGGTTTTCTCCGGGTGCTCCAGTTTCTTCCCACACTCCAAAGACGTATAGGTTTGTAGGTTAATGCAAAATTGTAAATTGTCCCTAGTGTGTGTAGGATAGTGTTAATGTGCGGAGATCGCTGGTCAGCGCAGACTTAGTGGGCCGAAGGGTCTGTTTCCGTATCTCTAAACTGAACTAAACTTAATTCCCCCTCGTCACAAATTCCCCAAACTTTGACTTCTATTTTATTCACATAAAAGGTCTGTGATTATTTTTCCCTATGTTTTATTAAGGCAGTATATTCAATTAACCATGTCTAGGAAGGAACTGCAGGTGCTGTTTTACACCGAAGATAGACACAAAATGCTGGAGTAACTTCGCGGATCAGGCAGCATCTCTGGAGAAATGGAATAGGTGACGTTTTGGGTCGAGACCCGTCTTCAGGCAGAGTCAAGTCTGAAGGGTCTTGACCCGAAACGTCACCTGTTCCTTTTCTCCCGAGATGCTGTGGATCAGTCATATTAACTGACTTGATCGTGTCTGTCTTCTATGATGTATATCCAGTTCCTGATCCAGACCGGGTTTTTCTATATGCCAACCAGCTGTTGGTAGGGTGGGATTCAGCTACCAGGGGGGGTCAAAGGGAACTAGGCGCGGAGACGACAGCCCACGATGTATTGTATCCTCTGAGCATTCACGCAATGAAGGATTTATGCTTCAGCTTGACTCACGGTGATTGAATGGGGCAAGAACATGGTGTCAGAAGTGTAGAATTACACCTCCATCGCGTTTCAGTTTAGAGTTTTTACACTTTGATCTGTTCTACCATGGCTGACTCCTTTCGCAAGCCCGAGCCGCTAGTGTTTGATGTGGACATCGGAGAGCATTGGTGTAACTTCGAGGAAGAATATGCTGTGTACACGGATGCAGCGCATCATGATAAAGCCCCAGGGATCCAGGCGTCTATTTTCCTGAACTTGGCTGGCTTGGAGCCATTCGACGTGCGAAGCTGTCACCCCAGCGGAGTCCATCCATGATCCGGTATGTTTAAAAAACAAGCGCAGACAACTTTGTGACCCGCAAACCAATCTCCTTATGGAGCGCCACAAGTTTTCTGTGCGCAGCCAAAACCAAGGAGAGCCTGTGGAGGCTTACATAAACTCGCTGAAACACATTGCCAGCAAGTGCAGGTTTGGTGATCTTTGTGACGAGCTCATCAGAGACAGGCTCGTACATGGCATTCTCAATGACAAGGTGAGATTGGGACTTCTGTGTGATTCGGAGCTCACTCTGCACAGGGCCGAGTAGCATCGTCGTATCCACGAGGCAACGGATACACACTTTAAGGCTTTGAGCTTGGCACCACACACCACTTATGATGTGGATGCTGCGGGCACGTATTTCAGGATGCAATGCCAGCCAACGAATGTGCCTGGTAGGTTTGGTGCTCCATTTATTAACAGATGCGCTAACCGTGGAGGCTCGCACACGGCCATCCGCGAAGAGCGCCCGGCTTTTGGGGAAATTTCCCATGGTTGTAAGCGTAAAAATCATGTCTTCAGATGCTGCCGTTCCCGTGTGCGCAGGTCTGAGACCAACCAAGCTGTCCACCTGCTTCAATCCGAGTCTTTCCACGAAGCCTCTGATTACTCTCCTATTAACACCGAGGAATATTTGCCTGCGGTAGACGGAATTGGCCTAAACATACATTCCTTACTGGAGCTGTCGAATGAACACCGCGGTCCCATGGTCAATCTTCACGTCAACAATTGGGCTGTTGGTACCAAAATCCATACGGGTGCTCGCTGCAATGTTTTATCATTGTCTGATTTTCAGGGTCTGCGGAATGCAGAGACTATCAAAGCTACCTCTGCCACGCTGCTTCCCTCTGGGGGTGGCGAGGTGCGCCCCATCGGAAGCGTGGAGTTACAGTGCCGCCTAGCTGCACCTTCCTACAAATTGAATTTCTTTATCGTCAGGGGGAAGGTCGGCCCTCTGCTTGGCATCGACACCTGTATCGACCTAGGTTTGGTCTCCTTCGGTAAAGCTTTACACCAGCTTGCCCCTGATCCAAGACTCCACTCGGCAGATTCTCACAAGCGACGATAATCTTTTCAACGACGAGCTCGGCAAGCTCCCTCTCCGACACACAATTGTTACCGACCCATAGGTCCTGCCTGTTGTGCGTCCTGCACAACGTATCCCGGTCGCCATGCGAGTGACCTGCTGAGTTACTCCCAAAATGCTGGAGTAACAATAGACAATAGGTGCAGGAGGAGACCATTCGGCCCTTCGAGCCAGCACCGCCATTCAATGTGATCATGGCTGATCATTCTCAATTAGTACCCCGTTCCAGCCTTCTCCCCATACCCCCTGACTCCGCTATCCATAAGAGCTATATACAGCTCTCTCTTGAATGCATTCAGAGAATTGGCCTCCACTTCCTTCTGAGACAGAGAATTCCACAGATTCACAACTCTCTGACTGAAAAGGTTTTTCCTCATCTCAGTTCTAAATGGCCTACCCCTTATTCTTAAACTGTGGCCCCTTGTTCTGGACTCCCCCAACATTGGGAACATGTTTCCTGCCTCTAACGTGTCCAACCCCTTAAAAATCTTATACGTTTCGATAAGATCTCCTCTCATCCTTCTAAATTCCAGTGTATACAAGCCTAGTCGCTCCAGTCTTTCAACATATGATAGTCCCGCCATTCCGGGAATTAACCTAGTAAACCTACGCTGTACGCCCTCAATAGCAAGAATATCCTTCCTCAAATTTGGAGACCAAAACTGCACACAGTACTCCAGGTGCGGTCTCACTAGGGCCCTGTATAACTGCAGAAGGACCTCTTTGCTCCTATACTCAACTCCTCTTGTTATGAAGGCCAACATTCCATTGGCTTTCTTCACTGCCTGCTGTATCTGCATGCTTCCTTTCAGTGACTGATGCATTAGGACACCCAGATCTCGTTGTACATCCCCTGTTCCTAACTTGACACCATTCAGATAATACTCTGCCTTCATATTCTTACCACCAAAGTGGATAACCTCACACTTATCCACATTAAACTGCATCTGCCATGCATCTGCCCACTCACACAACTTGTCCAAGTCACCCTGCAACCTCATAGCATCTCTGGAGAAAAAAGAATGAGTGATGTTTCAGGTCAGAACCCCATCTTCAGACGTTCCAATCTTCCGATCCGAAACGTCACCCATGTCTCTCGAGCTGCTGCCTGACCCGCAGAGTTACTCCAGCACTGTGTGTCGATCTTCAGTACGAACCAGCATCTGCAATTCCTTCCTAGACACAGTAGTGTTCTTTGATCTGTATTCTTCATCTGAGGTCCAATACATATAAAAGGCAGACCTGAAATTGCAGGGGGGGGCCTGAAACTCAGCAGGTCAGGCAGCATTTCAGGAGAGAAGGAATGGGTGACGTTTCGGGTCGAGACCCTTCTTCAGACTGATGTCAGGGGGGCGGGACAAAGGAAGGATATAGGTGGAGACAGGAAGGTAGAGGGAGATCTGGGAAGGAGGAGGGGAAGAGAGGGACAGAGGAACTATCTAAAGTTGGAGAAGTCGATGTTCATACCACTGGGCTGCAAGCTGCCCAAGCGAAATATGAGGTGCTGTTCCTCCAATTTCCGGTGGGCCTCACTATGGCACTGGAGGAGGCCCATGACAGAAAGGTCATGAGTTACTCCAGCATTTTGTGCCTATATTCAATTAACCAGCTTAATAAGTGGAATGGACGATTAAACATAATTTTCTTCTGATGTAGATAAGGTTTGAAATCTCGTGACACTTACACAACAAGGTCACTCTTTAAGCTGTCCAGTGCTTTCCATCAGAATATGGATGTCATTATTATTTGTGAACAGGTATGTACGGCTATGTGGATGCTTTTCATTAGATAAATCAAGTATATATTGAGATATAAATTGGGCGAGCAATATTTCCACTATGTTGAAAGAATGAGATAGTTATTCCGTAAGCGGCATAAATATGGAATAAATATAGAACAAGTGGTTAACAGGGAGTGGTGTCATTAAATGTGGGTGATGTGTGATTGTGGGTCAAGTTTGAACTTTATTGAATATCCAGCAAAACTGTTGGAAGAGACTCAATAATGTAAACTAGACTCTCTCCTTGCAGTTTGGGATGTATGGAAAGGTACCCGTTGGCTTATAAGCACCTGGAGGAACTCAGCAGGTCAGGCAGCATCTATGGAGGAAGAGGGATGGTGGACGTTTTGGATCAAGACCCTGCAGTAGACACACCCCTCTGCAATTTCAGGTCTGCCTTTTATATGTATTGGACCTCAGATGAAGAATACAGATCAAAGAACACTACTGTGTCTAGGAAGGAATTGCAGATGCTGGTTCGTACTGAAGATCGACACAAAGTGCTGGAGTAACTCAGCGGGTCAGGCAGCATCTCGAGAGACATGGGTGACGTTTCGGATCGGAAGAAAGATTGGAACGTCTGAAGATGGGGTTCTGACCTGAAACATCACTCATCCTTTTTCTCCAGAGATGCTGCCTGACCCGCTGAGTTACTCCAGCGCTTTGTGTCTATCTTCAGTGAAGAGAACTAGTTGAGATGATCAATTCAACCTCAATTCATTAAAAATGATAATTCTGATCTTGTAATCACCAGATAAACCACAGTGAGAATCTCTCAGCACACATTTCTAAATATCCTGGCGCAGTAGAAAAGGGTGTGGTGGAAAGTGTGAAGGATAGAAATGATTTTTGTTGACAGTGCAGCTTCGAGACATCCTAATGACTTGCAAAGTGGTGTATGAATACAACCTCTTCATTTCCTCTGGTGCTGCAGGCAGCTGACACTCGACAGCCCAGCTTCTTGCAGAGCTGGACACATTTCAACATAATGGGCCCATTATTAACACACATTTTTGTTGGGCTTCCTCCCTGCAGCAGCTTACTAACGCGTCCCACTCGAGCAGAAACGGACAAAACCGAAGTGCGCAAGAAAAATTGTGCGGATTAGTTATAGAGTCAATAGACAATCAGGTTGGTTTAGGCGCACTGAGCGGAGGTGACAATAGACAATAGACAATTGGTGCAGGAGTAGGCCATTCAGCCCTTCGAGCCAGCACCGCCATTCAATGCGATCATGGCTGATCACTCTCAATCAGTACCCCGTTCCTGCCTTCTCCCCATACCCCCTCACTCTGCTATCCTTAAGAGCTCTATCCAGCTCTCTCTTGAAAGCATCCAACGAACTGGCCGCTGACTGGCTCTCTGACTGAAAAAGTTCTTCCTCATCTCCGTTCTAAATGGCCTACCCCTTATTCTTAAACTGTGGCCCCTTGTTCAGGACTCCCCCAACATTGGGAACATGTTTCCTGCCTCTAATGTGTCCAATCCCCTAATTATCTTATATGTTTCAATAAGATCCCCCCTCATCCTTCTAAATTCCAGTGTATACAAGCCTAATTGCTCCAGCCTTTCAACATACGACAGTCCCGCCATTCCGGCTGCACGCCCTCAATAGCAAGAATATCCTTCCTCAAATTTGGAGACCAAAACTGCACAAAGTACTCCAGGTGCGGTCTCACCAGGGCTCGGTACAACTGTAGAAGGACCTCTTTGCTCCTATACTCAACTCCTCTTGTTATGAAGGCCAACATTCCATTGGCTTTCTTCACTGCCTGCTGTACCTGCATGCTTCCTTTCAGTGACTGATGCACTAGGACACCCAGATCTCGTTGAACATCCCCTCTTCCTAACTTGACACCATTCAGATAATAATCTGCCTTTCTATTCTTACTTCCAAAGTGAATAACCTCACACTTATCTACATTAAACTGCATCTGCCATGTATCCGCCCACTCACACAACCTGTCCAAGTCACCCTGCAGCCTTATTGCATCTTCCTCACAATTCACACTACCCCCCAGCTTAGTATCATCTGCAAATTTGCTAATGGTACTTTTAATCCCTTCATCCAAGTCATTAATGTATATCGTAAATAGCTGGGGTCCCAGCACCGAACCTTGCGGTACCCCACTGGTCACTGCCTGCCATTCCGAAAGGGACCCATTTATCCCCACTCTTTGCTTTCTGTCTGTCAACCAATTTTCTATCCATGTCAGTACCCTACCCCCAATACCATGTGCTCTAATTTTGCCCACTAATCTCCTATGTGGGACCTTGTCGAAGGCTTTCTGAAAGTCGAGGTACACCACATCCACTGACTCTCCCCTGTCAATTTTCCTAGTTACATCCTCAAAAAATTCCAGTAGATTTGTCAAGCATGATTTCCCCTTCGTAAATCCATGCTGACTCGGAATGATCCCGTTACTGCTATCCAAATGCTCAGCAATTTCGTCTTTTATAATTGACTCCAGCATCTTCCCCACCACTGATGTCAGACTAACTGGTCTATAATTACCCGTTTTCTCTCTCCCTCCTTTCTTAAAAAGTGGGATAACATTTGCTATCCTCCAATCCACAGGAACTGATCCTGAATCTATAGAACATTGAAAAATGATCTCCAATGCTTCCACTATTTCTAGAGCCACCTCCTTAAGTACCCTGGGATGCAGACCATCAGGCCCTGGGGATTTATCAGCCTTTAGTCCCATCAGTCTACCCAAAACCATTTCCTGCCTAATGTGGATTTCCTTCAGTTCCTCCATCACCCTAGGTTCTCCGGCCCCTAGAACATTTGGGAGATTGTGTGTATCTTCCTCAGTGAAGACAGATCCAAAGTAACGGTTTAACTCGTCTGCCATTTCTTTGTTCCCCATAATAAATTCCCCTGCTTCTGTCTTCAAGGGACCCACATTTGCCTTGACTATTTTCTTCCTCTTCACGTACCTAAAAAAACTTTTGCTATCCTCCTTTATATTATTGGCTAGTTTACCCTCGTACCTCATCTTTTCTCCCCGTATTGCCTTTTTAGTTAACTTTTGTTGCTCTTTAAAAGAGTCCCAATCCTCTGTCTTCCCACTCTTCTTTGCTATGTTATACTTCCTCTCCTTAATTTTTATGCTGTCCTTGACTTCCCTTGTCAGCCACAGGTGTCTCTTACTCCCCTTAGAGTCTTTCCACCTCTTTGGGATAAATTGATCCTGCAACCTCTGCATTATTCCCAGGAATACCTGCCATTGCTGTTCTACCGTCTTCCCTGCTGGGGCCTCCTTCCAGTCAATTTTGGCCAACTCCTGCCTCATACTTCTGTAATCCCCTTTGCTATACTGTAATACTGACACTTCCGATTTTCCCTTCTGCCTTTCCATTTGCAGAGTAAAACTTATCATGTTGTGATCACTGCCTCCTAATGGCTCTTTTACCTCTAGTCCCCTTATCAGATCAGGATCATTACAAAACACTAAATCCAGAATTGCCTTCTCCCTGGTAGGCTCCAGTACAAGCTGTTCTAAGAATCCATCTCGAAGGCACTCTACAAACTCTCTTTCCTGGGGTCCATTTCCAACCTGATTTTCCCAGTCTACCTGCATGTTGAAATCTCCCATAACCACCGTAGCATTACATTTGTGACATGCCAATTTTATCTCCTGATTCAACTTGGGGTCTTTTTACCCTTACAATTCCTCATTTCTATCCATACTGATTCAACATCTCCTGATTCTATGTCACCCCTTGCAAGGGAATGAATATCATTCCTTACCAGCAGAGCAACCCCACCCCCTCTGCCCACCTGTCTGTCTTTTCTATACGTTGTGTACCCCTGAATATTCAGTTCCCAGCCCTGGTCCTCTTGGTCACGTGTGGCGGCGCCTAACGGCTGTGGCTCGCTGGCAGTCTGTTCGTCTTTTTTCCTTTTTTTTGTTGTGTGTCGGTGTTGGGATGGTTTTTGTTTTTGTTTTTTTGGCTGTGTATGTGCGGGGGGGTGGGGTGGGGTGGGGGGTGGTGGGGGAAACCTTTCCTTTTTAGGTCTCTTCCTCACGGCGCGGGGCGCGGCTCGGCCGCGGGCCTTCCATCGCCCGCGGGGCCTTCCATCGCCCGGTGCGGCTCGGCTGCTGGACTTTACACCGCTGGTGCAGCTCGGCCGCCGGACCTAACATCGCCCGGTGCGGCTAGGCCGCGGGACTTTACATCGCTGGTGCGGCTCGGCCGCGGGACCTAACATTGCCCGGTGCGGCCGCGGGACAGTTCAGCGCCAGGCGCGGCTCGGCCGCGGGGCCTTCCATTGCCCGGCACGGCTCGGCCGCGGGACTTTACATCGCTGGTGTGGCTCGGCCGCGGGACCTAACATCGCCCGGTGCGGCTCGGCCGCGGGACTTAGCAGCGCATGGTACGGCCGCGGGGCCTTCCATCGCCCGGCTCGGTCACGTGACGTTTCAGCACCCGGTATGGCTCGGCCGCGGGGCCTTCAATCGCCCGGCTCGGCCGCGGGACTTTTCAGCGCCCGGTGCGGCTCGGCCGCGGGGACTTCCATCCCCTTGCGGGGACTGTGCGGGTCGGTCGGGGACGAGCTGTTTGTCCGTGGGCGTGGGGAAGAGAGTGGAAGTTTTGTTGCCTCCATCACAGTGAGGGGGTGTTTGGAGTCACTGTGATGGATGTTTGTGTTGGGGTCATGTGTCTTGTGTTCTTTTTTTTTTGTGTGTGACTGCAATGTAATTTCGTTCGGTACCTCGGTACCGAATGACAAATAAAGCTCTGTATTCTCTGTATTACTCTGTATTGTAGCCATGTCTCAGTGATCCCTAAAACATCATACTTGCCCATGACTAACTGAGCCTCAAGCTCATCCACTTTATTTTTTATAGTACGCGCATTTAAGTACAACACTTTAACTTCTGTATTTACCTCCCCTCTCACATCGGTCACAAATGGCCCTGCCCTTAATCTCTTTTCCCCTCTAGAACTTCTGTTCCCATTCTTCCGAGAGTCTTCTGCAATATCTCCTGAATTCCCTTTAACCTCATCTTCATATTCACAATTTGTTAACCCCTCCCCCCCACTACTTAGTTTAAAGCCACAGGTGTCGCACTAGCAAACCTGCCTGCCAGAATGTTTGTCCCCCTGCTGTTAAGATGTAACCCGTCCCTTTTGTACAAGTCACCCCTAGCCCAGAAGAGTCATAGTGATACAGTGTGGAAACAGGTCCTTCGGACCAACTAGCCCACACCGGCCAGCATGTCCCAGCTACACTAGTCCCATCTGACCGCATTTGGTCCATATCCCTCCAAACCTGTCCTATCTACGTACCTGCCTAAGTGTTTCTTAAATGTTGCGATAGTCCCTGCCTCAACTACCTCCTCTGGCAGCTTGTTCCACACACCCACCTCCCTTTGTGTGAAAAAATGACCCTTCAGATTCCTATTCAATCTTTTCCCCTTCACCTTAAACCTGTGCCCTCTGGTTCTCGATTCCCCTACTCTGGGCAAGAAACTCTGTGCATCTACCCGATCTATTCCTCTCATGATCTTATACACCTCTGTAAGATCACCCCTCATCACCCCTAGTTACGGCTGGAAGAGAAGACATTCTACACAACTGAGGGGTGGGAAGCTTGTTGTGGGTGGTTGTAGTTGCCTCGGGGCATTTATCTCAGTTCTTCCAGTTGGTTTGGACATTGCGGTGGTTTCTTACACAGAGGCACAACATGAGAGACCCTCCAGTCTTCCGCACCTCACCCATTCCTCTCCAATTTCACATTTTTCGTCCCCAGCTTCCCACCAGGTCCTAAGATACACTTGATCACACCCTGGGAATTTATTTACCTTAATGCCTTGGAAAACATCTCGTCAAGATATCACTATTAACTCCCCTGGATTTCCTGCCATCTATGTCTTTCTCCGTGGTAAATACAGGTGAGAAATAGAACATTTCTTTAGAAAGGAGATGAGGAGAAATTTCTTTCGTCAGAGGGTGATGAATCTGTGGAATTCTTTGCCACAGGCAGCTGTGGAGGCCAAGTCACTGTGTATTTTTAAAGCAGAGATGGACAGATTCTTGATTAGTCAGGGTATCAAAGGTTATGGGGAGAAGGAAGGGGAATGGGGCTGAGTGGGAAAGATAGATCAGCCACAATTGCATGGCAGAGTAGACTTGATGGCCTAATTCTGTTCCTTTGACATGAGACATGAAATGATCATTTTGAGGCTGGTCCATTCTCCTGTCCCTCTGTACACAGACAATCTCATTGATCTTTGAGGTAAGGCACAGAAGGCTAGTGTGGACAAATGGACAGCATGGACGCAGTGGGCCGAAGGGTCCAATTTTGAGCTGTACAGCCCTGTGATTCTATGATACCCCTTGTGGTCCTGGCTTTGATGATTCTGCAGAGGTCTCAAATTCAATAACAATAAACATATTAATAAGTCCACTGAGTACGGGTTGTCGGTGTGACTTTGCGGGTTTGAAAGAAAAACAAACCAGAGCCCATTCTATTTGTCAATTTGTGTGCTAACGAGCAACATAAAACTGAACACAGATGGAATAATCAAATAGAAACGAGGGCACCGCTGTAGCGGCATCATTGTTTCTGACCTGATTTCTACATGAGCTTCCTGGCTTGCATCTACGTGGAGAACCAAGTTACAGTCCTGAGTCTAAACAATCTTGACAGCAGGATTTTAACTATCAAATCCTCTTTAATAACAAGATGAGTGATGCTGATCACCAATCAGTAACAACACAGTGCACCTTAAACTTGAATGCGTTTGTTACTACAAGACACACATTTATATGGCTTTGCTTGGTTTAGTTGTGTTCAGAGATGCAGCGCGGAAACAGGCCCACCGATTCTGCGCCGACCAGCGATCCCCGCAGACTAACACCACCCCACACACACGAGGGACAATTTTTTTTTTACAGTGATACCAAGCCGATTAACCTACAAACCTGTACGTCTTTGGAGTGTAGGAGGAAACCGAAGATTTCGGAGAAAACCCCACACAGCTCACGGGGAGAACATACAAACTCTGTACAGATAGCACCCGTAGTCAGGATCGAACCCAGGTCTCTGGCGCTGTAAGGCAGCAACTCTACTGCTACGCCAGGAAGATTAAAAAAAATCCTTTGCTGAAGAAGCAGGCCACCCACCTGCATTATGCACATTGTTCAGAGATCCTCCCGGTTTGTTCCATTGCGGCTTTGTACTTGCAACCGTGCTGTTGGTGATTCCTCCATTCTGCTCCAGGAACTGTTAAGAATGAATATCAATTACCACCAAACTGAAGTAAAATCCCAGAGTTTCGTGAGAGAATGATTCGGACACAATACAAATAAGAAAAGGCAAAGACTGCACGCCAATTGGAAATGAGTCTGCAACTGTTTCGGAGTGAGAGCAAGAGTGAGTCCAGAGGGACTGCTGCACTCAGACCCAACACAAAGCTCAGCTTAGCACTCACAGGCAGGTCCAGCGGGTTACCTATTGTGGCTCGAGTGCAGTATGTGCAGCTGACTGCAGCTTACATGCGTCACATTTACAATTAAAATGGAGTAAATCTTCCTCGATTTTCATCCTAACTACGAACATGGGCAGGCTCAGCCAGACAAAAGTTCCACATTTTTTTCATCCGATGATTTGAAAGTTACCAAAACTATAAAGAAAAACATGGTGCATCATAAATCCAAATAGTGAAGGGAACACTCTTCAATTGAAGCAGCACGGTGGTGCAGCAGTAGAGTTGCTGCCTTACAGCACCAGGGACCCGGTTCGATCCCGACTACAGGTGCTGTCTGTACGGGCTTTGCACGTCCCGTCCCCCCGTGACCTTCGTAGGTTTTCTCTGAGATCTCCGGTTTCCTCCCACACTCCAAAGATGTACAGGTTTGTAAGTTAATTGGCTTGGTAAAATTGGAAATTGCCCCTAGTGTGCGTACGATGGTGTTCGTGTGCAGGGATCACCGGTCGGTGCGGACGCGGTGGGCCGAAAGGCCTGTTTCCATGCTGTATTTCTAAACTAAACTGACGCAACCCTCCTCCTTTAGCTAACTGCAAATCTACAAGGTCTTACAATTTAAAAAAGCCCATGAGATACAGTTTGATCAGTCCACATTGCCCAATATAATCAGGCATTAAAACACATTCAGCTATTGCTTTAATAATTCTCTGCCACAGTAGGCAGTGGAGGCTAATTCACTGGATGTTTTCAAGGGAGAGTTAGATTTAGCTCTTATGGCTAACGGAATCAAGGGACATGGGGGAAAAGCAGGAACGGGGTACTGATTCTGGATGATCAGCCATGATCATATTGAATGGTGGTGGTGCTGGCTCGAAGGGCTGAATGGCCTACTCCTGCACCTATTTTCTATCTTTCTATGTATGTTTCCATCTTTCTATAATCAAATCCATATTTTAATAACACAGGGTGCACTATCAGAGCTGCAAGAATCCCCAGACACACTTTTCTTCTTCCAAGGTTTTCCACTGCAAAACTAATTGTTACACATAATTGTAATTTGGCACATAAATGACGGAAAAGTGTTTCCTAACTAGTAAAGTATATTGTGTTCAAGCAATTAAAACAGTTCCATCCACATTGAGACAATAGATGTGAGCAATCCGTGTGCAATCGGTGAGCAATAGATGCGATTCTGAAGAAGGGTCTCGACCCGAAACATTACTCATTCCTTCTCTCCAGAGATGCTGCCTGTCCCGCTGAGTTCCTCCAGCTCTTTGTGTACATCTTGTCTTACACCTTGTAAGTTAATTGGCCTTTGTAAATTGCCCTCATAATTGATTGCCCATTCAAACCAGTTCTCTGATATCCCACTCTCTCATCCACTCTCTTCACACTAGGGGCAATTTTTACAGGGCCAATTAACCTACAAAGCCGCATGTCTTTGGGATGTGGGAGGAAACCGGAGTATCGGGAGGAAACACACACATCGTGGAGAATTAATATACTGGCGGAGGGTGCCACAACTGCGGTGTCCCCTCGGAAGATCCAAAGGCTCGTCGGACCGCAGAACCGGGAACCCGTCTGGAGGTCCTGAAGACTTGGAGGACCACGGCATCGGGAGAGAGCCGCTGGATTTTTGCAGCAAAAACGGAGAGACTGTCGGCCTGAGCCACTGGGAACAAAAAGGGACCCAGCGGGGGGGGGGCACTGAGAATGAAGAGGGACCAACATGACACTAATGAGACACAAAATGCTGGAATAACTCAGTGGGACAGGCAGCACTTCTGGATAGAAGGAATGGATGACGTTTCGGGACGAGACCCGTCTTTTGAGTCTGAAGAAGGGTCTCGACCAGAAACGTGAGTCTGAAGAAGGGTCTTGACCCAAAACATCACCCATTCCGTCTCTCCAGAGCCGCTACCTGTCCCGCTGAGTTACTCCAGCATTTTGTGTCTATCTGCAGGAGGAAACCGGCACCTGCAGTTCCTTCCTACACCTATGACCCCAATGGGTACCTTTGTAACTTTATCGGCACCAGATACGTGAGGACCCAATGTGTACTTTGTGCAAAAACAAAGAATTTCACTGCACCTAGGTGCATGTGACAATAACGTATCATTATTGCAAAAGTGTTGAGCACGAGTTTGGTCTTTGTAAGGATGGCAATTCTTGCATTGGAAGTGGTCCAACATCTATCTATATACCAAAACTCTCATTTGTTTGTTTGTTCCTCAACTACAGCCAAAATGGTACACGATAGCGCAACAATTTTAGGCCCACCTTACTCACCGTCGTCCCTTTGGTGCTAATGGAAGAGGTTTCATTGAAATCGGTGTTATATTTTTAAAGTTATTCATATTTTAAAGTTTAAATCTATCTCCTAGGAGGGAGGGAGGGAGGAGGTGGAGGGAGGGGGGGAGGAGGGAGGATAAGGGGGGTTGAGGGGGATGGAGTGGGGGGAGGGAGGGGGAGGGGGGAGGAGGGAGGGGAGGAGGGAAGGGGGAGAGGGTGATGGGGAGAGAGGGAGGGGTGGGGAGAGGAGAGGGTGCTGCACGAATGCAGGAGAGGTTTGGGCCCAACGGGTCCACTTGGTCTAGTAAATTACTAAAACTCTCATCTTGTAGATTTGTGGGTTTGTGAATATATTTGTTTTTGAAATACAGCCAAAACGGTACACAATAGCGCAACCATTATTAGGCCCACCCTACTCACCATTCCCCTGCGGTCTCAATAAATCAAGTTTTGTTACTTTTTATAAACAATTAACTTAATAAACTTTAATAAATGTGCTCCCCCCCCCCGCCTCCGCCGCGGGGAGGACCCTGTGCTTGACCTTCCTCCCATGGTGCAGCACGGCAGCAGAGGGCCAAACAAGATGGCCGTCACCGCTGTTGGCTGCAGGAGAGGTTTCGGGTCCATGGCTTGCGCTGGCCGCATGGGGCCGAGGTGAGTGGCTCCCTCTCCCCTCCTCTGTCCCCCCTTACCCGCCCACGGGAGACATTCCTCAGCCGGAAACAGCTTTACGGATTGTCAGTTGGGGGAGGGTTGCTGGGCCCGCAGGAAAGGTTTACACCCAAACGGGTCCACGCCCGTCTAATCGTTTACTAAATTGCTTTGAAAGGAGGGTGTGGTGGGGACGGTGGGGGAGAAAGAGTAGTATTGAACAACCCAGCAGAATTTGAAGAAGAGGTGATTTCATTGTTTTTATTTGAGTTTCAGTTTTAGTTTTTGAGATACACGATGGAAACAGGCCCTTCAGCCCAGCACATCCATGCTGGCCATCGATCACCCATTCACACTACGGATGCTCCCCAACTAACAATGCTTCGACTTACGATATTTCGACTTTGCGATGGTGCAAACGCCAGCGGCCCATAGCGAGCCGCCGCTCGCTTTCGGCCACGTGATCAGGTTTATTAAATGCATTCCGACTTACGATATTTTCTGTTTCCGATGGGTTTCTCGGAATGTAACCCACCGTAAGTTGAAGAGCACCTGTGGTTCTATGTTATCCCACTTTTGCATCCACTTTCTACAGGCCACAGGCAATTTGCAGCGGGCCAGCTAATCTGCAATCCAACCCGCGTCTTTAGGATGCGGGAGATAACCGGTCACAGGAGAGCAAACAGATATCAACCGTGGTCAGGATCGAACATGGGCTTCTGGCGCAGCTTGGCCAGATGCACCAATGTGCCGCCCCATTGAAACGTGCAAGATTCCTGGGGCAATCGGCAGAGTTGTTACCTAGAGACTGCTCCTCAGACAAGGGAGCTTGGAGTCTTTGATGATGAGTTCAGGGTAGGAAGTCAGCCATTATGAGTGAGGTAAGAAATGTCCTTCATCATCGAAATGTAGATGCTGCGTCTATGAAAATATTCAGGCCAATGCTGACTAGATGTTTGAGCACTATATGAAGCAACGGCCATGGGGCTTTGAACATGACACAGCTGCAGGATCAGCAATGACCTTCCTGCACGAGAGAGCAGCTTCCCAGGACTGGTCGTGTTTCCAATTACAATGATCCCCAGGAAGCGACAAGGCGACAGAATGATGATAGGAACGCATTAGGAAATTAACTTCCTCCAGGCTTGGATGCCTTATCCAGTTGTACATTGATGCAAAATGAACTAATGACAGATGGAGAATATAAACATATCATGCTGAGTCCACAGACTGACACACACAGACGCAAACACACAGAGACACGCACAAACGCATGCACGCACACAGCCAGGCACGCACGCACAGACCCGAACATGCACGTAGACACGGACACAAACAGGCACACGCAGACACGCACAAACACACGGAGAAGCACGTGGACACACGCAGACACGGGCAAGCGCACAGACATGGGAAAACAGACACGCTCGCGCACACAGACACGCGGATACGCGCGCGCACAGACAGCGCGCACAGGCGTGCACACATAGACGCGCGGGCGCGCACACCCACACAGGCGCGCGCACGCACACAGGCGCGCACAATCACAGGCGTGCACACACACAGACACGCGCACACATGCGTAATGTTAGAATGGGCCAAAATTTAAAAATACATAAACAATCCTTTCCATTGATTAAAAAAACCTCGTTGAATTCTACGTCTCTAAATCACAATGGAGAAAAGAAACTGAACATTCATACGTGAGTGGGGTTCACTGGCAGCTTTCAGCTCCTAGCTGTTGGGATTCAGCTTATCTCACACTTCCACACACACGCAGTGTGGTGCAGAAGTCCAAAATAAGCCAGAGGTCAAGTGAAAGCAGTGGAGCACTGACAGAGGAGAGAGAGAGAGAGAGGCCAAACTCACATTAGGGCAGGTTTGTGTACATCGGCAACCCTGCAGGTTTATGTGAGGGCGCCAACTCTATGGGGAACCGCAAGTGCAGTTAACATTTCCAATTATGTCAGTATTTTACGGTGTTTTTAGTTAACTTGAAGCTGAAATTGTTTTAACAGTTTTCATAATTAGCCATATTTCACTTGTTTCCAGCAGAAACATTTATGCACACTGTTTTTAACAGTAGTGAAAGCCATCAAGGCATTCAGGGAGCATAGTCTTAGCAACAAGCCATCTGAGGTCTCATCACCACCTCCTAAGAGCCCTCTCGGAGCAGAGGTTAATTTGATTGCAGTCCGTGTCTGGGAAAGGCAGGTATCTAAGGGCACTGCAGACAACAAGCCAAGTCCAGCACTATCTGACCCAATGGTCGGATCCTTCAGAGATACAGCACGGAAACAGGCCATTCGGCCCACCGAGTCTGCACCGACCAGCGCTCGCCCTGTACACTAACACCATCCTGCACACGACGGACAATTTACAATCTTACTGAAGCCAATTAACCAACAAAACTGCGCGTCTTTGTGGAGTGTGGGATGAAACTGGAAATCCCGGAGAAAGCCCACGCAGGTCACAGGGAGAACAGACATTCTTCGTAGAGACAGCACCCGCAGTCAGGATCGAACATGGGGCTCTGGCGCTGTGAGGCACCAACTCTACCGCTGCGCCTCTGTGCTGCCCAACTTATTGGATGCAATTCCTATTCAAGCTCCTCTCACTTGCTACAAGAACACAAACGAGCAGCAGGCTCAATAAATGCCAGATGCATTTTGATAATTATTAAATATTGAATAACAACATGGATTTTTTTTTTTAATCTACTAAACGCTGCCAATTTTCAAGATGCATTGGACGAAAATGAAGGGATTAGTTTATCATTGGCATAACCTGGTACAGGGTTCATGCACACAGTGTGAGACGTGAAAAACGGGGAAATTACTGTGCATGAGAACAAGACATCTTGTCTTATAATCACAGAGGAACAGATCAGACACATCACAACACACACAGGTCAATAAACCTTTCCCGTTGTGGCCCCCTCCACATCGGCACAACCAAGCATAGACTAGTGACACTGAATACATGCGCCCTGTCCACCAATTCCCTTTCTCATGCCAACCCTTCTGCCCTTGGCCTCCTCCGCTGCTGGAGTGCGGTCACATGCAAACTGGAAGAACAGCACCTCGTATTCCACTTGGGTAGCTTGCAACCCAATGATAGGAACATTGTAGGCACAAAATGCTGGAGTAACTCAGCGGGACAGGCAGCATCTCTGGAGAGAAGGAACAGGTGATGTTTCCAGTCGAGACATTTCTTCAAACTGATATCGACCCTTCTTCTCGACCCGAAATGTCACCCACTCCTTCTATCTAGAAATGCTGCCTGTCGGACTGAGTTGCTCCAGCATTTTCTGTCTATCGTCAGTGTAATCCAGCACCTGCAGTTCCTTCTTGCCCCCCCCCCCCCCCACCCCCACACACACACACCAGCATCGGTGACGCAGCGGTAGAGTTGCTGCCTTACAGCAAATGCAGCGCCGGAGACTCAGGTTCGATCCTGACTACGGGCGCCGTCTGTATGGAGTTTGTACGTTCTCCCCGTGACCTGCGTGGGTTTTCTCCGAGATCTTCGGTTTCCTCCCACACTCCAAAGACGTACAGGTATGTAGGTTAATTGGCTGGGCAAATGTTAAAAAAATTGTCCCTAGTGTGTGTAAGATAGTGTTAATGTGCGGGGATCGCTGGGCGGCGCGGACCCGGTGGGCTGAAGGGCCCGTTTCCGCGCTGTATCTCTAAATCTCTAAAAAAAATCTACAATTTCTTATGTGTTCAATGCACCTTTCCGAACACCACTAAATACCAGGCTCAAGTGAAATGAGTCTGCAGTGCACACTGTGAACAGCTCAGTTTGAACCACTGCCGGGCCAAGTGATTGCCAGCATAACTGATCCAGGAACACGAAAATGTATTTAAAGCGTGTTGTTAAGAGTTTCAATGGCTTCCAGGACAAAGACACCTGTTGACCAACTCAGTGTGTGTCAGCTTCAACTGCTATTGTTTTCCTCTTTCTATCAAGAATTTTAACATTAGAAAAAAGAGCCATAGCCAGAAGGGAGTGGTGCGGTGCATTTATACTGCAGCGTTTATCATTTAAATAAATACAGCACCCAATGTCAGTCTCCATCCCAGCTCTCTGGCGCTGTGAGGCAGCAACTCTACCGCTGCACCACCGTGCTGCCCAACCTATTGGATGCAATTCTTATTCATAGAAACATGGAAAATAGGTGCAGGAATAGGCCATTCAGCCCTTTGAGCCAGCACCACCATTCAATGTGATCATGGCTGACCATCCAAAATCAGTACCCCGTTCCTGCTTTTTCCCCATATCCTCTCACTTGCTATCAGATCCTCTCATTTGCTCCGAGAACACAAATGAGCAGCAGGTTCAATAAATGCCAGATGCTTTTCGATAATGACTAAATATTAAATAAGAGAGGATAGACACAAAAAGCTGGAATAACTCAGCGGGACAGGCAGCATCTCTGGATAGAAGGAAAGGGTGACGTTGCGGGTCGAGACCCTTCTTAAATATTAAATAATAGCAGTTTAAATACAATGTTTTTGATCTACTAAACTGCTGCCAAAGTCAAATCAGAACTCCACACTTGTTGTCAAGCCACCAACTGGCAACCTTGACACGGGTTTCTTACCTCTGAGATCGGAGATTTAAGATTAATATTCCTCGCAGCAGCTATCTCCTGCAGCTGGTTCACAACCTCGGTTATACCCACTCTCTCCTGAGGATTTATCTTCATCATATTACCTACAGCAGTGAAAGAGAAGGGAAAATGTAGATTATCACACTAGAGTCCTAGAGGAAATATACCCCACTCCACTCCGTAATGTGGGGGGGGGGGGAAGGTCAGGGCGGAGAGAAGAAAATCGCCTGTGATGGTTTTAAAGACGCCTCCCGGCGGGAAGTGGAGAACCCAAGGCCGGAGCCCCGTGGGTCGGAGCCCGAGTCCGTCGGATAGTGGAGAGGTCAGTGTGACGGTCGATGATGGCGCTGACCGACGGACGAGGACGGACCACGTGGAAGTGAGGACGTCGCTGCCGAGGGAAGGAACAAAGGGGGGACCGCCGTGAGGAGGGGGAAAGAGGAAGAACAAAGGGGGACATGGCTTGGGGGTACTTTGTAACTTTGCAAGCGCACTTTACGTGGCGACTATTTACATACCTTGGGTGTGCAAGCAAAGAATTTTGCTGTGACTTGTCACATATGACAATAAAGTATTCATTGATTGATTGATTCATTCATTCATTCATTCATTCATAAAGAATTCAGCAAAAAGGTGAGTGAGATCAAGTATTCGCTCACACTCACTCAGCCTCAATAGCTCACGGATTGAATGTCCAAATTATCATGCCATCACTTCTAATATGTTGTTTACTCCCAGAAGCAGCCAAACGTTAATGAAAGTCCCAATCACTCGACAGCGAACAATGAAAAAAGTGTTTCATCGGCAGACTAAGAAAATCCATTAGCTGAAAGGAAGCCGTATGGCGAGTAAACAATTACAAAGCAGCCGTTCTGGTTTCGATAATTAGAAATATCCTCAGCTGAATTTCGCCGGGTTTAGCAGCATACCAGACTGAGATATTATAATTACATGGGCTCAATCCCCAGTGGGTTTTGCAATCCTGCTGTAATCTGTGCTGCTTTTTCCTCAGACCATTTGTAATTTGCCCGTCAACATTTTGTGAATGGATTTAAAGCTTCTATTTTTTTCTCTTGGCGATTAGTTTTAGCTATTTTAATTAAACTGTGCTGTGAAGCCTGCCATTCTATGTTGGCCATTTGCTTCCTCAGTATATGAGCTCCAGGGTTAACCGTATCACAACCTACTCATCTTCCTTATCATTTTCAAAATCCCCAACACTTGGAATGCTGAGAAGTGATTATATATTCAAGATAAAATCCTGCTATATAATACTGCCTATTTTTTGCAAATGGGATTATTCCTTTGATTTATTATATTCCTCAACAATGAGTCATAGAGTGATACAGTGTGGAAACAGGCCCTTTGGCCCAACTTGCCTACACTCGTCCCACTTGCCTGCGCTTGGTCCATATCCCTCCAAACCAGTCCTATCCATGTACCCGTCTAACTGTTTCTTAAATGTTGGGATAGTCCCAGCCTCAACTACCTCCTCTGACATCTTGTTCCATTCACCCACCATCCTTTGTGTGAAAAAAATACCCCTTGGATTCCTATTAATTCTTTTCCCCTTCACCGTGAACCTATGTCCGCTGGTCCTCGATTCCCCAACTCTGCACAAGAGACTGTGTGCATCTACCCCTTCTATTCCTCTCATGATTTTGTGCACCTCTATAAGATCCCCCCTCATCCTCCTGCACTCCATGGAATAGAGACCCAGCCTACTCAACCTCTCCCTTTTGCTCACACCCTCTAGTCCTGGCAACATCCTCGTAAATCTTTTCTGAACCCTTTCAAGCTTGGCAATATCTTTCCTATAACATGGTGCCCAGAAGTGAACACAATATTCTAAATGCGGTCTCACCAACGTCTTATACAACTGCAACATGACCTCCCAACTTCTATACTCAATACTGAGTGAATATCACGGTATTCAGCAAATTATTACAGGCACTCAGCAAATAAAAGCATCCTGTGTAGGGAGGAACTGCAGATGCTGATTTAAACCGAAGATAGGCACAAAATGCTGAAGTAACACAGCGGGACAGGCAGCATCTCTGGAGAGAAGGAATGGGTGACGTTTCAGGTCGAGACCCTTCTTCAGACCATCTAAAGCATCTGCACTGGAGGACTAAGGTTGAGCACACAATAAGTGCCATCACCTCTCCCAACTAGTTCACGGCTGCAAAATAGTCATCTAACATTCATTGTTAACATTTCAGCTGGTGTGCCTTGCATAATTAACCTTTCAACTTTGAATGTTGAAACTGTATAACTTGCATTTAATACTTACGAATGAGATCGTGAAAAACATTGTATTTTGTATCATTTGCAGGAATAGAGTACTTTCCATTCACTATTCCAAGTTTAGCTCCATCTTCAAATGGGTGTTGCTTAAAGCACAACAGGTATAGAATGCAACCCAAGGCCTGAGGAGAGTCACAAGATATATCTTTAACAAACATCTGCACGTCCGTTAGAGAGAAAAAAAAATCAGCCTTCATTAACCCTCTTGTCACTTAATATCTCCTTCTTACTCCTTCACAGGCTGCTTGCCTTTGGTCATTACCATCCTCCCTTTTTCTCTTTAAAGCAAACTCAGTGCTAGCATTTATTTCAAGAGGGCTTGTATACAAAAAACCAGGGTTGTAATGCTGAGGCTCCATAAGGCGCTGGTAAGGCCACATTTGGGATATTGTGAGCGATTTTGGACGCCATATCTGAGGAAGGACGTGCTGGCTCTGGAGAGGGTCCAGAGGAGGTTTATAAGAATGATCCCAGGAATGAGTAGGTTAACCAATGATGAGCTTTTGCACGCACTGGGCCTGTACTCGCTGGAGCTCAGAAGAATGAGGTGGGGCCTCATTGAAACAAACAGAATAGTGAAAGGCTTGGATAGAGTGGATGTGGAGCGGATGTGTTTCCACTAATGGGAGAGTCTCGGACTAGAGGTCATAGCCTCAGAATTAAAGAATGTTCTTTTAGGAAGGAGATGAGGAGAAATGTATTTAGTCTGAGGGTGGTGTATCTGTGGAATTTGCCACAGAATGCTGTGAAGGCCAAGTCAGTGGATATTTTTAAGGAAGAGATAGATTTTTGATTAGTACAGGTCTCAGAGGTTATGGGGAGAAGGCAGGAGAATGGGGTTAGGAGGGAGAGATAGATCAGCCATGAATGAATTGGGGTAGACTTGATGGGCCGAATGGCCTAATTCTACTCCTATCCCTAATGGCCTTATGATCTGGTTTTCATCTCTGACTTATGGTCAGTTATGATGACAAGCCACTGACTGAAACGTAAACTCTATTTCTTTCTCTGCAGATGGCACGAGGCTGGCCGAATACTTTTCATTTTGCAATTGGTGAATTGTGCACACAATTCTGTTTCCCGCCCAGTTTCTCCTGCTTCACCGCACTGGAATGTTTAGTTTAATTTGGTTTTGAGGCACAGCGTGGAAACAGGTCCTGCGGCCGTCGAGTCCGGGCCATTGACCACCCGTAAGCTAGTTCTAGGTTGTCCTACACACCGGGGGCAATTTACAGAGGGCCAATTAACCTACAAACCTGCATGTCTTCGGAAATGTGGGCGGAAACTGCAGCACCCGGAGAAAACCCAAGCGGTCACAGGGAGAACATTGCAAATGGCACCCAAGGTCAGGATGGAACCTGGGTCTCTGGAGCTGCTAGGCAGCAACTCTACCGCTGCGTCACTGTTCCGCCCACGTTCTTTTGGTCAACTGGAGTTTGAATCGATAGGCCCTTGAACATTCCAACAAAAAAACTAGTTTGTGCATTGATTGCAGATCATTTTTTTCCCTCCAATGTGCAATGACCAAACAACTCCATGAGTCGGAGTTATCATCAACAGTATACTCAGCACATGTTTTGACAAGAGAAAGGTCCTCATTGAACACTCAGGCAGCTCACACAAGGCCGTGTGCTTGTGGGGGATACGTCTATCAGGACATGCCCACACTGTTCAAAGGTTTGGGACTTTTAGAACCTAGGACAGTGCAGCACAAGAACAGGCCTTTGTGCCCACGATGTCTATGCCAAAGAAACCTGCTGTTATCAGGGAAATGAACGGAACCATCCTACCGCAACCAGAGAGCAGTCTTGAACTACTATCTACCTCATCGGGCACCCTCAGACTATCTTTGATTGGATTTTTACTGGCTTCACCTTGCACTAAATATTATTCCCTTCTCATGTATTTGTGCACTGTGGATAGCTCGATTGTAAACATGATTTGCATACAGGGCAAATAGATCCACAGAGGACGCCATCTCTCTGGCTCTTCACACTGTCCTGACTCACCTAGAGAGACAGGGCACGTACGTGAGGATGCTATTCATAGACTATAGCTCCGCCTTCAACACGGTCATCCCCACCAAGCTCATCACCAAACTCCACCAGCTAGGCCTCAGCTTGTCATTATGTGACTGGATCCTGGACTTCCTGCTGGAACGACCGCAGGCAGTGAGAATGGGCCTGCACCTGTCCTCCACTATCACCCTGAGTACCGGCACACCACAGGGCTGTGTTCTGAGCCCCATGCTCTACTCCCTCTTCACACACGACTGTGTTCCTGCATTCGACACCAACACCATTGTCAAGTTTGCAGATGACACAACGGTGATCGGGCTTATCACCAACGGGGATGAAACAAACTATAGAGCGGAGGTGCAGAACCTGGCGGACTGGTGCTCGGATAACAACCTGTCCCTAAATACCACCAAGACCAAGGAGCTGATCATCAACTTCCGTAGGTCACATAACGGGGAATATGCCCCGATCTCTATCAACGGGGACAGTATGGAGAGAGTGTCCAGCTTCAAGTTTCTGGGCACTCACATTTCGGAGGACCTAACATGGTCCAATAACACTGCTGCGCTGGTCAAGAAGGCACAACAAAGACTGTTCTACTTAAGAACACTGAAAAAGTCTGGTCTACCCCAACAGCTGCTGACGACCTTCTACCGCTGCACCATAGAGAGCATCCTAACGCATGGCATCCCTGTGCGGTACCTCAGCTGCACGGAGGCAGAAAGGAAAGCTCTACAGCGGGTAGTCCATAGAGCTCAGAGGGCCATCGGAACACAGCTACCAGACTTGGAGGGCATCTACAACACACGATGCCTCAGAAAAGCCACCAGCATCCACAAAGACTCTTCACACCCCTGCAACAGTCTGTTCGAACTCCTTCCATCGGGCAGACGATACAAGGCCTTCTACGCCCGCACCTCCAGACTCAGGAACAGCTTCATCCCCAGGGCCATAGCTGCTATGAACCGGTCCTGCTGAGCCGGATGGCCACAACGCATAGATCAACTTGCACTTTACCCTGTCCAAAACTGTTACAACTGTTTCATTTCGTTGGGTTGCTGCTGTCTAAATTACTTAAATTATTGCATCGTATGGGAGGCGCATTCCCAATCTCGTTGTACCCCTGGGTACAATGACAATAAAGATATATTGTATTGTATTGTATTGTATGTCTTTCCACTGGCTGGTTAGCGCACAACAAAAGCTTTTCACTGTGCCCCAGTACACGTGACAATAAACTAATCTAAACTAAAACTAAACATGATGCCAAGACCACCTCTAATCAATCTGCACGTGATTCATATCCCTCCATTCCCTGTACATCCACGTGCCTGGAATTTAGAAGGATGAGAGGGGATCTTATCGAAACATATAAGATTATTAAGGGGTTGGACACGTTAGAGGCAGGAAACGTGTTCCCAATGTTGGGGGAGTCCAGAACCAGGGGCCACAGTTTAAGAATAAGGGGTAGGCCATTTAGAACGGAGATGAGGAAAAACTTTTTCAGTCAGAGAGTTGTAAATCTGTGGAATTCACTGCCTCAGAAGGCAGTGGAGGCCAAGTCTCTGAATGCATTCAAGAGAGAGAGCTAGATAGAGCTCTTAAGGATAGCAGAGTCAGGGGGTATGGGGAGAAGGCAGGAACGGGGTACTGATTGAGAATGATCAGCCATGATCACATTGAATGGTGGTGCTGGCTCGAAGGGCCGAATGGCCTCCTCCTGCACCTATTGCCTATTGTCTATCCAAAAGTCTCATAAATGCCACCCTGGTATCTGCCTCAGTCACCACCCGTGAAAGTGCATTGCAGGCACCCACCGCCCTCTGTGTAAAAACGTGCCCTGCACATCTCCTTAAACGCAGCCCCTCTCACCTTCAAGCTATGCCCTCTTGCATTTGATTTTTCCACCCTCTCAATGCATCAGTGGAACCAAATATACAGGGGCATTGCCTTCACTAGTAAGCCGGGCCCCCGCAAACCAGTCAGTTACACAGATAAAGATCAGTTCAGTTCAGTTCAGTTTACTGTCACGTGCACTGAGGTACAGTGAAAAGCTTTTGTTGCGTACTATCCAGTCAGCGGAAAGACAATACACGATTACAATCGATGCATGATAAGGGAATAACGTTTAGTGCAAGGTAAAGCCAGCAAAGTCCAATCAAGGATAGTCCGAGGGTCATCAAAGAGGTAGACAGTAGTTAAGCACTGCTCTCTGGTTGTGGTAGGATGATTCAGTTGGCTGATAAACGTGCAAGTAGCATGATACATGAGTAGTTTGGACAAAATCTTGCACTTCTGAAAGCTCACTACAAAATGACAAAAAAGAAAGTTGTGACTTTGTGAAGACTACTTTAAACTATGGAAGCAACGTTGGTTTCCATCGTGCTTTTCTGCAAAAGGATGTTCTGGGTGTAAGAGGTGATTTATTTTGTTATTACAAAGCATGCTGCAGCAATTCATTGCATACGTACCCAAATATCTTGCTTCTCATTGATTGGGTAATTGGAATAAAGGTCAATTATCTCTGGTGTCCTGTACATTGGCGTTGTATTCCGTGTAATCTGTTTTTGTCAAAGAAAGGCGCTCTTTACACCAATTATTCATTAATGATACGATGGAACAATATTTTGTTCCAAACTACGCACACTATGAAAGGATGGAATGGTAAAACAAAGAAAATAGGTGCAGGAGGAGGACATTTGGCCCTTCGAGCCTGTACCGCCATTCATTGTGATCGTGGCCTGTCATCCACAATCTGTAACCCGTGCCCGCTTTCACCCCCAGATCCCTTGATTCCACTAGCCCCAAAAGCTGTATCTAACTCTCTTTTAAATTCACCCAGTGAATTGGCCTCTACTGCCTTCTGTTAGGTACTCCATTGTCTTTCCTAAATATCTGCAGTGTGCGCTCTGTGCCACTGAGGAAAAACTTTTTCAGTCAGAGAGTATGAGGAAAAACTTTTTCAGTCAGAGAGTTGTGAATCTGTGGAATTCTCTGCCTCAGAAGGCAGTGGAGGCCAATTCTCGGAATGCATTCAAGAGAGAGCTAGATAGAGCTCTTAAGGATAGCGGAGTCAGGGGGTATGGGGAGAAGGCAGGAACGGGGTACTGATTGAGAATGATCAGCCATGATCACATTGAATGGCGGTGCTGGCTCGAAGGGCCTCCTCCTGCACCTATTGTCTATTCAACGTGCCACCGCGATAAACAATAGAAAACACTCTTACCTCCTCTTCTACCATTGCCCTCTTGTGCGCGCTCCAGCTATAGTCCGGATAGTGCGCGATGCTGGTGGCACTGCCAAAATCACAGAGCTTGATTGTGCCTTGGTTACTGACCAAGAGGTTTTCAATCTGCATTAGAGATGAACCGCACAACAAAATTAGGATGTGTCACCTTCAACAAGAAATTCAATAACACAACTATAACAGCAGCCTTCTACTGTTGGTTAAGCAATTTCTCATCCATTTCTTGATTTCTCTGTGCACTTAGAAAAAAATCATCTCCCAATTTTTCAGTGAGATTTTCATTCTCGGGTGATATTTTTGTTTTAAAACTGCTCCATCAACAACCATGGAGCGCACCAATAGTCTGTCGTGAGATTTGCAACCTCGATTGTGAACAACAGATCTTATTAAGTCACACGTATCAATAAGTGCTTCCAGGTTGAAACCATCATACTTAAAGGGTCACAAAAAGCTGGAGGGACTCAGGCAGACAGCAACTCTGGAGAGAAGGAACGGCTGATGTTTCGGGTCGAGACCCTTCTTCACACGGTTCCTTCTCTCCAGAGATGCTGTCGTTCCCACTGAGTTACTGTCTTCAGTGCCTATCTTCAGTTTTAACCAGCATCTGCAGAACCTCCCTCGGCATACTTAAATGGTCAGCGCTCAAACACTGTCCTCGCCGAGATCTGAGATTTTCAATGACTTCCACGTTGCCTAAAACGTTCACCCTTGAAGGTCAGGTCACCATCATTCTCACACCTCCTCAACTCAGGGCCATAGCAGGCTGCTGATCTCCACCACCTCTCAGTTGGCTGTTCACTGCTGCATCATCTGCACTGTCTACAACCCTCGGAGGGAGGCAGAGAGGGCTTCGGCACTGCTGTCTGGCATTTTGGAAGATGAGTTGGTTCTGAACCTACCTGATCTCCCGGTGCAAAACACTTTAATTCCCTTCCCATTCCCACACTGACCTTTCTGTCCTGAGCCTCCTCCACTGTCAAAGTGAGACCAAATGCAAATTGGAGGAACAGCACCTCCTATTTCGCTTGAGCAGCTTACAACTCAGTAGTATGAACATTGATTTCTCTAACTTCAAGTAACCCTTGCTTTCCCACATCTCTCCATTCCTCCCTCACCCAAGTCGTACCAGCTTCAAAGTGGTCTTGTCGTTTTCACCTAGGCCTGTCTCCTTTCTCATCGTGACTTTTTTGCATATCTTTCATGCATTTGTTCTCTATCTCTCTACATCACCGTCTATATCTTTTGTTTCCCTTTCCCCCGACACTCAGTCCGAGGAAGGGTCTCGACCGAAAACGTCACCCATTCCTTTTCTCCAGAGATGCTGGCTGACCCGCTGAGTTACTCCAGCTTTTTGTGCTGATCTTGAGTAGGTTATACCGAACATAGACACAAAAAACTGGTGCAACTCAGTGGGACATGCAGCATCTCTGGAGAGATGTAGGTTCTAGTCTGCTTAACCTTAGAGCTCAACCTAAAAATGTAATCTGTTTGTACTGCATGCAAAAACTGCAAGGTTTTCTGGGAAATGCCAAGCTGAAACTGAAAAGCATCCATTTCAGCATTTCAATTGCTGTATACCAAAAGAAAATGTTGAGATAATAGCATTCTGCGATGTTTGAAATGAAAAATATCCAGGACAATGCCTGTGTCTATACTTGCAGGGCTTCTCCTGCCCAGAGAATCTGAAAAGCATGGCTAATAATAACAAAAAGAACCAAAGCCTTGTAAGTAGAAACAAAGAGCTGCAGGTGGTGGCTTAAACCAAAGATAGATGCAAAGTGCTGGAGTAACTCAGCGGGTCAGGCAGCATCGCTGGAGATAAAGACGGGAGATGTTTCGGGCTGGGCTGACACCAAACGTCATCCATCCGTATTCTCCACTGAAGCTGCCTGACCCGCGAAGTTACTCCAGCACTTTGTGTCCATCGAGCCCTGTAAGGTCTGGTTCAATTTCTACGCAAACTATGATTGTGATTTGGGACTGAAAATGGGGACCTACATATCAGAAGGCACAGAGATCTTACAACGGACAAAAACTATGCATTTGCCTTTAAACAAAAACCTAATACCATAGGAAATAGGTTATCGTCCTTTCTCTCCAAGCAACTGGCAGAGTGAATAATCAGGGCTATTAATGTTAATGACTTCCTTACATTACACATGCACAGAAACAAGCCATGTGGTTCATCCAGTGTGCAGCGGCATTTACACTAGGAGAATCCAAACCGACACATTTCACCTTTCCAGCCTAACCTTTCATGCTCATTTCACATGGATCTAACAGCTTCCATTTTCAAAGCATCCAAACTCTTTGCCTCAGTCACTCCCCATGTTCCATTTTCTTACATATTAGACCAAGTGGACCCATTGGGCCCAAACCTCTCCTGCATTGGTGCAGTACCCCCACCCCCCTTCCCCCCCCCCCACTCCATCCCCCTCAACCCTCCTTATCCTCCCTCCTGCTCCCTCCCTCCACCCCTCCCCCTCCCTCCCTAGGAGATAGATTTAAACTGTAAAATGTGAATAACTAAAAATATAACACCGATTTCAATGAAACGTCTTCCATTAGCACCAAAGGGACGACGGTGAGTAAGGTGGGCCTAAAATTGTCGCACTATTGTGTACCGTTTTGGCAGTAGTTCAGGAACAAACAAACAAACAAACAAACAAACAAACAAGAGTTTTAGTATATAGATACTGGGACATCAATGTTATTTCTTTGCACTAAACCTAGCATCTTTTCTCCTTTATCTGTTCACTGTGGACGGCTTGACTGTATTTATGAAAAGTATAGTATTTTCTTTGACTGGATAGCGCACAAACAAAAGCTGTTCACTGTACATGTGACAATAATAAACTAAACTAAACTAGAGAAAACTTAGGGGCGGCACAGCGGTAGAGTTGCTGCCTTACAGCGCCAGAGACCAGAGTTCGATCCGGTCTATGGGTGCTGTCTGCATGGAGTTGGTACGTTCCCCCTGTAACCACGTGGGTTTTCTCCTGGTGCTCCGGTTTCCTCCCACATTCCAAAGACGTGCGGGTTTGTAGGTTAATTGGCTTCGGTAAAATTGTCCCTAGTGTGTAGGATAGAACAGGTTTACAGGGTGATTGTTGGTCGGCGCGGTCTCGGTGGGCCGAAGGGCCTGTATGCATGCTGCATCTCTAAAAGTAAAACTAAAAAAGTAAAACGTTGTCTCATTTCCCCGCTGAACCCATCTAGTAACGATGTTAGACGTGGCTCCAAGTTTTAAATCCTCCAATCACGGAATTATTGTCAACATTCCTTCCCTGTATCACCCAAACATTTTGCAGATATTTAAGTCTTCCTTCCTTCCTAAAGGAGCTTCCAAGCTATTTATCCTTTCCAAATGTCTGCTTAAACATTATACTATGTTTGTATGTCCAGTTTTGTAATTCCTCCAGTATTGCTCTGTGATTTTATTGATTCAAAATCAATGTTGTTTAACCAAGCCGTTTTAAACAGTTAACCCGAGTTCAATAGACCTGAACATGATACCTCTAGAAATAAATCCCAGTGTGCTGTGCCCTTAATTTCCAACTGATTCTATTACCCAGTTCCTTAACATCCATTGTCGCTCACTTGGTTAATATCCAATGTGTAGGTGATCATTTGATCTTGTTTCTGTCCAAGCGTACCACACCTACTTTCCTCAAAGATAATTTGCCCTTTAAACCGCCATTCTGCGAGTTTTCTCATTCTTGGAGAATAACGCATTCCTTTTCAGTTTAACATCTGATACTTTCTTGTTCCCAAGTCCAAATAATTAATGCCAATTACGAAACACCGACAACTAGTCAGATCACAGGAAGGTGAAAACATTTAAAATATTTATACATGCATATTTATTTTCAACCATTTCCCACTCTCAAGACTTGAAGCTACATTTTAAAGAAATGTTTCCGGGAAGGCCCCGCACACAATATTCCAGAATCAGCCTCACCAGATCTCCACATAATTGGTATAAGGGGCGGCACGGTGGCGCAGCGGTAGAGTTGCTGCCTTACAGCACCAGAGACCTGGCTTCGATCCCGACTACAGGTGCTGTCTGTATGGAGTTTGTACATTCTCCCTGTGACCGCGTGAGTTTTCTCCAGGTGCTCCGGTTTCCTCCCACACTCCAAAAACATACAGGTTTGTAGGTTAATTGGTAAAATTGTAAATTGGCCCTAATGTGTAGGATGGTATTAGTATATGGATGATAGCTGGTCAGCATGGACTCGATGAGCCGAAGGGCCTGTTTCTACGCTGCATCTCTAAACTCCAAAGCAAAGTAAAGACGACTCCCTTCTTGCATTCAAATTCTCTTTTACAAATATCATAATAGTTGCTTTCCAACTTGCTTGCTGCATATGCATATTAATTTTCAGTGATTTGTCAACACCAGCAGCTTTCAACTTATCATCATTTAACAAAAAATACTCAGTCTTAATATTTTTTCCACCATGATAAACAACCTCACATTGAATCGGATGGAACTGCAGATGCTGGTTTAAACCGAAGATCAACACAAAATGCTGGAGTAACTCAGCAGGACAGGCAGCATCTCTGGAGAGAAGGAAAGGGGGGCGTTTCGGGTCGAGACCCTTCTTCAGACCCGAAACGTCACCCATTCCTCCTCTCCAAAGATGCTGCCTGTCCCGCTGAGTTACTCCAGCATTTTGTATCTAAACTTACATTGTGTTCAGCCACTACCTTGCTCATTCACTTGGCCTGTCAATGTTACCCTTAAGCCACTTAGCATCCTCACCATTCACAACGAACTCATCGTGGTCCTTTTTGCATAGAAACAGGCCCTTCGGCCCAAATTGTCAATGCAGACCAAGATACCCCAGTCCCAAATTACTCAAACAGATCATGAACAGCTGGGGCCCCAGCACCACTAACAGCACAAACTCCTGATCGTAACATCACAACTCGGTGGCCCGGTGACACAGCGGTAGAGTTGCTGTCGTACAGTGCTTTCAGCGCTGGGGACCCAGGTTCGATCCAGGCTATGGGTACTGTCTGTACGGAGTTTGTGCGTTCTCCCCATGACTGCGTGGGTTTTCGCCGAAATCTTCAGTTTCCTCCCACACTCCAAAGACGTACAGGTATGTAGGTTAATAGACTCCGCATAAATGTAAAATTGTCCGTGGTGTGTGTAGGATATTGTTAACGTACGGGGATCACTGGTCTGTGCAGACTCGGTGGGCTGAAGGGCCTGTTTCTGCGCTGTATCACTAAACTAAACTAAACCTCCTGCTCGTCTTTTCATTAACCAACTGGCTGCACTGCGACGCAGTTGCAGACTTGCTGCCTTACAGTGCCTACAGCTTCAGAGACCCGGGTTCGATCCTGACTACGGGTGCTGTCTGTACGGAGTTTGTACGTGACCACATGGCTATTCTTTGAGATCTTCGGTTTCCTCCCAGATTCAAAAGACGTCCAGGTTTGTGCTTTAATTGACTTGGTATAAATGTACATTTTTCCCAGTAGTGTAGAATAGTGTTAGTATGTGGGAATCGTTGGTCAGCGCGGACTCAGTGGCCCAAAGGGCCTGTTTCCGTGCTGTATCTCTAAACTAAACTAAACAATCCTTAATTAATGCCAATATAAAACCCCAAGCGAGCACTTAGGTAGTTTAACAGGAAGAACTAGCAACAGTTTACAGAAGATTTGATTAAATGGCAGACAACCGGTTTGGACAACATACTTTCAGATGATCAACAATGGAGTATCTCGAGTATTGTGTGCAATTTTGGTCTCCTAATTTGAGAAAGGACATTCTTGCTATTGAGGGAGTGCAGCGTAGGTTCACCAAGTTAATTCCCGTGATAGTGGGACTGACATATGATGAAAGAATGGGTCGACTGGGCTAGTATTCACTGGAATTTAGAAGGATGAGAGGGGATCTTATAGATATAAAATTCTTAAAGGGTTGGACAGGCTAGATGCAGGAAAAATGTTTCCCATGTTGGGGGAGTCCAGAATCAGGGGTCACAGTTTAAGAATAAGGGGTAGGCCATTTAGGACTGAGACGAGGAAAAACCTTTTCACCCAGAGAGTTGTGAATCTTTGGAATTCTCTGCCACAGAAGGCAGTGGAGGCCAATTCACTGGATGTTTTCAAGAGAGAGTTAGATTTAGCTCTTAGGGCTAAGGAATCAAGGGATATGGGGAAAAGACGAACAGGGTACTGATTTGAGATGATCAGCCATAATCATATTGAATGGTGGTGCTGGCTCGAAGGGCTGAATGGCCTACTCCTGCACCTATTTTCTCTGTTCTAATTAAAACGTTTGAAAGTATTAACTTGGCACATTTAACACTAGATAATAATAAATAATAATATTCATTACTTAAGTTCAACTATCTTGTGGTTACTGGACATAGAATACAACGTGTGGGAAGGAACTGCAGATGCTGGTTTAAACGGAAGATAGACACAAAATGCTGGAGCAACTCAGTGGGTCAGACAGCATCACTGGAGAAAAGGAATAGGTAATGTTTCAGGTCAAGGCCCTTCTTCAGATAGTCTATGGAACAATACAAGACAGGAATAGATCCCTTCAGCCCACCTCAAAAACATTGCCCGTCTCCGTCCATCCCTCTCCTCCACAGCTGCAGAAACCCTCATCCACGCCTTCATCACCTCCCGTCTGGACTACTGCAACAGCCTCCTCTATGGCGCACCCTCAAAAATCATCAGTAAACTTCAATACATTCAAAACTCCGCTGCCCGTCTACTCACCCACACCCCGATCCGTGACCATATCACCCCCGTCCTTTATAAACTCCATTGGCTCCCCATCCCCCAGAGAATCCAGTACAAAATCCTCCTCATAACCTACAAAGCCCTCCATAACCTGGCCCCATCCTACCTGACCGACCTCCTCCGCAGGCACACTCCCACCTGCACCCTCCGCTCTGCTGCTGTCAATCTCCTATCCCCCCACATCCGGACCAAACTCAGATCCTGGGGGGACAGGGCTTTCTCCATCGCTGCTCCCACCCTATGGAACTCACTACCCCAAACCGTTAGAGACTCCTCCACATTCAAAACATCGCTGAAGTCTCACCTGTTCAGTACTGTCTTCAACCACTGAAGGTCACCTCACCTTCTGTCTCCTTTCTCTGTTCGTTTATTTATTTACTTATTTATCTATTTATTCATTTCCCTATGTTCTCTAAATCTCTGTAAAGCGTCTTTGAGTATATGAAAAGCGCTATATAAATAAAATGCATTATTATTATTATTATTATAAGTGATGCCACGTTGAACTAATCTCCTCTGCCTGCACGTGAACCAAATTCCTCCATTCCCTGCATGTCCACATACCTACCGAAAGCCTCTTAAACGCCACTATTGTATCTGCCTCCATGATCACCCCTCACATCTCATTCCAAGTAGTGACCACTCTGTATAAAAAAAAGTGACATCCCAAGACTTATAGTCATACTGCACGAAAGCAGGCCCTTCGGCCCAGCCTGCCTATATGGACCAAGATGCCCCTTCTACACTGGACCCACCTGCCCACGTTTGGCCCTTATCCCTCTAATCCTATCCAATGAATCTGTGGAATTCTCTGCCACAGAAGGCGGTGGAGGTCAATTCACTGGATGTTTTCAAGAGAGAGTTAGATTTAGTTCTTAGGACTAATGGAATCAAGGGATAATGGGGAAAAAGCAGGAACGGAGAACTGATTGTGGATGATCAGCCATGATCATATTGAATGGCGTTGTTGGCTCGAAGGGCCGAATGGCCTATTCCAGCACCTATTTTCTATGTTTGTATCCATGTATCTGTCCAAATCTATATACTAAAACTCTCGTTTGTTTGTTTGTTCCTGAACTACAGCCAAAATGGTACACGATAGCACAACAATTTTAGGCCCACCTTACTCACCATCGTCCCTTTGGTGCTAATGGAAGAAGTTTCATTGAAATTGGTGTTATATTTTTAAAGCTATTCACATTTTAAAGTTTAAATCTACCTCCTAGTGAGGGAGGGATAAGGGAGTTCAAGGGGGATGGAGTGGTGGGGGAGGGGAAGGGGAAAGGGGAGGGGGTGGAAGGAGGGAGGATAAGGGGGGGTTGAGGGGGATGGGGTGAGGGGGATGGGGTGGGTGGGAGGGGAAGGGGGGAGGAGGGATGGGGTGGAGGGAAGGAGGGGAGATGGGTGGGGAGAGGGGGGAGTGGAGGGGGAGAGGGAAGGGGAGAGTGGGGGAGGAGAGGGTGCTACACCAATACAGGAGAGGTTTGGGCCCAACTTGGTCTAGATTTTTTTTATGGTGTTATAGCACCAACAATTCTTCTCCTTTATAGTTCCTCCCCATTAAACTCCACCTCCCTCTCCACCTTAAAGCTATTCCTCCTCGTCTTTGACATACCTATCCCGGTAAAAAGATTCTGACTGTCTATGGCATTCACAAAGCTCAAAGATATTAGTGAATTGTGCAATTGAGGGGACTGAAATAACTTCTTACACTGCTCATAACTGGGAAACATTGGTGAAACAATACAGAATATTAGTCACCGAGACTTTTCTCTGCAAATGAACATTTTGCTGGAAGAAAATTCAGAGAGGAATCTTTTCTTTTGCCTTTTGTTTTTGAACAAGCATTGCAACACTGGAGACAAAACGCATCAAATGATTCATGAACCATGTGTTCTGTCATGCAACGGAAGCAAGAAATCCGATTCCACTCTATGCCCGTGTACGGTTACAGTTTGCACTGAAGATAGTTCTCATCTATTCATGAGAGGAGTAGATCAGGTAGATGCACACAGTCTCTTGCCCACGGTAGGTGAATCGAGGGCCATATTTTTTTCATATTTTTCATATTTCAGATACAGCGCGGAAACAGGCCTTTTCGGCCCACCAAGTCTGCGCCGCCCAGCGATCCCCGCACATTAACACTATCCTACACACACTAGGGACAATTTTTACATTTACCCAGTCAATTAACCTACATACCTGTACGTCTTTGGAGTGTGGGAGGAAACCGAAGATCTCGGAGAAAACCCACGCAGGTCACGGGGAGAACGTACAAACTCCTCACAGTACAGCACCCGTAGTCAGGATCGAACCCGAGTCTCCGGCGCTGCATTCGCTGTAAAGCAGCAACTCTACCGTTGCGCCACCGTGCCGCCAGACAACATAGGATTAAGGTGAAGGGGAAAAGTTTTCATAAGAATCGGAGGGGTACCTTTTTCCATGCAAGGGGTGGTGGGTGCATGGAACAAGCTGCCAGAGGAGGTAGTTGAGGCAGGGACTATCGTAACAGTTAAGAAACAGTTAGACAGGTACATGGACAGGGCAGGTTTGGAGGGATGTGGACCAAACGCAGGCAGGTGGGACTAGTGTAGCTGGGACATGTTAGCTGGTGTGGACAAGTTGGGTCGAAGGGCCTGTTTCCACACTGTATAACTCTATGACGATCTTGGAAGCCAACATTGTTAAACCGTAAGGAGCAACCCAAAAGGAATTAGTCCTGCTTTGTTATAATGACAGCAGTTTCCATAGTATCCGATGGCCTCAATTCATATGAACAAGCCAGCATATCCTCAAGGGAAGATTCCACAAGATACTCTTACCAACTCACTGCACAACTGAAAGGAAAAATATCTGTCCTCACCAAATTTAAAATCTAAAATCTTGTGTACTGCCCAGGTGAGGTCTGCTGTATGATTTTACCGGGTTGTATGAAAAACAAAGCATCTCACTGTACCTCTCTGTACATGGTACATGTAAAACAATAAAGTATCATAGAATCACTGAATTGGAGAAAGTCAACTGGTTGCTAGTTGTCAGTAATCCCTTGATCTCTAATTCTAAATAGTACAAAATTGCTGCAACAAATTATCTTGCACCATGCAAACTTCCAAAATAATACTGCATAACCAAACTCTGCCGTTTATATTGTGTCGGAAGGAACTGCAAATGCTGGTTTATACCGAAGATAGACACAAAATGCTGGAGTAACGTAGCGGGTCAGGAGGCATCTCTGGGGAGAAGGAACAGGTGACGTTTCAAATCATTCTGAAAAAGGGTTCCGACCAAAAATGTCACCTTTTCCTTTCCTTTCCCCAGAGATGCAGCCTGGCCTGCTGAGTTACTATTTTTTGTGCCCAATATTTCTACTGCTATTCACACACAATGTGGCTGCGTGTGGACATTGAGAAGGGATGAAGGAAGTTAAACAATCACAAACAAGATGACTCAGCACAATAAATAGCAACTTCCTTTTCACAACTAGTTCAGGCAGCAAGTGCAATTGTTCTCAGCTTAGTCAGGTGCGCAGAAGCCGCTCCTTACCTTCAGATCTCGATGAATGATTGGTGGTTTCTGTTTGTGCATGTGTTGCACTCCACGGCATGCCTGATAAAATATTTTCAGCACTGTATTACACGACAGGGAGCCATTTGCTTCAACCTTGTTTATAAACTCAACCAGCTGCCCTGGAAGCAAGAGGGAGGGAGGGGGAAGAAAACAAATATGCATTAGTTTTAACCAAACGAGCGGCGCGGTGGCGCAGTGGTAGAGTTGCTGCCTTATAGCACTCGCAACGGCGGAGATCCGGGGTCGATCCCGAGTACGGGTGCTGTCTGTACGGAGTTTGTACGTTCTCCTCGTGACCGCGTGGGTTTTCTCCGAAGTCTTCGGTTTCCTTCCCACACTCCACAGACATGCAGGTTTGTAGGTTAATTGGCTTGGTGTAAGTGTAAATGTGTGTTGGATAGTGTCAATGTGTCAATTTTCAACGTTACTGGGCGGCGCGGACTCGGTGAGGCCAAAGGGCCTGTTTCCGTACTGTATCTCTAAACTGAACTAAAAAAATTAACTGAACTAAATTTTTACAAAAAAAAAAAAAAAAAATCTCTCTTCCCACAATTATTCTAAACATTAACCAAAAAAATCTTCCCCATAACAGTGAGAAAGCAAGCTATTATACGTACATAGGTAGAGAACCGACCTTTGCATAGTTCTGTGAGTATAAGGTACTCTCCTTGTCCAGTATCAGATTCTTCTTTTCCTATAGAAGCTGCCGAGCTGAACTGTACAATGTTCGGATGCCCTGAAAGTTTCTTCTGAAGTTGCTTTGTCAAGGAGGCAAATTAATAAAGGTTTTCACCACTCCATGTGTTAAACTTACTTACACTTTGGTCATAAAGATTGTACCATTGGTTCGTGGAGGCATTACATTTTTTGAGACCATTTTGTACGCTAAAGGGCATGAGGAGAGTACAACGACAGAGCACAAACACAATTCTTCATTAGGCACAACGCCTCGTGGCAAGCCGCTCCTTCAAGCCTCAACGAACGACCCTAAGTGTTCCGAGAAAGGTGGAAAGCAGGACAAAAAAGAACGTCAAAATATAGCGCAAGAAGAAAGATATATTTGCTGGATTGCTACTGTGAATAACAAGAGTTTTGAAACCACTGACTGCAGTGGCATTCATGGGGAACATTGATTTCTCTAGTTTCAACCCCTCCTTTCCCTGTCTCACCCCCCTGCCCCCACTCTAATCCTACCAGTTCCACTGTTCGTATCCTTGAAACCCTTTGTTATCACCTCTACCCCAGCCAACAATGGGCCATTGTGGGCTCCACCCTTCCTTGGTCTTCTTGCCTCCAGTTCCCTCCCTTCTACTTTCAGTCTGAAGAAAGGTCCCAACCCAAAACGTCACCCGTCCTTTTTTCTCCAGAGATGCTGCCTGACCCGCGGAGAAACTCCAGTGCTTTGTGTCTACATTCATGGGAACGTTAATTGATCTGAATTGAGAGGTAAATAACACTCAGTTAAATAATAAAACCCTTCTGATCCTTTGGCAACATGATAAATAATGCCCAGTTAAATAATCAACCTCTTCTGATCCAATCTCAAGGAAATCCTGGTTAGGCCCAAAAAGATCCTCTGATCCTTCAACAACCTGTTTGTTTATTCTGTCAGGACGAGGCAGTAAGTAACAAAACAAAATACAAGGCGGATACCAAATTGGGAGATTTGGGAGGTGACAGGAGGTGAAGAAGGGTCTCGACCCGAAAAGTCACCCATTCCTTCTCTCCCGAGATGCTGCCTGACCTGCTGAGTTACTCCAGCATTTTGTGAATAAATACCTTCGATTTGTACCAGCATCTGCAGTTATTTTCTTAATATTTGTTGAGCAATTTTATGCTCTATTAATAATATTCCACTGACAGACGGGTATCAGCAATCCTAGTGGCATCTAAGGTCATAGAGTTGGACAGCAAAGAAAGTCTTGCAAATTAAGCAATTAGGACTGACAAGCAAGAGGACTTCACTTGACTTAAAAGGATACCATAAAACAAACTTCCTGAATGATTGCCTTACTCTTCTCTTCCTCGTTTGACAGAAGTCTCTGGAATACAAAATCAAATAATTTGACGATAGAACACAGAAAGTAGTGACAGGTTACGGGGGCAACTGCTCTGAGTGACAATAAAATAACTTGACATTTTGATTTGACTACACACACTGGCATACCACAGGTTTCCTGTAGATAAAACCTTAACTGACAAGAGCTGTTCCACCTGCAATTTGATCAGCAAAGCAATGCTAAAGAGCGGTATGGTGGTGTAGCGGTAGAGCTACTGCCTAACAGTGCGAGGGACCAGGCTTCGATTCTGACTACGGGTGCTGTCTGTATGGAGTTGGTACGTTCTCCCTGTGACCTGTGGGGGTTTTCTCCGAGATCTTCGCTTTCCTCCCACACTCCAAAGACGTACGGGTTTGTAGGTTAATTGGCTTGGTACAAATGAAAAATTGTCCCAAGTGTGTGTGTAGGGTAGCGTTAACGTGTTGGGATCATGGGTCGGCGCATTCTCAGTGGGCCGAAGGGCCTGCTTCCGCGCTGTATCTCTAAACGAAACTAAACTGAACTAAATAGACGTCAAGACTCTGCATTAATGTAGCATCTTTGCCGAAGGAGGAATTCTCTAACATTGACTCTGGATTGAGCAATGAAGCAAAAGCATCCAACTAAGACGATGCTCCACAGTTACGGACTCTCCCATCAAGTCCATCCAGGATGTTTCAGTAAGATCATCTCTCATTCGTCCATCCACCGGAGGACCCAAGCTCATCACCTAGATGTCCTTGTACATCAGTCACTGAGAGTAAGTGTGTAGGAAGGAACTGCAGGCAGTGAAGAAAGCAAATGGCATGTTGGCCTTCATTGCGAGAGGATTTGAGTATCGGAGCAAAGAGGTCCTTCTGCAGTTGCACAGGGCCCTGGTGAGACCGCACCTGGAGTATTGTGTGCAGTTTTGGTCTCCTAATTTGAAGAAGGACATTATTGTTATTGAGGGAGTGCAGCTTAAGTTCACGAGGTTAATTCCCCGGATGGCGGGATTGTCATATCATGAAAGAATGGAACGACTGGGCTTGTATTCACTGAATTTTAGAAGGATGAGAGGAGATCTTACAGAAACATATAAAATTGGACACGCTAGATGCAGGAAACATATTCCCGATGTTGGGGGAGTCCAGTACCAGGGGCCACAAATTAAGAATAAGGGGTTGGCCATTTAGGACTGAGATGAGAAAAACTTTTTCACCCAGAGTTGTGAATTTGTGGAATTCTCTGCCTCAGAAGGCAGTGGAGGCCGATTCACTGGATGCATTCAAAAGAAAGATAGAGCTCTTAGGGCTAGCGGAATCAAGGGATATGAGGAGAAAGCAGGAACAGGGTACTGATTATGGATGATGACATTGAATGACGGTGCTGGCTCGAAGGGCCGAATGGCCTACTCCTGCACCTATTTTCTATGTATTTATGTAATATACCCAAACACGTCTTGATTATTAAATTGGGAGGTTATGCTCAACATGAAAGAATGAAAAAGCAACGTCTCTTTTCTTTTAAAACGATCAAGCTAAAGGGTTATTAACTAGCAGATTTAGTTTAGTTTGGAGATACAGCGCAGAAACAGGTGCTTCGGCCCACCGAGTCCACACCGACCAGCGATCCCCGAACATTAACACTACCCTACACACACTAGGGATAATTTTACATTGTCTTTGGAAGACATCCCTCAGAAAAGAAGTTCCACTTCTTTCCATTCTTAATTGGAACTGAGGCTGTGCTCCACAGTTGTAGCCTCTCCCATCAAATGTTTCCAGTACGATACAAGTTTCAGTAACATCCTCTCTCATTCATCCACACCCAAGAGGACCCATGCCAAATATCCTCAATGTTTGATAACTAAATTGGGAGGTTAAGCTCAATTTAAGCTAGGGAATGAAGAGGCCAAGTCTATTTTCTATTGAAAAGAATAAGCCAAAGGATTAAACATAGAAACATGTAGAAAATAGGTGCAGGTGTCGGTCATTCGGCACTTCAAGCCAGCACCACCATTCAATATGATCATGGCTGAACATCCAGAATCAGTACCCCGTTCCTGTTTTCTCCCCATATCCCTTGATTCCGTTAGCCCTAAGAGCTAAATCTAACTCTCTCTTGAATACATCCAGTGAATTGGCCTACACTGCCTTCTGTAGCAGAGAATTCCACGGATTCACAACTCTCTGGGTGAAAAGGTTTTTACTCATCTCAGTCCTAAATGGCCTACCCCTTATTCTTAAACTGTGGCCCCTGGTTCTGGACTCCCCCAACATTGGGAACATGTTTCCAACCTGTCCAATCCTTTAAGAATGTTATGTTTCTGTATATGATCCCCTCTCATCCTTCTAAATTCCAATGAATATTAGCCCAGTCGACCCATTCTTTAACTAACATGCAGAGGTTTAAAATTCTTTAAATAATTTTTATCATTCTATGTTTCCACTCTTGGAATAAGGCCGCAAATTGAAGACACAAAGAAATCGAACGGAAAATTCAGAAGAATCTTATACAGTGGCAGGAGTGTGGATTTGAAAAAGAAAGGGAGGATAGTTTCACTTACATGCAACAATGACATTCTGTTCCACAGAAGTAAAGATCACAACCTGAGATTCAAAGCCCCACCTTCACTCATTCAATATACTGGCATCAACCACCCCACCTGCGATATCCCTGAAATGTGTGACTCAGACATTATTCCAAAATAAATAGAAGTATTTCCTGATTTATGAGCAACTGTTTCAGTCATAGAATCTTATGGTCACGGTGGAGCAGCAGTAGAGTTGCTGCCTGACAGCGAATGCAACGCCGGAGACCCGGGTTCAATCCCGACTCTGGGTGCTGTCAGTACGGAGTTTGTACGTTCTCCCCGTGAGCTGCGTGGGTTTTCTCTGAGATCTTTGGTTTCCTCCCACACTCCAAAGACGTACAGGTTTGTAGATGAATTGGCTTGGTAAATGTAAAAATTGTCCCTAGTGGGTGTAGAATAGTGTTAATGTGCGGGAATCGCTGGTCAGCGCGGACCCGGTGGGCTTGTTTCAGCGCTGTATTTCTAAACTAAACTAAGCAGGCCCTTCGGCCCAACTTGCCCACACCGACCAACATGTCCCATCTACACTGGTCCCACCACACTCCTGTAAACCTGTCCTATCCATGTACCTGTCCAAATGTTTCTTAAACGTCACAATAGTACTACCTGCCTCAACTACCTCCTCCAGCAGCTTGTTCCATACACCCACCGCCCTTTGTGTGAAAAAGTTCCCCCTCAGGTTCCTATTAAAAATCTTTCCCCCCATCACCTTAAACCTATGTCCTCTGGTTCTCGATTCCCTTACTCTGGGCAAGAGACTCTGTGCAGCTACCCAATCTATTCTTCTCATGTTTTTGTACACGACATTTTGCCGGCAACTGAACGGGAACCACAAAAGGGTACAGCTCCCATCCTGACAGGAAGAGCCCAGAAGAATTAATTTCAGTCAACCACAGAGGCAATGGAAATACTTCCTAAGTTGGCGTCCAAAGCAAAGAATGGCTTGAATGCACGTCTCAGATAAGTTCAAACGATAACTCACCTTTAAAGCATAGTCTCGCCCACTACCAAGATCCTGGGCTTCATAAACAAAGGCAAAGCCACCTGTTAAATCAGAAATATTTTTTTTAGAGTGCGGAAAACGAAAGTGAAAATTACAAAGTATCTGGAAAACAGAAACTAAAAAGTGTCTGAAAGCTATAATTCCACTGAAGGGAACACAATGAACTGCAGATGATGGTTTTCTAAAAACAAACATACAAGGTGCTGGAGTAAGTCTGCTGGTCTGTTGGGCCTTTATATTAGTCCGGAGATACAGCGGGGAAACAGGCTCTTCGGCACACTGATTCCACGCTGACCAGTGATCACCCCGTACACGAACACTACCCGACACACTCAGGACAATTTACAATTCTTACCGAAGCCAATTAACCTACAAACCTGTACGTCTTTGGAGTGTGGGAGGAAACCGGAGGTGTTTGATCATGGACCATATTTAGTTTATTATCACGTGTACCGAGGTCCAGTGGAAAGCTTTTTGTTGCGTGCTATCCAGTCAACGGAAATACTATACATGATTACAACCAAGCCAGCGACATTGTCCACATACAAGCTGAAGGGAATAATGTTGAGTGCAAGATAAAGTCCAACAAAGTCGAACTGAAAATAGTCCCAGGGTCTCCAATGAGGTAGGTGGTAGGTCAGGACCCGCTCTCTAGTTGGTGAGAGGACAATTTAGTTGCCTGGTAACAGCCGGGAAGAAACTGTCCCTGAATCTAGAGGTGTGCGATTTCAAACTTCTGTATCTCTTGCCTGATGGGAGAAGGCAGAAGAGGGAGAGTCTGGGGTGAGACTCGTCCATGATTATGCTGCTGGCATTAACCTTGATGTATTCCCCTCATCTGACATACTGGAGGCCAAACATATCAAGGTTTTCACACACATACCAGGCCTATTGCAATCTCAAGATCAGCAGTCCAGAAAGTGTACTGTAAACTCGAGCAGAGATGCTCCCATTGTAAAACAGGAGCCCTCCGGTCAAATCTGACATTTTTTTCAGATCATGGCTGATAAATACACACTTTTTAATTATTAATAGCTGCAATACCCCTGTATCTCAATTAGAATGTCCTGGGTGCAAGACACATTCCAGTCAATTGAACACAAAAACGTGCTGTGCAAAACACAACACTGCCAGGGCTATCTCTTTTAATCCTCTTCAGATCCTCAACGGTGGAAATAAAAGGTTGTAAGTGATATGAGCAGAATTAGGCCATTCAGCCCATCAATTCTACTCCGCCATTCAATCATGGCTGATCTATCTCTCCCTCCTAACCCCATTCTCCTGCCTTCTCCCCATAACCTCTGACACCCGTACTAATCAAGAATCTATTTATCTCTGCCTTAACAATATCCATTGACGTGGCCTCCACTGCCTTCTGTGGCAGAGAATTCCACAGACATCTCCTTCCTAAAGGAATGTCCTTTAATTCTGAGGCTATGACCTCTAGTCCAAGACTCACCCATCAGTCTGAAGAAGAGTCCCAACCCGTTACATAACCCACGCCTTTACCAGGAATGCTGCCTGACCCGCTGAGTCACTCCAGCATTTTGGGTCTTTCCTTGGTAAACTAGCACCCGCAGCTCCTTGTTCCAACCAGGAAGAAAAGGGGTTGTTTACAGGTCAGTTACATAAATCTGGAGAACTCAATGTTCATCCCACTAGGTTGTAAGCTGCCCATCCTAACACACAAGGGAAGCTTACAGCCTAACGGTATGAACACTGACTCAAATAGTGCTGACTGATTCAGTCATTCAGAAGGGAAGCACTAGTTATCAGCCCTTTCTTCAAGACAACTCTCATGAACACACAATACATGTCCAGTCAAATGTAAAGGTCCAAGTCACACTGCAGGTAGATGTCATAAGTTCCTAAGTGATAGGAGCAGAATTAGGCCAATTCGGCCCATCAAGTCTACTCCGCCATTCAATTATGGTATCTTTTCCTCTTAATCCCATTCTCCTGCCTTCTCCCCATCACCTATGCTAATCAAGAATCTATTTATCTCCACTGTAAAAATATCCAACGGCTTGGCTTTCTGTGGCAATGAATTCCACAGATTCACTACCCTCTGACTAAAGAAATTCCTCCTCATCTCCTTCTTAAAGGAAGTGTAAGAAAATAACTGCAGATGCAGGTACAAATCGAAGGTATTTATTCACAAAATGCTGGAGTAACTCAGCAGGTCAGGCAGCATCTCAGGCAGAAGGAATGGGTGACGTTTCGGGTCGAGACCCTTCTTCAGGAATGGGTGACGTTTCGGGTCGAGACCCTTCGTCTGAACGTCACCCATTCCTTCTCTCCTGAGATGCTGCCTGACCTGCTGAGTTACTCCAGCATTTTGTGAATAAATTCCTTCTTAAAGGAACGTCTTTTAATTCTAAGACTATGACCTCTGGTCCAAGACCTTCCCAATAGAGTAAACATCCTCTCCACATCCACTCTATCCAGGCCTTTCACTATTGGGTAAGTTTCAATGAGGGTCCCCCCTCATCCTTATAAACTCCAGCGAGTAGAGGCCCAGTGCTGTCAAACGCTCATCATATGTTAACCTACTCATCTTCGTGAACCTCTTCTGGACCCTCTCCAGTGCCAGCACATCCTTCCACAGATATGGGGCCCAAAAAGTCAGCACACCTGACTGCCCCACTCCATCACCGGACCCATTGAGCACAGTGCCAGAGGGCCAACTTGATGAGGTAAGGTCCCAGATACATCCAGCAAGCAGCTTTTAAACCAAGGATGCTTGCTATTGGAACTGTGACCCTACTCATATTGAAGTGGGTGTTAACACTGGAAATCCAATTGCTTTACTTATTTCTATAAGAAAATAACTGCAGATGCTGGTACAAATCGAAGGTATTTATTCACAAAATGCTGGAGTAACTCAGCAGGTCAGGCAGCATCTCGGGAGAGAAGGAATGGGTGACGTTTTGGGTCGAGACCCTTCTTCAGACTGATGTCAGGAGGGCGGGACAAAGGAAGGATATAGGTGGAGACAGGAAGATAGAGGGAGATCTGGGAAGGGGGAGGAGAAGAGAGGGACAGAGGAACTATCTAAAGTTGGAGAAGTCGATGTTCATACCACTGGGCTGCAAACTGCCCAGGCGAAATATGAGGTGCTGTTCCTCCAATTTCCGGTTACTTATTTCAATGTTCTGAATTGTTTTTCGTTTTAACGTGCTTTTGCTTTTTTAATATTTAAAATTAATTGAATACTTTTTAAATATCAATGGTCCAAGATCTGCTATTTCCAGGCATTTTTCTTGTGGTACAAACAGGTCCACCGCCAATTTTCCAGCTACTGCCCACCACCCCCCAAGCCTTTAATCCCGACTATGCCCCTCCCCCCCTGAAACCGTGGCGGCTAGGTCGGCTGTGGCGGCCGATCCCGACGTAATCGTGACTTCCACAGCATACCGACGGGTTGAATTTGCTCCCTGTGGCCGGGGTTCTGGAACTCTAGCCCGGCCAGAGCCGGCAGAACCGTTCCCATAGCCGACTTTGCGGGCCGGCATTTCGGTGTGTGTGCCCCCCCCCCCCCCCCCCCCCCACCTAAAACCGTGAACACTCGGTACGGCAAAATGGATAAACCAGAAAGACTGTTGAACCAAGGGTGCCGGAAACCTGTACTGGACTGTGCTGGACCTGGACTGTGATGCTTCATTATTCATCCTTCAGAATCTGGAGGCCATGAAAGATTTCAAAACACTGTTGGAAATCCTTGGTCAAACAGTTGGAGGGCTCTCTGGATGTCACAGGTGAGGCCTCAGAAATTGCAGATCTTGGACCATTGATATTAACTAAATATTCAATCAAATATACACATTAAAACAGCAAAAGCTCATTAAAACTAAAACCCAAATTAAGAACATTGATTTCTTCAATCTTAGGTAACCTCTAACAAACCTCCTTCCGCCCCCCCCCTTCCCTTTTCTCCCCACCCCCTCCCCTGTGTCCCACTCGGATTCACACCTATTTTGCCCTTCCCCGCACCACCCCCCCCCCCTCCCCATTCCATCCTCTGGCTTCACAATTTGCAACTCTTCATTTAGGCTGTATTGCACCTCTGCACTGGCCTTTCTTCCAACTCTTTGCGTATCAAACCTCCCCCTCGCCAGTGTCCACCTATTACTTGCCTTGCTTTGTCCTGCCTCTCTTCTTTCCCAACTTTCTTCACCTCTTCCTCCTCACCAGCAATCAGTCTGAACCTATGTTCTCCAGATATGCCACCTGACCTGCTGAGTTACAGGTCACTTTATGTCATTTTGTGTAGACCAGCATCAACAGCTCTTGTTTCCACCTTGGAATACAATGTCCACAGAGCTCCTTCCAACTCACCAGGGGCTACGGTTGTTTGGGACCAAGTAGCAAGACTCTCTACACCCACAAAAGGTGAGAACACAGAGGAACGGCAGGCAGAGTGCCGGGACACAGGGCCAGAGGCAGGGCAATCTGGCCAATATCTGGTCTTTCTCACTCTACCGGAGCTTGCTGAGCACAAAATATTGCGACAGTGATGGCATTTAAAATTATTTTCATAAGCTGTAAAGCACTGCGGGATATTGGGAAAGGGATGTAAAAGGAACCATTATAAAAACAAGTACGATAAACCCTCGTTATTAAAGACCTCTTTATCAGGGATTTCAGTCATAGTGGACTGTCTCTTTAAAAAATATAGGCTGCTTGTTACACCGCAGAGGCTGTTAAAATTGACACGGCATGAAATTGACTAGGCACTGAAATTGACATGGCATTGAAATTGACAAGCCACTGAAATTGACAAGGCATTGAAATTGACAAGCCACTGAAACTGACAAGGCACTGAAACTGACACGCAATCGCTTTGATCAACACAATTCTATTAAACAATGTAACAAACCACCTTTAGTATTTTTAGCAGTAACAATACATTTAAAGCTGTTAAAAAGAACTTTGTGTTTGAAAACAATTTGTTGTATCACGGAGTGACCGCAAGGTACTTGGAGCGAATCCCTTACACAGTTACTGCTTCTACTCATTGACATCCACGGACACATAGAACATAAAACATACAATCCCCTCACCTTAAACCTATGTCCTCTGGTTCTTGATTCCTTGACTCTAGGTAAAAGAGTCCGTGCATTTATCCAATCTAATCCCCTCATGATCTTGCACACCTCGATAAGGTCACCCATCCTCCTCCTGCACTCCAAGGATTAAAGTCATAACCTGCTCAACAGCTCAGGCCCTCGAGTCCTGGCAACATCCTCGTAAATCTTTTCCGCACCATTTCCCGCTTGACAACATCTTTCCTGTATGAGGGTGACCACAACTGAACACAATACTCCAACTATGGCCTCACTAATGCATTATACAACTGTAACATGACCTCCCAACTTCTATACTCTGACTGATGAAGGCCAATGAACCAAAAACGTTTTGACAACCCTATCTATCTGTGAAGCCACCTTCAATGAACTATGTACCTGTACTCCTAGATCCATCTGCTCTACAACACAGCCCAAAGCCCTGACATTCACTGTGAAGGTTCTGCTCTGATCTGACTTTCCAAAATGCGAAACGTCGCACATCTGTATTAAACTCCAAACTGGGATATGCAACAAACTTCCTTTGTTCTGCGTCAAGTGTTCTTAACTTTTGTTTCAGCTGATCCTCTCTGTTTTGAAATCTCAATTGCAATTCACTTCACTCAGTTTTATTGAGAAAGCAGTTTCAGATTTACACAAACTCACTAAAGGTTCAGGTCCAGTGATATTATTTTGGAATAAAGTGAGTCCAGTTGATTGATTGTACCAATGGAAATGAATCTCCAGAAATTAATCACAATTGTCTGCGCTGAATTGAATTTGATGTTTTATTTTCAGCAATTTCCACCATCCAATAATCAACACTTTGTGAGTGAAAAGATTTACCCCATGACACCAAATCACAGACATAGTGCACCTTTACTAATCCAGTGGATCAAACACTCTCTTCCAGCTACCCTCCACAGCTGGTTGATCAGAACTCATTCCACCCACAGTATCTCCAAAGTGCGAATAAAGTGAAAACAAGTAACTCCTCTTAAGTAGGCAACCGCTGATTTTGAAAGCATAACTCTGAAAAAGCATGCTGTCTTTCCCGCTGAGGTACTGCAGCTTTTTTTTGTGTCTATCTTTGGTTTAAGATCTGCAGTTCCTCCCTCCACATGTCCAACTTGATCGAATGGTTCTCAGAAGTCACTCCTTCATCCCAGAAAAAAAACCTAGAAAAATTCCTCTGCAACGTTTCCAATGCAAGAACATACCTCCTTCAATAAGTAGGTCAAAGCTGCATGCAGTACCCCCACGGTCTCATTAACACTGCGGAGTTTCAGCAAGAATACTTAATTTTTGTGACAAAGACCGACGTTCCATTTATTTCCAAATGAGGCACAGACTGACTTTGTTCCACGCATGCACAGAACGGCTGCTCCGTACAGCGATCCTCTACAGTGTCCATGTGGCTCAGTGAGGGTCAAAAAGAGCTTCACAATCTCCTTACCCAGATCCTTCCGCCCCACCCACCCCAGGGGTGACAGGGACCGTCTCACCCCTCAGCCGTCCACTCTGGTATACCGGTGGCCGTCTATCCCCCCACTCCACACTGGGGTGCTGGGGTCCATGGAAGGCGCCCATCCACCCGATGTGATGGGTTCATCCACCCTAGGGTGATGGAGTGCTTCTCCTTCCCCACTCCCTGGGGTGACGGGGTCTACTGAAGGCAGCCACCCACCACAGGGTGACAGGATCAGCCTTCCCTACCCACACTAGAGGGACGTGATGCATCTCCCCTCCCACCCTGGGGTGCTGGGGTCCATCTCCCCCACCCTAGGGTGCTGAGGTCCATCTGTCACATTGCACTAGGGTGACAGGGTCTGCCTCCCTCCTTCCCCCACCCTGGGGTGCTGGGGGATCAGCCTCCCTCCCTCGCCCTGGGGTGACAGGGTCTACCTACCTCCCTCCTTCACCCTGGGGTGACAGGGTCTGCCTTCCTCCTTCACCCTGGGGTGCCAGGGTCTGCCTCCTTCCCTCCCCCACCCTGGGGTGACAGGGTCTGCCTCCCCCTCTCCCCCACCCTGGGGTGACAAGGTCTGCCTCCCTCCCCCACCCAGGGTCTGCCTCCCTCCCTACCACAGCCTGGGGTGACAGTGTCTGCCTCCTTCCCTCCCCCAACCCTGGGGTGCTGGGGGATCAGCCTCCCTCCCTACCCCACCCTGGGGTGACAGTGTCTGCCTCCTTCCCTCCCCCACCCTGGGGTGCTGGCGGATCAGCCCCCCGCCGGTGAAGGTGTTCTAACCCAAGCCTCCCTCCATTTTACTGGGCCGGGGGTGAGGGAGTCGGGACAGCGGGATCCCGGACCCCGGGGAGTGGATGCCCGACGAGGACAGGGCGGGAGCCCGGGGAGAGAGAGCACCGAGGCCGAGGAGAGGGAGCCCAGGCCCGGCCGGGGATCAGGAGAGACCGGTGTCTCGGGCGGGGCTGGGGAGCTGGAGGCCGGGGATCGCAGGCCGTGCCGGGTGGGGTGGGGGGCCGGGACAGTCAGCGGGGAGAGGGGGCCGGCCCGGCCCGGCCCGGGGATCACAGGCCCGGTCCCCAGGGCTCCAGCTCCCTCTCCCCGGCGGTGTGTCCTGTCCGGGCCTCCCTCCCCACCCCAACCCCGGGCCTGGTGATGACAGCGGGGAGCGGCCTGTGCTCGGGGCCGGGGCCTGTGCTGTGGGCCGGGGCCTGTGCTGTGGGCCGGGGCCTGTGCTGTGGGCCGGGGCCGGGGCCGGGGCCTGTGCTATGGGCCGGGGCCGGGGCCTGTGCTGTGGGCCGGGGCCTGTGCTCTCTCTCTCTCTCTCTCACACTCACCCTCGGCGATGACTCGCTTGATCCGCAGCTTGGCCTCCCCCAGCTCCACCGTCTGCCCCACGAAGTCGCTGTGGTCGTGGCCGCCCGCCGGGCCCTGGGAGCCCGCCAGGAAGTCGATGGCCGACTGGAAGATGGACATGGCGGCGCTGGCAGCAGCGGCAACAGCGGGGCCTGCACTCGCTCCCGGCCCTGGCAACAACAGCAGCGGGTCCGGGCCCGAGGGAGGGAGGGAAGGAAGGAGCCGCTTCCGCAACGGCGTCAGCGGAGGAGGGGCCAGAGGGGAGGGGAGAGAGAGAGGGAGGAGATAGAGGGGGAGGGAGAGGGGAAAGAGGAAGAGAAAGGGAGAGGGAAAGGGAAAAGGAAAAGGAAAGGGAAAGTGAGGTGGAGGTAGAGGTGTAGAGGGTAGGGAGGGAGAGATAGGGATAGAGGGAGGGGAGGAGACGGAGAGAGAGGCATAGAGGGAGGGGAGACAGGGATAGAGAGAGGGGAAAGAGAGGGAGGGGAGAGAGGGGAGATAGAGGGAGAGAGAGGGATAGAGGGAGAGGAGGAGACAGAGAGAGAGGCATAGAGGGGGGAGAGAGGGAGGGGGAGAGAGGGATAGAGGGAGGGGAGGGGAGAGAGAGGGATTGAGGGATGAAGGGAGGGGAGATAGAGGGATTGATGGATAGAGGGAGGAGAGGGGGTGAGGGATGGAGGGAACAGTGGTTAGAGGGGGAGAGGAGAGATGGTGGGGAGAGGAGGGCTGAGGGGGAGAGGAGGGATTGAGGGGGAGTGGAGAGGGAATGGAGCGGGATGCAGGTGAGAGGGGTAGAGGGATGGAGTGGAAAGAGGGATAGAGGAGAGGAGGTATCGAGGAGGAGAGGAGGGATCGAGGGGGAGAGGAGGGATGACGGGAGGTAGAAATGGAGAGAAGGATAGTGGGGAAGGGAGAGAGATGTGTGTGAGAGGGAGAGGAGGGATGGGGAGGAAGAATGGAGGGGGAGGGAAAGGGGGAGAGGAGGGAAGAGGAAGGGAGAGGGGGAAGAGGAATGGAGGGGAGAGGAAGGAAGAGGGAGGGGATTGGAGGGAAGAGGGTAGAGAGATGGCAGGAAGAGGGATAGTGGAGGAAGTGGGAAGAAAAGATGGATGGAGGGAGGAAGGGAAAGTTGATGGATGGGAGCGGGAGGAGAGGAGGGATGGGAGGAGGAGAGGAGGGATGGAAGGAGGAGAGGAGGGTGGAGGGAAGAGGGGTGGAGAGATGGCGGGAAGAGAGATAGATTGCAGGGTGAGGGAAGAGAAGATGGATAGAGGGAGGAGAAGGAAGAGGGGGAGGGGAGGGAAGGTGGATGGAGGAGACAAGGATGGAGGGGAGAGGAATAGAGGGAGAGGAGCAGCATTTCGGTGAATACATCCCCAGGACCTGATTAGATTTATATCAGGTCATTGGGAGAGGCAAGAGAGGAAATTGCAGGAGCCTTGACAAAGAACTTTAAGTCTTCTCGAGCCACAGGTGAGATCCCTCTTCTCCCCTCTCCCATCAGGCAAAAGGGAAAGAAGTGTGAAAACACACGTCTCCAGATTCAGGGACATTTTCTTCCCAGCTGTTATCAGGCAACTGAATCATCCTACCACAACCAAAGAGCAGTACTGAGCTACTATCTACTTCACTGATGACCCTCAGACTATCATTGATCGGACTTTGCTGGCTTTACCTTGCGCTAAAAGTTATTCCCTTATCACGCATCTTTACACTGTAAATGGCTCGATTGTGATCATAGTCTTTCTGCTGACTGGTCAGCACGCAATAAAAGCTTTACACTGTACTTACACGTGACAATAAACTAAACTGAAACTGAGAGGAGCTCATGGTGTTCCTCTATTTAAGAAGAGGAATAGAGAGAATCCAGGGAATTACAGGCCAGTCAACCTCACGTCAGTGGTGGGGTAGCTACTTGAGAGGAATCTTCGGGATAGGATTTACTTCCCACTTGGAAGAGAATGGGTTAATTCGGGCCAATCAGCATGGCTTTGTGTACGGCGAGTTGTGTCTCACTAACCTGATTGAGTTTTTTGAGGAGGTGATGAGGATGATCAATAAGGGGAGGGTAATGGATGTTGTCTACATGGATTTCAGTAAGACAGTTGATGAAGTTCCCAATGTAGAAGATTAAGATGTACGTGATTACCAGTGACCTGGCCATATGGATTCAGAACTGACTTATTGATAGAAGACAAGGTTGTGGTGGGAGGACAACATTCAGGCTGGAGGTCTGTGGCCAGTGGAATTACATAGATACATAGACATAGACAATTGGTGTAGGAATAGGCCATTTGGCCCTTCGAGCCAACACCGCCATCCAATGTGATCATGGCTGATCATCCACAATCAGTACCCCATTCCTGCCTTCTCCCCATAACCCTTGATTCCGCTAACCTTAAGAGCTCTGTCTAACTCTCTTTTAAATACTTCCAGTAAATCAGCCCCCACTGCCTTCTGAGGCAGAGAATTCCACAAATTTTCAACCCTCTGGGTGAATTCCGCAGGGATCTGTGCTGGGACCTCTGCTGTTTGGAATATATATATATAAATGACTTGGATGTAATCGTGGACTGGTTGATTAGCAAGTTTGCAGATGACACTACGATTGCTGGGGACGCAGACCTTGTGATTGATGCAGTAACTCAGTGGGTCGGGCAGTATCTCTGGAGAGCAGGTTCTCCGGAGATGCTGCCTGACCCGCTGAGTTACTCCAGCACTTTTGTTTGATTTCATATGTAGTCTGAGTATATGCCTGCAATGCTGCTGCAGGCAAGGTTTTCAATGTACCTGTACGTTATCGTACTTATATAATGAGTAAAAGTACTTAACAATTGAGAATACTTATCCAAGGGTCTTTGAAATATATAATTGTACCCACCTCTATCATTTTCTCTGATAGCTTGTTCCATATATGTACCAGTCTCAGTGTGAAGATGCTTCCCCACAAATCATCTGTGAATCTTTCCCCACTCACCCTCACCCTAAAATGCCCTCTAATTTCAAAGATTCTTTATTATCACATGCACCAAGGGACAGCAAAATTCTTTTTTTTTTGCATACAGTTCAGTAAGATTATTGCCACACAAAAGTACAATCCCCGATTGTACAGAATATATAGAAGGAGCACACTGAGTCCAAATGCAAGAGTCATAAGGTCATGAGGAATAGGAGTAGAAATAGGCCATTCGGTCCATCAAGTCTACTCCGCCATTCAATCATGGCTGATCTATCTGTCCCTCCTAATCCCGTTCTCCGGCTTCTCCCCATAACCCCTGACACCTGCACTAATCAAACTAATCAAGTCGCCAGGTCTTGGGGCCATTTCCCAGTCCCTGCTGCAGCTGGTCACAAAGGCCCGTTTGCAGCCGTCGCCACGATCCGGATCATCCCACGAACCGTCGTCCCTCTCCCCGCCCGGCCACCTTCAGCCTTCGTGCCCCGGGGCACATCCCGCAGCTGACCTTAGAGAATAACACCCCCGGTTTACTTTACCAGCCCTTTGTCCAACGTCTGCCGCCTTCCCCGACTCCCTGCACCACCCAGTTCCTGGTCCTCGGGGATGAGCAGGAGCTGGGCTTGGCAGCTTCCCATCATGATTTTCACAAGTTGACAAGTTATAGTAGTATTAGGCCATTCAGCCCATCGCTACTACTCCGCCATTCAATCGTGGCTGATCAGGCAGCATCTCTGGAGAGAAGGAATGGGTGATGTTACGGGTCAAGAGTCAGGGGAGAAGGAAACGAGAGATGTGGTAGGGTACAAAGAACATGCAAGGTGCGAATAGGATAGATCAAAGCAGACGATGATCAAGTAAATGTGGAATGGTTCATTGTTGGATGAGGGGAAGCTGACAACGACGCAGAAAAACAGTAAAATTAATCAGGACAGTGAAACTAGCCAGAGAACTAGGGTGGGGGAGGAACAGAAGAGAGTGAAAGCAAGGGTTACTTGAAATTAGAGAAATTAAAATTCATACCGCTGGGATGTAAGCTGCCCAAGCGAAATACGAGATGCTGCTCCTCCAATTTACATTTGGCCTCAGTCTAACAATGGAGGAGGCTCAGGACAGAAAGGTCAGTGTGGGAATGGGAGTGGGAGTTAAAGTATTTAGCAAACCTAGAGATCACATAGGCCCAGGCAGACTATACTGTCCTCGGTACCCTGACTGATGCAAGGCTCGAGTGCCAAACATCTTCTATAATGGAGTGTAAAATCATGAGGAATATAGATAGGGTGAATGCAGGGATGGGGAATCGAGAACAGGAGGCTATAGATTTTTAGGTGAGAAGGGAAAGATTTAATAGGAACCTGACGGGCGACCCTTTTCACACAGTGTGTTGGGTTTATGGAACCAGCTGCCAGATAAGTAGTTCAAATACGTACATTAACAGTGTTTAATAGACATTTGGAGAGGTACATGGTCTGAAGAGTCTATCTTAGACTCACCAGGATATGTTGCCTAGAATGGAGGGTTTTAGTTAATGGGAGGGATTGGATAGGCTATGTATGTTCTCATTGGAGTTTAAAAGTCAAGTCAAGTCAAGTCAATTTTATTTGTATAGCACATTTAAAAACAACCCACGTTGACCAAAGTGCTGTACATCAGTTCAGGTACTAAGAAACGAACATACATACAATGGCACACAAACATAACAGCACATACATAAACAGTTCACAGTGCCCACTTAGAGGGCCTCAAACGCTAGGGAGTAGAAATAGGTTTTGAGCCTGGACTTAAAGTAGTCGATGGAGGGGGCAGTTCTGTTGGGGAGAGGGATGCTGTTCCACAGTCTCGGAGCTGCAACCGCAAAAGCGTGGTCACCCCTGAGCTTAAGCCTAGATCGCGGGATAGTGAGTAGCCCCAAATCGGCCGACCTGATTAAAAGGAAGTTGACCTGGTCGAGGTTCATAAGGTTATGAGGTGCTTAACTAGAGAAAATTGTCTGAATCTTTTTCCTCGAGCAGGGGAGTCTAAAACGTAATTTAACTTGAGGGGGGACAAATGTAAAGATTTGAGGGTCCCGTTTTTCAGAGGGGGTGGTGGGTATATGCAATGAACTGCCAGAAGAGGAGGTGGCACAGGTAGAGTGCTTGAAAATGAATTTGGTAGCCGCATGGATTTTTAAAAAAGGAGTAGAGGGATACGGGCCTAATGCAGACAAATAGAAATGCTGCAGATGGACATAAGGGTCAGCATGGGCAGGTGAGCTGAAGAACCCATCCTGTGCTCCATGACTCACTAACAGTGGAGAGAGATGCATCATGTTTTGTTAGACTGTTTCCAAGAACAGTTAAACAGTTGAAAATAATTTATCATTTGTGAAGAAATTTGACATTCACATTTCAAGGGAAAAAAAAAGGATGAGTTCATCATCATAATGTAGTTTCAGATGCACGCCACACGATGGACTCGCTGAGTCTAAAGTCTCTTGTAAATTATCCAAGTTGTTGACAAGCAATTTATGTTAATTTATGGCACCTCATTAACTTGGGTGTCAGCCAATGAATTTGCTTATCACAGAGCTGGGGATGGAGTACGGCTGACACGTCAAGTCCAACCAGTTACTGCCCTGGTTTAGGCTTATTATTGACACGTGTATCAAGGCACAATGAAAAGCTTTGCTTTGCATGCTATACAATCAGATAAGATTTACCGTACCATAGATACAAGTGAAAGGTTTGGATAGAGTGGATGTGGAGAGGATGTTTCCACTCATGGGAGAGTAGAACTAGAGGTCATAGCCTCAGAATTAAAAGATGTTCTTTTCGGAAGGAGATGAGGAGAAATGTCTTTAGTCAGAGGATGGTGAATCTGTCACCTTCTCCTAGATAGCAATGATCTATTCTTCATTTTCCTTGAACGTCATTCCCTTTGATGTCTTGTTTTCACACCTTACACTTCCTTATCTCGGTGTCTCCTCTCCCCAGACTCTCAGTCTGAAGAAGGGCCTCGACCCAAAACGCCACCCATTCTTCTCTCCAGAGATGCTCCCGCATTTTGTGTCTATTTTCTCTGTGATAACCTGGGCTTCCAATAGATGTTCTAGTTTCCTTCCACTTCCCAATGACTTGTAGGCTGTTCAGTTAATTGGCAGCAACAAGTTGTCCCTGGTGTTGGTAGCTGGTGGAAGAATCAGAGAGCGATCAGTAAGAATGTGTGACAGAATGGATTACAGGGAAAGAAGTGGTGAGGGAGGGAGAGCATGAGACTGCTCTGAGAGCCAGCATAGACCTGATGGGCCAAGTAGCCTTTTATGTTTTTGCAAAATAAATATGGAAAAATCATCGTGAGGATATAATGAAAGTTGGTACATTAGCAGTCGGAAGAAGGGTCCTGACCCAAAACGTCACCTATTCATGTTCTCCAAAGATGCCGCCTGACCCGCTGAGTTACACTTTGTGCCTTTTTTGGTAAACCAGCATCTGGAGTTCCTTGTTTCCACATTAATATTCATGTCCGAACAAAAATAAATAAAATCTAAGAGTTGCCGTTTGATTCATCTTGGCATCCCATTGCAGAATATTTCCTGCTAACCAAAATACACAGGGTGAACATTGAAATTGGTAATTGTACAAAATAAAATCAGTTCACCAACAGAATGGTCCTTCAGTTAGATAAGCTAGAAGTTGTCCTGGTGATTTTTAATACGCAGTCGTTATGGTTGAGATATTTCATGGATACCACAAAGCATTTAACTTGAAGGCTTATTTGCACATTGTAATTCTTATTTGTTCATGGTAATTGTGCTTATTTGCACATGGTAATTCTTCTCACAGGATTTCTTGTTCCACCCGGTTGTTGCTAATTCTGCCTTAGTTGGTACTCGGTATTCTCCATGCTCACACATTTAAAATGGACACTGCGGCAGGAAATGTTTCGGCCTCAGCAAATCAACATCGGACACGAGGACAGAGAGGGCTAGAGTCAGTGCCCAATCAGCACTATGTCGCCAGAGGAGAAAGCTGAGGAATGCTGATAGCACCTTGTAAGGTTAGTTGTCACAGAAGCTGCACAACCTGCACTTGATGGGAGCCCATGACTTTGGTGCACTCTGCTAGATAGGGGAGTGATCTATAAATCATGAGCTGCAGTCACGCTGGTTATTGAACTGAGTAGAGGTTGTATCAGACATCAAAACTGCAGTCCAATCAAGCATTGGTACGGCAATGCAGCAAGTGAGTTCGGCACGGAATTCAATTTGTTCAGCCACTGCTCTGAGATAGAACGAGGATGCAACCACTGCCTAATGTTGCCTTGCCAACTCTGTTTTATTCACTTTAATGACAAATCAAAGGGGGACACATTGGACGAATTTTCAGCCCTGATGCCTTAACCAGCTTTCCCCTCAGAACATCTAGTTCCCAATACTATCAGCCTGCCTGAGGACGTGTTCTGACCCGAAACATCACCCGTTCCTTTTCTCCAGAGATGCTGCCTGACTCACTGAGTTACTCCAGCACTTTGTGTCTATCTTCTAACATGAGTCTGTCAGCGGTAGTATCTTCTGTCCAGCCCTGGTCCAATGGCCTTCTCAATGAGCCTGATGGGGCAGGGCATTCTTCCACAGGCCTGTCTATCCCAAAGCCATTCCATGGCCCCGCTCACACTGCCAGCTAACCCAAAAGCCTTATACTCCTTCTTCATAGATAGTTCCTCAGGACTGAGGATGACTTGCTTCCAGTTCCATCTCTAGAAGGCCAGATACCTGCATATGAATTATTTTTAACACAGTGGCCATTGCAGACCAACTTCAACAGGTTCTGTCTCGGAAGGAACTTCAGATGCTGGTTTAAACCGAAGATAGACACAAAAAGCTGGAGTAACTCAGCAGAACAAGCAGCATCTCTGGAGAAGGAATGGGTGGCGATTCGGATCGAGAGGTCTGAAGAAGGGTCTAGACCCGAAATGTCACCCATTCCTTCTCTCCCAGAGATGCTGCCTGTGTCGCTGAGTTACTCCAGCTTTTTGTGTCTATCTTCAACAGGTTCTGCCAGAGTAAGGTGTTAGTCTCTGCGCATCCCTCTATAACTGGATCCTCAACTTCCTCATCAATAGACCACAGTCTGTACGAATTGGCAGCAACACTGTGCGTACGTATGTATACATACGAATACACAAACACGCACACATATAAATATATATATAATATAATAAAATAAACAATGTTCAATACACACACTTAGAGACAAACACTAAAAGCTGGAGTAACTCAGTGGGTCAGACAGCATCTCTGTTGAAAAGGAATAGATGACGTTTCGGGTCGAGACCCTTCAGACTGAGTCAGGGGAGAGGGAAACGAAAGATCATCGTCTATATCTCTCATTTCCCTTTCCCCTGTCTCAGTCTGAAGAAGGGTCTCGACCCGAAACTTTGCCTAGTCCTTTTCTCCAGAGATGCTGCCTGATCCGCTGAGTTTCTCCAGCTTTTTGTGGCTGACTCCCTTCCGTTGACTCCATTTACACCTCACGCTGCCTCGCATCCTGTCCATCCCCCAATTCTCCCCTCTCCCATCAGGCAAAGGTGTAGAAGTGTGAAAAAGCACACCACCAGATTCAGGGAGTTTCTTCTCAGCTGTTATCACCAGGGGTGCATTGTTGGCGGAGCTCACCAGAGCACCGCAACGGCACCTCTGTACAAAAAGGCAAAATAAACAGCGGGGAATGTTAACTAGCGGGGAATTTAACAGGTATCAGCGGCCGCTCTGGCACTAGTGACACCTAAAAAATTAGCACTGGTTGATGTCATGACGATGAGTCATGATGATGATATGCAAATATCATGACCTTTGAATCAGGTAGACACTTAGAAAATAGGTGCAGGAGGCCATTCGGCCCTTCAAGCCAGCACCACCATTCATGGCTGATCGTCCACAATCAATAACCCGTGCCTGCCTTCTCCCCATATCCCTTGATTCCTAAGGTGACTGGAGAGTGGGAAGGTGTGCTTGCTGTGTAATGCAAGGCCCGAGCAGAGGTTGCAGTCAGGAGAGGCAATAAACATAGAAACTAAGTAATGTAAGAAAATAACTGCAGATGCTCGTACAAATCGAAGGTATTTATTTCACAAAATGCTGGAGCAACTCAGCGGGCCAGGCAGCATCTCGGGAGAGAAGGAATGGGTGACCCTTCCTCAGACTGAGAGTCGGGGTCTCGACCCGAAACGTCACCCATTCCTTCTCTCCTGAGATACTGCTTGACCTGCTGAGTTGCTCCAGCATTTTGTGAAATAGAAACTAAGTAATGTGACTTATACAGATTGTGTCTGCTTCATTATTCCACATCTGAGGCGGAGTGAGATGCGATAGTTATCACCATCCTACCACAACCAGAGTGGAGAGCAGTCCTGAATGAACTACTATCTACCTCACTGCAGGCCCTCAGACTATCTTTGATCGGACTTGCTGGAGTAACTCAGCGGGGTCAGGCAGCATCTCTCTGGAGAGAAGGGTGGACATCATCCCAGACAAGGAATGGCTGACCTTTCGGGTCAAGAGCCATCTTCAGCTGGCACGTGACGCGCCAGTTGATCACGTGCCGCGCTGTCCAGAGACACCGATCACGTCTGAAGAAGGGTCTCGACTTGAAACGTCACCCATTCCTTCTCTCCTGAGATGCTGCCTGACCTGCTGAGTTACTCCAGCATTTTGTGAATAAAAACCTTCGATTTGTACCAGCATCTGCAGTTATCTAATTATATTATGACACCGATCACGTGACGTGCTGGCGAGGAGGGGTGGTGGTGGTGATGGTGGTGACGCGACGGTGCCCCCGCCCCCATCCCCGGAGACGGTTGATCTCGTGTCGCACGGTGACGCATCGGCACCCAGAGCCTGGAGGGGAGAGGGAGCCGCCGATCATGTGACGTCCTGCCCTTGAGGGGGCGGGGCGAGTGGCCGCGACGGACGGTCGATCACGTGACGCTGGGGCGCTGGTCACGTGTGACGAGGGGCCGCTGGGGCCCCGGTGACGCGGACGCTTTGTTACGGCGGGCGGCCCCGCAGCGACGGAGGAAGAAGTGGCGGAGGATGCGGCGGGAGCAACAGCAGCGGTGCTGAAGGTCTCTCCCTCCCCACCCAGCATGATGGAGTACCGGGCCGGACTGCCCGGCGCCGCTTCCGACAACGAGCAGGAAGAGGACGACGAGGCCGCCGCCGCCGCTGGAGGAGGAGGAAAATACAGACCCATCCCCGACGCGGGCTGGCTGAGGCAGAGTCAGGTTCGGCACCCGGGACACCCGGGACCCCCGGGACCGCGGGCGGCTGTCTCAGTCACGGCAAGGGGGTGGATGATGGACGGTGGACGCGCTGCTGGGGCTGGGAGAGAGAGAGAGAGGACATTTTAATCAGTGCTGGGTGGCGAATCTGTGTCACTCACTTTGCCTCCCTCGGCCACCGTCCGTGCCCTTTTCTCTGCGAAGTTGTCCTCACCACCCAGACCCAGTGGCCTACTCCTGCACCTATTGTCTAACGTACAGCCGTCTGCTCACTCTGATGACCCCCTTCTCCACCGGTCTCCCTCCTCTTGGACTCCCCAGAACGGCCTTCTACCCTCTCTATATGCCTATTTATGCCTACGTATAAGATTATTAAGGGGTTGGACACGTTAGAGGCAGGAAACATGTTCCCAATGTTGGGGGGAGTCCAGAACCAGGGGCCACAGTTTAAGAATAAGGGGTAGGCCATTTAGAACTGAGATGAGGAAGAACTTTTTCAGTCAGAGAGCTGTGAATCTGTGGAATTCTCTGCCTCAGAAGGCAGTGGAGGCCAATTCTCTGAATACATTCAAAAGAGAGCTAGATAGAGCTCGTAAGGATAGCAGAGTCAGGGGGTATGGGGAGAAGGCAGGAACGGGGTACTGATTGAGAATGATCAGCCATGATCACATTGAATGGTGGTGCTGGCTCGAAGGGCCAAATGGCCTCCTCCTGCATCTATTGTCTAACATACAGCCCTCTGCTCACTCTGCAGCAACCCCGACATTATAATAAAACCCGCCAACAAGGGAGGTGCCGTGGTAGTCTGGCGTGCTGACCTCCACTGGACTACGGATCGGCGACAACCCTCAGACGCCTCCTACTTATCCTTGGACTATGGTCCCACAGACGAGCACCAGGCCTTAATCTTGCACACCATTTCTGATTTCATCACTTCTGGCTGTCTGCCCTCCAGCCTCATCATTTGCAGTTTTACCTAATCCCCAAAATCCACAAACACAACTGCCCTGGCAGACCCATTGTTTCTGCCTATTCAACCCAAAACGTCTCCCATTCCTTCTCTCCAGAGATGCTGCCTGTCCTGCTGAGTTACTCCAGCCTTTTGTGTCTAACTCATTTTTAAGGCAGTGATTGATAGATTCTTGATTAGTTCAGGTATATGGGGAGAAGGCGGGAGAATGGGGTTAGGAGGGAGAAATAGTTCAGCTATGATTGAATGGTGGAGTAGACTCGATGGGCCGAATGGCTTAATTCTGCTCCTATAACTTGTGACAAAGAGGGGGACCTCGGGGGGGGTGAGGGGATAGAAAGGGGTTGGGGGGGGAGCAGACTAGGGAATGGGGGGGGCTGAAGGGAGGGGTTGTGCTTCTGGGGGTTAGAGGATATCGGGAGGGGGGTGATTAGGTTTAGTTTTAGGTTTAGTACTTCCGTCGGTTTAGGTTTAGTACTTAAGTGATAGGAGTAGAATTAGGCTACTTGGCTCACCAAGTCTGTTCTGTCATTCAATCTTGCCTGAACTATCTCTCCTGCTTCTCCCCATAACCCCTGGCCCCCATACTAATCACAAATCTATCTTATCTCTGCCTTAAAAATATCCATTGATTGCCTCCACAGCCTTCTGTGGCAAATAATTCCACAGATTCACCATCCTCTGACTTAAGAAATTCCTCCTCCTCTCCTTCCTAGAGGAACGTCCTTTCATTCTGAGGCTAGGACCTCTTGTCCTAGACTCTCCCACTAGGGGCAACATTCTCTCCACATCCACTCTACCCAGGTTTTTCACTATTTGTTTTGGGTTGGAGCCCATCCTCAGACTGAAAGTCGGTGATGGAGCTCCAAACCCATACGTTTAGTCTGAAGAAGGGTCTTGACATGAAATGTCACCTATCCTTTTTCTGCAAAGATTGAGTCAATATTTAATTTGCACTCCTTCATGAGTGGGGTCAGGTTCTCTCTACTTGCCCCTTTTATGCCACTTGTGTTACCTTAATGCTGGGTATGTGTTGCTCTTGAAGGTATCACAAAATGCTGGAGTAACTCAGCAGGTCAGGCAGCATCTCAGGAGAGAAGGAATGGGTGACTTTTCAGGTCAAGACCCTTCTTCAGACTGATGTCAGGGGGCGGGACAAAGGAAGGATATAGGTGGAGACAGGAACATAGGGGGAGAACTGGGAAGGGGGAGGGAAAGAGAGGGACAGAGGAACTATCTAAATTTGGAGAAGTCAATGTTCATACCACTGGGCTGCAAGCTGCCCAAGCGAAATATTTGGTGCTGTTCCTCAAATTTCCGGTGGGCCTCACTATGGCACTGGAGGAGGCCCATGATAGAAAGGTCAGACTGGGAGTTGGAGGGGGAGTTGCTCAGCCACCGGGTGATCAGGTTGGTTAAGGCGGACTGAGCGAAGGATGAAGGAAGGACGTATGTGTTGCTCTGTTTGGGCAAGGATGGCACTGTGGTGCAGCAGTAGAGTTGTTGCCTGACAGCGCCAGAGACCGGGTTCGATACTGACTATGGGTGCAGTCTGTACGGAGTTTGCACGTTCTCCCCATGGGTTTACTCAGGGTGCGCTGGTTTCCTCCCACATTCCAAAGATGTACGGGGTTGTAGGTTAATTGGCTTTGATTAAAATTGTAAATTGTCGCTCGTGTGTAGGATAGTGCTAGTGTATGGGGTGATCGCTGGTCGACGTGAACCCAGTGGGCGAAAGGCCCTGTTTCTGTGCAGTATGTCTAAAGTCTAATGACCTATCTTGGAAAACTGTTTTCATCATAAAGGGATGTGAAGTTTATTTTAGAGATACAAGCATGAAAACATTAGAGGTCAAGTAACCTACCAACCAACACGTCTTTGAGATGTGGGAAGAAACCAGAGCACCCGGAGGAAACCCGCGCGGTCACGTGGAGAACATGCAAACTTCATACTGACAGCACCTGAGGTCAGGATTGAACCTGCGTCTCTGGCGCTGTGAGGCAGCAGCTCTACCTGCTGCTCCACTGTACCACACTGTTCTATTCTAGTTTGTTTTTTTTGCACCTTGCCCAGCTCCACAGTGAATGGGCCGTGAGTCCAGCTGTCCTTTGATGCTGACTCGCAATGTCTGTACGTTCTAGGTGTATACTGGTGGCGTAGAGAGTGTTTGTCACAAGCAGCAGGAGCTAATGCAGAAGACGGTGGAGTGCCGGTGGAGGCTGGCTGAAGCCCAGCAGAGACTTTGCAATTTGGAGCTGCACAACTCCGAGTCTTTGGAGCAGGAGCGTGCCAAAGCACAGACTGAATACTGGGAGCTGAAAAAGAAAGAGGATGAATGGAGGCAGAAGGAAGAGGAGCTGATCTGGAATGAGCGGTTGAGTTCGTGGAATATTGACACCGTCGGTAAAGAAGGATTTAATAAGGTGCGGTATGTTTGCAGCATTAAGCATGTAGCAGGGTTGTCCCTGGACCAGTGGGGAGAAACCCAACACCTCCCTCCACACTCTCACCCCAAAATTGGGATACAAAGTTGAAATAAATAATATAGAGCTGGTAACAATAAAGCTGTTAAGATAGACACAAAAAGCCGCAGTAACTCAGCGGGACGGGCAACACCTCTGGAGAGAAGGAATGGGCGATGTGTCCGGTGAAGGGTCTCAACCTGAAACGTCACCCATTCTCTCCAGAGATGTTGCCTGTCCCGCTGAGTTACTCCAACATTTTGTGTCCATCTTCGGTTTAAACCACCATCTGCAGTTCCTACTTACACAAAGCAGTTAAGATGTTGTGAAAACCCAACTGACCCTTTTTGATGAAGGAAGCATATTCTTTCCTTTAGATTCCCTACTTGTTACTTCTATCCTTTTCTCCTAATCTCACACCTTTTGCCTCTGGCCTTTGTCCAACCATCTGCCAATCAACCTCTGAAGAAGGGTCTTGATCTGAAACGTCACCCATTCCTTCTATCCAGAGACGCTGCCTGTCCTGCTGAGTTACACTCCAGTGTTTTGTGTCCATCCCCCCCCTTGTCTTGTCTCTTTCTAGTTTGTCTTCCCCACCCCCACAGTCAACCTGAAGAAGGGTCCTGACCCAAAATGTCACCTATTTGCGTTTTACAGAGATGCTGCCAGACCTGCTGAGTTACTCCAGCAGGTTACACAGTCTTTTCATGTAAGGCACATAGTTGTTTGGGACTACAAGCCATTCAGTAAAGCACGCTGGGGATGGACAGCAACCTTGCACAGAGAAAAGACCCATTGGCTGAGCTGTGTAGCCTTTCCATTATTGGTGGTGTTGGGGCAGGGGTGTGTTGGGTGGGTTGTGTGGAACTGGAATTGATTCAACCTGGTGCTAACCACAGCCCTAGCCAGCGTGATTGATGCACTCCATGTAAAAACTCGGCCCACACATCTCCACTGAACTTTGCCCCATTGAACAATGTCCCTCTTGTCATTGACATTTCCACCCTGCGGAAAAAAAGGTTCTGACTGTCTACCCTATCTACGCTACTCATAATTTTATATACTTGTATGAGGTCTCTCTCCCCCCCCCCCCCCCCCCCCAACCGGCACTCCAGAGGAAACGATCCAAGTTTGTCTGATCTCTCCTTACAGCTAATGCCCCCCTAATCCAGGCAGCACAGTTAAATGACATGTAGAAACATGTTTATCCCCCCACCCTCTGATTGGTGTGTCTGCGAGACATGCACTTTTCATCAGGAAATCAAAGGTGCTGAGACGAAACAAACTCCGTCGGTCTGCTTGTAAATTGATTCTTGTTTTTTTTGGTAAAAACAGAGTGTGATCAACAAAAGCAAAAAGTGTAAAGAAGTCGAGGATGAGAAGTATGGGAAAAATGCAACATTTGCACAGAAATATGAACAACAGATCAGGCACTTTGGTAAGTGGACAGCACTTGGACAAAATGTGGTAAGCTATGATAAATGGTTTGGGTTTATAACCGTCACACATACTGAGGTACAGCGAAAAGCTTTGCCTTGCATGCTAGCCAAACAGATCATACATAAATGCAATCTAGTCAAACTCGAATAAAATGGATAGAGCAAAGGTGCGGCATATAGTTCTCAGCATCGTAGCGCACCAGTTCCAAACGGAGGGCAGAAATGTTAATTCTGCTTTCATGTCCACTGGTGCTGCTTGAGTATTTCCTGCATGTTCTGTTTTTTTTCCTGCTCACAACATCTGTATTTTATTTTCTGAATGGGAGAAAGACCTGATTTGTACATAGACTGCTGGGATGTAGCCTCCTGATTCAAGTGGCAATGTATTCACACAACATGTTTTGAAAGTTTTTCTAAACTGAAAATCCATCTAGCAGAAGACAACAGACGATAGGTGCAGGAGTAGGCCATTCGGCCCTTCGAGCCAGCACCACCATTCAATGTGATCATGGCTGATCATTCACAATCAGTATCCCGTTCCTGCCTTCTCACCATACCCCCTGACTCTGCTATCATTAAGAGCTCTATCTAGCTCTCCCTTGAAAGCATCTAGAGAATTGGCCTCCACTGCCTTCTGAGGCAGAGAATTCCACTGATTTACAACTCTCCGACTGAAAAAGTTTTTCCTCATCTCCGTTCTAAGCCATGATAACAAATTTTAAAAGTATCCAAAGATGGACACAAAATGCTGGAGTAACTCAGCTGGACAGACAGCATCTCTGAAGAGAACAAATGAGTGCCTTTCGGGTCGAGACCCTTCAGATTAGTCAGGGGAAAGGGAAACGAGATATGGACAGTGATGTAGAGAGATATAACACAAATGAATGAAAGATATGCAATAAAGTAACAGTAACAATGATAAAGGAAACAGGCTATTTTATAGCTGTTTACTAGGTGAGAACGGAAGCTTGGTGCATCTTGGGTGGGGGGGGAATGGAGAGAGAGGGTACAGAGGGGTTTCTTGAAGTTAGAGAATTCAATATACATACCACTAGGTTGTAAGCTGCCCAAACGTATTTAAAAGTATCCATTCTGGCTTCTTTCCAAATTCAGAATTAGTTTATTTTTAGTTTCGAGATGCAGCATGGAAACGGGTCCTTCGGCCCATCGAGTCCACAACAGCCATTGATCATCCATTCACGCTAGTTCTGTGTTATCCCACTTCCTCATCCACTGCCTACACATGAAGGGCAATTTTAGAGGCCAGTTAATCTATAAGCCTGTATGTCTCTGGGATGCGAGTGTGCAAGCAAAGAATTTCACTGTGCCTAGTCGCATGTGACAATAAAGTATTCCATTCCAAACTCAAGCATCTGAAGGAAACCATGTGGTCACATGGAGTGTGTGCAAACTCCTCACAGACAGAGCCCGCGTTCAAAATCAAACTCGGGTCACTGGCTCTGTGAAATGCAGCTCTACCAGCCGAGCCACTGTGCTGTCCTACATTTGAAGGACAATGCTGCATTGAAATTCCACCTCCTGCAAAGTCCTCCTCATCTGCAGTCAGAAATATGCTGTTTTTAAGAGACGCAGTGTGGAAACATGCCCTTCGGCCCACCAAGTCCATGCCAACCGCTAACCGTCCTGGACGCGAGTTCTATCATGCACACTGGGAACAATTCACAGAAGCCAATTAGCCTACAACCCTGTACTACTTTGGAATCTGGGAGGAAACCGGAGGACCCAGAGAAAAACCACGCGTTCACAGTGAGAATGTACAAACTCCGTACAGACAGCACCCATAGCCGGTGGCCGAGCACTTCAACTCCCCCTCCCATTCCCAGTCTGACCTTTCTGTCATGGGCCTCCTCCAGTGCCATAGTGAGGCCCACCGGAAATTGGTGGAACAGCACATCATATTTCGCCTGGGCAGCTTGCAGCCCAGTGGTGTGAACATCGACTTCTCCAACTTTAGATAGTTCCTCTGTCCCTCTCTTCCCCTCCTCCTTCCCAGATCTCCCTCTATCTTCCTGTCTCCACCTATATCCTTCCTTTGTCACGCCCTCCTGACATCAGTCTGAAGAAGGGTCTCGACCCGAAACGTCACCCATTCCTTCTCTCCCGAGATGCTGCCTGACCTGCTGAGTTACCCAAGCATTTTGTGAATAAATACCTTCGATTTGTACCAGCATCTGCTGTTATTTTCTTATAGCACCCATAGCCAGGATCGAGCCAGGGTCTCTGGCGCTGAAAGGCAGCAACCCTACCGCTGCGCCACCATGCCGCCCCCACTGTCACCTTGAAGGAATTTTGTCGCCAATCCAAAATACAATGACTGTTACGAGGCTGTGTGAAATTGCCTCTTGCTCATTCTCTCCAATGTAGTGGTTGCATTGGTGGTAGCAAATGCTGAAGTAACGTACCTTCTTTCCCTTCAGGCATGTTGAAGCGGTGGGTTGACAGCCAGAGACATTTGTCTGACCACCCCCACCTTGTTTGTCAAGAGACTGCTAATTACTTGATAAAGTGGTGCTTTCATTTAAAAGAGGAGGAGGTAAGTGTGAGAGAATTAATGACATTTGTTCTGGGCTGTGGGGAGCATATTTTTGCCTAGTCTGTGTTATGATGCTCATTCGGGTTAATGCATCCATTTTAAATTGAGCAGGCTGATTATGCTGCTGACGGTTGGAATTTCATTGTTCTGTTCTCTGTACATATGACAGTGAATCATTCTTGACTACATTTAAAGTAAAAAAAATACTGGAGTCTTGATTGAAAGAGGAAATGGGGCAAATCAGGTGGCATTGGTAGAGAAACGGTCAATGCTTTGGGCTGCAGATAGACACAAAATGCTGGACTAACTCAGCGGGGCAGGCAGCATCTCTGGAGGTAAAGAATGGGTGACGTTTTGGGTCTGAAGAAGGGTCTCGACCCGAAACATTGCCTATCCATATTCTCCAGAGATGCTGCCTGGACCACTGAGTTACTCCAGCATTTTGTGTCCATCTTTGGTTTAAACCAGCATCTGCAGTTCCTTCCTACACAATGTTTTGGGTTGATTGTTCCTGAGCAGTTCAGTTGAAGCCCATTTATTGGCATTTCTATATGGGAAATAGTGCGTTCAGAAGCAAAGGTGCTTCTAGTAAATGTAGGTGAATTTTAAATTTATTAATGTAATGTTATTCAACTGGTGACCTCCAAGGAAAGCATCATACCTAATCCAGCCGCAGGTGCTTTATTTGCCTAGTTTGCCCCCTAATTGTAAAAGGAATGGAGGCAGATAAGAGTTTTTCTAGGGATGATGTTCAGCACAGACATTGAGGGCCAAAGGGGTGGTTCCTATGCTGCACTGTTTGGGTTTGCATTTGTTAATGTTGCAGTGAATAGTTTTCTGCATCAGATATCCCATACCTGGATACAATCAGACAGACGTCAAGTGCTGGAGTAACTCTGCAGGTGTGGCAGCATCTCTGGAGAACATGGATAAACGGCGTTTTGGGTCTGAAGAAGGGTCACGACCTGAAACGTCACCTATCCATGTTTTCCAGGGATGTTGCCTGACCTGCTGGGTTACTCCAGCACTTTGTGTCCTTTTGTGCACTAAGCTGCATCTGCAGTTCTCATGGGATGCCCAGTCTCTAACCAGTTCTTGCTGCCATTATAATGATCTGGCTTGGGTTCAGCTGAGCTTCTGATCAGTGAAACTCAAATACATCATTAGAGCAAAGGGGAAGATACCGAGTGCAGAATGTAGTTCTCAGCATTGTTGCGCATCAGTTCCATAGACGCAGTCCAATGTCCGAAATGCGGAAGAGGTGAATCGCTAGCTTCTGAAAGGACTTACCCAGCTTCCTGTAATCTTGACTACACTTCTTCCCAACCTGCTTCCTGTAAAAACTATCCCCTACTCCCAATTCCTCCATCTACGCCCTAGAGGAGGCCCACACTAGGGTCTTCTCGATGTCCCTCAGCTCAGCTCCACTCTTGCTCCCCCTCCCCCAGTCGTAACAGGGACAGAGTCCCCCTTGTCCTCACCTTCTGCCCCATCAGCTGTCGCACACAGCACATAATCCTCCAACATTTTCGCCACCACCAACGGGATCCCACTACTGGCCACATCTTTCCATCCTCACCGCTTTTCGTAGGGCCCGTTCCTTCTGCAAGTCCTTGGTCAACTCGTCGATTCCCACCCAAACCACCCCCTCCCCAGGTACTTTCCCAGCAACCGCAGGAAATGCAACACCTGTCCTTTTATCTCCCCCCTCGACTCCGTCCAAGGACCCAAACAGTCTTTCCAGGTGAGGCTGAGGTTCACTTGCACTTCCTCCAACCTCATCTACTGTATCTGCTGTTCCAGGTGTAGACTCTTATATATTGGTAAGATCAAGCACGTGCTCGGCGATCGTTTTGCTGAACACCTCCGCTCAGTCCACCTATACCTACCTACCTGATCTCCTGGTTGCTAAACACTTTCTAACTCCCCCTCCCATTCCCAATCTGACCTTTCTGTCCTGGGCCTCCTCCATTGTCAGAGTGAGGCTCAGCGAAAATTGGAGGAACAACACCTATTTTGCTTGGGCAGCTTACACCCCAGCGGTATGAACATTGACTTCTCTAACTTCAAGTAGCCCTTGCTTTCCCTTTCTCTTCATCCCTCCCCCTTTCCAGTTGTCTCACCAGTCTTACTGTCTCCGACTACTTTTTTATCTCTGTTTGTTTTGAACAGAGATTTTTAAAAAGCAGCTAACTCCCAGCCAACAATGATTTATTCTACTTTTTCCTTGATCTCCACTCCCCTTGTCCTGTTTTCACACCTTGTACTTACTTATTGATGTACCCCCCTCTCCCCCGACGTCAGTCTGAAGAAGGATCTTGACCCGAAATGTCACCCATTCCTTTTCTCCAGAGATGCTGCCTGTCCCGCTGAGTTGCTCCATTTTCTGGAAGGACCTGTTCCATGTTATTGTAATCCAGCACTTCTCCTTATTCTTGCTGTCACACACTTTAACACCAAAAGGTAATTTGTTTGCTTGTTGTTGTTTAATTTGCAGAAACAGGCACTGATGGAGCAAGTGGCTCACCAGGCTGTTGTCATGCAGTTCATCATGGAGCTGGGTAGAAGCCTTCAACAAGATCCCCGGGGCTGCTTCCGGCAGTTCTTCGAGAAAGCAAAAGTAAGGCCATGACAAAAAAAACGGTGGAAATGGGAAATAGAATAGAAAGGCTGCTTCCGCCCAGCGCCAGGGACCCTGGTTCAATCCTGACCTCTGTGTGCAGTTTGCACGTTCTCCCTGTGACCGCGTGGGTTGCCTACTGGTGCTCCAGATTCCTCCCACATCCCCAGGTTTTAAATTTAATTTCCCTGTAAATTCCTCCTGTTATGTGGAGAATGGATGCGTAAGTGGGATAGCATCGAACTAGTGTGATCCATGGTCGCCGTGAACTCGGTGGGCGGAAGAGCCTGTTTTAATGCTGTATGTTTCGTTTAAAGAGACAGCCTGGAAATGGACTCGCACTAGTTCTAGGTTATCCCACTTTCTCAACCGTTCCCTGCAATTTGGGGCAATTTTACAGAGGCCGATTGACTGCTAAAAACCTGCATGTCGTTTGGATGTGGGAAGAAACCGGAGCATCCGAAGGAATCCTATGCAGTCATGGGTAGAACATGCAAGGTCTACTACTGTGCTGCCCACACTATCGTTCAATTAATTACTCCCTTTAAGTTCCCTCCCCATAAAGATTAGAAATCCCGATCAAAAAACTCAATTGTTCTACCTATAATGATGCTGATTGCTGGAGTAGCTCAGTTCGGTGGGTCAGGGAGCATCTCAGGAAAACATGGATAGGTGACGTTTCGGGTTGGGACCCCTCTTCAGACTGAAGAAGGGTTCCAACCCAACATGTCGTCAGTCTGAGGAAGGGTTCCGATACGATACCACACGATAAGACTTAATTCATCCCCAGAGGGAAATTGGTCTGCCGACAGTCACTACACACAAGGCACACAAAAATCCGAAATTTAAAGTAAAAACAAAAAGACAGACAAGCGACTGTTGTCTGGCTGCTGTGTGCAGTGCCTTCAGTGGAACGAACAAGCAAACAAACACAGACTTGTCCCCTGGCCAGGGTATTCTAAACTAGAGTGCCTTCCCCCTCCCCCACGCCGGGTCCCCATTGTTCTCCCACCATCCCTCACGGCGGTCCCCCCACGCCGGGTCCCCATTGTCTTCCCCTCTCCCCTCACGCTTATCGATCGTGAGGCCCCACCGCCACCAAGGCTCCTCCTGCCGCCACTGAGGGTCCCATCGCCGCCCTCAGAGGCTCCTTCGGCCCAGACAGGTCACACTGCCCGGCTTCACCGAAGTCACCTGGGTGGCGAGTTGGGCCTACCCGGGTGCGTTCGATCATCGGTCGTCGTTCTGGGCGTCGGCGCCGCAGTTGTTCGGCGGGTGGATCGGGCCCGCGTGGCTCCCCGGGACACTTCCAACCCGATATATCACCCAACCATGTTCTCCTGAAATGCAGCCTGACCCGCTGAACTACTACAGCGTTCTGTCGAAAACCCGGGTTTCTGGCTGCAGCTCCAGTTCAGTTTACTGTTACGTGTACCGAGGTACAGTGAAAAGCTTTTGTTGTGTAAAGACAAAACATGATTACAACCACGGTGGTACAGCAAAACAACACGGCGGCACAGTGACACAGCACGGCGGTACGGCGACACAGCACGGTGGCACAGTGACACAGCACGGCGGCACAGTGACACAGCACGGCGGTACGGCGACACAGCACGGCGGTACGGCGACACAGCACGGCGGTACGGCGACACAGCACGGCAGTACGGCGACACAGCACGGCGGTACGGCGACACAGCACGGCGGTACGGCGACACAGCACGGCGGTACGGCGACACAGCACGGCGACACAGCACGGCGGCACAGCGACATAGCACGGCGGTACACGGTGGCACGGCGACACAGCACGGTGGCACGGCAACACAGCAAGGCGACAGCACGGCGGTACAGCGGTAGAGTTGCTGCCTCACTGCGCCAGAGACCCGGCTTCGATCCTGACGACGGGTGCTGTCTACGTTCTCCCCGTGACTGGGGGTTTTCTCTAAGATCTTCGGTTTCCTCCCGCACTCCAAAGATGTACAGGTTTGTAGGTTGATTGGCTTGGTTTATTTTTTTGCAAATTCTCCCTAGTGTGTGTAGGATAGTGTTAATGTGCGGGGATCGCTGGTCAGATTGGTCTCAGTGGGCCGAAGGGCCTGATTCCACGCTGTATCTCTAAAGTAAACTAGAAAACTAAAATAAACTAATCGAGGCAGTGCATAGATACATGATAAGGGCATAATCTTTGCAGCTGCACCACTGGCCTGACACTGGTACAGATGAAATAATTCTCCCCTTCCGTAGTAGAGAATAATGGTGTGAGATTTTTAGAAATTAGACGGCAAGGTGTAGATATCTACCTCTGCTTTGGGTACATGAAAATCAAAAGAACTGCAGATGCCGGCGATGTTACTGCTGCAGTGCATGCACTTTACTGAAACAGGGATTTAAAGTTGCTTTTCATTGTAACTGGAGGCCATTCATCCCATCTAGTCATTGCCAGTTCTCAGCATGCCCGTTAGACAACTTTGCCTCGTATCTCTGTAGCTATTCTATCTTTATTTACGCAAAGCTCGTGCTACAGGTCGTGATGTACACTGCGCCATCTGATATGTATTCATTACCTCCAGAGGCCTTTGGTTCTCCTGCTACCCACGTAATTGTAGGGAAATTTACACGAGCCGTGTAATGTGCCAGCACGTTTGTTGGGATGTTGAAGGGAAAGTGGAGCACCCAGAAAACCATACAGTTACAAGGAAGGCATGCAAACTCAACAAGAAAGATGCCGTAGGCAGTGTAGTTTAGAGATGCAGCATGGAAACGGGCTCTTCGGCCCCCTGGGTCCGCCCTGACCAGCGATCACCCGTGCACTAGTTCTACCCTACTTACGAGGGACAATCTTTACAGAACCCAATTAACCTACCAACTTGCATGCCTTAAAGTGGGAGGAAACTGGAGCACCCGGAGAAAACCCACGCCATCACAGGGAGAACATATAAACACTGTACAGACAGCACCCAAGGTCTGGATCGAACCTGGGTCTCTGGTGCTGTGAGGCTGCATCTACCGCTGCGACACTGTGCTCCATTGTTGGGATCAGTCCTGGAGTCCAGGCCCATTGGCTTCCATTGCGATTGGTGCCATTGGGAATCAAACCAGTGTGAAATCTATTCCACCCATCTTGTTTATTTCCAAAGTAGAACCAAAAAAAACGAATCCGACTGCTTAAATCTTTGCCTTCCTACTCTGAGAGATGTGTTCTCGTGATGTTCTGTCCTGTTATATTGGGTAGGGCTGCACAAGTCCTTCGCAATCCTGCAATGTTGAATTGTAACGATGACACTTGTTCTTGTTTCTCACTGGCTCGCTTCACCCCCGTACGAAGATAGCTGAAGAGGGATACATGGAAGCTTTCAACGCTGAACTAAACGCATTTATCCAGAGGGTCCGAGAATTTACCGAAGCAAAATCCACTGAGACGGTGCCGACACAGAAGGCAGCTCTACACCAGAATCCCCTGGATGCGTGTGCTCTGCACCCCGTGGGGGTGTTCAAGTCTTTGCCACAGGCAAGTACCTTACACTTTTGGATTCACTTCATTTTATCCTTCGGGTGCAGGTTTACAATGCGGCTTATTTCTTTGAAGATATCTGAGTATCTGGTTTATTTTTGCAAATTGAGTTCAAGTTGCAGTCAAACCTGTGTTTGGGGTTGCAGCCATGTGTATATGTCTGCCTTCCAGCTTTTGCTTTGTTGTCCACCTTTCCCATTTTTCTTCTCGGCCTGCCTCATCTCCGTGTTCCTATAGCACCGCAGTATAGCTTGGCCCAAATTAAAAGCAGTCTGCCCTAATCTGTAAATTTCGGAATAGGTCCCTTCATGATGCGAGACCCTAAATGTTTGGTACTTGCATCTAGAAATACAAGGACATTGTTCGGCTCCTGTTGGTCCCACCAGAAGCAACCTTCCAGTCACCAAAGTACCTGAAGACCATTCCTTGAGCATGCTTTGGATTTTAATTGCTGCCATACCATGGCCCCTACTGCTATGAATTCCGAAGGCTTGTGGAGGCCATCCATGGATATTTTTACGGTGGATTTTGACAGTCTTGATTCGTACTGGTGTCGGGGGTTTTGGGGTGAATGCACGAGAATGGGGTTGAGAGGGAAAGGTAGGTCAGCCATGATTGAATGCCAGCCTAGACCGGATGGGCCGAATGGCCTAATTCTGCTCCTCTAAAAACCTATGAACTGACCAGTCAGCCATGTGGAGCGATGTCAAAAGCCTTGCTAAAATCGATACTAGACCCCTCTCCTCAAAATCAATCCTAGACCCCCTCACCTTGCCATCATTAACAGACTTGCTTAGCCTGTTGAGTATAGAGATAGTTCCTGCAACTCTTTTGTGGAAGATTGTCAAAAGGCAATTCTGTGCTTGTAGCCCAGCCAAACGTTTCCACCCCAGTCACTCCCATTAAAATATGGAATGAGCTCTTGGTCTCCTTTATAATGAGTTATATCTGCCTTCCAGGAGCTCAAACGGTGTTGCCAGTTGCAAGATGTCCACATTCTCCAGAATGTGCTAAGCAACATGGACCCTCGGGTATGTTTTGCACTGTCTGTCCCTTTCTGAGTTCTGATCGGGCTTGACAGGGTCCTTTTTTTGTTTTTTTTTTGCTTTTCCTCCCTCCTTTCTGAAATCATCTTCACGGAACATTCCTTCCGGGGAGGTAAACTACGACTGGTCTCCACCAACTGTGTATTTTCTTTGAAAACCTCACATGCTACCATCAGGCGGGAACGGGAGCCTTCCGCACCGTCCCCTGATCAGCAGATACATTGCTTCTTCTCACGGTGCAAGCCTTTCCTCCGTTACCAGATGATAGGGCAAGCAGGGGACTTGAGCAATGCTGCCCCATCAGACCGGGACCGATGGGGCAACATCCCTGCCGTCAATAAAGCCCAGCAATGAGGATATACATTTCCGACAAATTACAAACCCTCCTGACTTGCAAATAGTTCCCCATCATAGAGTCATGCAACACGGAACCAGGGCCTTTGGCCCAATTCATCCATGCTGACCAAGAAGCCCCTTCCAAGTTCCATTTGGCCCACATCCCCCCTAAACCGTTCCTATCCATGTACCCGTCCAAGTGTCCATTCCCCAGTGAAACCGGGCAGTTCCCCTGTTATGCTGAGACAGACTGTGTACCATCACCAGATCGCATCGAGACTCTGGGTGCCGGTGTTGTTAAGCACCTGTTGGGATTGCTGGATTAATATCCTCATAGATCTTTGCAGATGCATTTGTCAGTAACCCTCACCTATAGCCTTACACTTGGCTCCCATGTTCCACAAATCTTTCACAATGAAACTCCATGTGTGGGAAGGAACTGCAGATGCTGATTTACCCCAAAGAAAGACACAAAATGCTGGAGTATCTCAGTCGGATAGTCAGCATCTCTGGAGAGAAGGCTTCGGCGACGTTTCGGATCGAGAACCCTCTTCAAACGCGCCAGTCTGAAGAAAGGTCTCAACCTGGAATGTCACCTAAGCCTTCTCTCCAGAGAATCATGCTGTCCCACTGGTTACTCCAGCATTTTGTGTCCATTTTTGCAATGAAACACCAGCCTGCTTGACTGCAGTGAAATAACTGCATTGTTAAAGTTGGAATATCCCTAATTTAACACACTCCCTACATTGCATTGCATTTGCATTTACACTTTCTGAAACAGTCTGTTCCAGATATTCTCCAAATGGCAGTGTACAATTTTGTGTGCACCCCAAGACTGGTCTGTGATTCAGCTTTGTGTTTAGTTTAGAGATACAGCGCTGAAACAAGGCCCTTCGGCCCACCGAGTCCGCACAGATCAGCGATCCCTGCACATTGACACTAGCCTACAGTAGGAACAATTTTTACATTTATACCAAGCCAATTAACCTACAAACCTGCATGTCTTTGGAGCGTGGGAGGAAATTGAAGTTCTAGGAGAAAACCCAAGCGGTCTTGGGGAGAACGTAGAAAGTCCATACAGACAAGCACCCGTAGCCAGGATCGAACCTGGGTCTCTGGCGCTGTAAGGCACCAACTCTCCCGCTGCGCCACCGTGCTGCCTCAGGCGCAAGGTTTTGGATGCAGGTTGCAGCACCAATGTTGTGGATCAAGCTGGGGGGGGGGACTGCATGCCTTGGCTGTAATTTTAATGGCAATCTGGGTTAAGGACTTTGGAAATCAAGGCAATCTTGGCTGCTGGCCCAATGATGTCTGATGTCTGAGCTGGTTTCAAGTGGTCCTCCATTGTGTGCCATTGTTTACCTTGCATTTATCTAATGTCTTTCACATCTTGGGAATGTCCTGAAATGGATCAATTCTATTAATCCCAATCACTGATTTTTAATTTCTCATTTCACTACACATTTATGTGTATGTGACAAATAAATGACTATTGACTATTGATTGAGATTTCTGATTTGGCTGTTTTGAATTTGTTAGTTGGTGTCTGGGAAGCTGAGGCAGCTGTTTTGGATAATTCCTTGGGAACCTTTAGTCAGGGCAGGCAGTGGCCTGAACTCCGTCTCCACAAGTAGTTTACCTAACCAAGATGATGGGCGTCAAATGTCAAGAGTAGTCCAACTAAGGGCATTGAAGATTACGGGGAGAAGGGGGGGGAAATGGGGTCGAGAGTGGAAATATAGATCAGCTATGATTGAATAGCAGAGGAGACTTGATGGGACAAATGGCCCAAATCTGCTCTCGTGTCTTATGGTCCTATTGTGAAAGTCGCCTAGACTTATCTATGAAATAATTCAAAGAACACAAGACTCAGTTAAAACTTTTTACTTTAACACCGGTGGGAGAAGACACAGAGACCCCTGAGTGCACTGCTGTTCACTCAAGCACCTGCTTCTGTCCTCTCAAAGAATACACAGATTACAGTCAGTGTTTATACAGTTCAAAGCAGCACAAAGCTCATTCAGCAATTTCCACAGTTACATAGCATAAAGCAGTCTCAACAGAAATTAGTAGAGTTCCTTTAATTGCGTTAGGGAGTCAAACAGGAGTACAGGGGAGTCGCATAGCTAAGATGATAAAGGACCACCATTGTGTGATAAGGAGGCACCATTGAATTTGGCTCGAAGCATTGGAACGTCCAGTCCTCGATAAACCATGAGAACAACTTCTAAACCCTGAAAAACAACTTCTAATCTGCAGGTGTCTGGTACCGTGAAGGCCGACTTCCCACGGGAACATATTCAGCTTAAAGAGCATATTCAGCTCAAAATATATGCCACAGTTAGCACAAAATGGTGTCCAGTTAGCACAAAATGGTTTCTACAGAATTAACCCTTGCACTATGAACCCCATAAGTATGGGGTTGTGCTAGTATGGCAAAGCATTTTCGTTTACTTTAGAGATACTGCTCAGAAACAGGCCCTTCGGCCCACTGTGTCTGTGCCGACCAGTGTTCCACGTATACTAGCACTATCCTACGCACTCGGGACAACGTACAATCTTTGCCAAAGCCAATGAACCTTCAAACTTGTATATCTTTGGTGTGTGGCTGGAAGCCGGAGCGCCCGAGGGAAGTCCATTTAGTCACGGGGAGAATGTCCAAACTCTGTACAGACAGCACCCATAGTTAGGGTCAAACCTGGGTCTGGCACTGTGAGGCAGCAACTCTGCCGCCTTTTAGTTAGGTACCATTTTTAAAGCAATGTGTGCGACTCATTTGCATGTATTTCCTTCTCTTAATTTCCATTCAGAACTGACACAGTTTCCACGACTTGGTCGGCCAGGGAATTGCTTTCAAAGTGAACAAACGTCCCCTTTGAAAGTTTGAGTGCAAGTACATGTCGCCTTAATGTTGTGTTCATCACCCCCCTGTGTCACGTCAGCAATCATGATGGAGCTCCCTGTGTTTCTCTGCTGCAGGTTGCCGAGCAATACTTGCAGCACTACATCGATGCAGGCCTAAGGATCTACCGTACTCAAGAAGCCAAAGAGGAGAGGAGTGAAGAGCCTAGAATGGACATATCGTAAATGTTTAGCAATAATGCTGTCTACTAGAAATCCACATAAAACATTTTCACTACAGTGGAAGAAAAGCCGGCTATTTTTGTATGTAACTGTTAACTTGCCTGTTCGAATGCTGCACTTTATATTCGGCAGGAGTGTTTAAAAAAACAAAACAAAATTAGCTGAGTTTTATTGAAACCCAAACTGATGGTGGTATGAGTCGGATGTTTGAGCATCTTGAGGCTGGCTGTTTTGAAGTGCAGTGCAGGATTCGTGGGTCCATGTTCTCTCCTCCTTCCCCATCCTCGACGAGAGCACGCGACCCACTGGAATTATTCTCTGTGGATCAGTCAGATTCCAGAGTACATTATGCACAGGGTTTTTTTCTCCTCCGTTTCTCTGGTGTGTAGCAGCTTCATAGGGGCCGGGTTCCCGACAAGCGAGGCAGGAGGCAGCCCAGCAGGAAAAAGGTACTGAGATTTTTGTTTTGAGATAAAAGGGAACCGTGCCTTGGACCTCTGCTGCAGAGTGTACATTTCTCTCAGCACTAGCAATAAAACTGAGCATAAATAATTTCCCATCCGCACTAACCTTTCAGCAAATTTACCCTGCTGTGCCGTACTGTAATTTTAACAAATTAACATCTGCCTAAATCCTGGAATGTTTGAAATGAAAAGTTCATAGGAAACTAGGAGAGAAGGCCGCACTTTGAAAGCGGATCTGAAAACTGACTTCTCTCATCGCCCACTTTTAATTTTTTTTTTTTTAGAAGGGGTTCATTGGCAGCTTGGCAAGTCTCGAGTTCTGATTTAGGAACTGTATTGGCATTGAGAATACTAAAACAGGGTTCCACTTCCATTCAAGCAATGCTTGGGAAGTTAATACCTGCTTGGGTCAGACAGGCAACACAACTTTACATCTGCCGTCAGTAAAGCGCACTTGTGCTCTGGACAATAGATTCCTGATGCTCAGCAGCAGGGTTTAACGGGCAGACGATTCACGCCTGGGAACCCCAAACTCGACATCCCATTCGGATCTGCAATATCCTTCAAGAGGCTTTGTCCCTGCCCCAGCTTTCCACCTCCACGCCACTCCCAATCAGTCTAAAAGGTCCTGACCCGAAATATCGTCTGTCCATCCCCTCAGCAGATGCTAACTGACCCGAGTTCCTCTGGAGCTTTGCTTTTTTTTTTCCCTCGAGATTCCAGCAACCATGGTTTCTTGTGGCACAGCTTTTGCATCTGTTTACTGCTCCGTGGAGGAAAGATTTGGAGGGTGGGGTTCTGGAAACGAGAACAGACTACAATAGTGGCGGGTCCAGGAGTCACTGTTGCAATGTGCAGAGAGGTTGCTGCAGAGCTCTCGAGCAGTACAGGTCAACCCTGATTTCACAGCCAGGTTGTGTGTGTGTGCGCGCGCACTTTCAAATTGACAGCACAGTTGTGGAAACAGCTGTCTACCTCTTTGGTCAGGGACGTCTGAATCACAGGAGCAGAATTGATTATTATATTGCATTTCGGGAGGATGGAATTTACTGACTCTGGTTTCCAGTTAAACTGTACAATGCAATGATGCTTCTATATATTGGGGCTCAAGTTCTCTGAACTTAAAAAGTGAAATCCTGAGTGTGATAAATATAAAGAGTTTGTACAATTCGAGCTACTTGGAGCTGCAGTGGTTTGGTTGGGATGATCCATGAAAAACACTGACTTTTTGTATTCTTGTGAATAAATGTACAGTACTGGCACTGGTGAAATGAGTGTCAAAAGATATTGTTTGACTGGACAAGCTAAACCTGATACAGTGAGGCTCGGATATTTTGTAATGGGTGTCTGGCATTGCACACTCCACGCAAAACTTGAATCAGTAATAGTGGAGGCAAGATGTGGTTCTAGAATAAGCCATTGACTGCAGAGACTTGGTTTCCAAGTAATCTCGTCTCTCCTGTGGCTTCACCCAATTTTGTTTAATCATTGTCTATGATGTAACTGCTTGTGTATGTATTTTTTTTTTGTTGCCAAGTCTATCTACAGATCTGTATACAAGCGCTGCAAAATGAAAACTTGCACCTTCTCAGTAAGGATGCTGAACGGTCACTTAGTTGCACTGATTTATTTACTATGCTTTTTAAAAGAGAAAATTAATTGCTTGGTATGAATAAACCTGAAAATAAGGATGGTAGTTCTAGTAGGATCTTCATTTCCATTGCATTATCTCAGACACTGGACTTTAAGTGAGATGCCTGAACAAGATTTAAACGGGAGGTTTATTGACTTGGGAGTTTATTTTCTATCATTGGCAGAGTCAAATGTTTAATTGTTCTGCTGCTAATACATATCACAATGAAATTTATTACTTTTGCTGTAGCTTAACAGGACTGCAAACACAACACATGAATATAATTAAAAAAATAGAACAAATTAATAGCAGTAATGCTGGGCATAAATCTAAATTTTAATTTGGAGATACAATGTGAAAATAGGACCTTCAACCCACTGAGTTCACAATCACCTGTACACTAATTCTATGTTATCCCAGGTATTTATTCACAAAATGCTGGAGTAACTCAGCAGGTCAGGCAGCACCTCAGGAGAAAAGGAATGGGTGACGTTTCGGATCGAGACCCGTCTTCAGTCACCCATTCCTTCTCTCCTGAAGTCGTTGTGCATGTGGGCACGAATGACGTCGGGCGGAAGAGGAAGGAGGTGCTACAGCGGGAGTTTAGAGAGTTGGGAAAAATGCTGAGAAGTAGGACGTCGAAGGTGGTTATCTCTGGACTGCTACCAGTACCTCGTGCTGGTGAGGCCAGGAACAGAGAGATAAAGGGTATGAATATATGGCTGAGGGGCTGGTGCAGAGAGCAGGGATTTAGATTTCTGGACCACTGGGATCTCTTCTGGGCTAGGGGTGACTTGTACAAAAGGGACGGGTAACATCTTAACAGCAGGGGGACAAACATTCTGGCAGGCAGGTTTGATAGTGCGACACCTGTGGCTTTAAACTAAGTAGTGGGGGGGAGGAGTTGACAAATTGTGAATATGAAGATGAGGTAAAAAAAGGGAATACAGGAGATATTGCAAAAGACTCTCGGAAGAAGGGGAACAGAAGTTCTAGAGGGGAAAATAAATTAAGGGCAGGGCCAGTTGTGACCGATGTGAGAGGGGAGGTAAATACAGAAGTTAAAGTGTTGTACATAATTGCGCGTAGTATAAAAAATAAAGTGGATGAGCTTGAGGCTCAGTTAGTCATGGGCAATTATGATGTTGTAGGGATCACTGAGACATGGCTACAAGAGGACCAGGGCTGGGAACTGAATATTCAGGGGTACACAGCGTATAGAAAAGACAGACAGATGGGCAGAGGGGGTGGGGTTGCTCTGATGGTAAGGAATGATATTCATTCCCTTGCAAGGGGTGACATAGAATCAGGAGATGTTGAATCAGTATGGATAGAAATGAGAAATTGTAAGGGTAAAAAGACCCTAATGGGAGTTATCTATAGGCCCCCAAACAGTAGCCTCGACATAGGGTGCAAGTTGAATCAGGAGGTAAAATTGGCGTGTCACAAATGTAATGCTACGGTGGTTATGGGAGATTTCAACATGCAGGTAGACTGGGAAAATCAGGTTGGAAATGGACCCCAGGAAAGAGAGTTTGTAGAGTGCCTTCGAGATGGATTCTTAGAACAGCTTGTACTGGAGCCTACCAGGGAGAAGGCAATTCTGGATTTAGTGTTGTGTAATGATCCTGATCTGATAAGGGGACTAGAGGTAAAAGAGCCATTAGGAGGCAGTGATCACAACATGATAAGTTTTACTCTGCAAATGGAAAGGCAGAAGGGAAAATCGGAAGTGTCGGTATTACAGTATAGCAAAGGGGATTACAGAGGCATGAGGCGGGAGCTGGCCAAAATTGACTGGAAGGAGGCCCTAGCAGGGAAGACGGTAGAACAGCAATGGCAGGTATTCCTGGGAATAATGCAGAGGTTGCAGGATCAATTTATTCCAAAGAGGCGGAAAGACTCTAAGGGGAGTAAGAGACATCTGTGGCTGACAAGGGAAGTCAGGGACAGCATAAAAATTAAGGAGAGGAAGTATAACATAGCAAAGAAGAGTGGGAAGACAGAGGATTGGGACTCTTTTAAAGAGCAACAAAAGTTAACTAAAAAGGCAATACGGGGAGAAAAGATGAGGTACTAGGGTAAACTAGCCAATAATATAAAGGAGGATAGCAAAAGTTTTTTTAGGTACGTGAAGAGAAAAAAAATAGTCAAGGCAAATGTGGGTCCCTTGAAGACAGAAACAGGGGAATTTATTATGGGGAACAAAGAAATGGCAGACGAGTTAAACCGTTACTTTGGATCTGTCTTCACTGAGGAAGATACACACAATCTCCCAAATGTTCATGGGGCCGGAGAACCTAGGGTGATGGAGGAACTGAGGGAAATCCACATTAGGCAGGAAATGGTTTTGGGTAGACTGATGGGACTGAAGGCTGATAAATCCCCAGGGCCTGATGGTCTGCATCCCAGGGTACTTAAGGAGGTGGCTCTAGAAATAGTGGAAGCATTGGAGATCATTTTTCAATGTTCTATAGATTCAGGATCAGTTCCTGTGGATTGGAGGATAGCAAATGTTATCCCACTTTTTAAGAAAGGAGGGAGAGAGAAAACGGGTAATTATAGACCAGTTAGTCTGACATCAGTGGTGGGGAAGATGCTGGAGTCAATTATAAAAGACGAAATTGCTGAGCATTTGGATAGCAGTAACGAGATCATTCCGAGTCAGCATGGATTTACGAAGGGGAAATCATGCTTGACAAATCTACTGGAATTTTTTGAGGATGTAACTAGGAAAATTGACAGGGGAGAGTCTGTGGATGTGGTGTACCTCGACTTTCAGAAAGCCTTCGACAAGGTCCCACATAGGAGATTAGTGGGCAAAATTAGAGCACATGGTATTGGGGGTAGGGTACTGATATGGATAGAAAATTGGTTGACAGACAGAAAGCAAAGAGTGGGGATAAATGGGTCCCTTTCGGAATGGGAGGCAGTGACCAGTGGGGTACCGCAAGGTTCGGTGCTGGGACCCCAGCTATTTACGATATACATTAATGACTTAGACGAAGGGATTAAAAGTACCATTAGCAAATTTGCAGATGATACTAAGCTGGGGGGTAGTGTGAATTGTGAGGAAGATGCAATAAGGCTGCAGGGTGATTTGGACAGGTTGTGTGAGTGGGCGGATACATGGCAGATGCAGTTTAATGTAGATAAGTGTGAGGTTATTCACTTTGGAAGTAAGAATAGAAAGGCAGATTATTATCTGAATGGTGTCAAGTTAGGAGGAGGGGGAGTTCAACGAGATCTGGGTGTCCTAGTGCATCAGTCAATGAAAGGAAGCATGCAGGTACAGCAGGCAGTGAAGAAAGCCAATGGAATGTTGGCCTTCGTAACAAGAGGAGTTGAGTATAGGAGCAAAGAGGTCCTTCTACAGTTGTACCGGGCCCTGGTGAGACCGCACCTGGAGTACTGTGTGCAGTTTTGGTCTCCGAATTTGAGGAAGGATATTCTTGCTATGGAGGGCGTGCAGCGTAGGTTCACTAGGTTAATTCCTGGAATGGCGGGACTCGTATGTTGAAAGGCTGGAGCGATTGGGCTTGTATACACTGGAATTTAGAAGGATGAGGGGGGATCTTATTGAAACATATAAGATAATTAGGGGATTGGACACATTAGAGGCAGGAAACATGTTCCCAATGTTGGGGGAGTCCAGAACCAGGGCCACAGTTTAAGAATAAGGGGTAGGCCATTTAGAACGGAGATGAGGAAGAACTTTTTCAGTCAGAGAGTGGTGAAGGTGTGGAATTCTCTGCCTCAGAAGGCAGTGGAGGCCAGTTCGTTGGATGCTTTCAAGAGAGAGCTGGATAGAGCTCTTAAGGATAGCGGAGTGAGGGGGTATGGGGAGAAGGCAGGAACGGGGTACTGATTGAGAGTGATCAGCCATGATCGCATTGAATGGCGGTGCTGGCTCGAAGGGCTGAATGGCCTACTCCTGCACCTATTGTCTATTGTCTATTGAGATGCTGCCTGACCTGCTGAGTTACTCCAGCATTTTGTGAATAAATACCTCCTCCGATTTGTACCAGCATCTGCAGTTATTTTCTTACACTATGTTATCCCAGTTTTGCATCCAACACAATAGGAACAATTTACAGAAGCCAATTAACCTAGACCTGCACCTCTGGGATGTGGGAGGAAACCAGAGCACCCGGAGAAAACCCATGCAGCCACAGGCAGAGCGAGCAAACTCCGTACAGATAGCACCCGTGGTCAGGATTGAACCCGGGTCTCTGGCACTGTAAGGCAGTAACTACCGCTGTGCCACCGTGCTGCTCAATTGTTTATTTTGATAATACAAAATTTTACGGGCTGCATAAAGATGAGAGCAATTAAGTAACCTGAATTAACATGCTAAAAATTCACTCTACATTCATTAGCCCTCCAGTAAATTTGACAAAATGCTACCCCCCCCTTTATTTACTCTTGTGGATCTATTAATTTTACTCCTGCTTTTTGGACATTTGCCTTGCAAATTTGTGATTCTCCATGCCGCTGTTTGACATGTTGGCTTTCTGTCATTTTGCTGAAATTAATTTTAAGTGTGTCCTCAAAACTAAGGTTTTTTTATCGCAGAGGTCCATGTCAGCACAAAACATACACGTCCCATTCCTTTCCCACTCCTTTCTATCATCAGACCTTTTAGGACTTTGGTTCAGCTGCATTTGGAGTACTATGTGTAGTTCTGGTCGCCCCATTACAGGAAGGATGTGATGGCTTTGGAAGGGGTGTGGAGGAGGTTTACCAGAATGATGCCAGGATTAGGAGCTAATAGCCACAAGGAGAGGTTGGACAGACTTGGATTGAGGTTGCAGGAAAATCTGAGAGAAGTATATAAAGTACTAGACCAAGTGAACCCGTAGGGGCCCAAACCTCTCCTGCATTGGTGCAGCACACTCTCCTTCCCCTCCTCCCCCCACTCCATCCCCCTCTACCCACCCATCCTCCTCCACCCCCTCCTTCCCTAGGAGATAGATTTAAACTTTAAAATGTGAATAACTTAAAAAATATAACACTGATTTCAATGAAACTTCTTCCGTTAGCACCAAAGGGACGACGGTGAGTAAGGTGGGCCTAAAATTGTGGTGCTATCATGTACCGTTTTGGCTGTAGTTCAGGAACAAACAAACAAGAGTTTTAGTATATAGATAGATTGAGACGTATAGATAGGGGTGGAGAGTCAGAATCCTTTACCCAAGGTGAAAAAATTAAGTACAAGAGAGCTTAGTTTTAAGGTGAGGGCTGAAGTTTAAAGATGATTTGTGGGGCATGTTCCTTTATACAGAGGGTGGTGAGTACCTGGAATCTACTGCTGGGGATGGTGGTTGAAGTGGATATGTTAGTGGCATTTAAAAAAACTAGGTAGTCGTCTGGATTTGCAGAGATTAAATGCAGAGTAATTTCTCTAACTTCAAGTAACCCCTGCATTCCCTCTCCATTCCTCCCTCACCCAAGTCACAGCAGCTTCAAAGTCATCTTGTTAAGTCTCATTGAGTCTGATCTCCTGGTGGCTCAGCACATTAACTCCCACTCCCAGTCTGACCTTTCTGTCATGGGCCTCCTCCATTGTCATTAGTGAGGCCCACCACAAATTGGAGGAACAGCATCTCATATTTCGCTTGGGCAGCTTACACCCCAGCGGTATGAACATTGACTTCTCTAACTTCAAATAGTTCCTCTGTCCCTCTCTTTCCCCTCCCCCTTCCCAGTTCTCCCACTGTCTTTCTGTCTCCTATTACATCCTATCTTTGTCCCGCCCCCTCCCCTGACGAAGAAGGGTCTCGACCCGAAACGCCACCCATTCCTTCTTTCCTGAGATGCTGCCTGATCTGCTGAATTACTCCATCATTTTGTGATACCTTCATTGAGTCTGTACTCGTTCTCACCTATCAAACAGCTAACAATGGCCTGTTTCTTTTATCTTCATTGCTTTTTTGCATATCTTTCATTCATTTGTTCTTTTTCTCTCTACATGACTGTCTATATCTCTTGTTTCTCTATCCCCTGACCCAGTCTGAAGAAGGGTCTCGACCTGAAACGTCACCTGTTCCTTTTCTCCAGAGATGCAGTCTGACCCGCTGAGTTCCTCCAGCTTGTGTCCTTCTTTAGATAAGAGATGGTCTTGGCATCATGTTTGGCACAAACATCGTGGGCCAAAAGTAGCTTTTGCGCTGTTCTATGAGCAAAATCGACAGTCACTGTTACTCCTGGCAGTGCTGCCTACACCTCAAACTCTTACTGCACTGAGGATTGTGTCACTTGTTTCTATTTACAGGCTGTCTCCTTTCTTCTTTAGTCACCAATTTCTCTGCCATTTTAAGTATATGCACCTGACGATCTGCTCTGATTCCTTTTAAAAATGACCTTTGGGCTATGTTACCTTTTCTTAGCCTTCCTGCACTTTAGTGTGCTATTTTAATTCCAGCACCCTAATCATCTGTAACTGTGACTGTCCTCATAGTATATTAGTTTGCATGTGCCATCTTTGCTTGGTGTGCCCTGTATGTTCACAGCCAAGGCATTCGTGTTAAGGAATGGTCTGAGGACAGGCTGTGTCAGCAAACAGATTCTATTCATAGTCAGTCATACAACGTGGAGATAGGCCCTTTGGCCCAATTTTGCTTATGCTGACCAATATCCCTATCTCCACTGGCCCCACTTGTCTGTGTTTGGCCCATTTCCCTTTGAAACTTTCTTATCCATGTACCTTTCAAAATGTCTTTTAAACGTTATAGGACCTGCCTCAACTACATCCTCTGGCAGCTCGTTCCATATACCCAGCACCCTCTGTGTGGAAAAAGTTGCCCCTCGGGTTCCTTTACATTTTTTCCCCTCTCACCTTAAACCTATGTCCTGTAGTTCTTGATTCCCCTATTCTGGACTGCGGATAACCCTTGTGGCAAAGCTGCACCCCCTCAGGACTGTATTTGTCTGGCAGCCTAGCTGTTTTTTGCTTTTGTCTCTGTAGAATTTCATAACATGCATCCTTTTGCCCTGTGGCAAAACATCTACTCAACCAGCTGGAACTGACATTTGGCAGCCAGTATTCTAAGACTGTGTGTCTACTGTTATCTATTCCCCTCATGATCTTATACACCTCTAAGATCACTCTTCATCTTCCTATGCTCCAAGGAATATAGTCCAAGCCTACCCATCCTCTCCTACAGCCCACCCCCTCAAGTCCTGGCAACATCCTCGTAAATCCTCTCTACACTCTTTTTTCCCCTGCAGATTTCTCCATTTAAAAAGCACATAACTCATTTGATTATAGTAAACGGTGTTGTAATGAATAATATCAACGACACAGGACTGAGAAAACAATTACTGAAAGTGGAGCGAGGGGAAACAAGTTCTGCTGTTCGTAAGAATGAATGTTTCTATGTACGTATGTTAGACTGTTGAATTTAATATTGTGGGCAGCACAGTGGCCCAGCAGCAGGGACCCGGGTTCGATCCTGACTATGGCTGCAATTTGTACATTCCCCCTTTGACCGTGTGGGTTTTCTCAGTGCACTCCAGTTCTGTCCCACATTCCAAAGACGTACAGGTTTGTAAGTTAATTGGCTTCTGCAAATTGTCCCCAGTGTGTAGGACAGAACTGGTCTACGGGTGATTCTTGATCAGCACAGACTTGGTGGGCCGGAGGGCCTGTTTCCAAGCTGCATTTCTAAACTAAATTAAACTCGTAAGTAGGCGAGTCCATAAAGTCAGGTGTTTGTCATTGGACAACATGCCTGTGCCTTCCTTGGAATTCTGCTGTATATCTCCATCCAGGGAGTGTAAAAGCAAAACCTTTCGCTACCTCTTCACATCTAATTCTCCATCTGTGTTGCTACTGCCCTTGTTATTGCATGGTGGATGAGGGGGGATCTTATTGAAACATATAAGATAATTAGGGGATTGGACACATTAGAGGCAGGAAACATGTTCCCAATGTTGGGGGAGTCCAGAACAAGGGGCCACAGTTTAAGAATAAGGGGTAGGCCATTTAGAACGGAGATGAGGAAGAACTTTTTCAGTCAGAGAGTGGTGAAGGTGTGGAATTCTCTGCCTCAGAAGGCAGTGGAGGCCAGTTCGTTGGATGCTTTCAAGAGAGAGCTGGATAGAGCTCTTAAGGATAGCGGAGTGAGGGGGTATGGGGAGAAGGCAGGAACGGGGTACTGATTGAGAGTGATCAGCCATGATCGCATTGAATGGCGGTGCTGGCTCGAAGGGCTGAATGGCCTACTCCTGCACCTATTGTCTATTGACTCTAATATTGACAGTAAGCTTGTGAAGCAGCACTTTGTGGTGTAAATTTTGGACGACCACATGCATCATTCACCTGTATGTCACCCATTCCTTCTCTCCAGAGATGCTGCCTGTCCCGTGAGTTACTCCAGCTTTTTGTCTTATCTATAATCACACACCTGGTCTCTTCAAAAACCTGCCAGAAAATTAGTTTGCCTTTAACCAATCCTTGCACCTTAAATAATATGTATTTAAGCCACTGCTAATTCTGCTTTTACTTGTTTATTATTTCTAAATTTCCCTACAACATAAGATGGCCTGTAGGTACTGAATTTATCCTTGCACTGTTGTTTAAAAAAAATGGTGCAACATTTTCGTTTACTAGTCATACACAACCCCAACATGTTACAGATATTAAGGAAATTGTGATTCATATTTTGCTAGCAATTTTCATATTCTGGCCAGTTAGGGTCTCATTGAAACCTACGGGATAAGGAAAGGCCCAGATCGGGTGGACGTGGAAATTATGTTTCCGGTAATGGGAGAGTCTTGAACAAGAGGGCACGGCCTCAGAATAAAAGGATGTAGCTTCAAAATGGAGATGAGGGGGAATTTCTTTTGCAAGATGTAGGTGAATCTGTGGCATGGCTCCATAGATGGCTGTGGAGGCCAAAACATTGGGTATTTTTAAGGCAGAGATTGAATAGTTCTTGATTAGGATGGACATCATAGGTTATGAGTAGAAGGAGGGAGAATGGGGTTGAGAGATTAAAAACAGATCAGCACTGATTGAACAGCAGAGTAAGCTTGATGGGCTGAATGGCCTAACTGCTCTTATGTTTAATAGTCTTATTCACTCTACACCTGCTCCTCTACATCCCTCACACTTACAAAAAAAAATTCTGACTTGCTCTTAATCAAATATTTAATTATTAGCCTGATATTTATTAATTTTCACACTGGGTGCCTTGGCTTTAACTCTTAAAGGGCACTGGCAGTGCTGTACATATTTTGATGGGTGATAGTCTAAGTATTGTTATAATTAACAATCTAAAACTCAGAACCCAGTCCTTAAACCGTGTAATTTCCATTTGTGATCATTTGTTTTCCAAGCTTCAAAAGCTGTGTCACAATCACAGGCAGCAGTTTTGTAATATAGTGAAAAAAATAAGCTTGAATTGATAAATTGCTTTAATTGGATGCAAAGTTCATTAGCCATTTGGTGGCAGAACTACTGCCTCTCAGCACCAGAGATCCGGGTTTTATCCTTGCTGCCTGTACAGAGTTTGCCCTGTGACTGTGTGGGTTTTCCCTGGGTGCTCCAATTTCCTCCCACATTCCAAAGATGTGCAGGTTTGTAAAATAATTGGCTTCAGTAAATTGCCCATAGTGTGTAAGACGTAAGGGTGATCAATGGTCAGCCTGGACTCGGTGGGCCGAAGGGCCTGATTCCATGCTGTAACTCTAAACTAAACTAAGACTAAAGTGAAAACTATTCATGTATACAGTGTGTAATGATTCTGTAAATGCATGTTGGATATGTAAATCAAGCTCACAAATGTTTAAATTCCTTAACCAAATTTGCAAAAAAAAGTCACATAATTCTGTCCACATCTGCATTTTATTAATTTGCTTATTGCACAATACATTTAGTCACAGCCTTATTGGCCAAGAATGTTTGAGTTTTATTACTTGTGTTGAAATAATTACAAAGCAAACTGAAAACATGAATCTAACAAACCTCGAGTTTCTCCCATGTTAGTAACTGTTTAAGAAATACGTATTTCCCTTTGAATTATACTTTTGGATTTTGACTTAAATTTTGCTTTTGCACAAAATACTATTGTAACATCTCACAAACAGCAAATCATTTGATCTCAGATGCTGGGGGCCTTTCTTCCATCTGAAGAAAGGTCTCGACCTGAAACGTCAACCATTCCTTCTCTTCAGAGATGCTGCCTGTCCCGCTGAGTTACTCCAGCGTTTTGTGTCCACCTTTGATTTAAACCAGCATCTGCAGTTCTTTCTTACACATAGAACTAGTGTGAATGCGTGATGGATAGTAGGTGTGAACTCAGTAGGCTGCACGCCCCGATTCCATACTGTACCTCTGAAATGCACAATGCAGGTCGGTGTTTCCTTAAAGGAAGGTTACTGTTTATGCAATGTCTATGCCACCCTCAGTCCCACATCCACTTGAAGAAAATGAAGTGCTGTTTGGCAGTCATTCTGACATGGGGAAACTTAACCTGCATATACGGTACTCCCATAAACATATCGTTAACCTAGATGCATATTGGCCAGGACACCAGGATTAACTATGTCCACCAGGACTGGCGGACGAGGTCTTGGTTTAGTGTCTCCTCCGAAAGACAACTCCTGTGGTAGTGCTGCAACCCCCTCAGGACTGTATTGGTCTGGCAGCCTAGCTATGTTTTGCTTTTGTCTCTAGAATTTAAAATGCATATCCTTTCGACTGGTGGCAAAAATTCCAATCAACCCTCTGGAACTGACATTTGGCAGCCAGTATGCCTTAAAGGTACACTCTTCCCAAGAAATATAACTTCTATCAAAAAGTTCAATTACTTGATGTTTAAAACACAATTTTTTTTTTTTTAAACTAACAATATAATTCTCTCGTGCTTTTTAGCTTGAATGTATTTCACCACTTGTTATGGATCAGAAGGGTTTAGAGGGCTATGGGTCAAATTAGACTAGCCCAGCATGCCAACCTCATAGGCAAGGTGGGCCGAAGGGCCTGTTTCAGTTCCACTTAGCTCTATGACCAGTGCAAGAGAATCATAAGACGGATAACATTCTGGATTTTTGCAGGGTAAACTTCTACCCAACGAGACCGTCCAACAAACTGAACATCTGTTCATGGCTTAAAAGATCAAGGATCAGTCCGATGCTAAATAAATAATGCAATGCCTGCCAGATATAGTTTGTGCACTCTGAGGGCAGGAGGCACACTTACCATTAAAAATAGCCGTGGTCAATGAAAGCAACTAAACATTTTAAGATTAAACATTCAAAGATGCAGAACCTAGCCCTGATTCTAACAACTGATACACAAATGAAATGTAAAAGAGCCACAAAACTAAATGTTAAAATAAACTTGGAATTGTCCAAAATCAAATTCCCTTTCCTTACTGTCTTAAAAAATAGGAGCAATGTGCAGCCTCTTGTAAACAGGCAACGAAGAATCGGCGAGTAAAATTACACATGTTCTGATGAAAAAGTGACCTGGAACATAAATTCTGCCTTCCTATCAATGGATTCTACTTAACTGCCTGAATATTTCCAACCTTTCCTATTTGCAATTGCTGGTTCTGATTTTATTCCCAGTTCTCGTTTCTCCTGACGTTCCCTTTTCCAGCATTCCAGCCTTTAATTTGTTTCTTTATCTTTTCCCTGCATCTGCACATCCTTAAAACCTGTTGTATCTCTTTTTCTCCCCAGTTCAGAGCAAAGGTCATCAACTTTTGCAGTGTTAACATTTCTGATTTTAATACTGTGTTTTACTGCCCAACCAAGGGTGTGGGTGCCATAAATTATATCTAAACACCCTCCGACATTCTTTGCTTCAAAAGCTGCGAACAGATCCAAGAACCAGTTTCCATTCCCATTTGACTTCTTTGTCAGGCTGGTGACAATGTTTCAGAGCAGGTCTTCCACATGTCCAGTCTTTCAACCACTCCAGGAAGCCATACTAATCAACATGATTGGGGACACTTCAGAAATCAGTCATCGTACATCTTCCTCTGCGCCTACTGTGTCAGTGACAGGAATCATTGGTCAGTTACTGAAGGACTCAGCTTGGTGTCAACCAGCCGACCAACATGCAGTTCCTGAGCACCAACACTTATGGCCTCAGAGACACGAGGAATTGCAGATGCTGGTTTGCAAAGAAAAACACACAATGTCCTGGAGTAACTCAGCGGGTCAGGCAGCAACTCTGGAGAACATAGGCAGCGGACATTTCGTGTTGGGACCCTTGTTCAGACTGAAGAGTCCTAACCCAAAACGTCACCAATCCATGTTTTCCAGACTTGCTGCCTGACCTGTTGTGTTACTCCAGCACTTTGTCTTTTTTTAAACCACGTATAACCAGTTCTATCCTCATTCGTTTGAAAAAACGCCTCATCCTATCTTTTGTAATAGCCCGTGATAGCGCCCTCGTTCAACTGCACATCACTACAAATTATTGGTCAGTGTGAAATAATTAATACTAGTGCAACACATTGTCAACCTTGTAAACAAAACAGGGATTTTTGTTAGTTCTCAATGCTAACTTTTGTCGTTTAATTAGTTACGAACAACATTTTAAAAATGTTTCCCTAAAATTTCCGCTAAAAATACATAGAAAAATCTATATCAATTCTGTTTAAAATATCAAAAGATAATTTTCACAGCTTTCCCCCTTCTATTAGTTATGCAATCAGCACCAAAGTCATTTTAGGAGTTTGCTTTCTGTCCTGTTGTCAAATTTCTCCAGTTAACACAGCACTGGCAGCTTCCTACTGAGGAAGGCATGGACATGAGGCCAGATCTTGTTGGTTTCTGTTCCCGAGAAGACTTCTAAAACACCTTTCTTCCTATTTAAAAAAAAGCACAAATAGCAGACTTAGAATCACAGAGTAATACAGCACAGAAACACACTCTTAGTCCCATTTGGCCATGTTGGGCTCGTGTCCCTCCAAACCTTCCCTATCCACAAACTTGTCTGTGTCTATTAAATGTTGTAATTGTATCCATTTTCACCACCACCCCTGGCAGCTCGTTCCATATATGCACCATCATCTGTGTTAAAATGAGTTGCCCCTCAGATCTATTTTATATCTTTCCTTTCCTACTTCAAACCGACTGTATGTCCTCTAGTTTTTGATTCCCCTTCCCTGTGTGCGTGTGTGTACATTCATCTCATCTATGCCCCTCATCTATATACTAAAACTCTTGTTTGTTTGTTCCTAAACCACAGCCAAAACTGTACAAGACAGCTCGACAATTTTAGGCCCACCTTATTCACCGTCGTCCCTTTTTGGTGCTAATGGAAGAAGTTTCATTGAAATCGGTGTTATATTTTAAAAGTTATTCACATTTTGAAGTTTAAATCTATCTCTTTGGGAGGGGGGTTGAGGGGCATGGAGGGGAGTGGGGGAGGAGAGGGTGTTGCACCAATGCAGGAGAGGTTTGGGCCCAACGGGTCCACTTGGTCTAGTGATTTTATAAACCTTTATCGGGTCACCCCTCAGTCTCCTACATTCCAAGAAATAAAGTCATATATTCCAACTCGCCCATGTAGACCATGATGTCCATCTAAGCTAGTCCCATTTATCTGCATTTGACCAATATCTCCAAACCATTCCTATCCATGTAGCTGTCCAAATTTAGGCACCTGCCTCAACCACTTCCTCTGGCAGCTTGTTCCATACAAGTACCACGCTGTGCGAAGACACTCTTGTACTGTTAGATGCCTCTGCTCTACAACACTCCCCAAGGCCCTACCGTTTACTGTGAAAGTGCTACCCTGGTTTGACTTCCCAAATGCAACAGCCGGCAATCATGCCTCCTACATTCTCATCCAAACGTTGATTTGGATGACAAATACCAATAGTCCCAGCCTGGCACCAGAGTCCCAGCCTGGCACCAGTAGCCACAGGCCTCCAGTCTGTAAAACACTTTCCACCACCACCACCCTCTAGTTTCCCACCATTAAGCCGATTCTGTATGCAGTATTTCCCCCCACCCCACCCCCACTCCCACTCACCACAATCAGTCTGAAGAAGTGACCTGACCTGAAACGTCACCTACCTATGTTCTGCACAGATGCTGCCTCACCTGCTATGTCAAGACTTGGTGCCGTTCCTGTATACAGTTAGCTAGCTCTCCCTGGATTCCATGTGATCTCGCCTTTCAGTGCAGCCTACCAACTAATCAAAGGCTTGCTGAAGTCCATACAGACCACAATTTGGTAATTTTATGACAGATTTATTTAATTACGTGAATTTAAACTTCCCCACTGTCTAAGATGGTATTCTGGATCAATAATCCAGGCATCGGATTCTTAGTTCTGTAACTTTCACCACTCAGGCTTCAAGTTATTCATCTGTAATTACATCCAGAGAATTAAATTGTTTACTTCCAATTATAGACAATAGGTGCAGGAGTAGGCCATTCGGCCCTTCAAGCCAGCACCACCATTCAATGTGATCATGGCTGATCATTCTCAATCAGTAGCCCGTTCCTGCCTTCTCCCCATACCCCCTGACTCCGCTATCCTTAAGAGCTCTATCTAGCTCTCCCTTGAATGCAATTTGCATTGAAATAATTCTGAATTATTCTCCATTTTACTGCACTTTCCATAAATTGACCCCTCATCTTTTAAGTGTTGTGGAATACTGTAGCTCTAATGTCACCCTCCCCTGGTTCCATCGTAGCATCAAACCCGGCCCCTTCCCCAGTTTTCATCGCTCATAAGACGATATAGTTTGGCACGGTCAATATTATTTAGTCCTCCCATAATGCTGAACAGGGCAATCAGTTCATGTCTTGACCTTTTCTGCAGATAGAACAGGCCATTCGACCCACCCGCTCCATGCCTACCATCGATCACCCATTCACACCAGAGATATTTATTCACAAAATGCTGGAGTAACTCAGCAGGTCAGGCAGCATCTCAGGAGAGAAGGAATGGGTGACGTTTCGGGTCGAGACCCTTCTTCAGACCCTTCTTATCAAGGTATACCCATTCACACCAGTTCTATATTATACTACTTTCGCATCCACTGCCTATACAAGAGAGGACAATTTACAGAGGTCAATTAACCCACAAACCCGCACGTCCTGGGGATGTGAGAGGAAACCAGAGCACACGGAGGAAGCCCAAGTAGTGATGGGGAAAACATGAAAACTCCACACTGACAGCACCTGCCATATTTCACAACATGCACAACCTCTTTAAAAGCTGTTTGGTTAAACTCTAATGTAGTTTGTTGCGAGATACAGCGTAGTCAAGTCAAGTTTATTTGTCACATACACATACAAGATGTGCAGTGAAAGGAAAGGTCACCCACAGTCCAGCAATAGAGCAATAAAAATAAACAATTTCACACACAATCACAAACCAACACAAAACACAAAAAAAAGAAACATCCATCACTGTGAGTCTCCTCCAGTCACCACCTCACTGTGATGGAAGGCCAGAATGTCTTTTCGCTTCCCCTGCCGTCTTCTCCCGCGGTCACGCTGTTGAAGTTGCCACGTTCCAGGCCGCGCCGGACGGTGAAATGTCCGCAGCGGGTCGACCCCAAGCCCCGCGATCCGGGGCGGGCGAAGACGCCACCGCTTCAGTCCACGCCGACCAACGATCACCGATACACTAGTTCCAGCCGACATGCTAGGGGCAATTTGCAGAAGCCAATGAACCAACAAGCCTGCACGTCTTTGGAGTGTGGGGGGAAACCGGAGCACCCGGAGAAAACCCAGTTGGTGACAGGGAGAACGTGCAAACTCCGTACAGGCAGTGCCCGAGGTCAGGAATGAACCAGGGCCTCATCACTTGTGTCATGTGATAATCCAGTCACAACACCACCCGGACCATCTGACCCAAAACAAAATATTTTTGTCAAATATGTTGATTCCATATAAAACCCAATTCAATAAACAGAATTTGCCATTACCAACACTTTAACGCCACTGTTTCTTCACTTACCGATAGTATTCCAGAACTGGCTGGGTTAGTTCTTCATAGGCCTGGAGCCTTAAGGTCACCGTCTCTGGCTTGTCGTCGTCACGCTGAACCAGAGGTTCTCCTGTGAGATCATCAGTCCCCTTGGTTCAGATCAATTCAGAGAATAAAATCAGTGAAGAAAACTAGGTTTCACCACCACCCCCACCATAAGACATCGAGATAGAATTGGGCCATTCGGCCCATTGAGTCACGGATAGGAAAGGTTTGGAGTGATATGGACCAAATACTGGCAGGTGGGACAAGTGTAGCTGGGACATGTTGGCCAGTATGGGCAAGTTGGGCTGAAGGGCCTGTTTCCACACTGCATCACTCTATGACTCTGAGTCTACTCTGCCATTCAAACATGGCTGATCTATTTTTCCCCTCAACCCCATGCCTTCTCCCCATAACCTTTGAGGTCCTTAGTAATCAAGAACCTATCAATCTCACTTACAAATACCCAATGACATGGCCTCCACAGCCACAGATTCACCACCCTCTGGCTACAGAAAATCCTCCTCATCTTCATTCTAAAGGTACGTCCTTTCATTCTGAGCCCTCTGGTTCTGGAGTCTCCCATACTGGAAGCATCATTTCTACGTCCACTCTATCCGGGGTTTTTTTAAAACTGTAAATTAGAGGGATTAAAAACAGGAAACAATACCATATTTCCATTTAAATAAATTTAAGTAACTATTTCCAAACATGAAAACACTCTTAATGACAAGGTTCTGGAATGGAAACAAGCCTCCATGGGTGTATTTTTAGTTTTTAAATGCAGTTTTAAACACCAATTCCTCTACTACCTCAGTAGGATTAGTAAGTTCGGCACTTTCACCGTCCGGCGCGGCCTGGAACGTGGCAACTCCAACAGCCTGACCGCGGGAGAAGACGGCAGGGGAAGAGAAAAGACATTCTGGCCTTCCATCACAGTGAGGAGGGGACTGGAGGAGACGCGCTGTGATGGATGTTTCTTTTTTGTGTGTTGGTTGTGGTTGTGGTTGTGTAATTGCTTATTTTATTGCTCTTATTGTTGGACTGTGGGTGACGAAATCTCGTCCAAAAGACTTGTTTTTTGGATGACAAATAAAGGTAATTCTGATTCTGAATTCTGATTCTGATTACTAAGCCTGCTAAGGTAGTAGAGGCATTGGTCCCCAACAACCCTCACCAACTTCTCAAGCATTTTATCACAGCTTGGTTTGGGAACAGCTCCATCCAAGACCGCAAGAAATTGCAGAAAATCGTGGACGCAGCACAGACCATCACACAAACCAACCTCCCTTCCATTTACACCTCACGCTGCCTCGGCAAGGCCAGCAGCATAAACAAGGACAAGTCGCATCCCGGTCATTCTGTCTTTGCCCCTCTCCCATCGGGCAAAAGGTACAGAAGTGTGGAAACGCACACCTCCACATTCAGGGACAATTTCTCCCCTGCTATTATCAGGCAACTGAACCACCCTACCAACAACCAGAGAATGGTCCTGGTCTACTATCTACTTCATTAGATAACCTCGGACTAACTCTGATCAGACTTTACTGGCTTGTCTTGCACTAATTATCATTCACGTTAATCCCTGTTTCATGTGTCTGTACACTGTGGACGGCTGGGTTGTAATCATGTATTGTCTTTCCGCTGACTGGTTAGCGCGCAACAAAAAGCTCAAGGCTGATGAAGCCATTAATGTGGGATACTCAACTGCCACTTTGGGAGGATTGAAGTTGGTGTTGTAAACTCTCCCGCTGCCAGGGTGGATCCAGCGGGATGTCAGCCGCTCCTTGATGGTGTCAAAGGGAACCTTCAAATTGATGACGGTGTCCAGCTGGTAAACTTTGTGCAGTTCATCTGCCTGTGGGACCGTTCTGGGGAATCCTGGTAAACAATGGCAAGAAGCAAACAATGTGGTGAATGGCGATAAACCGTTTCAAAGCAACATCAAAGGCTTTCCTTCATAATGTTTAACGGAGTTTAATTTTCTAAAATGCAAACAAAGCTGGATGTCGTGAGTTAAAGATGTTGCCCGAGGCTTGTGCGAATGTAGTTGGTTAATGTACAACGGGCACAAAGCGCTGGAGTAACTCAGCGGGTCAGGCAGCATCTATGGATAAGTGACCTTTCAGGTGGAGAAGGGTCTTGACCCAAACCATCTTCTATCCATGTTCTCCAGAGATACTGCCTGACCTGCTAAATTACTCCAGCACTTGTGTCCTTTTGTGTGAATGTTACTTCTTTTATGGGCAGTATGGGTTTTCCTAATCAGATGTGCAGCACTTTGGTCAACGTGGGTTGTTTTTAAATGTGCTATACAAATAAAATTGACTTGACTTGACAGCGGTAGAGTTGCTGCCTTACAGCTCTTGCAGTGCCAGAGGTCCGGGTTCGATTCCGACTACGGGTGCTGTCTGTGCGGAGTTTGTACGTTCTCCCCGTGCCAGCGTGGGTTTTCTCCGAGATCTTTGGTTTCCTCCCACACTCCAAAGATGTACAGGTTTGTAGGTTAATTGGCTTGGGTTAATATACTTAGTATAAGGGTAAATTGTCCCCAGCATGTGTCGGATTGTGTTCATGTGCGGGGGTCGCTGGTCGGTGTCGACCCGGTGGATCGAAGGGCCTGTTTCCGCGCTGTGTCTCTAAACCAAACTAAAACTACATGCTCCACATTAGCAAGAAAACTATCAGTGAAAAATTGGTCATTACTATCTATCATGTTAATTTGTAGAAGTAAATTTAACAAGTCCTTCTGTAGTCACACATAAAAGCACAAGATTGCAAAAGCAAAAGAAAGGTCTCGACCCAAGACGTAACCTGTTTTTCTCCAGAGATGTTGTCTGACTCGCTGAGTCAGTCCAGCATTTTGCGTCTATAAAGATATTGTTTATGAGGCCACAGGGAGCATTAAGTGTTAATCACAAGTCTTTGACTAATAATTAATCTCACAGTACCTCATGCTACTGGAAACAGTTTCACCTTATTTATCTCCACTCTGACTGGTCCTGTGTCTATCACTAACATTGACCCCCACTTAAAATGAAAGTAATCCAGCTTTATTTAAAATGCAAATACTGACTTAAAGGCTAAATTTGTTTGCGAATAAGCCACGTGTAAAAATGTGGTCAAGATTCAAAATAATTTGTATTCAAGCTGAACAAAAAAATAAATAAAACAGAAGGAGGTTAAATTACTTCTACAAGTTAATATGATTGATAGTAATGAACAATTATGCACAGATAGTTTTCTTGCTAGTGTGAAACATCTAGAAGTAACATTCACACAAAAGGGCACAAAGTGCTGGAGTAATTCAGCAGGTCTGACAGCATCTCTGGAGAACATGGGTAGGCGATGGTTTGGGTCAAGACCCTACTCGGCCTGAAAGGTCACTTATCCATTGACGCTGCCTGACCTGCTGAGTTACTCAACCCGAAACGTCACCCATTCCTTCTCTCCCGAGATGCTGCCTGACCTGCTGAGTTACTCCGGCATTTTGTGAATAAATCGATTTGTACCAGCATCTGCAGTTATTTTCTTATATAACATTCACACAAGCCTCAGGCAATATCATTAACTCACGACACTGAGCAGACAGTAGATAGGACTGTTTGGTGCATTGTAACTCTGTCGGCACCAGGCACGTGACAATACTCGTGTACTGCCGAGGATGTCTGCAAAACAAAGCATTTCACTGTACGTACCTAGGTGCATGTGACAATAAGGATCACTCATTCATTCATTCATTGTCGTAACCTGGGAGCTGCCGGCTCACTGTTTCCAGTCTTATCTCTTACAAGCTGGGCTTTACCGATGCAAGCTAACTAAATAAGGGGTTATCTTTAAGGTGTGAATTTGCTGTGTTGTATTGTGTTCTGCTTAGATGTAAACTTGATCTCAAGTAACCAGCCATGATATCTTGCCTTGACTGCAAGACTTCAAACATCAAGATAAGACTTTACACTTGTGTTACACTGATAAAAATTGGTGAGTCAATTACTTCCAAGTACCACACTTCAGTGCATTGTTAGTGCCCAGCCCGAGGTCCGTCAGTGCCTTACCGTCCAGCAGCCAGCTGTACTGATTTATATTCTTTAATTCTTGCAGTATTAGCCGAGTGATCACGTTATCGGGCACCAGTTTCCCTTTGTCAATAAACGACTTGGCAAGCGATCCAACCTCTGCAACACAGGAAACATCCTACTAATATTGTTACAGACACCCGTTACAAATGTACGGTCCCATTTAAGAGAGAGCTGGATAGAGCTCTTAAGGATAGCGGAGTCAGGGGGTATGGGGAGAAGGCAGGAACGGGGTACTGATTGAGAATGATCAGCCATGATCACATTGAATGGCAGTGCTGGCTCGAAGGGCCGAATGGCCTCCTCCTGCACCTATTGTCTATTAACCACCTTGTCCCTCAGATGTGCTGTCTTATGATAAGAGTGTGTAGGAAGGAACTGCAGATGCTGGTTCTACACCGAAGATAGACACTAAATGCTGGAGTAACTCAGCGGGATTTAAGTGTTACCTTGCAGGTGATGTCTATTACGTTCGGCAAAAAAAAAAGTGGTCCGAAGGGCCCATTCCTGTGCTGTACTGTTCTATGTACTGCGTGATTCTGCAGGTAGTTTACTCCATGGTAAATTTGATTATGAAATCAAACACACACGATGAGTCATTATTTCTGACTCTCAGTCTGAAGAAGGATGTCGACCCAAAGCGTCACCTATTCCTTCTCTCCAGAGGTGCTGCCTGACCCGCTGAGTTACTCCAGCCTTTTGTGTCACCCTGCCGTTTGGCCAGGTTGCCGCACGGAATTGGTGAGGGGTTCTGGGGTGGGGAGAGAGAGGCAAACATCACGTGAGGCCCAAGCATTGGCACATCGCAACACTGACAGACTTGCCCCAACCTGCCTAAAGTGAAACAATTACTCCTCGTGTGTGTTGGAAGGAACTGCAGATGTTGGTTTACACCGAAGATAGATACAAAATGCTGGAGTAACTCAGCGGGACAGGCAGCATCTCTGGAGAGAAGGAATGAGTGACGTTTCAGGTCGACTGAGAGTCTGAGAAACTAGTACTCATCATGTGCGGTTGATTTTGTAATCAAATTTCACTTTTCTTCACAAACTGGGTGCATTTTTTAGTAAAAATCAGAAGGCCCCGAGCAAGACATTAAAAATAATCCACTCTGCTGCAGCTCAGCTCAACGTGGTTCATTGCTGCTGAACTTGGGTCATGTTTATTTATTACTAGACCAAGTGGACCCATTGGACCCAAACCTCTCCTGCATTGGCGCAGCAACCTCTCCTCCCCCACTCCCTCCCTCTCCCTCTCCCTCCCCCCCTTCTTCCTCCCCTTCCCCTTCCCCTTCCCCTTCCCATCCCTCCTCCTCCCCCCTCCCTCCGTCCTTCTTCCCTCTTTCGAGTCAAGACCCTTCTTCAGACACACAAGACTCACACATGTGGATAAAGTGCTGGCCAAGTGCATAACTTCACCAATTTACACGGCACGGATGCCATCAACCTATATTTTCCATAATCCCTTACGTCATAGATGGAGATCGTTCAGCCCAACAAGTCCGTTGGCTCAGGTCACAATCCCATTCTCCCACTGTTAGCTATTCTCTTCACATTCTCATCAATCCCTCCCAGATGGAACCATCCACCTGCACAACAGAGGCATTTTACAGCAGCCATCTGATCTACCAAACCAAAGATAGACACAAAAAGCTGGAGTAATTCAGCGGGTCAGAAAGCATCTCTGGAGAAAGGCAATAGGTAACATTTCGGGTCGAGACCCTTCTTCAGACTGAGAAGGATATGTCACCCTTTTGACAATGGAGGCGGCCGAGGGCAGAAAGGACAGTGTGGGAATGGGAGGGGAAGTTGAAGTGTTTCGCCACCGGGAGACCAGATAAGTTTAGGCGAAACGATCGCCGAGCACACTTTACTGCCACGCGAAGCACCCCAGCTACTACTGTTCACAAAGTGACAGGTCCAAGGTTCAACAAACAAGTGATAAAGTATCATGGTTCCACTTCAACAGCAGGCTTTACCCTGTGAATTAACAACCAGCTTTAGATAAGGTTCAGACAGTTCAGACTGTCTAACCAAGCTTTTCTCCTCAAAGTTAGCAGACAATTCTGCAATTGTTGATATGCGAATAATTGATCGCAGTGCTGCATTTTATAGTCTTTAGACTTAAGGGAAACAGCCCGCCGAGTCCGCGCCGACCAGCGATCACCCCGTACACGAACACTATCCAACACACTCGGGACAATTTACAATTTACAGAAGCCAATTAACCTATAAACCTGTCCATCCCCTGGACTGCAGTGCATCGTCCAGAAGGCTCAAACTCTGGGAAGGGAGACTACAGAAATCTGTGGAAGACACTCACACGGCAATCGATCACTCTGAGAAACTCCCACCAGGTTCCGACCAACCGTGGATAACCTGGCGCCCAGTCTCAACAGACTGCGGACAGGCGTGGGGAGGAGCAAAACAAACATGCTGAAGTGGGGATACATTGAAGATGCGGCAGACTGCGAGTGCAGACGGGGCCTCCAGGCTATTGAACATCTCCTGAGCTGTGACATGCTGCATCACACATGTACTGTCAAGGACCTTGCAGAGGCCAACGACGTGGCACTAAAATGTCCTCGCTATTGGCAAACAGCTGTGTGATGGATGGCACGAATAAATAAATAAATAGATACAAAATGCTAGAATAACAGCGGGGACAGGCCAGGCAGCATCTCTGGATAGAAAGAATGGGTGACGTTTCAGGCCGAGACCCTTCGTCAGACCCGACCCGAAGCCTCATCCATTCCATTACTCCAGCATTTTGATTCGATCTTCGATTTAAACCAAAATCTGCAGCTCATTCATACACAACTGTATGGCTTTGTAGTGTGGGAGGAAACCGGAGCACCTGGAGGAAACCCATGCGGTCACAGGGAGCACGTACAAACTCCGTACAAACAGCACCTGTGGTCAGGATCGAACCCGGGTGTCTGGCGCTGTAAGGCAGCAACTCGACTGCTGTGCCACTATGATGTCACTGCATAATTTGATGGAGTGGGTGCCTTGAATTTACTCTGCAGTTATGAAGGGAGAATTGGCTATGGCAGATTGGGAAACACAATTAAAGGTTTTACCTTCGGGAAATAATGGGAGGCAATTTGAAGAAACACTTAACAATTCACAACAAATAGGTTCCACAAAGAAAGGCAAGCTTCATGGAAAAAGTGACCTGTGGTAATTAACCAAAGGAGGCGAGTAAAATTGCCAGGATTAGTAGTAATCCCAAGGATTAGAAGTAATCCCAAGGATTAGAAACCAGTGGATGTCCAAACATTGGTGAGGTGGGACCCGCTGATATTAAAAGGTAAAAAGGAAGTGAGCAGGTACAGTAAACGCCTATTCCTTGCAGGTAAATCTGAGGAAAAAAAACTGCTATGGGTAATAAACAAATGGCCGAGATATTGAGTAAATATTTCTATCACCGTTTTCCTCCACTGATGCTGCTCAACCCGCTGAGTTCTTCCTGCAGCATTTGTTTTGCTCCAGACGCCAGCATCTATGGATTCCTGTGTCTCCTAGATATGTTATATATCTCTTCTCAGTAGAATGCTCACTGGACAATGCACAATGCATATTTTTAAGGCAAAGACAGATAGATTCTTGATTAGTACGGGTGTCAGGGGTTATGGGGAGAAGGCAGGAGAATGGGGTTTGGAGGGAGGGATAGATCAGCCATGATAGAATTGCGGAGTAGACTTGATGGGCCGAGTGGCCTAATTCTGCTCCTATCACTTATGACCTTGGGAACAACACAGTCCAGTCACAGCGGGGAATCAAGTCTTCAATGCAAGTGAGAAACATACCATAAATTAAACTAGGAAAGGGAAAGTACTGGATAATTAAGGTGACACAAATCTGTGAAATCCCTTCACCCTGGCAGGCTGCATTCCAAGATTGTAGAAGAGGCTACATTGGACAGTTTACAAAATGTACCAGAATGTGGGACAAGCCCACATAGTGAGACAAATACAATTTGAATGATAGACACAAAGAGCGGGAGTAACTCAGTGGATCCAACAGCCCGCTGGTTTCCTCCAGGTTTTGTGTCTATCTTCGCTTTAAACCAGCATTTGCAGTTCCTTCCTACACAATTTGAATGATCATCTATTCTCAACTGAGAGCAAAGCAATTGACTAAAGTCCAATCAAGCAACACATATTAACCAACACTCGTTGTGGTCGGGACCCTTCTTCAGACATTAGACATGCAAGTTGTTGCTGCTGCTCTAATAAAGATTTAAAGACCTGAAGAAGGGTCTCGACCCAAAAGGTCACCTATCCACATTCTCGAGGGACGCAGTGAGATACGATAGAATCCCAGGAGGGAAATTGGTCTGACAACAGTCATAAAACACAAGATACATGAAATTAGTGGAAAGTCCAGGATAGGGGATGTGCAAAGATTTGGGAGGGTGTGAAGGGAAGGGGAGTTAGTCAGTCTACCCCACGACAGAAGGAAGAGTTGGACAGTTTGATAGCCACAGGGAAGAAGGATCTCCTGTGGCGTTCTGTGCTGCATCTTGGTGGAACCAGTCTGTTGCTGAAGGTGCTCCTCAGGTTGGCCAGTGTGTCATCTGACACAGTGACCCGCTGACACTGCCTGACCCGCTGAGTTACTCCAGCACTTTGTGTCCTTTTGTGTCGTAACCAGCGTCTGCAGTTCTTTGCTTCTACTTGTTGTGGCTTTTACGGTACAATATAAAATATCCCGGGTGTGGTGATCATATCATATCATATATATATACAGCCGGAAACAGGCCTTTTCGGCCCTCCAAGTCCGTGCCGCCCAGCGATCCCCGCACATTAACACTATCCTACACCCACTAGGGACAATTTTAACATTTACCCAGCCAATTAACCTACATACCTGCACGTCTTTGGAGTGTGGGAGGAAACCGAAGATCTCGGAGAAAACCCACGCAGGTCACGGGGAGAACGTACAAACTCCTTACAGTGCAGCACCCGTCGTCAGGATCGAACCTGAGTCTCCGGCGCTGCATTCGCTGTAAAGCAGCAACTCTACCGCTGCGCTACCGTGCCGATGATACAAAGCTAGGTGGAAAATTGAGCTGGAAAGACGGCGCGGGCTCTGCAAAGGACTACACGACAGTGGGTAAGAAAGTGGCAGATGGAGTGTAATGTGAGAAAGTAGAATTCTGCATTTTGGCAGGAAAAACACAAACATTTCAAATGCTATTCATCTAGATAATAATAGGCGTTGTCCTACACTATCAAAGTGAACAGACTTCAACAGTGCTTCATTTGGACAGCACAGTGGCGCGACGGTAGAGTTGCTGCCTTACTGCACCAGAGACCCAGGTTTGATTCTGACTACGAGCTCTGTCTGTCCGTGTGAAACGTGTACTTTCTCCCTGTGATCGCGTGGGTTTTCTCCGGGTGCTCCGATTTCTTCCCACATCCCACAGAAGTGCCGGTTTGTAGGTTAGTGAGCTTGTAAATTGTCCCTGTTGTGTAGGATAGAACTGGTGCACGGATGACCAGTGGTCGGCACGGATTCGGTGGGCCGAAGGGCCCGTTTCCATGCTGTATCTCCGAACTAACTTTCTGTGCCACGCTTCAGAATGTCCCCAGATCACTCTGCAATTGAAAACTCATTACTCAGCATTTCATATCAGAAAGCTGCAAGATCAGCGAAACAAATGCAGCCTCAATATAGAGACACGAGACACTGCAGATGCTGGAATCCAGCCAAATCAAACAAAATACTGGACGTACTCTGCAGGTCAGGGTCACGCAACATCTGTCAACGGAAATGTACAAACAACGTCTGAAGAAGGGTCTCGATCCGAAACGTCGCCCATTCCTCTCTCCAGGGATGCTGCCTGTCCCGCTGAGTTACTCCAGCATTTTGTGTCTCACAACGTTTCCAGTTGGGTCCCTTCTTCAGACTTTAGAAATGCAAGTTGTTGCCCCTATAATAATGATTTAAAGATCCGAAGAATAGTCTCGACCCAAAAAGTCATCTATTCAAATGTTCTCCAGAGGTGCTGCCTCACCCGCTGAGTTACTCCGGCACTTTGTGTACTTTTACAGGACCTTGTTTACTTTAGTTTAGAGATACAGCGCGGAAACAGGCCCTTCAGCCCACCGAATCCATGTCGACCAATTACCCTTACACTAATTCTATCCTACACATGAGGGGCAATTTACAGAAGCCAATTAACCTACAAACCCTGGAGTGTGGGAAGAAACCGGAGCACTCGGAGGAAACCCACGTGGTCCCAGGGAGAACACGCAAACTCTGTACAGACAACACCCGGAGTCAGGATCGAGCCCGGGTCTCTGGTGTTGTAAGGCAGCAACTCTACCGCTGCACCACTGTGCCTTGCAAAGATCTAAACATATAGTATATAAACCTACCACAATTCACATCAATTGAACGGACACCCACACTGTATGCCACAAAAGGTTAACTGAACTTTTCAATGCTGCATTGATATGGCAGGTTTATTGTTCTAGATACAAAGACCTACTGTTCAGCCAGTTTATGCCTTTCCTTTCCAGAACTGCTGTGCATGCAAAACAGGCCGTAAAGAAGCTGTGCAAAGAATACTCACACGACATATTTTGCAACCCCATCTTTCACGTGGCAATAAACCTCCCAACCACCTATTACAAAAGTCGCAATTAAACATGCACACATTACCTCCTTCTCAAAGATACTAATTATTGCTATTCTTTATTTAAATATAACCCTTCACGTTTACATCAGTCTTAACTAAATTGAAGAGCAAGACTGACACCAATTCTGGGCACCATGTTATTGGAAAGATATTGTCAAGCTTGAAAGGGTTCAAGGTCAAGGTCAGTTTATTGTCACATGTACCGATTAAAGTACAGTGAAATTCGAGAAGAGAAGATTTACGAGGATGGTCTAGAGGTCAGGACTAGAGGTCTGAGCTATATAGGCAGAGGTTGAGATGGCTGGGACTCCATGGTGCACAGGAGGATGAGGGGTGATCTTATTGAGGTGTGTAAAATCATGAGAGGAATAGATTGGGTAGATGCACAGAATCTCTTGCACAGAGTAGGGAAATCGAGGACCAGAAGACATAGGTTCAAGGTGATGGGGCAAAAATTTAATAGGAATTTGAGGGGTAACTTTTTCACACACAGGGTAGTGGGTGTATGGAACAAGCTGACAGAGGAGGTAGTTGAGGCTGGGACTATCCCAGCGTTTAAGAAACAGTTGGACAGCTACATAGATAGGACAAGTTTGGAGAGATATGGACCAAGCGCAGGCAGGTGGTACTAGTGTAGCTGGGACATGCTAAGTTGGGCCGAAGGGCTTGTTTCCATACTGTATCACTCTATGACCCTAAAAAGCTGTCACTCATTCCTTCTCTCCAGAGATGCTGCCTGTCCCGCTGATGTTACTCCAGCATTTTGTGGCTATCTTCGGGTTAAACCAGCGTCTGCAGTTCCTTCCTACACATTTAAACTAGCGGGGGCAATACTAATATTCTAATCCGCAAGGGGAAGATCTGATCAGTTTCCATGAAAATGTTGAACTTGCAATTATTTGGCACCTTTCATAACTTCACCACAACCAAAGTGCTTTGTCACCAGTGAGGTCCTTCTGCAAAGTAATCAACCACTAATGGCATTCAAGGAATGGGTGACGTTTCGGGTCGAGACCCTTCTACTGAAGAAGGGTCTCGACCCGAAACGTCACCCATTCCTTCTCCCCCGAGATGCTGCCTGACCTGCTGAGTTACTCCAGCATTTTGTGAATAAATCGATTTGTACCAGCATCTGCAGTTATTTTCTTATACTAATGGCAGACGGTCTGAAGAAGGGTCTCGACCCGAAACGTCACCCATTCCTTCTCTCCTGAGATGCTGCCTGACCTGCTGAGTTACTCCAGCATTTTGTGAATAAATACCTTCGATTTGTACCAGCATCTGCAGTTATTTTCTTACACAGGCTATGTAGGCCGAGTCAGTGTGTATATATATTTAAGGCAGAGAAAGATTCTTGATTCGTACAGGTGTCGGGGGTTATGGGGAGAAGGCAGGAGAATGGGGTTAGGAATTGTACCAGCATCTGCAGTTATTTTCTTACACTAATGGCAGACAATCTGCAGAAACACACTGCAGACTGACGATGCTTTTTGTCGGCCTTGGTGAAGATTAACTGCTGCAACGTGAGGCTTCCCATAACAAAAAACACTCCACTGTTCGGTTTTGTGCGCGGGAGGGGAGTCTCTCTCCACTTTTGAAATATACTCGGGTCTCCTAAGTGGAGGTTGAGGCTACACTCTTCGGATTCAAAGGCCACAGTGTAAACAACGCCGGGAGGACTTGACACAATGAAAAGATTAGATAGTGAGGCCAATACACAAAGCGCTGGGGGGACTCGGCGTGTCGGGCAAGATGAGTTCATTGACGGGCGTCTAAGGTCGGGACCCCTTCATCAGTCTGAGCCCCGACCCGCTGAGTTCCTCCAGCAGGTTGCTGTTGTTGTTTTGCTCTATGGCTCCAGCACCCGCAGTCTCTGGGTCTCCAAATGAGGCTGGTCCACCGTTAACTGCTGAACTTGTTCAATGCACGGAATGCAGTTTCCTCGCAATGTGGCAACTTGTCCTCTCAGCCCGGGACTCCTGTCTCAATAAACACACCAAGGGCGCTGCCAGCAAGAGAGGCGGTGCGGGTAGGGGGTGGGATGGATGGAGCAGGGAGGATGGAGCAGGGAGGATATTAGCCCAGGGGCAGGGAGATGGATCCCGGAGCGGGATAGGGGGGTAGGGGGAGATAGATCCTGAGGAATGTGCGGGGATAGAGACATAGAAACATAGCCAATAGGTGCAGGAGTAGGCCATTCGGCCCTTCGAGCCTGCAGCGCCATTCAATATGATCAGGGCTGATCATCCAACTCAGTATCCCGTACCTGCCTTCTCTCCATACCCCCTGATCCCTTTAGCCACAAGGGCCACATCTAACTACCTCTTAAATATAGCCAATGAACTGGCCTCAACTACCTTCTGTGGCAGAGAATTCCACAGATTCACCACTCTCTGTGTGAAAAAAAAACTTTCTCATCTCGGTCCTAAAAGACTTCCCCCTTATCCTTAAACTGTGACCCCTTGTTCTGGACTTCCCCAACACCGGGAACAATCTTCCTGCATCTAGCCTGCCCAACCCCTTATGAATTTTGTAAGTTTCTATAAGATCCCCCCTCAATCTTCTAAATTCCAGACCCCGGGGGTAGGGGCGGGGATTGATAACGGGGGTGAGATCCCGGGGGGAGAGAGTCGGGATGGGGATGGAGGGACACCGGGAGTAGGGGATAGAGCCCGGGGGGAGAGAGTCGGGATGGGGATGGAGAGACACTAGGAGTAGGGGATTGAGCCCGAGAGTGGTGGAGAGAGGGGTAGGTGGGGAATAGAGCCCGGGGATGGGAGGGTGAGGCGGGGACTGAGGGGGGTGGGAAATAGAGCCCGGGGGAGAGGGGGTGGATAGAGATGCTGCTCTCCCCTCCCTTTCCCACCCCTTCCTCGTCTCCCTCCCCATCCCACCCCTCCCCTCCATCCCACCCCCATCCCACCCCTCCCCTCCATCCCACCCCCATCCCCTCCTCCATCCCACCCCTCTCCTCCCCTTCCACCCCCTCCCACGTCACCCATTCCTTCTCTCCCGAGATGCTGCCTGACCTGCTGAGTTACTCCAGCATTTTGTGAATAAATACCTTCGATTTGTACCAGCATCTGCAGTTATTTTCTTATACCCCCTTCCTCCCAATCCCCTCCTCCATCCCCTCCCTCCCCTTCCACCCCATCCCTCACCACCCCTCCCTCCCCACATCCCTCCCCTCCTCCATCCCACCCCTCCCCATCCACGCCTCCTCCATCCCACCCCTCCTCCCCCTCCATCCCACCCCTCCCCTCCCTCCCCATCCACCCCTCCCTCCCTACCCATACCCTCACTTCCCTTCCACCCCCTTTCCCATCCCCTTCTTTCCCTCCCCACCCCTCCTCCCTTCCCCTCCCTCCCATCCCCTTCCAACCCCTCCTCCCATCCTACCCCACCCCTCCCATCTCCCTCCCACCCTCTCCATCCCATCCCATCCCCACCCCTTCCCCATCTCCATCCCACTCCTCCCCATCCCACCCCTTCCCAACCTCCTTCATCCCTCCCCATCCCCTTCCTCCAACCCTCCCCTCATGCATCCCTCCACCCTCCCCATCCCTCCCTTACCCCTCCCCTCCATTGCAACCCACTCCCTCCCCTCCTGCATCCCTCCCCCTCCCACCCTCCCCAGGTGGGCTGCTACTACCTGTGTGGTCGCGGATATTGGTGCGCAGTACCTCCCCGCTGGAGAGCTGCTTCAGCCCGAAGCTCTTGGCGATGCGCTCCGACACTGTCCCCTTCCCAGAGCCGGGAGGGCCCATGATGAGCGCACGGAAGAGCGGGCGGGTGGCCATGGCCATGGCCGGTGCTGGTGCTGGTGCAGGTGGTGGTGCAGTGACTGGGGGTGGTCGCTGTCCCGGCGCCAGCCTCTCTCCCCCCGGCAGCAGCAGCAGCAGCAGTAGCAGTAGCAGCAGTGACTGCCACCACCACCACCACTGCCCGGGACGCGTGCACTTCGCACCCTGCAGGAGCCCGGCATCGGCTCACAGCCGCAGGAAGTGACAGTGGAGCAGGGAGGAGGGGTCGTGGGGCGTGAATGCAGCAGGATTCGCTGTGCAGCGGTGCGAGGAACCTGCAACAGACCGTGCATGGGGATCAGGCAAGTGACGCAGGAGATTAGGCAGGTGATCGTACACTGCTTCCTACTGCACCCCATCTAGGCTTGGCTCCTCTGCAGCACTGCACATCTCCCGCACTGCTTCCTACTGCACCCCATCCAGGCTTGGCTCCTCTGCAGCACTGCACATCTCCCGCACTGCTTCCTACTGCACCCCGTCTAGGCTTGGCTCCTCTGCAGCACTGCACATCTCCCGCACTGCTTCCTACTGCACCCCATCTAGGCTTGGCTCCTCTGCAGCACTGCACATCTCCCGCACTGCACATCTCCCGCACTGCTTCCTACTGCACCATCTAGGCTTGGCTCCTCTGCAGCACTGCACATCTCCTGCACTGCTTCCTACTGCACCCCATCCAGGCTTGGCTCCTCTGCAGCACTGCACATCTCCCGCACTGCTTCCTACTGCACCCCATCCAGGCTTGGCTCCTCTGCAGCACTGCACATCTCCTGCACTGCTTCCTACTGCACCCCATCCAGGCTTGGCTCCTCTGCAGCACTGCACGTTTCCCGCACTGCGTCCCTTTTGCACAATCCATGCATTGCTTGCCTGCTTCCCTGCACAATTCCACTCAGTGATGGATCATCAGGTGTGGGTTGTGCAAGAAACGTGCAGTGCAATAGGGGAGCCGTGCAGGCTTTTTGTGCAGTGCGGCAAGGAAAGTATTGCAGGGATTGTACAGAAGGGAAGCAGTGCGCAGTGCTGCAAGCATCGCATAAATTGTACAGCCAATGCATGCGAGAAATGAGCAGACCAGCGGGGAAACAACGCAGGTATTGTGCAGCACAGCAGGGAGGAAATGCAGGGAATGTCCAGTGCAACAGCAGGGAAAGCAGTGCATGGATTGTGCAGCGGAGAAACAGTGGGAAAAGTGTGCAATGCAACAGGGGGGCAATGCCGGGTCAGTGGAGTCCGGCAGGGAAGCAATGCAAGGTTTGTGCAGTGCAGCAAAGGAGAGTATTGCAGGGATCATGCAGTGCCTGGATTATGCAGGAGGGAAGCAGTGCCAGCATTGTGCAGTGCTGCAAGCATTGCATAAACTGTACAGCCAATGCAAGAAATGAGCAGTCCAACTAGGGAAACAATGCAGGTATCGTGCAGCAGGGCAGGGAAGAAATGCAGGGAATGTTCAATGCAGCAAGGAAAGCATTGCGGGAATTGTGCAGGGAAGCAGGCAAGCAATGCATGGATTGTGCAAAAGGGACGCAGTGCAGGAGATGCAGCAGGGATTATGCAGTGCTGTAGAGGAGCCAAGCCTAGATGGTACGGTAGCGCAGCGGTAGAGTTGCTGCTTTACAGCGAATGCAACGCCGGAGACTCAGGTTCGATCCTGACTACGGGTGCTGCACTGTACGGAGTTTGTACGTTCTCCCCGTGACCTGCGTGGGTTTTCTCCGAGATCTTCGGTTTCCTCCCACACTCCAAAGACGTGCAGGTATGTAGGTTAATTGGCTGGGTAAAATGTAAACATTGTCCCTAGTGGGTGTAGGATGGTGTTAATGTACGGGGATCGCTGGGCGGCACGGACTTGGTGGGCCGAGAAGGCCTGTTTCCGGCTGTATATATATGATATGATATGGTGCAGTAGGAAGCAGTGTGGAGAAAGTGTCGCTGTGAAGTAGTGCAAGGATTGTGCAGCGGCGAAACAGTGAGATGTACAAGGTTCAAGGTCTTTTATTGTCACCTGTGCCAATTCAAGTACAGTGATATTCGATTTACCACACAGCCATACTAAAAAAAAACGAGACACGCAACTACTTAACAGTTAACATAAACATCCACCACAGCGGATTCCCCACATTTCTCACTGTGATGGAAGGCAATAAAGTCCAATCTTCTTCCCTCTTTATTCTCCCGCGTTCGGGGCAGTCGAACCATCCGCAGTCGGGGGATCGAAGCACACGCATCGGGGCGGTCGAAGCTCCTGCGGCCTGGAGCTCCCGGTCGATCTCTAACCAGGGACCGCCAGCTCCACGGTGTTAAAGTCCGCAGGCACCCGTGGTTGGAGCTCCGAGGTCGATCCCCGACAGGGACCGCCAGCTCCACAATGTTAAGTCCCCCCACATAAAACAAGCTAAAGATACACTGAAACATACATTTAACACATACTAAAAAAACAACAAAGGAATGGACGAGACAGACTGTTGGCGAGGCAGCCATTGTTGCCACCACCTGGTGGATGTGTGCAGTGCAATAGGGGAGCAACGCAGGGTTTGTGCGGTGCAGCAATCGTGCAGCACAACGGGGAAGCAATGCATGCATGCATTGTGCAGCACTAAAGCAATGTACAGGGAAGCAATGCATGCATTCATTGTGCAGCACCAAAGCAATGTACAGGGAAGCAATGCATGGAATGTGCAGCTGGGAAGCACTGCAGAATTGTGCAGGTGCAGTGCAGCAGGGAACCACTGTATGGATTCAGCCGTGTGGGGAGGTGGGAGCAATGCAGGGAAATGTGAAATCCATTGGGGATACGATCCGGAACACGTGCCATGCATGAGGTAGTTTAGTTTGGAGATACAGTGCGGAAACAGGCTCTTCGTTCCACCGCGTCCACACTGACCAGCGATCCCCGCACACTGACACTATCCTACACACACTAGGGACAATTTTACATTGACACCAAGTCAATTAACCTACAAACCTGTACGGTTTTGGAGTGTGGGAGGGAACTGAAGATCTCGGAGAAAAACCCAAGCAGGTCACAGGGAGAACGTACAAACTCCGTCCAGACAAGCATGATCGAACCCGGGTCTTTGGTGTTGTAAGGCAGCAACTCTACCACTACAGCACCGTGCCGCCCATATAAATAAAATGTAGCAATCTGACAATGCTATTCTGCAGGGCAATATCCAGATGTTAAATTCTTCCACTACCCCTCCACAGATGCTGCCTGATCCGATGAGTTCCTCCAGCACTTTGAATTTTGTTCAAGATTTCAACATCTGCAGCTCCTTGTGTCTTCATCACACTTTGAAATGTTTTTTTTAAGCTTAGGCATCATTTGAGGCCAATAAAGAAAGTGACCATCTTCAACCGGACAAACATCTTTCGTTTCCCGTTGAGTTACTTCAGCATTTTGAGTCTATCTTCAATGTTCCTATCACTGGGTTGTAAGCTACCCAAGCTGAAGATGAGGTGCCGTTCTTCCAATTTGCATGTGGCTGCACTCTGGCAGTGAGGAGGACTGGGGCAGAAGGGTCGGTATGGGGGGGGGGGGGGGGGGGGGGAAGGGGTCTTAGCTTCCGTGCCCTCAAGGTCATCTGCTGGAGGTGTCCATGGGGAACAAGGGCTGAAGAGGGCCAGGCAGGGAGAGGGACGATGGTTCATGGGACGACCGGAATGGAGGTGATGGCTGCAACAGGCCAACTACAGCTGGGACTGGGAAATGGCCCCAGCACCTGGCCACTCTTGAATATGGACTCAGTGAGCTGTTCTGTACTGACCAGGGTGTTTGTACTTATGTACGAGGATAGTCTTGCGAAGCTGGACCTGACCCTGGTCAGTGCAGAACAGCCCACTGAGGCCATATGCAAGAGGCACCGTGACCCAGTCCCAGCTGTAGTTGGCCACAAAGGCCTGTTGCAGTCGTCGCCTCCATTCCAGTCGTCCTGTGAACCGTCGACCCTCTCCTCGCCCGGCCACCTTCAGCCCTTGTTCCCCAGGGGGCCACCTCCCACAGCCAACCTCGAGGGCACGGAAGGTAAGAAGGTTGGGAGGTTGGAGGAAACCGGGGCACCCGGAGAAAACCAAGTGGTAAAAACCCACAGGGAGAATGTGAAAAAACCCACAAATACAGCACCCGAGGTCCGGATCGAACTCTGGTCTCTGACACTGTGAGGCAGCATGTCTGCAGCTGCATAACTGTGTCACACTAAATCAGTTCACTGGTACTATAGTTGTTACAAAAATCTTAATACCAGGAATGGGGTTCGAACCCACGCGGACATGGGTCCATTGTATCTTAAGTCCAACACCCTAACCACTCAGCCATCCTAGTTGGAGATAGCTATCCTGGTGAGAGGTTCTTAACTGATTGAATTCATTTTCATAGTTTTTTTCTTTAATTCTAATCACACTCGTCAAACTGAAGGCATAGATATGTTAACCACCATGGGCCCAAGCTATGCCTGCCTCTTTGCAGGATACGTAACACAATCCTTCTATTAGTCATCTGCCGCTTCCCTCCCTCAGCATTTTCTCTGGTACATTAACGATTGCATTAGACAGACATAAAATGCTGGACTGAAGATAGACACAAAAAGCTGGAGTAACTCTGCGAGACAGGTTGCACCTCTGGAGAAAAGGAATGGGTGATGTCTACAGACTGAATTGAAATGCAACCTATCACTTTTCTCCAGAGATGATGCCTGACCTGGTCATAGCCTCAGAATTAAAGGGCGCTCTTTTAGAAAGGAAGTGAGGAGGAACCTCTTTAGTCAGACGGTAGTTCATCTGTGGAACATCGTTGCAATTTAGTGGATATTTTTAAGGTAGAGATAGTCAAATTCTTGATTAGAACGGTTGTCAAGGGCTATGGGGAGAAGGCAGGAAAATTAGATTAGGTGGCAGAGATCAGCCATGATTGAATGGCGGAGTGGACTCGATGGACTGAATGGTCTAATTCTACTCCTATAACATGTGACCTGTTGAGTTACTCCAGTATTTTGTGTCTATCTTCGGTTGAAACCAGCATCTGCAGTTCCTTCCTACACAATGATTCCACAATGATTCCATTAGTACTGCTTCTGCTTGCATACGGACATCAAAAGTGTCTTGGAGTTTTCTTCAAGTTCTCCCACTTTTTACTTGATCCAGTCAGGACATTTTTCTTTCTTAACTTTGCTAACTGTAGCTCAGGGGATGGGTTAATGCCTAATATCCACCAGAAACCACTGACATTTTGACTACATCTCCTCTAACCTTGCGCGCCCAGTAAGGACTTAATTCAATTCTCCCCGTTTCTCAGTCTGTAGACACAAGGAACTGTAGATACTGGTTTACAAAAAACCCCACAAAATGATGGAGTAACTTCGCGGGTTGGGCAGCAGCTACTGCTTTCGATGTTCTCCTGTACATCGGCAAGACCAAGCATAGACTATGCAACCATTTCACTGAGCACTTGTGCGCAGTCTGCTAAGGCCTGCTGGATCTACCGGTTGCTAACCATTTTACCGCCCCTCCCCATTTCCATACTGACCTTTCTGTCATGGGCCAAAAAAAGTTAAGCTTTCTAGAGATGCTGACTGATCTGCTGAGTTACTCAAGCATTTTGTGTTCTTTTTGTAAATCAGCATCCACAGTTCCTTGTAGTATAAGAAAATAACTGCAGATGCTGGTACAAATCGAAGGTATTTATTCACAAAATGCTGGAGTAACTCAGCAGGTCAGGCAGCATCTCATGAGAGAAGGAATGGGTGAGGTTTCGGGTCGAGACCCTTCTTCAGACTGTTCCTTGTGTTTCGGGTTTAAAACTGATGGGGGAAGGTGCAATAGATGCGGTTTCAGACAGGTAGGTGGGGCTTGAGACGGTGTTGGAATGAACGGCAGATGCTGGTTTAAACAGAAGATGAGACACAAAATGCTGGAGTAACTCAGCGGGTCAGGCAGCATTTCTGGAGAGAAGGAATTGGTGACGTTTCGGGTCGAGACCCTTCTTCGGACCCGAAACTTCGTCCATTCTTTCTCTCCAGAAATGCTGTGTGTTATTCCAGTATTTTGTGTCTATCGGGGGTTTGAGATGGGCGGGCGATGCCTGAAATCAATAGACATGGTCATAGACCAACGGGCGGTGTCTGAGTGTGATGGATATGGCCTGAATCCAATGGGTTGAATCAGAGATAGACACGAAATGCTGGAGTAACTCAGTGGGTCAGGCAGCGTCTCTGGAGAAAACCTGAAAAGACTGTCTGGGTCCTTGGATGGAGTCGAGGTGGGAGGTAAAGGGACAGGTGTTGCATCTCCTGCGGTTGCAGGGGAAAGAACCTGGGGAGGGGGTGGTTTGGGTGGGAAGGGACGAGTTGACCAGGGAGTTGCGGAGGGAACGGCCTCTGCGGAAAACAGAAAGGGGTGGAGATGGGAAGATGTGGCCAGTAGTGGGATACCGTTGGAGGTGGCGAAAGTGTTGGGCGGATTAGATGCTGTATGCGACAGCTGATGGGGTGGAAGGTGAGGACAAGTGGGACTCTTGTCCTTGTTACGAATGGGGGCAGGGGGAGCAAGAGCGAAGCTGCGGGATATCGAGGAGACCCTAATGAGAGCCTCATCTATAATGGAAGAGGGGATTCCCTGGTCCCTAACGAATGAGGACATATCTGGAGAGAAGAACACTTGGTTGCCTGGTTGGACCAGGGACGTGTGGGCAGGACCTGAACACAATGGGCGTGATCAGACACGTGTGGGCGGGATCTCAACATGATGGACGTGGCTGACGTCCAATGGCGGAGGCCTGTGGGCGGGGCCCTAGCGTGATGCACGTGACGTGCAGCCAATGGCCGCGGCAAGAGGGGGCGGGTTCTGTGTAATTGACCAATGGGCCGGAGGAGAGGCCGATGGGCGGGACATGATCGCGATGGATGCGGCCAGGGACCAAAGGCGGTGGGCGGAGCGGCCGAAGGACGGGCTCGAAGTGCGACAGACGTGTCGTGCACCCCAGCCAGGCGGTGGGCGGGCGGGCCAGGTGCGCGTATTATTGGACGTGTGGTACGTACGTCGGCGGTGGGCCGCAGGAGCGGGTTGTCCGTGTTGCGGACGTGTGGCCGGAGAGCGCTGTGGGCGGGACCGCAGCGTGATGGACGCGGCTCACGTCCAATGGCGGGTGACCAAAGGAGGCGGGACAAGAGGACGTGATGGATGTGGCTTCAGACCAATGGTATGAGCGCACGGTGCGGTGGGCGGGCTCGGTGCAATGGACGTGACGTTCATCCAATGGGAGTCGGGGAGGTGGCTGATGGGGCGGGATTTCCGTGTGATGGGCACGGCATGCAGCCAATGGTGGCGTCCGGAGAGCGGGGGGGGCGGGACGTGTGCGCGATACCAGTGACCGGAAAGGGGTGTGGGACATGCGTGTGATTGACGTGTCGTGCAGCCAATGCCGGGAGCGGGCCCTGTGCCGGATGTCCCATGTGCGGCGACAGCACCAGCAGCCTGCTGCAAGATGGCGAGTGGTCGCGGTCACTGTGGTGGACAGGCATTGCGCTGGGACGGTGCCCGCTTCCTCCGGCCGCGGCTCGTCCTGGCCACCCTCAGCGGCCGCTCCGTGCGGATCACCGGGATCAGGGACTCAGAGCTGGAGCCGGGCCTGCGGGGTGAGTGAGTGGCTGATGGAGCCCACAGCCGGCGGACAGGACAGGACAGCAGGGCCCGGGGGGTCGCTCCCTACCTCCCTGCACTCCGGCTGCGGGGGCGTTGGGCCCCTCGCTCGGTGAGGTACCACTCGCGCCGGCAGCGCCAGTGGCCAGAGCAGGGAGGGAGGGCGTGGAGGTCTTTGGTCCCTGGCCGCGTCCATCGCGCTCATGTCCCGCCCATCGGCCTCTCCTCCGGCCCATTGGTCAATTACACAGCGCCGAGGCCATTGACTGCAAGTTACGTTCATCACGCTAGGATCCCACCCACAGGCCTCCGCCATTGGACGTCAGCCACGTCCATCACGCTCAGATCCCGCCCATCTGTCTCTCCGGCCCATTGGTCTTGGGGGAGATGCTGTGACGTGTCCCTTCACCTGTGCTCCAGCATCGCAGGTGGGATGCGGTAAACTGGACCAACGCTCAGTGCTCGGCATCTCCAGAATGGTCGAGGTTTCGGCTGGACACCCACCCTGAGCGGTTGGCAATGGTTTCTGTCCCTTCACCTGCTGTGCTCCAGCATCTCAGGTGGGATGCGGTAAACTGGACCAACACTCAATGCTCAGCATCTCCGGAATGGTTGAAGTTTCAACTCCACACCCTGCATCAGAGCTGGGCGGTTGGGAATGATTTCTATCCCTTCACCCGAGCCGAGGTCCAGCATTGCGGGTGAAGAGAGGTAAACTGTACCAAAACTCAGCACCTCAGTGCTCAGTATCTCAGGGATGGTCGAGGTTTCGGCTGGACACCCACCCTGAGCGGTTGGCAATGGTTTCTGTCCCTTCACCTGAGATCCAACATCGCAGATGAGTTGCGGTAAACTGTACCAACACTCAGCTATTGAGGGAGTGCAGCGTAGGTTCACGAGGTTAATTCCCGGGATGGTGGGACTGTCATATGATGAAAGAATGGAGCGGCTGGGCTTGTATTCACTGGAATTTAGAAGGATGAGAGGGGATCTTACAGAAACATATACAATTATTAAGGGATTGTAGTCGACACGCTAGATGCAGGAAACATGTTCTCAATAACTGTTGGGGGAGTCCAGAACTTGGGGCCACAGTTTAAGAATAAGGGGTAGGCCATTTAGAACTGAGATGAGGAAAAAACTTTTTCACACAGATTTGTGAAATTCTCTGCCACAGAAGGCAGTGGAGGCCAATTCACCGGATGGCTCGTGGAATCAAGGGATATGGGGAGAAGGCAGGAACAGGGTACTGATTGTGGATGCAGCCATGATCACATTGAATGGTGGTGCTGGCTCGAGGGGCTGAATGGCCTACTCCTGCACCTATTGTCTATGTATCAGCACCTCAACAAATCTGCTGCTGGGACTCTGGTGGGGAAATGAATGGTCCAGCTTTCATCTGAACACCTACCCTGCATCAGGGCTGGGTGGCTGGCAATGGTTTCTGTCGGACATTTCTGATGGGGATAAGATTGCAGATGGTGTGACATTTAGTGGTAGTGTTGGTGGAGGAGGATAGGCTGTGCTATAGATTGACATTGATCTGCTGGTAAATTAGGTAGAACTATGGCAAATTGAGGATAGGAAGGTGATAAGGAGGAATTTCTTTAGTCAGAGGATGTTGAATATGTGGAATTCATTGCCAAGTCAATGGATATTTTTAAGGCAGACATAGATTCTTGTTTAATATGGGTATCACGGGTTGTGGGAAGGCAGGAGAATGGGGTTGAGAGGGAAAGATAGATCAGCCATGACTGAATGGTGGAGTAGACTTGATGGGCTGAATGGCCAGATTCTGCTCCGATCACATGAACTTTATTTAATCCTGATAAATATAAAATGATGAATACAGCAATAATAAGGTAACCCATCAGAAGAATGCAAAATAGAACTAGGCCACTCAAGCTTGCTCTGCCATTCAACATGAATATGGTTGATTGATAAAACAACTCTTGCACCAGTTCCCTGTTGCATTTGATCCACTGATCTTTCAAGAATATTTTTACAAAGGTGTAGGAGGTGCACTGTGAATGATAGGATGTTAGGAAGTATTATGGAACAACGGGACCTAGGTGTACAAGTCTATAAATCCATAAACGTAGCAGCACAATTGAAGCATCAAAGAAGGTATGGAACATGACTTTTATTAAACAGGTATAACAATAATAAGAGTCTGGAGGTATTGGTATGTGGGAGTGTTGTATGGATTTCTGGTCACCTAACCTTTGGAAGGATGTGATTGCACTGGGGAATGTGTTGTGAAAATTCGCCAGAATGTTGTCTGGATGAAATATTTCAGTTATGAGAAGTGATTGGATAGACTGGGGTTGTTTTCCCTGGATTTCCCTAACTTTTTAAAGAAGTAACCAACAAAGTTGACGAGTTCCTTCCTACACATCTGCAGTTTCATCCAACAGAATTGGCTTCATGGAAGGAAGCAGAGGGTGATGGCGAAGGTTGTTGTTCTGACTGGAGGCCTGTGATTATTGATCAGGGATCAGTGCTGGGCCATTGCCTTTTTAGGTTTATAGCAACAATTTAGATGAGAATATGCAAGGCATGATTAGTAAATTTGCAGATGATACTGAAGTGGATGTTATCATCGACAGATGGTTATCAAAATTTACAGCAGGATCTTGATCAGCTGGACCAGTGGGCTGAAGAATGGTTGATGTATTCAATTCAGATGAGGTGTTACATTTTGGGAAGTCAAACCAGAGCCGGAACTTCACCGTGAATGGAAGGGCACTGGGGTGTGTTGAACAGAGGGATCTAGGACTCCAGGTACATACTTCCTTGAAAGTGGTGTCACAGATAGATAAGACGATCAAGAAAACCTTTGGTACATTGGCCTTCATTGGTCAGGGTATTTAGTATAGATGTTGGCATGTTATGTTGCTGTTGTACAAGTGAGTTATGTTGCTGAGGCTGCATTTGGAGTATTGTGTTCTATTTTGGTCACTATAGGAAGGATGTTGTTAAGTTGGAAAGAGTGTAAAGAAGATTTACGAGGCTGTTGCTCGGACATGAGTGACTGAGCTGTAGAGAGGTTCGGCATGCAGGGAGAATGTTCCTTGGAGCACAGGTGGATAAGGGATAAACTTATAGAGGTGTATAACATCATGTGGGGAATAGATAGGTAAATACCCACACTTACCCAGAATAGGGAAATCAAGAACTAGAGGGCATAGGTTTCAGATGAGAGGGGAAAGATTTATTAGAAACCTGAGGAGCAACCTTTTCACTCGGAGGGTGGAATGAAATACTTTATTGTCACATGTGACAAGGCACAGTGACATTCTTTGCTTGTACATCCAAACTATACAAATAGCGGCCACCTACGGTGCTGACAAAGTTACAAAGTATGCCGGGTCCTCCTTTGTTCTCTTCCCCCACAGCGGTTTCCCCATGCTGGGTCCTCTATTGTTCTTCCCCCACCCCACGCTCTCACCGACCACAGGTCAACCCGCGAGGCATCTCTGCCGCTATGAGGCTTCACCATCGAGGCCCCACTGTGTACAGTTCTAATCACCCATCTATAGGAAATATTAAGTTGGAAAAGTGCAAAAGAGATTCACCAGGCTTTTAACTGACCAGGCTGGTCAGACTTATTGACGTGTACAAGATGACAAGGGAGGCTGAGAGGTGACCTTACAGAGGTATACCAGAGAATCAGGAGCATGGATAGAGTGGACACTTTTTCCCAAGGTAGATGGTTCTAAAACTAGAAGGCATAGACTTAGGGTGAGAGGAAAGAGATTTAAAACGAACCTCAGGGGGCTACTATTTCACTCGGAGAATTGTTTGAATCAGGAACAAACTGCCAGAGGAGGCTATAGCAGCGGATACAATTATGACTTTAAAAAAACATTTGGAAAAATGTGTGGGTAGGATATATGGATAAAGGGATATCGGTTAAATGCAAGCAAACTAGCCCAGAATGGCAACTTGGTTAGCGTGGACAAAGTTTTAATGCTATGTAGCTCTATGACTGTTTGTTCAGAGCTCTTTGGTCTGTTTGTATCAATTTACCCAGTTGCTTTTACTTGGCAGTATTTTTCAATTATAATGATTTACTGTATCAAAACAAAACATCTCCTGGCTTTTTAGCTGAATAATCTAGCTGTGTTTTTGGGTTACCAACTGTCCTGTTAGACACTTAAATGCTTATGTAGTGTGGGTTCACTAACCCTCTGGGTGAAGAAATATCTTTTCATCTGTCTTGACTGCACTTCATTTCGAGACTCTGACTGCTGGTTCCAGACACAGTAAAGGAAAATAAACTATCATATATCCTGCCAAGTCTTGTCAGAAGCTTTGTCTGTTTCAATTAAATCACTTCACATTCTTCCAAACTCGATGGAATGTATGCCAGTCTGTTTAATCTGCCATCGTAGGATAGTTGGCATACCCCAGGAATGAGCTAATAAACTGTTATTATAGTTCCCATATCACAAGCACATCCATCCTTGAGTTTTTATACACTGCGATGAGTTCACCCCTCATCCTCCTGTGCTACAGGGGAATAAGACCTAATCTGTCCAACGACCCTCTCACTCAAGCCATCAAGTCCTGGTAGCTTCCTTGTCATCTTCTATGTACTCTTTCCATCTTGGGTCATAAAGAATAAGAGTAGAATTAAGCCATTCGGCCATTAAAGTCTACTCCGCCATTCAATCATGGCTGATCTATCTCTCCCACCTAACCCCTCGATGTCACCTTTCCTACAGCAGCGTTAGACTTTAATCCTCTTTATCGAATACTCTGCTCTATATGAGTACTGATAGGATGCCATTTCTTTACTTCAAAACAAAAAGACAGTGGTCATCCAACCATAAGATTATCTTGTTAATATAATTTCTTGATTGCAGACTTGGCTAAAGTATTTCTTTGAAGGAAATCTGCTCTGCCATTGAATTAAATTACAAAAATAATCCATAACAGGAATAATATGCCCATGACCTAATTGATTATAGTTATTCAAGAGATTCAAGATTCAAGATAGCTTTATTTGTCATCCAATATTGGACGAAATTCAGTCACCCATAGTCCAACAATAAAAGCATTAAATAAGCATTAAAATTACACAACCCCAAAAAACCCCCAAAACACAGTCCAACAATAAAAGCATTAAATAGGCATTCAAATTACACAACCCCAAAAACCCCCAAAACACAGTCCAACAATAAAAGCATTAAATAGGCATTCAAATTACACAACCCCCAAAAACACAGTCCAACAATAAAAGCATTAAATAGGCATTCAAATTACCCAACCCCAAAAACACACAAAAAAGAAACATCCATCAAAGAAACATCCATCACAGTGAGTCTCCTCCAGTCCTCTCCTCACTGTGATGGAAGGCCACAATGTCTTTCCCTTCTCCTGCTGTCCTCGCCCGCAGTCAGGTTGTTGTGGTTGCAGGCCGCACCGGATGGTCCACAGCGGGCCAAGCCCAAGGCGAGTCGCAGCCGCTCCCGCAGCCTCCGAAGACGGCCGGCTCCGCCGATGATAAGTCCGATCCGGGGCGGGCGAACACGCTGCTGCTGCCGCTGTTGCTGCACGTCGGGGCGGTCGTGGCTCCCGACATTGAAGCCCCCGCCCAGCAGAGAAATATCCCGCGGCATATCTTAGGCTGCGCCGGACGATGAAATGTCCTCGACCCAAGCCCCGCGATCCGGGGCGGGCGAACCCGCTGCCGCTGCCGGAGCTCCCGATGTCGGCATCCACGCAGCCCGAGCCTAAGGCGAGTCGCAGCCGCTCCCGCAGCCTCCGAAGACGGCCGGCTCCGGTGATGGTAAGTCCGATCCGCGGGCTCTGCGAACCAGAGCCCTGGAGGCCGACAGCTCCAGGAGTTGGGCCGATGGTAGGCCGCAGCAGGAACGGAGACACCACCCAGAAAACAAAGGTCGGGTCTCCGTTCGGAAGGGACACATATTTACAATGTTACAGTTCCCCCCCTCCCCCCCACATACACACATAGTACACAAACACAAAAACACCACATCACAACTACAATTAAGACAAAAAAAACAACAAAAACACAAAGACAAATGGACCGCAGCTGCTAGGGCAGACGATCTTGGCTATTGTCTAAAATCACTTTGTGAAGTCTTGCATCCTGACATATTTGGATTTGTATCTTAGATTTTCCAATGCGGGCAGTGCTATTTGATTCTGGGTTGGGTATGATTTGAAGGTATTTTGGTTTTGCAAACATTCAATAAAACTGCACAAACCATAGGCACATAATTATAATCTGTGATGTTAAATTGTAATTTTGTCTGTAGCAATATAAAAACATAGATGTCACTTGAGTTTAAAGTAGTAATTTTTGAAGCAACTTGTTGAGAGCCTTTGCTGTTCTTGGTGAGAATATTCTGCATTTGTTGCACAACTTGAATTCATCTTTGCGTCCACTAAGGACCCTTGCTTGCAACTGGGGCATTTGAAATCTTAGTATCAGGCCATTCGAAATGTACAGCTAAAGAACCTGAGGCTGATTAGTATTGGTGTTGGAGATCTGGTATGCTCTGAAGATCATGGACCTGAAATACTAATTGTCTACTTTTCTTTTCACATCTGCTGGTTGACTTGCAAACAATTTCCAGCATTCTATCTTTATTCCAGATTTCCAACATCTGCAGTAATTTGTGTTTGATTTTTTTTTCTCGAGGTTTGCAAGGTGCTTATGCATATAATGTTGTAAAATCTGTCTTTCTTTGAGTTGATCAAAGCAGTTGACCGATTTGTAAGCTCCCTTGACTAGGCCAAAATCTCACTAGTAGCTGAGGCCTGTGCAAGAGTTTATTAAACTGGCATGATGTCTTGCATTGCATGCAGTGGGAGCACCGTGTAAACTATGCTACAGGAACACCAGAACATTTTGTCTATAGATTGTATGGAAGCAATATTGGCCGAAAAGCATTTATATAAAAAAGAATACCTGGAATCTAAATTGATGACGTGTTTTATCATAGCCAGGCACCTTTATGTGACTTTCTTTATATTTCCAGATTTTGAAGCAAGCTTTATTCGGTTAATGGACAAAGTGACAAATGGGTCCCGAATCGAAATAAATGAAACTGGTGAGTTCTTTATTCACCATCCTTCGACACGGACTTTAGTTTGAGTGTGTTATGATCAATATGAGCTTATTGTACCCGTAGATCTGATTTGATTTGTGTACATTATAATTTATCAGGAGCAGCAAACCTTCAATATGAAAAACGTAGAATGTGTCAGGCTGGAAAGATGTCCAGTATATTTTGGGATTTTGCTCTCAGTTAACAGCAGTGCAATACTTTCTTTGTTGAAGTATTCTTTCAGTGTGAGCCATCATGATGTTTGACTGGCTATTCACTTTACTGTTCAATGCTGCCATCAATCTGAGTTCTGGGAGAGAACACCCCCTCTGACCAAACCTAACACAATTTAAGATTCTGGCCTTGGCTGGCACATCAGTGCCGAGAGAATGTCGGCTTTTGGACGAGACATGAAATGGGTATCTTAATAATGCATTTTATTTATATAGCGCTTTTCATATACTCAAAGACGCTTTACAGAGATTTAGAGAACATAGGGAAATGAATAAATAGATAAATAAGTAAATAAGTAAATAAGTAAACGAACAGAGAAAGGAGACAGAAGGTGAGGTGACCTTCAGTGGTTGAAGGCGGTACTGAACAGGTGAGACTTCAGCGATGTTTTGAATGTGGTGAGTGTGGAGGAGTCTCTAACGGTTTGGGGTAGTGAGTTCCATAGGGTGGGAGCAGCGATGGAGAAAGCCCTGTCCCCCCAGGATCTGAGTTTGGTCCGGATGTGGGGGGATAGGAGATTGGCAGCAGCAGAGCAGAGGGTGCAGGTGGGAGTGTGCCTGTGGAGGAGGTCGGTCAGGTAGGATGGGGCCAGGTTATGGAGGGCTTTGTAGATTATGAGGAGGATTTTGTACTGGATTCTCTGGGGGATGGGGAGCCAGTGGAGTTTGTAAAGGACGGGGGTGATATGGTCACGGATCGGGGTGTGGGTGAGTAGACGGGCAGCGGAGTTTTGAATGTATTGAAGTTTACTGATGATTTTTGAGGGTGCGCCATAGAGGAGGCTGTTGCAGTAGTCCAGACGGGAGGTGATGAAGGCGTGGATGAGGGTTTCTGCAGCTGTGGAGGAGAGGGATGGACGGAGATGGGCAATGTTTTTGAGGTGGAAGAAGGCTGTCTTTGTGATGTGTTTGATGTGTTTGTCGAAGGAGAGGGTTTGATCAAAGATGATTCCAAGATTCCGGATGTGAGGGGAGGTGGATACTGGGAGACCATCAATGTTGAGGATGAAGTTTTGGGTGGATTTGGTGAGCGTTTTTGGACCAATGATGATGATTTCAGATTTGTTGCAATTGAGTTTGAGGAAATTTGATTGAAGCCAAGATTTTATTTCAGTGATGCAGTTTGTCAGTGTAGAGTGTGTGGTGGGGGAGATTGACTTGGTGGAGATGAGGAGCTGGATATCATCGGCGAAGCAGTGGAATTTGAGACCATGAGGGCGGATTAATTGACCAAGGGGGAACAGGTAGAGGATGAAGAGGAGGGGGCCAAGGACTGAGCCTTGGGGGACACCTTGGGGGAGGGGAGCGGTGGGGGATTTACAGTTGTTAATGGAGACGAACTGGTGTCTGTCAGAGAGGTAAGATTTGAACCAGAATAGGGCTGTGCCGGTGATGTTAAGGGAGGTTTCAAGTCGGGTGAGGAGAATGGAGTGATTTATGGTGTCAAAGGCGACGCTGAGGTCAAGTAGGATGAGGATGTTGAGGTTGCCAGCGTCGGAGGAGAGGAGAATGTCGTTTGTGATTTTGAGGAGCGCAGTTTCAGTACAGTGGTTTGAGCGGAATCCGGATTGGAAAGTTTCATACAGGTTATTGGTAGAGAGGTGGTATTTGAGTTGGGAAGCTACAGCACGTTCCAAAATTTTGGACAGAAAGGGTAGGTTGGAGATTGGTCTGAAGTTGTTTGGGGTGTCAGGGTTTAGACCAGGTTTTTTCAGAATGGGGGTGACAGCAGCGATTTTGAGGGATGGCGGGACGATGCCAGTGGACAGGGAGGAGTTTATTGTTGCAGTGATAAGTGGAGAGAGAGCAGGAAGGCAGGCCTTGACAAAGCTGGAGGGGATGGGGTCCAGAGAGCAGGTGGCAGTTTTTATTCCTGTGAAGAGGTCAGAGAGGTCTTGCCTGCTTCCTCTGCTGGAGGAAGATTTGTGTTGTTTGATTGCTCACCATGTATTGTCCTTGTGTAGGTAATGGTGAGTTGCTGCCTTACATTGCTGCAGTATGATTAGGAAGCCCATGATTAAGAAACAAGTCCATAGCAGTGCAAGAGGTGATCCATAGTGTTCAGTCGCTGGGGTAGCATTCGGAATGTGTAGGTCAATTCAACAACATGATGGTTGCAGGAAGGTAGCTGCCCCTGAACCTGGTTGTGTGAGACTTCAAGCTACTGTACCTCCTGAGAAGAAGGGTATTACCTAAAGAGCATGGATTACTAATGATAAATGCCACCACCTTGAGGTCGCTCCTCCTGTGGATGCTTTTGATGGGGAGCGTTGTTCCTGTGATGGACCAGGCTCAGTCCACCACTCTCAGTCACCTCTTGCATTTGTGTCCGTTGGAGCTGCTATACCAGTCCATGTGCAACTAGTCGGGATACTTTCTGCAGTCCATGTGTAGAATCTCTTTAAACTTGAGTCGCTGCTGTGGCCTTTGATTATATCTACATACTATGCCCAGGACAGGTCATCTTGAGAGCACCCAGGATTTGAAATTCTTCTTAACAGTTGAGTTTTTAGACTAGCAGGAAGGCAAGGCAGTATTTATGGCCATATTGACTTTCAGGAGTTCTATAAATGCTTTCATAGGATAAGCAAAATTTGAAGCTTATGATCTGAAAGAATCTTACCACTTTATCTACTTGAAAAGAGGGCTCTGGAGTTGGATCCCTAGATCCCTCTGTGCAGCACTTCGTTAAGGTCGTCATTAACGTTATACTTTCTCCTTACATTTGATCTCCCAAACTACAGCCCTCACACTTGTTTGGATTAAACCTCATTTGCCATTTCTCTGCCTATGTCTGTGAGTGACCTAAACCTCACTGTCCGCAACTCCACTAATTTTGTTATCTTCAAACATACTGACCAACCCATCCACATTTACGTACAAATTGTTTATTTATATCATAAAAAGCAGAGGTCCAAGCACAGATCCCTGTAAAACACCGGTGGTCACGGACTTCAACCAGAATAACATCCTTTCACCAATGTGTTCTGTGGGTAAATTAGACAATAGACAATAGACAATAGACAATAGGTGCAGGAGTAGGCCATTCAGCCCTTCGAGCCAGCACCGCCATTCAATGCGATCATGGCTGATCACTATCAATCAGTACCCCGTTCCTGCCTTCTCCCCATACCCCCTCACTCCGCTATCCTTAAGAGCTCTATCCAGCTCTCTCTTGAAAGCATCCAACGAACTGGCCTCCACTGCCTTCTGAGGCAGAGAATTCCACACCTTCACCACCCTCTGACTGAAAAAGTTCTTCCTCATCTCCGTTCTAAATGGCCTACCCCTTATTCTCAAACTGTGGCCCCTTGTTCTGGACTCCCCCAACATTGGGAACATGTTATCTGCCTCTAATGTGTCCAATCCCCTAATTATCTTATATGTTTCAATAAGATCCCCCCTCATCCTTCTAAATTCCAGTGTATACAAGCCCAATCGCTCCAGCCTTTCAACATACGACAGTCCCGCCATTCCGGGAATTAATCTAGTGAACCTACGCTGCACGCCCTCCATAGCAAGAATATCCTTCCTCAAATTTGGAGACCAAAACTGCACACAGTACTCCAGGTGCGGTCTCACCAGGGCCCGGTACAACTGTAGAAGGACCTCTTTGCTCCTATACTCAACTCCTCTTGTTACGAAGGCCAACATTCCATTGGCTTTCTTCACTGCCTGCTGAACCTGCATGCTTCCTTTCATTGACTGATGCACTAGGACACCCAGATCTCGTTGAACTCCCCCTCCTCCTAACTTGACACCATTCAGATAATAATCTGCCTTTCTATTCTTACTTCCAAAGTGAATAACCTCACACTTATCTACATTAAACTGCATCTGCCATGTATCCGCCCACTCACACAACCTGTCCAGGTCACCCTGCAGCCTTATTGCATCTTCCTCACAATTCACACTACCCCCCAACTTAGTATCATCTGCAAATTTGCTAATGGTACTTTTAATCCCTCCGTCTAAGTCATTAATGTATATCGTAAATAGCTGGGGTCCCAGCACCGAACCTTGCGGTACCCCACTGGTCACTACCTGCCATTCCGAAAGGGACCCATTTATCCCCACTCTTTGCTTTCTGTCTGTTAACCAATTTTCTATCCATGTCAGTACCCTACCCCCAATACCATGTGCCCTAATTTTGCCCACTAATCTCCTATGTGGGACCTTGTCGAAGGCTTTCTGAAAGTCGAGGTACACCACATCCACTGACTCTCCCTTGTCAATTTTCCTAGTTACATCCTCAAAAAATTCCAGTAGATTTGTCAAGCATGATTTCCCCTTCGTAAATCCATGCTGACTCGGAACGATCCCGTTACTGCTATCCAAATGCTCAGCAATTTCGTCTTTTATAATTGACTCCAGCATTTTCCCCACCACTGATGTCAGACTAACTGGTCTATAATTACCCGTTTTCTCTCTCCCTCCTTTCTTAAAAAGTGGGATAACATTTGCTATCCTCCAATCCACAGGAACTGATCCTGAATCTATAGAACATTGAAAAATGATCTCCAATGCTTCCACTATTTCTAGAGCCACCTCCTTAAGTACTCTGGGATGCAGACCATCAGGCCCTGGGGATTTATCAGCCTTCAGTCCCATCAGTCTACCCAAAACCATTTCCTGCCTAATGTGGATTTCCTAAATTTGAAATTGAACTAGCAAGTCACCATCGCTCTTTATCGTCTGAATCAATCTACCATGAAGGACTTGATCAATTGGCTTATTCAAATCCAAGTAGACAATATCAACTGCACTACCCTCATCAGTCAATTCCTCAACAAAATCAATCCATTTGTCCACCTTCTGTTCCCAAGGATCACTCTACCACTTGCTAGTGCATGTTTTTTCTTCTTTTGTTATTTTATTAAATGCTTGTCCTCTGTAATATTTACAAGTCCCGAGCGAGAGTCCAAAATGGACTGTAATTTTTGTTGTGCCTGACAAACTCTTTAGTTACTGAAGCTCAAGGCAAGTTGTCAAACTTTACCCAGACTGGTAAATTAGCATTTTGATTTGATGGCTAATTTGGGCGGAACAGTCTCAGAATGTTAACCATTTCTCTTTCCATAGATACTGCCTGACTGGCTGAGTTTATCCAGCATTTAAAAATTTCATCGTGCATTGAGCATCCTTTGTTCATTGTTTTCAGTGATTCTTTTTAAGGGGTAACTTTGCTTCTTTCAGGTACCACTCTGTATTACCAACCGGGTCTTCTTCAAGGAGGGACCGTTGAACATGATTGCCATCCTCAACGTTCCATCGGTTATTACCTAGAAGCCCTGCTCTGCCTAGCTCCGTTTTGTAAGAGACCATTGAAAGCCATATTGAAAGGTGTCACCAATGATCAGAAGGATCCTTCCGTAAGATAACATTTAAGAGACATTTCAATTGCTATTTGACCTATTGCCAATAATGATAGTTTGAACATCTTGATCTAAACATTTGCCTTTTTTTAAGTATTGCTGACAAGATCAGCCATTATTGTGCATCCCAACGTGCTCTGAGATGGTTGGTGTTGGCTCTTTACAAACTGCTAGTAATGTTTTGAATAAATGTTGGACTACTTCCTGAGTCAAATATAGACCATTCCATCCCGAAACATCACCCATCCATGCTCTCCAGAGATACTGCCTGACCTGTTAGTTACTCCAGCATTTTATCTTTTTTGTAAACCAGCATCTTCCATACCTAGTGTCTCCCAATATGGACTGTAATAAGATTATGTAATGGTCAGAATGGATAAGGTAGTCTTCGGTGAGGGAAATAACGAACCATTTTACCAACAAGGATAGCTTATTGATAACTCTATATCCAAATTTTCAATGCATTCAAATTATCAAATTGCCATATTTTGATTATAATTTTTCTCTGACCTATGAGCTTGGGTCTTTGGTTTATTTTCTTAGTGAGATGATAATCTATTATACTGCTGTGCCTGGGTTTGATCATGGTATCTGGTTCTTTTAACGGGAAGCTCCTTTTCCATAATCATGCAGGTGTTTATCATTCACATTCCATGATCTCCAGTGGTATCAAAATGAATTTGTGGTAGAGGAATGTATGGTTCTCGATAAAAGTTAAAAATGGGATTTTCGTTTCCCCTTTCTTTGCATTCATACTGGCTTAGACAATGTTATTTTATAGAAGTAGTGCCTTTTGATTTGTTGCTTGTGAACACTGTGAAAAAGCTTCCAACTTTCCCCTTTAATCCACAATTTCCCTCATTTTGTTTCAGGTCTTTTTATTTTACTGCTTTTACTTTAAGTGAAAGAATTCCTGCTCCTTTCTTGTACAGTGTTGCTACATTCAAAATAGCTGGTATGCCTGTTGACATACACTTGTCTCTAAAATGAGAAGTATGCACTATCACAAGTTATAATCTCAAGGCTTGACATATCCCGTATTCTACCTTTAGTGTCAAGTCAGGCGATCAATGGTTGAACAAGTGGGAAAGGGTATGTCGGGAACAGCACCAGAAATGTCTAAAAAAAATGAATCGGTGCCAAACTGGGGAAGCTTCAATACAGGATTACCGGCATGCTAAACAACATGCAAAAGACATCTAAATGAAGTTATAACCAGTGGATTAGGTCAAAGATCTGCAGTCCCAACACATCCAGTTGTGAATAGTGGTGAACAGTTGGTTGAATGAGTGTGGCCACCGCCTCAAGGCTTCAATGACTCGGGTTCAGTCCTTAACACATGGTGCTGATACTCTGGTGTTTGCACGTTCTCCCTGCGACCACATAGGCTTCCACCAGGCTATCCCGTTTCCTTCCACATCTCGAAGATGTAGGATTAATTGGCCACTTTATATTATCCTTGGGATAGATGAGGGGTAGGGGAAATCGAGGAATGCTAATGAGAGAGAAAATAGGTTGCAAAGAAATATGGATAGATGGGATTCTCGAAGTTTAGCCTGGTGCCGAATACAGTAAAACCTCCATAATCCTTGGGACTTGGTGGTGTCAGACATGCACATTTGTTTGGACCATTGGATGGGATGTTGGGCCTATTGCCCCAAATTACTTTTACTTCACTTTTTTAACTGTAATGTAATGGATTTTCTGGCAAACCTGGGGAGTTTTAAAATGATTGGGGAATACTGAGCCCTGGTGAGTTTCAGTTCAGTTTAGTTTATTGTCACATGTACCGAGGTACTGTGAAAAGCTTTTGTTCCGTGCTAACCAGTCAGCAGAAAGACAATACATGATTACAATTGAGCCATTTACAGTGTATGATAACAGATACATGATAAGGGAATAACATTTAGTGCAAGGTAAAGCCAGCAAAGTCCGATCAAGGAAAGTCTGAGGGTCACCAAAGAGGTGGATAGAGGTTCAGCACTGCTCTCTGGTTGTGGTCGGATGATTCAGTTGCCCGATAACAGCTGGGAAGAAACTGTCCCTGAATCTGGCAGTGTGCATTTTCAAACTTCTATACCTTTTGCTTGATGGGAGAGGGATGAAGAGGAAGTGGCCAGGATGCGACTTGTCCTTGATTACGCTGCTGGCCTTGCTGAGGTTAAAGAGATTGGGGAAATATACCCATTGAATTTCAGCTTGACCAATTTCCTGCGTGCCAGTAACATGGACGGGAATGCACGGGACTGTGGATAGCAGGTTCCCTGCATGACCTGGACTTGGTAAAACAATAAGTGAGCTAAATGCCAAACCATCGGGATACTAGATAAACAAATGTTACTGTGGGTGCAGCGGCTCAGGTTTTCCTGAGATCCGTCATCACAGAAATAAATCTCCAGACAGTAATTCAATCTCCATGATATCAAAAAAAGGCTGAGAGTGCAGGATACCGCAAAGGCTATGGGATCAGATGTCAGTCCAGCTGTAGACCTGTATTCCAGAAGTAGCTTCCCTCTGCCCAGCCTCATCCAGTGCGGTTGTAACACTGACATGTAAAAGACAACATGGAAAATTCCCCAGGCATTTCTTATTCGGAGGATGACTCCAGACTCCCACTTAGACTTGTGACTATTGCTGCACTCCTCCCTCTAGCTTCACAATTTACAACTCATTAATCCTTTTGTCTCATAGCATTTCCCCCCCCGCCCCTTTGTTCATTCCTTTGCCTATCAAAAACCCCATCGCCTGTGTTCACCTGCCACGCTTTGTTCTGCCCCTCCTCTCTTCTATCTCCCCCTCTCCCATAAAATCAGTCTGAAGAAAGGTCCTGACCCGAAGCCTGTTTTGACTACTGACAGTCTTGTGAAGCACCAATGAAATTCCACCATGATGGGTGCCATGTAGTTGGGTGATTATTATCTTAACTTTAAATATTTTATTCAATTACCCTGTATTTTTGGTCCATGTTTTACCCCGATGGCCATGATAAAGAAATGAGGCAAAATTACATCAGCTGCTTACACTATAAAATTCAGCTAAAAACATGGGATTTTTTAGTTGTTTATACCATTTGAGTTCCTGATGTGAAGAAAATGTGCCATCTGGGCCATTACTGCATACCAGTATAGTTTATGGTTTTTAAATTTATTTTAATACAGCTATTTTTCATCTGTCTTTTCAGGTAGATACTCTAAAAGCGACAGCACTGCCAATAATGAAAAGGTTTGGTATAGATGGTGAAGGTCTTGAGCTGAAGGTAAGAATAGCTCCTTGATTTGTTTTTTATCAAGGTGGTATAGTTTCTTGTAATTTATTTGTTTGATCTATGATAGATTGGAGCAACAACTGTAAATCATGGAAGGGATAATTTGTTAGCGCAGCTGCAATTAAATATTGTTTAAAAAAATTACTGAAGATACAGTGGTGCAGCGGCTAGAGTCGGTGCCAGAGACCCGGGTTTAATTCAGGCCTCGGATGCTGTCCATGTGGAGTTTGCATGGTCCACTGTGACCTTCCAGGTGTTCCAGTTTCATTGGTTTAGAAATTTTATGAGCAGAATAAGGCCATTTGGCTTATCAAGCCTACTCTGCCATTCAAACATGGCTGATCTATTTTTCCCTCTCAACCCCATTCTCCTACCTCAGTACACGTGGCAATAAACTAATAAACTAAACTAAAAATAAACCTAAACCATAGAAATGTGCAGAATACCATGGGTTATTTCTGCACACCATTTCAGTTAAAAACATCCTTTAAGATAAATTCAATGCATTGGATTAGATATACTCAGAATTTATGGATACTTCACATTGATGCATTGATATTTTAATGCCTGCTTGATTCTGGAAATTGCCATGGTTGCTGTTTTGTGTTGAATAGAAATGGCTGCTTCCTGCAGGACTAAATTTAAACAGCTATGTTGCTGGAGCATTTTGCAGTTGGTTGGACAAGAACTCTCCTTTGGGATGAAGCACTTACATTTCCGTATTATTTAGTTTAATTTAGAGATCCGCACCGACCAGCGATCCCCACACATTAACATTATTCTACACACTGGGACCAATTTTACATTTATACCAAGTCAATTAGCCTAAAACCTGTTTGACTTTGAGTGTGGGAGTAAACCGAAGATCATGGAGAAAACCCACATGGTCACGGGGAGAACATACATACTCCGTACAGACAGCACCCGTACTTGGGATCGAACCCGGGTCTGTGGTGCTGTGAGTTCTATCAGGCAGCAACTCTACTGCTGCTCCACCATGTCACCCTTTACAAACTCAAAAATCAAGAAAGAATATTTACACTAAAATTCACTTGAAAATCATCTAAAGACCCAGTGCGTACTGATTTAGGATTTATGCAAACCATAGTTTCTATAATTGTTGTGTATACCTTACTCTACAAAATGTAATGTCTCCTTTTAAAAATAGTTTCTAGTTATGGGATGTGAAAAATCATGTTGTTCTCTTGATTAAAGTTACCAAAAAGGAGTTGTATTTTCTTATCTTAATTCCCCACATCTCAAAAATCAAAATTGGGCTCAAACTTGATAACTGCCAAAAAACAATCTGCTGGAAGAACTCAGCGGATCGAGCAGTGTTTGTGGAGCAAATTAAATTGTCAACGTTTTGGGTTGAGACCCTGTATCCAGTCATCTTCATAGCTGCCTAAATGGCTAAACAGAACAATATCGCTGCACTGCAAATAAGTGCATTAAATATTGATTCTTTGTGAATGCGACTGTTACAATCCTTAGCTAACTGTAAAGAAGATTAAATGGTGAATGTTTTCTTTTAATTATGTGCAGTTACTTGAGTTGGTTGCAGTGTTATTAAATCTGTGCTTTTGCTTGCTTGAACAGATAGTCCGGAGAGGCATGCCTCCTGGTGGAGGAGGTGAGATTATCTTTTCGTGTCCAGTGCGAAGATTTTTAAAGCCCATTCAGTTGATGGACTCCGGCAAGATAAAACGGATCAGAGGGGTGGCGTATCCTTTGGCAAGGAGACAAACTTGCCCAAAACCTAATTTATTTTTATGGGGCTAAACCTTTGAGGAAGAAGAAGAGGAGGGGAAAATTTGAAATGTAGACTCGTTCATCCTTTAAAGTTGCATTTACACGGCTCTTCAGTTTGTCAGAACATTGCACAATGCTTCCTAACCGGTGTGGTACTTTAAAATGTGAACACTATTTTGGTGTTCTGTTGCGTTTAGGGCAACACGATAGATAGAGTTGCTGCCTTACAGCGCCAGAGACCCAGGTTTGATCCTGACTGGAGGTCAGGTGCTGTCTGTATGGAGTTTATAAGTTCTTCCTATGACCGCATGGATTTTCTCCAGGTGTTCCAGTTTCCTCCCACACTCCAAAGACGTTTGTAGGTTAATTGGCTTCTGTAAATTGAACCTGTTGTGTAGGATAGTGCTAGTGTATGGGATGATCACTGCTTGGCACGGACCTGGTGGGTCGTCGAGCCTGTTTCAGCGTTGTATCTCTAAATTTTAATGTAAAGACAAACATAGCCAATTTGCATTAAACAAGATCATTTCAACTGCACCGATGCAATCCCAGCTGATTATATCCGTCCATACCTCAATGTTATGGTCTCAGTTTAACAATAACGTAATGAAGGCAATTGATAAGATCCCATGTGAAAGCTGGTTCCAAGGGATAGAGCCTGTGGCATCCAAGGCATATTGGATCCAACCTTGGCTTATAGTGGAAGTGACAACTTCGATGTTAATGTGGGAGGTATGATTAGTAAGTTTGCCGATGACGTTAAAAATTGGTGGTGTGATGGTGAGGAGAATAACTTTAGGCCACAGAAAAATATCGATCAATTAGTCAGGTGGCGAGAGGAATGACGGATGGAATTTAATCGTGGTAAATGCAAAGTGATACATTTTGGGATTTTAAATAAAGGTAGCAAGTACACAATGAATGATAGGACCTGAGGGAGATTTGAATTATAGTGACATAGAAATCCACAGATCCTTGAAGGTGGCAGCTCGTGTAGATGGTGTGGGAGGAAGACAGGAGGAATGTTCACTTTCATTACTTGGGTTATATAAAAGAAGGGCAGGAAAGTTATGATGTACAGGAAGGAACCTCTGATGCTGGTTTACACCGAAGATAGACACAAAATGCTGGAGTAAATCAGCAGGACAGGCAGCATCTCTGGGTAGAAAGAATGGGTGACGTTTCTTCAGACTCTTAAGTTTTGATGCAGCTTTGAGGTCACAACTGGAACATTGTGTGCTGTTTGGTCACCTTCATATCAACGTTATGAGATTACGCTGGATGCAGAGGAGGTTCACCAGGATGCAGTGTTTCAGTTCTGGAGAGTGGTTGTAGACGCAAGCGACTGCAGCCAGTGCAGAAGGGTCTCAACCCAAAATGTCACCTATGCATGTTCTCCAGAGATGCTGCCTGACTTGCTGAGTTCCTCCAGCACTTTTTGTCTTTTCGGAAAGATTGAATTTATTCTCCTGGGAGTGGAAAGGATTGGAGGGGGGGTGGGGGGGTGGTTGGGAAGCATAGGTGGGATAGATAGTGGTAAACTTTTCTTCACAGCCAAGGTGTGTATATTCAGAGGTCATATATTTAAGACAAGAAGTAAGAGCCTTATAGGGAAACATTTAAGAAATGTCTAGACGGACACGCATCATCAAGGTTCAGAAGGTTATGGTTCATGTGTGAGTAAATTATATCATTGTAGATGGGTACTAGATGGTTAGCATGGAAGGGGGGGGGGGGGGGGGAGTGATGGGCCTGTTTCTGTTTTTATTATTCGAATACTATTTTTCAAAAGCTCAGCATTGTCAACAATACAGTTTGCTCAGTCTCAGTTCAGCTGACCAAGGTTCGGCCTCTGCTGATGCTTTCAGAGTGATGAGCAAAAAAAAAAAGTTTTGCCTGCAAGCTAAAGCAATGCCTGTCAAACATGTCTAAGGTCCGGCTGCTGAAGTAATTTTACATGGTTCAGTTTGTGATTCTCATTTTTTCCTCCGTCATGATGCTAGTTTTTTTCCACAAGACAGAATTGGAGGTGTTGTTGAGCTGTGATGATGATCCCACTATTTTATTTAACCAGCAGTTTGACAAGTTAGATTTTCTCTCCTCTCTTCGATGTTCCATTATTTTTCTAAATGCACAGTGCATTCCCAATACCACCAATTATACCACCTAATCTAGCAGCCTACGTGCTTCCTTCAGAACCAGTGAATTACTCTTGAAACCTCTCGGGTAAGAAAATTCAGCAATTTCTAATAATGCTTACCAATTTCTACAGATGCACAACAGAAAGCATCCTTTTGGGATACATCACAGCTTGGTTTGGCAACTTGGTACGACGACGTGCCACCTAGTAACTAGTCTAGAAGATTAGATGACATGGAATCCAAGGTAAACTAGCCAATTAGATTCAAATTAACTTGGAGGAAGGAGTCAAGGGGTAGTTATTGAGGGTTGTTTTTCATATTGGAGGCTTGTGACCAGTGAGGTGCCACAGGGCTTGGTGCTGTGTCCGCTGCTGTTTGTTATGTACATTAACGATTTGGATGACGGTGTTAGTAAATCCGCAGGTGACACCAACATTGGTGGTATAGTGGACAGTGAGGAAAGGTATGGAAGTCTGCAACAGGATCTGGATCAGTTGGGAAGGTGGACAAAGGAATGGCAGATAGAATTTAATTGTGGCAAATGTGAGATGTTGCATTTTGGTTTGGTAAAGCAAGGCAAGACATTCACAGTAAATGGAAGAGCCTTGGAGTATTGACGAACAGAGAGATTTGGGAAAGACATGCCTATATACTGTGTACCTGTCCAAGTCTCTTTTGATTGACTTCACTTGCTTACCATCAATTACTTTTGGGATACATATGAGCCTTTTGTTACCCAGAGCGAATCAAAGTAATAATCTCTTCCGGGTTTACTTCAGTGTTTGCTGCCATTTAATTTTCCTTCACTGAGAACTGCAGGTACTGCACCAGAGTATCTCCACAGATGGCCAATAGAATTGTTGATGCAGCCAGAAGCATTTTAAACAAGTTCATACCAGACATCTACATCTACACTGATCACATGAAAGGAGCAAATTCTGGAAAGTGAGTCGATCTGGAGCGGTGAGGACTTGGTCTGACAACCAAGTTTGAATTTTTTTATCTTGTGACTTTTGTTAAAATATAGTGCATGATACAACTCAAATGCTTGCTGATTAGGAGTGCAATTGAAACTTCAAATGGCTTTGGATCTAATACTGAAAATAGCTACGAATATTGGAAGTTTGAGGTGAAAGCAGAAAGTGCTGGCAATAATGAGCAGACTTGATGGCATCCTTGAGCGAGAAATTGAGTTAACACTAGGTCAATGCCCTTTGTGTAGATTCTAATGAAAGGCCATTGAGCTGAAGCATTAAACCTGTTTTCCTCTCACGACACATGTCTGACTTACTAAGTATCTCCAAATCTTCTGTTTTTCATTTGGCTTCATGTGTTATTTTCGTTTACAATGGAATCTTTACCTCATTTTGTTGACGTGATAGATTTAAAAAACTTGGTTATAAATTTGCACATGTTTTATCTGTACTCTGGTAGTATATTACCCAAAATAGGTGGATTATTTTATTGTCTCAGTATATAGGCATTCCCTGTCTTTATTTAATTCTATTGCTTATATGACAACATCTCTTTCATCCAATTTTCACTTCAGAGCCAATTTCTTGATCCTATGGGAAGCAGACTACAACCCAATTTACATGATTTTGCAATTTAAACCTGATTTTATATCTCTTATCAACTTCCAATGCTGCTGGTCTAAAACATTTTTGGTATCCATTTGTCTAGATTGTTAGAATAGTGACATTCGGAGAGGTGGTGGAAATTGAAAACAATCAAATGCAGGATGAAATCCCTGCTGCCTTGCCACATCTGTGTAATGTATATTGGGAGGCTCTAGAAAGCATTTCCGCCTAAGCAGCTTAACATGTCAATGTTGATCGAGGTGAATTTAGAGAGAAGTAGGTTATAAAATTAAACAACTGATTCTCTAACTGGCATTGTCTTCAACTAAGCTACACCTTTAAATTGAGAATGGTATTTGATCATTAATTAATTGGCATGTTCTTGTGACATATCAGAATGATATAATACTCCAACTAATTTGTCGTTTAAAAAAAAACGTTTTTTCTCTCTGGGAACCTCGGAACTGTGTGTGCTTTGTGGTTGAGTTTTCATGTTGACATGTGAAGTGCCATCTGAAACCCCTGACGGGGGTGTGTGCGATTTGTGTTTAGGTCTCCGGGATTTGGCTTGTCTTTGGTGGCAGAAACAACCACTGGGACACTGCTGAGTGCGGAGCTGGCCTCGAACCCTACCGGCCAAGGCTCTCCGCTCCTGCCCGAGGATCTCGGCAAGAACTGTGCAAAGCTGCTTTTAGAGGAAATCTACAGGGTAAGTTCCTGCTAAAGCACTTTGAGGCTTTCAGGATTGCCATTAGCGAGGGGAGTGGGTGCTAAATATTGGAAAGGTAGCAAAGAAAGCAAACTCGATGCAAGCATTTATTTCCAGAGGGCTTACACTCAAACAGGGATGTAATGTTGAGGCTCTATAAGGTGCTGGTAAGGCCATATTTTCAATATTGTGAACAATTATGGGCACCATATCTGAGGTTGGATGTGCTGGCTCTGGAGTGGGTCCAGAGGAGGGGTTTGCAAGAATGATCCCAGGAATGAGTAGATTAACCTATGATGAGCATTTGTCGGCACTGGGCCTGTACTCGCTGGAGTTTAGACGAATGGGGGGGGGGGGTTCCACTAGTGGGAGAGTCTAGGACAAGAGGTCATAGCCTCAGAATTAAAGGATGTTCTTTCAGGAAGAAAATGAGTCAGAGGGTGGAGAATCAGTGGAATTCTTTGCCAGAGAAGGCTATGTAGGCCTTCAGTCTGAAGAAGGATCTCGACCCGAAACATCACCCAATTTCTTCTCTCCTGAGATGCTGCCTGACCTGCTGAGTTACTCCAGCATTTTGTGAATAAATACCTTCGATTTGTACCAGCATCTGCAGTTATTTTCTTACACAGGCTATGTAGGCCAAGTCAGTGTATATATATTTAAGGCAGAGAAAGATTCTTGATCATTCTAATCAGTACCCCATTCCTGCCTTCTCCCATACCTCCTGACTCCGCTATCCTTAAGAGCTCTATCTAGCTCTCTCTTGAAAGCATTCAGAGAATTGGCCTCCACTACCTTCTGAGGCAGAGAATTCCACAGATTTACAACTCTCTGACTGAAAAAGTTTTTCCTCATCTCCGTTCTAAACGGCCTACCCCTTATTTTTAAAGTGTGGCCCCTGGTTCTGGAATGCCGGAAGGGAGAGTCTGTTTTGATGAGCCTTAGTGGGGTTGGTGTCTGTTTTAATGCAGTGTTTTCTGTAGAATCAAGCATGGGATTCTGTGTATGGCTTTGAATTTAGATTTATTTCCAAAGAAACGTTGGTTGTTTGTGACTCACTTTCTTTTTCTCTGTTTGTACAGGGTGGTTGTGTAGATTCAATAAATCAGAGTCTGGCTCTGCTGTACATGGCCCTTGGTCAGCAGGATGTTTCAAAAGTTCAAATGGGTCCATTGTCTCCTTATACGTAAGTGAATGCCTAATAGTGCACAAGCATGACATGGCTGTGTACTTTGTGCAAAAGGTTCAGTTTGCTTCTGTTGTTTTCGTGTCGCGTTGTTTTTCAAAATATTCCATCAGCTGGAGATGGGAAGGTCCAGCAATCTGAACTGTCCTCCTTCAGTTATCATGGTACCGGTGCTGTTTCTTCAAGAGGTACAGTACTGTGATAACTGAAGGGTGACAGTGCCAACACAAGCCTGCTGACCCTGCTGGGTTACTCTACCTGCACCTCAGAATGGAGCCACAATTAAAAGCTTTTGTGGCATGCTATCCAGTCAACTAAAAGACTATACATGATTACAATCAAGCCATCCACCGTGTGCAGATACAGGATAAAGGGTATAACGTTTAGTGCCAGGTAAAGTCCAATTAAAGATAGTCCGAAGGTCTCCAATGCTGTAGATGGGAGGTTAGGACCAGTCCCTAGTTAGTGAGAGGATGGTTCAGTTGCCTGATAACAGCTGGGAAGAAACTGTCCCTGAATCTGGAGGTACGCATTTGCAAACGTCTGTAACTGTTGTCTGATGGGGGAGGGGAGAAGGAGGAGTGACCGGGGTGAGACTGGTCCTTGATTATGCTGGTGAGCATGCCGAGGCAGCTCGAAGTATAGATGGAGTCAATGGAAGGGAGGTTGGTTTGAGTGATGGACAGGATGCAGTTTCTCCTCTCCCTGATTTTTAGATGGCAAAATACACCACATGTATGCCAGTTGCTTTAGGATTTCACACTCATCGTACGCAGTCTGGGGCAACCTCACCGTTGGTTTACCATTTCTGGATCAGGAGCAGAGTTGAGGTGCAGACGTTTTGCCAAAGGTGTGGAGTGTGGGCACACGTTTTCTTAAAAAGCCCGGTCAACTAAACTAAATATTGAGATGCAGTAACCCCCAACGAGAACCAGAGGAGAAATGAGCTGCTTTTTGCAATGAGTTGTTCTGAACAAAAATGTACCACCTGAGAGGGAGATTAAAGTAGGGTCAGTAGTAACTTGCCACAGGGAATTGGATAAATGCTTGAAAAGGAAAGAGTTATGGGGTAAATGGAAAGAAAGGAATGCTCAAAACGATGGTCAATTTTGACACGTGGTTAACTTTTCAAAGAATCAGTTTTGCCACATGCTCTTGATCTGTGCTGTAGGTTTCTTTGATCTTTGTTCCTGTATATTGCTCAAGGCAGTCATATGTAAGATTTGCTGTTAGATCACCTATCGTCCCTCGAGCATTACCAAGAAGTAAATAATTTTCCAGTGCACTTCCAAGTTAAATAAAACCAAAGGTCCATTTGTGTGGAAATCCATATCATTTTACAGTGTTAATCATTGATAAATTCAAACTAAATATTCCGTGCAAATATGGAATTTGTAATCTAGTATCATACATTAATGTTGAACTACCTTGTGTTAGAACATTGAAGTGTCATGCCATTTATTTTACCCGTTAATGTGTCATTAAATATCTTAGTTGATCATACATTTATGCTTTCATTTGCTACATTCATCTAGCTCTTCGTTGGAATGAAGATAGACCAGACTCTACTGCATCATAAAAGAACACATAGCAACCATGTTACACATTTCTTGAGTATCTCAGTAGGTCAGACCGCAACTCTGGAGAACATGGGGAGGCAAAGTTTTGGGTCGAGACCCTTCTTCAGACCCTTAAAGAAGGGTCTCGAGCAAATTCATCACCTATCCATATTCTCCGGCTAAGTTACTCCAGCACATTGTGTCCGTTTGTATCAGAGGTTATGGGGAGAAGGCAGGAGAATGGGTTTAGGAGGGAGAGGTAAATCAGCCATGATTGAATGGCGGAGTAGACTTGATGGGTCGAATGTCCTAATTCTGCTCCTAACACTTATAATCTTATGAACATTGTGAAGAGTGTGTGTCACAGGCACTGGGAACAATCAAATTCTTACTTGCTGCATCTTTACAGGCACAATAACACAACAGCACCGGAAATAAATATACAATAACACAATAAATTGTCAGTTATACCAGGTAACCAGACAATAATGCAAGCCAAAGTATGTGGTCCAGCCTAAACAAAGTCCATAATTTGGTGCTGAAGTTGGGTTGTGGTTAGGATTTTGCAGTGTTTCAAGAGCCTAATGGTTGATAGGAAGAAGCTGTTCTTGAACGTGGAGGTCATGGTTCTCAGACCCCTGTGCCTTCCCAATAGTAGCAGCGAGATGAGAGTGTAGACAGGGTGGTGTGGGTACTTGATATTAGCTGCTGCTTCGAAGCAGCGCTTCCTGTAGATCCCTTCAGTGGTGGGGAGGTCAATACCCATGATGGACTTGGCAACGTCCACCACTTTCTGCACCTCTTTCATTCATGTTTACATTACCAATCCAGGCCGTGATGCAAACAATCAGTACGCTCTCTACCATACACATGTAGAAATTCGATAAGAGTATTCAGCAACATGCTGGGTTTTCTCAAACGTCTGACGAAGTAGAGACATTGATGAGCTTTCTATGTGATCGCATTAGTGTGCTGGGCCCAGGATAGATCATGAGAGATGTGCACACCCAAGAACCTGAAGCTGTTGACACTCTCCACTGTCATCTCACTGATGGAAACAGATTCATGGATCCTCAGTTTTCCCTTCCATAAGTCCTAGGCCCTGCTGATATTGAGAGCAAGATTGTTTAGTTTAGAAATACAGCGTGGAAACAGGCCCACCGGGTCCGCACCGACCAGCGATCCCTGCACATTAATACTACCCTACACACACGGGATCATTTTTACATTTATCAAGCCAATTAACCTGCAAACCTGTACTTCTTTGAAGTATGGGAGGAAACCGAAGATCTCAGAGAAAACCCACGCAGTTTACAGGGAGAGCGTACAAACTCTGTCCAGACAGCACCTGTAGTCAGGATTGAACCCGGATCTCCCACGCTGCAAGCGCTGCAAGGCGGCAACTCTACCGCTGCGCCACCGTGCCACCTTAACGTTGTTCTGGCAACATTCAACCAGAATATCCATCTCCCTCCTGTGTACTGAACTCATTGTTACCCGTTATTCACCCAACCACAGTGGAATTGTCAGCAAATTTGAAGGCGGTGAGTTTGGTTACAGAGTCGGTGCGTCATAGAGCTAAGCAGCACAGAAGCAGGCGGTCATGGGCATGGATGAAGTAGAGCAAGAGTCTGAGCATACAACCTTCAGTTGTTCCCGTGCAGAAAGGTGAGGAGGAATGTTGTTGCCAATTCGTACTGATTGACGACTGATAATGAAGAAATTAATGATCCAGTTACTTAGGGATGTGCTGAGACCAATATATTTTTAAAGTTTGATAAGTTTAGATGGAAGGGCGAGTGTTGAACGCTGAGCTGTAGTTGGTAGACAACAACCTAACGTACATTTTCTTGTTGTCCAACCTTCCCTCTGCTAAGGCCCATGAGGAGGTGACCCTGCTCTCTACTCTGGGTTCAAATGAAAGATTTCCATCTAATGTCAGTCTTTTCCCGCTTTTGCTATCCATGTTGGACTACAAAGTCGCCTTTGTTCTTGGCCAGATGGTTGAGTTCTCATTTCAGGTTCACCACTTGGAAGTGAGAAATTCATTACTTAACAAGCACACTATTTATCCAGAAGTAGAAACAAGGAGCTGCAGATGCTGGCTTATACTAAAGATAGACACAAAGTGCTGCAGTAACCCAGTGGGTCAGGCAGCTGGACTGAAGAAAAAGGATCCTTCTTCAGGCCTTTTAAAAAAAAATCTAGTGATTTATAGCGGTAAACATTTGTGCTGCCTCACAGAGCTGAAATATCTATTTCATTGTGAAAACAGTTTAGTTTTGTTTAGAGATACAGTATGGAAACAGGCCCTTCGGCCCACTGAGTCTACACCAACCGTCGATCCCCATACTCCGTATACAAACACTATCCTTCACACTAGGGACAATTTATAATCTTTACCAAAGCCAATTAACCGACCAACCTTCACGTCTTTGGAATGTGTGAGGAAACCTGAGAAAACAAGACATCAAAGGGCCTTCTATCCAGAGATGCTACCAGTCCCACTGTTATTCCAGCACCTTCGGTTTAAACCAGCATCTGCTGTTCCTTCCTACACATCCATGATCCTACTGACAGTTTAATGCTGGGGATTTGTGGGAACGTGGAGGCGCACCAGGCTCCCAACTAAAGACTGCACCCGGGACCACACTGAAACACAACGTGCGTGTCCTTGCTCTCCGAAATTGTCGATTTCTGTGCAAAAGAAGGTTTGCATAGTTAATTCCGTTTTCTTTTAGCAGATACGATTAAATCAAAGAAGCATTGAACAACTTTGAACATTTAAATATTTGGAAGGGCTGCTTAAAATGTAATGGAGATAGAAGTTTGTTTTTTGAACAGTAAAAGAAGAGAAATTTCTTCCTATTTTGTCTTAATGCATTTATCTTTGCCTTATTGTCCTGCTGACATCCTTACTTGGGATGGTCACTTTTAAATGGTTCTAAAGTTTATACTCATTACCCATCCAACAGGTTAGTTGGGTGAAAAGTTGAGATATATATTCTGTGATTGTATGACAGTGAAGACCTGACAAGTGTAACTCTTAATTTGTTTAAGGATTGAGTTTCTGCGTCATCTGAAGAGCTTCTTCCAAATTATGTTCAAGATTGAAACCCAGTCCATGGAAGAGAGGAAAGGTGGAGACAAAGTGTTAATGACTTGCATTGGAGTTGGCTATTCTAACATCAGCAAGATTGTCACATAGAGGTGACCACTGCCACTTTAGATGCGCTTGGAATGGTTATTTTTACACCAAAACATTGGAAAACCTTCACTCGGAAATATTTTTCTAAAATTTTATATAATTAAAAATCTCTGAAATTGACATTCCTTTTCTATTTGACGTGTGCAAAATGCAAGTGCTCAATACGATATTTTCTAGACAGAAACCGATTTTTTTTAAAGCGGTTAAATCGTAAATGAAGAATGCTTGCATAATGCTGTACTTGCCATTGAGTGAAACCTCTTAAATGTTTGTTTTGATGACACTGGAATGATTACAAATCACTCAAAGGAGACACAGTGACATGTGAAAATGTGAAGCACTGTTTTTGGTAAATTGGAAGTAAACAGAATTGGTTCAAGTAATGGCAATTCTGCCATTTTGTCTGATCCTTTTTCCCCACCAGTCCAAATTTAAAAAAATACAACATGGTGAAAATCAATTAATTTGTTTAAAAAAAAAACTGCCCACCAGCCTTTGTGTAAAAAAAAAGAGAAAAATAAGTTACCCCTCAGGTTCGCATTAAATCTTTCCCCCTCTATTGTCTTCTGGTTCTCTATTTCCGCTACTCTGGGCAAAACTCTCTATTTACCGGATCTATTCCTCTCACGATTTTGTCCACCTGTATAAGATCACCCCTCATTCATCCTGTACTTCAAGGAATAGTCTTAGCCTGTTCAACGTCTCCCTACATCTCGGCTCCTTGTGTCATGGCAACTTCCTCATAAAATTCCTCCTGCCCCCCCCGACTCTATGACCACGTCTTAACCCAGACCCATTACCAGAGCCACATTTGTTTTCCCGTGACTTGCCTGCACCTCCATCTTCTTTCTCGTGGATTCCAGCCCTCCCAGTTTGGACCCAACCTGGACTACAGGTTCCGACGGTTGATCTGCCATTTTTGGTAACGGTTCTCATTCCATGCTCTGTGTTTTACACTGGCTGCGATGCGCCGGCACCAGCGGGCCCTCAGTCTGACTGTCCTGCTGCTCTGGGCCTCAATCACCCAGAACTGCGATGGACCCCAACTGTACTTCATTTGACACCAAATCTATGCCCTCAACAAACCCTTTCCTACTCGGACTCCACTAAGGATCACAAGCTTGCTCGCCTCCAGACCGCTCCTTCCACCGACACTCCTTGACTCGACCGCCCGCAGGCCCGGAGCTCCACCGCCTGCCCGAACACCATGAGGCCAAGACCCGCGGTTCCATTAACGCCACAAGGAGCAACACCAACACTCGCCGCCTCACTGACCCTCGCCACCTTCCCGGCTGATCCCAGGCCCGGACCGCCGAAGCTGATGCCGACGTCAACGTTCACGGCCTCCCCGGGACCACCGCCGCTGCTGCCGACTCCCACCGCCTCCCCGGGACCACAACTACTGCCGCCGCCAACTCTGGCCGCCTCTCCGTTGCCACTGCCACCGCTGACCTTCACCGCCTCCCGCGGTGCCACTGCCGCAGCCAACCTTCAACGCCTCCCCGACCATCCGCCGACCGGGACTACCGACGCTTAATCTGCTGACTCCAGTTCCCCGCGAGCCTCCACCAGCGACTCCGCTGGCCCTTGCAACTCCACCAGCGGGCCACAGCCGTCACCTTACCCGAGTCCCAGATGCTGCACTGGGCCCACAGTCTCCACGATCAGACTCCCACACCATGGGGCCTGACTGTGCTGGGTCTTACTGCTCCCCTCAGGGAACCTCAGTGGGGGTTCCACTGGTTCTTCCCCTTTTAACCAGGTGGCTCCAGCTACTCCACACCCATACAATAGTCCTCACGCCCCCCTCCTCTCTGAACACCTACCACCCCCCCCCACCAGACATTGCCTTGACCTCCATCTACTTACCTGCCCTCCTCTGACCCCAACCTTCACACTTGTCGTATGTTCACCATACCCCCTGACTTCCCCCTTTCTGATACGGAATGGTCTGTCCTAACAGTGGCCTCACCTCTGTTCCCCTCCGCCCCCACCTCAACGGGTTCCGGGTCCGCCGCAACGTAGAGTCCTTCTGTCGTCTCTGCCTCCATGCCTTTTTCTATGGGAAGGAGTCCTCACCACCCAGTAATGACCCATCTCCACTGCTCCCGCTTCCTCTTGGACTCCCCCGGATGGCCCTCCCCTCTTTAGACCTTTTTATTTCTAACTGCGGTGGGACATTGACCGCTTTAACTTTTCCACTCTAACCTCTCTCCCCCTGAACGTACAGCCCTCCGCTCGCTCTGCAGCAATCCCAACATGATAATCAAACCCGCCGACAAGGGAGGTGCCGTGGTAGTCTGGCGCACTGACCTCTACCGGGCTGAGGCCAGGCGACACTCTCAGTCACCTCCTCCTACTATCCTTGGACCACGATCCCACAGACGAGCACCAGGCCTTAATCTCACACCCACCATTTCCGATTTCAGCTCTCTGCCCTCTAAAGCCTCCAACCTTATCGTTCCCCAGCCCTGCACGGTCCAATTTTATCTTCTCCCCAAAATCCACAAATAGAACTGTCCTGGCAGACCCATTGTTTCTGCTTGTTCAAGTTCCACTGAATTAATTTCCACATACCTTGACTCCATCCTATCCCTTGGTCCAATCCCTCCTTACCTATGTCCAAGGCACCTCACACGCTCTTCCTGTCTTCAATGACTTCCGTTTTCCAAGCCCCCACTAACTCGTGTTTACTATGGATGTACAGTCACTCGATACCTCTATCCCCCACCAGGAAGGTCTTAAAGCCCACCATTTCTTCTTCGATTGCAGAACCAGCCAATTTCTGTCTACTAACACTCCTCTGCCTAGCAGAACTAGTCCTTACCCTTAACAACTTCTCCTTCGACTCTTCCCACTTCCTCCAAATCCAAGGCGTAGCTCTGGGCACTCACATGGGCCCCTGCTATGCCTGCCTCTTTGTAGGGTACGTCGTACAATCACTGTTCCAGGTGTGCACCGGACCTATCCCTGATCTCTACCTCCGCCACATTGACGACTGCATCGGTGCTGCCTCCTGCACCCATGCAGAACTCACTGACTTCAATCCAACTTCACGACCAATTTCCATCCTGCACTCAAATTCATTTGGACCATTCCCGACATCTCCCTACCATTTCTAGATCCCACCGTCTCCATCACAGGAAACAGACTATCGACTGACATCTATTACAAACCCACTGACTCCCATAGCTATCTAGACTACACTTCTTCCCACTCTGGTTCCTGTAAAGACTCTATCCCCTACTCCCAAGTCCTCCGTCTATGCCGCATCTGTGCCCAGGATGAGGTTTTCCATACCAGGTCAGCGGCGATGTCCTCATTCTTCAGGGAACGGGAGTTCCCCTCTTACATTATAGATGAGGCTCTCACGAGGGTCTCCTCGATATCCTGCAGCTCCACTCTAACTGCCCCTCCCCCATTCGTAACAAGGACAGAATCCCCCTTGTCCTCACCTTCCACCCCATCAGCTGTCGCATACAACACTCCGACATTTTTGCTACCTCCAACGGGATCCCACTACTCGCCACATCTTCCCATCTTCACCCCTTTCTGCTTTCTGCAGAGATCGTTCCCTCCGCAACTCCCTCATCAACTCGTCCCTTCCCACCCAAACCACCCCCTCCCTAGGTACTTTCCCGTGCAACCGCAGGAGATGCAACACTTGTCCGTTTACCTCCCACCTCAACTCCGGCCAAGGACCCCAACAGTCTTTTTGGGTGAGGCAGAGGTTCACTTGCACCTCCAACTTCATCTACTGTATCCGCTGTTCCAGGAGTCGACTCCTGTATATCGGTGACACCTAGCGCAGGCTCGGCGATGGTTTTGCTGAACACCTCCGCTCAGTCCCCCTAAACCTACCCGGTTGCTCAACACTTTAACCCCCTCCCATTTCCAATCTGACCTTTCTGTCCTGGGCCTCCTCCATTGTCAGAGTGAAGCCCAGCACAAATTGGAGGAACAGCACCTCATATTTCGCTTGTGTAACGTACACCGCAGCGGTATAAACATTGACTTCTCTAACTTCAAGTAGCCCTTCCTTTCCCTCTCTCCATCCCTCTCCCAGTTCTTCCACCAGTCTTACTGTCTCCGACTACATTTTATCTATGTACCGCCCACTCCCCTAACAGTAGTCTGAAGAAAGGTCCTGTCCCGAAACGTCACCCATTCCTTCTCTCCAGAGATGTTGCCTGTTCCGCTGAGTTACCCCAGCATTTTGTGTCTATCTTCGATTTAAACCAGTATCTGCAGTTCTTTCCTACACAAGCTTCCTCATAAATCTCTGCATCCTTTCGAGCTTGGCAATTTCTTTCCCATAACATGTTGTCCAAAACCGAACATAATACTCCAAATAGACACAAAATGCTGGAGTAACTAAGTGGGTCAGGCAGCATCTCGGGAGAGAAAGGATGGGTGATGTTTCCGCTGTTCCAGACGTCAACTTCTCTACATCGGCGAGACCAAGCGCAGGCTCGGCGATCGTTTCGCTGAACACCTCCGCTCAGTCCGTCTCAACCAACCTGATCTCCCGGTGGCTCAGCACGTCAACTCCCCCTCCCATTCCCAATCTGACCTTTCTGTCCTGGGTCTCCTCCATTGTCAGAGTGAGGCCCAGCGCAAATTGGAGGAACAGCACCTCATATTTCGCTTGGGCAGTTTACACCCCAGCGGTTTGAACATTGACTTCTCCCACTTCAGGTAGTCCCTGCTTCCCCTCTCTATCCCCTCCCCCTTCCCAGTTCTCCCATGTCTTCCTGTCTCCGACTACATCCTATCTTTGTCCTGCCCCCGCCCCGACATCAGTCTGAAGAAGGGTCTCGACCTGAAACGTCACCCATTCCTTCTCCTGAAATGCTGCCTGACCTGCTGAGTTACTGTCTCACCAATGTCTTGTATAACTAACATGACCTCCCAACTTCTATAAATTAATACTCCAATGAAGCCCAACGTGCCAAAAAACATTTTTGACCACCCTATCTACCTGTAACGCCACTTTCAACAAACTATGTACCTGTACTCCTTGATCCCTCTGCTCTAGAGCATTCCACAGAGCCCTGCCATTCGTTGTGTAGGTCCTGCCCATGTTAGTCTTTCCAAAATGTAATACCTCTCATTTCTCTGTATTAAAATCCATCAATCATTCTTCAGCCCACCTGCCCAACCGATCAGATCCTGCTGCAAATTTTGACAACCTTCACTATCCACAATACCACCCACTTTAATGTCATCTTCAAACTTGCTAATCAGGCGTTGTACATTCTCCTCCAAATCATTAATATAGATGACAAGGAGCAATGGACCCCAGCACTGAACCCTGTGGCACAGCATTAGTCGCAGTTCACATTTTAATTAAGAACTGGAAAAGTTCCCCAGTACCTGTCTAATATTTATTTTTTATTACCAAAAATAGATTTTCAGATCTCCAAGAAACTGACATGTTCTCAATGTTTTTGGTAGTTTGGGGACTTGAGTTGGGGGGAGTTGCAGAGTTTGCTGTTCCAGATTCCATTTTTCTCACTACTTTGGGAAGAGATTTTTGCTGACATTACTCCCGGTAAGGCCAATTTTATGGTTTCCCTCCTTTTTTCTGAAATTCAGCATTGCATTGAATCTGACGTAAGTGCTTTAATCATCAGATCACCCTTAACTTTCCAACCGCATGCAAATATTAGACACAGTAGAGCCACCTTAACTTAATGTAAACTTGTTAGTCCCAGTATCATTTTGGTAACTACAATCTTTCTGAAGACTTTAGTAAATTGCATAATAAATCATGTTTCAATGTTACTGACTGGTTTAAAAACAAGGTTTGAAGTGTAATAAACTATATAATACTGTCCATTGATAAAGTATGTTTTTGTAATAAAATTCCTGTTTTGTAAATGCTTCAATATTTGATCAAGCAGCTCGGAATGATCTATAAAGGCTCATAATCTGCTGTGGGCTAACTCTGCAGTGTTTCAGACTACGTTCCGATACACACGCCCTTTGTCTCTTCAGTGATTTCTGTTTTCCAGGCCCCCACTCCCTCATCTTTATTATGCACGTTCGGTTACTGCACCTCCATCCCCCACCAGGAAGGCTTTAAAGCCCTCCGCGACTGCAAAAAGCAATCTGAAGAAGGGACTTGACCTGAAACGTCATCCATTCCTTCCCTCCAGACATGTTGCCTATCCCGCTGAGTTACTCCAGCTTTTTGTGTCTATCTTACAAGAAGTCCAAGTTTGGCTTCTTGAAAGCCACAAAGAGACAATTTCAAGCTAGGCTGGAATCGCAGAAGAGTGCTCGAGAGCTGTGGCAGGGCTTGCATGCTGTCTCCTCTTACAAGGCGTAACTGGATAGCATACATGGCAACCGCATCACATCCAGAAGAGGCCAACGCCTTTAATGCAGGCTTTGCTAAGAGAGAATAATGACACACTTGCACAAATCCCCATAGCCCCTGGCGACCTGTGATCTGTCTCTAAGACCAAAGTCAGGGCATCCTTCCAGTGTATGATTTCACACAGTGTCCAGCCTAGATTGGTGAGTACCAATAGACCTGTGCAGACCAACTCACTGGTGTATTTGAGGAAATCTGCAGCCTCGATACCGGAACACCTATGTGAGCAGTGTGAATTGTGAGGAGGATGCTATGAGGCTGCAGGGTGATTTGGATAAGTTGGGTGAGTAGGTTGGGTGAAGCATGGCAGATGCAGTATAATGTTTGTCCTGGAGGTGGCGCCGTACATGGCAGCCGCGCCAACAACCTGTCTCGTCTTTTTCTTTGTTTTGTCTGCATTTGTATGTATTAGTGTACCTTTAGTTGTGTATTATGTGTGGGGGGGGGGGGTTGGGGGAGACCTTTTTTATCTTTCCTCGAAGGAGGTGCGACTTTTTCATCATATCTCTGTCTGCACTGCGGCGTTAACATCGTGGAGCTGGCGGTCCCTTTGTCGGAGATCGACTGCGGGAGCTCCAACCGCAGGAGCTTCGGCCGCCCCGATGCAGGAGCTTCAATCGCCGACTGCGGGAGCTTCGATCGCCCCAACTGCAGATGTTTCGATTGCCCCGACCGTGGGAGAAAAGGAGGAAAGAAGGCATAAGTTATTTGCTTTCCATCACAGTGGGGAAAGTGAGGTCGCCGAAAAAACAAGATGGCTGTGCTGCCTGCACTGGTGAGGACTCGGAGGGAGTGCCGGGAGTGCAGTGATCTCAGTGTTTGCGGGGACATTCATCCATGCGGACATCCCAGAGTCTGGTGCGAGTGTGGACGGTTTTCTGACTGTTCGGGCTGACAGGGACTGCAGAGAGAGTGATAGCGGTTGGTACAACTCTGGTCACATCACGGTGAAGGGCATGTGTGTGGCCCGGACAGTGAACTGATGGCTGTGAATCTCCGCTCATGCTGTGTGCCCTGGGGATTCTCACACGCCGTTGTGGCTGTTTAAGTCTATGTTTAATTTTTCTGTGGTCATGTATCTTGTTGCTTTTTTGTATGACTGTTGCCAAGTCAAATTCCTTGTATGTTTACATACTTAGCAAATAAATTAATTACAATTAAAATTAATTACAATAATGTGGATAAATGTGAGTGTAGGAGCCATTTACGCTTAAATTAGTTACTGTCATTATATTATGGTCATGTTTAATATTTCTAGTTTCTGTCTTTTTTGCATGCTTGTGGGTGTGATTTGATATGTAATGCGGAGTGTCTACATTTGAGGAGGCTAGCGTAGCCACAGAGATTGGGGGTCAGTTTAGTCTCAGAGGATGGAGGGAATACAGTTTTTTACCACAACCACATGGTAACGACCACACAGTCCCAACTGTACTGTTTGAAGAAGAAACAGTTGATAAGAACGAAAAGTTATGAATTACTCTTTTGATTTGAGCTACTTTAATAAAGACCAATTTAATCAAGAAACAGCGTTTGGAAGATTTGTTTTTGTTATCTCAGAGTGCGGTGTGTGCGTAAGCTATACACATCCCCGAGCAGCAATGGCTATCGAAGTTGGACTTTGAGAAGGTATAGAAACTGCCATTACATCTAAGTAAAAAACTATTCTACGAATGGACAAGTTAAATCCGATTCAACAGTGGAACTGAAGAAGAAGCTGAATCTCTGCCAGAGATTAGAGATTAAATCCTGGAACAAAGAATCTGCCGGTCAAAGGCAAATTGACATGGTCTACACCTGGATCATTGAAAGATTGAAGACTTCATTGACCGAGTACCTTGAGTAGTTATGACTGTTTAGTTGTAATTTTAAGCTAAGTTTAAAAACTTAAAAGCCTGTGGGAAAATTCTGCAGAGGCACTGTTTGATACAGGAAGCTTGTTTATGCTACATGAAGATAACCAAACCAAACTCGCAGAGTACGACCTTGAAAATAACAATGTTGTGAACTTCTACAAGATAAGGTATACTCAGCTAGCGATTGTTTACCATTGATACTGGTAGGAAGGCTTTCACAAACGTGAAAATAATGATGTGTTTTGAAGAAATACCTATTCCGTTTTGAATTCTTCTGGTATTTATGGAACATAGCGATAAGCACCAATTCATCATGGATCTTTTGGCAGGTAAGTATGAAGAACTGCCACAGGAGGGAGATGTGGAGCAAGAATCAAGAATACTTCTCCATACTTTGCTCTTACCATCACTCTGATATAAGTTAATCTTTGTCTCATCTGTCCACAAGGCCTTTTTTCCAGAACTGTGGTTGCTCTTTGAAGTATTTCTTGGCAAACTGTAACCTGGCCATCCTATTTTTGTGGCTAACCAGCGGTCTGCATCTTGCAGTGTAGCCTCTGTATTTCTGCTCATGAAGTCTCCTGCAGACAGTGGTCATTGACAAATCCACACCTGACTCCTGAAGAGTTTTTCTGATCGGTCAGACAGGTGTTTGGGGATTTTTCTTTATTATAAAGAGAATTTTTCTGTCATCAGCTGTGGAGGTCTTCCTTGGCCTGCCAGTTCCTTTGCGATTAGTAAGCTCACCAGTGCTCTCTTTCTTCTTAATGATGTTCCAAACAGTTCATTTTGGTAAGCCTAAGGTTTGGCTGATGTCTCTAACAGTTTTATTCTTGTTTCTCAGTCTCATAATGGCTTCTTTGACTTTCATTGGCACAACTTTGGTCCTCATGTTGACAAACAGCAATAAAAGTTTCCAAAGGTGATGGAAAGACTAGGTGCTGAGAGCTCTCTTATTTATACCTGCAGTAAGGAGACAATTAAAAACACCCGTGAAGCCATGTGTCCCAAACATTATGGTGCTCTGAAATGGGGGGGGACTGTGTATAAACACAGCTGTAATTTCTACATGGTGAAACCAAAATGTATAAAAATGGCCTTTATTAAAATCTGACAAAGTGCACTTTAACCATATGTGATTTTTTTTTCTATTACATCTCAAATTGTGGAGGACAGAAACAAATAAATAAATGATGAGTCCTTGTCCCAAACATTTATGGAGGGCACTGTATCTCTGCTTTAAAAATATTTACTGACTTGGCCTCCACAGCCTTCTGTGGCAAAGAATTCCACAGATTAGCCATCCTCTGACCAATAAATTCCTTCTCATCTCCTTCCTGGAGGAACGTCCTTTAATTCTGAGGCTATGACCTCTAGTCCTAGACTGTCCCACTAGGGGTCTCATATCTGCGAGGACATGGATCGGAGATGTTTAGGGTCGGGACCTGTTTTTCAGACTTTGTGTTCTAGTGTGGAGACTATATTAATTCCCCTATTTGTGAAGTTGCAGGATCCTGGTGTAAATTTGTTGCTTGCAGGACCTTGTGTGGCAGCAAATCAAGACGAGTATGTAGCTCAGTGGGAGAGCGCTTGCTTCGCAGATATGAGGCCCCTGGTTCAATCCCCGGCATCTCTACATTGGTGACCATGAATTCTCCATACAGAGAGCAACTCCGGGAGAAATCCAATCCGCCCAGAACTTTGAATGGATTCGGACTTTAAATATCGAAAGGATAAATCGTCCTCACTATTTTAACACAAGGCCTCGAGAGGAACTCGGCATGTAAGGCAGCATTCTGTGTAGGGTCGAGACCCTTCTTCAGTCTGATGTTTCTCGCCCCGAAACCATGTCTAATTTAGTTTCGTTTAGATACAGTGCGGAAACAGGCCCTTCGGCCCACCAAGTCCGCACTGACCAGCGATCCCTGCACATTAACACTATTATACACACACTAGGGATAATTTACATTTTATACCAAGCCAACCAATTAACCTACAAACCAGGTATTTATTCACAAAATGCTGGAGTAATTCAGCAGGTCAGGCAGCATCTCGGGAGAGAAGGAATGGGCGAGGTTTCGGGTCGAGACCCTTCTTCAGACTGATGTCAGGGGAGCGGGACAAAGGAAGGATATAGGTGGAGAGAGGAAGATAGAGGGAGATCTGGGAAGGTGGAGGGGAAGAGAGGGACAGAGGAACTATCTAAAGTTGGAGAAGTCGATGTTCATACCACTGGGCTGCAAGCTGCCCAGGCAAAATATGAGGTGCTGTTCCTCCAATTTCCAGTGGGCCTCACTATGGCACTGGAGGAGGCCCATGACAGAAAGGTCAGACTGGGAGTGGGAGGGGGAGTTGAAGTGCTCGGCCACCGGGAGATCAGTTTGTTTAACGCGGACCGAGCGCAGGTGTTGAGCGAAGCGATCGCCGGGCCTGCGTTTGGTTTCGCCGATGTAAATAAGTTGACATCTGGAGCAGCGGATGCAATAGATGAGGTTGGAGGAGGTGCAGGTGAACCTCTAGCAACCAACAAACCAGGACGTCTTTGGAGTGTGGGAGGAAGCCGAAACCCACGCAGGTCACAGGGAGAACATACAAACTCCGCACAGACAGCACCCATAGTTGGGATTGAACTTGGGACTCTGGCGTTATAAGGCAGCAACTCTACCGCTGCGCCATCCCCAAAGCTCTCCAGGGAAGCTGCCTGACCCGCTGAGTTCCTCCAGCACTGTGTCCCTTTTTGTGCATTATCCAGCATCTGCAGTTTTTTGTTTCCACTCTCCACTATTTCCCCCGCCAATCCCAATCCCTTGCTGTGTGGGCATCTGTTGCTCACAGAACAACAGCGACTGCATACATTTCCAAACATGCTTCTTCGCTCCAGAATGCCTGCAAACCGTGGGGGAGGGGGGTTGGTGCTTCGAGCTTGCACAGCCCACAGCGGCCGTTAGCAGGCGCTGCTGAGTCCAGGTGCCAGCGCCCAGTCCCCACTCTGTTGCCATTTCACTCAAGATGACGCCGAGGTACCTGAGATGTTCGAGCTGCAACATGACCTTTAAATCCCCCACCCTGCTGCAGAAACACCAGGAAAAGTTTTGCATTGGAACCGAGATCGGAAGAGGACTGGTGGCTAACACCCCAGAAAACGTGGCAAGTGACAAATTAGATGTTTATAACGTGTCTTTAAAAAAATATATATAACAGCACATCATTGTATGTCCAGTAACAGCAGAACGCACCGATCTTTCCCATCGTTGCTGAGAGTGAGCACAAGGCATTCACGTTAACACCAACGTGAATTTCCTCGCTGCAAGTTTCTCCTGCTTCGGCAAGTGCAATGTTGATTCTTAAACACAGAGCTTCACTGCTCCATTTGGTTACGAAAATTAAACAACAGAATGTGACATAGAACGTTTCTCTTGTGATTTATACTCTCCCTTGTGTAGTGTTTTAATTGTGCAATCCAAAACCTACGATTGATCCCCAGATTTTTTGTTTTGGCCCGGAATTCATTGCAGGCGATAGTTTCATTGTAAGTTTCTGCATTTCATTGTTTGCTGTTGCATGGTTGGTTGTGCGTTGAATGCCTCGACTCCGAAACCCAGCAACAAAACCGAATGTTTACTACAACTCCTCGACTTGGAACAGTCTCTGTGTGTGTATGTGTGTGTGTATGTACAGCGTTTGGAGAAAGGCTGGTTGCCATGGACGGGCGAATTAGTAAATAAAGCAACATCGACCTTTATTTACCCAGATACTCAACCCATCTTGTTGGATGTTTTGGGGAATCCAAAGGTTTAAGATACATTTTGTTTTTAGTTGGAACAGAAGAGACATGTGTGAATAATTACTTTCCAGCATGCAACTAAAAGGCAGAAAGTGTTGGCTCAAAAAGGGTGTCCAATGACAAAAAAAAGGATGGTGGGTGTGTTATGAAACGAGCTGCCGGAAGAGGTAAACAGAGAAACATAGAAAATAGGTGCAGGAGTAGGCCATTCGGTCTATGATGGCTGATCAACCAGAATCAGTTCACCGTTCCTGCTTTCTCCCCATATCCCTTGATTCCATTGGCCTTAAGAGCTAAATCTACCTCTCTCTTGAATACATCCAGTGAATTGGCCTCCACTGCCTTCGGTGGCAGTGAATTCCACAGATTCACAACTTTCTGGGTGAAGAAGTCTTTCCTCATCTCAGTCCTAAATGGCCTACCCATTATTCTTAAACTGTGACTCCTAGTTCTGGACTCCCCCAACACTGGGAACATTAGTTGAGGTAGTTGAGGCAGGGACTATCAATGTTTAAGAAACATTTGGACAGATACATGGATAGGACAGGTTTAGAGGGATATGGGCCCTCAGTACTGGAGTAACTCAGCAGGTCAGGTAGCATCTCTGGAGAACATGGATAGGTGCACTCTCTCTGTGCAACAACCTGCTAGGCTTTGTCCAGTCCCCACCTCTTTTACAGGTCTCCCCCCACCACTATCAATCAGTGAGATCCAACCCGAAACATTGCCGATTAATGTCTTCCACAGATGCTGCCTGACCCGCTGAGTTACGCCAGCACTTTGTGTTTTGCTCAAGATTCCAGCGTCTGCAGTTTCTTGTGTCTCCACAGTTTGGTGATACCTTGAGCATCTCATGCTCACTCACTCACACACTCACACACCCTCTCACTCACACACTCACTCACTCACTCACTCACTCACTCACTCACTCACTCACTCACTCACTCACTCACTCACTCACTCACTCACTCACTCACTCACTCACTCACTCACTCACACCCTCTCACTCATACACCCTCTCACTCACTCACACCCTCTCACTCACTCACACACTCACACACCCTCTCACTCACACACCCTCACTCACATACCCTCACTCACACACCCTCTCACACACACACTCGCACGCATACACTTACTCACTCACAATCACTCACTCACACACCCTCACACTCACTCACTCTCACACTCTCACTCACACACCCTCTCACTCACACACCCTCACTCACACACCCTCTCACTCATACACCCTCTCACTCACTCACACCCTCTCACTCACTCACTCACACACTCACACACCCTCTCACTCACACACCCTCACTCACACACCCTCACTCACACACCCTCACTCACACACCCTCACACACACACCCTCTCACTCACTCACACCCTCTCACTCACTCACACCCTCTCACTCACTCTCACTCACTCACACCCTCTCACTCACTCACTCACTCACTCACTCACTCACTCACTCACACCCTCTCACTCACACACCCTCTCACTCACTCACACCCTCTCACTCACTCACTCACACCCTCTCACTCACACCCTCTCACTCACTCACTCACACACCCTCTCACACACACACTCACTCGCACGCATACACTCGCACGCATACACTTACTCACAATCACTCACTCACACACCCTCACACTCACTCATACCCTCTCACTCACTCACACCCTCTCACTCACACCCTCTCACACCCTCTCACTCACTCACATACTCACACACTCGCTCACTCACACACCCTCTCACTCACTCACACCCTCTCACTCACACCCTCTCACTCACACACACACTCACTCGCACGCATACACTTACTCACTCACAATCACTCACTCACACACACTTACTCACTCACTCACACACACCCACTTACACACATTCACTCACACACACCCACTTACACACATTCACTCACACACACCCACTTACACACATTCACTCACACACACCCACTTACACACATTCACTCACTCACACACATTCACTCACTCATTCACACACATCCACTCACACATACTCACACCCCTCCTCACCCACTCACTCATACACCCCTTCGCACACTCACACACTCCCTCACTCACGCACACAATATCCCACTCTGAATAATTCCACCTCCTGGCAGAGGCAGCAATTAAAACACTGTTCCAATGAGAGAAATCGTACTTTGAGCATTTCTATACAGTTACTATAAACATTGAAACGAGGGGTCAAGAGTCCTTCAGCCGAACATTCAGCGCCATTATCCCCTCCAGACCTGTTACTGAGCTCGGGGAACTGGGTCTCTGCACACCCATCTGCAAATGGATCCTCAACTTCCTGGTTGACAGAATACAAGAGGTACAAATTGGCAACAACACCTCCTCCTCGCTAACCATCAGCACAGGTAGCCAGTGCCATCTTCTTCGCTGCCGTGTGCCGGGGCAGCAGGGCGAAGGCCGCGAACGCCATCAGGAAGGCTGGCCCCGTCCTGGGGGTGGAGTTGGATTCATGAGAGGCGGTCTTGGAGGGGAGGATGCTCCTCAAACTGCGGAGCATCCTGGACAATACATCTCACCCCCCCCCCCATGACACACCGGTCAACCTGAGGAGCACCTTCAGCAACAGACCGGTTCCACCAAGATGCGGCACACAACGCCACAGGAGATCCTTCTTCCCTGTGGCTATCAAACTGTACAGCTCCTCCCCCTTCTGTCGTGGGGTAGAATCACCCGCCACACACAATCTTTGCACATCCACAATCCTTTCCACTCATCACTTTAATTTCATGTTTCATGTATTTTGTGTGTTATGATCAACTCCCTCCTGGGATGAATAAAGTTCTATCATATCGTATCGTATCATATCGTATCATATTGTAGGGGCACTCTAAGCCTCCGTGCTCTGTCGCCATGTAGCCTGGCCTGTACAACCCAATGCCACACCGACCCAGTGCCACTGATAGAACAACGGGCCTTTATGGCCAAGTTAAGACTAACATTTAAAAAAAAATCAGACTTGAAGGTTACAAAATGGCACCTAAAACGCGGCGACTCTTGTGTAGTTTAGTTTAGAGATACAGCATGGAAACAGGCCCTTCGGCCCACGGAGTCCATGTCGACCCACGATCACCCGTGCACTAGTTCTATCCTACGCATTGGGGACAATTTACAGAAGCCAATTAACCTAAACCCTGCACGTCTTTGGAATATGGGAGGAAACCGGAGCACCTGGAGAAAACCCACCCAGTCACAGGGAGAATGTGCAAACTCCGTACAGACAGCACCCGTAGTCAGGATCGAACCCGCGTCTCTGCTGTAAGGCAGCAACTCTACCATTGCACCACTGTACAGACTTATACTTAGTAAGATTGTGCCTAATGGCAAAGGAAGGATACTCACTGAACTGTGTGCAAAAAAAATCACTGTACCTAGATACACATGACAATAAAGTATCGTTGGTGTAGCTGGATGGAAAGACTTTTTGATAAATGTAGCTTAATTTTTAATTGCTATGCATACCAGCGCCTTTTTGTCTACAAAAAAACCCACTGTCCTATTCCACTGTTCTTAGGGTAAAGGCCAATTCTTAACATTATTACATCCGGTTCTGGCCTTCCAAGCCTTGAAATTCTGAGCACTGAACCACTCTAAGGTTCATTTTTCTCTCAGTATGACCCGTTGTACTTGTTTGTGTCTAGCGTGATTCAATAGTCAATAGGCGATTTATTTGTCACATACACATAAATGTGCAGTGAAATGAAACATTACCCGCAGTTCAACAATAAGACCAATAAAAATAAGCAATAAAAATGCAATAACACATACAATCATAAACCAACACCAAACAAAAGAAACATCCATCACAGTGAGTCTCCTCCAGTCACCTCCTCACTGTGGTGGAAGGCCAGAATGTCTTCTTGCACGGCATTATTTGACTGGATCGCATGCAAACAAAGCTAAGGTACTGTCCAATTCACCTCGACCCTATTGGACTTGATACTCCATATCTTTTCCTTTGCTCTGCCTATTGTACTTGAGTTTGATGTGGACCTGTTTACGTACGGTATTATCTGACTGAATTGGATAGCATGCAAAGCAAAGCTTTTCACTTTACCCCAGGTACGCGCAACAAAAATAAACCTAAGCCAAAACAAAAATGTTCACTGCATTGGGGGTACACATGACAAATGAAACCGATACCAACACTAACTTTCTTCCTTCAACAACAGGTTGACCAGCTGAAGGACTACAGACAGCGCCGTGAGGCACAAAGAAAGCAGCGTGAAATGGAGGAACGGGAAATCCTGGCAGAAATGGATGAGAGTGAGAAGAGGTTAACGAATGATAATCTGGTGCCTCACACTCAGTTAGCACTCAACCAGGTAACTTTTAAAAGAAGGTGTGTAGGAAGGAACTGCAGACGCTGGTTTACACCAGAGATAAACACAAGATGCTGGAGTAACTTAGAAGGTCATGCTGCTGACTCGCCGAGTTACTCCAGCATTTTGTGTCTAACTTTTAAGAAATGCAGCAATGTTCATAAGCGATGGGTTCGGTCGATCTCGGGTTCGATCCTGACTGCGGGTGCTGTCTACACGGAATTTATACGTTCTCCCCGTGACCATTTTTCTCCGGGTGCTCTGGTTTCCTCCCACACTCTAAACACAAGCAGGTTTGTAGGCCTTTACCTCCCCCCTCAACTCCATCCAAGGACCCAAACAGTCTTTCCAGGTGAGACAGAGGTTCACCTGCACCTCCTCCAACCTCATCTATTGCATCCGCTGCTCTAGATGTCAACTTATTTACATCGGCGATCGCTTCGCTCAACACCTGCGCTCGGTCCGCATTAACCAAACTGATCTCCCAGTGGCCGAGCACTTCAACTTTCCCTCCCATTCCCAGTCTGACCTTTCTGTCATGGGCCTCCTCCAGTGCCATAGTGAGGCCCACCGGAAATTGGAGGAACAGCACCTCATATTTCGTTGGGCAGTTTGCAGCCCAGTGGTATGAACATCGACTTCTCCAACTTTAGATAGTTCCTCTGTCCCTCCCTTCCCCTCCTCCTTCCCAGAACTCCCTCTATCTTCCTGTCTCCACCTATATCCTTCCTTTGTCCCGCCCCCGTGACATCAGTCTGAAGAAGGGTCTCGACCCGAAACGTCACCCATTCCTTCTCTCCCGAGATGCTGCCTGACCTACTGAGTTACTCCAGCATTTTGTGAATAAACAGGTTTGTAGGTTAAGGCATTTGGCCCATCAAGTCTACTCCGCCATTCAATCATGGCTGATCTATCTCTCTCAACCCCATTCTCTATCTAACTCTCTCTTAAATTCATCCAGTGATTTGGCCTCCACTGACTGCCCTCTGTGGCAGAGAATTCCACAAATTCACAACTCTCTGGGTGAAAAGGTTCCTTCTCCCCATAACCCCCAACACTTTTACTAATCAAAGCAATTCATAGCATTTTTTGCCTGAGTTTACACAGCCACATTCAACCACAATGCAATGCATCTTGAAATCAGTCCATTTGTCATTTTCCTGAAAAGAAAAGAAAACAAATCTCTTCCAGAGAGGTGGGACAGATAGATTTGTTTATTGAACTCATGTGCTGTTGAATTCATTCATTTGAAGGGACAGAAAAAGGATTAAAAAAATACAAAAAACATTAAAGCTTTTGCCCCAGAAACATTTCAACACTGAGCTTGACTGAATTTCTTCAAAATCCAACTGTGTTGATGTATTGCACCTTCCTCAAATGATGCCAATTTTGCTTTCGACTTTCTTTGCACATGACTTGCCTAATACCAGACTGTGCCAAGTTTGACTCCCACACTTGAAGGGAAATTGGTGTCTCCTATTGCAGGTTAAAGGTGCGCTCAATTTGAGGTATGATGTACTGTTATCATTTGCTAGGATTCTTCATCTACAATATTTATGTAAAATTGACCCTAGTGTGTGTAGGTTAGTGTCAGTATGCGGGGATCACTAGTCGGTGCGGACTCGGTGGGCCGAAGGGCCTGTTTCCTCGCTGTATCTCTAAACTAAACTAAGCCTACAAACCTGCATGTCTTTTTGGATGTGGGAGGAAACCGGAGCACCCAGGGGAACGCCATGGAGTCACAGGGAGAACGTGCAAACTCCACACAGACAACAACCAAAGTCAGGATCGAACCCGGGTCCCTGGCGCTGTGAGGCAGCAGCTCCACCTGCTGAACCACAAACGGGGAGTTGGGTGAAGGGGAAGTAGGGAGAAGGGTAAGGGTAAAAGAAAAAAGGTGGAGGAGAAGGATGTTTACCAAATAACCCTTGTCAAATGCTTCACCATTATTGCTAAAGATGCAAAGTGACCAAGTGTCAGGAAAAACAGCTGAACACGGCCTTATATGGCAACTCAGGGCAACAGAAGCCCACGTGGTACCTGTTGGTGTCAACTCCCCACGGATGTGTTATCAAGCTGTTCCTGTCACCTTCTACCCCTATCTACGTCTTGGTGCATAAAGGTTCACCATTAACGTGTTCATCCCATCTGCTTCGATCCAACCACGACAGCAAAACCCATCTTTTCATCGCTTGTGTGCAGAAACCCCAGCTCGGTGGCGCAGAGGTAGTGCTGCTGCCTTGTACATTCTCCCTGTGGCCATGTGGGTTTTCTCCGGGTGCTCCAGCTTCCTCTCATAGGAACAAAGAAAATAGGGGTAGGAGTAAGCCACTCGGCCCTTCGAGCCAACACCGCCATTCAATATGATCGTGGCTGATTATCCAAAATTAGTACCCTGTTTCTGCTTTCTCCCCATATCCCTTGATTCCCTTAGCCCAAAGAGCTAAATCCAACTCTCTCTTGAAAGCATCCAGTGAATTGGCCTCCACGGCCTTCTGTGGCAGTGAATTCCACAGATTCACAACTCTCTGGGTGAAAAAGTTTTTCCTCATCTCAGTATAAACGCACGCAGGTTTGTAGGTTAATTGGTTTCTACAAATTGTCCGCAATGTGTAGGATTAAACCAGTGTCGGGTGATCGTTGATCGGCTTGGACTCAGTGGGTTGAAGGGCCTGTTTCCATTCTGTATGTAAACTAAACTAAATTAAACTAAATTCTTCATATCTTCAGTTGTTGTATGCCTAACTCCTTGTTTGATTTGGGGGCAGAGATGGTCACATCAGTCCACATCATTCCTGTGGAGTCTGTTTGTAATTTTAAAGACTTATCTAGCTTTCTTTTTCTCCTTTCAAATCAAGAGATTTCCAGTCTCGCCATCTCCCCACTGGTAACGTCAACCAAAGACTGTTGCAGATTGAGAGCAATAGGATGAATTAAAAGTCAAAAACTCAATTTAATTAATAATCTGAAGCTTGGCCAAAATCCAATGCAGAATGAGAACAGGCTTTCAAGTAATAAATAGGTCAACTTATTTGATGTTCCACGATATTGGCATTTTAATTCATTATACCTTTATGATACCGTATTAAATATTTAGAAGCCAATTATCATTAAAATTTCATGTTTGTCTTTTTTGTGCATTCAGATGCACCCTGGATGTGTCGGCTTTGACCTCGCATTATAAATTGTGCAATAATTATTGATGATTGTTCCACATTGTAAGGTAATGAGGTTTAGTCATTTTCAATTTAGAGGTGAGAATTGGACTTTACTGGTTGACCCTCTGAAACGTTCCCAAAGCTGCACTTGGTTTGAAACCTGCCGTTCCTGGTGATCGGGCCTGGTTTGAAACCTGCCGTTCCTGGTGAACGATCACCCGACACTGGTTTGTGTTCGGGCTGCAGCCAGGAAGCTGGAAGAGCTTCCTACCCTTGGACTGATCCCGAACAATCCAGTAAGTGTTGCTGCCGTGTTTACAGTCATTTAGTGGCCTGATTCCCGGGGGGGGGGGGGGCGATAATGAAATTTCTGATTTTCTTGATTAAAAACCCACTCGGGAGAACGTGCAAACTCCACACAGACAGCACCAGAGGTCGGGGTCGAACCTGGGTCTCCGGCGCTGTGAGGCAGCAGCTCTACCAGCTACTGGTGGGCGGCATGGTGGCGCAGCGGTAGAGCTGCTGCCTTACAGTGCGTGCAGCGCCAGAGACCCGGGTTCGATCCCGACTACGGGTGCTGTCTGTACGGAGTTTGTACGTTCTCCCCGTGAACGGGTGGGTTTTCTCCGAGATCTTCGGTTTCCTCCCACACTCCAAAGACATCCAGGTTTGTAGGTTAATTAGCGTGGTATAAATGGAAATTGCCCCTAGCGTGTGTAGGATAGTGTGTGCTGGGATCGCTGGTCGGTGCGGACTCGGTGACTGTAGGGCCTGTTTCCGCGCTGTATCTCTAAACTAAACTAAAGCTGCAACTGTTTAACCTATGATTGAAGGGGATACTGTTGCTACCCACTAAGTGAAGGGATGTGGGGGTGGAGGGACAGTGGGGGTGGAGGGACAGTGCAGTGTTGAAGGAATGTGAAATCAAAAAATTATGTAAAAATTAAGAAAAATGCAGATGCAGGAAATACGAAATAAAAGCAGAAACTGCCAGAAAAGCTCAGTCGGTCAGGCAGCAAAGGAGCTTGCTGCCATTGTTAGTTTTAGCCATGTGTACAGACACAAAATGCTGGAGTAACTCAGCGGGTCAGACAGCATCTCTGGAGAAAAGGAATAGCTGATGTTTTGGGTCGAGACCCGTAACTTCGTTCAACCTTGTTCTCTCTTCTTATCCATAAGTTCATAAGTTATAGGAGCAGAATTAGGCCATTCAGCCCATCAAGTCTACTCCGCCATTCAATCATGACTGATCTGTCTCCCTCGTAACCCCTTTCTCCTGCCTTCTCCCCAGAACCTCTGACACCCGTACTAATCAAGAATCTATCTACCTCCGCCTTAAAAATATCCACTGACTTGGTCTCCACAGCCTTCTGTGGCAAAGAATTCCACAGATTCACCACCCTCTGCCTAAAGAAATTCCTCCTCATCTCTTTCCCAAAGGAACGTTCTTTAATTCTGAGGCTATGACCTTGAGTCCTGGACTCTCCCACTAGTGGAAGCATCCTCTCCACATCCACCCTATCCAAGCCTTTCACTATTCTGTACGTTTCAATGAGATCCCCCCTCATCCTTCTAAACTCCAGCGAGTACAGGCCCAGTGTCGTCAAACGCTCACCATACGTTGGTGCCATCAAATGCTCACCATATGTTATTCTGGGGAATGCACCGCAAATGTAATCTGCTAATGCTTTCCTTGAAGCCAGAGTCATTAAAATCCCATCAACAAATGAATTTCACTTACCATTACTGCCTACATAGAGAGAGAGAGCTGTTCCCTCTTTATTACGACTGAATGTGTCTACATTTGTTAAAATGAGCGATTTTGTCACGACGCTGTATGTCTTTGGAGTGTGGGAGGAAACCGAAGATCTCGGAGAAAACCCATGCAGGTCGCGGGGGGAACGTACAAACTCCGCACAGACAGCACCCGTAGTTGAGATTCCGGGAATCCAAAACAGCATTCAACCATTATGGGGTGCAGGGTTTTCTCTTTGGCAAAAGAGATCCTGTTATCGGAGTAACATTTTGCTGATTCTTCAAACTTCTCGCCTTCCTGGTCATTCTGGCAGGAGAAGGCAGGAGAATGGGGTTGGGAGGAAGAGATAGATCAGCCATGATTGAATGGCGGAGTAGACTTGATTGGCCGAATGACCTAATGCTGCTCCTATCACTTATGATCTTCCTTCTCAGGATGACTCTACCTCCAGAGAGCAGTGGATGCAGGAGCACAAGACTCAGTTGCTGAACCTCGCACAGAACCATGGGGAACATGTTAAAGGTATCCTGCAGCACAACCTACAACTGGAGGAGCAGAGAGCAGGTACTTGCAACTTGTTCGATGGTAACACTAAACTCATCACTCACTGCGGGCGGCACGGTGACGCAGCGGAAGAGTTGCTGTCCTACAGCGTCGGAGACCCGGGTTCGATCCTGACTACGGGTGCCGTCTGTATGGAGTTTGTACGTTCTCCCCGTGACCTGCGTGGGTTTTCACCAAGATCTTCGGTTTCCTCCCACACTCCAAAGACGTACAGCTTTGTAGGTTAATTGGCTTGTTGTAAATGTAAATTGTCCCTCGTGTGTAAGTGCGTGGGGATCGCTGGACGGTGCGGACTCGGTGGGCTGAAGGGCCTATTTCTGCGCTGTATCTCCAAACTAAACTAAACACTGGAAAATTAGCAAAACTGGCAATGACCACTTTAGATTTGATTAAAGAATACTATTGCATTTAGGTAAGCTCTATCAACTGCCTCTCCTTTCTTAATTTAGGTATCACTCCACCATGGAGGGCAGTTATATGTGCCATAGTTTATATCAGTTTACCATCAGTCAGATTTATTTAAATTACCATCTAGTTATTGAGTTATTAACTGGTCCAATGTTCAATAGCTCTGTTGATCTTTCTACAAGTCTTATCGAGCTGTAAATTACAATCAATAATGTGGAACTTCATGAAAGGGTCCATCAACCTGAGAGATTATTTTTTCATTCTCCTCAGTGTTGCCTGTCCTGTTGAATACGAGCATTTACTGTTTTTATTGGAGGAGGGGGATGGGGGAGGGGAGTGAGAAGTCACAAGTTTGCATACAGCCTCTTTCCAGTGTTACTGTTTGTCACATTCAACAAATTAAGAGTTAAAAATTACATTTCAAGATGTTTATGGACTATCTCGTTAGTGCAGTGATCCTGTGGTGCTGTGCTGAGGAATCAGCCTTGTATATGTACACACAAGGAATCACAAAGGGGGAGCAGTGAGCAGGATTCACACGAGTCTGAAGAAGGGTCTCGACCCAAAACGTCACCCATTCCTTCTCTCCAGAGATGCTGCCTGACCTGCTGAGTTACTCCAGCACTTTGTGTCCTTTCCAGCCTTGTACATATGTGCTAGTTAAACCTCTAAGCATTACCTGCCAAGCCATAGGTAGACACAAAATGCTGGAGTGACTCAGCAGGATAGGCAGCATCTCCGGAGAGAAGAGACGGGTGACGTTTCGGGTCGAGACCCTTCTTCAGATTCGTGTGATTCCTGCTCACCCCTCCCCCTCTGAGAATGATCTTGACCCAAAATGTCACCCATTCCTTCTCTCCAGAGATGCTGCTTGTCCGGCTGAGTTACTCCAGCTTTTTGTGTCTGTCTTCGATTTAAACCAGCATCTGCAGTTCCTTCCTGCACCTGCTAAGCCATGCCTGGACAAGGAATCACTGACACATAAGGTCAGAAGGTCTTAAGTGATAGGAGTGGATTAAGGCCATTCGGCCCATCAAGTCTACTCCGCCATTCAATCATGGCTGATCTATCTCTCCCTCCGAACCCCATTCTCCCGCCGTCTGCCTTTAACCCCTGACATCCGCACTAATCAAGAATCTATCTATATCTGTCTTAACAATATCCATTACTGTGGTCTCCACAGCCTTCTGTGGTAATGAATGACACCAAGCATCCTACGTAATTTGGGCTTTGTGTAAGATATACACTTAAAGATTATTATTAACTTATCGTTACAGTTTACATCCACATTCCAAAGACGTGTGAGTCTGAGCACTGCAATTCCTTCTCCTGTATCATCCTCTACCTTGCTTCCTTCACCCTAAAACCAGCAGGGATTATCTACCAGAACTTGGTATCGCAGTAGCTCAGCGGTAGAGGGCCAGAGACCCAGGTTTAATCCTGACCTCTTTATTTATTTATTTTTTAATATAAAAGTTTTATTCCAAAGAAAGACATACAAACATACTAAGCAAAATGTGATCAAACAAAAGCCGCCTGTATCGGCAGTTTACAAATGAAACAATTATCACATTAAAATCCCGCCATCTCTGTCAACAATACATTCGACCCCCCCCCCCCGCGGCGACCAGCGTTCCCGGAAGGCCTCCAGAGTCCCTGTGGACACCGCGTGTTCCCTCTCCAGGGACGCGCGCGCACGGACGTAAGCCCGGAACAGGGGTAGGCAGCCGACTTCTGTGAGGCCGTCGACTGCCCGCTGCCTGGACCCGCGGATGGCCATCTTGGCCAGGCCCAGGAGCAGACCGACAGGGAGACCCCCTCCTCCTTCCTGACCCTTCCCCCTCTGTACTAGGTGCCCAAAAATTAAAAGCGTAGGGCTAAAATTGAGCCAGAACTTGAGGAGCAGCCCCTTCAGATACTGGAACAGGGGCTGTAACCTCACGCACTCTGTATACAAATGGTACACGGTCTCCTCCTCGCCGCAGAAGCTTAATCGTGACCTCAGGTGCTGTCTGGAGTTTGCACGTTCTCCCTGTGACCCCATGTGTTTCCACCCAGTTTCATCCCACATCCCAAAGACGTGCGGGTTTGTAGGTTAATTGACCGCTGTAAAATGCCCCCAAGGAGTAGGAAGTGGATGAGAAAGGTGGGGATAACAGTGTGAACAGGTGATCGATGGTCGGCGGGGACTCGATGGGCCGAAGGGCCTGTTTCCACGCTGTATCTCAAAGACAAACTGAAGAACTGACTTTGTTTTTATTGGAAGATGATGCAGCAGATTCTCCCAGTCTCTACAAAGGCTGTTTCTGAGTAAATTGATTCATTGTTCCGTATCGGTGCCCATCACGGCCCTCTTTACTCTTGACTGCACCTGGTCTGGGTGGGTTTATGGAGGTAGCGATCCAGGATAATTTTTTTTATTTCGCCGCAGAGATTGTGAGAAGGCTAAATGAATTGTCGGAAAAAAGCAAGAACTTTTCTCAGGTGGAGAAAATGTTGGCCGAGCTTAAGGCACAGGAATACAAGAACGAGTCGCTCCTGGAGTCAATGAGGCAACAGCTGGAGATGCTGCAGCTGGATACGATGTAAGCCTCCACGTGAGATGCGACCTAAATCAAGATACATTTTGCTCTTCAAATGGCCTTGTGTGCGGCACGGTGGCGCAGCGGTAGAGTTGCTGCCTTACAACGCTGGCAGCACGGGAGACCCGGGTTCGATCCCGACTACGGGTGCTGTCTGTACGGAGTTTGTACGTTCTCCCCGTGACCTGCGTGGGTTTTTCTCCGAGATCTTCGGTTTCCTCCCACACTCCAAAGACGTCCAGGTTTCTAGGTTAATTGGCTTGGTGTTTGTGTGAAATTGTCCCTAGTTTGTGTGGGGTAGTGTTAATGTGCGGGGATCGCTGGTCGGGGTGGACTTGATGGGCCAAAGGGCCTGTTTCCGCGCTGCATCTCTAAATCAATGGCACAACACTTAGGAGGGCTTTAGTCTTACATTTGAGGTTCGTGAGGCAATGTTTATTGGGTACAGGATCAATAAACATCACAAAGGTAGACCGAAGATAGACACTTTAATTCCCCTTACCATTCCCACACAGACCTTTCTGTCCTGGGCCTCCTCCATTGTCAGAGTGAGGCTAAACGCAAATTGGAGGAACAGCACCTCATATTTTGCTTGGGCAGCTTACACCCCAGCGGTATGAACATTGATTTCTCTAACTGCAAGTATTCCCTGCATGCCCTCTCCCATCATCCCTCTCCCACCCAAGACGCACCAGCTTTTTGTTCTCACCTAGCAAACAGCCAACAATGGCCTGTTTCCTTTATGACCATTACTTTTTTGCATATCTTTCGTTCATTTGTTTTATATCTGTCTACATCATCATCTATTTCTTTCGTTTCCCTTTCTCGTGACTTTCACGAAGGGTCTCGACCTGAAACATCGGCCATTCCTTCTCTCCAGAGATGCTGCCTGTCCCTTTGAGTTATACCAGCATTTTGTGCCTATCTTTGGTTTAAACCAGCATCTGCAGTTCCTTCCTATATACCACATCACAAAGGTGTTGCAGAGCTGGTATCTTGCATAGAACACAAAATGCTGGAGTAACTCAGTGGGTCATGCAGCATCTCAGGAGAACATGGATGGGCGGCATTTCGGGTCGGGACCATTCTCCAGTCTGAACTTTAGACTTCAGAGATACAGCATGGAAACAGGCCCTTCGGCCCAGCGAGTGTGCGACGACCACCGATCACCCCATACACTTGCACTATCCTACACACTGGGAACAATTTTCACATTTATACCAAGCCAATTAACCTACAAACGTGTACATCTTTGGAGTATGGGAGGAAGCCAAAGATCTTGGAGTAAACCCATGGGGTCGGGGGGAGGGAGAACGTACAAACTCCGTGCAGACCGCACCCGTAGTCAGGATCAAACCTGGGCCTACGGCGCCGTGAGGCAGCAACTCTACCACTGCGCCACTGTGTTGCCCACCATGCTAATAGACATTAGACAATAGGTGCAGGAGGAGGCCATTCGGTCCTTCGAGCCAGCACCGCCATTCAATGTGATCATGGCTGATCATTCTCAATCAGTACCCCGTTCCTGCCATCTCCCCATACCCCCTGACTCCGCTATCCTTAAGAGCTCTATCTAGCTCTCTCTTGAATGCATTCAGAATTGGCCTCCACTGCCTTCTGAGGCAGAGAATTCCACAGATTCACAACTCTCTGACTGATTTTTTTTTTCCTCATCTCAATTCTAAATGGCTTACCCCTTATTCTTAAACTGCGGCCCCTTGTTCTGGACTCCCCCAACATTGGGAACATGTTTCCTGCCTCTAACGTGTCCAACCCCTTGATAATCTTATACGTTTCGATAAGATCTCCTTCTAAATTCCAGTGTATACAAGCTAATAACACCTTCAGCTTTTCAGTTGGGCGGAGGGTGACGAGGGACAGGCTGACCTGGTTGGGAACACCACCAATTATCAGAAAATATTCTCTCGCCAGTGAAGTTTTTCGGGAGAGTAATTCTCGTGTTTTTTTTTATCATTGTAGACAAAATAAAGCCAGAAGCAGGCAGAGCAGTTTGCCCTCACGCACCTCAAAGAAAAAGGAGACAGTTCATCAGCCACAGACCTTTGTGCCTTTCTATGGCGGAGGAGGTCTCTCATCTGAAATCAGGTAGACATATACAATACAATACAATACAATATATCTTTATTGTCATTGTACAGGGGGTACAACGAGATTGGGAATGCGCCTCCCATATGATGCAATAAATTAATTAATTTAAACAACAACAACCCAACGAAACAAATTGTAACAGTTTTAAGACAGAATAAAGTGCAAGTAGATCTGTGCCGGTTCACTGTGCGATGTGACCATCCGGCTCAGCAGGACCGGTTCATAGCAGCTATGGCCCTGGGGATGAAGCTGTTCCTGAGTCTAGAGGTGCGGGCGTAGAAGGCCTTGTATCGTCTGCCCGATGGATGGAGTTCGAACAGACTGTTTCAGGGGTGTGAAGAGTCTTTGTGGATGCTGGTGGCTTTTCTGAGGCATCGTGTGTTGTAGATGCCCTCCAAGGCTGGTAGCTGTGTTCCGATGGCCCTCTGAGCTCTATGGACTACCCGCTTAAGAGCTTTCCTTTCTGCCTCCGTGCAGCTGAGGTACCACACAGGGATGCCATGTGTTAGGATGTTCTCTAAGGTGCAGCGGTAGAATGTCGTCAGCAGCTGTTGGGATAGGCCAGAGTTTTTCAGTGTTCTTAGGTAGAACAGTCGTTGCTGTGCCTTCTTGACCAGCGCAGCAGTGATATTGGACCATGTTAGGTCCTCCGAAATGTGAGTGCCCAGAAACTTGAAGCTGGACACTCTCTCCACACTGTCCCCGTTGATAAAGATCGGGGAGTATTCCCCGTTGTGTGACCTACGGAAGTTGATGATCAGCTCCTTGGTCTTGGTGGTATTTAGGGATATTGCAAACCAACTCCCTTTGTTAATGAGGGTGTGATGCGGGATCAGTAGAGTCTTTCTGTACAACTTTCTAATGAAGGCGCCCCAATACACGACTGGACTGTTTGCAAGAAAGGAATCTCACTGTGTGCTTGCACTTCGCACAATAATAATGTGACAATCAAAGCACCATTGGACCACATGGGGTGTGCCATGCCAACTGGTTTTCCATAACCATTCAAGATGACTAACTCACCAGAGCTAATATTTATATGGTGTCTTTACAAAAACAGAAGGTTCAGTTTAGTTTATTGTCATGTGTACCACCGAGATGCAGTGAGAATCTTGGCAGTACATGATTACCATCGAGCCACTTACAGTGTACAGATACATGATAAGGGAATAACTTTTCGTTTAGTTTCGTTTACAGATACAGTGCGGGAACAGGCCATTCGGCCCACCGAGTCCACACCGACCAGCGATCCCCGCACACTAACACTATCCTACACACACTACGGACAATGTACATTTTACAAACCTGTATGTCTTTGGAGTGTGGGAGGAAACCGAAGATCTCAGAGAAAACCGACATAGGTCAAGGGGAGAACGCACAAACTCCATACGGGTCAAGCACCCGTAGTCAGGATCGAACCCGGTTCTCTGGCGTTTAAGACAGTAGCTCTACCGTTACAAGTGCAAGGGAAAGCCAGCAAAGTCCGATCAAGGATAGTCCGAGGGTCACAAATGAGGCAGATAGTAGTTCAGCACTGCTCTCTGGTTGTGGTAGGATGATTCAGATGCCTGATAACAGCTGGGAAGAAACTGTCGCTGAATCTGGAGGTGTGCGTTTTCACACTGAAGCTCATGAGGTCATTGTTTTGGCAAAGATGTGTTGCAGAAGTTGGGTAGAACATAAAACAGTGCAGCAAAGTGACAGGTCTTTTGGCCCACAATGAAAGGAACAAATATTGAACCTGCATTTTGGATCTTTCATCCAAGTGCATCTCAAACTCGGACAGTCAATTCTCTTGGATAAAAACAACGGCGAGACCAAGCACAGGCTTGGCGACCGTTTCACTGAACACCTCCGTTCAGTCCGCCTAAATCTACCTGATCTCCCGGTTGCTAAACACTTTTTAACTCCCATTCCCACCCTAATTTCTCTAACTTCAAGTAACCCTTACTTTCCCTCTCTCTCCATCTCTCCCCCATCCTAGTTCTCTGACCAGTCTGACTGTCCCTGATTACAGCTTATCTGTTTGCTCTGTTGTCACCTTCTCCGAGCTAACAATGATCTATTCTACATTTTCTCTAAACAGCATTGGTTTTGATGACTCATTTTCACACCTCACCCTTTCTTATCTCTGTGTCTCCCTCTCCCCTGACTCTCAATCTGAAGAAGGGTCTCGACCTGAAACGTCACCCATTCCTTCAATCCACTGATTTAATCCAGCATTTTGTGTAAACCCTCCTTTCAGCACAGGCCGTCCAAAGATTTTCAGTCCAAACATTTGACAAATTCTCGAGAAACAACAGCATAAAATACAAAGATAAACCAACATAATCTCAGTGACTTGAACAAGATTGAACTTTTTGTGCAATTATAATGTCAGGCAAGGTTAATAAAGTCGCAGAGCATAAAAAAGGCCCTTCAGCCCACCATGCCCCTACTGACCATTATGCTCATCTCACTTACCTACATTTGGTCTGAAGCTTCTTTGCATTGGTGATTCAAGTACTTGTCTAGATGCCTCCTAAATGTTGCCTCCAGCAATAGTTCATGAAGTGTCACAACTTCAAACTACACTCTACCCAAAACAAAAAAAACCCTCAGATCGCCTCTAAATCCCCTTCCACATACAGGTTTACCACCACCTGTTTTCCGGCACCCTTTGTTCCAGAGCCATGCTGCATTATCCGTAAAGCTGGGCCAGCAGAGATCACGGCCTTGGGGGCCAAGATACCAGCCCACAAAGTGGACAGTGGAAGTCGGCTGTGGGAACGGTTCTGCTAGCTCTGGCCACAGCTGACACGTTCAACCCGCCAAAGATAGACACAAAATGCTGGAGTAACTCAGCGGGCCAGGCAGCATCTCTGGAGAGAAGGAATGGACTTCGGGTTGAGACTCTTCTTCAGTCTTCTTCTTCTGAAGAGCCCTAGGGCGCACCATGGTCACGTTAGCTGTCCATGGGAATCTCCCCTTAAACCTCACCACATTTGTCAATTGAGGACTTCCATGAGGGCAGCACAGCAGTGCAAGGTGACACAGTGGCACAACTGTAGGGCAGCGGGGCGGCACAGTTGCTGCCTTACAGCGCTTGCCGCACCAGAGACGAGGGTTCGATCCCGACTACTAGTGCTGTCTGTACGGAGTTTGTACATTCTCCCCGTGACCGCGTAGGTTTTCTCCGAGATCTTCAGTTTCCTCCCACACTCCAGACGTACAGGTTTGTAGGTTCATTGGCTTGGGTGGGTATACTTGGTATAAGTGAAAATTGTCCCTAGTACGTTATAGTGTGGGGATTGCTGGTCAGTGCAGACTCGGTGGGCCAAAGGGCCTGTTTCTGCGCCGTATCTCTAAACTAAACTAAACTAAACTGGTAGAGCTACAGCTTCACAGAGGCAGAGACACTGGTTCGATTCTGACCTCGGGTGCTGTATGTGAGGAGGTTTCATGTTCTCCATGTGGGTTTCCTCCCACCTCCAAAAGATGTGGGGTTTATAAGGTTAATTAGTCTCTGTAAATTGCCCCTAGCGTGTAGGGATGAAAGTGAGATAACAGAGCTAGCGTGAACAGGTGATCGAACAGTGGGCTCAATGGACCGAAGGGTTTATTTCCACGCTGAATCTTTCTGCTAAATGTAACCTTCCTCTTCAACAAACTGAATAAACATTGTTCCGACACAACCTTTATCGGGATGCATCACAGCTTGGTTTGTGAACCGCTCCATCCAAGACCACAAGAAATTGTAGTGGATTGTGGACACAGCCCAGACCATCACACAAACCAGCCTCCCTTCCATTGACTCCATTTATACCTCACGCTGCCTCGGCAAGGCCAGCAGCATAATCAAGGATGAGTCGCACCCTGGCAAAAGGTATAGAAGTGTGAAAACACACACCTCCAGATTCAGGGACAGTTTCTTCCCAGCTGTTATCAGGCAACTGAACCATCCCACCACAACCAGAGAACAGTCCTGAAATACCATCCACCTCTTTGGTGACCCTCAGACTATCTTTGATTGGACTTTGCTGGCTTTACCTTGCACTAAACGTTATTCCCTTATCATGTATCTGTACACTGTAAATGGCCCGATTATAATCATGTGTTGTCTTTCTGCTGACTGAATAGCATGCAGCAACACTGTACCTCGGCACGCGTGACAATAAACTGAACTAGCTGAACGTCGCAGATCAAAGGGGTGCACTGCTATTTTCATTGGCATTGGATGTTGCAGCCTCTGTCTGGTTTTGTTCAATGGTCAATAATGTTCCTGAATTCTATCTTCACTTTCCTCCCGCCCCGCCCCAGTGCCTTGCGGCTTTCCTACCTGCAGAATGGAGGCAATGACCAGCTGATCCTGGTGCAGTTGCATGACCTCTTGGCGGAAGCTCTACAAGTGGAGCGGAGGGTGAAGCCACTGAGGACTCATCGCAAGGAGAGAGCCCACAGTAAGATGGGAGCCCGTGCATGCCAGTCTGTTTGTTGATGGTGCAGAGTGGTGTGGGATTGATATTAACCTGGGAGTTCTCAAGTCATAGAGTGATACAGCATGGAAACAGGCCTCTCGTCCCAACTTGCCCACAACGGCCAACATGTCCCAGCTACACATGTCCCAGCTACACCTGCCCGCGTTTGGTCCATATCCCTCCAACCCTGTCCTATCCATGTACCTGAATAACTGTTTCTTAAACATTGGGATCATCCCTGCCTCAACTACCTCCTCTGGCAGCTTGTTCCATACACTCACCATCCTTTGTGTGAAAAAGTTACCCCTCAGATTCCTATTAAATCTTTTCCTCTTCACCTTAAACCTATTTTTTCCTGGTCCCCGATTCACCTACTCTGGGCAAGGGACTCTGTGCATCTACCCGATCTATTCCTCTCATGACTTTATGCACCTCTTTCAGATCACCCCTCAATCTCCTGCACTGTGAGGACCAATGTCGAACTGCTGGGAGCCAGTGTGTAGATCAGTCGGTTAGGCCTTCCAGGCTGCTGGCCCTTAGGTCATGTTCTCAATGTCAAGGTCATTGCCCTTAGGACAATTATTCACGACTAGTTGGGACAATAATTTAAGGCCAGTTGTATGACCTCTTTAAAAAAAAAGATTCCATTTAATTCCTGTAAAATTAGCCCCTTTTACTTTATTGCCTCCCATCTGCCAAGGCGTGTTGATTCCTAAGCACCAATTGTCTGTTTTTTGATGCAATTGGATGGACATTATGTGATCACCCACACAATGGCCTGAGCTACTGTATAGGGAGAGGTTGAACAGGCTAGGACTTTATTCCTTTGGATCACTCCTCATCCTCCTGCGCTCCAAGGAATAAAGTCCTAGCCTGCTCAACCTCTTCTCATAGCGCAGTTCCACGAGTCTTGACAACATCCTGGTAAATCTTTTCTGCACCCTTTCCAGCTTAACAACACCTTTCCTATAACAGGGTGACCAAAACTGAAAACAATACTCCAAATGTGACCTCAGTAATGTCTTGTACAACTGTAACATGACCTCCCCAACTTCTATACTCGGTACTCTGACCAATGGAGGCCAATGTGCCCAAAGCCTTCTTGACCACCCTATCTAACTGTGACACCACTTTCAATGAACTATTACTGAGATTTTTAAGAAAAGCATTGCAGTTTGTGGGCAATGTGTGCATTACTCTCTGGTTTGTGCTATCAGTAGACTAGATTCATCACCCCGATCACAGGCTAAGAAAGGCCTAGCTCTTCTGGAGGACTTGTTCCTCACACAGTGGATTCATTTAATTTAGTTTAGAGATGCAGCGCGGAAACAGGCCCTTCGGCCCACCGAGTCCGCATCGACCAGCGATCGCACCACATTTACACTATCCTACACACACGAGGGACAATTTACACATGCACCAAGCCAATTATCCTTTGGAGTATACGCCTTTGGAGTGTGGGAGGAAACCAAAGATCTCAGAGAAAACCCACATGGTCACGTACAAACTCCGCACAGACCGCACCCGTAGTTGGGATTGAATCCGGGTCTCCGGCGCTGTAAGCGCTGTACGGCAGCAACTCTACTGCTGTGCCACCGTGGTAATGTGCCTGCCCCTTCGTGTCAGATAATGCTTCGGATATTGACGACAGACCCACCACCAGACGTCTTCAGAATCACCCCATTTACCTTTTTAATCCCCCCCCCTTTTACCCTGCGTCTCCCCTGACTCCTTCCACCCCCGTCCCCCCTTCTGGCTTTACATTTCACTCCTCCTCTTCTCCCCTTATCTGACACCCCTTTATCTCCCTTTCGCAACCAGCCTTTGTCATTTACTCCACCCATCTCCCATTCAGCCTCTGTATCCACCTATCACTCACCAACGGTCGTCCCACCTCCACTTCTCTTTTCCAGCTTTCTCCTCCCACAACCCCCTCCCCCTCTCCCCGCGCCTCCCTAAACAAGCAGTCCAGAAAATGCTCCCTACACAAAATCTTGTCTGTCTGTTCCCTTCACAGATGCTGCCTGACCCATTGTGTTTCTCTAGCCCTTAGTCCTTAGTGTAGTTTAGTGGAATGAATGACACTTTATTGTCACGTGTACCTAGAGACAGTGAAATTCTTTGTTTTGCATACAATACAGAAAGCATGCAAAGAGTTGCCACATATAGGATGCCGACAAAGTTATAAAAGTACCCGGTGGCACAGCAGTAGAGTTGTTCCCTAAAGTGCCAGAGACCTGGGTTCGATCCTGACTATGGGTGCTTGTCTGTACGGAGTTTGTACGTTCTCCCTGTGACCTGCGTGGGTTTTCTCCGGGATCGCTGGTTTCCTCCCACACTCCAAAGGCAGATAGGTTTGTAGGCTAATTGGTTTTGGTAAAATTGTAAATTGCCCCTTATGTTTGTAGGACAGTGTTAGTGTGCGGGGATCGCTGGTCGGCGCGGACTCGGTGGGCCAAAGGGCCTGTTTCCGCGCTGTACCTCTAAACTAAACTAAACTCTAAGCTACAGTTTAGTTTATTGTCACGTGTACCGAGGTACAGTGAAAAGCTTTTGTTGCCTGCTAACCAGTCAGCAGAAAGACAATACGTGATTACAATGGAGCCATTTACAGTGTATAGATACACTGTAATTAGGGCGGCATGCTGGCACAGCAGTAGAGTTGCTGCCTTACAGTGCTTGCAGTACCGGCGACCCGGGTTCGATCCTGACTACGGGCGCCGTCTGTACGGAGTTTGTACGTTCTCCCCGTGACCTGCGTGGGTTTTCTCCGAGATCTTTGGTTTCCTCCCACACTCCAAAGATGCAGGTTAATTGGCTTGGTCAATGTAAAAATTGTCCCTAGTGGGTATAGGATAGTGTTCGTGTGCGGGGATCGCTGGTCGGTGCGACCAGGTGGGCCGAAAGGCCCTGTTGCCGCGCTGTATCTCCAAACTAAACTAAAGATACATGATAAAGGAATAACGTTCAGTGCAAGGTAAAGCCGAGGTAAACTAATTAGAGTCCCAAAGGAACCTTGTTGTTCTCTGCAGCCCCCCACGCCAGGTCCCTCTTTGTTCTCATGTATACCAGGGAACAGTGAGAAGCTTTGTTGCAAGCTAACCTATCAGCGGAAAGACTATACATGATTATTCCCCCTTCCAATGCGCCTGTCATCTATGTAAATAAACTCTAAGTGTCCCCATCTTGATCGGCAGGAGGGCATGATACGCTGAGACGCAATTTGGACTCCGAGCTGATCACTGCGGAGATAGAAAATCAACGTCTGGAGGAAGAAATTCTGAAGCTGCAGGTGAAGCAACAAAGGAACCAGAGGACACAAAAACCTCTGAAGACCTCCACTGGGCATCGACTGATATTAACGGGTAATTATCACCTTCGGCATCAAGCTGGGGCTAGAGGAGCTGGGCAGACACAAAGACGGAATGTACACGGTAGGATGCGATCAAACTTTACTTATCCCAGGAGGGATATTAGTCTCCCAACAGTCATAAAAGACAAGATACATGAATTTAAAGTGTCGAGTGGAAAGTCCATGATTGGGGATGTGCAAGGATTGGGGAGTGGGGGGTGGGGAGTGGTGGATGGGGGGTGGGGGTGGGGAGGGGGGGAGTCAGTCTCAGTCTACCCCACGACAGAAGGAAGAGGGGACGTATAGTTTGATAGCCACAGGGAAAAAGGATCTCCTGTGGCGTTCTGTGCTGCATCTTGGTGGAACTCCAAGGTACCTCCTCAGGTTGACCAATGTGTCATGGAGGGGGTGAGCTGTATTATCCAAGATGCGATGCCTTCGCCCTGCTGCCCCAGCACACGACAGCGAAGAAGATGGCACTGATTGGTAGAATGTGTAGGAAGGAACTGCAAGTGCTGGTTTAAACTGAAGATAGACACAAAAAGCTGGAGTAACTCAGCGGGACAGGCAGCATCTCTGGAGAGAAGGGATGGGTGATGCATCTTTCTGCAGATGTTGAAAGGGATGAGCCTTATTAAAATGTACAGTCGGCTCTGTCCCTTCTTGTTCAGGACCTCAGCCTATCAGAACATGGTGGTCTGGATCATGCTGCTCTTCCATCGGCAGTTCCCGGGAAAACCTTTGGGAATACACAGACCAGATGCCGAGTATCTGACCCGCCTTCTCCCCTGATAGACACAAAGTGCGGCATGGTGGCGCAGCGGTAGAGTTGCTGCCTTACAGCGCCAGAGACCTGGCTTTGTTCCTGACCATGGGTGCTGCCTGTACGGAGTTTGTACGTTCTCCCCGTGACCTGCATGGGTTTTCTCTGGGAGCTCTGGTTTCCACACACGCTCCAAAGACGTACAGGTCTGTAGATTAATCGGTTTCTGTAAATTGTAAATTGTCCCTCGAGTGAAGGAGAGTGCAAGTGTAAGGCAAGTAATAGTTGGTCGGTGGGCCGCAGGGCCTGTTTCCTTGCTGTGTCTCTAAAGTCTAAAAAGTGCTGGTGTAACTCAGCGGGCCAGGCAGCATCTCTGGAGAGAAGGGATGGGCGATGTTTCGGGTCGAGAGCCTTCTTCAGACAGAAAGTCAGGGGAAAAGGAAACGAGAGATATAGAAGATGATGTAGAGAGATAAAGAACAATGAATGAAAGATTTGCAAAAAAGTAACAGTAATAACGGAAACAGGCCATTGTTAGCTGTTTGTTGGGTGAAAACGCGTAGCTGGTGCGACTTGGGCGGGGAGGGATAGAGAGAGAGAGGGAAATGGGTGGTTATCCACTTTGGCGGCAAAAACAAAGTGGCAGATTATTATCTCAATGGTGTCAGATTAGTTAAGGGGGAAGTGCAACGAGACCTTGGTGTCCTTGTACACCAGTCACTGAAAGTAAGCGTGCAGGTACAGCAGGCAGTGAAGAAAGCTAATGGCATGTTGGCCATCATAACGAGTGGATTTGAATACAGGAGCAAAGAGGTCCTTCTGCAGTTGTATAGGGCCCTGGTGAGACCACATCTGGAGTATTGTGTGCAGTTGTGGTCTCCTAATTTGAGGAAGGACATCCTTGCTATTGAGGCAATGCAGCATAGTTTCTCAAGGTTAATCCCTGGGATGGCGGGAGTATCAAGTTTAGAAGGATGAGAGGAGATGTATAAAATTATAAAAGGACGGGACAAACTTGATGCAGGAAAAATGTTCCCAATGTTGGGAGAGTCCAGAACCAGGGGCCACAGTCTAAGAATAAAGGGGAGGCTATTTAAAACTGAGGTGAGAAGAAACCTTTTCAACCAGAGAGTTGTGAATTTGTGGAATTCTCTGCCACAGAGGGCAGTGGAGGCCAATTCACTGGATGAATTTATGAGAGAGTTAAATAGAGCTCTAGGGGCTAGCGGAATCAAGGCATATGGGGAGAAGGCAGGCACAGGTTACTGATTGTGGATGATCAGCCATGATCACAATGAATGGCAGTGCTGGCTCGAAGGGCCGAATGGCCTCCGTCTGCACCTATTTTCTATGTTTCTATGGAATGCCGAGAAGTTAGAGAAATCAATATTCATACCACTGAGTGAGACCCTTCTTCAGTCTAAAAGGAGGGGTGGAGGGGAGGGGAGAGAGCTGGAGGCAAGAAAAGACCAGGATCAACCAGGACAGGCGACAAAAGACCTCAGACGGGGAGGTGCCCCAGTACGACCATTGTAAGCTCGAGAAGGTGTGATCTCAAGTGGGATACAATGTGGTGAACTGTGTCCACAGTGTTATACTGTGTCTATCTTTCGTATAAACCAGACATGTCCAAAGTCCGGCCCGGGGGCCAATTGCGGCCCGAGGTCAGATTTTATACGGCCCGCAGCCTCAGTCTTAAAAATTATTATTTATGGCCTGCCAGCACTGTCTAACAGATTGAAGGTAGGGGGAGGGGGAGAGGGGGAGAGGGGAGGGGAGAGGGCGACTACACCTCCCGGCGGTCAGCGCTGCCCGACCTCCCCCCCCCCCGCCCCGAGTGGGAGAGGCGGCGGCGACTACACTTCCCGGCGGCGGGGTTGAGGGCATGCGGGGGAACGGGACGGGAGAGCAGCAGCTGAGCTCTCCTCACCCCGCACGCTCATTGGCAGGCGCTCCCGTCAGTCGGGCGAGTGCCGCATCCCCCCCCAGATGGAGAGGCGACGGCGACTACACCTTCCCGGGGAGCGTATTAGTTAAAGGTCTTGGGGGGGGGGGGGGGGGTGGGGGAGCGTATTGGCCCTTGGGTATTTTCACGTTATCAAATCTGGCCCTCTTTGAAAAAAGTTTGGACACCACTGGTCTAAACCAACATCTGCATTACTTTGTTTCCACCTTCTTCCCATTCTCTACGCACATCCAATATACCGAGTATCTGGCCCTTCAGCTTCAAGCAGCCACAGTATATGAATGGGTTTGGGGGATAAGTCAATTGTTCATTTTTCCTTTATTTTGAATAATGTTTTCTTGAGTTGGTGCTGGTCAAACATTTCTTAATGTGCCTTTAATTTTTGCAAGGTAAATTTATTTCTGCTGCTTTTAAATATTTTTGATGATGAGAAATCAGCTAGTGGCACGGTGGCGCCGGTGGTAGAGTTGCTGGCTTCCAGCGCCAGAGACCCGGGTTCGATTCTGATCACGGGTGCTGTCTGTACGGAGTTTGTACGTTCTCCCCGTGACCGCCTGGGTTTTCTCTGGGTGCTCCGGTTCCCTCCCACACTCCAAAGACGTGCAGGTTCGTAGGCTAACCGGCTCTGTAAATTGCCCCTAATGTGTAGGATGTGAAAGTGGGATAACATGGATCAAGTCTACAGGTCATCCATGGTCGGCGTGGACCCTGATGGCCTAATTCTGATCCTATCACCTTTGACCTTATGACCCGGTGGGCTGTGGGGACTGTTTCCATGCTGTATCTCTAAGCTAAACTAAACGAAACAGGTTTGTGCAGAAACTTTTGACAAAATGAGGACTTGAAGAACGATGAGATCAGTGTGGCGTATAGTTACTTGCTGGAAAGGTAGCCTGAGATCAAGGAGGAGGTGGTGTTGGGTCTCTTGAAGAGCATTAAGGTGGATAAGTCCTTGGGTCCTGATGAGCTAAATCCCAGCTAATTGAGGGAGGCAACAGAGGAATTAGCCAGGGACTTTGCGGCATGGTGGCGCAGCGGTAGAGTTGCTGCCTTACGGCGTTTGCAGCGCCGGAGAGCCGGGTTCGATCCCGACTACGGGCGTTGTCTGTACGGAGTTTATACGTTCTCCCCGTGACCTGCGTGGGTTTTCTCCGAGATCTTTGATTTCCTCCCACACTCCAAAGACGTACAGGTTTGTAGGTTAATTGGCTTGGTATAAGTGTAAATTGTCCCTAGTGTGTGTAGGGTGGTGTTAATGTACGGGGATCGCTGGTCGGTGCGGATTCAGTGGGCCGATACGCTGTGTCTCTGAACTAAACTAAGATCTTTGTAACTTCGCTAGCCACAGGCGAGGTGTGGAGGACTGGAGAGTAGACAACGTTGTTCCTTTGTTGATGAAGGGGAGCAGAGATAATCCATGAAATTAGAGGCCGGTGAGCCTCACAGCAGTGGCAGGAGGAGGATTCTTGGGATTTACTTGTGTTTGGAAGAGAATATCATTATTTGTGACATTCAGCATGGTTCTCTGCTGGGCAAATCATCTCCTCGAAACTTGATTGAGTTTTGAGGAGATGACGAATGTGAGTGATGAAGGTGGATCAGTGGATGTTGTCCAAGTGAATGAACTTTACAGAATTTGAACTTGAAGGCCTTTACCATCTCCCCATCTCACCATGGAAGGATGAGAGATCCTACCGTCTCTCCTGGTAAGATCTAACATGAGAACCTACCATCTCTCCTGGTAAGATCTAACATAAGGGATCCTACCAAGATCTCTCATGGTAGGCTGATCCAGAAGATTAAGATGTAGCCTTGTCTGGATTCAAACTAGCTTGTCCATTGAGGTCAGAGGGTGGTGGTGGAAGGGTGTGAATCTGGCTGGAGGTCCGTGACCAGTGGTCTCCCACAGTCATCAACCCTGCGACCTCTGTTGTCAGTGATGTTTTATAAATGACTTGGATGAAAATGTATAAGATGTTGTTAGTAAGTCTCCTCATACAGCATGGAAACAACTCCTTGAGCCCATCTTGTCCATGTGGACTACGTTGGCACATTGTGCTCGTTCCATTTGCCTGCAATTTGGCCCGTAGCCCTGTAAACCCTTCCTGTCTATATCTGAACAAATATCTTTGAAATGTCATAATTGTATCCATCTTTACAGCCTTTTATGACAAGTTCATTCGAACTCAGATAAGAATGACCATCTGACTGAATGTGTTGTCTCTGTGGTCCCCCTTTGTGGATGACACAGTGAAGTTGTGCCTTACGGCGCCAGAGACCCGGGTTCAATCCCGACTATGGGTGCTGTCTGTACGGAGTTTGTACGTTCTCCCTGTGACCACCTGGGTTTTCACCTGTTGCTCTGGTCTCCTCCCACATTCCAAAGACATACAGTACAGGTTTGGAGGTTACATTTTTTAATAGAAAATTGCTCCTTGTTCGTGTGTTTGGGGTAATCGCTGGTCGGCATGGACTCAAAGGGGCGAGGGGCCTGTTTCCACGCTGTATCTCCAAAGTCTAAAGGAGGATTTTAACTTTTATTACCCTAAATTATTTATTTTTAATTAATATTAAGGTATATCTATTTAACATAATTTTAATTTAAAATAAGATTACAATCAATTTTTTTCTCCAGCCTTAATTTTACTTGCAAGAAAAATAATAACTTGAGTGTTGAAATGTCTTTCTGGTGGAAGGAGATGGCAAGGATCAGGCACCGATCCCATGGAAAGATAACAACCAGAAGATGAGGGCCCTGAAGACTGAAATTGACCTTTTGAAGCAGGACATGGAGATTCAACGCCTTCAGCGTCACCTGAGGAGCTCAAAGACTCAAGTTCTTGCGGCTGCCCCCGTCCCAACCCCTCCCCTCATGCCAGTGGTAAGTGGAGATCGTGAGCAGACACCATAACTTTGGGCAGCAAGTCTCGTTTAGTTGAGGAAAGAACCGGAGACGCTGGTTTAAATCGAAGATAGACACAAAATGCTGGAGTAACTCAGCTGGACAGGCAGCGTCTCTGGAGAGAAGGAAGGGGTGACGTTTCTGTTTCTCTCCACGGATGCTGCCTGTCCCGCTGAGTTACTCCATCATTTTGTGCCTATCTTCAGATAGAGTGAAAGATTGTTTCAGTTATTGAAGGGTTAACATCACAGAAGTCCAAGAACAAAATGAAAAGCTAGAGCTTTGGAGCAGGACGGCTCACTGGTGCAGCGGTAGAGTTGCTGCCTTGCGGCGCCAGAGTCCCGGGTTTGATCCTGACTGCAGGTGCTGTCTGTACGGAGTTTGTACGCACTCCCCGTGACCAAGAACGAAGAGAGGCCGTCAGGACTCCATTGAACACTTTGTAACTTTGTTGCCTCCCTGTCCCTGTGTGTTGCCTCCCTGCATACTTTACGTTTTGTATGCAAAACAGAGATCTTCACTGTACCTCGATACCTTTGGCCCACCGAGTCCGCACTGACCAGCGATCCCCACAAATTAACACTGCCCTACACACACTGGGGACAAATTACGCTTACACCAAGCCAATTAACCTACAAACCTGTACGTCTTTGGAGTGTGGGAGGAAACCCAAGATCTCGGAGAAAACCCACGCAGGTCACGAGGAGAACGTACAAATTCCGAGTGGACGGCGCCCGTAGTCACGATCGAACCCAGGTCTCCGGCGCTGCAAGCGCTGTAAGGCAGCAACTCTACCGCTGCGCCACCGTGCTGCCCGTGAGCCGTGACAATAAAACACCTTCTTCGTGAAAACTGTGTGGGGAAAATCTGTTCCATGCTGTGTTTTATATTTCATGGACTTCAGGATGATGTCAGGCCACAGACTCCAGTTCTAGCCAAGCAGTTTCTGGATTCCAATGAGGGCTTTGGACCTGCCCCATATGACCCAGCGTGAGTACATTCGGGGGGTTCGGGTTGCTGCAAAGCTCCATAATTAAAATATATTCTTTCACATTACGCAGGACCATAATTCCTCCTTTTAACTCGCATTTGGTTACGATTGAGATATCTGTTTTCCTTTGTGCAATACAGTCTTTATTGGCGAGCGTTGATTTAAAAAAGGATGGAAAAATAACTCTGCCCGTTGAGAGTTGGTGAGGAATCACAGGGAGAAACCCTCACAGCCCCTGTGGGGGCGGCACGGTGGCGCAGTGGTAGAGTTGCTCCCTCACAGCGCCGAAGACCCGGGTTCGATCCCGACTAAGAGGGGAATAAGGAGTTTGTGCGTTCTCCCCGTAACCTGCGTGGGTTTTCCCTGGGTGCTTGTTTCCTTCCACACACCAAAGACGTACAGGTTGGTAGGTTAATTGGCTTTGATAAACTAATTGTCAATTCTCCCTAGTGTGTGTAGGGCAGTGCGGGTTTAAGGGGATCGCTGGTAAGTATGGATGATGGGCCGAAGGGCCTGTTTCCGTGCTGTAATCTAAACTAAACTAAACTAAACTAACGATAGCCACAAAATGCTGGAGTAACTCAGTGGGTCAGGCAGCATCTCTGGAGAGAAGGAAGCAAAGAGTAGGAGTAAACGGGTCCTTTTCAGAATGGCAGGCAGTGGCGAGTGGAGTGCCGCAAGGCTCGGTGTTGGGGCCGCAACTGTTTACCATATATATTAATGATTTGGAAGAGGGAATTAGAAGCAACACTAGCAAATTTGTGGATGACACAAAGCTGGGTGGCAGTGTAAACTGTGAAGTGGATGTTAGGAGGTTGCAGGGTGATCTGGACAGGTTGAGTGAGTGGGCAGATGCGTGGCAGATACAGTATAATATAGATAAATGTGAGGTTATCCAATTTGGCGGCAAAAACAAGGAGGCAGATTATTATCTCAATGGTATAAGAAAATAACTGCAGATGCTGGTACAAATCGATTTATTCACAAAATGCTGGAGTAACTCAGCAGGTCAGGCAGCATCTCGGGAGAGAAGGAATGGGTGACGTTTCGGGTCGAGACCTCAATGGTGTTAGGTTAGGTAAGGGGGAGGTGCAGCGAGACCTGGGTGTCCTTGTACACCAGTCACTGAAAGTTGGCGTGCAGGTACAGCAGGCAGTGAAGAAAGGTAATGGCATGTTGGCCTTCATAACAAGAGGATTTCAGTATAGGAGTAAAGAGGTTCTTCTGCAGTTGTATCGGGCCCTGGTAAGACCACATCTGAAGTATTGTGCTCAGTTTTGGTCTCCTAATTTGAGGAAGGACATCCTTGTAATTGAGGCAGTACAGCGTAGGTTCACGAGATTGATCCCTTGGATGGCGGGACTGTCATATGAGGAAAGACTCCAGCATTTTGTGTCTATCTTTAGTTTAGTTTAGTTTAGATTACAACACGGAAACAGGCCCTTCAGCCCATCATCCTTACTGACCAGCGATCCCCTTAAACCCGCACTACCCTACACACACTAGGGAGAATTTACAATTTTTTTTTACCAAAGCCAATTAACCTACAAACCTGTACGTCTTTGGTGTGTGGAAGAAAATGAGCACCCAGAGAAAACCCACGCAGGTTACGGGGAGAACGTACAAACTCCTTAGTCCCCCCTTAGTCGGGATCGAACCCGGGTCTCCGGCGCTGTGAGGCAGCAACTCTACCGCTGCGCCACCGTGCCGCCCCGCAGGGGCTGTGAGGGATTCTCCCTGTGATTCCTCACCAACTCTCAACGGACAGACTTATTTTTCCATCCTTTTTTAAATATGTTTCTATAAGATCCCCTAAGATGAGAGGGGATCTTATAGAAACATATAAAATTATAAAAGGACTGGACAAGCTAGATACAAGAAAAATGTTCCCAATGTTGGGCGAGACCAGAACCAGGGGCCACAGTCTTCGAATAAAGGGGTGGCCATTTAAAACTGAGGTGAGAAAAAACTTTTTCACCCAGAGAGTTGTGAATTTGTGGAATTCTCTGCCACAGAGGGCAGTAGAAGCCAAATCACTGGATGGATTTAAGATGGAGTTAGATAGAGCTCTAGAGCCTAGTGGAATCAAGGGATATGGGGAGAAGGCAGGCACGGGTTATTGCTTGGGGACGATCAACCATGATCACAATGAATGGTGGTGCTGGCTCGAAGGTCCGAATGGCCTCCTCCTGCTCCTATTTTCTATCTATGTTTCTATGCTGCCTGACCCGCTGAGTTACTCCAGCATTTTGTGTCTATCTTCAGTTTAAATCAGCATCTGCAGTTCCTTCCTAAACTAAACAAAAACCCAGTGAGAATTAAAGGTGACCATTCCACTGTGCAATTATGCCCAACAAGGCACTGATTAATGGGTCTGGTTTTCATAATCCTTTCCTGCATTATGAGATTCATTGGAACCTTTTGTACCTCATCCGATTCCCCTTTAAAAACTCGTCCAGCAGGTTACCCCTACAGTAACGGGCCTGAACATGTGTGGGAATTGTCCTCGGACTCCTGCAAAGTTCTCAGTGGTCCACCCACAGAACATGTTCCCTGCAAAGCTCAAGTTGTGAAAGATCTGGTGCATCTATTGGAAGTCTGGAGCACTTCGGTCAAATCATCAAGTTCTGCAGCGTAGAAACAGGCCCTTCAGCCCGTTGCGTCTATGCCGACCATCTTGCCTGTCTATACTCGTCCCACTTGCCTGCATTAATTCCATATCCCTTCACGCCCTGCGCATTGACTACCTATCCAGTTGCACCTTAATATTCCTACTCTGGCAGCTGATTCCAGATATCAGCTATTTGTCTGAAAAATCCGATTTCCTTTAAATTTCCTCCCCCCTCATCATAAACTGATGCTCTCTAGTTTTAGACTCTTCCCATTGCAAACAGACTCTGGCTATCTCCTCATAATTTATGCCTCATGATTATATATGTGCCTCATAATTTTGTATACCTCAATAATGTCACCTCTCAGCCCCCTTCACTCCAGGGAACACTGAATTCTGGACTTTCCTCACCTGAGCCTTCACTGTTCCTCCATTTCTTCAGCGCTTTTCTTGACCGACCCCCGTCAATCATCTTTGACCTGTGCCTCAGCAATGACCACCAAAAAATACATCAGGAGCGGCACGGATGCGCAGTGGTGGAGTTGCGCCTTACAGCACCAGAGACCCTAGTTCAATCCTGACCTTCATTGCTGTATGTGCTGAGTTTGTACGTTCTCCCTGTGACCTGCATGGATTTTCTCCGGGAGGTCCGGTTTCCTCCCACACTCCAAAGACATAGAAACATAGAAAATAGGTGCAGGAGCAGGCCATTCGGCCCTTCGAGCCTGCACCGCCATTCAATATGATCATGGCTGATCATCCAACTCAGTATCCCGTACCTGCCTTCTCTCCATACCCCCTGATCCCTTTAGCCACAAGGGCCACATCTAACTCCCTCTTAAATATAGCCAATGAACTGGCCTCAACTACCTTCTGTGGCAGAGAATTCCACAGATTCACCACTCTCTGTGTGAAAAAAAAAAACGTTCTCATCTCGGTCCTAAAAGACTTCCCCCTTATCCTTAAACTGTGACCCCTTGTTCTGGACTTCCCCAACATCGGGAACAATCTTCCCGCATCCAGCCTGTCCAACCACTTAAGAATTTTGTAAGTTTCGATAAGATCCCCCCTCAATCTTCTAAATTCCAGCGAGTACAAGCCGAGTCTATCCAGTCTTTCTTCATATGAAAGTCCTGCCATCCCAGGAATCAATCTGGTGAACCTTCTCTGTACTCCCTCTATGGCATGAATGTCTTTCCTCAGATTAGGAGACCAAAACTGTACGCAATACTCCAGGTGTGGTCTCACCAATGCCCTGTACAACTGCAGCAGAACCTCCCTGCTCCTATACTCAAATCTCCTCGCTATGAATGCCAACATACCATTCGCTTTCTTCACTGCCTGCTGCACCTGCATGCCTACTTTCAATGACTGGTGTACCACGACACCCAGGTCTCGTTGCATCTCCCCTTCCCCTATTCGGCCACCATTCAGGTAATAGTCTGCTTTCCTGTTCGTACAGGTTTGTAGATTAATTGGCTTGGTGTATGTGTAAATTGTCCCTAGTATATGTAGGATAGTGTCAATATGCGGTGGTTGCCAATCGGCGCAGACTCAGTGGGCCAAAGGGCCTGTTTCCGCGCTGTATCTCTGAACTAAACTAAACTAAACTAAATTCTACCTCTGCGCCAGCAATTTCACCATCACCTCTTTAATCAGTCCCTGTCCGACATCCATCCCTGGTGAACAGAAATTTTTACCAATGAAACAGCAGAAAAATTGAAGTCGTGATCTTCAGTCCCTGTCTCATTTCTATCTGAAGAAGGGTCTCGACCCGAAACACACCTGTCCATTCTCTCTATGGGTGCTGCCTGACCTGCTGAATTCTTTCTGCACTTGTTTTGCTCAAGATCCCAGCATCTGCAGTCAGGGCTGTTTTTACAGCATTATGGGCCCCCGGGCAAAGCAGTGTACTGGGGCCCCTACCGGTACTCTTCCCCACCCCCCTTTCCCTACCAGCCCCCCCCTGTCGTGCCGGCGAAAAGCACTTACCGAAAAGTACTTAGCGATGGACTTAGGGTGCTACATTGTTGCGAAAAGCACTTACAGATCGCTGTGAGAAGCACTTAGTGACCGAAAATGTTGCGAAAAAAGCACTTATTGAACCTACATTTTTAAAGTAGTATTTATTTATTGCAAGTCACTTAACATACACAGATCAGCATGGGGCCCCTATGCTCGTGGGCCCCCGGGCAAGTGCCCATCAGGCCCACGCATTAAGACGGCCCTGTCTGCAGTCTCTTCTGTCTCGATTCTGTTGCCCAACAAACACCATCATGAAAATATAAGAGATAGGAGCAACGGCAGGCCATTCAGCCCCATTCAATAATACTCAAATAGTTCGATTTTTGGCCTCAGTACCACTTTCCTGCCTGATGTCATTCTCCGAGCTCTGCTTCCTCGCTCCCAGGTACTTGAAGTCCTCCACTTTCTTAAGAGATGCACCGCCACTGGTCTTAAGAGGCTCATGGTCACCACCGTTGAACGCCATGTACTCCGTCTTCTTGGCATTGAGGTGGAGGCCCACTTTCTCACACTCCATCTCGACCCTGCCGAGCAGCTCCTGCGCCTCCCCAATTTGGCCGGACAGCAGGACGATTTCATCAGCGAAGTCGAGGAGTTCGTTGTATCAATGGAAATGTACATTACTTGGAATCAAACTCCATTCACAACAACTAACGAAGTGAACTAAAAACATCCAGGTTTTGTATTGACTTTACATTAATGGCCTGTTTGTACAGAGAGGCCAAACATTCAGAGAATTAAAGTTCCATGTGTTTTATTATGGAGTCAAGCTCTTCTCATGGAGAAACAAGGAACTGCGGATGTTGGTTTGGAACGAAAAACACAAAGTGCTGGAGTAACTCAGTGGGTCAGGCAGCATCTTTGGAGGGATTGGATCAGTGACATTTTTAGTCGGGTCCCTTCGAGGATATGCTCATTTATTCCATTGTGCAGTTGTGTTAGGTTTAGTTTTGGAGATAAACCCATGTGGTTTACTGTTATGCCACTGATTAGTACACTGAGACCAGCAAATTCTGCCCGGTGCCGACTTTAAAATGTGAATATTGTTAATATTTTCCCAACACCTTTTCCAAGCGCCCTCTTAAAAAAAGGCAAATGCTACAGATAAAGAAATATTCCTGAGCAATGCCCCTCAATTTAGTTTTAGTTTTAGAGATACAGTGTGGGAACAGATCCTTCAACCTACTGAGACTGCACCGACCACAACCACCCTCACACCAGTTCCATCCACACACTAGAGACAATTTATAGAAGCCAATTAACCTACGTGTTTCGATTGTGGGAGGAAATTGGCGCACCTGGAGAAAGCCCACATGGTCACAGGAAGAACGTACCAACTTCGTACAGACAGTACCCGTAGTCAGGATCAAACCTGGGTCTCTGGTGCTGTAAGGCAGCAACTCTACCACTGCAACACTGTGCTGCCCTATGTGATCTGAACAAAGCATTGTTAAATTTACTGTCAGAAACACATCTTGCGATCTTTTTATTGTTTGTGATAAGACGACGATGCTGCAAATCTCTAACAACTCCTCCTGGCCGGCCGGTTTCTTTCAGAGGTGGTTTCGTGGTGTTCTACGACTTCCTCCTAGGGTTGGATCCTGTGTACCGGGCGTGCCGCTTGGTGGTGGGACTGTACCATGGCAGACAGGAGATGGGAGACCCTTCCCCTCTTCCAGCCGCCTACTGCGATGTCAGCAACTCACCGGCCTACTTCACGGACACTAACCTGAGCCAAGGAGCCATCTTGGCAGTGAAGCAACTGGTCCCCAGGTACTGATTACTCTAACTTGGCACTTCAATGCAGCAACTTGTTAATTCAGTATATAAGTTATAACAATTATGATGGGACCAGTAGACTCATTCAAACCACTTGAATGTTAAAATCATTTAAAGAATCAATTAGGATTTAATTTTTTAATTAGTTTTAAGAATAAGTTAGAATTGAACTTTTAAATTAATTTAAAGATTAAATTAGGATTGAATTTTAAATTAATTTAGTTGGGGTTGAATTTTAACGTAAATTTTAAGATTAGGTGAGAATTGAATTTTAAAGTTATTTTTAAAGTAAGTTAGGGTTGAATTTTAAAGTAAATTTTAAGAATAAGTTAAGTTTGAATTTTAAAATTAATTTTAAGAATAAATTAGGATTGAAATGTAAAATTAATTGAAATGTAAAATTAATTTAAAGGATTGAATTTTAAAATAATTTTAAAAGTTTGGGTTGAATTCTAAAGTAATTTTTTAGAATAAGTTAGGTTTGAATTTTTAAATTAATTTAAAGAATTAATTAGGATTGAATTTTTAAATTAATTTTAAGAATAAATTGTATTCTTAAATTAATTTATAAATGTATTCCTAACTCATCAAATTAAATTTAAAAATTGATCTTAATTCATTCTTAAAAAACAAAATGAAAAATTTGATTCTAATCTCATTCTAAAAAAATGAATTCTTAAAATTAAGAATAAATTAGGATCAGATTTTAAAATTAGTTTAGAGTCTTAATTTTAAGAATTCACATTTAGAATGATTTGGGATCAAATTTTAAAATTAGTTTTACGAATGAGATTGGATCACAATTTAAAACTCAACCATGGTGAGGCTTCAGCAACTTTATTAAGGAAATAAGAAAATGGGAGCAGGAGCAGGCCACTTGGCCGTTCAAGCCGACCCCACGAAACTGTCTTTCCAGGTGAGGCAGAGGTTCACCTGCACGTCCTCCAACCTCATCTATTGTATCCGCTGTTCCAGGAGTCAACTTCTCCACATCGGCGAAACCAAGCGCAGGCTCGGCGATCGTTTCGCTGAACACCTCCGCTCAGTCCGTCTCAACTAACCTGATCTCCTGGTGGCTCAGCACTTCAACTCTCCCTCCCATTCCCAATCTGACCTTTCTGTCCTGGGCCTCCTCCAGAGTGAGGCCCAGCGCAAATTGGAAGGATGAGGGGGGATCTTATTGAAACATATAAGATAATTAGGGGATTGGACACATTAGAGGCAGGAAACATGTTCCCAATGTTGGGGGAGTCCAGAACAAGGGGCCACAGTTTAAGAATAAGGGGTAGGCCATTTAGAACGGAGATGAGGAAGAACTTTTTCAGTCAGAGAGTGGTGAAGGTGTGGAATTCTCTGCCTCAGAAGGCAGTGTAGGCCAGTTCGTTGGATGCTTTCAAGAGAGAGCTGGATAGAGCTCTTAAGGATAGCGGAGTGAGGGGGTATGGGGAGAAGGCAGGAACGGGGTACTGATTGAGAGTGATCAGCCATGATCGCATTGAATGGCGGTGCTCCTGCACCTGTTGTCTATTGTCTATTGTCTAACAGCACCTCATATTTCGCTTGGGCAGTTTACACCCCAGCGGTTTGAACATTGACTTCTCCCACTTCAGGTAGTCCCTGCTTCCCCTCCCCGTTCCCAGTTCTCCCACTAGTCTTCCTGTCTCCGACTACATCCTACCTTTGTCCTGCTCCCTCCCCAACATCAGTCTGAAGAAGGGTCTCGACCTGAAAGGTCACCCATTCCTTCTCTCCTGAAATGCTGCCTGACCTGCTGAGTTACTCCAGCATTTTGTGTCTACCCATCATTCAATGTGCTGGCTCGAAGAGCCAAATGGCCTCCTCCTGCACCTGTTTTCTAACATGGTCATGGCTGCGATCGGGGCGGTCGAAGCTTTTGCAGTTGGAGCTCCCGCAGTCAATCCTTAACAAAGGGACCACCAGCTCCACGATGTGCTGCCGCGGTTGGGGCAATCGAAGCCTCCGCAGTCGGGGCGATCAAAGCTTCCGCGGTCGGGGCGGTCGAAACCTCCGCGGTCGGGGCGGTCAAAGCTCCCGCGATCGGGGCGGTCAAAGCTTTTGCAGTTGGAGCTCCCACAGTCAATCCTTAACAAAGGGACCGCCAGCTCCACAATGTTCTCCTGCAGTCGGGGCAATCGAAACCTCTGCGGTCGGGGCGAATGAAGCTCCTGCAGCCGGGGTGATCGAACCCTCCACGGTCGGGGTGATCGAAGCTCCCAAGGTCGGGGCGATCAAAGCTCCTGCGATCGGGGCGGTCGAAGCTCCCGTGGTCGGGGCGGTCGAAGCTCCCGTGGTCGGGGCGGTCGAAGCTCCCGCGGTCGGGGCGGTCGAAGCTCCCGTGGTCGGGGCGATCGAACCCTCCGCGATCGGGGCGATCAAAGCTCCTGCGATCGGGGCGGTCGAAGCTCCCGCAGTTGGGGCGGTCGAAGCCCCAGCATCGAAAATGAAGGTGCTGCTGGCTTGTCATATTCACGTGCTTCTGTTGTGTGGTAGGGTGCGTCCGTCCCCAACTATCAGCCTGGTCATGGAACTGCAGGCCTCCGGTGGCTCCGACCCCTACGGACTGGGCATCGACCGTCTTGTTTCACGAGGCTGGATCAAGGCAGATATTTTTGACAGTCAGAACTGTGTGATCAGCGGCCGATGGAAAGCTCCAGTCCGTGTCCTTCCGGTCGTTCCATCCATGACCACGGGTGAACTGAACGGAGTGCCTCAGGTAAGGGAGTCTGCACTGCAAATTCTGCATGCTTTGGGTGGGAGGTCAAATCAGGGGGCGGCACCGTGGAGCAGCGGTAAAGTTACTTGAAGAGCCAGAGACCCGAGTTTGATCCTGACTGGATGCTGTCTGTATGGGGTTTGTACGTTCTCCCTCTGACTGTGTGGGCTTTCTCCGTGTCCTCTGGTTTCCCCCTGCACTCCAAAGACCTACAGGTTTGTAGGTTAATTGACTTCTATAAAATTGTAAATTATCCGTCGCGTGTAGGAATGCGTTAGTGCTGGGGTGAATCGCTGGTCGGAGTGGACTCGGTGGGCCGAAGGGCCTCTTTCAATGCTGGATCGCTGGTCTAAAGTCTAAATCAAACCAATTTACTATTGATTAAAATGCAACAGTTTGGACATGCTGTTAATGCAGCTAGGTTAGACATTCATATGCAATCAATGATTGTGGACTACTTCAGACAAGTTAAGGGCTTATAGGTTTAGAACCCTTAGAAAGGATGGTTCCACTAGTGGGAGATTCTAGGGCCTGAGGTCATAGCCTCTGAATTAAATGACGTTCCTTTAGGAAGGAGATGAGGAGGAGTTTCTTTACTCAGAGGGTGGTGAATCTGTGGAATTCTTTGCCACAGAAGGCTGTGGAGGCCAGGTCAGTGGATATTTTTAAGGCAGAGATAGATAGATTCTTGATTAGTATGGGTGTCAGGGGTTACGAGGCGAAGGCAGGGGAATGGTTTTAGGGGGGAGAGACAGATCAGCCACGATTAAACGGCGGAGTAGACTCGATAAGTTAATGGCCTAATTCTGTTCCTATCACTTATGAACTTAAGAGATGACGTAACTGATGATTTTAAGATTTGATAAATGCAGACACTTCCTCACTTACAACAAAGCACGTGAGTGGACTTGGAAACAATCACATATCCGATAGATTCTGACATGTGTTTCCCTGTGTATATTGATTGCCACACAGCATTTTCATTTTGTTCTGCTTTGACTTTTCGTCATCTTTGTAGCTGGGAAATGCAGAATTGTATTTTCGTCTGGTCAACACAAGAGATGCCAGCGCCCAGACCACTGCTGCTATCGATCCCAATAACGCCAGGCTGTATAAATACCCACCACTGGTATGTACGAGTACTTCTACATTGAAAGGTTTAGTCTGGCCATGCCAAGGGGTTACCTGTGAAGCGCAGTAAACCATGGGAATTGTTCAGGTACGATCCAGGTCCATTTAACTGGAGGTCCACCAGCTGACTAGGTCGCTGTGGAAGGAAGCCATATTGGAGCAACGACCAAGAAAGCCCACCAATACTTCCTTAGAAGGCTTAGGAAGTTCGGCATGTCCCCTACAGCTCCCGCCAACTCCAACAGATGTGCCATAGAAAGCATTTTATCAGGATCAGGTTTGAAGAAGGGTCTCGATCCGAAACGTCACCCATTCCTTCCCTCCAGAGATGCTGCCTGTCCCGCCGAATTACTCCAGCTTTTTGTGTCTATCTTCCGTCAATTGATACGTTTAAGGCAGAGAAGGACAAATTCTTGATTTGTACGTGTGTCAGGGGATTATGGAGGGGGAAGGCAGGAGAACGGGGTTAGGTGGGAGAGATGGATCAGCCGCGATTGAATGGCGGAGTAGACGATGGGCAGAATGGCCTACTTCTGCTCCTATGGCTTATGAACTTATGAATTGTAATGAGGTTGCTAATAACTCGAGTAAACGTACGCTGTGTTTTGTTTCAGACTGCAGTACGCACCAACATTCCTAGTGACGCTCCATTTTCCTTCTATCCATCTAACCGTTACACAGCAATGCAGATGGTCTACCCTGCTTTCGGGGAGAGTGTGGACCCACCACCTCCCTCCGCTGACACTGTGGTCCTGCACTATTCTGCCTCAGCCCGAACTCAATGAGGCCAGCCGATCGATGGAAGAAGCAACATTCAGATATCCACAGCAATGTACCAGTGATTTTAGCTTTTAGTTTAGCTTAACTTATTATTGTCATGTGTGCTGAGGTGCAGTGAAAAGCTTTTTTTGTTGCGTGCTTTCCAGTCAGTAGAAAAACTATACATGATTACAATCAAGCTGTCCACAGTGTACGGTCACAGGATAAAAGGAATAACTTTTAGTGCAAGATTAAGTCCGGTAAAGTCCCATTAGTCCAATGGTCTCCACTGAGCTAGATTGTGGGTCAGGGCCACTCTCTAGTGGTGCTAGGATGGTTCAGTTGCCTGATAACAGCCCGGCATAACGTAACAGCACTGTGGCGCAGCGGTAGAGTTGCTGCCTTACAGCACCAGAGACTCAGGTTCGATCCTGACGTCTGGTGCTGTCGATACAGATTTTGTACGTTCTCCCCGTGACCGCGTGGGTTTTCCCCGGTTTCCTCCCACACTCCAAAGACGTAAAGGTTTGTAGGTTAATTGGCTTCGGTAAAGATTGTAAATTGTCCCCAGTGTGTGTAGGGTAGTGCTAGTGCACGGGGATCGTTGGACGGCAGAGACTCGGTGGACAACAGGGCCTTTTTCCGCGCTGTATTTCTAAACTAAACTAAACTAAACAGCCGGATGATATGAAAAAGAAAATTCTGGAAAATTGAATTTTTGTTGAAAAGTGACACTGACTTGGCAAAAGCAGAAATGTCTTTGTGTGTGAGAAGGACAGCTCAAGCAAAGTGTGGTTTGTGCATGGCCTTTTACGTAACACCACCACTGATGTATATGTTGCACCATTCAGACTAGGAAACAAGATGGGAAGACAAGAATGAGTTCATTCATTCTTCGGATCTTACAACTGCTTCTCATCCCTTGCGACTTCTCCCACCCTTCAGGTGCAAGCTGGTACAGGCAGAGCAAGCTGGTACAGGCAGAGCAAGCTGGTACAGGCAGAGCAAGCTGGGTGACAACATTTGTTGAGCCACAGATAAGGTAACAAAGCTGACACCCCAGGTGATCATAAGTTGGTAACTCAAATTTTGCCGTACCTTAATCGGTACATGTGACAATTAAATTGAATCTTGAATCTCTCTCTATCTTAAGTTCATGAGTGATAGGAGCAGAATTAGGCCATTCGGCCCATCAAGTCTACTCCGCCATTCAATCATGGCTGATCTATCTCTCCTTCCGAAACCCATTCTCCTGCCTTCTCCCCATAACCCCTGACACCCCAGGGCTGATGAATGGTCACTCACAAGAAATGCCACAAGCTGGCTCTGTTAAACAAAGTCAAAGCAGGCTTCAAGTTCAAAGAAAATCCAATTTGCCTGAAGCAAAAACAAAATGTATTGCCATGCGAAATCACACTGTGGTAGAAGCACGCGATGAGGAATGTAACAGAGAAGGAGAGTTAATATTCACAATTGAAGATAACTTTTCAGCAGTTACTTTCAATAATCTTCAAGTTTAGTTTAGAGACACAGCGCGGCAACAGGCCCTTTGGCCCTCCGAGTGCACCGGTCAGCGATCTCTGTACACTACCACTATCCTCCACGCACTAGGGACAATTTACCATTGTGACCTAAGCTAATTAACCTATAAACCTAAGATAGACACAAAATTCTCTCCTGTACTTCTTTGTGCTATTCTTGGGAAGACTTCCTTTATTACGCGTGCCAGAGGTTATGGGGAGAAGGCAGGAGAATGGGGTTAGGAGGGAGATATATCAGCCGTCTCCTTCTTCTTGCGTTTGAGGCAGCAGAAGTTATGAAGCTGCTTCTGCTGCTGGTGTCTCTGTTTGTTGTCGTTCGCCTGACTGAGGTCAGTTGACAGGGCTCACCACGAGGAGGTCGACAACATATCAGCCGTGATTGAATGGCAGAGTAGATTTGATGGACCAAATGGCCTAATTCTGCTCCTATCACATATGATCGTATGGTCATATGAGAACGTACAAACTCCGTACAGACAGCACCCGTAGTCAGGATCGAACCCGGATCTCTGGCTCTGTAAGCACCCCTCCCAACCCTTCCGAATTTGGCGGAAAGTTTCCGCTTTCTTATTTCATTTCCGCCATTCCGATTTTGCTGCATATTTTTCCGCAAAGCAGTCGGTAATTGCAATTTGTCAATTTGGCCGCTAGAGGTTCCGCGAGAAATCCTCCGCACCCTGGAAATCTCCCCAAAAATGTGGCACCGAGGCTGGGCAAGGCAGCCAATCTCGATCTCATCAGGACTGCCATGGCCAATTTGTCAATTGAGCCGCTGGAGGTCGCTTGGGGTTCCGCGAGAAATCCCCCAGCCGTGGAAGTCTCCCCGAAAATGTGGCACCCAGGCTGGGCAAGGCAGCCAATCTCGACCTCATCGGAACTTCCATGGCCGATCGATGGGTCCAATTTTCAACCTGCGTCTGGGGCTTTGGAACTCCAGCCCAGCTGGAGCCAGCACATCTATCCCCATAGCTGATTTCCTTGGCCAGCTGGATAAACCAGCAAAGCTCTGGAACCAAGAGTGCCAGAAAATCAGTGGTGGAACTGTAATGAGTAAATATTAAATTTAAGTGCAAGATTATATAACTATATTAATTAATTAAGACGGGGTTAAAATATAAAACATAGCAGAAAAGCCAATTACCAGCATTTTGGGCTGATTATCAATTAATGTGCAAATTTACTTCAACATGTTCTTAGTCGAGTGGTTCATAGGATAGGGCACAAATTGCTGGAGTAACTCGGTGGGTCAGGCAACATCTCTGGAAAATGTGGATCTGTGATGTTTCTGGTCGGGACCCTTTGTCACTTTGAAGAAGAGTCCGACTCAAAAAGTCACCCGTCCATGTTCTCCAGAGATGCTGCCTGAATCGCCGAGTTACTCCAGCACATTGGATGCTGTTGTGTAAAGCAGCATCTGCAGTTCCATGTTTCTACACTTCAGGTAGCATCTCTGATGGATCTTCAACCCAAACATTAACTCCATTTCTCTTTCCACAGACGCTGCCTGACCTACTGAGTGTTTCCAACATTTTTTTGTTTTTATTTTAGTAGAGAACACCAGCTTGAATTGAGTAGTCAGGGTCTGTTTTTAAAACATCAGCATTAGAAGATGGCCACTTTGAGACAAGGTGTCTTCTGCTCCGCAATAAAGTACCCTTATTTTACCAACATGAACCATTCTCAATGCCCCTATTTTATAAGGAGAAAAACCAAAGGAGGATGTCATTAGCTTCACCTTTACAATCTCCTTAATGTAGCAGCCAGCTCTCCCATCAACTGGTGTTCCAGCCAAGTCTTCTTGCCTTCTATCCCTTACCTGCAGCAGGTAGGCTCGAGGCGGTTCCTTGTGTCATAGCACTTTTTAATAATCTGCCAGTTTCCCTGAACTGTAATTATATCACTATAATGCTGTAACACTATATTCCACACTCTGGCATTTCTCTCTTTGCATTACCTTTTATTATTGATTATACACGTGTGTAGCATGACTCGACTGGTTGGCACGCATACAAAGATTTTCACTGCATCACAGTCCAAGTGACAATGGGAAACGAAGGCCAAAATATCTCATCGCAGACTCACAATGTTCACATTGCAACAAGCCCTTCCACCTTGTTTCCTTTCATCTGCAAACTTGGAAACCTGACAGAATGTAGAAGCAAGGAACTGCAGATGCAGGTTTACAAAAAAAGAGAGACACAAAGTACTGGAGTAACCCGGCAGGCCAAACAGCATCCTTGGAGAACATGGATAGGTGCCATTCTGGGTCTAACTGGAATGTAAAGAAATATTCTGACCCGACACATTACCTCTCCGTGATCTCCAGAGATGCTGCCTGACCCGCTGAGTTACTCCAGCACTCTGTGAAACGTCACCTATCCATGTTCTCCAGAGATGTTGCCTGACCCGCTGAGTTACTCCAGCACTCTGTGAAACGCCACCTATCCATGTTCTCCATGGATGCTGCCTGACCCGCTGAGTTACTCCAGCACTCTGTGTCTCGTTTGTTTGGAAACCTTACGTTTTGTTCCCTCCCCCTGGTCATTAATATGAACAGTGGCAGTGTTACTACTGTTCCTATTGTTACTATCTATACTACCGAGAACCAAGAATCAATCTGTGAGCTAGTCTTCCAGTTACATCCATCCAGCCTGAAAGAGTTCTATTTATTCCAACTAAAAAGAGACACAAAATGCTGGAGTAAATTAGTGGGTCAGGCAGCATCTCTGGAGGACGTGGATAGGAGACGTTTTGGGTTAAATTAAAAGTAACATTCTACAGGGGGTGGCACAGTGGTACAGCGGTAGAGTTGCTGCCTTGCAGCGCCAGAGACCCGAGTCACAGAGTATGTACAAATTCCATTATAGACCGCACCCATAGTCAGGATGGAACCCGGGCCTCAGGTGCTGTAAGGCCGCAACTCTACCACTGTGCCACCCCTTCTTCTTAAGAAAGATCTTGACCTGAAACGCCATCAGTTTGAAAAAGGGTCTCGACACGAAATGTCGCCTATCCATATTCTCCACAGATGCTGCCTGACCTGGGTTACTCCAACACTTTGTGCCTTATTTTGTAAACTGGCACCTGCAGTTCTTCACATCTACATTTATTCCAACTCTGTGTTTTCTATGTGACGACCAGTTTTCAATCCTTGTTAACACACTCTTCAAACTCGTGGGTTCTTAATGAATGCACCAGTCTCTTATATGGCATCTTGTCTCTTATATGGCATCTTGTCTCTTATATGGCATCTTTTTTCTTATCTGGTATGAAATGCCATCTACAAGTTCTCGTCTATCAACTCTGGCAGAGGATATTTTTACGGAAAACTGTATCTAGAGAGTCAAGAGTGTTTTATTGTCGTATGTCCCAGATAGAACAATGAAATTCGTACTTGCAGCAACACAACAGAATATGTGAACAACTGACTCCCACAGCTATCTGGAAACCCACTGAATCCCACAGCTATCTGGTTAGTGACCGACATCTACTACAAACCCACTGACTCCTACAGCTATCTGGAGTACACTTCTTCCCACCCTGTCTCCTGCAAAAAGTCTATCCCCTACTCTCCGTCTACGCCGCATCTGCGCCTAGGATGAGGTGTTTCACACTAGGGCATCAGAGATGTCCTCATTCTTCAGGAAACGGGGCTTCCCCTCTTCCATTATAGATGAGGCTCTCACGAGGGCCTCCTCTATATCCCGCAGCTTCGCTCTTGCTCCCCCTCCCCCCATTTGTAACAAGGACAGAGTCCCCCTTGTCCTCATCTTCCACCCCATCAGCTAGCGTATACAACAAATCACCCGCCAACATTTCCATCACCTCCAACAGGATCCCACTACTGGCCACATCTTCCCATCTCCTCCCCTTTCTGCTTTCCGCAGAGACCGTTCCCTCCGTAACTCCCTGATCCACTCATCCCTACCCAAACCACCCCATCCCCAGGCACTTTCCCCATGCAACCGCAGGAAATGCAACACCTGTCCCTTTACCTCCCCCCTCAACTCCATCCAAGGACCCAAACAGTCTCTCCAGGTGACACAGAGGTTCACCTGCACCTCCTCCAACCTCATCCATTGTATTCGCTGTTCCAGATGTCAACTTCTTTACATCGGCGAGACCTAACGCAGGCTCGGCGATCGTTTTGCTCAACACCTTCGCTCAGTCCGCCTTAACCAACCTGATCTCCAGGTGGCTGAGCACGTCCCCTCCCACACCCAGTCTGACCTTTCTGTCATGAGCCTCCTCCAGTGTCATAGTGAGACCCACCGCAAATTGGAGGAACAGCACCTCATATTTCGCTTGGGCAGCTTGCAGCCCAGTGGTTTAAACATTGACTAATTTTAGATAGCTCCTCTGTCCCTCCCTTCCCCTCCCCCTTCCCAGTTCTCCCACTGTCTTCCTGTCTCCACCTATATCCTTTCTTTGTCCCGCCCCCCCTGACATTAGTCTAAGGAAGGGTCTCGACCCGAAATGTCACCCATTCCTTCTCTCCAGAGATGCTGCCTGACCCGCTGAGTTACTCCAGCATTTTGTGGTACCTTCGATTTGTACCAGCATCTGCAGTTATTTTCCTACACACGTAAACATAGTACACTGTAAACAATATAATAAACGAGAGAAAAAAATGTGCAGTGTGTGTATATATACACATATATATGTATGTACACACACACACACACACAAAACAAACAATCAATAATAGTGCAATAATAACTATAATAGTCTATGTAGTTCAGAGCTTATTCGGGGCTGTGGTGTTTAATTGTGTTTAATACTAGTGTTTAATAGCCATTCTTCCCTAAGTCTGTAAGGATGGCTTTAAACAATGTTGTGTTTTGATATGTCCCCAAGTCATTTTTCTCTGGAAATTTTAGAAAGCACACTTCAGAAGTACAGCGTTGAATGTAATAAAAACAATTAAAGCCTGTGTCGTTCAAAAATATTTTAAAGTTGTCATTTAATCATTTTATTCTTGTGTCATCTTACTTTTCATAGGAGGAGATCTTTCCATGCAAACTCTCAGAACAATCCCATCGTCTAGTTTAGTTTAGTTCAGAGATACAGTGAAGAAACAGGCCCTTGGGCCCACCAGGTCTGTGCCGACCAGCGATCGGCACAATTTACAATATTTACCGAAGCCAAATTAACCTACAAACCTGTATGGCCTTGGAACGTGGGAGGAAACCCGAGCACCTGGGGAAAACCCACGTGGTCACTGAGAGAACGTACAAACTCCATACGGACAGCACCCATGGTCAGGATCGAACCCGGTTCTCTGGCGCTGTAAAGCAACAACTCTACCGCTGTGCCACCGTCCCCCACCTAACCTATTCTCTCTCTCATGTCCATCACACACTTTCCTGCCCCCTCTCCCATCCCGATTCTCCGGCATCCCACAAGCATTAGGGATCATTTACTGTAGTCAATTAACAACAATCAGATGTGTGGGCAATAGGGGTGTGGCAGGAGAAAGGGAGTGGGATATTGAAATTAAATTGATAGTTCAGGCAGCCGTCTTCTCACCAGTTAGAGTGCGGTCCCGACCTCCCATCTACCTCATTGGAGACCTTTGAACCATTTTAATCTTTTTTTATCTTGCACTAAATGTTGTACCCTTTATCCTTTATCTGTGCACTGTGGACTGCTTGAATGTAATCATGTACAGTCTTTTCTTCGACCAGAGAGCACGCAAACAAAAGCTTTTCACTTTACCTCGGTGCACATGACAGTAATAAACTAAACCAAATTGGAGAATTCAATGTTCATATAGACAATAGGTGCAGGAGGAGGCCATTCGGCCCTTTGAGCCAGCACCGCCATTCAATGTGATCATGGCTGATCATTCTCAATCAGTACCCCGTTCCTGCCTTCTCCCCATACCCCCTGACTCCGCTATCCTTAAGAGCGCTATCTAGCTCTCTCTTGAATGCATTCAGAGAATTGGCCTCCACTGCCTTCTGTGGCAGAGAATTCCACAGATTCACAACTCTCTGACTGAAAAAGTTTTTCCTCATCTCAGTTCTAAATGGCCTACCCCTTATTCTTAATTGGGTTGTAAGCCACCCAAGCAGAATATGAGACTTTTTCCCTCCAGTTGACTTGCAGCCTTACTCTGACAAGTGAGGAGCACATTAGACCCAGCCCAAAAAATGCTCCTCGATGCCACGACTTCCTGAGATTGAGGGGATTTGGTATGTCGACAAATGCTCTCTGTAACTTGTACAGGTGAATGACAGAGAGCATCCCGGCCTGGTCCAAATGCAACTCAAATGCCCCCCCAAACAAACGAGATTACAAAAAGTGGTGAACACTGCCCAGTCCATCACGGGTAATGACCTCCCCACCATCAAAAGGGCCTACAGTAGTCGCTGCCTCAAAATGGCAGCCAGCATAATCGGAGACCCACACCGCCCTGGCCATACTCTCATTTCACCCCTGCCATCGGGAAGAAGGTACAAGAATCTGAAAACTGTAATGTCCAGGTTCAGGAGCAGCTTCTTCCCGACAACCATCCGCCTATTGAATACGACAAACTCCATCTAACCTGAACTACAAACTGCCTTGGTTGCACTAGGGACTTAGGGCTCAGTTTTTGTTTTGCAATATAGTTTTTTTTATTTATTCAACTTTTTGTTATGTTATCTACTGAGTGTTGCATTTACAAACCTGTTGTTCTGCTGCAAGGTGGGGCAGTGGTAGAGTTGCCGCCTTGTAATGCCAGAGGCACTGGTTCGATCCTTGCTATAGGTGCTGTCTGCATGGAGTTTGTACGTTCTCCCCGTGACCTGCGTGGGTTTTCCCCGGCTGCTCCGGTTTCCTCCCACACTTCAAAGTACAGGTTTGTAGGTTAATTGGTTTCATTAAAGATTGTAAATTGTTCCTAGTGTGTAAGATAGTGCTAGTGAATGGGGATCACTGGTCAGTGCGGATTCAGTGGGCCGAAGGGCCTATATCTGTGCTGTATCTTTAAACAAAACTAAACTGGCCTATTTCTGTGCTATATCTCTAAACTAGACTAAAAGTAAACTAAACTAAGAATTTCATTGTTCTGCTTCGGCACATCTGATAATACTCTTGCCTCTCTTGAAGGCCGATGACAGAAAGGTCAGTATAGGAATGGAAAGAGGAGTTAAAATGGTTAGAAATCAGAAGATCCAGCATATAATAAAAATGAACTGCCGATGCTGGTTAATACCAAAGATAGACACAAAATGCTGGAGTAACTCAACGGTTCAGACCGTACTTTGCCAGCAATCAGATGATCAGCAGGCCTCTTGTTATCTGTTGCCGGCCTTGATTTGTCCTGGTCTTTTCTTGCTTCCAGTTCCTTCCCCCTTCCCCACCACTACAATCAGTCTGAAGAAGGGTCCCGAACCAAATAAGTAACCTATCCATTTTCTCCAGAGATGTTGCCTGACCTGCTGAGTTACTCCGGAATGATGTGTCTATCTTAAGAGGTCGAGCGTGCCTTGGCAGAGTTGAATTGAATTGAATTCATTTTATTAGCCAAGTGTGTATACGTGCAAGGAATTTGCCATGGTGCTTTGTTCGCAAGTAACAGCACGACATAAACAATTAAGAATAAAACATAAAACATTAAGAATAAAACGTTATAGTTTAAACATGAGAAGAATCAAAAATAAAATACCAGAGCAAAAGGAGGCGACAGACCTTTGGTTGTTGAGTAGAGCTACTGCTCATGGAAAAAAGCTGTTTTTATGTCTGGCAGTGGCTGCTTTGACAGTCCGGAGTCGCCTTCCAGAGGGAAGTGCTTCAAAGAGTTTGTGGCCAGGATGAGAGGGGTCAGAGATGATCTTGCCCGCTCGGTTCCTGGCCCTTGCAGTGTACAGTTCGTCAATGGGGGGGGGGAAGGTTGCAGCCAACAACCTTCTCGGATGATCGAACGATCCGTTGCAGCCTCCGGATGTCGTGCTTGGTGGCTGAGCCAAACCAGACCATGATGGAGAAGGTGAGGACGGACTCAACGATGGCAGTATAGAATTGGACCATCATTGCCTGTGGCAGATTGTGTTTTCTCAGCTGCCGTATGAAGTACATCCTCAGTGTTCAGTGAGATGGTCACTTGATCTCGCCAGTGTAAAGGAGGAAACATTGGGAACACTGGACGAGGTTTGGCAAAACAGTTGCCCAGTCAGTGCTTGGTTCACAAAATATTTTTGTTGATTAGGTTTAGGTTTATTATTGTCACGTGCAGTGAACAGCTTTATTTTGCATGCTATCAAAACAGAACAGATATAGTTCATGAAATGTGTCGGAAGAAACTGCAGATTTTATTATAGGAGTAAGGAGGTTTTGCAGTTGTATAGGGCCCTGGTACGACCACATCTGGAGTATTGTGTACAGTTTTGGTCTCCTAATTTGAGGAAGGACATCCTTGTAATTGAGGCAGTGCAGCGTAGGTTCACGAGATTGATCCCTGGGATGGCGGGACTGACATATGAGGAAAGATTGAAAAGACTAGGCTTGTATTCACTGGAGTTTAGAAGGATGAAAGGGGATCTTATAGAGACATATAGAATTATAAAAGGACTGGACAAGCTAGATGCAGGAAAAATGTTCCCAGTGTTGGGGAAGTCCAGAACCAGGGGCCACTGTCTTAGAATAAAGGTGAGGCCATTTAAAACTGAGGTGAGATGGAACTTTTTCACCCAGAGTGTTGTGAATTTGTGGAATTCTCTGCCACAGAGGGCAGTGGAGGCCAAATCACTGGATGAATTTAAGAGAGAGATAGATAAAGCTCTGCGGGCTAGTGGAATCAAGGGATATGGGGAGAAGTTGGGCACAGGTTACTGATTGTGGATGATCAGCCATGATCACAATGAATGGCGGTGCTGGCTCAAAGGGCCGAATGGCCTCCTCCTGCACCTATTTTCTATTTTTTTTAGATGCTGTTTTCAGATGCAGATGTAGATAGACACAAAATGCTGGAGTAACTCAGCAGGACAGGCAGCATCTCTGGTTAGAAGGAATGGGTGACGTTTCGGATCGAGACTGAAGAAGCGTCTCATCCCGAAACGTCACTCATTCTCTGCGATTACTGCAATATACTATACATTCTCTGCAATATGCTATACATAAATACAATCAAGTCAATCTTAGGTGCAATAGCCGGAGAAATGGAGAGCATTGAGATTGTAGAATATGGTCCCACCATTGTAGTGGTTCGGTTGCATGAAATTGGAAAGCAGGGATGGATGACCTTTTCGAAGTCACTGATCTTTACAAATCGGAAGTGAATTTTTTCCTTCCTTAAAAAGTTTGTTGTGTTTTCTTTTTGCAAAATATACTCTGTTAACTGTAATAAATCTTTAACATGGGGAATATAACACAGGTTTCACAATCCATCATTTTGTAAATACATAAATGTGTGAGTGAATTAGTTCCAAATTTAATTTTATTGCATTCGACAAACTTGATCAAGAGCAACCTCAACTAAATTAGGAAATTGAATCAGACTTCAGTGCTGCTCTTTGCAGAACGTAGAGATTTGGAATTCAGTTGCCTATAATGTTGACTCCTAGAATGTGGGGCATGGTGACTCTTGGGTAATCTTCTTGCCAACTCCCAGAGCATTAAACGTACTGCGGCCCCAATTCTTGCCAATCGCAAACTGTTGACCTGGACGGGAACAGAACGATATTCTGATTTATAAGTCACATTGCGGCACACCATAATGAGGGGCGACCTCATTGAAATGTACCAAATAGTGGAAGGCTTGGATACGCAGAGGATGTTTCCACTAGTGGAAGAGTCAAGGACTAGAAGGCACAGCCTCAGAATTAAAGAACGTTCCTTTAGGAAGGAAATGAGGAGGAATTTCTTCAGTCAGAGGGCGGTGAATCTGTGGAATTCTTTGCCACAGAAGGCTGTGGGAGGCCAAGTCAGTGGATATTTTTAAGGCGGAGATAGATAGATTCTTGATTAGTACAGGTGTCGGGGGTTATGGGGAGAAAGCAGGAGAATGGGGTGAGGAGGGAGAGACAGATCAGCCACGATTGAATGGCGGAGTAGACTTGATGGGCCGAATGGCCTAATTCTACTCCTATTCCTTATGACATGAATAAGTCAAGAAGAAATGGTTAACCTCGTACCTGGTACAAAACCGTTGTAACCAGCACTGAGTGGAGAATCACTTCTGTAGATGACCCTGCTGTGCTGTTCTGTTGGTCTTTGGTCCATTTGGTTTTGATCTTGGGTTTGGAACGTCTCCATCCTGTTTCTGAGACATGGGTCAAACGATGGATCAAAACACACCAGGGGCAAGAAATTGCAGCTGCTCGGTGGTTTAATTCCTTCCGTAGCCTGTGGGAAAAGAGGAAGACAGGTGTCATTTTCTTCCGAAGCTTCGGAGACGGGCTGAGTTTACCGTGCGCTGCGCAGTCCCGGTGGAAGCATACCACAGGAGGCGGTGGCCTCATTGTTCTCCAAGGTGCCATCATATCGCTTCTCTTACACTGCATCCTTTCAAGCCTTTTCAGCTCTTCAATTGTCTGAATGGCAGAGGTGGCTTCAGGGTTGTTGTCATAGACGTAATTCTTTAGGGCAAAATAGTATTTACCGTTCCTAGGGTAGAAGTAACCTAGGGTTTAAAAGCATCACAGTTATCATCTTTTAGACAATGGGAGAAAAAGGGTGCTTTGATCAATCAACTTTAAAAAAAAGAAAGACACAGTATTGTGGGCTGTTGTGTGCAGAGGTCCTGTTGCAGTTGTACAGGGCCCTGCTGAGATCGCATCTGGAGTATGGTGTGCAGTTTTGGTCTCCTAATTTGAGGAAGGATACACTTGCTATTGATGGAGTGCAGCGTAGGTTCACCAGGAAAACCAGAGCACCTGGAGAAAACCCAGCCGATCACAGGGAAAACGTACAAACTCTGTGCAGACAACACCTGTACTCGGGGTCGAACCCAGGTCTCTGGTGCTCTCAGGCAGCAATTCTACTGCTGAACCACTGTGCTGTCCTGACTTGCTGAGTTACTCCAGAACTCTGTGGTCTTTTGTGCATTAACCAACATCTTTCGATCTTTGTTTCTACAGGTGATAGGATTTATGTTCATGGAAGTTTACTCTGCTAAAATTGATTGTTGGATCCCCCATCACACTGCAGTGACCACTCTTCAAATTACAAACAGAAAATAGTGGAGAATCTCAGATTCTCTAGAGCATGTTAGGTAGCTTGTGCAGAAAAAAACAAATATAGAATTCACTGTCAAGTATGAAACACTAACTGTGGATGCAAGGAACTGCAGATGCTGATTTACATTCACAGCCCCTCATTATGACTTCCCATTTGAAAATGTATACAAGCTACAAGCTGCTTGGGTAGCTTACAACCCAACGGTTCTGAATATTGATTTCTCCAATTTCTATGTAACCCCTGCATTCATTCTCTCTCTCTCCCTCTCCCTCTCCCTCTCTCTTCCCCACCCTAGTTGTCCTGCCAGTTCCAATATTCGCATCCATATATCCCTTTGTTATCACCTCTTACACAGCCAACAATGGACCATTGTGGGCTCCACCTTTCCTTGGTCATCGGTGCTGGCCCTGATTTGTTCTGAACCTTTTCAAACCTCTAGTCTCCCTCCCCCATGACGGTCAGTCTGAAGAAGGGTTTGGACCCGAAATGACACCTATTCCTTTTCTCCAGTATCTCCAGTACCCGCTTAGTTACTCCAGCATTTTGTGTCTATTGACAAGCAATAAGGATTGGCTTTGACAGCCTACAGATGGGCGTCTGTCTAGAACCTGGAAAAAAATGTTCTTCGCTGAAATTATAGCAAGAGGTGGCTCAGTGGCACAGGGTGGCACAGTGACACAGCAGGTAGAGCTGCTGCCTCCCAACGCCAGACACCTAGGTTCGGTCTTGACCTCGGTTGCTGTCTGTATGAAGTTTGCACATTCTCCCTGTGACCTCGTGGGTTTCCTCCAGATACTCAAGTTTCCTCCCACTTGCCACAGATGTGCGGGTTTGCGGGTTAATTGGCCCTTTGAAAATTACCCCTAGAGTGTAGACAATAGACAATAGGTGCAGGAGGAGGCCATTCGGCCCTTCGAGCCAGCATCGCCATTCAATGTGATCATGGCTGATCATTCTCAATCAGTACCCCGTTCCTGCCTTCTCCCCATACCCCCTGACTCCGCTATCCTTAAGAGCTCTATCCAGCTCTCTCTTGAATGTATTCAGAGAATTGGCCTCCACTGCCCTCTGAGGCAGAGAATTCCACAGATTCACAACTCTCTGACTGAAAAAGTTTTTCCTCATCTCTGTTCTAAATACAATACAATACAATACAATACAATATACCCCTTATTCTTAAACTGTGGCCCCTGGTTCTGGACTCCCCCAACATTGGGAACATGTTTCCTGCCTCTAACGTGTCCAACCCCTTAATAATCTTATACGTTTCGATAAGATCCCCTCTCGTCCTTCTAAATTCCAGTGTAGGGAGTGCCTGAGAAAGTGGGACAACGTAGAACTAGTTGAATGGGTGATCGATGGTCGGCGTGGACTCAGTGAGCCAAAGGGACCGTTTCTATGCTGTACCTCTAAACTAAAGGAGTCTCATTTATTTTACCAGAAGGCCATAAGATATAGGAGCAGAATTAGGCCATCTAGCCCATCAAGTCTACTCTGCCATTCAATCATGGCTGATCTATCTTTCCCTCTCAACCCCATTCCCCTGCGTTCTCCCCATAACCTTCGACACGCTTACTAACATGGGTGGTGGATGTATGGAACAAGCTGCCAAAGGAGGTAGGTGAGGCAGGGACTATTGCAACATTTAAGAAACAGTTAGGCAGGTACATGGATAGGACAGGTTTGGAAGGATAGGGACCAAATGCTGGCAGGTGGGACTAGTATAGCTGGGATGCGTTGGCCAGTGTGGGCAAGTTGGGCCGGAGGGCCTGTTTTCACGCTGTATCACTCTATGATTCTATAACCCTAATCAAAAATATATCCATCTATGCTTTAAATTTACAATGTGCGGTACTAACTATTCCTTGCTCCTGAGGCAAACCATAACAAAACAAGTCTCAGTGAATGGTAAAGACAGAAAGTGTCACCGTTTTTAATGTTTGTCTTCTGCACTTGTCGTGCGTACGTGGTGATCTCTGGATGGCCGTAGGTCCTGTTCAACAGGTGTCTCGGGACCTGGGGATTGTACAATGATTTTGTCTGGGTCAGAGTTAGATGCGGTGACTTGGGCTGCCCGGGTTCATACGACAGCAGCCCGAGGGTGGCATTGCCGTAAGTCTCTCCCAGACGGCTCTGCAGCTTTGGGACGTATCCTCCATATCTGCAAAATAATCAAAAACACAAAAGGAGTTTCAGCCAACAGTTCTTACTTTGGAAGATAGAGTCATAAAGCTGGAGTAACTCAGCGGGTCAGACAGCATCTCTGGAGAAAAGGATTAGGTGAGAATGGGGTTCGGAAGGACAGATAGATCAGGCACGATTGAATGGCGGAGTAGATTTGATGGGCCGAATGGCCAAATTCAGCTCCTCTAACTTATGACCTTATGACCTTATGAATATGAAGAGACAACACCAAGTTACAGGACTCGACCTGAAACGTCACCAATTCCTTCTCTCCAACAATGCTGCCTGTCCCGCTGAGTTACTCCAGCTTTTTGTGTCTATCTTCGGTTTAAACCAGCATCTGCAGTTCCTTCTTGCACAGTTCTTACTTTGGAGATACATTTCAGGTATCATAGCCAAGGCATTTCCAGAGTAGAAAAGGCTACTATGCTTGCAACTCACCTTTTTCTGTTGTGTATGTGCAAACCTAGGAGCCTAGAGAACACAGCCCCCAATTCTGCCATTCAGTCAGTCCAAGGGTGATTGATAACTTAACCCCATAACCTTGCCTAACCTTACCTCAGTTGCTTGATATACAATGGTAATGGAATTGTTCAATGAGTTTTTAGTTCAGTTTCGTTTAGTTTAGTTTAGCGATGGAGTGTGGAAACGGGCCCTTCAGCCCACCGAGACCGTAACGGCCACCGATCACCCATACGCTAGTTCTATCCTACACACTGAATGAATGAATGAATGAATGAATAAGCTTATTGCCCAAGTATGTGCATATACAAGGAATGTGCCATGGTGCTCCGCTCACAAATGACAACACAAACATACAGTTATCAATTAAGAATAAAGCATAACCACTTCAAAACAATAAGGATACAACATTACGGTCTAAACATGTGGGTGAAAATAAACCAGAGCAAAAAAAGAGACTACAGACTTTGGTTATTGAGTAGAACTATCACTCGTGGTAAAAAGCTGTTTTTATGTCTGGCTGTGGCTGCTTTGACAGTCCGGAGTCGCCTTCCAGAGGGAAGTGCTTCAAAGAGTTTGTGGCCAGGGTGAGAGGGGTCAGAGATGATCTTGCCCGCTCGCTTCCTGGCCCTTGCAGTGTACAGTTCGTCAATGAGCGGAAGGTTGCAGCCAACAACCTTCTCAGCTGTGCGAACGATCCGTTGCAGCCTCCGGATGTCGTGCTTGGTGGCTGAGCCAAACCAGACCATGATGGAGAAAGTGAGGACGGACTCAATGATAGCAGTGTAGAATTGAACCATCATTGCCTGTGGCAGATTGTGTTTCCTTAGTTGCCGCAGGAAGTACATCCTCTGTTGGGCCTATTTGACTGTGGGATCGATGGTGGCCCCCCGTTTATGGTTCCTGGAGATGATGGTTCCAAGGAACTTAAATGACTCCACAGATGTGACTGTGGTGTTGTTGATGGTGAGTGGGGGGAGGGGAGAGGCATTGAGCTCCAGGTTGTTGCGATGGCACCAGGACGCCAGCTGTGTCACTTCCCCTCTGTAGGCAAATCCTGGGGACAGGATTTACTGGAAGCCAATTAACCTACAAACCTGCACGTCTTTGGGATATGGGGAGGAAATTGAAGCACCCGGAGGAAACCTACGCCATCACAGGGAGAATGTACAAACTCTGTACAGACAGCAACCACAATCAGGATCAAAGCTGGGTCTCTGGCGCTGTAAGGAGGCAATTCCACCGCTGCGCCACTGTGTTGCCCAATTTATTATAGATCAATAACAATGAATTTACATTGGAGAAGATACAGAGTTGCTCAGCGAGTCAGGCAGCATCTCAGGAGAACATGGATGGGCAACATTTCAGGTCTGGACCCTTCTGATTTACATTATACCCAAAAATGAAGTAAAGACCAAGCCCAGGATTTGAGAGTTTTGAGAGTCATTTGTCCAGACTCCTCGATAAAAGTGCAAAACCCCCCAATTAAATTTCCCACAAATGTCCCCAAATTGTGTTTTCTTGAAGAAATTTCTCTCAACTTTAAATATGTATATATTGTGCCGTGTAATCTTGTCCCATAAACTCCATTCTCCTCCTTTGCTCCACATCTCTCGATCCACTAATTGCTGCAAATATCGCTCTCAGGATTAGAAAACGTCAACTGGCTTGGTGTCACAGTCCTTTTACAGCTCCAGGTTTTTACAACCTCCCGGCAAAAAAATAACCTGCTTTCCTGCCTAATTGTGCAATTTCAAGTTTTAGAATGGCATTCACTTGTTCTGTAAACTAGAGGAATGAGCTTATCTGCCTCTCTCACATTCCTCCTCATTCCAGTGACGTGCAGGTTTGGAGGTTAATTGGCTTCTGTAGATTGTTCCTAGTGTATAACCGGTATAACAGAGCTTTATTTGTTATACCTGTTATACACTAAGAACAATCTACAGAAGCCAATTAACCTCCAAACCTGCACATCACTGGAATGAGGAAGGATGTGAGCGAGGCAGATGAGATAATTCCTCTAGCTTAACTGCCTCTCTCACATTCCTCCTCATTCCAGTGACGTGCAGGTTTGGAGGTTAATTGGCTTCTGTAGATTGTTCCTAGTGTATAACCGGTATAACAGAGCTTTATTTGTTATACCTGTTATACACTAAGAACAATCTACAGAAGCCAATTAACCTCCAAACCTGCACATCACTGGAATGAGGAAGGATGTGAGAGAGGCAGATGAGATAATTCCTCTAGCTTAACTGCCTCTCTCACATCCCTCCTCATTCCAGTGACGTGCAGGTTTGGAGGTTAATTGGCTTCTGTAGATTGTTCCTAGTGTACAAGATTGAACTAGTGTACGGGTGATCGCTGGTCAGCATGGATTCGGTGGGCCGAAGGGCCTGTTTCCACACTCTATCCCTAAACTCAAATTAATCATCTAATTTAGTTTATTCAAACTTCTCAAGCCTGTTACCATTTTCTTTCCTCAGTTTTATCAGCAAGAGGAGGTAGTTGAAGCATTTTCACAACATTAAAAATACATTTGTACAGGTACTTGGATAGGAAAGGTTTAGAAGGATATGGGCCAAACGTAGGCAAATTTGTTTAGCTTAGGTGGGGCATGTTAGTCGACATGGACTAGTTAGGACGAAGGGCCTGTTTCAGTGCTGTATGACTCTATAGCTACTACATTCATTTTCTTTGTGCTCTTTACGGGGTACGCAGGTCCCAAAAGCCATGATTACTTTTGATGTTGCCAACATATGGCGGTACGGTGGCACATCAGTAGAGTTGCTGCCTTTCAGCCCTTGCAGCGTGAGAGAACCGGGTTTGATCCTAACTACGGGTGCTGTCTGTACAGAGTTTGTTCATTCTCCCCGTGACCTGCGCGGGTTTTCTCCAAGATCTTCGGCTTCCTCCCACACTCCAAAGACGTACAGGTTTGTAGGTTGTGTATGAATTCTCCATTTTCCGTGATTATCCATTCCCTTTGCCCTGTTTTCACACCTTCCCCCTTCCTTATCTATCTATCTCCCTCCCCCCCTGACGTCAGTCTGAAGAAGGGTCTCGACCTGAAACGTCACCCATTCTCTCCAAAGACGCTGCCTGTCCCTCTGAGTTACTCCAGCATTTTGTGTCTATCTCAGGTTTGTCGGTTAATTGGCTGGGTCTAAATGTAAATTATCCCTAGTGTGTGTAGGATAGGGTTAATGTGCGGGGATGGCTGGTTGAAGCGGACTCGGTGGGCCGAAGGGCCTGTTTCCGTGCTGTATCTCTAAACTAAACTAAATCAAACTAAAACGAAATACACGTTGGAGACTAAATTGGGCAGCTCCCAAAATTATGCACAGGTATCAAGGTTCATCGAGATGCAATCAATACAGCTGTGATAGGCGCACATGATAAAGATTTCAGGAAACAGCTGATGCTAACCACCTGTGCACGCAGGTACTGACACAGATTTGACTGTGTATAATGTCCCGTGTCAGAAATAAAGGTAGGTTGCAAGATCAGGATTGCCCCCTGTCTTAGTCAGGAAAGCAGGAGGCTATTTATTTTCCTTTTAACCTGGAAAGTTATAAAAATCTGGAGCCACAAAAAGTGACGGACACCAAGCCAGTTGAAGTTTTCCAATCGTGAGACTGATATTTGCAGAAAGTGGTGAGTCGCAAAATATGGATCAAAGGAAGGAGAATGGAGTTGTCCTGCATTACAAGATCACGCTATGCCTCAAGTATATATTTGTCTATAAAATGACCATCCGCTAATCTGTTAATTTTGCGACTATTACAAAATAGAATCGCACACGATAAAACATTATATTGCATATTGGTGGCTATTCAACCCATCATCTCCATGCTAGCCACAAAAAGGCAGAATGTAAATTAAACCACTTCCCAGCTCTTGGCCCATAGTCTTAAGTCTTTAGAGCAGCAGAGTGGTGCAGTGGTAGAGTTGCTGCCTCGGGTTCGATCCTGACTACGGGTGCTGTCTGTACAGAGTTTGCACGTTCTCACCGTGGCGGTGTTGGTTTTCTCCGGGTGCTCCAGTTTCCTCCCGCACTCCAAAGACGTGCATGTTTGCAGGTTAATTGGCTTCTGCAAATTGTCCCTAGTGTGATGGATAGAACTAGTGTATAGGTGGTTGTTAGCTGGTGCAGTCTCAGTCGGCCAAAGGGCCTGTTTCCACACTGTATCTCTAAAGTAAAGAAAAATTTATAAGTTCTGAATCCTCAACAGTTTTAGATGTCAGTAAGACGAAAGAGCCTGTTATGGACCAGGAAGTGTGATGAAGTACATGCCCTTATCAGCATCAATGGTGCCTCAGTGGAAATAGACGAGAGGTTTAAGTTCTTAGATATAAGTATCACCAATAATCTGTCCTGAACCAATTATATTGAAGGCCAAAAAGCACACCAATAACTCCACTTCCTCAGAGACCAAGGAGGTTCGGCATGTCCCCAACAACTCCTACCATCTTCTACAGATGCGCCGTAGAAAGCATATTATAGTGTAGCATCAAACTTGTTTTGAGAACAACTGTGCCCAAATCCACAGGCAATGCTGGAGAGTTGAGTAGCCCAGTCCATCACACAGACCAGACTCCCTACCACCGACTCCATCTATACTTCACACTGCCTAGGGAGAGCCGCCAACATAATCAGGGGTCTTTTTCATCCCAGTCATTCCATCTTCTTCCCTCTCCCATCGGGCAGGAGATGCAAAAGCTTGAAAGCACGCATCACCAGCCTCAGGAACAGCTTCTTCCCATCTGTTATCACACTGCTGAATCATCCTCCCATAAGATTGGGGGGCACCCCGATCTTCCAACCAACCTTCTTTGCCGATGCTGCACTTTTTCTCTCTACAATTGCAGAGACTGTAACACTATATTCTACCTGTTATACCTGATTGTACTCGTGAATAGTATGATCTGATTTTATTGGATAGCATGCAAAAAGCTTTTCACTGTACTTCGGAACATATGACAATAGTACACCAATCCTTATAAACATATTGAGAGTTTCTGTCTCCAACACTTCCAGTTCCAGTTCCAGACACCCAAGGACTTCCAGATTCCCACTGATTTCAGTGACACAGGAAGTAAGTTCTTTCTGTTCACCCTCTTATATTTTATACATCGCAATCAAATCCCTCCCCTCCATATCTGCTTTGTTCCAAAGGAAACAAACTACCCCAGTCACTTGTAATGAACATTTCCCTGCCACTGCAGTATCACAGCTATGAAACTCCTGCAGATAGCCATATGACACCTTAGCAACCCCAGGACTTTCAAAATGAGTTCACAGTCATAAGTCATAAGGTCATAAGTGACAGGAGCAGAATTAGGCCATTCGACCCATCAAGTCTACTCCGCCATTCAATCGTGGCTGATCTATCTCTCCCTCCTAACCCCATTCTCCTGCCTTCTCCCCATACCCTCTGACACCCGTACTAATCAAGAATCTATCTATCTCTGCCTTAAAAATATCCATTGACTTGGCCTCCACAGCCATCTGTGGCAAAGAATTCCACAGATTCACCACCGTCTGCCTAAAGAAATTCCTCCTCATCTCCTTCCTAAAGGAACGTCCTTTAATTCTCAAGGGGAGAACTTACAAACGCCGGACAGACAGCATCTGTAGCCAGCAACGAACTTGGGCTTCTTACGCTGTAAGGCAGCAACTCTACCGCTGTGTCACTTTGCTGCCCTTCTCAGCTTCCTGAAACACAATTTGCTCTTTCTTTCCACAGGTGCTGCCTGACCTGCTGAGTATTTCCAGCACCTCGTGTTTTTATTTTAAGAAATTACGTTCAACTGTTAATGTGACAAGACTGTTCACAGCCTTGTGAACGGTCAACTGTTAATGTGCCTTCTTGTCTTGTCTTGTTGACACTGCACCAACCGACGCTGTTGGGCTATAAACGTGCAGTCCCTCGTGCATGCAGTTGCAGATTTAAAATTTAGTGCTTGCAAGCAACAGTTTAAAAGATTTACTATCAGCGGCAGATTTTATATGCGGTGGAAAAGGATTCCAAACAGGGATGGTTCTGGGGTACAGCGTGTAGCAGAAACAGTCTTTGTTGGTCTGGATGGTTATATAATTCATGGCTTGGTTTAGTCGAGTTTCTGGTCTGTTGTCCTGATTGTATGGAAGATGGGAAATGTTGGATGGAGCTAATGAGTGGGTTTTCTTAGTAGACTGCAGTAAGCCTGGTTATTATACGGCGTCTTTGAAGGGTGTTCCATTTGTGTTCATGAAGCATTTCTGTGACACTACTGGTTTTTCTATAGTCACCAGTTCCTGTATGGCGGCACAGTGGTGAAGCCAATAGAGTTTCTGCCTCAAAGTACCAAAGATCCCTGTTCAATCCTGACCTCGGGTGCTACCTGTAACAGAGTTTGCACGTTCTCCTGATGCTCTGGTTTCCCTCCAATCCCAAAGACGTGCAGATTTGTATGTTAACTAGTCGCTGTAAATTGCCACTAGTGTAGGAAGTGGTTGTGAAAGTGGGATAACATAGAACTAGAGTGAACAGGTGGACTTGTTGGGCCGAAGGATCTGTTTCCTTGCTGTATCCTTAATATATATATTATAATAATACATAATATGAATCATCAGTGGTAAATGTTGCCAGGACACATAATGAACGCTCCTGCTTTTACAGATAACATAGTACATAGACAGGAACAGGCAATTCAGCCCACATTGTCTGTGCTGGACTGGTGCCAAGATAATCTGCCTGCATATGATTCATGTCTCTCCATTCCCCACATATATCTATCGAAAAGCCTCTTAAATTCCACTATCATCTCTGCCTCCACCATTACCCCCAGAAGCACGTTCCATCACTGTTTAAAGAAACTTGCCCCTTACATGTCCTTTGAAGTTTGCCCTTTTATCTTAACGCTATGCCTTCTACATTTCCACCTTGGGAGGAAGGTTCTGACTGGGACACAGAGTGCTGGAGTAACTCAGCGGGTCAGGCAGCGACTCTGGAGAACATGGACAGGTGATGTTTCACAGAGTGCTGGGGTAACTCAACGACTCTGGAGAACATGGACAGGTTAACACCATCCTACATCCTACATCCTACATACAAATTTTACAACTTACTGAAGCTAATTAACCGACAAAGCTGCATGTCATTGGAGTGTGAGAGTAATCCGGAGCATCTGAACAAAACCGACACAGTCACAGGGAGAAAGTACAAACTCTCGTACACACAGCATCTGCAGTCAGGATCAAACCCAGTTCTCTGGTGCTGGAGCGACTAGGCTTGTATACACTGGAATTTAGAAGGATGAGAGGAGATCTTATCGAAACGTATAAGATTATTAGGGGGTTGGACACGTTAGAGGCAGGAAACATGTTCCCAATGTTGGGGGAGTCCAGAACAAGGGGCCACAGTTTAAGAATAAGGGGTAGGGCCATTTAGAACTGAGATGAGGAAAAACTTTTTCAGTCAGAGAGTTGTGAATCTGTGGAGTTCTCTGCCTCAGAAGGCAGTGGAGGCCAATTCTCTGAATGCATTCAAGAGAGAGCTGGCTAGAGCTCGTAGGGATAGCGGAGTCAGGGGGTATGGGGAGAAGGCAGGAACGGGGTACTGATTGAGAATGATCAGCCATGATCACATTGAATGGCGGTGCTGGCTCGAAGGGCCGAATGGCCTCCTCCTGCACCTATTGTCTATTGTAAGGCTGCAATTCTACTGCAGTGCCCCACTCCACTCCTCCTTCTTAAGAAGGCTCTCTACCTGAAACGCCATCATTTTGCAAAAGGGTCTCGATACATTAAACAAATGTCCATGCCTATCCATGTTCTCTGGAGATGCTGAGTTACTCCAACACTTCGTGTCCATTTGTGTATTTCTCCAAGGTCTGACAACACAGCAACAACACGCTGAGTGCAGGGCAGGAACCAATTGCTGCAGAATAACTTCAAAGCAATCTTCAACTTGCAAAAAAAGTGAATGCACTCACTGATAAGACACAACCATTGATTAGCCAAGCACTTTCAAAATCAATACCCCAGTTCCCCACCCCACCTGGACCCTTACCCGGGCATGAAGTTGGGGTCGAACGAGCTGAAGACAGTCTCCCTTTTGAGAGGCAGAGGGAAGGGCATTTTGCAGTCACGGCAGAGGGACGGGGAGGGAGGGAGGCGAAGTGAAGTGACGGGGGTGCGGGGCGGCGGCTTATGGTCTGTAACCAGGCGGCGTCGTCAGCGGCTGCTCACAAACATCCCCGGGCTGCAGGCACCCAAGGTGACAGACAGACAGACAGACAGACAGGTGGACAGGTGGTCACTCAGGTGACCAGTCACATGGGTAACAAGTGACTGAGGTAACTGGTCACTGAGGCAGACAGCGACCGAGGAGACCACTCACTCACTCACTCACTCACTCAGGTAACCAGTAACTAGGGGTAACAAGTGACTGGGGATAACCAGTGACCAGGGTCTATAGTCACTGGGGTAACCAGTCTCTGGGGTAACCAGTCTCTGGGGTAACCAGTCACTGGGATAACCAGTCTCTGGGGTAACCAGTCTCTGGGGTAACCAGTCACTGGGATAACCAGTCACCGAGGTAACCTGTCACTCAGGTAATTAGTCACTGGGGTAACCAGTCACCAGGGTCAATAGTCACTGGTGTAACCAGTCTCTAGGGAAACCAGTCACCGAGGCAACCACTCACTCAGGTAACCAGTAACTAGGGTAACAAGTGACTGGGGATAACCAGTGACTGGGGATAACCAGTCACCGGGGTCAATAGTCACTGGGGTAACCAGTCACCAAGGTAACCTGTCGCTCAGGTAATTAGTCACTGTGGTAACCAGTCACTTAGGAAACCTGTCACTCAGGTAATTAGTCACTGGGGTAACCAGTCACTTAGGAAACCAGTCACTCAGGTAATTAGTCACTGAGGAAACCAGTCCCTGGGGTAACCAGTCACTGAGGTAACCAGTCACCGAGGTAACCAGTCACCGAGGTAACCAGTTACTTGAGGTAACCAGTTACTTGAGGTAACCAGTTACTTGAGGTAACCAGTCTCTGAGGTAACCAGTCACTGAGGTAAACTGTAACTGAGACCAGTGACTGAGGTAACCAGTGACTGAGGTAGCCAGGGCACCAGTGACTGAAATCAATGAGGTTACTGAGGTAACCAGTCATTGGGGTAACCAGTGACTGAGGTAACCAGTGACTGAGGTAACCAGTGACTGAGGTAACCAGTGACTGAGGTAATCAGCCACTGGGGTAACCAGTCACTTAGGTCAATAGTGACTGGGGTAACCAGTCGCTGTGGTAACCAGGGCACCAGTGACTGAAATCAATAGTGACTGGGGTAACCAGTGACTGATGTAACCAGTGACTGTAACCAGTAACCAGGGTAACAAGTGACTGAGGTAACCGGAGCACCAATAACTATGGTTAATAGTGACTGGGGTAACAAGTGACTGAGGTAACCAGGGTGCCAGCGACCGGGGTAATGAGGTAAACAGTGGTGATTGAGGTAACCGGTGACTGAGGTAACCAATGACCAGTACCTAGTAACTGATATAATCAAGGCACCAGTAACTGAGGGAACTAGTTACTGAAATAACCAGGGCACACGTAAGAGAGGTAACCAATAATAACCAGGGCACCAGTAACTGGTAACCAGTACACCGATAACAAAGGTAACCAATAACTGAGAAAACCATGGCAACAGTAACCAAGGTAACCAATAACCAGGACAACCAAAAACTAAGATAACCAGCACATCAGTAACTGAGACAACAAGTACACCGATAACTGAGCAAAACAAACAAACTGCTGGAGTAGCTCAGCAGGTCAGGCAGCATCTGAGGAGGGAATGAACAGGTGATGTTTGGGGTTGGGACCCTCCACAAACTCAGCCTGAAAACCTTGACCTCCAGGGATGGTGATGGTGAGGCCAAGGATGGTGAGGCCAAGTCAGTGGATACTTTGAAGGCAGAGATAGATAGATTCTCGATTAGTGCAGGTGTCAGGGGTTCTGAGGATGGCAGGAGAATAGAATTAGGAGGGAGAGATAGATTAGTCATGATTGAATTGTGGAGGAGACTTGATGGGCTGAATGGCCTAATTCTACCCCTATTCCTTATGATCTTATATTAGTGTTAAAGTGCGGGGATGGCTGGTCAGTGCGGACTCAGTAGGCCAAAGGGTAGTGTTTCCACGCTGTATCTCAAAAATAAACTAAACCAAAATATCACAATGATATTCAGGTTCTTTTCCCCTTTTCTCTGCTGTTTTACTTAATGATATATATTAATGATTTTTATGCAAAAATCGGTCTCTGACGTGTCAGGTATCAGTAATGAAGCCAGAAGTTTGTTGCTGAAGAAGGGTCTCGACCCAAAACGTCTCCTAATCCTTTTCTCCAGAGATGCTGCCTGACCCGCTGAGTTACTCCAGCACTCTGTGAAGCGTCACCTATCCATGTTCTCCAGAGATGCTGCCTGACCCGCTGAGTTACTCCAGCACTCTGTGTCTATCACTTTGTTACAACCGATGGGTTTCCCCGGTGGCATCAGAGTGAATGGGAAAGTGGGATAACATAGCACTGGTATAAACGGCGGATTCTATGGTCAGCATGGACTCAGTGGGCTGAAGGGCCTGTTTCCAATCTGTAACTCTAAACTAAACTAAACTAAACTGAAAATGTGCCCAAATCTATCCTGTTACAGCTGCTACTGCAGATCATGGTTCCTCTGGCTCTCACCTCTAATGGTGGCCACAGGTGTGGAGTGGACAACATTGTTATGCCCCATGACCATTCATATTGTCATATTGAGAGATAGATTCTTGATTGTCAGGAATTATGGGGAGAAGACAGGAGAATGGGGTTAGGAGGGAGAGATAGATCAGCCATGACTGAATGGCGGAATAGACTTGATGGGCCGAATGGCCCAATTCTATTCCTATCACTTATGACCTTCCCAGCAAGTAATAGGCTCTTGAACCACACTGCACAACATTAACCACAGCCCTACCTCAGCAACTATAATCTACTGTGGTCTTTGTTTTGGTTGCACCAATGACTTTTGCACTGTTTTGGACCAGTTATCTAGTACAGGCACTCCCCAAATTACACGACAGGTGACTTGCGTAAACTCGCACTTATGTAAACAATTCACAATAGGTGGTCCCAACTATGAGTGCTGTCTGTACAGAGTTTGTACGTTCTCCCTGTGACGTGTGGGTTTTCTCCGAGATCTTCATCCAGGTTTTGAGGTAAATTGGCTTGATGTATGTGTAAAATTGTCCCTAGTGTGTGTAGGATAGCGTTAATATGCAGGGATCGCTGGTAGGCCCGGATTCGGTGGGCCGAAGGGCCTGTTTCCACGCTCTATCTCTAAACTAAACTAAACTAAACTGACAAATGCAATTAACTCAACATTAATCCAAAGACAAACACCGACATTGTTGGATCTCCAAAACCGAAACCTAGAAAATGCTGGAAATGTTCAGCTGGTCAGGCAGCATCCGTGGTGAAAGAAGGGACTGCCACCCAGCACTGCACTGTAGTCCTCTTGCATACTAGCCATCACACTGTGGAAATGCTGTGCCCTCACGCTAAGTTATTAAATCTGTTTCTCTTCGCCAGATGCCAACCTACCTGCCAATTAGTTCTTACACTTTCAGTTTTAATTCAGCACAAAATTAGTTTTGGACAGCTGAGATTGCATTGCGATTAAAAAATGACAGAAAATTCCTTCGCAAGATTGTTTTGACGCCAGGTATCACCAAACCCAAAAGATGGCTCCAGATTTTATCAACTTGTGTGCAGTACTTGATGTGCTGCCAGGTGTTCTGAAGCATGCTCTCTATTGGAGGATGTTCAACAACAATCTCACAAGAAAGGGAGATCAGGTTCCTTAGACTTTGAACTGTTGTGAGGAGTGAAGGTTTACGGCAATGACGGGATGCTTTCATTATGACTGACGACTGATATGCCGAGTAGATGCTCAGCGTGGGCTGACGAGCAGAAGCTATGCCTATTATTTCACCCTAGGTTAAGAAGTGTGTCAACCAGAAACATCATATCTTCATTCCGGCTGGACCTGCTGAGTTCCTCCAGCGCTGTGTTTTCTCCTCAAGACTGCGGCATCTAGGGCCTCGTGCCTCCGCGTCGGTTTGCTTGCTGGACCTGTGGAGAAAGGTAAGGGCGTGCATGTGATTAGGCAGTGCCTTCTCATTCCAGCACAGGCAAGCCTAACTTGTCTGACTGTTTGTGGAGGCAGAAAGGTGTACAGCAGGGACACACCACCCCTTCGGCCCAACTCATCCCATGATGTCCGAGGTGCCTTCTTGAGCTCGTTTTCTTTACCTGCATTGGGACCATATGCCTCTAAGCCTTTCCTATCCATGTACCTTTCCGAATGTCTTTAAAATATTGCCATTGTAACAGTCTCTACCTCCTTCTGCATGCTTGTTCCATATACACTTCACCATATGTGGAAAAGGTCACCCCGCCTCAGGTCTTTTTTTAAATCTCTCCCATCTCACCTTCATCCTATGCCCTCTAGTTTTAGACTCCCCCTACTAGGGCGAGATGACTATTCATCTTATCTATGCCCCCTGTGATTTTATATACCTCTAAGGTCACCCCTCAGCCTCCTTATAACGCAAATCATCCAGTCCTGGCAACTTCCTCATGAATCTTCTCTGTCCTCTTTCCAGCATAATATAATTGTTCTAATGGCCGGTTGACTAGAACAGCATAGAGTACTACAAGTGTGATTTTACCAACGGCTCGTCCAGTTGTAACATGGTGTTTCAACTCTTGTGCTCAACGTGTAGGAAGGTACTGCAGATGCTGGTTTAAAGCGAAGGTGGACACAAAAACTCAGCGGGACAGGCAGCATCTCTGGAGAGAAGGAATGGGTGTCGTTTCGGGTCGAGACCCTTCTTCAGACCGTTTCGGGTCGAGACCATTCTGAAGAAGGGTCTCAAACCGAAACGTAGTAGGATCAACTGAATCCCACGACAGAAAGCAAAGAATAATCAACACTTAGCCGAGCCAGACACCTTGTGCCCCGTTTATTCCAGAAGCCACCAATGGCAGCCCGTGTGCAGATAAGGCCAATTAGTGCGTCTGACCTTGCAGTTGTTATTGAGCTCTTGTGGCTGGACCTTCTCGACAAGGCTGCTGGCAGTGAGAACTTGCGCAGTGAGCGCTGCAATTTGTTGTTCCCACTATGCATTTTCCGGCTTTACTGTTGTTGCATTAACCACAGTCACCTGCAGTGCAGTGGTTGACTCCATGACAATGCCAGCCTGTTTTGCGAGCTCATCTATGCTGGCCGATTGGAACATACCCCATCAGGTGCCCCTGCACCAGAGTCGGCATACAGTGGAGAAACTTCTGTTTCCAGCCACTGCCGCCAATCTTTTTGTCTCCCGCCAGCCCGCCCCATATCCGCAGCATTTGTATAAGAAAATAACTGCAGATGCTGGTACAAATCGATTTATTCACAAAATGCTGGAGTAACTCAGCAGGTCAGGCAGCATCTCGGGACAGAAGGAATGGGTGACGTTTCGGGTCGAGACCCTTCATTTGCAGCATTTGTGATGGCCTCCTATCGCCGAGATTATCATCTCCCAGCAGCTCCGAAATGCGGCCTTGCTTCGAAGGCTGTGTTCACTCCAAGATAGCGGATTTAAGCTTGTCGTATGGCATCATTTCTTCAGGATCGAGAGCCTCTTGGAGCACGTCTTCCACTTCCGCCGCGATCTGCTCTGGAAGACGAGATGCTAGGAACCCGAATTTTGTCCGTTGGCTCGAGATCTTGAAGGAGTGAAATCGAGCTGCTAGTATTGAAATCCACGCTGTCGTGTTGGTTGTACAAAGAGTTGGGACGTTGAGTTTTACTTCGTCAACTGACACCGTGTCCCTCGTATCGTCATACATTTCGTGAGTAAGTGGAAGCTTGCGTGTAGCAACGGGGCCACCATTTGGAGGATCGACTGAATCCCACGACAGAAAGCAAAGAACAAACGGCACTTAGCCGAGCCAGACACCTCATGTCCCGCTTATTCCAGAAGCCAATTTGACCTACGTTCTCACCAATCATAACCCGTGTGCAGATAAGGCCAATTAGTGCGTCTGACTTTGGAGTTGCTGCTGAGCTCTTGTGGCTGGACCTTCTCACCAGGCTCCGGGCAGGTCGCCAGCGGTGACTGGCTGTTTGCAAAACCAACGTTGGCGTGAAGGTGCCACAATTCCTTCACCCATTCCTTCTCTCCAGAGATGCCGCCTGTCCCACTGAGTTACTCCAGCATTTTGTGTCTATCTTCTGGTACTCAGCGTCCTGACTGATGAAAGCTAATCATCTTCACCATCCTGTCCATCTATGTTAATACTTTCATGGAACTTTATTCAGAGGGTAGTGAATCTGTGGAATTCTTTGCCACAGAAGGCTGTGAAGGCAAAGTCAGTAGGTATATTTAAGGCATAGAGAGATTCTCGATTAGTACGGGTGTCAGAATTTATGGGGAGATGGCAGGAGAATGTGGTTAGGAGGGAGAGATAGATCAGCCATGATTGAATGGCGGAGTAGACTTGATAGGCCAAATAGCCTAATTGTAGTCCTATCACTTATGATCTATGATCTTATGATCTGATGAACTGAGTACCTGCACTCCTAACTCTCCCTGTTCTACAACATTCCAGGGCCCTATCATGTATGTCCTGCCCTGGTTTAATTTTACAAAATGTAACACCTTGCACTTATCAGCGTTAAATTCCATCTACCATTGCTTGGCCCACCTCCATAGTTCTTCCAGATCTGTTGTAATTTTACATAAAGTTTTATTTTCTGTCATCCACAAACTTACTAGCCATAAAGGGGCCACAGTTTAAGAATAAGGGTTAGGCCATTTAGAACGGAGATGAGGAAGAACTTTTTCAGTCAGAGAGTGGTGAAGGTGTGGAATTCTCTGCCTCAGAAGGCAGTGGAGGCCAGTTCGTTGGATGCTTTCAAGAGAGAGCTGGATAGAGCTCTTAAGGATAGCGGAGTGAGGGGGTATGGGGAGAAGGCAGGAACGGGGTACTGATTGAGAGTGATCAGCCATAATCGCATTGAATGGCGGTGCTGGCTCGAAGGGCTGAATGGCCTACTCCTGCACCTATTGTCTATTGTCTATTGTCTATTGTCTAAAGTCGTTGAACTAAACAGCATGGAAATAGGTCCCACAGCACAACTGGTCCAGGTCAACTAAATCGCCTAACTGTTAGTGCCATTTACCTGCATTTGGCCCATTTTCTTCCCAAACTTTCCAATAGATGTCCTTTCTAAATGTCCTATAAATATCCTATAAATAAATATCCTGTGTAAGCCTTATCTACCACTTCTTCTGGCAGCTTGTTCCATGTATATACCACCTCCTGTGTAAATTTATGCCTGATCGATTTTGATTACCTTTTGCTGAATAAAACACTTTGTGCATTAACCTTATCTCAGCCCCTGGTGATTTTATACACCTCTGTAAGATTACCCCTCAGTTCCTATGCTTCAAGGAATAAATTCCTAGCTTGCCCAAGCGAAATATGAGCTGTTGTTTCTCCAATTTGCACTGGGCCTCACTATGACGCTGGAGGAGGCCCATGACAGAAACGTCAGACTGGGAGCGGAAGGGGGAGTTGAAGTGCTGAGCCACCGACCGGGAGATCAGGTTGGTTAAGGAGGACTGAGTGAAGGTGTTGAGCGAAATGATCGCCGAGCCTGCGTTAGGTCTCGCCAATGTAGAGAAGTTGACTTCTGGAACAGCAGATACAATAGATGAGGTTGGAGGAGGTGCAGGTGAACCTCTGCCTCACCTGAAAAGACTGTTTGGGTCCTTGGATGGAGTCGAGGGGTGGTATTGTACAACTGTATTGTATTGTACAACTCTGGAACATAACATCTCAACTCCGATACTCAATGGCCTTACTGAGGAAGGTCACATGTTAAACACCTCCTTCACCAGCCTGTCTACCTGTGATCCCACTTTCAGGGAGCTGATTGATGGCAGGAGATTCCCAAGCCTCTGAAAATCTCCAGTCTCAGTGTTGTAGCCTTGTTTGGGTTCTGCACATTTTTAAAATTCGAAACATTTTACAAGACCAAAGATAAAGAATAAAAAAGTGAAAATTGCTAAACAATGATTTATCTGCTAATTTTATTCACCACATTTCTAAATTTCAAAACATTTTCCAAGAATCAAATAATTTAAAAATGAAAATTGTTAAGCGATTATAATTTATTTTTTAATTTTTATTCACAAGAATTTCAAAATTAAAAGTGTTAAATGGAAATAATTAAGAATAAGGATCTCCTCCATAACTTTACAATTTCTATTTATCTTCTGCCAGAACCAACCCAGTAAAATATTTGAGATTTGAATCTCCAGTGCAAAATACTCTTGAAGGGCTGAATGGCCTCCTCCTGCACCTATTTTCTATGTTTCTATGTTTCCATTAGCGATTGTCAGCAAAATGGATGCCTGCCTCTGGATTGGGAATCTATGGAGCAACCATATTGAAATATGTATCGGTGATGATTTCCCAGCAGTATCAGGGTTTCCACATGTACCACATGTTCCACGTTAACCACATGTGTGAAAGTCTCAAACTTGCTAGGACATACCAGCAATACCCATGACCAATGCACAAAAAGGCACAAAATACTGGAGTAACACAGCGGGTCAGCCAGCATCCCTGGAGAACATGGACAGGTGACGTTTGCGGTTGGGCCCATTCTCCAGATCCTTCCATCAGTCCGAAGAAGGGTCCCGACCCAAAACATCACGTATCCATGTTCTCCGAAGGTACTGCCTGACCCACTGAGTTACTCCAGCATTTTGTAGGGTTCCTCGGTAAAACAGCATCTGCAGTTCCTTGTATCTGCCTGCATCTTGACCATTTCATCTTTCACTCCATCTCTTGGTTGCGAGGTTGACATATTTCAGTTATTTTCTATCTCTGTATCAGATTGTCATTGTTTATTGGATTCTGCATGGCGTGCAAGCATTTACATTCTTGTCAAATTCTACAATGGTTGACTCACAGCTTATTTTTGTCTCAACCCCCCCCCCCCCCCCCCCCCCCCACGTCATAAAAAAATGTGCATCTGCCTTGCAAGATATTTATTAAGCAAGATTAATTCAGAAGGATGTAATTGGCTGTGAGTTGAATGAGATGTATTGTTTTGATCTTTCCTTGCAGGTGGGCTAATTCACTCTGCGATTGGCGAATTGCCCCAGTTTTAGAGATACAGCATGGAAACGGACCCTTCAGCCCACCAAATCCACGCCGACAAGTGATCACCCGTGCACTAGTTCCGTCCTGCACACGAGGGACAATTTACAGAAGCCGATTAACCTACAAACCCGCACGTCTTCGCGATGTGGCGGGACACCGGAGCGCCCGGAGAAACATCCACGCGGTCACAGGGAGAACGTGCAAACTCTGTACAGACAGCGCCCGGAGTCAAGATCGAACGTGGGTCTCCGGCGTTGTGAGCCAGCAACTCTACTGCTACTTGTGTGTTGGTTTTTATTGACGTGTCACAGGTACCGTGGGAAAGGCGTGGGGCCTTGGAGGAGTGGCTATGTCAACAGCAGTTATTCATCAAAGCTTTCTGTTCCTTCTGCTAACATGGACGGGCTCTTCCCTTTGTGGAAACGTGCTTGTCTGGCCAATAGAAAGTAGTCATTGGCTTAACGTTAAACACATCATAAAGGAACTGCTGAAACAGGGGCACGACGTGACCGCTATACTGAGCACATCTTCAATCCTCGGCCACCTTGATCAACCAGAAGGCATGAAGGTCGAACTGCTGGAGTTTCCATTTGGACCGGAGAAAGTGGAAGCGTTGATTGATGATGCTTTACAGTTATGGATGTACGAGAAGCCGCATCTGTCCCATTGGGAGTTTTATGAAAGAATCAAGGTCTTCATGGCCAACATCTTTCATCTAAACAAACCAATTTGCGATGTTTTGTTCCGGAATAAGGATCGAATGGAAAAACTGAGACAGTTGAGGTTTGACGTTATCCTTGCTGATCCCGTGACGGTTGGGGGAGAGCTATTGGCTTTGCAGCTTAAGATTCCTTTTGTCTATACGTTTAGATTCTGCCCGGGCTTTTCAATGCAGCGGCACTGTGGTCAATTGCCAGCCCCTCCTTCATATGTCCCCGCCACCTTGTCGGAGCTCAACACTTCGATGACCTTTATCCAACGAATTGAAAATCTCCTCTTGTACGTCGTTCACGATTTTATCTTCTTCCAATTTTGGTCAGAATGGGATTCATTCTACAGCGAGATCTTGGGTAAGGTTTCCAACTCTTTGAACGAGTGTAACTTTGCTACAAATGGGTGCCGAGGAATTTTTATTGACCATCTAAAACACGCACGAGGAACCGAAGAAATCCTGCGCGGTAATGCCTTCTGCCTAGGTACATAGATAGGGGAGGTTTAGAAGGATATGGGCTAAACGTGGCAGGTGGGACTAGAGTAGATGGGGCATCTTGGTTGGCATGGGCAAGTTGGGTCGAAGGGCATATGAGGAAAGATTGGAAAGACTAGGCTTGTATTCACTGGAGTTTAGAAGGATGAGAGGGGATCTTATAGAGACGTATAAAATTATAAAAGGACTGGACAAACTAGATGCAGGAAAAATGTTCCCAATGTTGGGAGACTCCAGAGCCAGGGGCCACAGTCTAAGAATAAAGGGGAGACCATTTAAAACTAAAGTGTGAAGAAACTTTTTCACCCAGAGAGTTGTGAATTTATGGAATTTTCTGCCACAGAAGGCAGTGGAGGCCAATTCACTGGATGAATTTAAGAGAGAGTTAGATAGAGCTCTAGTGGCTAGTGGAATCAAGGGATATGGGGAGAAGGCAGGCACAGATTATTGATTGTGGATGATCAGCCATGGTCACAATGAATGGTGGTGCTGGCTCGAAAGGCCAAATGGCCTCCTCCTGCACCTATTTTCTATGTTTCTATGTTGTATTGATTTGCAGTTTGCCAACCATCACAACAGATTCACAGCAAACACCATATCTCTGGCCCTAACCTCATCCTGGAACAACCTAGACAAGTAAAGTAAGCATGCAGGTACAGCAGGCAGTGAAGAAAGCAAATGGCATGTTGGCCTTCATAGCAAAGGATTTGGGTATAGGGGCTAAGAGGTCCTACTCAGTTGTACAGGGCCCTGGTGAAACCACACCTGGAGTATTGTGTGCAGTTTTGGTCTCCTAATTTAAGGAAGGACATTCTTGCTATTGGGGGAGTGCACCAGGTTAATTCCCGGGACAGCGGAACTGACATATGATGAAAGAATGGATCAACTGGGCTTATATTCACTGGAATTTAAAAGGATGAGAGGGGATCTTATAGAAACATATAAAATTCTTAGGGTATTGGACAGGCTATATGCAGGAAAAATGTTCCTGATGTTGGGGGAGTCCAGAACCAGGGCTCACAGTTTAGGAATAAGGGGTAGGCCATTTAGGACTGAGATGCGGAAACATTTTTTTACCCAGAGAGTTGTGAATCTGTGGAATTCTCTGTCACAGAAGGCAGTGGAGGCCAATTACTGGATGTTTTCAAGAGAGAGTTGGATTTAGTTCTTAGGGCTAACGGAATCAAGGGACTATAGGGAAAAAGCAGGAACAGGGTACTGATTTTGGATGATCAGCCATGATCATATTAAATGGCGGTGCTGGTTCGAAGGTGCGAATGGCCTACACCTGCACCTATTTTCTATGTTTCTAAGGACTCCTACGTCCGACCATAACTTATGTATTGACCAAAACTCTGCCTTCAACACCATTATCCCATCCAAACTCATCTCGAAATTTGGGAGTCAGCACCCCTCTCTGCCTGGATCCTGGACTTTCTGAACCCCCGACCTCAATCAGTGAGGATAGATGACAACATTTGCTCCACAATAATTCCCAACACTGCTGTCCCACGAAGATGTGTTCTGAGTCCCCTACAACAGTGCTTCTTAAACTGGTGAATGGTTCACCCAAGGGTGAATTGAATTATTTTGGGTTGAATGAAACTAGAGGGGTGAATGAAGGGTGAATGACTTAATATATATATAAAACTATACACAAGGGAAAATAAGATAAAAATTACCAAAAAAACATAAGAAAATTTAGTCGAGGGTGAATGAAAGTTTGTGATAAAGACTCAAGGGTGAATGACACTGAAACAGTTTAAGAAGCACTGCCCTACAATACTCCCTAACACTCATGACTATATGGCCAAATTGGTCCCTAACTCCATCTGCAGGTTTGCAGATAACGCGCTGGGGAGGGGTGGATCATGAGCAATGACAGCATGGAGTGGAGAAAGGAGATGGGGGAATTTAATAAAACCGTGTCAAGACAACAACCTCTCTCCATCCAAAACGTCACCCATTCCCTCTCTCCAGAGATGCTGCCTGTCCCGCTGAGTTACTCCAGCTTTTTGTGTCTATCTTCGGTTTAAATCAGCACCTGCAGTTCTTTCCTACGGAACCGCTACCTTAATGTTAGCAAGATGAAGGAGCCAGTAATTGACTTTAGGAAGCTTGATGGAGTACGCGCCACAGTCAGAATCGATGGCGCCGAAGTGGAACTGGTTGAGAGCTTCAAGTTCCTTGGCGTAAACAAAACCAAAGATCTGTTCTGGACCAACCCACATTGAAGTGACAGCCAAGAAGACGCACCAATGCCTCTACTTCCTCAGGAGACTGATGTAGTTCGTCATGCCTCCAAAGAATCTTACCAACCTTGACAGATTCACCAATGGAAAGCTTACTGATGGGTTGCATTACAACGTGGTTTGGGAACAGCTCTTCCCAAGACCACAAGAAATAGCAGAGTTGGGGATGTTAATCAGTCCACCACGCAGAATGGACTCCCCACCATTGACTCAATCTACACCTTCCCAACTCTGGGAAAGAGGCTAACAATAATCAGGGGCCTTTCCCACCCTAGGCGTTTCTTCCTCTTCCCAATCCTATTGGGCAGAAGAAACAGAAGCTTGACAGTGACCATTACCAGACCCACACAGCTTCCACCCCTCTGTTATCAGCCTCCTGAGCAGTTGATTCATAAGGTTGGGTACAGTCCAATTCTCCTCTATCTCATTGGGGACTTTGCCTTTGGAACGGTTGCTCTATAATGCTGAGCATACTGCATTCTGCATCTGTATGCTTCCCTTTGCAGTTAAAGAAAGTTGGGCGACTAGTGCACTACAAAGCTGAGAACTACATTCTACACTCTGTACCTTCACCGTTGTTCTACTCATGTCCTTGAGCTTGACTTGATTGTGTTTATGTATAGTATTATCTGAATTAATTGGATAGCATGCAAACAAATGTTGGCTGCAACCTCCCCCCCCCCCCCCATTGATGCGAGCGGACAAGATAATCTCTGACCCCTCTCACCCTGGCCACAAACTCTTTGAAGCACTTCCCTCTGGAAGGCGACTCCGGACTGTCAAAGCAGCCACAGCCGGACATAAAAACAGCTTTTTTTCCACGAGTGATAGTTCTACTCAATAACCAAAGTCTGTAGTCTCTTTTTTGCTCTGGTTTATTTTCACCCACATATTTAGACCGTAATGTTGTATCCTTATTGTTTTGATGTGGTTATGCTTTTTTCTTAATTGTTAACTGTATGTTTGTGTTGTCATTTGTGAGCGGAGCACCAAGGCACATTCCTTGTATATGCACATACTTGGCCAATAAACATTCATTCATTCATTCATTCATTCATTCATTCAAAGCTTTTCATTGTACCTCGGTGTAGGTGACAATTATAAACATAAACCTAATACAACCTGTTCAAATTCTAAACATTGCAGGCAGATGGAATTGGCTCAGAGAACTGATTAGGAAAACCCTGGATCCATTCTTGGTAATCTAAGTGCAGTGCGGGATTTTGAATTTGCTGACACTTTTATTGCTTGTGGAAGTGAACTTTGTGCCTCAAAAGGCTCAATGTCCAGTTGGCCAGTTAATAGGTTAGTGAATCCTCGGCTCAGAGCTGTTCCTGACACCATGAAGATCAGGCTTCTGTTTCTGGAATTTCTCCTTCTCCAGGGGGCAACAAGTGAGAACATATTGATCTGGCCTGCAGAAGGAAGCCACTGGATTAACTTGAAATCCATCATCAATGAACTGATCGCAAGAGGTCACAGTGTTACTGTGGCTGTGAGTTCAGCTACACTTTACATCGACTATTCTGAACCCTCACCAGTGAAATTTGAAGTATATGAGGTGCCGTTTACCAGAGACAAATACAAAGATTTCATGGATATCCTTTTGGAATTCTGGATCTATGAAAATCCACAATTATCCCACTGGCAAGCGTACAGAAGATTCTCAGCAATCATAGAACATGGAAAAAAATTTATCAAAGGCATCTGTGATGCGGTGACAAAGAATGAAAAACTTTTGCAAAAACTGCGAGATTCGAAGTTTAAAGTCCTGCTCTCTGACCCCGTGCAGTACTGTGGAGATCTCCTGGCTCTGAAGCTGGGAATTCCCTTCATCTTCTCTCTGAGATTCTCCCCGGGGTTTTCAGCGGAGAGACTCTGCGGACAGATCCCAGCCCCTCCCTCTTATGTACCGGTGACACTCTCAGAGTTTACAGATAAGATGTCTTTCACTGAGAGAGTTGAAAACGTTCTTTACACATTCATGTACGATGGGATGTGCAAATGGTTGTGGCATGATTGGGACTCCTATTACAGTCAAGCTTTAGGTGAGGTTGACAGTTTTTTTTCTTTCTGTTAAATGACTTGAACACAAAATTGCCAATGAATACCTACAAATGAAAGCCTCTTATCTACTGACGTAACAGTGCCAGCCATGTTATTTTAAGTTGTACTCGTCTGACACTTTCAAAGTCCAATTTGTTCCAAGTTCTTGTTCTAAACTCCTATTGCAGTGAAGCTTTAGGTGAGGTTGGATGTCTCTATTCCTTCTGTTAAATGACTCAAACACACAATTGCTAATTAACATGGAAATTAAGGATTTTGTCCACTGACATGTAAGTTTCACCTACGTTACTTTAAGGTATACTCTTCACCATTTTGACAATGTATTCATTGGAGGTATGTAGCATCCAGCATTTAATGGCCCATCCTTAGTTGCCCTTGAGAAGGTGATGGTGAGCTGCCTTCTTGAACTGCTGCAGCCCTTGAGGTTCGCGGGCATACTCATGATGGTTTTAGAAGGAGAGTTGGGTATTGTGTAAATGGTTATTCCAGTTCAGTTTCGGTCAATGTCAACCTCCTAGCGTATATAATGGTGGGGGATTTACTCATGGTAATGCCATTGTACGTCAGGGGTTGATAGCTGGATTTTCTCTTGTTGGGTATTGTCATTGCCTGGCACTTGTATGGAGTGAATGTAACTTGCCACCTATCAGTCCTGACCTGGTTATTGTCCAAGGTTGATGCCTTTGGTTGCTTACTGATGTGAAGACCATTGATAAAGCAGCTGAAGGCGGTTGGGCCTCGGACACTAACATGAGGATCTCCTGCAGAGATGTCCTGTGGCTGAGATGATTGTTCTCCAACCACCACAAGCATCTTCCGACCTGCTCTGTGTGATTCCATATTGCGGTTCACAACACAACATGTGCCCCTTCACATGCAACACGTGTTAAGAAACTGCAAAGAATGAAGCTTTGTCAATTTGTAACGCAACCACACAGAGGCACAAATTGCTATCGGTAACCAAAAGAGATTTCTCTGAGGATAAATCAGAAACTGAAAGAACAACATCTCCTGTATATCAAAGGTCCCAGCACTGACATTTGTGGCATCCCACCAGTCACAGACTTACACCTCCACCCTGCCCCCTCCACCTCTTTCTCCTGTTACCAAGACAATTTTACACCCAAAGAGCCGCTTGTCTTTGATCCCATGGTCTCTGACCTTTCCAACATGTGATTCTAATGCAGATTTACCAGAGTGCTGCTTGGATTATAAGGGTAATATCTATAAGGAGTGTTGGAAACATCTGGATTGTTTTCTCCGGTGTGTCAGAGGTTGATGGGAGGCCTGATAGAAATATATAAAAATATGAGAGGTTTGGTGAAGTAGATAGTCATAACCTTTTACTCAGGGTGCAAAGGGCATAGGTTTGTGATCAGAGTGGAAAGGTTTCAAGGAGATGTTCGGGACAAGTTTTTTGAACAGAGATTGGTCTGTGCTTATAATGCACTGCCAGGGGTGGTGGTTCAGGCAGGTACAATAATGGCATTTAAAAAGTATTTAGATCGGCACATGGTCATGGCTATACAGGGAATGGAAGGAGATGGATTGTGCGCTGTAGATGAGATTAGTTTCATGCAACATCATGTTTGGCAGGAACGCTGTGGACTGAAGGGGCTGCTCCTGGGCCTGTGCTGTACTGTCTGTGACATCTCCTCTCAATAGTCTACATTCATGAGAATATAGGTCTGGTCTACCCAATATGTTCTCATCATCAAGTGTACAGAGAAGATTCACGACGATGTTGCCAAGACTAGTGTGTCTGAGCTATAGGGAGAGATTGATTAGTCTGGAGAGCAGGAGAATGAGGGGTGATCTTACAGAGGTGTATAAAATCATGAGAGGAATAGATTGGGTAGATGCTCAGAGTCTCTTGCTCAGAGTCAGGGAATCGAGGACCAGTGGACAGAGGTTTATTGTAAAGGTGAAAAGATTTAATTGGAATCTGAGGGCTATCTTTTCACACAGAGGGTGGTGGGTGTATGGAACAAGTTGCAGGATGAGGTCATTGAGGATGGGACTATCCCAACATTTAAGAAGCAGTTAGACAGGATCATGGAAAGGAAAGGTTTGGAGGAATATGGGCCAAACGCAGGCAGGTGGGTCTAGTGTAGCTGGGACATGTTGGCCAGTGTGGGTAAGTTGGGCTGAAGGGCCTGTTTCCACACTGTATAAACTAGATCAGTTTAACTCCACACGAGTTAAACTAATCTGCTTCGTATGATCCATTCCCCTCCACACCCTGCATTTCCTTGGCCCTATCTAAAAGCCCCTTCAATGCCACTATCATATCTGCCTCCACCATCACCCCTGGCAGCATGTTCCACACACCCACCACTCTCTGTGGAAACAAAACTTGCCCCGCACATCTCCTTTAAACCCTTGCCCTTCTACCTTAAAGCTAAGCCCTATAGTCTTTGACATTTCTACCTTAGGACAAGGTTTTGAACTAATCTAACATTTCGGAGGAATATGGTTCAAATGCATGCAGATGGGATCAGCTCAAACAACTGAATAGGAAAACCCTGGATACATTCTTGGTCATCTATGTGCAGTGCCTGATTTTGAATTTGCTGTATGGCGAGTCAGGAGGCTTGTACTATGTTAAAGAAGTTTATTGCGGTAACAATATTCAATTACAAAGGATAACAAACGAGATTACAGACAACCATTAACTCAAACTGTTCACATCGAAGTTCTCTTCCCACTGACTGGTTTTGGGCGCCAAAACCGCCACGTGACCTTGCTGGCCAATCCGAGGGTTCGACTCTCAGGACCAATCCCTATGGTCGCTACATGACCCCCCCCCCCAGAACCCTTGGTACGGAACCTAGCAGGGATCCGGATTTCGCGACCAGAACGAGTAAGGAGAGGGGCTGCAGGAACCACAGGAGCAGGGGGTCCCGGATCAGGGGGCATTGCAGGAGGCTGGCCCCGTCGAGGCGGTTGACCGACCAGGACAGGGCGGTCCTGATCCAAGTGTGCAGGTTTGAGCCTGGACACAGAGACGAGCTCACTCCTGCCCCCAACATCCAAGGTGAAGGTGACCGTCCCTTTATGCAACACGCGGAACGGTCCTTCATAGACCCTCTGCAACGGGGAACGATGGGCATCCCTACGCAGAAACACAAATTCACAGTCCTTCAAGGCAGGCGATTCATGCACCATGGAACACCCGTGACGTGAAGTAGGAACCGGAGCCAGGGAACCCACTCGCGCCCGGAGTGATGCTAAAACCGACGGAACCGAGGGCTGCTGACCAGAGGACTCCGGAAGGAAATCCCCAGGCACTCTGAGTGGCGAGCCATATACCAGCTCCGCGGACGAAGTTCCGAGATCCTGCTTAGGAGCAGTACGGATGCCCAAAAGGACCCAGGGGAGCTGGTCTACCCAGTCAGGGCCGTCCAGCCGCGTACTGAGGGCCGCCTTAAGTTGCCGGTGAAACCTCTTCACGAGCCCATTAGCCTGTGGGTGGTTCGCCGTGGTCTGCTGCAACCGGGAACCGTACAGCTCCGCTAGCATAGCCCAAAGGGTAGAGGTGAACTGGGACCCCCGGTCGGTGGTAATGACGGACGGAACACCAATATGGCGAGTCTGGAGGCTTGTACTTTGTTAAAGAAGTTTATTATGGTAGCAATATTCAATTACAAAGGATAACAAACGAGATTACAGACAACCATTAACTCAAACTGTTCACATCGAACACCCAAACCACCCCAACTCCGGGCACTTTCCCCTGCAACCGCACGAGATGCAACACCTGTCCCTTTACCTCCCCCCTCAACTCCATCAAAGGACCCAAACAGTCTTTCCAGGTGAGACAAAGGTTCACCTGCACCTCCTCCAACCTCATCTATTGCATCTGCTGCTCTAGATGTCAACTTATTTACATTGGCGAAACCAAGCGCAGGCTCGGCGATCGCTTCGCTGAACACCTGCGCTCGGTCCGCATTAACCAAACTGATCTCCCGGTGGCCGAGCACTTCAACTCCCCCTCCCATTTCCAGTCTGACCTTTCTGTCATGGGCCTCCTCCAGTGCCATAGTGAGGCCCACCGGAAATTGGAGGAACAGCACCTCATATTTCGCCTGGGCAGTTTGCAGCCCAGTGGTATGAACATCGACTTCTCCAACTTTAGATAGTTCCTCTGTCCCTCCCGTCCCCTCCTCCTCTGAGGGCTATCTTTTCACACAGAGGGTGGTGGGTGTAGAATAGAATAGAATAGTTCCTTTATTGTCATTGTAACATGAGCCATGTACAACGAAATTGTAAAATGTGTATGGAACAAGCTGCAGGATGAGGTCATTGAGGCTGGGACTATCCCAACATTTAAGAAGCAGTTAGACAGGATCATGGAAAGGAAAGGTTTGGAGGAATATGGGCCAAACGCAGGCAGGTGGGTCTAGTGTAGCTGGGACATGTTGGCCAGTGTGGGCAAGTTGGGCTGAAGGGCCTGTTTCCACACTGTATAAACTAGATTAGTTTAACTCCACACGAGTGCCAAATTGCTTATTAACATATGGAAATTAATGCCTTTTATCTGCTGATGTAACAGTGTAACTATGTTATTTTAAAGGATACTCTTCCCCATTTTGACAATGTATTCACTGAAGGTATATATGGTTGGTAAGCTGAGCCAGCATTTAATGGGCCATCCATAGTTTCACTTGAGAAGGTGGTGTTGAGCTGCCTTCTTGAACTGCTGCAGCCCTTGATGTGCGGGCACACTCATGATGGTTTCAGAAAGAGAGTTCAAGGATTTTGACCCAGCAACAATGAAGGAACAGTGATGTATTTCCATGTTGGGATGTTGTGAGGATTGGAGGGCAGCTCCCAGGTTGGCAGTGTTCCCATCTTCTTGCTGTCTTTCACCTTCCAGCTGTCAGAAGTCATGGCTTTGGAAGGTGCCATCTTTGGTGAGTTGCTGCCGTGCATCCTACTGGTGGTACAAACTGCTGATACTGTGCGCCGGTAATGGAGGGAGTGGATGGTTGAGGATGGGACACCTGTCAAGTGGGCGGCCATGCCCTGGGTGGGTTCGAGCTTCTTGAGCGTTGTTGAGGCTGCCCTCATCCAGGCAAGTGGAGAGTATTCCATCACCCTCCTCACCTGAGGCCTGTTGATGGTGGACAGGCTTTGAGGAGTGAGGAAGTGTGGTCCAGATGTTATTGTGGGAGTGCGAGGGGTTACTGTGGAGTTCAGGGGTTATTGTTCATTCAGGGTTACTATGGGGTTCAGTTGATGTTGTGGGATCTGGGGGTTACTGTGACGTTGTCACAGCTGTCGTGGGGTTCGGGTCACTATGGAGTTCAGAGGTTATTTCACTCATTCATTGAGAAATCTAAGTGGCAACTTTTGAGGAGGTTTAATGTACAATGTAAAATACATAAAAAATAACTTTTAATAAGAACACATGCCTCTCAATTTTACTTCAGATCTTTCTGTTCCAGCCTTTAAAATCTATGCCCTCTAGTTTTAGACTTCTCTGGGGGGAAAGACTGACCATCTACCTTTTATATCTGATTTATATAACTGTTTTTCCATCTCTGTCCCATTGTTTTGAGTCACATGCTGTAGGTAGAATGCTCTTGGTGTATCAGGTAAACATGCATCTGTAAACCTGAGGATTTGCATCAGGTTAGAACATGGAACAGTACAGCAGAGTAACAGGCCATTTGGCCCACAATATCCGTGCCGAACATGATGCTGAGTTAAACTAATTTGCTTTGCATGATCCATTCCCCTCCATACCCTGCATTTCCTTGGCCCTATCTAAAAGCCTCTTCAATGCCACTATCTTATCTGCCTCCACCATCACCCCTGGCAGCATGTTCCAGGCACCCACCACTCTCTGTGGGGAAACAAAACTTTCCCCCTATTACCTTCAAGCTATGCCCTCCAGTCTTTGACATTTCGACCTGAGGATAAATGTTTCGACGAGTCTACATCTCCAAAGGGATTAGGGACAAACGTAAGCAGATTGAAGTAGGTCAAAGAGCTCAATAGAAAAACCCTAGAATCATTCTTGGTAATCTAAGTGCAGTGTGGGATTTTGAATTTGCTGACACTTTTATTGCTTGTGGAAGTGAACTTTGTGCCTCAAAAGGCTCAATGTCCTGTTGGCTAGTTAATAGGTTAGTGAATCCTCGGCTCAGAGCTGTTCCTGACAGACATCATGAAGATCAGGCTTCTGTGTCTGGAATTTCTCCTTCTCCAGAGGGCAACTAGTGAGAACATATTGATCTGGCCTGCAGAAGGAAGCCACTGGATTAACTTGAAATCCATCATCAATGAACTGATCGCAAGAGGTCACAGTGTTACTGTGGCTGTGAGTTCAGCTACAATTTACATCAACTATTCTGAACCCTCACCAGTGAAATTTGAGGTATTTCAAGTGCCGTTTACCAGCGGCCAACACAGAGATTTAATGAATGAGATTTTGGAATTCTGGATTTACGAAAAACCACTAATATCCCACTGGCAAGCTTACAGCAGATTCTCAGCAATCATGGAACGTGGAATCAAATTTAGCAAAGGCGTCTGCGACGGGGTGATCAAGAATGAAAAGCTTTTGCAAAAACTGCGAGATTCGAAGTTTAAAGTCCTGCTCTCTGATCCCGTGCAGTACTGTGGAGATCTCCTGGCTCAGAAGCTGGGAATTCCCTTCATTCTCTCTCTGAGATTCTCCCCGGGATTTACAGTGGAGAGACTCTGCGGACAGATCCCATCCCCTCCCTCCTATGTACCGGCGACCCTCTCAGAGTTTACCGATAAGATGTGCTTTACTGAGAGGGTTCAAAACGTTCTTTACACAATTATGTACGATTGGATGTGCCAACGAATGTGGCTTGAATTAGACTCCTATTACAGTGAAGCTTTAGGTGAGGTTGACAGTTTCCTTTCTTTTTGTTAAATGACTTGAATGCAAAATTGCTTATTAACATATGGAAATTAATGCCTTTTATCTGCTGATGTAACAGTGTAACTATGTTATTTTAAAGGATACTCTTCCCCATTTTGACAATGTATTCATTGAAGGTATATATGGTTGGTAAGCTGAGGCAGCATTTAATGGGCCATCCATAGTTGCCCTTGAGAAGGTGGTGTTGAGCTGCCTTCTTGAACCGCTGCAGCCCTTGATGTGCGGGCACACTCATGATGGTTTCAGAAAGAGAGTTCAAGGATTTTGACCCAGCAACAATGAAGGAACAGTGATGTATTTCCATGTTGGGATGTTGTGAGGATTGGAGGGCAGCTCCCAGGTTGGCGGTGTTCCCATCTTCTTGCTGTCTTTCACCTTCCAGCTGTCAGAAGTCATGGCTTTGGAAGGTGCCATCTTTGGTGAGTTGCTGCCGTGCATCCTACTGGTGGTACAAACTGCTGATACTGTGCGCCGGTAATGGAGGGAGTGGATGGTTGGGGATGGGACACCTGTCAAGTGGGCGGCCATGCCCTGGGTGGTGTCGAGCTTCTTGAGCGTTGTTGAGGCTGCCCTCATCCAGGCTAGTGGAGAGTATTCCATCACCCTCCTCACCTGAGGCCTGTTGATGGTGGACAGGCTTTGAAGAGTGAGGAAGTGAGTTAGTCACCGCAGCGTTGATAACATCTGACATACTCTTGTAGCCACATTGTTTCTATGGCTGTTCCAGTTCAGTTTCGGTCAATGGTAACCTCCTAAAGTATTATTGGTGGGGGATTTAGTGATGATAATGCCTTTGCACGTCAGGGGGTGATAGCTGGATTTTCTCTTGTTGCATATTGTCATTGCCTGGCACTTGTATGGAGTGAATATAACTTGCCACCTAGGTTAATAACCTGACCTGGTTATTGTCCAACGTTGCTGCATTTGGTTGCATACTCATGTAAAGGCCTTTGATAAAGCAGCTGGAGGTGGTTGGGCCTCGGGCACTACCCTGAGGATAATAATAATAATAATAATAATAATAATAATATTCATTTATTGTCATTGCAACGAGTACAACGAAATTAAAAAACAGCCAATCCTGACGGTGCGTACAAACATATATGCAATAAATGCAAAAACAAATAAATACATAAATACAATTAAATTAAGTACAAGATTTTTTAACGGTGTTGCCTAGTGCACAGGTAGTGTTCAGTTCTCGTATGGCCCTGGGGTAAAAACTGTTCTTAAGTCTGTTTGTTCGGGATTTGATTGACCTGAAACGTCGACCAGAGGGCAGATGAACAAACAGACGGTGGCCGGGGTGGGATGGATCTTTTATTATTTTGCCTGCTCTACTGAGGCAGCGCAGGCTGAACAGGTGCTCCAGGGAGGGCAGTGAGCAGCCGATGATTTTCTGGGCCGTCGTGATGACCCTCTGAAGGGCCTTCCTGTCCTTTTCTGAGCAGCTGGCATACCATGTGGTTATACAGTATGCCAGCACACTCTCGATGGAGCAGCGATAGAAGGACAACATGAGCTTCTCCTGCAGGTTGGTTTTCCTGAGGATCCTCAGGAAGTGGAGTCTCTGCTGTGCCTTCTTTACTGTGGTGATGGTGTTGGTAGACCAGGTGAGATCCTCTGCGATGTGCGTACCCAGGAACCTGAAAGCTGGTACCCTTTCCACGCAGACCCCATTGATGTAGAGTGGGTCGTAATCTCCACTGGTTTTTCTAAAGTCAATTATAAGTTCCTTTGTTTTGGAGGAGTTCAGGACCAGATTGTTCACTGAACACCATGCTGCCAGCCTTTGGATTTCATCCCTATAGGCTGTCTCATCTCCTTCTGAGATAAGTCCAACCACAGTCGTGTCATCCGCGAACTTGATGATGGTGTTGGTGGGATGGGTGGGGGCGCAGTCGTGAGTGTAGAGGGAGTAAAGGATGGGGCTCAACACACAGCCCTGTGGTGAGCCGGTGCTCAGTGTAATGGTGGAGGAGAGGTGAGGGCCTATTTTGACTGTCTGGGGGCGGTTGGTCAGGAAGTCCTTGATCCATTTGCAGATGGTTAGGGAAAATCCAAGGTCGGAAAGTTTGGTGACCAGTCTGCTCGGGATGACCGTGTTAAAGGCAGAGCTGAAGTCGAGAAAGAGCATCCTCACATAGCTCCCCTGGTGTTCAAGGTGGGTCAGTGCAGTGTGAAGAGCAGTGTCGATGGCATCCCCTGTAGACCTATTTGCTCTGTAGGCAAACTGGTATGGGTCGAAGGTGGGTGGGAGGCTGGCTTTGATGTGCTGCAGGACCAGTCTCTCGAAGCACTTTGTGATGACCGGTGTGAGTGCTACCGGACGGTAGTCGTTAAGACCGCTGATGACAGGCTTTTTCGGCAGTGGGATGATTATGGCGGACTTCAGGCAGGGAGGGATGGTGGATTTTAAAAGGGACAGGTTGAAGATTTTTGTGAAGACCTCAGATAATTGGTCTGCACATTCCCTCAGCACTCTGCCCGTCACACCATCGGGGCCTGCAGCTTTCCTGGGATTCACTGCTCTGAGCACTCGCTTAACGTCATACTCCTGCACAGTGAAGGTGTTGCTCTCAGGTGCTGGAGAGGGTGTAATGTCTGCCACTGTAGCTTTCACCTCGAAACGAGCAAAGAAACAGTTAAGTTCCTCAGCCAACGAGGCGTCGCCGTCGGCAGTCGTGCGGTTGCTGGTCTTGTAATTGGTGATGTGCTGGATGCCTTGCCATACCCGCCGTGGGTCATTGTTGGAAAAGTGGTCCTCAATCTTCCTCTTGTAGGACGCTTTGGCATCCTTGATGCCTCTCTTCAGGTTGGTTCTAGCAGCACTGTATAGAGCTCTGTCACTAGACCTGAAGGCGGTGTTACGGTCCTTGAGGAGAGACCTGACATCCTTTGTCATCCAGGGTTTTTGATTGGGGTACAACCGGATGCGTTTGTCGACGGTGACATTGTCAACGCAGTTTTTGATGTAGCAAAGTACAGTTGATGTGTACTCCTCCAAGTCCTGATCCTCAAAAATATCCCAGTTGGTCCTTTCGAAGCAATCCTGCAGCTGCGAGGAAGCTCCTTCAGGCCATGTCTTCACAGTCTTTATGGTGACTGGAGCTTTCCTCCTGAGTGGGGTGTATGCTGGGGTTAGGAATATGGACAGGTGATCTGACTGCCCCAGGTGTGGTAGTGGTGCTGACCTGAACCCCTTCTTAATATTTGAGTAAACCTTGTCTAGTGTGTTTTTCCCCCTGGTAGCACATCTTATGTGTTGTTCAAGTTTCGGGAGAACTGACTTTAGGTCTGCATGGTTGAAGTCCCCGGCTATGATGTGGGCTGCTTCTGGATATGTGCTCTGTTGTGAGTTTATTGCACCTAGCAGGTAGCCTAAAGCTGTGCTAGCGTTAGCATTCGGTGGGATGCAGTGATGTCCTGTGGCTGAGATGATTGTCCTCCAACCACCACAAGCATCTTCTGACAAGCTCTGTGTGATTCCATCCCGCGGTTCACAACACAACATGTGCCCCTTCACATGCAACACGTGTTAAGAAACTGCAAAGAATGAAGCTTTGTCAATTTGTAACGCAACCACACAGAGGCACAAATTGCTATCGGTAACCAAAAGAGATTTCTCTGAGGATAAATCAGAAACTGAAAGAACAACATCTCCTGTATATCAAAGGTCCCAGCACTGACATTTGTGGCATCCCACCAGTCACAGACTTACACCTCCACCCTGCCCCCTCCACCTCTTTCTCCTGTTACCAAGACAATTTTACATCCAAAGAGCCGCTTGTCTGATCACATGGTCTCTGACCTTTCCAACATGTGATTCTAATGCAGATTTACCAGAGTGCTGCATGGATTAGAAGGGTAATATCTATAAGGAGTGTTGGAAACACCTGGATTGTTTTCTCCAGTGTGTCGGAGGTTGATGGGAGGCCTGATAGAAATATATAAAAATATGAGAGGTTTGGTGGGGTAGATAGTCATAACCTTTTACCCAGGGTGCAAAGGGCATAGGTTTATGATCAGAGTGGAAAGGTTTCAAGGAGATGTTCCGGACAAGTTTTTTGAACAGAGATTGGTCTGTGCTTATAATGCACTGCCAGGGGTGGTGGTTCAGGCAAGTACAATAATGGCATTTAAGAAGTATTTAGATCGGCACATGGACATGGCTATACAGGGAATGGAAGGATATGGATTATGCGCGGTAGATGAGATTAGTTTCATGCAACATCGTGTTTGGCAGGAACGCTGTGGACTGAAGGGGCTGCTCCTGGGCCTGTGCTGTACTGTCTGTGACATCTCCTCTCAATAGTCTACATTCATGAGAATATAGGTCTGGTCTACCCAATATGTTCTCATCATCAAGCGTACAGAAAAGATTTACGAGGATGTTGCCAAGACTAGTGTGTCTGAGCTACAGTGAGAGATTGAATAGCCTGTAGTGCAGGAGAATGAGGGGTGATCTTATAGAGGTGTATAAAATCATGAGAGGAATAGATTGGGTAGATGCTCAGAGTCTCTTGCTCAGAGTCAGGGAATCGAGGACCAGTGGACAGAGGTTTATTGTGAAGGTGAAAAGATTTAATTGGAATCTGAGGGCTATCTTTTCACACAGAGGGTGGTGGGTGTATGGAACAAGCTGCAGGATGAGGTCATTGAGGTTGGGACTATCCCAACATTTAAGAAGCAGTTAGATAGGATCATGGAAAGGAAAGGTTTGGAGGAATATGGGCCAAACGAAGGCAGGTGGGTCTAGTGTAGCTGGGACATGTTGGCCAGTGTGGGCAAGTTGGGCTGAAGGGCCTGTTTCCACACTGTATAAACTAGATTAATTTAACTCCACACGAGTTAAACTAATCTGCTTCGTATGATCCATTCTCCTCCATACCCTGCATTTCCTTGGCCCTATCTAAAAGCCCCTTCAATGCCACTATCATATCTGCCTCCACCATCACCCCTGGCAGCATGTTCCACACACCCACCACTCTCTGTGGAAACAAAACTTGCCCCGCACATCTCCTTTAAACCCTTGCCCTTCTACCTTAAAGCTAAGCCCTCTAGTCTTTGACATTTCTACCTTAGGACAAGGTTTTGAACGAATCTAACATTTCGGAGGAATATGGTTCAAATGCATGCAGATGGGATCAGCTCAAACAACTGAATAGGAAAACCCTGGATACATTCTTGGTCATCTATGTGCAGTGCCTGATTTTGAATTTGCTGTATGGCGAGTCAGGAGGCTTGTACTTTGTTAAAGAAGTTTATTGCGGTAACAATATTCAATTACAAAGGATAACAAACGTGATTACAGACAACCATTAACTCAAACTGTTCACATCGAAGTTCTCTTCCCACTGACTGGTTTTGGGAGCCAAAACCGCCACGTGACCTTGCTGGCCAATCCGAGGGTTCGACTCTCAGGACCAATCCCTATAGTCGCTACATGACCCCCCCAGAACCCGAGGTACGGAACCTAGCAGGGAGCCGAATTTCGCGACCAGAACGAGTAAGGAGAGGGGCTGCAGGAACCACAGGAGCAGGGGGTCCCGGATCAGGGGGCATTGCAGGAGGCTGGCCCCGTCGAGGCGGTTGACCAACCAGGACAGGGCGGTCCTGATCCAAGTGTGTAGGTTTGAGCCTGGACACTGAGACGAGCTCACTCCTGCCCCCAACATCCAAGGTGAAGGTGACCGTCCCTTTATGCAACACGCGGAACGGTCCTTCATAGACCCTCTGCAACGGGGAACGATGGGCATCCCTACGCAGAAACACAAATTCACAGTCCTTCAAGGCAGGCGGTTCATGCACCATGGAACACCCGTGACGCGAAGTAGGAACCGGAGTCAGGGAACCCACTCGCGCCCGGAGTGATGCTAAAACCGACGGAACCGAGGGCTGCTGACCAGAGGACTCCGGAAGGAAATCCCCGGGCACTCTGAGTGGCGAGCCATATACCAGCTCCGCGGACGAAGTTCCGAGATCCTGCTTAGGAGCAGTACGGATGCCCAAAAGGACCCAGGGGAGCTGGTCTACCCAGTCAGGGCCGTCCAGCCGCGTACTGAGGGCCGCCTTAAGTTGCCGGTGAAACCTCTCCACGAGCCCATTAGCCTGTGGGTGGTTCGCCGTGGTCTGCTGCAACCGGGAACCGTACAGCTCCGCTAGCATAGCCCAAAGGGTAGAGGTGAACTGGGACCCCCGGTCGGTGGTAATGACGGACGGAACACCAATATGGCGAGTCTGGAGGCTTGTACTTTGTTAAAGAAGTTTATTGCGGTAGCAATATTCAATTACAAAGGATAACAAACGAGATTACAGACAACCATTAACTCAAACTGTTCACATCGAACACCCAAACCACCCCATCCCCGGGCATTTTCCCCTGCAACCGCACGAGATGCAACACCTGTCCCTTTACCTCCCCCCTCAACTCCATCCAAGGACCCAAACAGTATTTCCAGGTGAAACAAAGGTTCACCTGCACCTCCTCCAACCTCATCTATTGCATCCGCTGCTCTAGATGTCAACTTATTTACATCGGCGAAACCAAGCGCAGGCTCGGCGATCGCTTCGCTGAACACCTGCGCTCGGTCCGCATTAACCAAACTGATCTCCCGGTGGCCGAGCACTTCAACTCCCCCTCCCATTCCCAGTCTGACCTTTCTGTCATGGGCCTCCTCCAGTGCCATAGTGAGGCCCACCGGAAATTGGAGGAACAGCACCTCATATTTCGCCTGGGCAGTTTGCAGCCCAGTGGTATGAACATCGACTTCTCCAACTTTAGATAGTTCCTCTGTCCCTCCCGTCCCCTCCTCCTTCCCAGATCTCCCTCTATCTTCCTGTCTCCACCTATATCCTTCCTTTGTCCCGGCCCCCTGACATCTGTCTGAAGAAGGGTCTCGACCCGAAACGTCGCCCATTCCTTCTCTCCCGAGATGCTGCCTGACCTGCTGAGTTACTCCAGCATTTTGTGAATAAATCGATTTGTACCAGCATCTGCAGTTATTTTCTTATACTGTTCACATCGAAGTTCTCTTCCCACTGACTGGTTTTGGGTGCCAAAACCACCACGTGACCTTGCTGGCCAATCTGAGGGTTCGACTCTCAGGACCAATCCCTATGGTCGCTACAGCTGACACTTTCTTTGCTTGCGGAAGTGAACTTTGTGCCTCAAAAGGTTCAATGTCCAGTTGGCCAGTTAATAGGTTAGTGACTCCTCGGCTCAGAGCTGTTCCTGACGGACACCATGATCAGCCTTCTGTTTCTGCAATTTCTCCTTCTCCAGAGGGCAACAAGTGAGAACATATTGATCTGGCCTGCAGAAGGAAGCCACTGGTTTAACCTGAAATCCATCATCAATGAGCTGATCGCAAGAGGTCACAGTGTTACTGTGGCTGTGAATTCAGCTGCGGTTTACATCGACTATTCTGAACCCTCACCAGTGAAATTTGAAGTTTTTCAAGTGCCGTTTACCAGTGACAAATTTCAAGATTACATGAATGCAATGTGGGAATTCTGGATCTACGAAAAACTGCAATTATCCCACTGGGAAGCGTACAGCAGATTCTCAGCAATCATGGAACGTGGAATCAACCTTACAAAATATATCTGCGACGGGGTGATAAAGAATGAAAAACTTGTGCAAAAACTGCGAGATTCGAAGTTTAAAGTTCTGCTCTCTGACCCCGTGCATCTCTGTGGGGATCTCCTGGCTCTGAAGCTGGGAATTCCCGACATCTTCTCTTTTAGATTCTCCCCGGGATCTACAGTGGAGAGACTCTGCGGACAGATCCCATCCCCTCCCTCGCGATCCCATCCCCTCCCTCGCGATCTTCTCAGAGTTTACCGATAAGATGACCTTTACTGAGAGGGTTCAAAACGTTCTTTACACATTCATGTGCGATTAGATGTTCAAACGAATGTGGCGTGATTGGGACTCCTATTACAGTGAAGCTTTAGGTGAGGTTGACAGTTTCCTTTCTTTTTGTTAAATGACTTGAAAGCTAAATTGCTTATTAACATATGGAAATTAACACCTTTTATCTACTGATGTAACAGTGTTAACAGTCTTGTGTGCAAGTTGGGCCGAAGGACCTGTTTGCACAATGTACCACTCTATGACACTATGAGTCTATCTGGCAAACCAACTATTTTTGCAAACAAGAATCTTTGCAAACCTTCCTTTTAGGCAGCTATGAGCTTGTTCAGGCCAGGTGTTATTGTGTGGTCCAGATGTTACTGTGGAGTTCAGGGGTTATTGTTCATTCAGGGTTACTCTGGGGTTCAGTTGATGTTGTGGGATCTGGGGGTTACTGTGAAGTTGTCACAGCTGTCGTGGGGTTCGGGTCACTATGGAGTTCAGAGGTGATTTCACTCATTCATTGAGAAATCTAAGTGGCAACTTTTGAGGAGGTTTAATTTACAATGTAAAATACATAAAAAATAACTTTTAATAAGAATACATATGCCTCTCAATTTTCCTTTAGATCTTTCTGTTCCAGCCTTTAAAATCTGTGCCCTCTAGTTTTAGACTTCCCTGGGGGGAAAGAATGACCATCTACCTTTTATATCTGATTTATATAACTGTTTTTCCATCTCTGTCCCATTGTTTTGAGTCACATGCTGTAGGTAGAATGGTCGTTGTGTATCAGGTAAACATGCATCTGTAAACCTGAGGATTTGCATCAGGTTAGAACATGGAACAGTACAGCAGAGTCACAGGCCATTTGGCCCACGATATCCGTGCCGAACATGATGCTGAGTTAAACTAATTTGCTTTGCATGATCCATTCCCCTCCATACCCTGCATTTCCTTGGCCCTATCTAAAAGCCTCTTCAATGCCACTATCTTATCTGCCTCCACCATCACCCCTGGCAGCATGTTCCAGGCACCCACCACTCTCTGTGGGGAAACAAAACTTGCCCCATACATCTCCTTTAAACTTTCCCCCTATTACCTTCAAGCTATGCCCTCCAGTCTTTGACATTTCGACCTGAGGAAAAATGTTTCGACGAGTCTACATCTCCGAAGGGATTAGGGACAAACGTAAACAGATTGAAGTAGGTCAAAGAGCTCAATAGAAAAACCCTAGAATCATTCTTGGTAATCTAAGTGCAGTGTGGGATTTTGAATTTGCTGACACTTTTATTGCTTGTGGAAGTGAACTTTGTGCCTCAAAAGGCTCAATGTCCTGTTGGCTAGTTAATAGGTTAGTGAATCCTCGGCTCAGAGCTGTTCCTGACGGACATCATGAAGATCAGGCTTCTGTGTCTGGAATTTCTCCTTCTCCAGAGGGCAACTAGTGAGAACATATTGATCTGGCCTGCAGAAGGAAGCCACTGGATTAACTTGAAATCCATCATCAATGAACTGATCGCAAGAGGTCACAGTGTTACTGTGGCTGTGAGTTCAGCTACACTTTACATCGACTATTCTGAACCCTCACCAGTGAAATTTGAGGTATTTCAAGTGCCGTTTACCACTGGTCAACACAGAGATTTCATGAACGAGATTTTGGAATTCTGGATTTACGAAAAACCACTAATATCCCACTGGCAAGCTTACAGCAGATTCTCAGCAATCATGGAACGTGGAATCAAATTTAGCAAAGTCGTTTGCGACAGGGTGATAAAGAATGAAAAACTTTTGCAAAAACTGCGAGATTCAAAGTTTAAAGTCCTGCTCTCTGACCCCGTGCAGTACTGTGGGGATCTCCTGGCTCTGAAGCTGGGAATTCCCTTCATCTTCTCTCTGAGATGCTCCCCGGGATTTACAGTGGAAAGACTCTGCGGACAGATCCCATCCCCTCCCTCCTATGTACCGGCGATCTTCTCAGAGTTTACCGATAAGATGTGCTTTACTGAGAGGGTTCAAAACGTTCTTTACACAATTATGTACGATTGGATGTGCAAGCGAATGTGGCTTGAATTCGACTCCTATTACAGTGAAGCTTTAGGTGAGGTTGACAGTTTCCTTTCTTTTTGTTAAATGACTTGAATGCAGAATTGCTTATTAACATATGGAAATTAATGCCTTTTATCTGCTGATGTAACAGGTTTGGCATGAATACACAAAAGTAACTATGTTATTTTAAAGGATACTCTTCCCCATTTTGACAATGTATTCATTGAAGGTATATATGGTTGGTAAGCTGAGGCAGCATTTAATGGGCCATCCATAGTTGCCCTTGAGAAGGTGGTGTTGAGCTGCCTTCTTCAACCGCTGCAGCCCTTGATGTGCGGGCACACTCATGATGGTTTCAGAAAGAGAGTTCAAGGATTTTGACCCAGCAACAATGAAGGAACAGTGATGTATTTCCATGTTGGGATGTTGTGAGGATTGGAGGGCAGCTCCCAGGTTGGCGGTGTTCCCATCTTCTTGCTGTCTTTCACCTTCCAGCTGTCAGAAGTCATGGCTTTGGAAGGTGCCATCTTTGGTGAGTTGCTGCCTTGCATCCTACTGGTGGTACAAACTGCTGATACTGTGCGCCGGTAATGGAGGGAGTGGATGGTTGGGGATGGGACACCTGTCAAGTGGGCGGCCATGCCCTGGGTGGTGTCGAGCTTCTTGAGCGTTGTTGAGGCTGCCCTCATCCAGGCTAGTGGGGAGTATTCCATCACCCTCCTCACCTGAGGCCTGTTGATGGTGGACAGGCTTTGAAGAGTGAGGAAGTGAGTTAGTCACCGCAGCGTTGATAACATCTGACATACTCTTGTAGCCACATTGTTTCTATGGCTATTCCAGTTCAGTTTCGGTCAATGGTAACCTCCTAAAGTATTATTGGTGGGGGATTTAGTGATGATAATGCCTTTGCACGTCAGGGGGTGATAGCTGGATTTTCTCTTGTTGCATATTGTCATTGCCTGGCACTTGTATGGAGTGAATATAACTTGCCACCTAGGTTAATAACCTGACCTGGTTATTGTCCAACGTTGCTGCATTTGGTTGCATACTCATGTAAAGGCCTTTGATAAAGCAGCTGGAGGTGGTTGGGCCTCGGGCACTACCCTGAGGATCTGCTGCAGTGATGTCCTGTGGCTGAGATGATTGTCCTCCAACCACCACAAGCATCTTCTGACAAGCTCTGTGTGATTCCATCCCGCGGTTCACAACACAACATGTGCCCCTTCACATGCAACACGTGTTAAGAAACTGCAAAGAATGAAGCTTTGTCAATTTGTAACGCAACCACACAGAGGCACAAATTGCTATCGGTAACCAAAAGAGATTTCTCTGAGGATAAATCAGAAACTGAAAGAACAACATCTCCTGTATATCAAAGGTCCCAGCACTGACATTTGTGGCATCCCACCAGTCACAGACTTACACCTCCACCCTGCCCCCTCCACCTCTTTCTCCTGTTACCAAGACAATTTTACATCCAAAGAGCCGCTTGTCTGATCACATGGTCTCTGACCTTTCCAACATGTGATTCTAATGCAGATTTACCAGAGTGCTGCTTGGATTAGAAGGGTAATATCTATAAGGAGTGTTGGAAACACCTGGATTGTTTTCTCCAGTGTGTCGGAGGTTGATGGGAGGCCTGATAGAAATATATAAAAATATGAGAGGTTTGGTGGGGTAGATAGTCATAACCTTTTACCCAGGGTGCAAAGGGCATAGGTTTATGATCAGAGTGGAAAGGTTTCAAGGAGATGTTCCGGACAAGTTTTTTGAACAGAGATTGGTCTGTGCTTATAATGCACTGCCAGGGGTGGTGGTTCAGGCAAGTACAATAATGGCATTTAAGAAGTATTTAGATCGGCACATGGTCATGGCTATACAGGGAATGGAAGGATATGGATTATGCGCGGTAGATGAGATTAGTTTCATGCAACATCGTGTTTGGCAGGAACGCTGTGGACTGAAGGGGCTGCTCCTGGGCCTGTGCTGTACTGTCTGTGACATCTCCTCTCAATCGTCTACATTCATGAAAATATAGGTCTGGTCTACCCAATATGTTCTCATCATCAAGCGTACAGAAAAGATTTACGACGATGTTGCCAAGACTAGTGTGTCTGAGCTACAGTGAGAGATTGATTAGCCTGTAGTGCAGGAGAATGAGGGGTGATCTTATAGAGGTGTATAAAATCATGAGAGGAATAGATTGGGTAGATGCTCAGAGTCTCTTGCTCAGAGTCAGGGAATCGAGGACCAGTGGACAGAGGTTTATTGAAAAGATTTAATTGGAATCTGAGGGCTATCTTTTCACACAGAGGGTGGTGGGTGTATGGAACAATCTGCAGGATGAGGTCATTGAGGTTGGGACTATCCCAACATTTAAGAAGCAGTTAGACAGGATCATGGAAAGGAAAGGTTTGGAGGAATATGGGCCAAACGAAGGCAGGTGGGTCTAGTGTAGCTGGGACATGTTGGCCAGTGTGGGCAAGTTGGGCTGAAGGGCCTGTTTCCACACTGTATAAACTAGATTAATTTAACTCCACACGAGTTAAACTAATCTGCTTCGTATGATCCATTCTCCTCCATACCCTGCATTTCCTTGGCCCTATCTAAAAGCCCCTTCAATGCCACTATCATATCTGCCTCCACCATCACCCCTGGCAGCATGTTCCACACACCCACCACTCTCTGTGGAAACAAAACTTGCCCCGCACATCTCCTTTAAACCCTTGCCCTTCTACCTTAAAGCTAAGCCCTCTAGTCTTTGACATTTCTACCTTAGGACAAGGTTTTGAACGAATCTAACATTTCGGAGGAATATGGTTCAAATGCATGCATATGGGATCAGCTCAAACAACTGAATAGGAAAACCCTGGATACATTCTTGGTCATCTATGTGCAGTGCCTGATTTTGAATTTGCTGTATGGCGAGTCAGGAGGCTTGTACTTTGTTAAAGAAGTTTATTGCGGTAACAATATTCAATTACAAAGGATAACAAACGTGATTACAGACAACCATTAACTCAAACTGTTCACATCGAAGTTCTCTTCCCACTGACTGGTTTTGGGAGCCAAAACCCGCCACGTGACCTTGCTGGCCAATCCGAGGGTTCGACTCTCAGGACCAATCCCTATAGTCGCTACATGACCCCCCCAGAACCCGAGGTACGGAACCTAGCAGGGAGCCGAATTTCGCGACCAGAACGAGTAAGGAGAGGGGCTGCAGGAACCACAGGAGCAGGGGGTCCCGGATCAGGGGGCATTGCAGGAGGCTGGCCCCGTCGAGGCGGTTGACCAACCAGGACAGGGCGGTCCTGATCCAAGTGTGTAGGTTTGAGCCTGGACACTGAGACGAGCTCACTCCTGCCCCCAACATCCAAGGTGAAGGTGACCGTCCCTTTATGCAACACGCGGAACGGTCCTTCATAGACCCTCTGCAACGGGGAACGATGGGCATCCCTACGCAGAAACACAAATTCACAGTCCTTCAAGGCAGGCGGTTCATGCACCATGGAACACCCGTGACGCGAAGTAGGAACCGGAGTCAGGGAACCCACTCGCGCCCGGAGTGATGCTAAAACCGACGGAACCGAGGGCTGCTGACCAGAGGACTCCGGAAGGAAATCCCCGGGCACTCTGAGTGGCGAGCCATATACCAGCTCCGCGGACGAAGTTCCGAGATCCTGCTTAGGAGCAGTACGGATGCCCAAAAGGACCCAGGGGAGCTGGTCTACCCAGTCAGGGCCGTCCAGCCGCGTACTGAGGGCCGCCTTAAGTTGCCGGTGAAACCTCTCCACGAGCCCATTAGCCTGTGGGTGGTTCGCCATGGTCTGCTGCAACCGGGAACCGTACAGCTCCGCTAGCATAGCCCAAAGGGTAGAGGTGAACTGGGACCCCCGGTCGGTGGTAATGACGGACGGAACACCAATATGGCGAGTCTGGAGGCTTGTACTTTGTTAAAGAAGTTTATTGCGGTAGCAATATTCAATTACAAAGGATAACAAACGAGATTACAGACAACCATTAACTCAAACTGTTCACATCGAACACCCAAACCACCCCATCCCCGGGCATTTTCCCCTGCAACCGCACGAGATGCAACACCTGTCCCTTTACCTCCCCCCTCAACTCCATCCAAGGACCCAAACAGTCTTTCCAGGTGAGACAAAGGTTCACCTGCACCTCCTCCAACCTCATCTATTGCATCTGCTGCTCTAGATGTCAACTTATTTACATTGGCGAAACCAAGCGCAGGCTCGGCGATCGCTTCGCTGAACACCTGCGCTCGGTCCGCATTAACCGAACTGATCTCCCGGTGGCCGAGCACTTCAACTCCCCCTCCCATTCCCAGTCTGACCTTTCTGTCATGGGCCTCCTCCAGTGCCATAGTGAGGCCCACCGGAAATTGGAGGAACAGCACCTCATATTTCGCCTGGGCAGTTTGCAGCCCAGTGGTATGAACATCGACTTCTCCAACTTTAGATAGTTCCTCTGTCCCTCCCGTCCCCTCCTCCTTCCCAGATCTCCCTCTATCTTCCTGTCTCCACCTAATCCTTCCTTTGTCCCGCTCCCCTGACATCAATCTGAAGAAGGGTCTCGACTCGAAACGTCGCCCATTCCTTCTCTCCCGAGATGCTGCCTGACCTGCTGAGTTACTCCAGCATTTTGTGAATAAATCGATTTGTACCAGCATCTGCAGTTATTTTCTTATACTGTTCACATCGAAGTTCTCTTCCCACTGACTGGTTTTGGGTACCAAAACCACCACGTGACCTTGCTGGCCAATCTGAGGGTTCGACTCTCAGGACCAATCCCTATGGTCGCTACAGCTGACACTTTCTTTGCTTGCGGAAGTGAACTTTGTGCCTCAAAAGGTTCAATGTCCAGTTGGCCAGTTAATAGGTTAGTGACTCCTCGGCTCAGAGCTGTTCCTGACGGACACCATGATCAGCCTTCTGTTTCTGCAATTTCTCCTTCTCCAGAGGGCAACAAGTGAGAACATATTGATCTGGCCTGCAGAAGGAAGCCACTGGATTAACCTGAAATCCATCATCAATGAGCTGATCGCAAGAGGTCACAGTGTTACTGTGGCTGTGAATTCAGCTGCGGTTTACATCGACTATTCTGAACCCTCACCAGTGAAATTTGAAGTTTTTCAAGTGCCGTTTACCAGTGACAAATTTCAAGATTACATGAATGCAATGTGGGAATTCTGGATCTACGAAAAACTGCAATTATCCCACTGGGAAGCGTACAGCAGATTCTCAGCAATCATGGAACGTGGAATCAACCTTACAAAATATATCTGCGACGGGGTGATAAAGAATGAAAAACTTGTGCAAAAACTGCGAGATTCGAAGTTTAAAGTTCTGCTCTCTGACCCCGTGCATCTCTGTGGGGATCTCCTGGCTCTGAAGCTGGGAATTCCCTACATCTTCTCTTTTAGATTCTCCCCGGGATCTACAGTGGAGAGACTCTGCGGACAGATCCCATCCCCTCCCTCCTATGTACCCGCGATCTTCTCAGAGTTTACCGATAAGATGTGCTTTACTGAGAGGGTTCAAAACGTTCTTTACACATTCATGTGCGATTGGATGTTCAAACGAATGTGGCGTAATTGGGACTCCTATTACAGTGAAGCTTTAGGTGAGGTTGACAGTTTCCTTTCTTTTTGTTAAATGACTTGAAAGCTAAATTGCTTATTAACATATGGAAATTAACACCTTTTATCTACTGATGTAACAGTGTTAACAGTCTTGTGTGCAAGTTGGGCCGAAGGACCTGTTTGCACAATGTACCACTCTATGACACTATGAGTCTATCTGGCAAACCAACTATTTTTGCAAACAAGAATCTTTGCAAACCTTCCTTTTAGGCAGCTATGAGCTTGTTCAGGCCGGGTGTTATTGTGTGGTCCAGATGTTACTGTGGAGTTCAGGGGTTATTGTTCATTCAGGGTTACTCTGGGGTTCAGTTGATGTTGTGGGATCTGGGGGTTACTGTGAAGTTGTCACAGCTGTCGTGGGGTTCGGGTCACTATGGAGTTCAGAGGTGATTTCACTCATTCATTGAGAAATCTAAGTGGCAACTTTTGAGGAGGTTTAATTTACAATGTAAAATACATAAAAAATAACTTTTAATAAGAATACATATGCCTCTCAATTTTCCTTTAGATCTTTCTGTTCCAGCCTTTAAAATCTGTGCCTTCTAGTTTTAGACTTCCCTGGGGGGAAAGACTGACCATCTACCTTTTATATCTGATTTATATAACTGTTTTTCCATCTCTGTCCCATTGTTTTGAGTCACATGCTGTAGGTAGAATGGTCGTTGGGTATCAGGTAAACATGCATCTGTAAACCTGAGGATTTGCATCAGGTTAGAACATGGAACAGTACAGCAGAGTCACAGGCCATTTGGCCCACAATATCCGTGCCGAACATGATGCTGAGTTAAACTAATTTGCTTTGCATGATCCATTCCCCTCCATACCCTGCATTTCCTTGGCCCTATCTAAAAGCCTCTTCAATGCCACTATCTTATCTGCCTCCACCATCACCCCTGGCAGCATGTTCCAGGCACCCACCACTCTCTGTGGGGAAACAAAACTTTCCCCCTATTACCTTCAAGCTATGCCCTCCAGTCTTTGACATTTCGACCTGAGGATAAATGTTTCGACGAGTCTACATCGCCAAAGGGATTAGGGACAAACGTAAGCAGATTGAAGTAGGTCAAAGAGCTCAATAGAAAAACCCTAGAATCATTCTTGGTAATCTAAATGCAGTGTGGGATTTTGAATTTGCTGACACTTTTATTGATTGTGGAAGTGAACTTTGTGCCTCAAAAGGCTCAATGTCCTGTTGGCTAGTTAATAGGTTAGTGAATCCTCGGCTCAGAGCTGTTCCTGACAGACATCATGAAGATCAGGCTTCTGTGTCTGGAATTTCTCCTTCTCCAGAGGGCAACTAGTGAGAACATATTGATCTGGCCTGCAGAAGGAAGCCACTGGATTAACTTGAAATCCATCATCAATGAACTGATCGCAAGAGGTCACAGTGTTACTGTGGCTGTGAGTTCAGCTACACTTTACATCGACTATTCTGAACCCTCACCAGTGAAATTTGAGGTATTTCAAGTGCCGTTTACCACTGGTCAACACAGAGATTTCATGAACGAGATTTTGGAATTCTGGATTTACGAAAAACCACTAATATCCCACTGGCAAGCTTACAGCAGATTCTCAGCAATCATGGAACGTGGAATCAAATTTAGCAAAGTCGTTTGCGACAGGGTGATAAAGAATGAAAAACTTTTGCAAAAACTGCGAGATTCAAAGTTTAAAGTCCTGCTCTCTGACCCCGTGCAGTACTGTGGGGATCTCCTGGCTCTGAAGCTGGGAATTCCCTTCATCTTCTCTCTGAGATGCTCCCCGGGATTTACAGTGGAAAGACTCTGCGGACAGATCCCATCCCCTCCCTCCTATGTACCGGCGATCTTCTCAGAGTTTACCGATAAGATGTGCTTTACTGAGAGGGTTCAAAACGTTCTTTACACAATTATGTACGATTGGATGTGCAAGCGAATGTGGCTTGAATTCGACTCCTATTACAGTGAAGCTTTAGGTGAGGTTGACAGTTTCCTTTCTTTTTGTTAAATGACTTGAATGCAGAATTGCTTATTAACATATGGAAATTAATGCCTTTTATCTGCTGATGTAACAGGTTTGGCATGAATACACAAAAGTAACTATGTTATTTTAAAGGATACTCTTCCCCATTTTGACAATATATTCATTGAAGGTATATATGGTTGGTAAGCTGAGGCAGCATTTAATGGGCCATCCATAGTTGCCCTTGAGAAGGTGGTGTTGAGCTGCCTTCTTCAACCGCTGCAGCCCTTGATGTGCGGGCACACTCATGATGGTTTCAGAAAGAGAGTTCAAGGATTTTGACCCAGCAACAATGAAGGAACAGTGATGTATTTCCATGTTGGGATGTTGTGAGGATTGGAGGGCAGCTCCCAGGTTGGCGGTGTTCCCATCTTCTTGCTGTCTTTCACCTTCCAGCTGTCAGAAGTCATGGCTTTGGAAGGTGCCATCTTTGGTGAGTTGCTGCCTTGCATCCTACTGGTGGTACAAACTGCTGATACTGTGCGCCGGTAATGGAGGGAGTGGATGGTTGGGGATGGGACACCTGTCAAGTTGGCGGCCATGCCCTGGGTGGTGTCGAGCTTCTTGAGCGTTGTTGAGGCTGCCCTCATCCAGGCTAGTGGAGAGAATTCCATCACCCTCCTCACCTGAGGCCTGTTGATGGTGGACAGGCTTTGAAGAGTGAGGAAGTGAGTTAGTCACCGCAGCGTTGATAACATCTGACATACTCTTGTAGCCACATTGTTTCTATGGCTATTCCAGTTCAGTTTCGGTCAATGGTAACCTCCTAAAGTATTATTGGTGGGGGATTTAGTGATGATAATGCCTTTGCACGTCAGGGGGTGAAAGCTGGATTTTCTCTTGTTGCATATTGTCATTGCCTGGCACTTGTATGGAGTGAATATAACTTGCCACCTAGGTTAATAACCTGACCTGGTTATTGTCCAACGTTGCTGCATTTGGTTGCATACTCATGTAAAGGCCTTTGATAAAGCAGCTGGAGGTGGTTGGGCCTCGGGCACTACCCTGAGGATCTGCTGCAGTGATGTCCTGTGGCTGAGATGATTGTCCTCCAACCACCACAAGCATCTTCTGACAAGCTCTGTGTGATTCCATCCCGCGGTTCACAACACAACATGTGCCCCTTCACATGCAACACGTGTTAAGAAACTGCAAAGAATGAAGCTTTGTCAATTTGTAACGCAACCACACAGAGGCACAAATTGCTATCGGTAACCAAAAGAGATTTCTCTGAGGATAAATCAGAAACTGAAAGAACAACATCTCCTGTATATCAAAGGTCCCAGCACTGACATTCGTGGCATCCCACCAGTCACAGACTTACACCTCCACCCTGCCCCCTCCACCTCTTTCTCCTGTTACCAAGACAATTTTACATCCAAAGAGCCGCTTGTCTGATCACATGGTCTCTGACCTTTCCAACATGTGATTCTAATGCAGATTTACCAGAGTGCTGCTTGGATTAGAAGGGTAATATCTATAAGGAGTGTTGGAAACACCTGGATTGTTTTCTCCAGTGTGTCGGAGGTTGATGGGAGGCCTGATAGAAATATATAAAAATATGAGAGGTTTGGTGGGGTAGATAGTCATAACCTTTTACCCAGGGTGCAAAGGGCATAGGTTTATGATCAGAGTGGAAAGGTTTCAAGGAGATGTTCCGGACAAGTTTTTTGAACAGAGATTGGTCTGTGCTTATAATGCACTGCCAGGGGTGGTGGTTCAGGCAAGTACAATAATGGCATTTAAGAAGTATTTAGATCGGCACATGGACATGGCTATACAGGGAATGGAAGGATATGGATTATGCGCGGTAGATGAGATTAGTTTCATGCAACATCGTGTTTGGCAGGAACGCTGTGGACTGAAGGGGCTGCTCCTGGGCCTGTGCTGTACTGTCTGTGACATCTCCTCTCAATAGTCTACATTCATGAGAATATAGGTCTGGTCTACCCAATATGTTCTCATCATCAAGCGTACAGAAAAGATTTACGAGGATGTTGCCAAGACTAGTGTGTCTGAGCTACAGTGAGAGATTGAATAGCCTGTAGTGCAGGAGAATGAGGGGTGATCTTATAGAGGTGTATAAAATCATGAGAGGAATAGATTGGGTAGATGCTCAGAGTCTCTTGCTCAGAGTCAGGGAATCGAGGACCAGTGGACAGAGGTTTATTGTGAAGGTGAAAAGATTTAATTGGAATCTGAGGGCTATCTTTTCACACAGAGGGTGGTGGGTGTATGGAACAAGCTGCAGGATGAGGTCATTGAGGTTGGGACTATCCCAACATTTAAGAAGCAGTTAGACAGGATCATGGAAAGGAAAGGTTTGGAGGAATATGGGCCAAACGAAGGCAGGTGGGTCTAGTGTAGCTGGGACATGTTGGCCAGTGTGGGCAAGTTGGGCTGAAGGGCCTGTTTCCACACTGTATAAACTAGATTAATTTAACTCCACACGAGTTAAACTAATCTGCTTCGTATGATCCATTCTCCTCCATACCCTGCATTTCCTTGGCCCTATCTAAAAGCCCCTTCAATGCCACTATCATATCTGCCTCCACCATCACCCCTGGCAGCATGTTCCACACACCCACCACTCTCTGTGGAAACAAAACTTGCCCCGCACATCTCCTTTAAACCCTTGCCCTTCTACCTTAAAGCTAAGCCCTCTAGTCTTTGACATTTCTACCTTAGGACAAGGTTTTGAACGAATCTAACATTTCGGAGGAATATGGTTCAAATGCATGCAGATGGGATCAGCTCAAACAACTGAATAGGAAAACCCTGGATACATTCTTGGTCATCTATGTGCAGTGCCTGATTTTGAATTTGCTGTATGGCGAGTCAGGAGGCTTGTACTTTGTTAAAGAAGTTTATTGCGGTAACAATATTCAATTACAAAGGATAACAAACGTGATTACAGACAACCATTAACTCAAACTGTTCACATCGAAGTTCTCTTCCCACTGACTGGTTTTGGGAGCCAAAACCCGCCACGTGACCTTGCTGGCCAATCCGAGGGTTCGACTCTCAGGACCAATCCCTATAGTCGCTACATGACCCCCCCAGAACCCGAGGTACGGAACCTAGCAGGGAGCCGAATTTCGCGACCAGAACGAGTAAGGAGAGGGGCTGCAGGAACCACAGGAGCAGGGGGTCCCGGATCAGGGGGCATTGCAGGAGGCTGGCCCCGTCGAGGCGGTTGACCAACCAGGACAGGGCGGTCCTGATCCAAGTGTGTAGGTTTGAGCCTGGACACTGAGACGAGCTCACTCCTGCCCCCAACATCCAAGGTGAAGGTGACCGTCCCTTTATGCAACACGCGGAACGGTCCTTCATAGACCCTCTGCAACGGGGAACGATGGGCATCCCTACGCAGAAACACAAATTCACAGTCCTTCAAGGCAGGCGGTTCATGCACCATGGAACACCCGTGACGCGAAGTAGGAACCGGAGTCAGGGAACCCACTCGCGCCCGGAGTGATGCTAAAACCGACGGAACCGAGGGCTGCTGACCAGAGGACTCCGGAAGGAAATCCCCGGGCACTCTGAGTGGCGAGCCATATACCAGCTCCGCGGACGAAGTTCCGAGATCCTGCTTAGGAGCAGTACGGATGCCCAAAAGGACCCAGGGGAGCTGGTCTACCCAGTCAGGGCCGTCCAGCCGCGTACTGAGGGCCGCCTTAAGTTGCCGGTGAAACCTCTCCACGAGCCCATTAGCCTGTGGGTGGTTCGCCATGGTCTGCTGCAACCGGGAACCGTACAGCTCCGCTAGCATAGCCCAAAGGGTAGAGGTGAACTGGGACCCCCGGTCGGTGGTAATGACGGACGGAACACCAATATGGCGAGTCTGGAGGCTTGTACTTTGTTAAAGAAGTTTATTGCGGTAGCAATATTCAATTACAAAGGATAACAAACGAGATTACAGACAACCATTAACTCAAACTGTTCACATCGAACACCCAAACCACCCCATCCCCGGGCATTTTCCCCTGCAACCGCACGAGATGCAACACCTGTCCCTTTACCTCCCCCCTCAACTCCATCCAAGGACCCAAACAGTCTTTCCAGGTGAGACAAAGGTTCACCTGCACCTCCTCCAACCTCATCTATTGCATCTGCTGCTCTAGATGTCAACTTATTTACATTGGCGAAACCAAGCGCAGGCTCGGCGATCGCTTCGCTGAACACCTGCGCTCGGTCCGCATTAACCGAACTGATCTCCCGGTGGCCGAGCACTTCAACTCCCCCTCCCATTCCCAGTCTGACCTTTCTGTCATGGGCCTCCTCCAGTGCCATAGTGAGGCCCACCGGAAATTGGAGGAACAGCACCTCATATTTCGCCTGGGCAGTTTGCAGCCCAGTGGTATGAACATCGACTTCTCCAACTTTAGATAGTTCCTCTGTCCCTCCCGTCCCCTCCTCCTTCCCAGATCTCCCTCTATCTTCCTGTCTCCACCTAATCCTTCCTTTGTCCCGCTCCCCTGACATCAATCTGAAGAAGGGTCTCGACTCGAAACGTCGCCCATTCCTTCTCTCCCGAGATGCTGCCTGACCTGCTGAGTTACTCCAGCATTTTGTGAATAAATCGATTTGTACCAGCATCTGCAGTTATTTTCTTATACTGTTCACATCGAAGTTCTCTTCCCACTGACTGGTTTTGGGTACCAAAACCACCACGTGACCTTGCTGGCCAATCTGAGGGTTCGACTCTCAGGACCAATCCCTATGGTCGCTACAGCTGACACTTTCTTTGCTTGCGGAAGTGAACTTTGTGCCTCAAAAGGTTCAATGTCCAGTTGGCCAGTTAATAGGTTAGTGACTCCTCGGCTCAGAGCTGTTCCTGACGGACACCATGATCAGCCTTCTGTTTCTGCAATTTCTCCTTCTCCAGAGGGCAACAAGTGAGAACATATTGATCTGGCCTGCAGAAGGAAGCCACTGGATTAACCTGAAATCCATCATCAATGAGCTGATCGCAAGAGGTCACAGTGTTACTGTGGCTGTGAATTCAGCTGCGGTTTACATCGACTATTCTGAACCCTCACCAGTGAAATTTGAAGTTTTTCAAGTGCCGTTTACCAGTGACAAATTTCAAGATTACATGAATGCAATGTGGGAATTCTGGATCTACGAAAAACTGCAATTATCCCACTGGGAAGCGTACAGCAGATTCTCAGCAATCATGGAACGTGGAATCAACCTTACAAAATATATCTGCGACGGGGTGATAAAGAATGAAAAACTTGTGCAAAAACTGCGAGATTCGAAGTTTAAAGTTCTGCTCTCTGACCCCGTGCATCTCTGTGGGGATCTCCTGGCTCTGAAGCTGGGAATTCCCTACATCTTCTCTTTTAGATTCTCCCCGGGATCTACAGTGGAGAGACTCTGCGGACAGATCCCATCCCCTCCCTCCTATGTACCCGCGATCTTCTCAGAGTTTACCGATAAGATGTGCTTTACTGAGAGGGTTCAAAACGTTCTTTACACATTCATGTGCGATTGGATGTTCAAACGAATGTGGCGTAATTGGGACTCCTATTACAGTGAAGCTTTAGGTGAGGTTGACAGTTTCCTTTCTTTTTGTTAAATGACTTGAAAGCTAAATTGCTTATTAACATATGGAAATTAACACCTTTTATCTACTGATGTAACAGTGTTAACAGTCTTGTGTGCAAGTTGGGCCGAAGGACCTGTTTGCACAATGTACCACTCTATGACACTATGAGTCTATCTGGCAAACCAACTATTTTTGCAAACAAGAATCTTTGCAAACCTTCCTTTTAGGCAGCTATGAGCTTGTTCAGGCCGGGTGTTATTGTGTGGTCCAGATGTTACTGTGGAGTTCAGGGGTTATTGTTCATTCAGGGTTACTCTGGGGTTCAGTTGATGTTGTGGGATCTGGGGGTTACTGTGAAGTTGTCACAGCTGTCGTGGGGTTCGGGTCACTATGGAGTTCAGAGGTGATTTCACTCATTCATTGAGAAATCTAAGTGGCAACTTTTGAGGAGGTTTAATTTACAATGTAAAATACATAAAAAATAACTTTTAATAAGAATACATATGCCTCTCAATTTTCCTTTAGATCTTTCTGTTCCAGCCTTTAAAATCTGTGCCTTCTAGTTTTAGACTTCCCTGGGGGGAAAGACTGACCATCTACCTTTTATATCTGATTTATATAACTGTTTTTCCATCTCTGTCCCATTGTTTTGAGTCACATGCTGTAGGTAGAATGGTCGTTGGGTATCAGGTAAACATGCATCTGTAAACCTGAGGATTTGCATCAGGTTAGAACATGGAACAGTACAGCAGAGTCACAGGCCATTTGGCCCACAATATCCGTGCCGAACATGATGCTGAGTTAAACTAATTTGCTTTGCATGATCCATTCCCCTCCATACCCTGCATTTCCTTGGCCCTATCTAAAAGCCTCTTCAATGCCACTATCTTATCTGCCTCCACCATCACCCCTGGCAGCATGTTCCAGGCACCCACCACTCTCTGTGGGGAAACAAAACTTTCCCCCTATTACCTTCAAGCTATGCCCTCCAGTCTTTGACATTTCGACCTGAGGATAAATGTTTCGACGAGTCTACATCGCCAAAGGGATTAGGGACAAACGTAAGCAGATTGAAGTAGGTCAAAGAGCTCAATAGAAAAACCCTAGAATCATTCTTGGTAATCTAAATGCAGTGTGGGATTTTGAATTTGCTGACACTTTTATTGATTGTGGAAGTGAACTTTGTGCCTCAAAAGGCTCAATGTCCTGTTGGCTAGTTAATAGGTTAGTGAATCCTCGGCTCAGAGCTGTTCCTGACAGACATCATGAAGATCAGGCTTCTGTGTCTGGAATTTCTCCTTCTCCAGAGGGCAACTAGTGAGAACATATTGATCTGGCCTGCAGAAGGAAGCCACTGGATTAACTTGAAATCCATCATCAATGAACTGATCGCAAGAGGTCACAGTGTTACTGTGGCTGTGAGTTCAGCTACACTTTACATCGACTATTCTGAACCCTCACCAGTGAAATTTGAGGTATTTCAAGTGCCGTTTACCACTGGTCAACACAGAGATTTCATGAACGAGATTTTGGAATTCTGGATTTACGAAAAACCACTAATATCCCACTGGCAAGCTTACAGCAGATTCTCAGCAATCATGGAACGTGGAATCAAATTTAGCAAAGTCGTTTGCGACAGGGTGATAAAGAATGAAAAACTTTTGCAAAAACTGCGAGATTCAAAGTTTAAAGTCCTGCTCTCTGACCCCGTGCAGTACTGTGGGGATCTCCTGGCTCTGAAGCTGGGAATTCCCTTCATCTTCTCTCTGAGATGCTCCCCGGGATTTACAGTGGAAAGACTCTGCGGACAGATCCCATCCCCTCCCTCCTATGTACCGGCGATCTTCTCAGAGTTTACCGATAAGATGTGCTTTACTGAGAGGGTTCAAAACGTTCTTTACACAATTATGTACGATTGGATGTGCAAGCGAATGTGGCTTGAATTCGACTCCTATTACAGTGAAGCTTTAGGTGAGGTTGACAGTTTCCTTTCTTTTTGTTAAATGACTTGAATGCAGAATTGCTTATTAACATATGGAAATTAATGCCTTTTATCTGCTGATGTAACAGGTTTGGCATGAATACACAAAAGTAACTATGTTATTTTAAAGGATACTCTTCCCCATTTTGACAATATATTCATTGAAGGTATATATGGTTGGTAAGCTGAGGCAGCATTTAATGGGCCATCCATAGTTGCCCTTGAGAAGGTGGTGTTGAGCTGCCTTCTTCAACCGCTGCAGCCCTTGATGTGCGGGCACACTCATGATGGTTTCAGAAAGAGAGTTCAAGGATTTTGACCCAGCAACAATGAAGGAACAGTGATGTATTTCCATGTTGGGATGTTGTGAGGATTGGAGGGCAGCTCCCAGGTTGGCGGTGTTCCCATCTTCTTGCTGTCTTTCACCTTCCAGCTGTCAGAAGTCATGGCTTTGGAAGGTGCCATCTTTGGTGAGTTGCTGCCTTGCATCCTACTGGTGGTACAAACTGCTGATACTGTGCGCCGGTAATGGAGGGAGTGGATGGTTGGGGATGGGACACCTGTCAAGTTGGCGGCCATGCCCTGGGTGGTGTCGAGCTTCTTGAGCGTTGTTGAGGCTGCCCTCATCCAGGCTAGTGGAGAGAATTCCATCACCCTCCTCACCTGAGGCCTGTTGATGGTGGACAGGCTTTGAAGAGTGAGGAAGTGAGTTAGTCACCGCAGCGTTGATAACATCTGACATACTCTTGTAGCCACATTGTTTCTATGGCTATTCCAGTTCAGTTTCGGTCAATGGTAACCTCCTAAAGTATTATTGGTGGGGGATTTAGTGATGATAATGCCTTTGCACGTCAGGGGGTGAAAGCTGGATTTTCTCTTGTTGCATATTGTCATTGCCTGGCACTTGTATGGAGTGAATATAACTTGCCACCTAGGTTAATAACCTGACCTGGTTATTGTCCAACGTTGCTGCATTTGGTTGCATACTCATGTAAAGGCCTTTGATAAAGCAGCTGGAGGTGGTTGGGCCTCGGGCACTACCCTGAGGATCTGCTGCAGTGATGTCCTGTGGCTGAGATGATTGTCCTCCAACCACCACAAGCATCTTCTGACAAGCTCTGTGTGATTCCATCCCGCGGTTCACAACACAACATGTGCCCCTTCACATGCAACACGTGTTAAGAAACTGCAAAGAATGAAGCTTTGTCAATTTGTAACGCAACCACACAGAGGCACAAATTGCTATCGGTAACCAAAAGAGATTTCTCTGAGGATAAATCAGAAACTGAAAGAACAACATCTCCTGTATATCAAAGGTCCCAGCACTGACATTCGTGGCATCCCACCAGTCACAGACTTACACCTCCACCCTGCCCCCTCCACCTCTTTCTCCTGTTACCAAGACAATTTTACATCCAAAGAGCCGCTTGTCTGATCACATGGTCTCTGACCTTTCCAACATGTGATTCTAATGCAGATTTACCAGAGTGCTGCTTGGATTAGAAGGGTAATATCTATAAGGAGTGTTGGAAACACCTGGATTGTTTTCTCCAGTGTGTCGGAGGTTGATGGGAGGCCTGATAGAAATATATAAAAATATGAGAGGTTTGGTGGGGTAGATAGTCATAACCTTTTACCCAGGGTGCAAAGGGCATAGGTTTATGATCAGAGTGGAAAGGTTTCAAGGAGATGTTCCGGACAAGTTTTTTGAACAGAGATTGGTCTGTGCTTATAATGCACTGCCAGGGGTGGTGGTTCAGGCAAGTACAATAATGGCATTTAAGAAGTATTTAGATCGGCACATGGACATGGCTATACAGGGAATGGAAGGATATGGATTATGCGCGGTAGATGAGATTAGTTTCATGCAACATCGTGTTTGGCAGGAACGCTGTGGACTGAAGGGGCTGCTCCTGGGCCTGTGCTGTACTGTCTGTGACATCTCCTCTCAATAGTCTACATTCATGAGAATATAGGTCTGGTCTACCCAATATGTTCTCATCATCAAGCGTACAGAAAAGATTTACGAGGATGTTGCCAAGACTAGTGTGTCTGAGCTACAGTGAGAGATTGAATAGCCTGTAGTGCAGGAGAATGAGGGGTGATCTTATAGAGGTGTATAAAATCATGAGAGGAATAGATTGGGTAGATGCTCAGAGTCTCTTGCTCAGAGTCAGGGAATCGAGGACCAGTGGACAGAGGTTTATTGTGAAGGTGAAAAGATTTAATTGGAATCTGAGGGCTATCTTTTCACACAGAGGGTGGTGGGTGTATGGAACAAGCTGCAGGATGAGGTCATTGAGGTTGGGACTATCCCAACATTTAAGAAGCAGTTAGACAGGATCATGGAAAGGAAAGGTTTGGAGGAATATGGGCCAAACGAAGGCAGGTGGGTCTAGTGTAGCTGGGACATGTTGGCCAGTGTGGGCAAGTTGGGCTGAAGGGCCTGTTTCCACACTGTATAAACTAGATTAATTTAACTCCACACGAGTTAAACTAATCTGCTTCGTATGATCCATTCTCCTCCATACCCTGCATTTCCTTGGCCCTATCTAAAAGCCCCTTCAATGCCACTATCATATCTGCCTCCACCATCACCCCTGGCAGCATGTTCCACACACCCACCACTCTCTGTGGAAACAAAACTTGCCCCGCACATCTCCTTTAAACCCTTGCCCTTCTACCTTAAAGCTAAGCCCTCTAGTCTTTGACATTTCTACCTTAGGACAAGGTTTTGAACGAATCTAACATTTCGGAGGAATATGGTTCAAATGCATGCAGATGGGATCAGCTCAAACAACTGAATAGGAAAACCCTGGATACATTCTTGGTCATCTATGTGCAGTGCCTGATTTTGAATTTGCTGTATGGCGAGTCAGGAGGCTTGTACTTTGTTAAAGAAGTTTATTGCGGTAACAATATTCAATTACAAAGGATAACAAACGTGATTACAGACAACCATTAACTCAAACTGTTCACATCGAAGTTCTCTTCCCACTGACTGGTTTTGGGAGCCAAAACCCGCCACGTGACCTTGCTGGCCAATCCGAGGGTTCGACTCTCAGGACCAATCCCTATAGTCGCTACATGACCCCCCCAGAACCCGAGGTACGGAACCTAGCAGGGAGCCGAATTTCGCGACCAGAACGAGTAAGGAGAGGGGCTGCAGGAACCACAGGAGCAGGGGGTCCCGGATCAGGGGGCATTGCAGGAGGCTGGCCCCGTCGAGGCGGTTGACCAACCAGGACAGGGCGGTCCTGATCCAAGTGTGTAGGTTTGAGCCTGGACACTGAGACGAGCTCACTCCTGCCCCCAACATCCAAGGTGAAGGTGACCGTCCCTTTATGCAACACGCGGAACGGTCCTTCATAGACCCTCTGCAACGGGGAACGATGGGCATCCCTACGCAGAAACACAAATTCACAGTCCTTCAAGGCAGGCGGTTCATGCACCATGGAACACCCGTGACGCGAAGTAGGAACCGGAGTCAGGGAACCCACTCGCGCCCGGAGTGATGCTAAAACCGACGGAACCGAGGGCTGCTGACCAGAGGACTCCGGAAGGAAATCCCCGGGCACTCTGAGTGGCGAGCCATATACCAGCTCCGCGGACGAAGTTCCGAGATCCTGCTTAGGAGCAGTACGGATGCCCAAAAGGACCCAGGGGAGCTGGTCTACCCAGTCAGGGCCGTCCAGCCGCGTACTGAGGGCCGCCTTAAGTTGCCGGTGAAACCTCTCCACGAGCCCATTAGCCTGTGGGTGGTTCGCCATGGTCTGCTGCAACCGGGAACCGTACAGCTCCGCTAGCATAGCCCAAAGGGTAGAGGTGAACTGGGACCCCCGGTCGGTGGTAATGACGGACGGAACACCAATATGGCGAGTCTGGAGGCTTGTACTTTGTTAAAGAAGTTTATTGCGGTAGCAATATTCAATTACAAAGGATAACAAACGAGATTACAGACAACCATTAACTCAAACTGTTCACATCGAACACCCAAACCACCCCATCCCCGGGCATTTTCCCCTGCAACCGCACGAGATGCAACACCTGTCCCTTTACCTCCCCCCTCAACTCCATCCAAGGACCCAAACAGTCTTTCCAGGTGAGACAAAGGTTCACCTGCACCTCCTCCAACCTCATCTATTGCATCTGCTGCTCTAGATGTCAACTTATTTACATTGGCGAAACCAAGCGCAGGCTCGGCGATCGCTTCGCTGAACACCTGCGCTCGGTCCGCATTAACCGAACTGATCTCCCGGTGGCCGAGCACTTCAACTCCCCCTCCCATTCCCAGTCTGACCTTTCTGTCATGGGCCTCCTCCAGTGCCATAGTGAGGCCCACCGGAAATTGGAGGAACAGCACCTCATATTTCGCCTGGGCAGTTTGCAGCCCAGTGGTATGAACATCGACTTCTCCAACTTTAGATAGTTCCTCTGTCCCTCCCGTCCCCTCCTCCTTCCCAGATCTCCCTCTATCTTCCTGTCTCCACCTAATCCTTCCTTTGTCCCGCTCCCCTGACATCAATCTGAAGAAGGGTCTCGACTCGAAACGTCGCCCATTCCTTCTCTCCCGAGATGCTGCCTGACCTGCTGAGTTACTCCAGCATTTTGTGAATAAATCGATTTGTACCAGCATCTGCAGTTATTTTCTTATACTGTTCACATCGAAGTTCTCTTCCCACTGACTGGTTTTGGGTACCAAAACCACCACGTGACCTTGCTGGCCAATCTGAGGGTTCGACTCTCAGGACCAATCCCTATGGTCGCTACAGCTGACACTTTCTTTGCTTGCGGAAGTGAACTTTGTGCCTCAAAAGGTTCAATGTCCAGTTGGCCAGTTAATAGGTTAGTGACTCCTCGGCTCAGAGCTGTTCCTGACGGACACCATGATCAGCCTTCTGTTTCTGCAATTTCTCCTTCTCCAGAGGGCAACAAGTGAGAACATATTGATCTGGCCTGCAGAAGGAAGCCACTGGATTAACCTGAAATCCATCATCAATGAGCTGATCGCAAGAGGTCACAGTGTTACTGTGGCTGTGAATTCAGCTGCGGTTTACATCGACTATTCTGAACCCTCACCAGTGAAATTTGAAGTTTTTCAAGTGCCGTTTACCAGTGACAAATTTCAAGATTACATGAATGCAATGTGGGAATTCTGGATCTACGAAAAACTGCAATTATCCCACTGGGAAGCGTACAGCAGATTCTCAGCAATCATGGAACGTGGAATCAACCTTACAAAATATATCTGCGACGGGGTGATAAAGAATGAAAAACTTGTGCAAAAACTGCGAGATTCGAAGTTTAAAGTTCTGCTCTCTGACCCCGTGCATCTCTGTGGGGATCTCCTGGCTCTGAAGCTGGGAATTCCCTACATCTTCTCTTTTAGATTCTCCCCGGGATCTACAGTGGAGAGACTCTGCGGACAGATCCCATCCCCTCCCTCCTATGTACCCGCGATCTTCTCAGAGTTTACCGATAAGATGTGCTTTACTGAGAGGGTTCAAAACGTTCTTTACACATTCATGTGCGATTGGATGTTCAAACGAATGTGGCGTAATTGGGACTCCTATTACAGTGAAGCTTTAGGTGAGGTTGACAGTTTCCTTTCTTTTTGTTAAATGACTTGAAAGCTAAATTGCTTATTAACATATGGAAATTAACACCTTTTATCTACTGATGTAACAGTGTTAACAGTCTTGTGTGCAAGTTGGGCCGAAGGACCTGTTTGCACAATGTACCACTCTATGACACTATGAGTCTATCTGGCAAACCAACTATTTTTGCAAACAAGAATCTTTGCAAACCTTCCTTTTAGGCAGCTATGAGCTTGTTCAGGCCGGGTGTTATTGTGTGGTCCAGATGTTACTGTGGAGTTCAGGGGTTATTGTTCATTCAGGGTTACTCTGGGGTTCAGTTGATGTTGTGGGATCTGGGGGTTACTGTGAAGTTGTCACAGCTGTCGTGGGGTTCGGGTCACTATGGAGTTCAGAGGTGATTTCACTCATTCATTGAGAAATCTAAGTGGCAACTTTTGAGGAGGTTTAATTTACAATGTAAAATACATAAAAAATAACTTTTAATAAGAATACATATGCCTCTCAATTTTCCTTTAGATCTTTCTGTTCCAGCCTTTAAAATCTGTGCCTTCTAGTTTTAGACTTCCCTGGGGGGAAAGACTGACCATCTACCTTTTATATCTGATTTATATAACTGTTTTTCCATCTCTGTCCCATTGTTTTGAGTCACATGCTGTAGGTAGAATGGTCGTTGGGTATCAGGTAAACATGCATCTGTAAACCTGAGGATTTGCATCAGGTTAGAACATGGAACAGTACAGCAGAGTCACAGGCCATTTGGCCCACAATATCCGTGCCGAACATGATGCTGAGTTAAACTAATTTGCTTTGCATGATCCATTCCCCTCCATACCCTGCATTTCCTTGGCCCTATCTAAAAGCCTCTTCAATGCCACTATCTTATCTGCCTCCACCATCACCCCTGGCAGCATGTTCCAGGCACCCACCACTCTCTGTGGGGAAACAAAACTTTCCCCCTATTACCTTCAAGCTATGCCCTCCAGTCTTTGACATTTCGACCTGAGGATAAATGTTTCGACGAGTCTACATCGCCAAAGGGATTAGGGACAAACGTAAGCAGATTGAAGTAGGTCAAAGAGCTCAATAGAAAAACCCTAGAATCATTCTTGGTAATCTAAATGCAGTGTGGGATTTTGAATTTGCTGACACTTTTATTGATTGTGGAAGTGAACTTTGTGCCTCAAAAGGCTCAATGTCCTGTTGGCTAGTTAATAGGTTAGTGAATCCTCGGCTCAGAGCTGTTCCTGACAGACATCATGAAGATCAGGCTTCTGTGTCTGGAATTTCTCCTTCTCCAGAGGGCAACTAGTGAGAACATATTGATCTGGCCTGCAGAAGGAAGCCACTGGATTAACTTGAAATCCATCATCAATGAACTGATCGCAAGAGGTCACAGTGTTACTGTGGCTGTGAGTTCAGCTACACTTTACATCGACTATTCTGAACCCTCACCAGTGAAATTTGAGGTATTTCAAGTGCCGTTTACCACTGGTCAACACAGAGATTTCATGAACGAGATTTTGGAATTCTGGATTTACGAAAAACCACTAATATCCCACTGGCAAGCTTACAGCAGATTCTCAGCAATCATGGAACGTGGAATCAAATTTAGCAAAGTCGTTTGCGACAGGGTGATAAAGAATGAAAAACTTTTGCAAAAACTGCGAGATTCAAAGTTTAAAGTCCTGCTCTCTGACCCCGTGCAGTACTGTGGGGATCTCCTGGCTCTGAAGCTGGGAATTCCCTTCATCTTCTCTCTGAGATGCTCCCCGGGATTTACAGTGGAAAGACTCTGCGGACAGATCCCATCCCCTCCCTCCTATGTACCGGCGATCTTCTCAGAGTTTACCGATAAGATGTGCTTTACTGAGAGGGTTCAAAACGTTCTTTACACAATTATGTACGATTGGATGTGCAAGCGAATGTGGCTTGAATTCGACTCCTATTACAGTGAAGCTTTAGGTGAGGTTGACAGTTTCCTTTCTTTTTGTTAAATGACTTGAATGCAGAATTGCTTATTAACATATGGAAATTAATGCCTTTTATCTGCTGATGTAACAGGTTTGGCATGAATACACAAAAGTAACTATGTTATTTTAAAGGATACTCTTCCCCATTTTGACAATATATTCATTGAAGGTATATATGGTTGGTAAGCTGAGGCAGCATTTAATGGGCCATCCATAGTTGCCCTTGAGAAGGTGGTGTTGAGCTGCCTTCTTCAACCGCTGCAGCCCTTGATGTGCGGGCACACTCATGATGGTTTCAGAAAGAGAGTTCAAGGATTTTGACCCAGCAACAATGAAGGAACAGTGATGTATTTCCATGTTGGGATGTTGTGAGGATTGGAGGGCAGCTCCCAGGTTGGCAGTGTTCCCATCTTCTTGCTGTCTTTCACCTTCCAGCTGTCAGAAGTCATGGCTTTGGAAGGTGCCATCTTTGGTGAGTTGCTGCCGTGCATCCTACTGGTGGTACAAACTGCTGATACTGTGCGTCGGTAATGGAGGGAGTGGATGGTTGGGGATGGGACACCTGTCAAGTGGGCGGCCATGCCCTGGGTGGTGTCGAGCTTCTTGAGCGTTGTTGAGGCTGCCCTCATCCAGGCTAGTGGGGAGTATTCCATCACCCTCCTCACCTGAGGCCTGTTGATGGTGGACAGGCTTTGAAGAGTGAGGAAGTGAGTTAGTCACCGCAGCGTTGATAACATCTGACATACTCTTGTAGCCACATTGTTTCTATGGCTATTCCAGTTCAGTTTCGGTCAATGGTAACCTCCTAAAGTATTATTGGTGGGGGATTTAGTGATGATAATGCCTTTGCACGTCAGGGGGTGATAGCTGGATTTTCTCTTGTTGCATATTGTCATTGCCTGGCACTTGTATGGAGTGAATATAACTTGCCACCTAGGTTAATAACCTGACCTGGTTATTGTCCAACGTTGCTGCATTTGGTTGCATACTCATGTAAAGGCCTTTGATAAAGCAGCTGGAGGTGGTTGGGCCTCGGGCACTACCCTGAGGATCTGCTGCAGTGATGTCCTGTGGCTGAGATGATTGTCCTCCAACCACCACAAGCATCTTCTGACAAGCTCTGTGTGATTCCATCCCGCGGTTCACAACACAACATGTGCCCCTTCACATGCAACACGTGTTAAGAAACTGCAAAGAATGAAGCTTTGTCAATTTGTAACGCAACCACACAGAGGCACAAATTGCTATCGGTAACCAAAAGAGATTTCTCTGAGGATAAATCAGAAACTGAAAGACAACATCTCCTGTATATCAAAGGTCCCAGCACTGACATTTGTGGCATCCCACCAGTCACAGACTTACACCTCCACCCTGCCCCCTCCACCTCTTTCTCCTGTTACCAAGACAATTTTACATCCAAAGAGCCGCTTGTCTGATCACATGGTCTCTGACCTTTCCAACATGTGATTCTAATGCAGATTTACCAGAGTGCTGCTTGGATTAGAAGGGTAATATCTATAAGGAGTGTTGGAAACACCTGGATTGTTTTCTCCGGTGTGTCAGAGGTTGATGGGAGGCCTGATAGAAATATATAAAAATATGAGAGGTTTGGTGGGGTAGATAGTCATAACCTTTTACCCAGGGTGCAAAGGGCATAGGTTTATGATCAGAGTGGAAAGGTTTCAAGGAGATGTTCTGGACAAGTTTTTTGAACAGAGATTGGTCTGTGCTTATAATGCACTGCCAGGGGTGGTGGTTCAAGCAAGTACAATAATGGCATTTAAGAAGTATTTAGATCGGCACATGGTCATGGCTATACAGGGAATGGAAGGATATGGATTGTGCGCGGTAGATGAGATTAGTTTCATGCAACATCGTGTTTGGCAGAATCGCTGTGGACTGAAGGGGCTGCTCCTGGGCCTGTGCTGTACTGTCTGTGACATCTCCTCTCAATAGTCTACATTCATGAGAATATAGGTCTGGTCTACCCAATATGTTCTCATCATCAAGCGTACAGAAAAGATTTACGAGGATGTTGCCAAGACTAGTGTGTCTGAGCTACAGTGAGAGATTGATTAGCCTGAAGTGCAGGAGAATGAGGGGTGATCTTATAGAGGTGTATAAAATCATGAGAGGAATAGATTGGGTAGATGCTCAGAGTCTCTTGCTCAGAGTCAGGGAATCGAGGACCAGTGGACAGAGGTTTATTGTGAAGGTGAAAAGATTTAATTGGAATCTGAGGGCTATCTTTTCACACAGAGGGTGGTGGGTGTATGGAACAAGCTGCAGGATGAGGTCATTGAGGCTGGGACTATCCCAACATTTAAGAAGCAGTTAGACAGGATCATGGAAAGGAAAGGTTTGGAGGAATATGGGCCAAACGCAGGCAGGTGGGTCTAGTGTAGCTGGGACATGTTGGCCAGTGTGGGCAAGTTGGGCTGAAGGGCCTGTTTCCACACTGTATAAACTAGAGTAGTTTAACTCCACACGAGTGCCAAATTGCTTATTAACATATGGAAATTAATGCCTTTTATCTGCTGATATAACAGTGTAACTATGTTATTTTAAAGGATACTCTTCCCCATTTTGACAATGTATTCACTGAAGGTATATATGGTTGGTAAGCTGAGCCAGCATTTAATGGGCCATCCATAGTTTCCCTTGAGAAGGTGGTGTTGAGCTGCCTTCTTGAACCGCTGCAGCCCTTGATGTGCGGGCACACTCATGATGGTTTCAGAAAGAGAGTTCAAGGATTTTGACCCAGCAACAATGAAGGAACAGTGATGTATTTCCATGTTGGGATGTTGTGAGGATTGGAGGGCAGCTCCCAGGTTGGCGGTGTTCCCATCTTCTTGCTGTCTTTCACCTTCCAGCTGCAAGAAGTCATGGCTTTGGAAGGTGCCATCTTTGGTGAGTTGCTGCCGTGCATCCTACTGGTGGTACAAACTGCTGATACTGTGCGCCGGTAATGGAGGGAGTGGATGGTTGAGGATGGGACACCTGTCAAGTGGGCGGCCATGCCCTGGGTGGGTTCGAGCTTCTTGAGCGTTGTTGAGGCTGCCCTCATCCAGGCTAGTGGAGAGTATTCCATCACCCTCCTCACCTGAGGCCTGTTGATGGTGGACAGGCTTTGAGGAGTGAGGAAGTGTGGTCCAGATGTTATTGTGGGAGTGCGAGGGGTTACTGTGGAGTTCAGGGGATATTGTTCATTCAGGGTTACTATGGGGTTCAGTTGATGTTGTGGGATCTGGGGGTTACTGTGACGTTGTCACAGCTGTCGTGGGGTTCGGGTCACTATGGAGTTCAGAGGTTATTTCACTCATTCATTGAGAAATCTAAGTGGCAACTTTTGCGGAGGTTTTATGTACAATGTAAAATACATAAAAAATAACTTTTAATAAGAACACATGCCTTTCAATTTTACTTCAGATCTTTCTGTTCCAGCCTTTAAAATCTGTGCCCTCTAGTTTTAGACTTCTCTGGGGGGAAAGACTGACCATCTACCTTTTATATCTGATTTATATAACTGTTTTTCCATCTCTGTCCCATTGTTTTGAGTCACATGCTGTAGGTAGAATGCTCTTGGTGTATCAGGTAAACATGCATCTGTAAACCTGAGGATTTGCATCAGGTTAGAACATGGAACAGTACAGCAGAGTAACAGGCCATTTGGCCCACAATATCCGTGCCGAACATGATGCTGAGTTAAACTAATTTGCTTTGCATGATCCATTCCCCTCCATACCCTGCATTTCCTTGGCCCTATCTAAAAGCCTCTTCAATGCCACTATCTTATCTGCCTCCACCATCACCCCTGGCAGCATGTTCCAGGCACCCACCACTCTCTGTGGGGAAACAAAACTTGCCCCACACATCTCCTTTAAACTTTTCCCCTATTACCTTCAAGCTATGCCCTCCAGTCTTTGACATTTCGACCTTAGGATAAAGGTTTCGACAAGTCTACATCTCCAAAGGGATTAGGTACAAACGCAGGCAGATTGAAGTAGGTCAAAGAGCTCAATAGAAAAACTCTGGATCCATTCTTGGTAATCTAAGTGCAGTGTGGGATTTTGAATTTGTTGACACTTTCTTTGCTTGTGGAAGTGAACTTTGTGCCTCAAAAGGCTCAATGACCAGTTGGCTAGTTAATAGGTTAGTGAATCCTCGGCTCAGAGCTGTTGCTGATGGACATCATGAAGATCAGGCTTCTGTTTCTGGAATTTCTCCTTCTCCAGAGGGCAACTAGTGAGAACATATTGATCTGGCCTGCAGAAGGAAGCCACTGGATTAACTTGAAGCCCATCATCAATGAACTGATCGCAAGAGGTCACAGTGTTACTGTGGCTGTGAATTCAGCTGCAGTTTACATCGACTATTCTGAACCCTCACCAGTGAAATTTGAAGTATTTCAGGTGCCGTTTACCAGTGACAAATTTCAAGATTACCTGAATGCAGTTATGGAATTCTTTATCTATGAGAAACCACTAATATCCCACTGGCAAAAGCGTACAGAAGATTCTCAGCGACCATGGAACCTGGAATGAAGCTTACTAAAGACATCTGCAATGGGATGATAAAGAATGAGAAACTTGTGCAAAAAATGCGAGATTCGAAGTTTAAAGTTCTGCTCTCTGACCCCGTGCATTGCTGTGGGGATATCCTGGCTCTGAAGCTGGGAATTCCCTTCATCTACTCTCTGAGATTCTCCCCGGCATTTGCATTAGAGAGACTCTGCGGACAGATCCCAGCACCTCCCTCCTATGTACCGGCGACCCTCTCAGAGTTTTCCGATGAGATGTCTTTCACTGAGAGAGTTCAAAACGTTCTTTACACATTCATGTACGATTGGATAAGTCAACAGTTGTGGCATGATTGGAACTCCTATTACAGTGATGCTTTAGGTGAGGTTGACTGTCTCTTTTCCTTTTGCAAAATGAGTTGAACACAAAATTGCTAATTAACATGTAGTAATTAAGCGCTTTACCTACTGACGCAACTGTTACTTTAAGGTATACTCTTCCCCATTTTGACAATGTATTCATTGAAGGTATGTATGGTTCATAAGCTGAGCCAGCATTTAATGGGCCATCCATAGTTGCCCTTGAGAAGGTGGTGTTGAGCTGCCTTCTTGAACTGCTGCAGTCCTTGAGGTGCGGGCACACTCATGATGGTTTTAGAAAGAGGGTTCCAGGATTTTGACCCAGCAACAATGAAAGAACGGTGATTTATTTCCACGTCGGGATGCTGTGTGGCTTGGAGGGCAGCTCCCAGTTTGGTGTTGTTCCCATGTTCTTGCTGTGTTTGTCCTTCCAGCTGGTGGAAGTCATGGCTTTGGAAGGTGCCCTCTAAGAAGACTAGGTTCCTACGGTGCATCCTATTGGAGTTTGAGGCAGATATGATAGTGGGTTTTAAAAGGCTTTTAGATAGGCACATGGAAATGGATATGCAGGAAATTGAAAAATATGGATCATGTGCAGGCAGATGAAATTAGTTTAACGGCATCGTGTTGAGCATGGACTTTGTGGACTGAAGGTCCTGTTCCTGTACCTCTGTTGTACTGTTCCACAGCACTTCCTCTCAATATTCTAAATTCATGAGAATGTAGGTCTGGTATACCCATTTTTTTCTCATCTGGCAAACAATTATCTTTGGAACCAGAGTCTTTGCTACCCTTCCTGTTTGGTAATTACATCTTTGATTAGGCCAGGAGATGAAAACAGCACAAAATGCTTCAAATAGTATCCGTCTCCACATGAATACAGTTTTTCCTCTTCATTCCAGTACTCAAACCCTCTTGCAATTACGACCAACACACAATTTGACCACTTAAGCATTTGTTGCATGTTGGTTGTCATCACTTATATTCAGTTTGTTTCCGTTTAGTTTATTGTCACGTGTACCGAGCTACAGTGAAAGACTTTTGTTGTGCGCTAATCAGTCAGCGGAAAGACAATACATGATTACAATTGAACCATTTACAGTGTGCAATGACGATGCATGACAAAGGGAATAACGTGAATAACGTTTAGTACAAGATAGTCTAATAAAGTCTGATCAAGGATAGTCTGAGTGTCTCCAATGAGGTAGATAGTGGTTCAGGACTGCTCTCTGGTTGTGGTAGGATGATTCAGTTGCCTGATAACAGCTGGGAAGAAACTGTCCCTGAATCTGGAGGTGTGTGTTTTCATACTTTTATACCTCTTGCCTGGTGGGAGAGGGGAGAAGAGGGAGTGACCAGGGTGTAACTCATCCTTGATTATGCTGGTGGCCTTGCAGAGGCAGCGTGAGGTGTAAAGGGAGTCAATGGAAGCAAGGATTGTCCAAAGATACCCAAGTGCTTTTGAACATTAACCTTTCCTCTTCTGTCACTATTTGTAAAAGAATCCTCTCCTCTGTTTTTGCATCAAAGTCAATAACTTCATTATTTTCCAAGTTATATTGCATCTGTTATGTTCTTACCAGGTTGCCCATGGTCAGCTTGTCCATATCACCTTGAAATCTGTTTACATCTTCCACTCTTCCCACTGATTTGGAACCATCCGCAAACTTGGAAACAAGACAATTGATTGCCTCGGCCAAACTATTGATATTAATGGTGAATAGTTATTCTAAGTGTCATTTCATGCTGGATTTCCAGAAGCCGCAGCCTGCCATCCTGACGCCTAAGGTTCATTTCTCCTCTTCCATTATCTTCCGACCAACGACTATTCTGAGCCACTTCACGGTGGTCCAACCTTATTGATCAATGTCCTGTGGGCTCATGTCATTGGCATTCTGAAAATCCCAATGTTCCTCATCTATTGATTCCTCCTTATCCATTCACAGGACTCCAGTAAATGAACAAATGTATTGTTTCAAGAGCGTTTAATTTTAGATTTTAGAGACACAGGCGCTTCAGCCCACCGAGTCCACCAGTTCTGTCCCACACACAAGGGAAAATGTACCAAAGCCAATTACCCAACAAACCTGTAGGTCTTTGGAATGTGGGAGGAATTCGGAGCACCCAGAGAAAACCCACCCAGTCACAGGGGGAACGTGGAAACTCCGTTTGGACAGCGCCCATAGTCAGGATTGAACCTGAGTCTCTGGCACTGTAAGGCAGCGACTCTACCGCTGCGCCACTGTGCTAGCCTTGTGCACCACCGTGCTGCCCTAATTGGCACGAGTACCAACAACAGAACAACGACTAGGCTTGTGTACACTGGAATTTAGAAGGATGAGAGGGGATCTTATCGAAACGTATAAGATTATTAAGGAGTTGGACACGTTAGAGGCAGGAAACATATTCCCAATGTTGGGGGAGTCCAGAACAAGGGGCCACAGTTTAAGAATAAAGGGTAGGCCATTTAGAACGGAGATGAGGAAAAACCTTTTCAGTCAGAGAGTTGTGAATCTGTGGAATTCTCTGCCTTAGAAGGCAGTGGAGGCCAATTCTCTGAATGCATTCAAGAGAGAGCTAGATAGAGCTCTTAAGGATAGCAGAGTCAGGGGGTATGGGGAGAAGGCAGGAACGGGGTACTGATTGAGAATGATCAGCCATGATCACATTGAATGGCGGTGTTGGCTCGAAGGGCCGAATGGCCTACTCCTGCACCTATTGTCTAATGTCTATTGTCTATAATGAACGCCATCCTTGCAGCAGCTTAACAGGTTCGTAAATACACCAGATCATATATAATATTTCTTTGAACAATGTAGTGAATTAATAGCCATAATACCAGTGCAAAAGATAACCCAGTGCTTAGTGAAACAAAAGACAGTCCATAGAGAGTACATAAATCCATGCTGACCTTCTCAGTGCTATTTTTCTTTTAAAGATATTATGTTATTGCATCCTCTCGTGTGTAATCCAGCCTTGTCCCTGCTACTTGTGTCGGGCTGACAGGTCAGTGGCTCCATATACATCTTCTCCATCTTTTCTTTAGTGCAACATTTCTTCACGATCACGTTTGCAGCCTGCAATCCACAGTAACAATTCCCAGATCTGTGGAAATCTGGAGGGTGAGAACCAGACTGTCCATGATGTAGTGCATCAGATCTTATCCTGACCAACTTTTAACCTGAATTTCAGTCCAAATAAGAGTTCCAGCCAGAAACGTCACCAGTCCATTCCTTCCAAAGATGCTGCCTGACCCTCTGAGTTAGGGGCCTGTCCCACTTAGGCTTTTTTTAGGCGACAGTCATAGTTGTAGCTGGTCGTTGAAAAAACGGCGACTGGATACCCCCGACGACGATGTCTACAACAAGCTACAACAACCTACCACCTAGTCGACGTCAAGCTACGGCAAGCTACCGACAACTGGCGACCCAGTCGTCGCGACTTAGGACGTCCACCTACGACCGTGCCTACGACAACCTACGACCATGCAGGCAACAACCTACGACAACTGAAGTCAACCTACGTCCACCCGCGACAAGCTGCGACCCTTTCGGCGACAACTGAAGCCAATTGAAGACAATTCACGTCATTTGGGCCTCCAGTTTTGACGCCGGTACCTGTCGCCGGTACCTGACGTGGGTAGTCGCCAATGGAATTCAACGAAGTCAGCACCGGCGACAACCTTCGTCACCTGGCGACAACCTACGACAGCGCCTACGTCAGGAGACGTCAAGCTACGATCATTGGCGTCAAACCAACAGTCGCCGAAAATCTTTAAACATTTCATAATCCAGCGGTGACCAGAAAAACGCTACGACTCTTTGGAGACGACTCACGACCGTACAGGCAACACCCTGATGACCACGTGGCAACAGCCTAGTCGCCTGTAGTTGCCTAAACAATCGCCTAAGCAGCACTCCAATTCCTTGTGTCACTCAGCATTTAACCTCACTAGAGAATTGAGAACTAGAGAATTGAGCACTTTTTACTAAAACTTATTTCCCCCTGATTCAAGTTCCTTAGTATTTCTGGCAAGTGTAATAAATGACACACTGACGCGGCTGGTTGAGTTACTGCCTCACTGCATCAACAGGTTAGGTTCAATACCGACCTCTGGTTCTGTCTGCACAGATTTCCCTGCCTGCACAGTTCGCACAGATTTCCCTGTGACCATGTGGGTTTCCCCCGGGTGCTACAGGTTTCCCAAATCATAATCATAATCATACTTTATTAGCCAAGTATGTTTTGCAACATACGAGAAATTTCATTTGCCATACAGTCATATCAATAAATAGCAACAGAACACACAAAATACATTTTAAAATGAACATCCACCACTGTGACTCCCCCGCATTCCTCACAGTGATGGAAGACGAAAAAAAGTTCAATCTCTCCTTTGTCCTCCAGCGGTCGGGGGCCTCTAACCTTTGACGGGATGATCTTAGCCGGCAGCGGGCCTTCCTCATCGGGGCGATCAAGCTCCTGCATCGGGGGGGGGGAATCTCAGCCCCCCCCTTCCCCCACCCGCGCTGGGCGATCTACCCCGGATTGGGGCTAGTCGAATGTCGTGCGGCTTTTGGAGCTTCCCGACGTTGGTCTCAACCCGAGACTGCGAGCCCCTTGATGTTAAAGTCCACAGGCTACTCTGATGGTAAGTCCACGCCCCACGGTAAGGCTCAAAGTCACTCCCAAGCAAGATCTCCAGCTCCATGATGTTAGGCCGCAGAGCGACCGGAGATACGATCCGGAAAACAATCGCATCTCCGGCAAGGAAAGAGATTTTTTAAAAGTTTCCCCAGACCCCCCCACCCACCCCCCACTTAATACAAACCAGAGAACATTAACACATACTTTTAAAACTCACTAAAAATAACAAAAAAAGACTAAAAGGACAGACGAGGCTACCATCGAAGGTGTTGATTGTGTGGGATGACGGTGAATTGTTACAGGTGTGTAGGTGAGATATAGAAAATGGGTGGAGTTGATGTGAATGCGGGGAGAAGAAAATGGGACTGACGTGGGATTAATGTGGTTGATGGTCAACACAGACTTGTTAGGCTGAAGGGCCTCTTTCCCTGCTGTGCAGTCCTTGTGCTCCAGGAGTTTGAACCTGCAGTATATTTATCACATGGAAATGGACTCTTATCAACAAAAAGTGCAGTGACCTGCTGGTGAATGGATTGGATCTGTTCCGATGCAAACCAATAGGAATATGTTGTAAACCCTTGATGCAAGGGTTCAAAGAAGATGCGTCACTCTGTGAGCAAATAATCATTTTTCATCTACGTCCTCTCTCTGTTAACATTGTCAGTAAATTGCAGATGACACCAAAATAGGTGGCAAAGTAGACAGTGAGGAAGAATGGTACGGGTGTCAGGGGTTATGGGGAGAAGGCAGGAGGATGGGGTTAAGAGGGAGAGATAGATCAGCCAGGATTGAATGGCGGAGTAGACTTGATGAGCCGAATGGCCTAATTCTGCTCCTGTTACCTTTGACCTTATGGCTTCTGAATATCTGGGTTTATTGGGGAGGTGGGACAAGTGGAATTTAACTCTAACAAATGTGAGGTGTTGCATTTTGGTATGTCAGACCAGGGCAGGGCATGCACAGTAAATGGTGGAAGGCTGGCGAGTGTGGTGGAACAGAGAGATCTGGGAGTACAGGTGCATGGCTCCCCCAAAGTGTTGAGTCAGTTGGACTTTGTGGTGAAGAAGGCATTTGGCATGCTAGCCTTCATAGGGAAGAGTATTGAGTACAAAAGTTGGGACATCGATACAGCTGATCGAATAATTGGCGAGACCACAATTGGTGTACTGCGGGCAGTTCTGGTCGCCCAGCTAGAGGAAGAATGTCTTAACGTTCGAAAGGAGGCAGAGGAGATTCAGCAGGATTTTACCTGGACTTGTGGGCTTGAGTTATAGGGAGAGGCTGGATAGGCTGGGACTATTTTCTTTTGAGTGCAGTAGGCTGACGGGTGACTTATTGAAGTACACAAAATCATGTGGGCATGCATAAAGTGAATGCTCACAATCTGTTTCCCAAGGAGGAAGATTCTAAAACTAGAGTGCATTGGTTTAAAGCGAGAGGGGAGATATTAATAGGGATCTCAAGGCATTTTAGATACCCTCTGAGTGAGAAGGTTGCCCCTGAAGTCCTTCTTTAATCTCTCCCCCCACACCTTAAACCTATGCCTTCTAGTTTTACCCAGGGAAAAAGACTGAGCATCACTTCAACCAGAGGGAGCTAGAGAAGCGGATACAATTACGACTTTAAAGGTCATTTGGACAGGAAGGGTATAGAAGGACATGGACCAATTGCAGGCAAATGGGAATAGCTCAGAATGTCAACTGGTCGGCATGGACAAGCTGGGCCGAAGGGCCTATTTCCATGCTGTTTAGCTCTACAACTCTATGAAATAGTTCTGGAATCAAGCGTTTGATGGCATTGGGCCTGTTTAGAAGGATGAGGAGGGACCTCATTGAAATGTACTGAATAGTGAAAGGCTTGGATAGAGTGGGTGCAGAGAGGATGTTTCCACTAGTGGGAGAGTCTGGGACAAGAGATCACAGCCTCAGAATTAAAGGACGTTCCTTTAGGAAGGAGATGAGGAGGATTTTATTTTGTCAGAGGGTGGTGAATCTGTGGAATTCTTTGCCACAGAAGTCAATGAATATTTTTTAGACAGAGAGAGATAGATAGATTCTTGATATACAGGTGTCAGGGGTTATGGGGAGAAGGCAGGAGAATGGGGTTAGGAGGGAGAGATAGATCAGCTATGATTGAATGGCGTAGACTTGATGGGCCGAAATGGCCTATTTCTGCTCCTATCATTCATGACCTTATGACCTAATGATCATTTTGATTCATATTGCAGTTCATGTTAGGTAAGGTTAACAGTTTTTCGTCACTCTTTAAAGTGTTGAACAACTCTATGACTCTGAATGTCCGACTCATGACTTTGAGCTTCGCATTGATAGGCTCAGATGCATATGTGAATGTAAAGTAAAGTTGAAAGTGAAGAACTTCAGTTTTGGAAAATTGGTATTAAGAGTCGAGAGTGCTTAATTGTTATCTGCTGCGGAAACAGAACAATAGTTTTCTTACTTTCTGTAACTTTGCAGACAAATGATCACAACAACTGAACTGATAAATATACAATAAACAATAATGCAATAAATTATTAGATAACCAAACCATAATAGTGCATTCAAAGGTGCATTGTTCATCTTTATGTAAAATCCATTGTAATTCGGTGCTTTTTAGTTTAGAGATACAGCGCTGAAGCAGTCCCTTCGGCCCACCACAGCGACCAGCGATCCCCGCACAGTAACACCATCCTATACACGCTAGGGACAATTTTACATTTATACCAAGCCAATTAACCTACAAACCTGTATGTCTTTGGATTGTGGTATTGAGGAGATCAGGGTTGTCCAGGGTGGTACAAGAGCCTGCTGCTTGATGAGAAGAAACTCTTTTTAAACCTTGTGGTAACGGTTCTTAGGTTCTTGTACCTTCTTCCAGATTATAACAGCGAGGTAAGAGTGTGGTTAGGTTGTAATGGATCTTTGATGATATTATCTTTTGCAAGAAGGACAGTGGAGGTAAACCAGGTAACTACAGAAGGAGTGGGAACTGCAGAAGGAGTGGGAACTACAGAAGTGTGGGAAGGAGCTCCAGATGCTGGTTTATAGTGAAGAAAGACACAGTGCTGGAGTAACTCACCGGGTCAGGCAGCATCTCTGGAGAGAAGGAATAGCAACATTCCTAAAATATTCTGGATCCCTTTGATGATGGGAGGGGGTCCCATAATGGATCAGGCAATGTCCACGACTTTCTACAACCTCTTTTGTTCATGTTCATAAGCCATAGGAGCAGAATTAGACCATTAAGGCCTATTGCGTCTGCTTCGCCATTCAATCATGGCTGATCTATTTTTCTCTCTCAACCCCATTCTCTCGCCTTCTCCCCATAGCCTTTGATATCCGCACTAATCAAGAACCTGTCAATCTCCGCTTTAAAATTACCCAATGACCTTAATGCGAACATTAAATTTGCCTTCCTGTGAAAACCATTCACAATACTCCAAATTCGGTCTGACCAATCTTATAAAACCTCAGCATTACATCCCTTGATTTTGTGTTTTTGTTTATTGAATCAGCCCATGATGCAACTAGTCACCACCGCACACCTGTAGAAGTTCAGTAGAGTATTCAACAATATATTAAATCTCCTCAAACGACTGAGGATGGAGAGGTAATGATGAGCTTTCTTTGTGATTGCATTAATCTGCTGGACTGAGATTTAAAGAAATTAAGCTGCTTTCGTGAACGAATAAAGCCCTGGATCCATTCCCAGTAGTAAACATAGGGTTGTGAATTTTCTGATCCTTTGCGAGAGTGATCATTATGTCTCGAAAGGCTCAAAGTTCAGCAGGTAACAAGATCTTTTTCTTTTATAGATTGACGTACAGAGGAGGGTGTATGATTCAGGGTTTTAGAGCAGCAATTTGCAGGTGTTCCTGATGGGCATTATGCAACTCTCAAGAAGGACAGTGGTGTAAACTCGGTAACGACAGAATGTGTAGGAAGGAACTGCAGATGCTGGTTTATACTGGAGATAGACACAAAGTGCTGTAGTAACTCAGCGGGTCAGGCAATGTCTCTGGAGAGAAGGAGTAGGTGACATTTCGGGTTGGAACAGGGTCTAGAGAAGGGTTCCTTTCCCCTAGTTCCTTTCACCTATTCCTTTCCCCCAGAGATGCTGCCTTACCCTCTGAGTTACTCCAGCACTTTGTGTCTATCTTAGGTAACTGCAGATCTTTATTCCTGGTCTATCTTTCTCTTGTTTCCATAAACACTTTGAAATGTGCAGGATGTTCCTTTAGGGAGGAGATGAGGAGGAATTTCTTTAGTCAGAGGGTAGTGAAGCTGTGGAATTCTTTGTCACAGAAGGCTGTGGAGGCCAAGTCAATGGCTATTTTTAAGGCAGAGATAGATAGATTCTTGATCAGTACAGGTGTCAAGGGTTTTGGGGAGAAGGCAGGAAAATAGGGCTAGAAGGGAGAGATAGATCAACCATGATTGAATGGTGGAGTAGACTTGATGGGCTGAATGGCCTAATTCGGCTTCTATCATTTCTGACAGAATCATTTTGACTCATATTGCAGTTCATGTTGGGTAAGGTTAACAGTTTTTTGTCACTCTTTTAAAAGTGTTGAACACAATGACCTTATGAGATATCAAAAGAGATGAGGCTCAAGGAAAATGTAGAACATATCATTGTTCGCCAGGAGAAGGTGACAACGAAGCAAACAGAGATAAAAATTCAAACAGGTGAACAGTCAGACTGGTCGGAGAATCACAGAGGGGGAGCTGCGAGAAAGGAGGGTGCAGAACTCTCGTCGGAGAGAGGAGGAGAACTTCGTCAAAGCAGGCATACCTTGAGGTTTTGCAGTAGAGCAGACAAAATGTGTAGGAAGGAACTGCAGATGCTGGTTTACACCGAAGACAGACACAAAATGCTGGAGTAACTCAGCGGGACAGGCAGCATCCTTCTATCCAGAGATGCTGCTTGTCCCGCTGAGTTACTCCAGCATTTTGTGTCTATCTACGCTGTAAACCAGCATCTGCAGTTCCTTCCCACACATGTTCCTTCCCTCATTAGTCCATCTACATACCGTGCCAAAAGGGTTCTCCTCGACATGCTTTCTGAGTCTTTTGCTGGTGTTTCCTGAGGGCTACTGATGAGAATGCGCAGAGAATGAGAAGGGTGGCACAGTGGTGCAGTGGGAGAGCTGCTGCCTCACAGCACCAGAGACCTGTCCTGACCTTGGGTGCTATTTGTGTGGCGGTTGTATGTTCTCCGCATGACCACTCAGGTTTCCGCTTGGTAGTCCACCATTCCTCCCATATCCCAAAGATGTGCGGATTTGTAGGTTAATTGGCTTCTGTAAATTGTCCCTGGTGTGTAGGATAGTGCGAGAGTACGGGATGATCATTGGTCGGCACAGACTCAGTGGGCCCAAAGGCCTGTTTCCATACTGTATCTCTAAAATAAACTAAACACTGCTCTGGTCTGTAAAAGGCAGACACTGTACTAATTGATACCTATCTCCAAGGGTGTAATCAAGAGGGGTCACAGTATTACTGTGGCTGTAAATGCAGCCACAAATTTCAAATTATTCTGAGCCCCATTCTTTAAATTTGACATATTTCAAGTGCTGTTGATCACTGAGATGTATTCTGGTTTTATAAGTTCCAGTCTGGCACTCTGGATCTGTAAGAAACTTCATTGACCCTACCAGGATCACTCCATGACATTTATGTCGGTCGTAGCCAATGGAAAAATACTGAGAAAAACAGATCTGTGTTTGGATAAAGAATAATAGCAAACTGATGCCAAAGATGCATGGGTTAAAGTTTAAAATTCTGCTGTCTGACCCGTTACATGTAAGTGGGGATCAAAGATACTAGAGGAACAAAATGCACCACTCTGTTGAAATCGCCTATACTGGTGTAGTACGCAAAGGAGCGGAACGTCCGCCATTTTAGTAGGCAAAACCCGCCGTCCGTTATGCCTCTCGCAGTGTAATCAGTGTTTTGGGGAACTGTATGTGTGATGATACTATAAAAATGCCGAATATATCTAATCTATCAATTCACAGATTTTTGTTATTTTTCTTTTGAAATGTTTCTGCAAGTTTCTGCCTACTAAAATGGCGCCATGACGTATTACGGTTTTTAGGGTCGAGTGGTCTATCTTGTTCCTCTTGGTGGGGATCTTCTTTCCTTAAAGTTTGAATTCTCTACATCTCCCTGAGATTCTCCCCTGGGTTTCACAGTGGGGAGACTCTGCAGGCAGATTCCAGTGCCTCTTTCTCAAGTCCCCGTCAGACTTTCCTGATACAATGTCATTACACCGAGAAAATCTCCAAAATGTCCTTTACACATTCATAGATGTGTAAATAGTTCTGGAATCAAGCATTTGATGGCACTGGGCCTGTTTAGAAGGATGAGGAGGGACCTCATTGAAACGTACTGAATAGTGAAAGTGGAGTGGGTGTGGAGAGGATGTTTCCACTAGTGGGAGAGTCTGGGACAAGAGGTCATAGCCTCAGAATTAAAGGACGTTCCTTTCGGAAGGAGATGAGGATTTTTTTTAGACAGAGGGTGGTGAATCTGTGGAATTCTTTGCCACAGAAGTCAATGAATATTTTTAGGCAGAGATAGATAGATTCTTGATATATAGGTGTCAGGAGTTATGGGGAGAAGGCAGGAGAATGGGGTTAGGATTTTTAGATTTAGATTTAGAGATACAGCGCGGAAACAGGCCCTTCAGCCCACCGGGTCCGTGTCGCCCAGTGATCCCCGAACATTAACACTATCCTACACACACTAGGGACAATGTTTTTTTAACATTTGCCCAGCCAATTAACCTACATACCTGTACGTCTTTGGAGTGTGGGAGGAAACCAAAGATCTCGGAGAAAACCCACGCAGGTCACGGGGAGAACGTACAAACTCCGTACAGACGGCGCCCGTAGTCAGGATCGAACCTGAGTCTCCGGCGCTGCATTCGCTGTAAGGCAGCAACTCTACCGCTGCGCCACCGTGCCGGCCTAGGGAGAGATACATCAGCCATGATTGAATGGCGTAGACTTGATGGGCCGAAATGGCCTAATTCTACTCCTATCATTCATGACCTAATGATCATTTTGACTCATATTGCAGTTCATGTTAGGTAAGGTTAACAGTTTTTCATCACTCTTTAAAAAGTGTTGAACACAATGTAGCAAAATAACATGAACTCCCTTTATTTGTTGAGTTGAAAATCCAATTAATGTTATTTTATGCATTTTGGTCTATGATCATCATTGGGCAAAATTGTGAATGTTTTGTTCCATGTAATCTGAATAAGCGAGTTCAGTATCTCGATAAACGCAAGGAATCATGGGATTTGTCAAAGGTCATTCGGGATAAACAAAGAGCATTGCCAGTTATCGCGAAAGCAGTGCTGTTTAAACTGTGTGTACGTATTGGGTGAACTCTGTAAAAATAACATTTTCGGTCTAAGTTTTCGGTCTAAGTAATAAGAGACGAGTTAACTTGATGTTTATGATATGTACCATACATTTTAATTTTGTTTACTTGAAACAAAGCCAATATCAATTTGCAGTTTTGAGATGCAACTCGACATAGGTGCTGTGCATATGTGTGACTACTTCTAAACATATATATCTAACTTAATGGCTAATGTACACAGAAACAATGGTTGATAAATGATTTTTAAAAATGAAAGAAATTAAGAGTTACATGAACTTCTGTACATTTACTGATTGAGATGTGTATTGTATTGACCTACGAGGGAAAATGCCGAATGTGCTGAGAGAGTTATATGTTCTTTCACTTGAATATCTGCAAGAATGATGGAGTTGATTGTCTGAGAAGTAATCTCCGTATTCCTCCCCCCCCAAAAAAAAAAAATGCTAGCAAGCAACCCTCTGTACACCAACCAAGACATGCCACCTCCTAAATATTCATCTAGCATGTTTTTATTGATTATTGGTAATTCCAAAGCATTATGATTTTCCCCAACATTATATCTCTCCCTAGTACATGAAGAATTATTAAAAACTACACAGCAGATATTGAAAACAAGATCCCAACATGCATCCTGGAACTAATCCAGACACACATACAGTATAACTATTAGTAAATAGTCATTGTGGCTTGAAAAAACAAATTCTCTTAAAATTGTTTAGGCAAATGCAACTACACTGGGCCTTCACAAACTAAATGTATAGTTCAGTACTGTCATACTGTCAGAAAAAATCCACCAGTTTGTATACTATGTATCAAACACAATAAATCAGCTCTGTATAGATACATGGTGATAACAAAACTGTTTTGCAAAGTAAGTATGATGAAGGAGATGTAAGGCTCTGATTGAGTTGAAATGTATATGTTGCAAACTCGGCAAGTTCTGGATTTCAGTTCATATCAAATCTGGTTGAACATAAAGTTGAACTTCTGATCAAAATGATCTGCAAGTGCAACAACATCTCATTTACACACCAATGGAGGCAGTAAATTACATAACGCTGCACAGATGGTGAAAATATCATCAATATGCAGAACTAAAGTGATGTGTAAAGTGTTTCTCAGGATGTTAAACCACTTTAGACGATCTATGACCTGTTCAACATGAATGCGGACATTGGCAACATTCTTGGTTTTGACTTTTTCTCTGGTCATTTGCTGGTAACCACCGCTGGGAGGGGGAATCTCTATATAGGCTTGGCGAAACATCAAGTCTTCTTTAATGGGAAATCCTCTATCCGCCATTATGCAATCCCCAGGATCAACTAAGTTCAAAAATCCACTCTTCCTAACAATGTGTGTATCAGATGATCGCCCACCCCAAGGAAAAGCCACCAACATCATTGTAGTTTTGTACAAATGAACCAAAAATACATCTAGTTAATAGTTTTGAAAGCAATATTTTCTTACCTCGAAGAAGCAAAACTGGAAAATACGTATGAAACGTGGGTCAAAACAATTATCGATCGTAATGTATACACACAGTAGTTCAGCGGGCAAGAATGTTTATCCCGAATGACACATGACCTGGGGAAACTCACGCATGCGCAGTTGTAATACCGAACTCGCTTATTCAGGAGGCGTTAGCGGATAATCTGGAGCATGTCAGTATTAAAATGGTGGAGAAGTTAGATTTCATGCAATGCCCAAGATCTTTGGGTCAAATCTCTTGTGATGTCACTGTATCATCACTGAGAAATATTCTCTCTCAGAGACAGGTGACAGAGAGGGTAACTCATATAGTTAGTGGAGGAGAAACACTAGGTTTAAGAGAGAGCATGGATGGACTGATTTCAACAACAAACAAAGCAATTTTACTCTTCTTGAGGAAAATCTTTGCTCTGTCGGAGCTCAGAGTGCTTGTTTCGGGAGTCTGGTTACAGGCATCAGAGGATGTGCCCACCTCCATTGGAGCTGGTTGCTATCTTCAGAATACTCAATGCTGGGGATGTTATCCTTGGAAATGATGCCGACATTGGGTTCGATATGGATCAACATGGATTTGATGTGAATCTAATTCCCTATGGCAGACAGAGGAAAGATCATTTGTAATAATCTGCACAGTGGCACAACGGTAGAATTGCTGCCATACAGCGCCTGAGACCAGGGTTCATTAGTACGGGTGTCAAGGGTTATGGGGAGAAGGCAGGAGAATGGGGTTAGGAGGGAGAGATAGACCAGCCACGATTGAATGGCGGAGTAGACTTGACGGGCCGAATGGCCTAATTCTGCTCCTATCACTTATGGCCTTATGATGTCCTGACGGAGGCTTGGAAGGTTTTGCAGGGAAATTACTGGTTGTGAATCTCCAGTGCTTTGAGGTGCCTACTGCAAGCTGTCTTTAAGTCTGGAATATGCAGACAGGGAGCACTGCAGCACATCAGACCGTGGCATGGTGCAGGAATGAGGTCTTGGCCAAGGAAAAGCATTTTCCACGTCTGGTTGGAAGTAGCAATGGTGCATCGGACGTTCTGATTAATTTCATCACTGACGTCTCTTCTAACTGAGGGGAGGGAGGGTGGGAGGTCTTCCGAGGTATGGGAAATGATCCAGGGCCTTACCGTTGAGTTTGAATGTATAGGAGAGGTGCCATGCATGGACAGTTAGCTACAGGAACTTTTTCCTACACCGATTTTGTGTGGGTGCCTGACCTTTTCTGTGCTTCAGTCAATGAAGTAATGCTGGAGTTGGATCAGACTCTAAATACAGCAAGTGTCATCTGCCTACAATATTGTGATTTAGTTTAGTGATCACCCCTATACTAGTTCTATCCTGCACGCTAGGGACAATTTACGGAAGCCAATTAACCTGCACGTCTTTGGAATGTGGGTGGAAACTGGAGCACCCAGAGAAAACCTACGCGGTCGCAGGGAGAACGTGTAAACTCTGTACAGACAGCACCCATAGTCAGGATCGAACCCCGGTCTCAGGCGCTGTAAGGCAGCAACTTGTGGGCAGCACGGTGGTGCAGCAGTAGAGTTGCTGCCTTATAGCGTTTGTAGGGTCAGAGACCCGGGTTCGATCTTAGGTGCTGTCTGTACGGAGTTTGTACGTTCTCCCCGTGACCGCGTGGGTTTTCTCCAAGATCCTCAGTTTCCTCCCACACTCCAAAGGCCAATAGGTATGTAGGTTAATTGGCTTGCTGTATGTGTAAATTGTCCTTAGTATGTGTAGGATAGTGTTAATGTGCGGGGATTGCTGATTGGTGCGGACTCGGTGGGCCGAAGGGCCTGTTTCCACGCTGTATCTCTAAATTAAACTAAACTAAACTGAACTCTAACTGTTGCTCCACTGTGTGCCGCCCTAGTGATGACTGGGGTTGGGGTAACATTGACTGTGGGGAGGGGCTGAGGTAAGTTGAGCAGATCCCTGGTCATCCTGAAGGTTTAAGTCACCCCACAGGGAAGCATCTTGACGCTGAGATGCACCTTTGGCATGAGGGTTGGTGTGATGCTATTGCCTTCCTTGACTCTGTTCTACTCCGAATTCAAATCCATGATGGAACCATTGATGAGCATTATGGTGAGCTGGCAACATGCAGCAGAAGAATGGTCATACTTTGTGTTGGATAGCCAAACCTGGGAATTACATGCCATATTCCCTCTTTACCAATGGGGTCGACTGAGAGCTTGACTGAGTTCAAAAAAGGCCAAGTACTATGGCTGCTGTTTCCTCTTTATTTTTCCTGCAGGTTTGGGAAGAACTCTCCAGCATCTGGGAGAGAGGTAGTTGAGGAGCAATTTGGGGATTTACTTCCTTATGGCAGACAGAGAGAGGAAAGGTCATCTGTAATAATCTGCACAGTGGCACAGTGGAAGAGTTGCTCCCTCACAGCGCCAGAGACCAGGGTTTGATCCTGACTCTGGAGGGCTGTCTGTACGGAGTTTGTACGTTCTCCCCGTGACCCCAGTTTGCTCCGGGTCCTCCTGTTTCATCCCACATTCCAACGATGCGCAGGTTTGCAGGTTAATTGGCTTTTGTAAATTGCCGCTAGAGTGTAGGATGTGAAAGTGAGGTAGCATAGAACTAGTGGATGGGTGATTGATGGACAGCGTGGACTTGGTGGGCTGTAGGGCCTGTTTCCATACTTGTCTCTTTTCTTGAAGATGGTACTTCTGAGATCCCCTGATATCCTCTTTGTTTTTTTTTAGTTTAGAGATACATTATGGAAACAGGCCCTTCGGCCCACCGAGTCCGTGCCGGCCAGCAGTCCCCGCACATTAACACTATCTTTACACACACTAGGGACAATTTGCACGTATACCAAGCCAATTAACCTTTAAACATGTACGTCTTTGGAGTTTGTTACTGAAGGAGTGCAGCGTAGGTTCACGAGGTTAATTCCCGGAATGGCGGGACTGTGTTACGTTGAAAGACTGGAGCGACTGGGCTTGTGTACTCTGGAATTTGGATGGATGAGACGGGATCTTATTGAAACATATAAGATTATTAAGGGGTTGGACACGCTAGAGGCAGGAAACATGTTCCCGATGTTGGGGGGGTCCCGAACCAGGGACCACAGTTTAAGAATAAGGGGTAGGCCATTTAGAACGGAGATGAGAAAGAGCTTTTTCACTCAGAGAGTTGTAAATATGTGGAATTCTCTGCCTCAGAAGGCAGTGGAGGCCAATTCTCTGGATGTTTTCAAGAGAGAGTTAGATAGAGCTCTTAATGATAGTGGAGTCAGGGGATATGGGGTAGAAGGCAGGAACGTACTGATTGTGCATGATCAGCCATGATCACGGTGAATGGCAGTGCTGGCTCGAAGGGCCGAATGGGCTACTCCTGCACCTATTGTCTATTGTCTATTGTATTGTGTGGGAGATATCCGAAGATCTCGGAGAAAACTCACGCTGGTCACGGAGAGAACGTGCAAATTCCGTACAGACAGCACCCGTAGTCAGGATCGAACCTGGGTGTCTGGCGCTGTGAGGCAGTAGCTCTACTGCTGCGCCACTGTGCCTCCTCGGATCTTCTCTTCTTCTCTTCGTCTCTTCCCAAATGAGGGAAATTAGTTTGTGAATAAGCACCAGGCAGGCTGTTCATACTTAAGCAGGGAACCTGTTTGCCACAGAAACCTTGTTGCATTTCAGCTGTTTCGCGGCCTTCCAAACTCTTGCCAGCTGACGTCCTGTAATTCAAATTCTATTGAGGATGCTGATAGTGGGGGTGAAGTCGAAGATAATTCCCTCAGTTGACAGCCATAAGAAATGCATCACAAGCCCACGAAGAACTTATTTTTCAGTCCTTCCTTGTATTCCAATAAATGTGTTAGCATTTTAAATTACATTCAAAGAGCAAAATGTTGGAGGTCAGGCAGTATCTGCGGGGAGAATAGACAGGCGATATTTTAGGTTGCGACCCTTAGTTTAGTTTAGAGATACAGCACGGAAACGGGCCTTCGGCCCACCGAGTGCACATTGACCATCAATCACCTGTTCACACTAGTTCCATGTTATCCCACTTTAATATCCATCCCCTACATACTTGGAGCAAGTTACAGGGGCCATTTAACATGTATGTCTTTGGGATGTGTGAGGAAATCGTAGCACCCAGAGGAATCCCACACAGTTACAGGGAGGAACATGCAAACTCCACACGGTGAGTACCCAATGTCTTTTGAATGAATGAATGAATAAGTTTATTGCCCAAGTATGTGCATATACAAGCAATGTGCCATGGTGCTCCGCTCACAAATAACAACACAAACATACAGTTAACAATTAAGAATAAAGCATAAACACATCAAAACAATAAGGATACACCATCACGGTCTAAACATGTGGGTGAAAATAAACCAGAGCAAAAAAGAGACTACAGACTTTGGTTATTGAGTAGAACTATCACTCGTGGGGAAAAAAGCTGTTTTTATGTCTGGCTGTGGCTGCTTTGACAGTCCGGAGTTGCCTTACAGAGGGAAATGCTTCAAAGAGTTTGTGGCCAGGGTGAGAGGGGTCAGAGATGATCTTGCCCGCTCGCTTCCTGGCCCTTGCAGTGTACAGTTCATCAATGGGGGGAAGGTTGCAGCCAACAAACTTCTCAGCTGTGCGAACGATCCGTTGGAGCCTCCGGATGTTGTGCTTGGTGGCTGAGCCAAACCAGACCATGATGGAGAAGGTGAGGACAGACTCAATGATAGCAGTATAGGATTGAACCATCATTGCCTGTGGCAGATTGTGTTTCTTCAGTTGCCGCAGGAAGTACATCCTCTGTTGGGCCTTTTTAACTGTGGAGTTGATGGTGGCCCCCCATTTAAGTTCCCTGGAGATGATGGTTCCCATGAACTTAAATGACTCCACAGATGTGACTATGGTGTTGTTGATGGTGAGTGGGGGGAGAGGAGGGGGATCTCTTCGAAAGTCTACAATTAGCTTCACTATCTTGAGAGAATTGAGCTCCAGGTTGTTGCGATGGCACCAGGACGCCAGCTGTGTCACTTCCCATCTGTAGGCAGATTCCTCCCCACGTGGCTCCAGTCACGTGTGGCTGCGCCTAACGGCTGCGGCTCTCTGGCAGTCTGTTTGTCTTTTTTTTGTGTGTGTCGGTGTTGGGATGGTTTTTGTTTCTGTTTTTGGCTGTGTATGTGTGGGGGGTGTGGGGGGGGTGGGGGAAACCTTTCTTTTATTGGGTCTCTTCCCCGGGGCGCAGCTCGGCCGCGGGGCCTTCCATCGCCCGCGGGGCCTTCCAGCTCGGCCGCTGGACTTAACATCGTCGGCGCGGCTCGGCTGCGGGACGTTTCAGTGCCCGGTGCGGCTCGGCCGCTGGACTTAACATCGCCGGCGCGGCTTGGCCGCGGGACGTTTCAGTGTCCGGTGCAGCTCGGCCACGGGACTTAGCAGCGGCCGCGGTGCCTTCCATTGCCCGGCGCGGCTCGGCCGCTGGACTTAACATCGCCGGGGCGGCTCGGCCGCGGGACGTTTCAGTGCCCGGTGCAGCTCGAGCTGCCTGTCCGTGGGCGCGGGGGGGAAGAGAGTGGAAGTTTTGTTGCCTTCCATCACAGTGAGGGGGTGTTTGGAGTCACTGTGATGGATGTTGGGGTTGGGGTCGTGTGTCCTGTGTTCTTTTCTTTTTTGCTGTGTCTTGTGACTGCTGAAATTTCGTTCGGTATTTATACCGAATGACAATAAAGTTCTGTTATCCTGGATCAGTCCAATCAGGGTAGTGTCATCTGCAAACTTGAGGAGCTTGACAGAGGAGTCTGTGGAGGTGCAGTCGTTGGTGTAGAGAGAGTAAAGGAGAGGGGAGAGTACGCAGCCTTGCGTTGCTGAGGGTCTACGGGTCCGAGATGTGCTTTCCCAGCCTCACATGCTGCTTCCTGTCTGTCAGAAAGTTGATGATCCACTGACAGAGGTGTTCAGGCACAGTCAGCTGGGAGAGTTTGTAATGTAGTAGCTCTGGCACAATGATGTTAAAAGCAGAGCTAAAGTCCACAAACAGAATCCTGGCATAGGTCCCCTTGTGGTCTAGGTGCTGGAGGATGAAGTGGGAGGCCTAGGTTGATTGCATTGTCCACCGATCTATTGACCTGGTATGCAAACTGCAGGGGGTCTTCAAAGGTCTTCATGACTACAGAGGTAAGTGCAGCAGGCCTGTAGTCATCAAGACCAGCGATCCTTGTCTTTTTGGGTGCAGGGACAATAGTGGAGACCTTGAAGCAGGCAGGGACAGTGCAGGTTTGCAGGGACTGGTTGAAAATGTCTGTAGATCGGTGCCAGTTGTTCACCACAGAGCCTGAGGCTAGAGGGGGAAACATTGTCCGGTCCTGGAGATTTCCGGCTTTTCTGTTTTCTGAATAGCCTCTCCACCTCCGCAATTTCTATTGTTAAACTGGAGTCATTCTGTGAGGATGTGCAAATTGGTGACCGCAGAGGGGTGGGGGGAGGGGGGGGGGGGAAGGGCCAGTCTTTGCAAACTCCAGCCAGTCTCTGAGTAGGTGTGAATTGCTGCTTGGAGAGGAGTGGGTGGGGACGGATCCAGTCTTTGCAAACTGGAGTCAGTCTTTGAGTATAAGAAAATAACTGCAGATGCTGGTACAAATCGATTTATTCACAAAATGCTGGAGTAACTCAGCAGGTCAGGCAGCATCTCGGGAGAGAAGGAATGGGTGACGTTTCGGGTCGAGACCCTTCTTCAGACGTACGTGTGAAGTGGTGATTGGGGGTGGGGGCCCCAGGGTTATGTTTCTGTTTCTCAAACCTGCAGTAGAACTCGTTCTGGTCGTTTAAGAAAATAACTGCAGATGCTGGTACAAATAATAAATTGTCCCTAGTGGGTGTAGGATAGTGTTAATGTGTGGGGATCGCTGGGCGGCACGGACTTGGAGGGCCGAAAAGGCCTGTTTCCAACGTTTAGGAAACAGACAGGTACATGGATAGGACGGGTTTGGAGGGATATGGACCAAATGCAGGCAGGTGGGACTAGTGTAGCTGGTGGGCAAGTTTGGGCCGAAGGGCCGGTTTCCACACTGAATCATTCTATGACTCGCACGGTCATGGGGAGAACGTACAAACTCCACACACCCGTAGTCAGGCGCTCTGACGCAGCAACTCTACTATTGCCCCACTGTACCGCTGTTTCTCTGCTTCTCTGGCACTGAATCTGAACATGGATAAGTGCAGCCCCACTTTGCCCACAAATTTTGGCCCGACACTCAATTAGAACTCAAGCAGGAATAATGTGTAGGAAGGAACTGCAGATGCTGGTTTAAACCGAAGATAGACACAAAAAGCTGGCGTAAGTTAGTGGGACAGGCAGCATCTCTGGAGAGAAGCAATGAGTGACGTTTCGAGTCGAGACCCTTCTTCGGCATCTGCAGTTCCTTCTTAAACATAGAACTATGGCTCGGGCATTGTCTTTCCGCTGACTGGTTCGCACTCAACAAAAGTTCACTGTATCTCGGAACACGTGCCAATAAACTAAACTGAACTAACTAGTGCGGACGGACATTGACTTTGTGGTCAGTGGGGTCAGTTTCCATGCTGTCCCTCTGTATTGAACTTGGATCAAATCCAACATTCTTAATCCAGTCCAGGATTTTCTATTTTCCTTTTTCCTTTTCATGTCGAAGTGAACTTTGTCCTCAAAACCGGGAGTTGTTTAAAGGAGAGCCTTATTCTGATCGGAGTGCTGGGGAGTTCTTGCCCGGTCAGCAGCCCCCCCCTGAATCCGACAAGTCCAGCCAAGGCTGTGTGTTCTGGTGAACGCCATGCAACCCAGGCACCTAGTGATGTTGGTGATGTATCTCACCCTGCCCGGGGTGGCTGGGGAGAACGTGTTGATCTGGCCGGCAGAGGGAAGCCACTGGATTAACCTGAAGTCCATTATTGGCCGTTTGGTGGAGAGGGGCCACAATGTCACAGTGGTGGTGCATTCGGCCTCGCTGTTTGTAAACTACTCCGAGTCCTCGCCCGTCAAGCTGGAGGTATTTCAAGTGCCGTTTACAAACAAGACCATCGAGGCTTTCCTGAACAACTGGCTGGACTTTTCCCTTTACGTGAAGCCGCACCTGTCCTATTGGAGCAGGTACAGGATGTTTTCCGCGCTGATGGGGATGGGGAAGGGGCTGGGCATGCAGGTGTGCGACGGCATACTGAAGAACCAGGGGCTGGTGCAGAAACTACGGGAGGCCAAGTTCAAGGTTCTGCTCTCTGACCCAGTGCAGGTGTGTGGGGACCTCCTGGCTCTGAGGCTTGGGGTTCCCCTCGTCTTCACCCTGAGGTTCTCCCCTGGGTTCGTGGCGGAGAGGCACTGTGGGCAGATGCCAGCCCCGCCGTCCTATGTGCCAGTTATTCTGTCAGAGCTGTCCGACAAGATGACCTTCGTCGAGAGGTCTCAGAATCTGCTCTACTCCCTCATGTACGATTGGATATTCCTTCGGTCCTGGAGCGATTGGGATGCTTATTACAGCGAGGTTTCAGGTGGGTGCTTTGGTTCATTCAACTGTGTGGGCAGCATACGTTTAGGGTTTTTAAAAAAAAAAAGAGATACAGCGTGGAAACAGGCCCTTCGGCCCATCGAGTCTACGCCGACCGGCAATCAACCGGGTTCTTTAATCGGCTGCAAGCTGTGGTCTCTGTGTTCCACCGCATCTCGACAAACCAGACAGACCAGTTTCTTGTAATTTTCACAAAACTGCTTCTTTTCTTCCTGATGTTCCTCGCAGAAAAGATTACTTCCCTTCTCTTCTGTATTCAGGCTCAGTGCTCGAGCTTTCTCAGCGATATTCGCCAAGACCCGATTTACTTTGAGGGTGCGGTCTGCAATCTCCTCTCTACATTCCGGGCAAGAGTTTCTCCACTCCCTGCCCCCGTTCGCACTAGTTCTTCACAGACTTTCTCGTCCACGCTGGAGTAGATCAAAACATTGCTCAGGTCGTGTCTACTGCTCACCACACTACAGGTAGGATGAGGTGGAAATAGAAAGAGTGCATAAGGCTGCTGTTCTACACTTTCCTTGATCTGCATCTGTGTGTTTTTGGGGTTGTGTAATTTTAATGCCTATTTAATGCTTTTATTGTTGGACTGTGGGTGACTGAATTTCGTCCAATATTGGATGACAAATAAAGCTATCTTGAATATTTTGATCTCTTACACTTCCTTATCTCTGTAAGTGGACGAAAAAGTGGGGGTAACGGAGAAAGTGGAGGAGATTTGCAGAGGCCAATTAATCTACAAGCCTGAAGGACATAAAGTGCTGGAGAAACTCAGCAGGGCAGGCGGCATCTCAGGAGAACATGGAGAGGTCTGAAGAAGAATCTCGACCCGAAGTGTCACCTGTCCATGTCTTCCAGAGATGCTGTCTGACCTGCTGTGTTACTCCAGCGTTACGGGGTACTGATTGTGAATGATCAGCCATGATCACATTGAATGGCGATGCTGGCTCGAAGGGCTGAATGGCCTACTCCTGCACCTGTTGTCTATTGTCCTGCACTTTGTGTCCTTTTGCGTATAAACCAGCATCTGTAGTTCTACAACCGACACGGTAGCGCAGCGGTAGAGTTGCTGCTTTACAGCGAATGCAGCGCCGGAGACTCAGGTTCGATCCTGACTACGGGTGCTGCACTGTAAGGAGTTTGTACGTTCTCCCCGTGACCTGCGTGGGTTTTCTCCGAGGTCTTCGGTTTCCTCCCACACTCCAAAGACGTACAGGTATGTAGGTTAATTGGCTGGGTAAATGTAAAAATTGTCCCTAGTGGGTGCAGGATAGTGTTAATGTACGGGGATCGCTGGGCGGCACGGACTTGGTGGGCCAAAAAGGCCTGTTTCCGGCTGTATATATATGATATGATATGATAAACCTGCACGTCTTTGGAATGTGGGAGGAAACCGGAGCACTTGGAGAAAGCCCACGCAGGTCACAGGGAGATAGACACAAAAAGCTGGAGTAACTCAGCGGGACAGGCAGCATCTCTGGAGGGAAGGAATGGGTGGCGTTCCGGGTCGAGACCCTTCACAGACTGAAGAAGGGTCTCGACCTGAAACGTCACCCATTCCTTCCCACCAGAGATGTTGCCCGTCCCGCTGAGTTACTCCAGCATTTTGTGTCTACGATGTAAACTAGCATCTGCAGTTCCTTCCTACACAAATCACGGGGAAAACGTACAAACTCCGTGCAGACAGCACCCGAGGCCAGGATCGAACTTGGTCTTTGGCGCTGCAAGGCGCTACCACTGCGCCACCCAGAGAGGGACCCCGAGGTTCAAGTTCATAGCTCCTTGAAAAGCACAGGCGGATTGGGCAGAGTGAAGAAGGCATTCGCATACTGCCTTTGTCGGCTGAGATATTGAATATAAGAGAGCGTTGTCACGTTGCAGTTGATCAAAACATTGCTCAGCTTGCACCCGGTGTATTGTGCAGTATTGTGCCCACTGCTCAGCACACGTGACAACAATAAACCTGGACCTAAACCTGTCCTATTCCCGTGCTTTTCCACTCCCGTGTTTTCATCCCCCACTCCCACCCCCTCCCAGTCCTTATATTCCTCAATCCAGTCCAGGATTTTCAATTTGCTTTCACTTTTTTATGCAGACCACTGAAGTTTGTGAGCTTCAGACTTTATAGAGGCACCGCCCTTTGTCCCACTGAGTCCATCACCCTGTGCACTAGCACAGTACAGGACAGTATCCTGCACAGAGGCCAATTAACCTACAAACCTGTACGTGTTGGGAGTGTGGGAGGAAACCGGAGCACCCGGAAATACCCACGCGGTCACAGGGAGAACGTACCACCTCTGTACAGACAACACCCGTGGTCCGGATAGAACCCGGGTCTCTGTCACTGTAAGGCAGCAACTCTACCGCTGTCCCACTGATTGGAATGAATTGTTTCAGTTGTGCCTGAATACAGCCATTTGGGTGGGTGGCTGTTAAATGTGATTCGGAGGAGATTGTGATCTATCCCAGGTCGTTGCTGGTGAGCAAGATGCATCTTAGACCTCTGCTGCCGATTGTGTATCTCAGCGTGGAAATAAATCACTGGGGACAACGTGCTGATCTGTCCAGCGAACGGCAGCCACTGGATTAACTTGAAACCCATCATGGCCACAGTGTTACTGTTGTGTGTAGGAAGGAACTGCAGATGCTGGTTTAAACTGAAGATAGACACAAAATGCTGGAGTAACTCAGCGGGACAGGCAGCATCTCTGGAGAGAAGGAATGGGTGACGTCTCGGGTCGAGACCCTTCTTCAGACTGCGTCTTCTTGAAGCTTTCCCCAGTCTGAAGAAGGGTCACCCATTCCTTCTTCCCAGTATTACTGGTGCGGTTCATTCAGTTGCACTTGACATCAACCATACTGAGCCCTCACCAGTAAACTTCCAAGTGTTTCAGGCGCCTTTTGCCAGCGTGGAATACAGTGAGGTCAAGAGGGCACGTGGATTTCTGGACGTATGAGAAGCCTCACCTGTCTTACTGGGATGCTTACAAAAGGTTCTCAGCGATCGTGACAAATGGGACTATATTGACCCGAGGGATCTGTGATGGGGTCGTAAAGAACGACAAACTGGTGCAGAAGTTGTGGGAGTCGGAGTTCAAAGTCCTGCTCTCTGACCCCATGCATCACTGTGGGGATCTCCTGGCTCTGGAGCTGGGAATTGCCTTTGTCTTCTCTCTGCAATTCTCCCCGGGATTTGCAGTGGATAGACTCTGCAGACAGATCCCAGCCCCTCCTTCCTATGTCCCCACCACATTGTCTGAGTTTTCTGATAAGATGTCTTTCACTGAGAGAATTCAAAACGTTCTTTACACCTTCCCGGGCAGTTGGATGTGTAAACAGTTCTGGCGTGACTGGGACTTGTACTTCAGCAAAGCTTTAGGTGAATTGTACACTGTCGTGCTTTCATACCAAGTTCCCTCAATGAGTTCCAGAAAAATCACAAAATATTAATTGTTAATGATTCTCATGGAAGAGAGACACAAAATGCTGGAGTAACTCAGCGGGACAGGCAGCATCTCTGGAGAGAAGGAATGGGTGACGTTTTGGCTCAAGACCCTCAGTCTGAAGAAGGGTCTCGACCTGAAACATCACCCGTTCCTTCTCTCTAAAAATGCTGCCTGTCCTCTGAGTTACTCCAGCATTTTGTGTCTATCTTTGATTTAAACCAACATTTGCAGTTCTTTCCTATATCATCTAGTGCATGGATCACGAAAAAGGTGACTTGCAAAGGGTTAAAAACAACTATCTTAGAGGTTAATTTGTCTTGGAATCATGTTCTGTAAAATAGAACATACACAAGAATAAAACAAAAGATGGGAGTATGTGGATAATGGAAATGCACTGAAAAATAGTGATAAAGGAGAACTCTAGTATTTAAATTTATAGTTCTACGAATTGCAAGAACGTTGATAAAGTCAAAAGAGACTCAATAGAATTGTTTCATCAAAGAGCAGAAAGTTTAGTTTAGTTTAGAGATACAGCGCGGAAACAGGCCCTTCGGCCCACCGGGTCCGCGCCGACCAGCGATCCCCGCACACTAACACCATCCTACACACACGAGGGACAATTTACACATACACCAAGCCAATTAACCTACAAACTTGTACGTCTTTGGAGTGTGGGAAGAAACCAAAGATCTTGGAGAAAACCCACGCGGTCATGGGGAGAACGTACAAACTCCATACAGACGGCGCCCGTAGTCAGGATCGAAACCGGGTCTTCGGCACTGCAAGCGCTGTAAGGCAGCAACTCTACCGCTGCGCCACCGTAAGATGGAAAAATAATGATAAATGTATACACAGCACTGGTTAGTGCATAGGTAGGACCAAGTAGCATGTTTTGGAGTGTCATTGTACATAGAACATAGAGAACAATTTCATTGAGAGTTTGCCAGGGACTAGACAATATGTTAAAGGGGAAGGATTTCGGGAAACTGAGGCAAATAGACAAGCAGGAAAATTACAGTGGGTTTGTCAAATGAAATAGTGTTTTTGGTAAAGATTTAAATCATAGGTGAAGGGGAAAAGAATTAATCACAATCTGAGGGGTAACTTTTTCATCCAAAGGGTGGTGGGTGCTTGGAACAAGCTGCCAGAGGAGGTAGTTGAAGCAGGGACTATCCCAACATTTAAGAACCAGTTAGGCAGGTACATGGATAGGACAGGTTTAGAGGGATTATGGGCCAAATGCGGGCAGGTGGGACTAGTGTAGCTGGGACATGTTGGCTGGTGTGGGCAAGTTGGACGGAAGGGCCTGTTTCCACCCTTCCGCCCAACTTGCCCACACCAGCCAACATGTCCCAGCTACACTAGTCCCACCTGCCCGCATTTGGCCCATAATCCCTCCAAACCTGTCCTATCCATGTACCTGTCTAACTGTTTCTTAAATGTTGGGAACTCTATGACTATGATTGTGGAAAAGGGAAGCTTTGGGAATCATCAATATAAAATAATCACTTTAAGAATAACTTGGGAGGATTGATAAACTTGATGCGTTGCAAAAGACTGATCGTGACAGATGTGATAGTAACATTTAAAAGGAAAGTTGGAAATGGAGATATGACACACAGCAGGAGGCAACAAGTTGGCAGGATTCGTCTTTGGGGCAGGCACTGAGCCAATGTGTTGATCGAGTCTTCGTAGTAAGGTATTCAACGGGAACACTTAGTCCCTGAGCTGTGGAGAAAATAGTAAAAATTATTAAATCTTTCTGCAGGCAATACTACTCATATTTGGAATCTTAGAAGTAATCTAGAATACACATAATAATTTGTTAAAATTAATCCTGCTTGTTCTATTACCATTTACATTAGGTGAACCAACAACACTCTGTGAGACAATGGGCAAGGCAGACATTTGGCTGATTCGAACATATTGGGACTTTGAATTTCCTCGCCCATTTCTGCCCAATTTCGTATTTGTAGGAGGACTACACTGTCAACCAGCAAACCCCCTGCCTCAGGTGAGCAAGAGAAAAAGTAACATCTTCACCATGTAAATAAACCGAGCCGTAATAGTCAGACAGTCACAATCTTTTTTCCAGGGTGGAAAAGTCCAACGCTAAAGAGCATAGCTATAAGGTGAGAGGCGGTAAGTTTAATGGAGATGTGCGGGGAGCAGAGGCCTGGAACACACTGCTCAGGGTGGAACACACTGCTCAGGGTGGAACACACTGCTCAGACACAACAGTGGCCTTTAAGATGCTTTTGGATGGCCACATGAATGGGCAGGGAATAGAGGGATATGGATCATGTACAGGCAGATGAGATCAGTTTAACAGCATCATGTTCAGCACAAACATTGTGGGCTGAAAGGTCCATTCCTGTGACGTATTCTTCTATGTTTCTATGTTTTCTATAACACAAGATTAATGCAGAGTTTTTGTGCGGTGAGTTCATAACCCTTCATTTCTAGGTACGTGTGATTCCTCTCCCAAAGTGTCCTTCTACATTTTAGTTTAATTTAGAGATACAGCATGGAAACAGGCCCCTTTGGCCCACCGAGTCCATTCCGACCATCAATCACCCGTTTACAGTAGTTCCATGGTATCCCACTTTCTCATCCACTCCCTGCACACCAGGGGCAAACTAGAGGCCAATTAACCCAACAGCCTGCATGTCTTTGGGATGTGGAAGGAGACCGGAGCACCCGGAGGAGATCCACGCGGTCACGGGGAGAATGTGCAAAGTCCACACTGACAGTACCCGAGGTCAGGATTGAACCAGGGTCTCTGGCGTTATGAGGCAGCACCACTACCAGTTGCACCACTGTGCCACCAATACTTGCTTATTGAACTAGGAATGGTTCCTTTGTTTGATGATCATGACAGACTGAGGAACGTGTGAGCAATAAGTCACAGATGGTGGTTACGTTTCCACTGCTATTGATGGTCCATGACACCTCATGGATGCCCAGTTATAAGATGCCAGGTCTGCTCCAAGTCTACCCATTTGGTACAATTGTAGTTTAGAGTCATAGAGTGATATAGTGTGGAAACAGGCCCTTCGGCTCAACTTGCCCACACTGGCCACTGTGTCCCAGCTACACTGCCTGCGTTTGGTCCATTTCCCTCCAAACCTGTCCTATCGATGTGCCCTTCAGTCTGAAGAAGGGTCTCGACCTGAAGCATCACCCATTCCTTCTCTCCTGAGATGCTGCCTGACCTGCTGAGTTACTCCAGCATTTTGTGAAATAAATACCTTTGATTTGCTAACTGATTCTTAAATGTTGGGGTAGTCCCAGGCTCAACTACCTCCTCTGGCAGCTTGTTCCATACACCCACCACCCTTTGTGTGAAAAAGTTACCTCTCTGATTGCAATTAAATCTTCTCCCCTTCATCTTAAATCTATGTCCTCTGGTCCTCGATTCACCTACTCTGGGCAAGAGACTGTGCATCCACCCGATCTATTCCTCTCATGATTTTATACACCTCTATAAGATCACCCCTCACCCTCCCCCGTTCTATGGAAAGCAAACCTAGCCTATCCACACAACTGAAACGATCCATCCCAGGTAAAATCCCGGTCCATTTCCTCTGCACCCTCTCCAATGCAATTGCATCCAAGAACGTGCTGACTAGAACTGGGCACTGTATCCCGGATGTCAAGTCAAGTCAAGTCAATTTTATTTGTATAGCACATTTAAAAACAACCCACGTTGACCAAAGTGCTGTACATCTGATTAGGTTCCAATGGGAAAAAAAAAAAGAAACATACAGTAGCACGCAAACAGTTCACAGCGCCTCCTCAATGAGCCTCAAACGCTAGGGAGTAGAAATAGGTTTTGAGCCTGGACTTAAAGGAGTCGATGGAGGGGGCAGTTCTGATGGGGAGAGGGATGCCTAGCCAATGCTTTATAAGGTTGTACCATAATCTGCTTCTTCTTTTATTCCAGGCCGAAGTTAATGAAGAAAAAAGTGCCCCCTTTGCCACTTTTATTTCACAAAATGTTGGAGTAACTCAGCAGGTCAGGCAGCATCTCAGGAGAGAAGGAATGGGTGACGTTTCGGGCGAGACCCGAAACGTCACCCATTCCTTCTCTCCTGAGATGCTGCCTGACCTATTGAGTTACTCCAGCATTTTGTGAAATAAATACCTTCGATTTGTACCAGCATCTGCAGTTATTTTCTTACACTACCCTTTGCCATTTAATCTATCTCTGCTTCCACTTTCAGTGGGCCTTGCGATCTTACACTGCGGTCCGTATGTTTCTCAGTACGGCCGTGGATGTGTCCTTTCTTCATACAGTATGTCAAAGAACCTGCTCAGGTTGTATATCTTTGTATTCTCATCTCTTTGTGTGTGTCCTTCTCACTCGTCCTCCCCGAGCACATCCCAGATGCACCTGCACTTACTAGGATTATATTCATCCATCACTGCTCTGCCCATCGGGAAGGCTGGCTCTGTCCTGCGGGCGGAGATGGATTCATGGGAGGCGGTCTTGGAGGGGAGGATGCTCCCCAAACTGCGGAGCATCCTGGACAATACAGCTCACCCCCTCCATGACACACTGGTCAACCTGAGGAGCACCTTCAGCAACAGACCAGTTCCACCAAGATGCAGCACAGAACGCCACAGCAGATCCTTTTCCCCCTGTGGCTATCAAACTGTACAACTCCCCGCTCCCTCCCCCTTTCCTTCCTGGAATAAATATAGTTCTATTGTATCGTATCTTACTGACTGCTCAACCTCATCCTGTAGCCCATGCCTGCCCCCCCCCCCCCTCTCACCAATGGCAAACCCACTGATTTCTCTGTGTCAACTGCAAACTTACCCATCATATCTCCTCTATTCATGACTCCAGTGACAGGTGCCCTGGTGGAAGCAAGGAGCTGTAGACGAGTTACTGCAGCACTGCAGAGTGATTACACAAAAGGACACAATGTGCTGCAGAAACCCAGTGCAGTGGGTCAGGCAACATCTCTGGAGAACATGGATAAGTGACATTTCGGGTCGAGACACTCCTTCAGTCCTATTCAGTCAATTCGGCGGCACGGTAGCGCAGTGGTAGAGTTGCTGCTTTACAGCGAATGCAGCGCCGGAGACTCAGGTTCGATCCTGACTACGGGTGCTACACTGTAAGGAGTTTGTACGTTCTCCCCGTGACCTGCGTGGGTTTTCTCCGAGATCTTCGGTTTCCTCCCACACTCCAAAGACGTACAGGTATGTAGGTTAATTGGCTGGGTAAATGTAAAAATTGTCCCTAGTGGGTGTAGGATAGTGTTAATGTACGGGGATCGCTGGGCGGCATGGACTTGGTGGGCCGAAAGGGCCTGTTTCCAGCTATATACATGATATGATATATGATAACCCGAAACATCACCTATCCGTGTTCTAAAGAGATGCTGCCTGACCCGCTGAGTTACTCCAGCACTTTGTGTCACTCCATGCACCATCATACTTTTTATGTTTTAGCGTAGCTGCAATGAAACAATGTGGTTCGTTAGGCCATTTCTACTGTTCGTCAGTTAAAATTCAGATTAATTGCTGCAGTCCTGGCATCACCATTGAGTCAGCCTGAAAGTTATAAATATCTGCTAGTTTCAGTGTCATCATTACAAAACTTATTTATTTATATTTCCAGATTATTCACTGAATTTAAATTCATGAGTCTTCTAAGTTTCTGGCCCACTAGTAACTGCATCACCACACTACCATAATGTTATCTGGCTACTGTATCTTCACTCTAATTATCACATTTCAAGACTTATTTGGATTTTAGTTCAGTTTTTTTTGACAGCTAAGACCATCTAGACATTGGGCTGTTCTTCTGACAGACCCAGGTGACCTGATTTGTCATAAGGTCATAAGTAATAGGAGCAGAATTAGGCCATTCGGCCCATTGTCTACTCTGCCATTCAATCATGGCTGATCAATCCCTTCCTCCTAACCCCATTCTCCTGCCTTCTCCCCATTACCCCTGACACCCGTACTAATCAATAATCTATCTATCTCTGCCTTAAAAATATCCATTGACTTGGCCTCCACAACCTTTTGTGGCAAAGAATTCCACAGATTCACCACCCTCTGACCAAAGAAATTCCTCATCATCTCCTTCCTAAAGGAACGCCCTTTAATTCTGAGGCTATGACCTCTGGTCCTCGCCTCTCCCACTAGTGGAAACATCCTCTCCACATCCACTTTATCCAATGGTCTCACTGTTTGTTTCAAAATCTATGACATGGAGGATATGCTATTGAATGCATATTATTGATATGACAACCAGATGTGACATGATACCGGAAATACGGGCGGTTCTTTGTATTCTACTTCAAAAGAAGTCTGCTCTTGTTTTCAGGGAGTAATGGAGACACAAGGAAGTGCAGATGCTGCTTAACTAAAAAAGACGTAAAGATGCTGAGTTACTCGAACACTTTGCGTCTGTTTTATTATTTATTTAACACAATAACCATTGCATTCTATCACTTCTGATTGTGTGCAGCATGATTTCACTAGACTGTATGCAGAACAAAGCATTTCTCAGTATCTAGGTACATAGAACACAATATTAATTATTTAACCATTGAAGTTTTAGTCAAGGATCAAAGGAAAGTTCACTGAACGCACTTTGTTTCAACTCATTTTGATACAATTCTATTAAAACGGCAGCATGAAAGAATATCGGGAGAACCTTAAACGCTGAAGTTTACTAAAAAGTGAAAGGATTGATTTAGTAACAGAAAGAAATTTGGACTGACATGGATAGGCCAGGTTATAGAGTCATATGCCGACCAACATGCCCCATCTACACAAGTCCCACCAGCCTTCGTTTGGCCTGTATCCTTCTAAACCTGTCCTTTCCACGTTCCTGTCCAAATGTTTTTTAAATGTTGTGATATTACCTGCCACACCAACCTCCTCTGGAAGCTTGTTCCATATGCTTACCACTCTTTGTGTAGAAAAAGTTGTCCCTCAGGTTCCTATTAAATCTTTATGGGGATATGGGCTAATCACTTAGGCAAGAACTAAACAAGTTCTTTACAACTGTATTCATCAATGGGAAGAATGTGAAGGACAGTAAGATCAGTTTGGAGAATACTAATAAAAAGGAATTACAGATGCTGGTTTATACCCAAGACAGACACAAAGTGCTGGTATAACTCAGCGGATCAGGCAGCATCTTTGGACGAAAAGGACCTCTTTTTCCAGAGATGCTGCCAGATCCACTGAGTTACACCAGCACTTTGTGTCTCTGGGACTAGTGTAGATGGGACATCTTGGTCAGCATGCGAAAGTTGGCCCAAAGTTTACCTGCTGTATGACTCTAATTGATAGTCCAATGCCAGTAATGGGATACTCTAAAGCTCAGAGAACCAGCAGAATGTTTTTCCCCTCTTTGACCTTCCGACTTGGCAACTGCTGTCCTCTCTGAAGGGTAAGGGAGCACAAGCCTATTTAAGGAACGGCCTTGCGCTTAATTCGAAGGTCTTCGCAAACATCGCTCTCAATCTGCGACATCTCTGTGTGACCGGATACATGTTTGCTTTGCAGGAGATGGAGGAATTTGTTCAGAGCTCTGGAGAGCATGGCATTGTGGTGTTCTCCCTGGGCTCAATGATAAAGAACCTCACCACTGAGAAGGCCGATTTGGTTGCTGAAGCACTGGGGCAGATTCCGCAAAAGGTTTGTTTCTTTACCCTAAGTTCTGACTGTCTGTGGTTTCGGACCTGGGATCTTCCAAGATTGAGAAAAGGAGGGCAAAAACCACAGTCCTTTTTCCGTTGGGGAAGATAACCCAAGTTTGCTACCTGGATTTCTCCATTTTAGGTGGAGCCCCAACCTAAAACTACACGAGGAAGGGGAAGATGTTTATTGCACTGTCCCAATTTCCTCAATCAATAAAAAAACAAAAGCAAAATATTATGGATGCTGGAAATCTGACATAAAGCCAAAACATGTTTGAAAATGCTGCATGTACTTTCTTGTGGATACAAGTTTAGCTTAGAGAATCAGCGGGGAAACCGGCCCTTCGGTTTTCCGAGTCCACGCTGACCAATGATCCTCGCACACACTAGGGACAATTTACAATTTTTATCATTATCAATTAACCAACAAACCTGTACGCCTTTGGAGTGTGGGAAGAAACTGGAGCACCCGGGACCCACACAGGTCACAGGGAGAACGTACAAACTCTGTACAGAGAGCACCCATAGTCAGGATCGAACCCAGGTCTCTGCTGCTGTAAGGCAGCAACTCTACTGCAGTGCCACCGTGCCACCCTGAAGAAGGGTTCTGACCTGCCACATCACCTGCCCTTTCCCTCCACAGGTGCAGCCTGACAAAAACATTGTTTTTCTTGGCGGTTCCTTGTTGTTGAGGATGACTTGCTTCCACTCTAATTTTGTGGGTTCCGAAGTGACTTGAGGTCAAAGTGGGGCCACAGAACCTTTCACAGACAGGGCAGGAGGTGCCTGATAAATCATGTGGGTGGATAGATCCTGAGATCCTGTCTTCAAACCATTACTGGACCTCTGTGTGCTCCTCCCTGCATGGGCTCGAGGCTGTCACACCATGCGAGCTCCTTTACTTGGTCATGGGCCTGAGATTCCCTGAGACCAGGGGAAATCTTGCATTCCTTCAGGAGGCTTTGAACATAGAACATAAAAAAGCCCCTCCAGCCCACAATGTCTGTGCCAAACATGATGCCAAGTTAGACTCTTCTTCTCCCCACACGCGATCCATATTGCTCAATTTTCTGCATTTTGATCTTCCTAACTAAAAACTTCTTAATTGCCACTACGGTATCTGCCTTCATGCCACCCCTGACAGTGCGTCCCAGTCACTGTGTAAAACAAACATTGGCCCACACATCTCCTTTAAACTTTGCCATTCTCACCTTAAAGCTATTCCCTCTAGTTCTTGTCATTTTTATCTGGGGAAAAAGGATTCTGACTTATTTATTCCTTTCATAATCTAATAAACGTGTATCCGATCTCCCTTCAGCCTCCAATGCTCCAGCATAAAGAATCTAAGATCTGGCCTGCCCAATGCAACCAACTAAATTTAACCACAGCGTCCATCTTGAAGTGTTGGTCTTCTGATACTTTTAAGATGGAAGTGTACCATGTAGTATGACATTTAACATTGTTGCATCAGCCATTGCTGTTAAACTTTCCCAATGAAGGCAAGCCTGTCAAATGCCTACTGATCTAGATCTTGTTGTAAACCTAGATATCCTTCCTTACTGTTAGCTAGACCACCAATGTTGGTGTCATAAGGTCATACGTGATAGGAGCAGAATTGTGTTGCATTCTAACCAAACTTAAACGCATCAGAAATTGAGAATTGGCTTGTGTTTTTAAGGTCATGTGATAGGGGCAGAATTAGGCCATTTGGCCAATCTAGTCTACTCTGCCATTCAATCGTAGCTGATCTGTCTCTCCCTCCTAACTCCATTCTCCTGCCTTCTCCCCATAACCTCTGACACCCATACTAATCAAGAATCTATCTATCTCTGCCTTTAAAAAAATCCACTGACTTGACCTCCACAGCCTTCTGTGGCAAAGGATTCCACAGATTCACCACCCTCTGACTAAAGAAATTCCTCCTCATCTCCTTCCTAAAGGAACATCCTTTAATTCTTAGGCTGTGACCCCTGGTCCTAGACACTCCCACTAATGGAAACATCCTTTCCACATCCACTCTATCCAAGCCTTTCACTATTCGGTAAGTTTCAATGAGGTTCCCCCTCAGCCTTCTAAACTCCAGCGAGTACAGGCCCAGTACCGTCAAACTGGGCTCATCATATGTTAACCCACTCATTCCTGGATCTGTAAATTTACTAACAAAGGTAGTAAATGTTGACGTCCATGTAGACAATGTCCACTCTCCTGCTTTCATTAATTCTCATGGCGATCTCTTCAAAAACTCTTTCCCGGTTTGTGAGATTTATATGATGTCTTTTGTTTCGCGCCTCCATCATCTCCAGTATTTTCCACATTGCTCCGTTGCTTTTCTCCTTGAGACCTGGTTATTTCATGTTCTGTATCTGTGAATCTCTTCTCACCTTCCTACACTCAGTGTCTCCTACAATTCTGACCCTCGTCCAGCCCCACAACACCACAGGATCCTGGATCATTAATTCCTTGGGAGTTGGGACACCCTGTGAAGGTCCTCTGTCGTAGGTACTGCACAGGTCTACAGGATTATAAGTACATTTTCAGACCCAATTCCCAAAGACTTATGTAACACATTATATTCAGTTTTTCTATTCATTGTCACGATTGCTACCTTCTTAGGTTCTTTGGAGATACGCTGGTGAGAAGCCAAAAACATTGGCATCAAACACAAAGCTGTACAAATGGCTACCTCAAAATGACTTGCTTGGTAAGAGACAGAGTATTTTTGTTTGCTATCCTTTACTACATTCTTTCCTCCTTCGCTGAAGGTTTGAAAGGAAATTGTTGATTCCTTGTGGGCTGGGGTTTCATGAAGCTTCTTCTGCTCTGCAGAAAAGGACAGCCCACCGAGTGGAAAAAGGTGTCCTGAGGTCCCTCTTAAATATTGCCCCTCTCGCCTAAGCCTATGCACTCTAGAGTCCTACAGTACAGAAATAGACCCTTCTAACATGCCAACCAAGATGCCCCATCTAATCTAGTCCCATTTACACACGTTTGGCCCATATCCCTCCAAACTTTCGTATCCGTGTACCTGTCCAAATGTCTTTGAAATGCTGTTATATTACCTGCCTCGATTACCCCCTTTGGCAGCACCTTCCATAAGCATAGACACTGAATATTGGATTAAGGTTGGGACCCTTCTTAAGACGGAATCATTCCGCCCAAAATGTCACCTATCCGTGTTCTCCAGAGATGCTACCTGACCCATTGAGTTTCTCCAGCACTCTTTGTCCTTTTGTGTAATCCAGCATCTACAACCAACATGGTTGCTATTTAACTACCTCCATACTTCAAAGACAAATGGGGAAGGCCAATAAATGCTGACTTTGCCAGCAATGTCCACACCCCCAAACAAATAAATAAACCACAGCAGGTCAGGCAGCATCTCAGGAGAGAAGGAATGGGTGACGTTTCGGGTCGAGACCCTTCTTCAGACTGATGTCAGGGGGCGGGACAAAGGAAGGATATAGGTGGAGACAGGAAGATAGAGGGAGAACTGGGAAGGGGAGGGGAAGAGAGGGACAGAGGAACTATCTAAAGTTGGAGATGTCAATGTTCATACCGCTGGGCTGCAAGCTGCCCAGGCGAAATATGAGGTGCTGTTCCTCCAATTTCCGGTGAGCCTCACTATGGCACTGGAGGAGGCCCATGACAGAAAGGTCAGACTGGGAGTGGGAGGGGGAGTTGAAGTGCTCAGCCACCGGGAGATCAGGTTGGTTAAGGCGGACTGAGCGAAGGTGTTCAGCGAAACGATCACCGAGCCTGTGTTTGGTTTCTACCCGAAACATCACCCATTCCTTCTCTCCTGAGATGCTGCCTGACCTGCTGAGTTACTCTAGTATTTTGTGAATAAATACCTTCGATTTGTACCAGCATCTGCAGTTCTTTTCTTAGAATAAATAAACCATGTGCTTTATAATAATTTGAACGTTTATCCAGGCAAAGGTCTATCAGTTTAGTTGACATGAGGCTTAAGTCATAATTTATTTTAGAGTCATTGTCAGACAGTGTGGAAACATGCCCTTCAGCCCAACTTACCCACAGCAAACCAGCATGTCCCATCTACACTAGTCCCACTTGCCTGCATTATGCCCATATCCCTCTAACCTGTCCTATCTATCCATGTAAATGTTCCAATAATCCCAGCCTCAACCCCCCTCCAGCAGCTCGTTCCATACACCCACTACCCTTTGCGTGAAAAAGTTACCCCTCAGATTCCTATAAAATCTTTCCTCCTTCACCTTAAACCTCTGGTTCTCAATTCCCTCACTCTGGGCAAAAGACTCTGTGCGTCTACCCGATCTATTCCTCTCATGATTTTAAGGTGAAGCCTACTCAACCTCTCCCTATAGCTCAGACCCTCGAATCCTGGCAACATCCTTGTAGATCTTCTCTGCACCCTTTCCAGCTTGAGAACATCTTTCCTATAACATGGTGCCCAGAATTGAACACGATACTCTAAATGCGGCCTCACCATCATCTTTTATAACTGGAACATGACCTACCAACCACTATACTCAAGTAATTTTTGTTACTTTAATTTCAGGGCATCCCAAAACAAGAGTATTCATCACTCACGGTGGTACCAATGGGATATATGAAGCCATTTATCACGGGGTGCCTATGGTCGGCATTCCTCTATTCGCTGATCAGCCTGATAACATGGCCCACATGAAAGCAAAGGGAGTCGCTGTGGTCCTTAATTTTGTTACGTTGAGTGTACAGGATTTGGTTGTTGCCCTCAACACTGTGATTAATGACACGAGGTAAGTGTAGAGCATTAAGGGGAAGCAGAATTAATGTTCAATTTATTGCAGTGTTGTGCTTTGACCTCCCTCACATAAAAGGTTTAGGTTTTGGTTTATTATTGTCACGTGTACCGAATACCGCAGTGAAAAGCTTTGAATACTGAATGCATTACATTATTGTCACATGTGACATGCCACAGTGAAATTCTTTGCTTGCATACCGTGCCAAGGTATGCAAATAGGCGCCCACAAAGGGCGCTTACAAAGTTACAAATGGCCACCCGCGCCAGTTCCCCCTTGTTCTTCCCCCCTCTCCTCCCCCCCCCCTCACGGCGGTCCCGCCATGCTGGTTCCCCCTTTGTCCATTGTTCTTCATGGCGGTCAGCCACATTGGGTCTCTGTTGTTCTCCCCCCCCCCCCTCCTCATGGCGGTCCCCCCACGCCCATTCCTCCTTTGTCCATTGTTCTTCATGGTGGTCCCCCTACGTTGGGTCTCTGTTGCTCTCCCCCCATCCCCCCCCCCTCAGGGCGGTCCCCCCACGCCGGATCCTCCTTTGTTCCTTCTTCGTTTTGCATGCTGTCCAAATAGATTATATATACTATTCTTAAATGCAATCAAGTCAAACTCAAGTACAATACATAAAGCAAAGGGGAAGATACAGAGCGCTGGATACAGTTCTCAGCATTAGTTCCATAGACAAAGACGAATGTACACAATAGGGTGAGAGGGAACGTTGGTCAGTACCCTAGCTTATGGAAGGACCGTTCAGAAGCCTGATAGCAGAGGGAAAGAAGCTGTCCTTCAGTCTGGTGGTGCACACTTTCGAGGTTCTGTATCTACTGCCAAACCGGAGCAATGAGAAGAAGGAATGACCGGGATGGTACAAGTCTTTGATTATGTTGCCGAACAGTGCAAAGGCACTGCATCTTCATGAGGATCTGATTTTGCACAGGTGCAGACGTGGTTAGAAAAGAAGGCCACAGAAAGCTGTGGAGGCCAAGTCAATGGATATTTTTAAGGCAGAGATAGATTCTTGATTAGTGCAGGTGCCAAGGGTTATGGGGAGAAGGCTGGGGAATGGGGTTAGGAGGGAAAGATAGATCAGACATGATTGAATGGCATAGTAGACTCGATGGGCTAAATGGCCTAATCCTGCTCATATCACTTATGACATGACCTTAAAAACAGAAGCCAAATGTCAATTTCCGATGCATTTAAATTTAGTGATACAGCGTGGAAACAGACTTCAGCCACCGAGTCCGTGTCGACCAGTGAACCCCGCACACATTAACACTATTTTACACACACAATTTTACACATACACCAAGCCAATTAACCTACATACCTGTAGGTCTTTGGAGTGTGGGAGGAAACCGAAGATCTCGGAGAAAGCCCACACGGTCACTAGGAGAATGTACAAACTCTGTACAGGCAGCACCTGTAGTCGGGATCAAACCCGAGTCGCCAACTGTGCGCCATGCATGTGTCTGATAAGATGCAAGTTAGCTTCAATTATGCTCCAACAATTCTATATCTGGCCAAGTTCCTCCTTGGGTCACACCTCACTATCTTGGCAACTATGCAAATTACAACTATCTTTATCCAGGCGTCTCATAATCTTGTGCACTTCAATAATACAATACAATACAACACAATACAATACAATACAACACAATACAATACAATACAATATATCTTTATTGTCATTGTACAGGGGTACAACGAGATTGGGAATGCGCCTCCCATACGATGCAATAAATCAATTAGCAAAGTATTAATTTAAACAACCCAATGAAACAAATTAGAACAGTTTTAAACAGTATAAAGTGCAAGTGCTGGTTCACTGTGCGATGTGACCATCCGACTCAGCAGGACCGGATCACCCCTTCTACACTTTAAAAATAAGTTAGCAGGTTATCCAACCTCCCCAACAACTCAAGCCTGAGGCCAGATAACATCCTGGTGAATCTCTTTAGTTTAGTGTAGCTTAGAGATACAGCGCAGAAACAGGCCCTTCGGCCCACTGACTTTGTGCCGACCAAAAATCCCCATAACACTAACATTATCCTAAACACACTCGGGACAATTTACAATTTTTTACCAAACCAATTAACCTACAAACCTGTATGTCTTTGGAGTGTGGGATGAAACCGGAGCTCCCAAAGAAAACCCACGCAGGTCACGGGGAGAACGTACAAACTCTGTACCGATGGCACCCATGGTCAGGATTGAACGCGGGTCTCTGACATTGTAAGACAGCAACTCTACCACTGCGCCACCATGCTGCCCCTGCAATTGATTTGCCAACCACAGACAATAACATCTTGCAATGAATCCCAAAATTTAAGAAAATTAAATTGATTCTTAGCCTTCTCCTATCCACTGGAAATACCAGGGTCTCTTTATTACTCAGGTTTGACATCATTGGTGTCACAGGTAGATAGGATGGTCGAAAGGCTTCCAGCACAATGGCCTTCATCAGTCAGAGTATTGAGTATAGAAGTTGGGAGGTCATGTTGCAGTTAGTTATATAAGACGTTGGTGAGGCCACATTTGGAGTTTTGTGTTCAGTTCTTAGAGGAAACATGTTGTTAAGCTTGAAAGGGTTCAGAGAAGATGTACCAGGATGTTGCCAGGACTCAAGGGACTGAGCTATAGGGAGAGCTTGAGCAGGCTAGGGCTTTATTCCTTGGAGCACAGGAGGTTGAGGGGTGATCTTATGAAGGTGAGCAAAATCATGAGAGGAATAGATCGGGTAAATGCACAGTCTTTTGCCCAGAATAGGGGAATCGAGATCCAGAGGACATAGTTTTAAGGTGAGGGGGAAAAGATTAAATGGGAACATGAGGGGTAACCTTTTTACACAAAGGGCGATGGATAGACGGAACAAACTGCTGGAGGTGGTAGTTGAGGCAGGTACTATCGCAATGTTTAAGAAACATTTAGACAGGTACATGGATATTTTCATATTTTTCATATTTCAGATACAGCGCGGAAACAGGCCTTTTCGGCCCACCAAGTCCGCGCCGCCCAGCGATCCCCGCACATTAACACTATCCTACACACACTAGGGACAATTTTTACATTTTACCCAGTCAATTAACCTACATACCTGTACGTCTTTGGAGTGTGGGAGGAAACCGAAGATCTCGGAGTAAACCCACGCAGGTCACGGGGAGAACGTACAAACTCCTTACAGTACAGCACCCGTAGTCAGGATCGAACCTGAGTCTCCGGCGCTGCATTCGCTGTAAAGCAGCAACTCTACCGTTGCGCCACCGTGCCATAGGGTAGATTAAGAAGGATGTGGGCCAAAAGCAGTCAGGTGGGACGAATGTAGACGGGACAGGTTTGTCAGTGTCACCGAAGGGCCTGTTTCCACATCATATGACACAATGACTCTATGACTCTTTGACTCAATGCCTTGCTCTTCCTGGCCCATTAAGATGTCAAATTTTAAACAAGTATCCTTAACATTCTCTTCATGGGCTTGCCTCCCTTGAGTTTAACTAGCTGGATACACATGTGTCCCTCCAATCCATCCCTTATGTCCTTTACCCGAACCTTCAGTTGTCCTTGTCCACAGCTCTGGATTTGTGACTGTATCAATATTGGTCTAATTACAATAACAAATAACTGCAGTTGCTAGTTATCAAAAAAAGACACTAAATGCTGGAGGAACCTAGTGGGTCAGGTAGCATCTCTGGAGAAAGTGGACAGGTGACGTTTCGGGTCAGGTTGACTGGGAGGGAAAAAGGTGAAAACCCCCCCTCGCCTGTGTTCATCCGTTAGCAGCCTTGCTTTGTCCGGCCCCTCCTCTCTTTCAGCTTTCTTTCTTCCCCCCTCACCCCGTCTCCCCCTGTTGTCAGTCTGAAGAAGGGTCCCGAATCGAAAGGTCACCTATCCATGTTCTCCAGAGATGCTGAGTTACCACAGCACTTTGTGTCTTTCTTTGTGTAATTTTAGTCTTAAGACTTCAGACTTTCGAGATACGGTGTGGAAACGGGCCCTTCGACCCACCAAGTCCACACCGACCCGCACTCCAAAACTAACCCACACACTAGGGACAATTTACAATTTAACTTAAGTCAATTAACCCGCAAACCTGTACATCTTGGGATTGTGGGAGGAAACTGAGCACCCGGAGAAAACCCACGTGATCCCAGGGAGAACGTAAAACTCTGTACAGAAAGCACCCATAAGTCAGGATGGAACCCGGGTCTCTGGCACTGTAATGCAGCAACCCTACCACTGCGCCACCGTGCCGACCTCTTGTAATGAGCAGTTTGTCTAAATAGAACTTAGCAATCAGGTAGATGTTGATGAATGGATATCTGGCACAAAATAAAGTAAAATCAAGCAAGACTATAACTATTTTTATTCCTTCAGGTATAAAGAAAATGCTGTGAAGTTATCTATAATTCATCGAGACCAGCCAATGAGTCCTTTGGAAAGGTCTGTGTACTGGATTGAGTTTGTTATGCGACATGGAGGAGCAAAACATTTGCGGCCTGCAGCACACTCTCTGACTTGGTACCAATATCATTGCCTCGATGTGGTGGCATTCCTTGGTGCATGTGTAGCAGTTTTCATATATCTCCTCACAAAATGTTGCTTGACCTGCTGCAGAATATGCAGGGGTACGAAGGTAGAGAAGGAAAAAACTCACTGATGGCCTCAAATGCACTGGACCGCTTCAAGTTTATAACATTGTAATTACATTGGGATTTCTATGATTATGCCTTTAAATTGCACTTACGTGATCATGTTTGTTGCCAATGGTTTGTTTGACCTCATTATATAATTTGCTACTTCAAACTGTGCTTAAAGAGTGATATGTCAAAATGACTCACGATGATTCTCATTGATAATTATTCTTGCAATCTGGGGTGTCACTAAGCTAAACTAACAAAGTGCTGGAGGAACTCAGCTGCATCTGCGGAGGCAAATGGACAGGCGATTTTTCGTCAGACCGTTGGATTGGAGGCGAGTAAGCTGGTAAAGAGAAATGAGGGGAAAGTGGGGCGTTGGCAAGTGGTCGGTGGAGGCCAAGTAAGTGGACATTTTTAAGGCAGTGAGAGACAAATTCTTGATTAGAACGGGTGTCAAGGGTTTTGGGGAGGAGGCAGGAAAAGGGGATTCGGAGGCAGAGATCAGCCATGATTGAATGGCGGAGTGGACTCATTGGGCCGAATGGCCTAATTCTACTCCTATAGCTTGTGATATGTGTGGATGGGCAATTAGCAGATGGGTGGAGATCTGATAAAAGCTGGAGGCGAAATGGAGACAAAGGGCATTGGTTGGGAATGGAGGAGTGAAGTTTAAAGCTGGAGTGAGGATTATGAGTTGAAGAGGACAACAGGAAGGGTGGGGGAAGGGGGTGGAATAAAAGGGAAGGAAAATAGGGGACTCGGAGTAGAGAGGGAGGGAGATGAGCGGCAGGAGGGGAAAGGAATTGGATAATAAGTACAGTACACACGGGGTGGGAGGTGGGAGTGGGATGAAGACCAGATAGGATGGAAGAGGAGGAGGTGTTGGTTTGCCTGAAATTGGAGAATCAATGTTCATGCTCTTGGTTTGTAAGCTACCCAAGATGAATATGAAGCCCTCTTCTTCCAGTTTGCATGCCACCTTACTCTGGCAATGGAGGAGAACCAGGACAGAAAGGTCAGTATGGGTAGGAAAGAACTGCAGGTGCTGGTTTAAATCGAAGATAGACACAAAATGCTGGAGTAACTCAGCGGGACAGGCAGCATCTCTGGAGAGAAGGAATGGGTCTGAAGAAGGGTCTGGACCTGAAACGTCACCCATTCCTTCTCCCCAGAGATGCTGCCTGTCCCGCTGAGTTACTCCAGAATTTTGTGTCTATCAGGTCAGTATGGGAATGGGAAGGAGAGTTTAAATTGTTAGCAACCAGGAGATCCAGCAGGCCTTACTCTACGCTTGGACTCTCTGATGTCAGGGTCACCTGAAGAAAGCTCCCAACACGAAATGTCGCCAGTCCATTTTGTTCCACAGACGCTGCCTGTCCCGTTGAGTTCATCCAGCACTTTTTTTTTTTTTTCCCCCCAGGATTGCAGCTTCTGCAGTCTCTTCTGGCTTCCTATTATCTCTTGTTGGGGAGATATTAATCAAGTAACGCCTCATAATTGAGGGCATTTTCAAACAAAGTCAACATGGTTTTATGAAAGGCAAATCATGTTTGACAAATTCGCTGTAGTAACAATCGGAATCAATAAAGGGGGACATGGAGAAAAAATGTTTTTGGATTTCCAGAAGGTTTTTAACAAGTTGCCACACGAGAGCTGGTGAACAAGTTGAAGCCGTGAGGGTGGCCCAAGTAGTGCAGCGGTAGAGTTGCTGCCTCACATCACCAGAGACCCGGGTTCGATCCTGACCACGGGTGCTGTCTGTATGGAGCTTGTACCTTCTCCCTGTGACCGCCTGGGGTTTCTCCGGGTGCTCCAGTTTCCTCCCACACTCCAAAGACGTGCAAGTTTGTTGGCTAACTGGCTTCTGTAAATTGTCCCTGGTGTGTAGGATGGGAAAGTGAGATAACGTAGAATTAATGTGAACGGTCGATCGATGGTCACAATAGACAATAGATAATAGACAATAGGTGCAGGAGTAGGCCATTCAGCCCTTCGAGCCAGCACCGCCATTCAATGCGATCATGGCGGTGCGGACTAGGTGGTATTTCCACATTCTATCTGTAAACAAAACCAAACAGGACAAGGGGCATGGGAGTGAGTATCTTTCCACAGATTAAAGAGTGGTTACAACACAGAAAGCCACAGAGTCCTCAAGCTAACAGCACTTCCATTCTTGACATCCATGTACAGACCTGTGAGTAAACTGCTTTCCCCTACGAAAGGATGAGCTCCCCCATTCTGGCCTCAGGCAGCTTTGGATCCACAAAGTTCAGTGAACTGTCGGCACTGATTTACTGTACATAAAAGTTACATGAGATTCTTTTATTTATATGTAAAAATGATATCCCAGGAGGTAGGGCACTTTAATTCATGCGTGTCTCGCCACTCTATCTCCTGATTTTGTCGTAAATTGTTGATGAGGTTGGTAAGGTGTGACCTTTTGATTCAATTTCTGTTGTTGCATAATCAAAATGAACTGCACGCACTGATGGCATGGCCGTCTGTCTGCAAAACCCCAAGGGAAATGGCAGCAGTGGTAAGGTCAATCATACAGGAAGGGCCCAGTTTCCTTCATTAGTTCAGGCAGAAGGTAAGTATATTACCTCCAAAGTTAGGCAAAACACGATGGCAGTTTTTGCTGTACAGAAATGTGCAGAAAGGTACAGAAATAGAGGCTAGATGAAAGACATTGTTGACCACTGAACACTCTTTCCTCTCTCTCTCTCCCCCTTCACTTCTTTTCTCTCTCCCTTCACTTCTTTTCTCTCTCTCCTCTCCCTCTTCTCTCTCTCCTCTCCCTCTTCTCTCTCTCCTCTCCCTCTTCTCTCTCTCCTCTCCCTCTTCTCTCTCTCCTCCCTTTACAGCTTTTTACTGTACCTCAGTACACGTGACAATAAACTAAAACTGAAACCGAACGATCTCCCTCTCTCTCTCACCACCTCTCTTGCCCTCCATTTCTCTTTCTTTCACCTTCTCACCTTTACCCTGTCTCGCTTTCTCTCTCTCTCTCTCACTTTTACTCTCTCTCTCTCTCTCTCTCTCACTCTCCCTCTCCCACTTTCACTCTTTCTCTCACTTTTACTCATCGCTCTCTCACGGTCTCTCTTTCTCACTCTCTCTGGATGTTACATAATTGTTGATGTCATTCCATCACCTTTGGGAAGGCGATCAGATTGTGTACAGAATCCATTGATGACACTTTGGGAATCCTGCTGTAAAGAAAAATAATCATCTTAACTACAAATATGCATATTGTCACCGAAGAGACACAAAGTGCTGGAGTAGCTCAATGGGTCAGGCAGCATCTCTGGAGAAAAAGGAAGGGTGATGTTTCAGGTCGAGAGCCTTCTTCATTTAAATGCTCGTTTAAATGTACAGGCCGTGCAAAGGTTGGGCAGGATCTTATTGTCAGAGTTCCACACAGAGGGAAACGGGCAGCCATTTTTAACACAGCAGTGTCTCACAGGAAAAACATAATCACCTTGTAATTTTTTACACACATTTATTACTCCGTGAATAATGTCATAGGATCTCTTACACTAATTTGAGTTGGCACATAAGGTTAGAGATAGAGCATAGAAACAGGCCCTTCAGCACACGCTGCTGACCATCGATTACCCATTCACACTAATTCAATGTTATCCCGCTTTCTCATCCACTCCTTGCACACTAGGGGCAATTTCAACAGAGGCCAATGAACCTACAAACTTGCACATCTTTGGGATGTCAGACGAAATCGGAGGACCCGGAGGATACCCTCACGGTCACGGGGAGAATGTGCAAAAACTGCACAGAGGCAGCACCCGAGGTCAGGATCGATCTCGGGCCTCTGGCGCTGTGAGGCAGAAGCTCTACCAGCTGCCCCACAGTGCCACCCTTAACTTGTCATTTTGGAACTCTGTTAACTGCTGATCTGAGATATCATCTGTGATCAGATTTTAAAGCAATTTCAGTTTGATAGAGTCAAGAGAACTGTCAATGAATGAATATCAGAGATATATTTGAAAAAAATGTGTGGTTGATGAATAATTTATATGGGAACACTATATGATTTCTTTAGGTTAAATGTGGTCCTGAAAAATGGGATGCTTTTCTGTTTGTCACTGTATTTAACTGGGATGGTAATTGATTGCCAAAAAAAAATATCAGGATTTTTAACATCTGAGAAATAGTAATGACCAACTGAAAAGTTCAACATATTCACACGAGGACTGGAGTCTGAAAGTGTCACCAAAAATATTCTTTACAGGTTGCACAAATGGTTCAGTGGTTCTTTATTATCACATGTACAGACAGAGACCTACAGTGTAATTCTATTTTTGCAAACAGTTCCCAGATTTATTTCAAGAAACGGGCAGAAAATATTCACTGCAAATAAATCTCTTTCTAGCTATGTGATTTATCTCTGACTTTAAATCTGTTTTTAAATTCCACAATAGTAAGTTGGGCAGGTCGGGAAATTTGTTTCTGCCATCAAATTGGACGTCTAATCATGATCAATGATTCACTTCCGAAGTGAATTTATATGAGATCCAACAATCTATGTTCAGCACTGCTAATTTTTCTTGAATAAACAACTAATAAAATGGATGATCCTTCCAAGTTGAAGTTAATAGTTTTTTTTTCTTTTCATACATATTGTCGTTTACATGTTGGCCGATATCAGCAGGAAAATGGGAACACTGAGAAAGGAATGCCTCTCCTAGCCATTAATGTTTTGATTTTGTTGTACAACATTGCAAATTGCACAGTAAGGCAGTTTGACATTACAGCAACCATATCCCTTCAGCAGGCAGAATGTGTAGGAAAGAACTGCGGATACTGGTTTAAATCGAAGATAGACACAAAATGCTGGAGTAACTCAGCGGGACAGGCAGCATCTCCAGAGAGAAGGAATGGGTGACGTTTCGGGTCGAAGACTTCAGTCTGAAGAAGGCTCTCGACCCAAAGCGTCGCCAATTCCTTCTCTCCAAAGATGTTGCCTGTCCCACTGAGTTACTCCAGCATTTTGTGTCTATATCCTTTTAGCATCCTGCCCTCTGCAAAATGGGTCCGCGCATTTCCTGAAATAATTCACTACCGTGAAATTCTCTGGTGTTATTTATGCACACAGTGATGTCACATCAAGATCTATGATGCACATCTCGACCCTGAATTAAAGATTTTGAGTACAGGAGCAAGGGCATCTTGCTACAATTATACAGGACCATATATAAGACCACAGAATGGAAACAGGCCCTTCAGCCCAACTTGCCCACATCGGCCAACATGTCCCATCTACACTAGTCCCACCTTCCTGCATTTGACCCATACCCCTCTAAACTTGTCCTATCCATGTACCTGTCCAAATGTTTTTAAAACGTTGCAATACAACCAGCCTCATCTACCTCCTCCGGTATCTCGTTCCATACACCCACCACCCTCTGTGTGATAGAGTTACCCCTCAGGTTACCATTAAATCTTTACCCCCCTCACCTTAAAGCTATGTCCCCTGGTTTTTGAATCCCCTGTGTACCAGATGCATTGAGCATTTACCAAATCTATTCCTCTCAGGAATTTGCACACAGAATCCGCTTCATGTTTCTTATGACCCAATGCAAGAGCCCACTCAGTGATGTCCCCATCCATTCAACACTCTCCAAATGTCTCTCTGCTCTCTCCATCCCATCTCTCTCACCACCCTCTCTCCCTCCCCATCCCCTCTCCACACTCTCTCTCCCTCTCCATCTGCCCTCTCTCCCTCCCTACCTCTGTCTTTTTTCTCTCCATCCCATCTCTCCATCCCCTCTCTATCGCTCTCTATCCCCTCTCTCTTTCTCATTATCCCCCCTCCATCCCTTCTCTATCCCTCTCTCCGTCCCCTCTACCCTTTCTCTACCCCTCTCCATCCCCTCTCTACCTCTCTCCATCAACCCCCTCCCTCTCTACCCTCTCTCTCCATCCCCTCTCTCTCTACCTCCCTATCCCCTCTCTCCATCACTCTATCTGTCCCCTCTTTTTCTACAACATTGTAAATTTCCCAGTAGGGCAGTTTGACATGATAGCAACCATGTCCCTTTGCCATCCTGCCCTCTGCAATATGGGTTCGCGTATTTCCTGAAATAATGCAGGAGCCCACTCAGTGATGTCACCATCCATTCAACACTCTCAAAATGTCTCTCCCCTATCCTCCACCTCTCCATCCCATCTCCCTCCTCTCTCCCTCTCAATCCCCTCTCCATTCCCTCTCTTCACCCTCCTATCTCTCTTCACCCCTTCTTTCTTTCTCAATCCCTTCTCTCCCCATTCCCACTCTCCATCCCCTTACTCCCTCCATCTCTCTATCCCCTCTCCTCTCCCCATCCTCCCTTCCTCCCCTTCCCTCTCCCTCCTCATCCCTCTCCTCATCCCTCTCCCCATCCCCTCTCCCTCCCTCTCCTCTCATCCCCTTCCTCTCTCCAGCCCCCTCTCTATCCCCCGTCCATCCTCTCTCCGCCCCCTCTCTAGCCACTCTCTCTACTCCCTCTCCATCCCCTATCTCTATCCCCTCTCTATCTCCATCCCTCTCTCCATCCAGTTACATCAGGCAATGAAGAAAGCAAATGGAATGTTGGCCTTTATAACGGTTGCATAGGGCCCTGGTGAGACACCTGCAGTATTGTGTGCAGTTTTGGTCTCCTTTTTTTGAGGAAGGAAATTCTTGCTATTGAGGGAGTACAGCATAGGTTCACAAGGTTAATTTCCGGGATGGCGGGATTATCATATGGAACGACTTGGCTTGTATTCACTGGAACTTAGAAGGACGAGAGGGAATCTTATAAACACAAAATTATTAAGCGATTGGACATGCTAGATGCAGGAACCATGTTCCTGTTGGGGAATCCAGAACAAAGGGCCACAGTTTAAGAATAAACTCTCTCCCTCTCCCCCCTCCCTCCCTCCCTCCTCCCCCCCTCCCCCTCCCTCCCTCTCCCTCTCTCCCTCCCTCCCCCTCTCATCTCTCTAGCCCCTCTTATCTCTCTAGTTCCTCTTCTCTCCCTAGCCCCTCTTATCTCTCTAGCCCCTCTTATCTCTTTAGCTCCTCTCCCTAGCCCCTCTTATCTCTAGCTCTTCTCTCCCTAGCCCCTCTCTCTAGCCCCTCTTATCTCCTGAGCCCCTCTCTCTTGCCCCTCTTATCTCTAGCCCCTCTCTCCCTAGCCCCTCTTATCTCTAGCTCCTCTCTCTAACCCCTCTCTCCCTAGCCCCTTATCTCTCTAGCCTCTCTCTCTATAGCCCCTCTTATCTCTCTAGCTCCTCTCTCCCTAGCCCCTCTCTCTAGCCCCTCTTATCTCTAGCTCCTCTCTCTCTAACCCCTCTCCCTAGCCCCTCTTATCTCTCTAGCTCCTCTCTCTCTAACCCCTCTCTCCCTAGCCCCTCTTATCGCTCTGGCCTCTCTCTCTCTATCTATCTCTCTCTCTCTCTCGCCCCTCTCTCCAGCCCCTCTCTCTCTCTCTCTAGCCTCTCTCTCCAGCCCCTCTCTCTCTAGCCCCTCTCTCTCTAGCCCCTCTCTCTCTCTAGCCCCTCTCTCTCTCACCCCCTTCTCTCTCACCTCTCTCTCTCTCTGTAGCCCCTCCCTAGCCCCTCTTATCTCTAGCCTCTCTCGCCCCTCTCTCTCTCTAGCCCCTCTCTCTATAGCCCCCCCTCTCTCTCTCTAGCCCCTCTCTCTCTCTAGCCCCTCTCTCTCTAGCCCCTCTCTCTCTAGCCCCTCTCTCTCTAGCCCCCCTCTCTCTCTCTAGCCCCCCTCTCTCTCTCTAGCCCCCCTCTCTCTCTCTAGCCCCTCTCTCTCTCTAGCCCCCCTCTCTCTCTCTAGCCCCTCTCTCTAGCCCCTCTCTCTCTCTAGCCCCCCTCTCTCTAGCCCCCCTCTCCCTCTAGCCCCCCCTCTCTCTCTCTAGCCCCTCTCTCTCTCTAGCCCCCCTCTCTCTCTCTCTAGCCCCTCTTCTCTCTCTAGCCCTTCTCTCTCTCTAGCCCCCCTCTCTCTCTCTAGCCCCTCTCTCTCTCTAGCCCCCCCTCTCTCTCTCTAGCCCTTCTCTCTCTAGCCCCCCCTCTCTCTCTAGCCCCCCCTCTCTCTCTCTAGCCCCTCTTATCTCTCTAGGCCCCCTCTCTCTAGCCCCTCTCTCTCTCTAGCCCCCCTCTCTCTAGCCCCTCTCTCTCTCTAGCCCTTCTCTCTCTCTAGCCCCCCTCTCTCTCTCTAGCCCCTCTCTCTCTAGCCCCCCTCTCTCTCTCTCTAGCCCCCCCCCTCTCTCTCTCTAGCCCCCCTCTCTCTCTCTCTAGCCCCCCCTCTCTCTCTCTAGCCCCCCCCCTCTCTCTAGCCCCCCTCTCTCTCTAGCCCCCCTCTCTCTCTCTAGCCCCCCCCCTCTCTCTCTCTAGCCCCCCCTCTCTCTCTAGCCCCCCCTCTCTCTCTCTAGCCCCCCCTCTCTCTCTCTAGCCCCCCCCTCTCTCTCTAGCCCCCCTCTCTCTCTAGCCCCCCCCTCTCTCTCTCTAGCCCCCCTCTCTCTCTCTAGCCCCCCCCCTCTCTCTCTCTAGCCCCCCCCCTCTCTCTCTCTAGCCCCCTCTCTCTCTAGCCCCCCTCTCTCTCTCTCTAGCCCCTCTCTCTCTAGCCCCCCCTCTCTCTCTAGCCCCTCTCTCTCTAGCCCCCCCTCTCTCTCTAGCCCCTCTCTCTCTAGCCCCTCTCTGTCTCTAGCCCCTCTCTCTCTCTAGCCCCTCTCTCTCTCTCTCTCTAGCCCCCCTCTCTCTCTCTCGCCCCTCTACCTCCCCACTTCTCTCCCCACTTCTCTCCCCACCTCTCTCCCCTCTTCTCTCCCCACCTCTCTCCCCACTTCTCTCCCCACTTCTCTCCCCACTTCTCTCCCCACCTGAAGCAGCTTCCAACCTCCAGACCTGTGGGTGAGGCCAGGTTGTTGGGGTTGGCGCGACGTGCATTGTGACGCAGAGGGGGTGGGGCGACGTGCATTGTGACGCAGCGGGGGTGAAGCGACGTGCATTGTGCCGCGCAGAGACGGGCGGCGCGCATTGTGACGCAGCGACGCAGAGGCCTTGCAGCGGCGGCGGCGGCCTGGCCTTGACGGCGCCATTTTGCGAGGAGCGGACGGTCGTTCGGTCGGACGGTGGGTGGTGGTGGTGGCGGCGGCGGTGTTAACGCAGCCCCCCCGGGTCCCGGGGCGGATCGTATCGGATAGATTGACCGTGCTCCACTCTCATCTCCACACCCACTCGCTACCCATGGCGGCGGAGAGCCGGGATGATAAAGGTAGAGGACGGCTCGCTGGCTGAGGGAGGGGAGTCGCAGCGCCAGCGCCAGTGGCGGCCGCTTTTGTTTCATTGATCCCTGGCCTGGCCTGGCCTGGCCTGCCTGGGCCTGCGCTGTGTAACTTATAGCAGCAGAATTAGGCCGTTATATGTTGTTTACGGTGTACTAAGTTTACATATTCTGTTGTGCTGCTGCAAGCAACAATTTCACATTGTTCTGTCTGGGACACACGACAATAAATCACTTCATAAGTTCACAGAGGAGAATTAGGCCATTCGGCCCATCGTCTACTCCGCCATTCAATCATGGCTGATCTATCTCTCCCTCCTAACCCCATTCTCCTGCCTTCTCCCCACAACCTCTGACACCTGTACTAATCAAGAATCTATCTATCTCTGCCATAAAAATATCCATTGCCTTGGCCTCCACAGCCTTCTGCGGCAAAGAATTCCACAGATTCACCACCCTCCGACTAAAGAAATTCCCCCTCATCTCCTTCCGAAAAGAACGTCCTTTAATTCTGAGGCTATGACCTCTAGTCCTAGACCCTCCCACTAGTGGAAACATCAAGAATCAAAAAAAAAGCAAAGATTTATTACCACGGTTGGCAAACATTTCATGTTGCTGTCCACTTAAAGAGGAAGAAGATTGGATTTCATTGCCTTCCATCACTGTGAGGAATGTGGGGAATCCGCTGTGCTGGATGTTTATGTTAACTTTTATGTATTCGTGCCTTGTTGCTTTTTTTTTAGTATGGCTGTATGGTAATTTGCTTATCATTGTACCTTAATTGGCTCATGTGATAATAAAAGACCTTTGAAAGCTTAACCCATCCCAAGTCACAAATCATGGCTGGTCTATCTCCCAACCCCATTCTCCAGCCTTCTCCCCATACCCTCTGACACCCGTACTAATCAAGAATCTATCTATCTCTGCATTAACAATATCCATTGACTTGGCCTCCACAGCCTTCTGTGGCAAAGAATTCCACAGGGTGAGAAAGAAAGAGAGAAGTCCCAGACCTTTCCTCTAGCAGCTCCCCAGGCAAGCCAGACCCATGCCCTACCTCCTGTGAGAAGCGGCCGATCTCTTCCCTCTGGTCCGCATGCGGGGTTCCCCTCCTGACCGCAGCATAATCTAAACAGATCAATGCTGCAAACTTCTCAACCGTCTGAAGAAGTGTCTCAACTTGAAACGTCACCCATTCCTTCTATCCAGAGGTGCTGTGTGTCCCACTTAGCTACCCCAGCATTTTGTGTCTGGTGTAAACCAGCATCTGCAGTTCCTTCATGCAAATTGAACTCATTCATTCAAGGGCTGCCTGTCAGACAATGCACCGTCCCATCTAGAAGTCCACCCTCGAAGAGAGCATGTGCTGCTGCTCCTATGCTCTTGAAATTATGTTACACATACTGAACTTTTTATTTTCTTGTTTATTGTTTATGTTTACATCTGTTGTGATGTTGAAAGTAAGAATTTCATTGTTCCATCTGGGAAGTATGACAAAACACTCTTGATTCTCTTTTCACAAGTTCAAGGAGCAGAATTAGGCCATGCGGCCCATCAAGTCTACTCTGACATTCACCTCATGTCTGATCTATCGTTCCCTCTAAACCCCATTCTCCTGCCTTCTCCCCATAACCCCTGACACCCGTACTAATCAAGAACCTGTCAATCTCCGCCTTAAACATTCCCAGTGTTTTGGCCTCCACAGCCATCTGTGGCAATCAATTTGGTCAGATTCGCCAAAATCGAAGTGAAATGTTGCATGTACAATTCTCCACAAATGCTGCTGTCCTGCAGAGTTTCTCCAGCACTTTGTGTTTTGCTGAAAATTCCAACATCTGCAGTTTCCTGTGTCTCAATTTTAGGTTTAGGTTTATTATTGTCACACGTATCAAGGTACGCTGAAGAGCATTGTGTTGCATGCTATTTAAATAGATCAGCTATACGTAAGATAGATAAGTCAGTTCATACAGTACAGTAGATAGAGCAAAGGGGCAGTTATAAGTTGTGAAATCTCCTCGCAGTATGCCTCCTTTGAAGACATTCTCACTGTTTTTCTTCTGCGATTTCCCCCCCCCATGTTCTGATTCACCTGTCACTTGCCAGGCTTTGTCACTCCCCACCACTCTTTTCCAGCTTTCTCCTCTCTATTCCAATCAGGATTAGAGCCAAAACATTCTGACCCAAAACATCTCTGGTCCATTCCTTCCCCAGATGCTGCCTGATCCGCTGAGTTCCTCCTGCACTTTTGTGTTTTGCCTTCTGGGAACAGTTAGCTCTATTAAGTAAAATTGATAGATTATGAAGGTAATAATCTATTAAACAAACCAAATTAGTTCTCTCATTTCTGTTGGTCCATAATTGTAATTTAACCTTTGTTTAGCCCATTCAGTATGAAGAAATTGTAAGTAGCTAAAAAGTATTTGATGCCAGTTGAAAGTTTGGTGCAATTATCATTTCCATATTTCTCATTTCCAATGATATAGCAGACCTGTCAACCCTTCAGTTCATTGCTGGGTCCTAGTATCCCACCAGGTCCATTTCACAATTTATTTCATTGGATATTGGGTGAAATAGCACATTGGGTGAAATATATGAACCGTCTGGGTTAATGGACCTGGGCATCAGTAAATGCTGTCCTGAACTGTTTACAGATCCTGCAACTCGACACCCCCCCCTCACCATGATGCTGCTTGAGTTTGCACCTTGCTTCAGATTCCACTATCTGCCGTCTCTTGTGTTTCATATCTATGGTGTTGGGTTTCATTCACGGACCAACCATGAAAAATTAAAACATCTCCATAGTACAAAAATAATGGTCGAACAGATGGTGATGGAAGGCATTTTGTTATGGAATGCCGCCTCAGAGGAATATGAAAACATAATTTCTACCATTTTAAAATTTCTTTCATGACAAGATATTCCAAAGCATTGTAGATCCAAATGGTTTCTGTGGCATCACACTCTATGTACTCAAATAAATAGCTTTATGATAATAATCGGATATTTTTTGTGACATGTGCAATAGGCTGAATACAATTTCACCTCAAAGGTAGATGCAGTGAAAATGTGCCTTTGACTGTCATTTTAACAATCATCCATCCTTTACTCTTTGCTACAGTGTAAGCTGTGCCCCTTAATGCAATTGGTTTTAGTGTAGTCGTCGACACATGAAACATTTCAGTTCAGTCCTCCTTTACTGCTGCTTACATCCCCCCACAGGCTGATAAATCTCTAGCCCTGGACGAACTGTATGGGATTGTAAATGGGCTGGAGAACTCCCATCCTGAGGCTGCGTTCATTGTTTTGGGAGACTTCAACAGAGCCAATATGGAGAAGGTTCTCCCAAAATTCTTCCAACACATCACTTTTCCCATTAGGGCAGAGCAGACCCTGGACCATTGTTACACCCCATTCAGAGTCTGTTATAAGCCCCTCCCTTGCCCTGCTTTTGGTAAGGCAGATCACTGTTCCAGGGTCATATATAAATGAAACAATGAGGTTGATGAAGCCTTACAGGACTGCTTTGACACAACTGACTGGCAGATGTTTGAAGACGCAACAGAAGGCAATATCAACGAATACACAGACTCTGTCTTAGGCTACATAAGTAAGTGCATCGATGATGTGGTTCCAAAAGCCACCATCTGCACTTACCCAAATCAGAAACCCTGGGTCAGACGGGATATCCATGCTAAATTTAAAGCATGGACTACTGCCTTCAACTCGGGCGACCTCAATGCCTACAAGGTAGCCAGATATGACCTCCGGAAGTCCATCAGGAAAGCCAAGAGAGACCACAGAAACAAAGTGGAATCTAACTACTACAGCTCGGACTCCAGACGCATGTGGAGTGGATTACACAGACTACAAAGGGAAAAACAGGAGCACTGTTCAGCCTACCACATTGCTCTCGGACGAGCTTAACACCTTTTACGCCCGGTTCGATGCAGTCAACACAGCGCCCATCATGAGTCCACAGGTGTGCAAGGGGACTACCACACTGTCCTTACAAACGGCAGACGTGAGGCGGTCCTTCAAAAAGGTCAACGACCGCAAAGCTCCAGGGCGGGCCCTCAGAGCGTGTGTTGATCAACTGGCAGAGGTGTTCACCAACATCTTCAACCTCTCTCTGAGTCAGTCTGTGGTTCCCACCTCCTTCAAAGCATCCATCATCGCTCCTGTTCTAAATAAACCAGTAACCTGTTTAAATGACTACTGTCCTGTCGCACTGACATCAGTCATCATGAAGTGCTTCGAGCGACTAGTCAAAACTCACATCTGCTCCTCTCTCCCTGACACCTTGGACCCTCTTCAGTTTGCATATAGACTAAACAGGGCCACGGACGATGCCATCGCCATAGCAATACATAGTGTGCTCACCCACCTGGACAAAGGAAATACATATGTGAGAATGCTCTTTATTGACTACAGCTCGGCATTCAACACTATTATTCCCTCAAAACTCGTCCCCATGCTCCTTGATCTTGGACTGGAGACCTCCATCTGCGGATGGATATTCGATTTCCTGACGGGCAGGCCCCAGGTGGTGAGAATTGGCAGCAACACCTCTTCCTCAATGATCCTCAACACAGGCACAGCACAGGGCTGTGTGCTCAGTCTTCTCCTGTACTCCCTGTTCACGCACGACTGTACTGCTAAGCACAGCTCAAACAGCATCCTAAAGTTTGCTGACGACATGACCATTTTGGGCCTCATCACGGACAACAATGAGGTCCAAGAGGGACCTACAGAGAGGAAGTAAAGGCACTAAACAGCTGGTGCCAGGAAAATAACCTCTCAATGTCAGCAAAACTAAAGAGATGACCGTGGACTACAGGAGACAGCGGGAGAGTGGACACCTCCCCATCCACATCGGTGATGCTGAGGTTGAAAGGGTCAGCAACTTTAAGTTCCTCGGTGTGCACATCACTGAACTTTCCTGGACACTGCACACGAACACAATAACAAAGAAGGCCCACCAGTGGCTCTTTTTCCTGAGAAGACTGAGGAAGTTTGGCATGAACGCCAGCATCCTCACAAACTTCTACAGATGCACCATCGAGAGCCTGCTGACGGGCTGCATTACAGTATGGTACGGGAACTGTTCTGCCCACAGCCACAAATCACTACAGAGAGTGGTGAAGATGGCACAGCACATCACTGGCAACTGTCTCCCGGCCATTCAGGACATTTTCTATCGGCGGTGCCTGCGGAAGGCATGCAGCATCATCAAGGACCACAGCCACCCAGCACGCAGGCTGTTCTCCTTGTTACCGTCAGGCAGACAATACAGGAGTATGGCTGTGCGTACCACCAGACTTAAGAACAGTTTCTACCATCAGGCCATCAGGCTTCTGAACTCATAAACACATTTCAAATCATATATGTTGATTATTTTTAATATTGTCTTTTTACCGTACTAATGTCATTTCTTATCTTATTTATCCTTGGAATATTACTGCTGAGGTGACCCGTTGTCTTGTCAAATACATTTCATTGTACCGTTGACCCTGTGCCAACCTACATATGACAAATAAAATTTATTATTATTATATGAAATAAAAGCATAAAATGCTGAATGTATTCGGGTGAGGCAGCATCAGAAGAGAGATAATCTGAAATCACATTTTATGTTAATAACCTCAATAATTTTGGACTAATGAATATAGTAATTGACCCAAATTATTCACTCTTTCTATCTCTGTCGATACTGCTGAACATATGCAGAATTTAAATTATCCAAGTGTTCATCTAGATATTCCTTCTGTGACTTTGCTTCCACCATTCTCTCAGGCATTGTATTTCACATACTCGCCATTTTCTCGGTAAAAACATCTCTAAACCTCTTACTAATCTCTAAATCTCTTGGAACTTTTTCACGGGATAATGGTATACCAATACCCTTTACCCTAAATCTATGCCCTCTAGTTTTATCTGCCTCTGATCTGGGAATTAGATTCCTGTAGTCTATCGTGTCTATGCTTCTCATCATTTTATATAGCTTGCTCATATCCTTTCCCCTTATAATGGAAACCGTCCATCGCAGGAAACATTACGGTGCTTCTCCTTTGCATCCTATCTAACTCTATGGTACCATTCCTATGGTGAGGTCACCGGAACTGCACACTGTACTCTGCCTGAGGATTTGACCAATATTTCATAAAATTGCTCATTACCTATCTACCTTTGCATCAATACCTTGATTATTGGCCAGTATTCCCATGTCGTCTTAACCATTTTATCAAGCTGCACTGCCACATTTGAAGATCATTAGATTTAAAGTTCCTCTGTTCCTCAGTACTCCCTTATACCCTACCTTGCACAGTATATATCTTAGCCTCATCGATACTCCTAAAACACATCACCTTGCATTGGTCTGAATTAAACACAGTCTTACAGAGTTGAAATAGGCCCATCAGTCCAACTTGACAACACTGGTCAACATTTCCCATCTATACTGTCCTACCTGCGTTTGGTGCTTATCCCTCTAAATCTGTCCTATCCATGTACCTGTCTAACCGTTTCTTAAACTTTACGATAGTACCTGCCTCAACTACCATTTCTCTTCACAGCAAATCCAGAGGAAAAATGTGACATTTTCTACGTTTTTATAAAAATGTAATATTCATTTGTTTTACTACATTAGATTGGCTGTACAAGCTCGTTCCATATACCTACCATCCTTTACATGAAAAAAAATACACCTCAGGTTCCTATTAAATCTACCCCCCCCCCACCTTAAACCTATTGTTGAATCTCCTACTCTGGGCAAGAGACTGAGCGTGTAACCAATCTATTCCTCTCATGATTTTGTACTCTTTCAACGAACTATGTACCTGTACTCCTTGATCCCTCTGCTCTGCAAGACATCCCAGAGTCCTAATGTTTAGTGTATAGGTTCTGCCCATGTTAATGCTCCCAAAGTGCAACACCTCACATTTTTTGTATTAAATTCCATCAACCATTCCTCGACCCACCCGCCCAACTGCTGCAATGTTTGACAACCATCTTCACTATCTACAATACCACCAACTTTTGTGTCATCTACAAACGTGCCAATGTACTCCCAGTTACAGGCCTCCAGTCTGAGAAGCAACCACCTTCCATCACCCTCTACATTCTTCTGTGAAGTCAATTTTCTATCCATTCAGCTATCTCTCTTTGGATCCCATGGGATCTAACCTTCCAGAGCAGCCTACCATGTGGAACCTTGACAAATGCCTTACTAAAATCCATGTACGCAACGTCTACAGCGCTGCCTTCATTGACCTTTTTGGTCACATTCTCTTTCTCAGCCCATATCACCATCACATTGCGGTCGTAAGACTATCCTCCAGACCTTCAATCAGGGAGATTCACTTGTTCAATTAAGTCATCATCAATCTCTTTGGTTATATTTTCTTGACATTCTCAGTGTACTTCAGACTATCCCAGAATGTGACAATCTTCAAGTGCTTGTTCAAACAAAAACACTTTTCTAGGATTTTACTACTACAGTTTCCATATTTATTTTGTGCCTCATGATCTGGAATGCCAAAGCCTGGCTTTATTTTTCCATCCGCATGTACTAGTTTCTTAATGATGTTTCTCTGTGTACCAAAGTGCATAAACTTACATTTTCATAAATTGTACTCCAAGTTCTGCCTTTTGTCTGCTTGTTAAATTGCTGTGTAAGTATTCTTATTTGGGGAAATAAGTAGTTGATTGAAAGGGTAACAAAGAATGTAAGGAATGAGCGATGAAGTTGGATTATTACATATAGCATCACATTCAAGGAGAAAGATTGCCTAAGATTGGATGGCACATTTTATGCTTTAACATTTAATGGTTTGAGATGACAAAATAGTGAACGGTGAGTAGAAAATCTGTACTCACAGAACTGGGAAAGGAAACTTAGCATGAAGAATGGAACGGGAAAAGGGTAAAGAGAACCAGAAGATGTAAGAGACATTGGGATGTTATTGTTGAGATCAGTTAAGATACTGTTTCAAGAATGGTCATCTCTTCACAGCAATTCCAGAGTAAAAATGTAAAATATTCTACGTTTTTATAAAAATGTAACATTCATTTGTTTTACTACATTAGATTGGCTGTACAAGTAGACATGTAGCAAATGAGAAGTTTAAGCTAACGGATAATTTCTTTTTTAGATGGTGAAGTCAATGTTTTGGATGATATCTTGACCGAAGCGCCAGATCAAGATGATGAGCTGTATAATCCTGAAAGTGAACAAGACATTAGTGAGAAGAAAGGTATGATGTAATAGTGATAGTGTTCACTGCTTGAATTGACAGTATATTCAGCAATGCCACTCAGAGCCTTTGGTGTTATCATGGCTGGGGTGCAATTGGTTTGTAGGTCTTGTATGGTTTTGTACCAGAAAATGAATCCAAAATTGAACTATTTTTGTCTAACTAAAAAGTTATTTTTGTAACTTTATTCACCTTTACTTGCTTTGGAAAGTATTCATTTGTTTTTAAGAATTGTAGGAACCTTGGGCTTCTTTCAATATTTGTGATTTATCAGTGATTTTCAGTGAATCACCTGCTTTAGGATTACTGGGTTTTGTGCTTTGGGTTAGATTGCTCAGCACATGTTGCACCAGCAGTCTAGGGTGCTCCTCTGCTGAAGGCAAACTGGAGTCCAGTTACAATGTCCATTTGAATGGTCAGTACTTGATAAATTGCAAGTCAAGAGAGGAGAGAGAGACAAAATGAATCTGCCATTGATTATACAGTAACGTTCAGGGATGTTTTAAAGAATTGTTCAATCTGATTTACCTTGCCACAATTCCAGTGATAAAAGTCAATTTCAAAAGGTACTCAATAGCACCAGCAATAACCTCTTTCGAGAGGGTTTTCTTATGACATTTAAAACCATGAAAGCACATGTATTTAATCAATATTGCTTGAAATAGTTATGAATCAGCTAATTACTTATTGGAATTGTTGTATTTTCGTTTTATTTGCGTATTTGACTTTGAGCCATAAAGAATATCAACCTTTATTGAACAGCATCAAAAAGAAAAAATGAAAAGGAGAGGGCTGACAGTGGTGATGGGAAAAGGCAGAAATCTTCCAGCCATTCGGCACGGCAAGTTAGCAAACGATCTTCCTGCCCTTCTGCAGGAGACAACATAAAGGCTTCCCTTTCAAAAGCGAGACATATGCCAGCCTTTAAAAAGGATGAATACCAGCGATATGAACAAAGCAAAACTGCCAGCAGTGAGAGAAAGAACCATACGCCAGGTTCTCGGGAATCGCAGAAAGATCGAACTGATAAAGTTGGGAGTAGAAGAAGAGAGTCTCTCAGAAAAACGAAATCAGCCACTCCTGATCAGTCAGAAACATACGGCATGGTAAGACAAAACTAATATAAACGAGATAATATCTGCATTGCACGTTTTCTGAAATGTTATTTGTAACCATATCCAACCTGAGAAGGGTCCTGAACTGAAACATCACCTATCCTCTCCCTCCAGAGATGCTTTCTGACCTGCTGAGTTACTCCAACACTTTGTGTCTATCTTTGGTATAAATCATCATTTACAGTTCTTGGTTTCGACATTCCAACCTATCATTTATGCGTCTGTCACTTGGTCCCTCGAGTCTGCACCTCTACTCGATAAAATCAAGTCTTCTGGTCATTTGGTTAGCTCTGTATTTTCTAATACTCTTGGTAATATTTGTCAGGTCAAGAATCTATCATTCCACTTCTACCTTAAAAGTCTGCTTCCAATGCCTTTTTGAGCAAGAGCATTCCAAAGAAGTAGCTTCTCCCACAAGAGAAAGCATTCTTTCTGCATCTACTCTATCAAGACCTTGTCAAAATTTCATATGTTATATATTTTGACTAAAATTATTGCACGTAGGGCAGTGGATATTGTTGACATGGATTTTTTTCAGTAAGGCATTTGGCAAAATCCCTTGTGGTAGGCTGAACTAGAAGATTAAAATGCATTCCAAATTGGTTTGGTCAGAGGAGAATGATGGAGGAATCTTTCCCTGGTCTGTGACCAGTGGTATTCCGCCAAGTTCTGTGTGCATGCCTGCGTGCAGGACAGGCTGATTAGTAAGTGTGCAGATGAAACAAAAGTTGGAGATGTGGATAACGAAGAAGATGGTCAAAGGAAATAGCAAATTAATTTGTGGATCTGGGTGGAGAAATGACAGAAGGAGTTTAATCTGGGCAAAGGTGGGTTTTGCACTTTGGCTCGGATAAATTGTGCAGAAATTCTGCATCATTGATATCTTTGAGTTCAAGTCCATAACTGAAAGCATCAACACAAGTGGAGAGGGTGGCATGTCTGCCATCACTGGTCAGGGCAACAATAGTCAGGTAGCCATAATTAGGGTTGTATAAAACTTGGGGCTATTGGACTATGTCGACACGAGGCTGCAGATTCTGGAATCCAAGGGTAGAAATGTTAAATATCAGAAGGCATATCTTTAAAGTGGGGGGGGGAGGGGGGGTGGTGGTGGTGGTGTTGGGGGTAAATTCAAAGAAGTGCAAAGTTTTTTTAGTGTCTTTTCCAGGATTAACACTCGTGTCATAAATGTCTCTAGCCATCTTTTAACATCCTACGTAGGAAAGAAAACTGCAGATGCTGGTTTAAATAGAAGATAGACACAAAATGCTGGAGTAACTCAGCGAATCAGGCAGCATCTCTGGAGAGAAGGAATGGGTGATGTTTCGGGTCGAGACCGTTCTTCAGACTACGATGGTTATTTCCTAAAGACCCTCCTACGATGGTTATTTCCTAAATTCTTCCCCACTCAAAACCCCTCTCCCTCCACAAATGTTGGTCTATGGCTATTTGTGAGGTATTCCTTGCATGCTCTATAGTGAGGGTCAATAGCTCTTCCATTCATCTGTCATCTCCTTGCTTTCCATTATTTGCATTGCCTTGCGATTCGGAGGCCACAATTTCTTATATATAAACAATAGAATGGAAATTTAAATTGTTTCCCTGTAATGTTTAAATTGAATTATCTATTTTTAAACAGACTGGTCCGAGGTTGGATGTGGCAATTTTTCACAAATGATTCACTCATTTGTACTTTTAAATATAACGAGTTAAATTGCCCCTTATTTGACGAAATGGTATTATGAAAGGAGCTTCTGTTATATATAAAATGTGAATAGTTTAATAGCGTTTACTGCACTTTCATGCACTGTGTTCGATTGTGAAATCATTTGTTTCAAGTAGATTTGTTTGGAACGCTTTTGGTCAGTGGTCGTCTCCTTCCGCCCAGATTTAATTAGACCATATCTTTCAGTTTCTGTCTAGCTGAGTGGTTGATTGGACCACCCAATGGCCTAATTTTTATCATGGACGTCCAATCCCTTTATTCCTGCATTCCCCATCAGGAAGACTTCTAGGCCATCTGTTTATTCCATGAATGAGCCACAATCCGTTCCCCTCAAATAACACTCTATTCTGTCCTCTTCCTTTACTTTTGATTCCTCTTACTTTTGCTAAAGGTGTAGATGTGATCCAAAATCATCCTTGTTCCAGTTTAGGACCTTAAAAAGCCACAGTGATGGATGGCTACATGAAATATATAATGGTGAGGTGCTTTTCTTGAACCTGCTTTCTTTCCCTGCTTTATTATCCCTGCTTAGCTTTGCACAACACAATATTGCCCCATGATTTGTTTTTGTAAAATAAATCTGCGATTTGGATGAATTTAAAGGGTCCGATTAATATATGATGATGCATATTGATTTTAGTTGAAGCAAGGTGAAAAGTGAAAGAATGATTAGTGATTGTTTTTTCTTACCGTTCAGCTTATGATTAATTTTCATTGTATCTTAAAACCTCAAACAATTTTCCCAATTCTACAACATTTGTAATCAACTTTATTTAATTAAAAAAAAAATATTTACATTGTCTGCGTTTGTCTTTAGTTTGAGCATGCCTGTTTTACCAAAGTTCTACTTTTTAATGCAGAAGACTTTGAGGAATATCGAAGAAGGTGTCAAAATGCATCGATCAGGCCATTCATCTAAAGAGGAAACTCATTCCGATTATCAATCAGAGGTTGAGATTGATTCTGAAGGAAATACCTCTTCTGAAGATCATGACAATCAAGATGAAGCTGTAGACGAGATTAGGCCTGATGAAGATGATCCAGAGGAAGGGAAGGAGGGAGAGGAGGAAGTAGAGGAAGAATATGAACGGGATATATCTGAGCAAGATGATTTCAGAGAGAGAGATCCCAGAGAAAACAAGGAGGAGGGCCATGAACAGGATTATGATACAAGGAGTGAAGCCAGTGACTCTGACTCGGAATCTGTCTCATTTTCTGATGGAGAGTCTGCCACCAGATCTGGAACTGATGCATCAGGTAACTCCAATTTTGAAAATATGTGTTAAATTAATGCAACTTTATTGTACACTAGGTGTTTATTAAGATGTTTGCACTTTTTTCATTTTGAATAATGTGGCAAAAAGTGTTGGAAGAAATCCTATTCATAAATCACTTTCTTTATCGTTTCAATAAATTACTGGTGACATCTGATAAGCTAAAAGTGATATCTGGTAGCAGTTGTCAAAAATACTGTTAATATGGAGTGGTTTATGGCTAGTGCTACTAATAGTCCATTGTGTTTGGGGTTTTTAACATGTCACCAACTTACTGATCTAGAGTACTGGACAATTAGTCTGTTTAATTGGCCAGTACGCTGGATCAGTAAACTGGTAAAATGTTGGCCAGCTTCCTCATTTAGAGTACTGGACAATTCCATCGCTAATACAAACCAGCAAAAACTCAGCTGTGCATATCTTGATTATGACTGAGAAAACATGGCTATACATTTTGGCTGAGGTCCTATGGAATAGTGGTAAGTGTTTCAATATGTATTTGCAAGAAAGACTGCAAGAAGGGTTTTGATGTAATTTTGTCAAGCAGCACTTGGCTTAAGTATACAGTTAATAATGTAATTATCTTTCTTTTGGATTAGTGATTGTTTTTTCTTACCGTTCAGCTTATGATTAATTTTCATTGTATCTTAAAACCTCAAACAATTTTCCCAATTCTACAACATTTATTTTCAATTTTCAAGTTCGATTTTTATATGTAAAAATACTTTTAGAGTGATATATCTTAAAATAAACGAGAAAACCCAGTTAGTACAGGAGTTGAGATCATCTAACGGTATAGCGATTCTAGCAACACTTGTATTTCACTCATCGTGTTTGTCTAAATCCATGATAATATTGAAATAGAGATTATTAGAAAGGGCAATGTGAATAGATTGTTATAAACCCAGTTTACAAAGATGAAAAATTTGGTCCAGTACAGCTGTCTGTTTTAATGTTTCCCCTTCCCAATCTGTCTGATTAATTTAGTCAATCTTTCCATGCGCAATTCAATCGTGATCCCTGCACTTTTAGTTTAATTTCTCCCTCTTGACTAAAAAACAAAACATTCAAAATTGGTAATATGGGGCAGTTAATAAAAGCTAAAAGGTTATTGGCTAAGCAAAAGATGGGGATTTATCAAATGTGTAATGATTTTAGGGGGTTGAAAATTTTATTTTTCTGGCTATGCAGATCATAGCTCTACATTGGCACCATTGTAGTGGTCAAGACTATATATAAAATTGGTCACCACCAACTGGCCTTACAATGTGATAAAATGGGAATTTCTAAAAATTGAAAATAGACAAAAATAAAAGCTTGCCCGGGTTCCATTAACTGTTATTTGCTCAGCTCTTCCTAACAAATTCATTAAATTTCACCAGCCAGCTATCAAATTGGATTTCTTAAGCCATGCACTAATTAGACTCCACTGCTTAAAAGTTTGGTGTTATGGTTCCCACATTTCCATTCCAGATTATTGTTTCCCTTTTACGTTGTCTCTTTAAAAATATAGAAAACTGATATTCAGGAATGTTGTATTTTGGTACAGTTACATTAAATCTTCTAATTCATCACATTGTTTAAAATTTCACATCCTCTACAGCAACATGCTTTTTTTGTTGGCCACTTTGAAAAGCATTTAAACTATTCAGTGGTAATGAAATAATGAATAGAAGAGTCAAGGAACTTGGTTTAGACATATGCATGGGTTGAAAGGTGAAATGTCTAGTTGAAGTGAAATTTCTGCCATTCTCCTAAAAATACACCACAAAGCAGGATGTGAAAGAAAAGACCTGGCTATAGAAATACTAGAATCAAACAAGAATTTCAGCAAAGTGATTTGTAACTTAAAAGCATAATTTATATTGATGCTGCGAGTGTTAACACAATCATTGAGTTTTTCAACTGAGTGACTATGCTGACTGCTTGGTGACTAAATGTAGAGCACTGCTTAGCCAGGACTTAATAGCACCAAATTTTTAGAACTTCGATCTGCAGTACAGTTGACTTCAGATTAGTGAGTATCCACACAAAGACTGGAATGTCCAAGTAGAATTTCTGGTGAAAGTTAACACTTGAGTGTAAAATAATCAAATTATCTAGTTATTGTATAGCTAAATTTCTCTTGAGCTCTTGTCTTAGTGCTAAAAGATTAGTGTACATTCAATGTTAATTCAGTTTACTCCTGCTACACAATTTTGCTGCAAAACCAACTTTTGAATTTCTAAATGTTGTACTTTATGGGTGATTGGGAAAGGAATGAGTTTTATAGTGCTCACAAATTATGGGCATTGGTTATTCCAAAGTGTGGGTAGTTGTAAAGTGAACTGCTCAGCCACGCAAGGTGCTTCAGGTGACTACTTGGGAGAGCACTTTATCGCGGTGAAAATTCAACACTTCAAGATCTGCCATTTGTTTATGCTGCTAAATATAGTCAAATGAAAAAACAGCTTTGTGTTGTAGGTGAATGCCCACAGGGACAGAGGTTACAGCTATTCCCTATACCCAATGGGCAGTGAAATTATTGTTTGCTCGTTTACAGAGAGCAAAGGTGTTGGAAGATGTTACAGAACAAAGCCCAGATATTGATTATTAAATTGCCCTGGTACAATTTTTAATACATTTGGGAAATGTTAGCATGCAAAGGATTTAAAGTGAGACGTGTTTTCATTCATTCATTGTCAAGACTGTTTCTCACACCACTGTTAAAATATTGCTAGTGTTATAATAGCAACATTCATCATGATATTTGATCTATTCAATCAGAGATGGTTCAATAGGTGATCCAAAGGTTGATTAAATTATTTCTGAGTTTATAATTTTGCTTCAGATCACTTATCTGGATTCAACTGTACTTTAAAAAACCATGATGCTGCTTCATTTGTAGCAGAAACTGGACCTTGGAACAAAACGGTTCAGTGTACACACTTTTACTGCTCTTCAATAACTTTCATCAAATTCAGACTAAATATAGTGAAATTTTCAACCCCCGCCAATCTTACTGCAGTATCAGTGATTCGTAGAGTATAATTAAATAGAATTGTTATAAATTAAATTTTCTTCAGACGATGAGACAGATAAAAAGGAGAAGAAAAAGCGATCTAGAGACATTTCTCCAATTGTGTTTGATAGGAGTGAAAGTTCAGCATCCGATTCGTATGCAGGTATGTTTTGTGTTTCATTTGGAACTTGTTGTGCTTGGAGCTTAAATAGCAAGGGCCTAATGGGTTTTGTACTGTAATGCAGGATCAGAGAAGAAACATGAGAAGCTGTCATCATCTGTGCGTGCAGTACGTAAAGGTATGGAAACAACTAGCTTGGGAGGTTAGCATAAGGCAGCATACATACCCTCTGTGCTGCCAAGCAGCTTGGAAAGCCACTAAGTGCCATGCTTGACAATGTTTGCACTTAATACTTCAAGCTCTAAAGTAAATATCTGCCTTTTATAATTTACTAAAGCTGCAGTGCTCCATAATTTATAGAATCTCATCTGAAACCTAAGTGAAACACAAATGGTGAAAAGAAGCATTGTTAAATTTGTCTAGACCTAATTTGTAATATTTGTAAATCTATAACATTTCTGAGGAAGCCATTCAATTGTTGGTGCAAGTCCATTTTAACTTTTCCCAGAAAATAACTTTACTTTGAAACTGACAGATTTTCTGTTCATTTCCTTGAGAGCATTTATCATGTAGAGTTCCCTTGGATGCTGATGCACACAGTTCTGGTTGCAGATTGTTGGTTTTGAGCTCATCGCGCCCATATAACCATATAACCATATAACAATTACAGCACGGAAACAGGCCCGTTCGGCCCTACCAGTCCACGCCGACCACTTTCTCTGACCTAGTCTCATCTACCTTCTCGCATGTAATTGCTGACGCACCTATTGCATTGTTGATTATTGAAGCAGTAGCTGTGTGAGATTATTTTTACTGATTTTTCCATCAATTCTATTCCTGGGAAGCCCTAAGGATGTTTTGGCATGATTATGGAAAAACTGCTTTAGAAATGATGGCGCAATATTAATGTGGAATGAACTTGTGATCTCAAGCAAGTCTGGGCGGCACGGTAGCGCAGCGGTAGAGTTGCTGCTTTACAGCGAATGCAGCGCCGGAGACTCAGGTTCGATCCTGACTACGGGTGCTGCACTGTAAGGAGTTTGTACGTTCTCCCCGTGACCTGCGTGGGTTTTCTCCGAGATCTTCGGTTTCCTCCCACACTCCAAAGACGTACAGGTATGTAGGTTAATTGGCTGGGTAAATGTAAAAATTGTCCCTAGTGGGTGTAGGATAGTGTTAATGTACGGGGATCACTGGGCGGCACGGACTTGGAGGGCCGAAAAGGCCTGTTTCCGGCTGTATATATATGATATGATATGATATGATATGTGGACCCAATATTTTGGACTTTTTAGGAGGGGATGTAAAAATTGTGTAGCATTGCAACTTTATAGAATTTTGGACTTTAACTCCTGAAAAATGTTCCAAAGTCTAAACTATCGAAAAATGTTTAAGCTTTTAGGTGAGTCGATATTAAAATCCTGCTTGTTTCTTTTTCTAACTGTGGATGATTCTTTGGAGACATATGCGACATATGCTTTTCTAATTACTAATGCTATTTGCAGCAATTTGTGGAAGAGGCTGCTGGATGCAGAATGAACTGAATTAATTTTGTTTTCCACTTATTTATTAACTAATGTATTGTGATTTTCTCATGGGATGCACAGCTGGGAAGGATTACTGAAATATGACAAATGTTTCTTCCTGTTCATTGTACAGGTTAAAACATTCTAATCTGGCATTCTATGGTCTGGCAACTGTCGTGGTCCAGCATGTTTTCAATCTGTGCAGTAAATATCCATACTAATTAATTAATTCGACCTGAGATCTAAAATCAATGAAGATTTGTACTATTATGTGGTTAATTAGCCTACTAGTGCTGTAGGTTTTAGAATCTCAGTGACAATATTTCTAACTTGTGGAAATGTCAAATTACAGATAGTTCTCAGAACCCTTTGTGACACAGGGATTGCCTACACTTAATCTACAGTTAAAAAAACCCAGTCTTGTTTAGAGGGGGATGATTGGAAGCAGTTTATGTGATCTGTGCAAATCATGTCCCAGGAGTGCTGGACTAGAGACAAATTCAACCTATAATTTGATTCCTGTTGTGAAGACTATTAACTAATATGGATACATTTTTCCTAATGTATTGGAAAACAGAGCCTTGGTCAAAGATTCTCCACATGATCGCCTTTCTTTATATTGTGGGATACGTGTTATCAAGATGAGTCTCCCAAGCAGCATTTTGTGGGGTCCATTGTGTGCAGGTGGCAGTAATGTATTCTTTATTGCCATTGTTTGCTACAACCTTTTGGTATCGGTATTGTTTTCTCGATTGATTACTGGCCATCTACTATCCACAACTCTTGATTTATTTTTTTAGCATTTCCAAGATGAGTCAAACTTCAAAGAACAGATTTGGTATAATCTAAGTGTTTGCTATTGAACTGATGGTTATTTTCAGCTCAGACAGATGTTATTAATAAGCAGCATTTGTCTGTGTTTATTTTTGTGGAAAGAAAATATGTTTAACACGTTAATTTATTCCAGAAGCGTAAATGTTCTTCCTTGTCTTGGATGAAATTATGCCATATATTAACTTTACATATATTTTCACAGGTGGCTTGTATTTTGAGGATGTAACTAGGAAAATTGACAGGGGATGTGGATGTGGTGTACCTCGACTTTCAGAAAACCTTCGACAAGGTCCCACATAGGAGATTAGTGGGCAAAATTAGAGCATATGGTATTGGGGGTAGGGTACTGACATGGATAGAAAATTGGTTGGCAGACAGAAAGCAAAGAGTGGGGATAAATGGGTCCCTTTCAGAATGGCAGGCAGTGACTATTGGGGTACCGCAAGGCTCGGTGCTGGGACCGCAGCTATTTACAATATACATTAATGACTTGGATGAAGGGATTATAAGTACCATTAGCAAATTTGCAAAGGATACAAAGCTGGGTGGTAGTGTGAACTGTGAGGAAGATGCTATGAGGTTGCAGGGTAACTTGGACAGGTTGTGTGAGTGGACGAATGCATGACAGATGCAGTTTAATGTAGATAAGTGTGAGGTTATCCACTTTGGTGGTAAGAATAGGAAGGCAGATTATTATCTGAATGGTGTCAAGTTAGGAAAAGAGGACATACAACGAGATCTGGGTGTCCTAGTGCATCAGTCACTGAAAGGAAGCGTGCAGGCAATGAAGAAAGCCTGCACCTATTGTCTACACGATTTTATACATTTATATTTGCTATTAACAATTGTATACAGAAGTAGAAGACCAGATTATTTGTGTGTTTTTTCCGTCACTGAACCGCATGTTATATAAAGTTAGACACAAAATGCTGAAGTAACTCAGCGGGACAGGCAACATCTCTGGAGAGAAGGAACGGGTGACGTTCAGTGTTCAATCAAGCAACATAGTGAGTGAGCGTATGGAAGATTTTTCATCAACATCAAATTAGTGATTTTTGATGAATTGTCGTGCAGAGTTTTGCCTGAAGCACTACAATATATAAAATATTATTTTTCTACGTGAAAATCGGCCGCCACACTGAGAAACTTTTGAGTGTTTTTGTTTTGGGCTGCATCATGTAGAAAAACATGTACAGTAAACTTTGAAGACAATTAAATATTTTTTTGTGACCTTGTTTTTCCCACGGCACTAAAGCTTCTTGGCTGTCAACTTCTGCGAACATTTTAATACGAGGTTAGGTTTACTATTGTGGTTTCACGGGATAATTATGCATGTAGATGAAGCAGATTAAAAATTATACGTGTGCCTTGAGGGACCAAGGCATACAGTGCCCCCCATAAGCGGCACGGTAGCGCAGCGGTAGAGTTGCTGCTTTACAGCAAATGCAGCGCCGGAGACTCAGGTTCGATCCTGACTACGGGTGCTGCACTGTAAGGAGTTTGTACGTTCTCCCCGTGACCTGCGTGGGTTTTCTCCGAGATCTTCGGTTTCCTCCCACACTCCAAAGACGTACAGGTATGTAGGTTAATTGGCTGGGTAAAATGTAAAAATTGTCCCTAGTGGGTGTAGGATAGTGTTAATGTACGGGGATCACTGGGCGGCACGGACTTGGAGGGCCGAAAAGACCTGTTTCCGGCTGTATATATATGATGATATGATATGAATGTGTGGGACAAAGACCCATCATTTATTTATTTGTCTCTGTAATCCACAATTTGAGATTTATAATAAAAAAATTACGTGGTTAAAGTGCACATTGTCAGATTTTATTAAATGGTATTTATACATTTTGGTTTCACCATGTAGAAATGACAGCTGTGTTTATACATAGTTCCCCTTTGCCAGGGCAAACGTGAGCGGCTTGTGGTCTGTGTACACGGTGAACGGGCGGCCCTCCAGGAAATAGCGGAAGTTGCGCACCGCCAGGTACAGAGCTAGGAGCTCGCGGTCAAATGCGCTGTACTTCCGTTGTTGTGGTGCCGGCTGAAGAAGGCCAGGGGGCGCCAACCCCCGTCCGTCAGTTGCTCCAGCACAGCACCAACCGCCGACTCCGAGGCGTCCACCTTAAGGGCGGTCGGGGCATCCTCCCGCGGGTGAACCAGCAGCACAGCCCGAGCCAGGGCCTCCTTCGCGCCGTCAAATTATGTTACCGCCTCGTCGGTCTACATGACGTCATTACGCCTACCCGCCAGAAGCTGGTATAGCGGCCGCATGATGTGGGCCGCGGATGGCAGAAAACGGCCACCATGCCAACGAACTCCTGCAGACCTCGCACAGAGGATGGACGGGGAAACCGGCGGATGGCGTCGACTTTGTCCGGCAGGGGAACTGCGCCTTGCAAAGTCACACGGTGGCCGAGAAAGTCAATTGTGGTTCTCCAAAGCAGCACTTGGCGAGGTTGATAGCCAAACCATGCTCGCTAAGCCGCTGAAAGAGTCGCCAGAGGTGGGCACAATGCTCCTGCCGCGAGCTGCTGGCCACGAAGATGTCGTCGTGGTAGACGAACAGAAAATCAAGCCCACGACACACCCCGTCCATCAACCGTTAAAATGCCTGTGCGGCGTTCTTAAGGCCGAGGGGCATTCGCTTGAACTCGTACAAACCAAACGGCGTGATGATTGCCGTCTAGGCCACATCCTCTGGGTGGACCTGGATTTGATTATAGCCCCGCACCAAATCCACTTTCGAGAAGATTGTAGCCCCGGCCAAATGGGCGTTGAAGTCCTGGATGTGGGGCACGGGGCATCGGTCCGCGGCGGTAGCGACATTCAGCCGCTGATAATCCCCACAAGATCCCCAGCCCCCGTTTGCCTTGGGGACCATGGGCTGTGGAAGGGCAGACGATCCCCAAGGACTCCATCGTGCGGAACTCCTGCCGTGCCAGACGTAGTTTATCGGGCGGCAGTCGACGTGCTCGTGCGTGGAGGGGTGGGCCGGTAGTTAATATGAAATGGACCACCCCGTGCTTGAGGGTCGATCACCGGAATTGCGGGGTCATAATTTCCGGGAACTCTACCAGGACCCGAGCAAAATAGGAGTCCACAGACGACAGCGGGCGTGCAATGGGCTCATCGAGGCGCAACGCGATGGGCTCCGTCGTGGTCCAAGCGCTGCTGCCTGACGTCCACCAGGAGAGAATGAGCCCGCAGAAAGTCAGCTCAGAGCAACGGCTGGGAGACGTCGGCAATTATAAACTGCCACGTGAAATGACAGGAGCCGAAAACGATGTGTACCTTGTGGACCCCATACGTACGGATGTGGCTTCCATTTGCAGTGGTGAGGACGGGCCCCCACTTACTGGAACAAATGTCCACCAGCGAAGGGGGCAGGACTATTGACAGCCAGCCCAGGCGTTTCCTGGGAACGTGCACGGCTGGCGGCATCGTCGGGCTGCAGCAACCCAGCGCTGGTTGTAATAGCACCGGTGCTACCTGGAGCCTGCAGGTGCAGGACCCGCAACGGCCGCGGGGAGCGATCTCTCAGGCCTCCGGGGAGCAGCTGTCACTCCTTCCACAGCTCCCCCCTCCGACCGGAGGAAATTGGGCGCTGCCGGAGTGACGTTCAGCGCGCTGACGTCATTCCGGCGCGCCATCCACAGCCCGGCCGAGGGCCCGGGTGTTGTCGAAGGAGGCGTTGGTGAGCTGCAGGTGGATGTCTGCCGGCAGCAGATGCAGGTAAATGTATTCTAACATTAGGCACGGCCTGTGCCCATCGAGCTGTGCGACCATCTCTTTCAGGAGGCTTGATTGGCGCCGGTAGCCTAGGCCTGACAGACACGTGAAGGAGCCTTTCAGCCCGTTCCATCCTGGTGAGCCCGTAAATTTGGAGCAGCAGCTCCTTAAGGGTGAGGTACTTATCATTGGCCGGGGGGTCCTCGAGGAACTCGGTGACCTCTTCGGCCGTGTCCTGGTCAAGGGCTCCCACCAGGTAGAAATAGCGGGTGTCATCTGCCATAATGCCCCGCAGCTGGAACTGAGCCTCCGCCTGCTGAAACCAGACGCGAGGCGGTCCAGAACGTCGGCAGTTTAATGGGTCGATAGATGGGGCCTGGTCGGCCTGTGAGGCAGACGGTTGGACGGCTCTGTATTTCGACTCCATTATGACAGCAATGGAGCGTCGAAAAGCCCGAATAAAGGCAAGGAGCCAGGTATTTCGGGAAGGATTTGTTTGTTGTGTTCTCTAGTGTGGTCGAGTCTGCGAGAGAGAGATTGTGCCTAAAATTCCATCCTTTATCCCCGTAGCTAAGGGCCTTCCCCCTGGACTGGTCCATTCCCGTGCCGAGGGGTTCGGTAGTGGTATGGCCCGACCCTTGGGAGCCGCCACAGGAGTAGCATAATGACTTCTGAAGTGTATAGACACATGTGCTCAAGTTCAAACAAATGCCTCAAAATTCAGTGGCTGGCAGTTCATTCTACAGCAAGACAAACATACTGCTAAAGCAACAAAGGGGTTTCTCAAAGCTAAAAAATGGTCAATTCTTGAGTGGCCAAGTCAATCACCTGATCTGAACCCAATTGAGCATGCCTTTTATAAACATGACTACTTTCATTTACATAACATTGCTGCGTCCCAAACATTATGGTGCCCTGAAATGGGGGGGACTGTGCTATAATTTCTACGTGGTGAAACCAAAATGTATAAAAATGGCATTTCTTAAAATCTGGCAATGTGCACTTTAGCCACGTGATTTTTTTCTATTACAAATCTCGAATTGTGGAGTACAGAGGCAAATAAATAAATGATGGGTCTTTGTCCCAAACATTATGGAGGGCACCGTATATTAAGAGTATAATTAAAATTTCCATCGAATGGGTCTTTTATGTAATATGTAACTGGAAATCACAACAGCTGCTTATAAGAAACCAATGGTTTGTTTATTGGATATTACTGGTGTAAACCAAGTTTAAGGTTGAGATTGAAAATCACCATTTTCAGGAGTGATTATTGAGATGTTGCACTTACTTTACCTTGCATTTTGTCAAAACCAACCGTGCATATAATAACAAAATGAGCAGCTTTGTTGCACTGTCAATTTTGGCAACTCCAATTGAAGGTTTAGATTATTTTTGCAATTTTTAAATTCTAGTTTTCTCTGGGATACATCTAAAATTGCATTGCATTAAATGTTAATTGTGAACAAATTTAACCTGACCCGACACACATTCCTTAATTCCATAAAGTAAGCATTACTGAATTGCACAATTTGGCTATTAGTTGGTCGTTATAATAATTAATCAAGAGTCTGATTTATTTTTGTCAACATTGAACACACTGATGGTCAGATGGTTTAAGTTGTACTCAACTATTCCAGTGTTTCTGTGTCCTGCACCAGTGTAAAATTTCATTTTCATACTTTGAATAAATTCAACAAAGTTAAAATCATATAATGGAATGCGCAGATTGGAGCCGTTTGCTCCATTGTGTCTTTTCACTCTATTTGAAAGAGTAACACAGACCCATAGACACACTTTCAGGTTGATTGTATTTATTAACAGTTGTAAAATTCCTGAGGGATTGTCCAATTTTGTCTTTAGGGTTTCAAACAATGTATTTGTTAGCTGTCATTAAATATTTGCGCTTGTGATATTGCCATGGCTTTAATGGATGGATGTTTTATGTGCTTGGTACAAAGGTAGTAGCCTCAAAATAAAAATCATCAAGCTAAATAGATTTGTATTATTTGCAGTTATTTAAAGTAATTTTACATTTACATCTTTCAGATCAAACTAGTAAACTGAAGTATGTCCTTCGAGACGCACGATTTTTCCTCATAAAGAGCAATAACCATGAGAACGTATCTCTGGCAAAAGCTAAGGTATAGAAAATATTTTAATGAAATTAACTGAATTGTACTTTCCTTGGCTCATGCTGTGCGTCATCATCTTACCAATCTAATGCTGCCATTAGGAATGACACAAATTGATAGCAGTTGTTATCTTCCTGTTGACCTAAAACATATTTTGCAGTGAAATTTTGAAGATATTTTTCAGTGAGTTTCCAGTTTCACAAACTGAAATTACAACAGACACTTTTATAAGCTGTTCAGTTTTTAAACGACAGCTTACAAGTTGCAGCAGGTCAAAGGAAATTGCAGACAGTATTGCTGATAAACATTGATTTTTGATCTTAGTCATTCAATATTGAATTTATATAAAAGCTTGCTATTGCTGCTATTGGTTTAAATATGCCATTTAGTGTGATTTCTCTGTTCTAACATTATGTTGACTTTCAATGCATAACCTTTTCCTTTTTTTAACTTTCAGGGTGTGTGGTCAACGCTGCCAGTAAATGAGAAGAAGCTCAACACTGCTTTCCGAGATGCTCGGAGCGTTATATTGATATTCTCTGTTCGAGAAAGTGGAAAGTTTCAGGGTGAGAAAACAATATTGTTCCATCTATGAAGGAAGTTGTGCTGTGTTGCTTTTGTGACTCCTGCGTTACAGCAGATTGGCCAAAAGAAGTTCTCCCTCACGGAATTCGCAAATCTCAACTGATAAAAATCTGCCACCAAGAGTTAAAGTTTTGTGTGGGGGGTGGGGTGGAAGAATTATTATCCTCGATACACAAATGTTTGCTGTTTCGCTTTGCTGAAAATTGCAATATGGACAGGTTTCTAAGAACTCAAGATAGGCACAAAAAGCTGGAGTAACTCAGCAGGTCAGATGGCATCTCGGGAGAAAAAGAATGGGTGACATTTCGGGTCTTCAGATCTCAACATCCCCACCCCCCTCACATAATATATTGTAACTTGTGTGAGAAAGGAGTTAACATGCTTGAAGTTGTATTGTAACCATACAATAGCATTTATTTCCATGCAAGAACATTTGTGAATACTTAAACTAGTGCCATTTTTTTAAACGAGGAAGTGTCTTTCTAAACCTTTCTCCTTTCTACAAACCTTTCTACAAAACTTATAATTAAGTTTTAACAGTTTGATTTTTTGAGTATTTTTGGAGTATTTGGAAGGTATTGCTCAACCTGTTGAATGAAAGGAACAGCGCTGGTGCTTCCAATTCTCATTCTTAACACTAAGCATTTATTACACCAAGAATTAATATCTGAAAATAAAGTGAATTAAATGGATGAATAATATGAGCATGAACTAATTGTCTTTAATCCATTAATTGTATATAAACGTAATATCATTTTTTTGCAGGATTTGCAAGACTTTCATCAGAATCTCACCATGGAGGGTCTCCGATACATTGGGTGCTGCCTGCAGGAATGAATGCAAAAATGTTGGGCGGTGTCTTTAAAATTGACTGGATTTGCAGGTAAATTAAAATATAAAAACGTTAAAGACATTATTCGAGGTGTTTAGTCACAAAATGCTGGAGTAACTCAGCAGGTCAGGCAGCATCTCAGGAGAGAAGGAGTGGGTGACGTTTCGTGTCGAGACCTTTCTTCAGACATTCGAGGTGTGGCTTACTATGACGTACTGTGGTTATGGTGCAAAAAATCAAAGTCGGTGGTTTAAGCAGCATTTGTGGAGGCAAAGGGATGGTCAACATTTCGGGTCAAGACCCTGCATCAGGAGCGCAGAGGGTAGATGGTCAATATAAACAGGTGACGGGGGGGGGGGGGGGGGGGGGGGTGGGGGCTTGAGACAGAGTCCATTAAATGATAGCTCAAAGCTGGTGAGATCGGGCATGATAGGCCAATGAACCTATCTGCTATTTTGAGGAACAATATCTTGGAAAATATTCAAAGATCTTTGAAAATGGGACACATCTAGATAATTTCGTTAGGAATGCATACGTGATTGTGGCTGGATTACTGCGTGCAGTTCTGGACACTGTCAGGAAGGATTTGATAGTGCTCGAGAGGGTGCAGAGGATGTATGACATTGTGAGGGGTGTAGATAGGTAGATTGCAGGAGACCTTTGCTCATATGAGATAGATACATTGCAAGGTTGTGTATGTAGGGTAAGGAGGAGGAGATTTAAAGGGGATATATCAGGAGTTTTATACCCAGAAAGTGGTGACTAATGTCAATGCACTGCCTGTGAGTAGTTGTAGCATTTATGAAATGCCTTTGTTAGCGCATGAATAATCTCAGCATAAAACTCTGGATAGAAGGCGGGACCAAGCGCTGGGAGATGGGGTTAACAGGGGAGGGTGCCCAATGGTCAGTGTGGTTGATTTGGGCCAAAGGGTCTGTTTCTATGCTGTTCAATTCAATGACTAATGATCACATAATTTAAAAGGAGACTAAATAGAAACAGTGGGTAACAGTAACTCTGGGTCAGGCAACATCTCTGGAGATGGATAGATGACATCTTGGATCAGGAAATTTTAGACTGCGTCTGAAGAAGGGTCCTGACCCTAAACGTCACCTATCGATGTTGTCTGACCTGCTGATTAACTCTGGCATGGAAACATAGAAAAATAGGTGCAGGAGTAAGCCATTCACCCCTTCGAGCCAGCACCACCATTCAATATGAATACTGCTGCTCAGCTAAAATCAGTACCCCTTTCCTGCTTTTTCCCCATATCTCTTGATTCCTTTAGCCCTAAGAGCTAAATCTAACTCCCTCTTGAAAACATCCAGTGAATTGGCCTCCACTGCCTTCTATAGCAGAGAATTCCATAGATTCGCAACTCTCTGGGTGAAGTTTTTCCTCATCTCAGTCCTAAACGGCCTACCCCTTATTCTTAAACTGTGTCAACTGGATCAGGACTCCCCCATCATCGGGAACATTTTTCCTGCATCTGGCCTATCCAATCCTTTAAGAATTTTATATGTTTCTATAAGATCCCCTCTCATCCATCTAAATTCCAGTGAATACAAGCCCAGTCGACCCATTCTTTCATCATATGTCAGACCCGCGATCCCGGGAATTAACCTGGTGAACCTACGCTGCACTCCCTCAATAGCAAGAATGTCCTTCCTCAAATTAGGAGACCAAAGTTGCACACAATACTCGAGGTCCGGTCTCACCAAGGCCCTGTACAACTGCAGTAGGACCTCCTTGCTCCTAAACTCAAATCCTCTCGCAATGAAGGCCACAATTTGTAAATTAGCATCTACAGTCCCTTATGTCTAAGTAAAACACACAGGCCAACGATAGAGCATTTACGGTCATCACGCTGGAATTATAGGAGTGTGGAGATCTTGAAGACTTTATTTCTGTTATTCTACCCCAGCTCCTGATTGAAAAGGTTAATTATTAAGAACATCAGGTAACTCATCTCCCTTCATGATAGAGGAAATTCAAGAGGTGGAATTAAGTGTTTCGCAAGAAAATAAATTGGGAATTAAATATCTGTGAATGTCAGCAAATTGTTCGATCTGTGAATTAACGTCTTGTTTCATTTGCAGAGGGTAGAATATTTGTTTATTTATATTCATCTCAATTTACAGGCGTGAGTTACCATTTACAAAGACAGGGCATCTTGTAAACCTATGGAATGAAAACAAACCAGTCAAAATTGGAAGGGATGGGCAGGTACATCAAGATTAACTTTTCAGATTTATGGTAGTCTTGGAATTTGTTGCCTTTTAGTCATTGAGTCATTTATTTTTACAGGAAATTGAACCTGAGTGTGGCACACAGCTTTGCCTTCTATTTCCACCGGATGAAAGCATTGACTTGTATCAATTCATTCATAAAATGCGGCACAAGCGAAGAGTGCATTCTCAGCCGCGATCAAGGGGGCGACCTTCTCGGCGTGATCCTGTCCGGGAAGTGGGAAGGTTAGAAACGTTCTTTGGACTGATAGTAGGCACTTGTATTGGAATAACATGATGGAGCACTAAGAGTCACCAAATCATGGTACCAGCGATACAGAAGATCGTTTTAAAATCCTCATGCCAAGCTGCATGGACCAGTCTGTGGCTTCAGTGAGGATTACACAGCCTACCCTTGACAGCTGTGGGTGCTTTCGCATTGGCTTTTCGTCTTCAAGAGTGAAAGTGGAGCCAGACGTGGTTAAAGCATAAATGTCCAGAATGAACTATAATAAAAAAGGGGGTATTTTATATTATTTTGGATACAACTTCAGAGTAGTACATCCTGTATACAACCTGCATGGAGGGTGTGTGAGGTATTCTGTAGAAGTAAATCTTGGTGTGATAGGTGGAGTGTATATTTTTAATGGTAAACTTGCTTTTATAATATCTTGTGAAAGCCTTTTTTTTCCAGGTACATTCCTGTGGATAATAATGTGGCCTGGGACTTAAAAAGGATCAGTGTCTGTTAATTTTGCAGAAGATGACATCTCATTTTGGGTTAAATTATTTTTTTCTTGGTCAAGAAGAGCATTTAATATGGGACTCTTTCACTTGGTGCTTCACCATGGTCACCGTGACGCATACACCTATTGAAAGTATTCCTTAAAGTTAGTCACAATGAATACATTTCCATCAAGCTGCTGAGCTTCTGAAAACATCCACGTGGTTAGGTTTTAAAAAAAAAAAAGGGAAAATCGATGGCCCTTGGAGACCTGGCAACAAACCAGAGAGTGGATGTTGCTGAGTCCGTGTGCGATCTTCCTAGATGTCCACGGTGCCTCTGGACCTGTACAATTTGAAGCCACCTCACTGAGTACTACTTACGAACAGTATACAGTTTCCCTCCTAATCCTGGGGGGAGAAAAGGGGTGTTAACACGGTGGAAAAAAAAGCGGAGAATTTCAAAGAACTGATGTAACCACTGTGCTTAGTGCCTTTGCCTGTAGCCAACTACCAAACGACAGATTTAAGTCTTTCAATGCCCTCCACTCTGTCAAAGGACTATGGATTGAAGTAGTTTGCTGGGATACAGCCTTTGACCAATGTTTCCTTTCATGAGAAGCACCTGTGGTAGGTAGAAAATAATCAACAGTGGCCCATTTCTTTGATGTAGTGGACTGTCGATATAGGTAGGAGGAAACCTGGCAGTGCCCCTCCCTTTGGCTATATGGACTGTGCGGCCAGCTGTCTTTTGAAGTTAAAAGCCGAAGGGCTCACTGTGCTAATTTAAAGGTCTTTGTGAATGGAATTTATTTGTTTGCACTGGACTGCGATAGCATTGCTACCACAACACCTCCGCTCAGCCTGCCAGGCCCTTTTATGTTTGTGGCTCACGCATCATAAGTCATTAGTTTGGACTGCTTTATGAACTTTACTGTCAAATTAAAATCTTCGTTTGCGTGGTCAAAAAGCAACGACAAGAAGCGGTATGTTCTTCCTTTAACCAGCATATTTATATAAACTTGCTATTGTTTCCCTTGTTTTGTTTTAAATAATAGGGTGAGAAAAATCCAGTTTCTTTAGTACTTGTGTTACCGGGCTGAGGGGTCTCTTTAATTGCAACACGCCAGTTTTTTTTCCTAAGCATTTGGCTGTAATTTCTGCCTCATCAAAACTGGATAACCTGTATGAAAATTGATTTAAAAATCAAGCATACGAATCTCCCAAGCATCTACTCCATACCATTAGTTAATAGTCATTTTACTCTAGTATCAGATTGGGTAGTTGACCATTATTATTTTTGGAGCTTTTGTGCAGATGTTGATTAACCTGCAACATGAGATTGATGCAGACTGTAACTGCTTACACCTCAGCTCAGTAATAAGACCAGATATAGAATTAATGAATTTTTCTCACTGCAAATGATTTTTGTGCCTTTTTAAACTTAAATAATGAAATCCTTTGCAACAGAAAACTAGAGTAAATAATTTATTATGAACATAACTGACCATCGTTTTTCCTGATAATTTTGGACAAACAAGGCTTCCAAGGAATTTTGTTGAAGGTTTTGTATTTTCAATGTTTTCTCCTCATAAAGTTAAGAAATTATTGTGATCTTGCACATTGGAATGAATCACCTTGTTTGAAATAGATTTCAGTTTTTTGATCTTTTTATCCATTTTTGTGCACTTTTTACTTTGTTAAATGCGACAGCACTTTTGTCAGAAAGAATAGGATAATTGAATATTTAAGCTGTGTGTTTAAAGTTTTATAATCAAGAACTTTGGCTTCACTGGCATATTCTGCTGTCTGATAATATTTTTCAACTATTGTCTCAAACCGTGTGAATATTTCGAGCTATTAATCAGAATGAAAACACTAAGAATGAGCAAAAATATCTACTGTGTAACGTATGGACTGCATTCCGATTTTATGAATGTTTTATTTAAGCTTTCTGCTGCTGTAATAACCACAGTGAGTGGTATAAGTGGGAGCGATTGGGAAATGCAGCTGTACACATTTTGGCACTCTGAGGTTGTAATTTACTCTGGATCTTTGGTCGTGATGTCAGATCTAATTTGATGGTCTTTCTGCACTGTTTTCAAAAAGGGAGGTTTACAGATTCCTTTCTCTTGTATTCAGGTTTTAATCTGCTGTTAGAAGAACACCATGCACCAAGTCAAGTATTTCAGTATATATTTCAGTAAAATAGGACAGTCATCCAACTCATTTGGTAAAACTCATTTGTACATTTATTCTGATCATGAAGTGCAAGAAACATCTATTTTTGCAACTCTTGATTGCAGCCTTCAATTTTTTTTTGCATTTGGTCGTCTTTTCAATTGTATTCATGTTTTTGTTGTTTCATAATTATTCTGTTTACCTAATTTACGTAGGCGTCGACCAGAAGAGTTTGAGTCGTATAACGCCAGAAAGAGACCAAGGATTGACTACCCACCTGAATTTTCACAAAGAACAGGTCAATATCTTGTAGTGAATTGAAATCCGAGTTAGAAATGTGACATTTCAATGAACGCTACCTACCCCAACGTCCACTTTTATTTTCTACCCATTCAAAAATGCTATTGGTTGCAGTCTTGAATCTAAGAACACTTTAGATTACCACTAAAATCACGCCACATGATATCCTTGGATTTTTCAAAAAAAATACGACTAGATAATTGTAACTTCAGGTAAGTGGGCATTTCATATGCTGAATGTAGTCCCCTTGGTTTCTACTTCAGGTGCTGATGCTATTAACTAACGTAGTCAGTTAGAGGAAATTTATAAATTATTGAACAGATATAGGCAATAAACTGATAAAGAAAAATGGCTTTTAGAAATAGACCACATGGCCAATAGGATAGTATGAGTATAGCATTTAGACAAGGCACTAAATGAGTACCTTGCATCTGTGTTCTCCAAGGAGAAGGACCTGGAGGACAGTAAGATCAGCGAGGGGAATACTAACATGTTGGGCAGTTTGAGATCGGAGCATGATGGGATCTATCCTAGGTTTTTGAGCTGGTAGATTGTGGGAGCCTTGACAAAGATCTTTGCATCTTCTCTAGCTGCAGACGAAGTACTGGAAAGCTGGAGAGTGGCCAATGTTGTTCCTCTGTTTAAGAAGGAAAGTAGAGAATCCAGGAAGACAGTGAGGCTCGTGTCAGTGGTTTGGAAACTGCTGTAGAGGATTGTGCAGGGTAGGGGTTGCACTCATTTGGAAAATAATGGGTTAATTAAGGTCAGTCAGCATGACTTTGTCCATGGGAGGTCCCTCGCCTCTTACGAAGCTGATTGAGGTTTTTGAGAAGGTGACAGGTGATTGATGAGGGTAGGGCACTACACTGGATGTTGTCTACATGGGTTTTAGTAAGACATTTAATGAAGTCCTTCAAGGTAGGCTGATCTGGAAGTGTAAGGTGCACGGTATCCACGATGACTTGGTCATTTGGATTCAGAGCTGCCTTACTCATAGAAGAGAGGGTTGTGGTGGAAGAATTATTCTGGCTGGAGGATTGTAACCAGTGGAGTTATGCAAAGATCTGTGCTGGGACATCTGGTTGTGATTTGATAAAGGACTTGATCATAAATGTTATGTTGATTAGCGAGCTTGCAAATGACGCCAAAATTGGTATCGTTGCGGATAATGGGAAACGTTATCAGAAGATACAGTGAGGTGTCGATCAGCTACAGTAATGGGCAGAGAAATGGCAGATGGAGTTTCATCTGAACAAGTATGAGGTATTACACTTTGGGAGGTCGAATGTAAGGCAAAGTATGCAATGAAAGGTAAGACCCCTAACAGCATTGATTTACAGAGGGTTCTTAGGATCCAAGTCCATGGCTTCCCGAAAGTGACAATACAATGTCAAAGACTAGAGGGCATAGTTTTAAGGTGAGGGAGAGAGCAAAGTTTAAAGGAGGTGATCAGGGCAAGATTTTTTTTAAAGAGTGGTTACCAGGAATGAATGCTCTGTCAGATGGAGGCATGTAAGAGCCATTTGGATAGCACATGGATATGGAAGGATATGGATCAGGTGCAGGCAGAGGAGAGGTGAACGTATCCCATGCTGGGTGTGCTTATCTGAGTTAATATTCCAGACATTTCCCAATAATATGAAAACTGCATTATATATTTAAGACAAATATATCTTTGGTTGACTAAAAACATAGTGACAACGTATTCTGCTCCCAAATAGTTTAGTTTATTAATGTCATGTGTACTGAGGTACAGTGAAAAGCTTTTGCTTGCATGTTACCCAGTCAAAGAAAAGACTACACATGATTACAATTCAGACCTGTCTGAAAAAGGGTCTCAATCCGAAATGTCACCTATTCCTTCTCTCCAGAGATGCTGCTTGTCCCGTTGAGTTACTCCAGCATTTTGTGTCTATTACAATTAAGCCATCCACAATGCATAGATAAAGAATGAAAGGTATAACATTTAGTGCAAGACAAAGTCCGATTAAAGATAGTTCAAAGGTCTCCAATAGGGTAGATGGGAGATAAGGACTGCACTCTAACCGATGAGAGGATCATTCAGCTGGAAACTCCCTGAATCTGGTGGTATGTGTTTTTAAGCTTCTGTACCTTTGCCTGATGGGAGAGGGGAGAAGAGGGATTGACCGGGATGAGACTAGTCCTTGATTATGCTGGTGGCCTTGCTGAGGCAGCGTGAAGTGTAGAAGGAGTCAATGGAAGTGCAGATGGAGGTTGGTTTGCTTAATGGTCCGGGCTACGTCCATAATTCTTGCAATTTCTTGCAGTCTTGAATATAGAGTAGTTCCACTTTATTTACATAAAGCTTTTCAAGGCATTGATACTAAATGCAGAATACTTGCGCTGTAGAGCTCGATAAAATTAAAATGCCCATTTTCTATTCTCAAGGTCCATTGATTGAGTTGCTTAGCACTGTGTGTGTGTGTGTGTGTGTGTATATAAAACTTCAGTGGACGATCTGGATCAGTATGTACAGAACCAGTGAGGTTATGAATGTGTAACAGTAAATTGTTACAGAATGTAGTTCAAGAATGTACATCCCGAATCATCCAGACGTCTTTTCCCCTCTTATCATCGTGTTTGGTCGTGTCTGATTGTGAGGATAGTGTTGATTTTTTTTTGTTAATTATAAAATAATCTGCAATCTAGCCACCTGGAAGAAAGACAAAATCACAGCTTGATTGCTATCTTTCTGTTTAAAAAATAATTCAGTGACTAACTATGAGGAATATCACCTGGTAAATTTAGTTTAAAAAGTTTATGGACTTATTAGTGAATGCTGCTACTTGAGTTTAAATGGCCCACTGGTTTTGTGTTTTTAATAAGAAGCACAGTTTGGCATTTGCAGAGCAGTGCTTATGATTATATCCTGCAATTAACTATGAAATGAAATGTAGTCTGAATCTATGCACTTTCCCCTTAAAGTGCTAGGCTTTTAGGTTTGAACAAGGCAACTGAAGGCAGTTAGTAATCTTTCACGTTACTAAATAAAAGCTGGGTACGTTTGTTTAAAAGAAAGGCGAATGCTTGTTGAACCGTTCTTGAAGGCATCTTAAGGCTCAAACGAATTGCTGAAAATTGGGTGAATTCTTAGAAAGACTTTTAGGACTAGGTATTTTAATATTTCTTGTGAATTGCTTTCACAGATGTTTGGTTCCCAACCTAATGAAAATACTTTAATGAATAATTAAGTAAGAAGCCCAATTAATACTAATTCATTTATCGTCAGTTCCCATATTCAGTCTTTTTTTATAATAGAACCTCAGTTATGCAGCACGGAAATGGACCTCATGGCCCAACTGGTCCATGTCGACCACATTGCCTAGTTTACCTGAGTTAGTCCCACTTGCCTGCATTTGGCCAGTATTCCTCTAAACCGTTCCTATCCATGCACTCGTCCAAATGACTCTTAAGCATTGTAACTGTACCCATCTCTACCACTTCCTCTGGCAGCTTGACCCACATAGGCACCACCCTCTAGTCAATTGAATTGAATAAATCTTTTTAGCCAAGTATTGATATATACAAGGAATTTGCCTTGGTGCTTTGCTCACAAGTAAGAACACAATATACAGTAGACAAATAAAAATAAAACATTATAATTTAAACATGTGAAGAATGAAATAAAATACCAGAGCAAAAGGAGGCTACAGACTTTTGGCTGTTGAGTAAAGATTGCCTCTTGGGTCCCCTTTAAATCTTATGTCTGATATTTTCTAGCAATAGAATTTATTGAAATAGGCTTCCTAACCCCATATACCTTTGGCAGAAACTTGTTTTGGAGAAAAAATTAAAATGGATTTTCTTAACATCTCAAGTGACTAGTGAATGTTGATGCATGACCATAAATTGGCAGCGGCAATTGTGAGTTCTCTTTAAATATTTTAGTCTTCAGATTGTTGCAACTTTGTTCGCATTCAATTGAAACCTTGGAGGCTTTATTTGTGCATACAGCCTTTTGCATTTTGGTGGTGGATGGTTCCACTCTACTCATTTAAATGGTGCATTGTGTCGATGTATATGCTCGTTGTGGAAATGAAATGGTTTCCTGTGTAAACGGCCGTGATGTCAAATTGTGCTTGCTAACGTGTTCATGTTTGGGCAGGGTACATGAAGGACCCACGGTATCAAGAAGTGGAGAGGTAGGTTATCTAAATTAAACGACTCAGTTGCATTTTTATTTTGCTTGTATTAACTTGATCACCATTTAAAAATTTATATCCCAACAGACGATTTTCCGGCATTAGACGCGATGTATTTTTAAACGGAGTAAGTGATTTTTGTAAAACCTCACTCAGTCTATGAAATCAAAACATTCTAATGTATTGATAAATACATTTCAAAGCTTGGTTTCAAACAACAAATCTCTTGTTCACAGTCCTACAATGATTATATGAGGGAATTCCATCACAGCATTGGTCCACCACCACCTTGGCAAGGAATGGTGAGTTGGTGCAAAAATATACTTCATAGCAAACTTTACATCATTTAAAAGCAGTGAAAGCTATCACTTTTTAAACTAGTGAAATTTCTCATTAAACAAAATGAGATAATTGTAATGATCTTTTTCATTCTGACCAATGTGCAAAGTTGTCATTGCAGGGCCAAGTGAAACACTTGAAATCATCTGATTTCAATACCACCCCAACCGCACAACCGAATTGTACATTTTGATCTTGCCACTGAGACAGGGGTTTCCCTTTAGGTCAACTGCAATTGGGGCTAGGTATTCATTATGTTTATGCTGTAGCTGTCTTAACATCCTTTCAAAATCATTGCTGGTTGTAAATCTGGCATGTGAAAATGAAGTCCTGATTTTCCTGGACAGCGCTGGGTTTAGTTTTCTTGCAGGAATCAACTTTTATTGGTCTTGGAACTAACCTTGGAGATCTGGTCTCAAGCCCAGTTTCTCATTTTGTTCTGTCTGTTTGTCCCTCCCTTCCCTCCCCTCCCCTCCCTCCCTCCCCTCCCTCCCTCCCTCCCTCCCTCCCTCCCTCCCTCCCTCCCTCCCTCCCTCCCTCCCTCCCTCCCTCCCTCCCTCCCTCCCTCCCTCCCTCTCTGTCCCCTCTCACAATCAGTACCCCGTTCCTGCCTTCTCCCCATATCTCTTGACTCCGCTATCTTTATCTCTATCTAGCTCGCTCCGCCTCCCTCTCGCCCTCGCTATCTTTATCTCTATCTAGCTCTGTCATGAAAGCATCCAGAGAATTGGCCTCCACTGCCTTCTGAGGCAGAGAATTTCACAAATTTACAACTCTCTGACTGAAAATGTTTTTCCTCATCTTCGTTCTAAATGGCCTACCCCTTATTCTTAAACTGTGGCCCCTGGTTCTGGCCTCCCCCAATATTGGGAACATGTCTCTCTCTCCGTCTCTCTCTCCGTCTCTCTCTCCGTCTCTCTCTCTCCGTCTCTCTCTCTCCGTCTCTCTCTCCCTCCCTCCCTCCCTCCCTCCCTCCCTCCCTCCCTCCCTCCCTCCCTCCCTCCCTCCCTCCCTCCCTCCCTCCCTCCCTCCCTCCCTCCCTCCCTCCCTCCCTCCCTCCCTCCCTCCCTCCCTCCCTCCCTCCCTCCCTCCCTCCCTCCCTCCCCCCTCTCTCTCCCCCTCTCTCCCTCCCTCCCTCCCTCCCCCTCTCCCTCTCCCTCCCTCCCTCCCCCTCTCCCTCCCTCCCTCCCTCTCTCTCTCCCTCCTTCTCTCCCCCCCTCTCTCTCCCTCCCTCTCCCCCTCTCCCTCCCTCTCCTCCTCCCCCATTCTCTCCCCCTCTCTCTTCCTCTCTCTCTCTCTCTCTCTCTGTATCTCTCTCTGTATCTCTCTCTCTCTGTCTCTCACAGTCATCATCATAATACTTTATTAGCCAAGAATGTTTTGCAACATACGAGGAATTTCATTTGCCATACAGACATACCAATAAAAACAACAGAACACACAAAACAGATTTTAACATGAACATCCACCACAGTGACTCCTCAGCATTCCTCTGTAATGGAAGGTGAAAAAAAGTTCAATCTCTCCCTTCTTTGTCCTCCAGTGGTTGGGGGCCTCTAACCTTCCGTTGACGGGATGATCTTACTCCCGTAGCCGACGGCGGGCCTTCCTCGTCGGGGCGATCAAGCTCCAGCATCGGGGGGGAATCTCAGCCCCCCCCGCGCCGGGCGATCTACCCCGGGTCGGGGCTAGTCGAACGTTGTGCGGCTTTTGGAGCTTCCTGACGTCGGTCTCAACCCGACACTGCGAGCTCGATGTTAAAGTCCGCAGGCCGCGGGGTGGAGCGTCGATCCCAGGCAAGTGATCGCACGCTCTGATGGTAAGTCCACGCCCCGCGTTGGGACTCAAAGTCAGTCCCGAGCAAGGTCTCCAGCTCCACGATGTTAGGCCGCAGAGCGACCGGAGATACGATACGGAAAACAATCGCATCTCCGGCAAGGTAAGAGATTGAAAAAGAGTTTCCCCAACCCCCTCCCCTACACTCCACATAAAACAAACAGGGAACATTAACACATACTTTTAAAACTCATTACAAATAACAAAAAAAGACAGACAGGCAGACTGTAGGCGAGGCTGCCATCGAAGCGCCACCCGGTGGAATTATTCTCTGTCTGTCTGTCTGTCTCTCTGTGTCTGTCCGCCTCTGCCTCTCTCTCTCTCTCTCTCTCTCTCTCTCTCTCTCTCTCTCTCTCTCTCTCTGCCTCTGCCCCTCTCTCTCTGCCTCTGCCCCTCTCTCTCTGCCTCTGCCCCTCTCTCTCTGCCTCTGCCCCTCTCTCTCTCTCTGCCCCTCTCTCTCTCTCTCTCTCTCTCTGCCCCTCTCTCTCTCTGCCCCTCTCTCTCTCTCTCTTTCTCTCTCTGCCCCTCTCTCTCTCTCTGCCCCTCTCTCTCTCTCTGCCCCTCTCTCTCTCTGCCCCTCTCTCTCTCTCTGCCCCTCTCTCTCTCTGCCCCTCTCTCTCTCTCTCTCTGCCTCTGCCCCCTCTCTCTGCCTCTGCCCCTCTCTCTCTGCCTCTGCCCCCTCTCTCTGTCTCTGCCTCTCTGCCCCTGCCTCTCGCCGTCTGCCTCCCTCTCTCTCTCTCTCGCCGTCTCTGTCCCCCTCTCTCTCCCCGTCTCTGCCCCCCTCTCTCCCTCTCTCTCCCCGTCTCTGCCCCCCTCTCTCTCCCCGTCTCTGCCCCCCCTCTCTCCCTCTCTCTCCCCGTCTCTGCCCCCCTCTCTCCCCGTCTCTGCCCCCCTCTCTCCCCGTCTCTGCCCCCCTCTCTCCCCGTCTCTGCCCCCCTCTCTCCCCGTCTCTGCCCCCCTCTCTCCCCGTCTCTGCCCCCCTCTCTCTCCGTCTCTGCTCTCCCTCTCTCCGTCTCTGCTCTCCCTCTCTCTCTCCGTCTCTGCCCCCCTCTCTCTCGCCGTCTCTGCCCCCCTCTCTCCCTCTCTCTCCCTCCGCCTCTGCCCCTCTCCCTCCGCCTCTGCCCCTCTCCCTCTGCCCCTCTCCCCCCTCTTTCTCTCCCCCCTCTCTCTCTCTCCCCCATCTCTCTCTCCCTCCCCCTCTCTCGTCCTCCCTCTCCCCCTCTCTCACTTTCCCTCTCCCCGTCTCTCAAATTGCATGGTGATTATGTCTTTAGATTCGTATAATATAAGAAAATAACTGCAGATGCTGGTACAAATCGAAGGTATTTGAAGAAGGGTCTCGACCCGAAACGTCGCCCATTCCTTCTCTCCCTAGGTGCTGCCTGACCTGCTGAGTTACTCCAGCATTTTGTGAATGTCTTTAGATTCACACAGCATGAACCATGGCCAGCCCATTGAATCCACACCCACCATCAAGCACCCATTTCAATGAATCGTACACTGATTACATTTGTTTTTATTTTCCGCACATTTCCATCATTTCCTCCCCGATTTCACCACACACCCTACACATCGGGGAGCAGTTTACAACTGTCAGTTCACCTTCCAATCGGCACATCTTTGGGATGTGCAAGGGACCCCATTTGTTTCCGTAGAATGTGTGAACTCCATGCAGCAGGATTGAACCTAGAAAACTACCTGTGGTGCCACTGTTGCACATTAGTCTTGGCACTTTCTGGTTGAAGTAAAAGTGCAAATGTTTAAATATTGGATGTGATTGTATGTTCTGCGGTTCATTGGATAAAATTTCTGTTGAAAGACAGTATTAACATCTAAAATGTTTCTGATTTGCAGCCACCTTATCCTGGCATGGAACAGGCTCCTCATCATCCCTATTACCAGCATCACCCCCCGCCACCTCAGGCACATCCACCGTATTCCGGACATCATCCAGTCCCACATGAAGCGAGATATAGAGACAAGCGAGTGGTAGGTACATTCTGGTGAATTAGTGCAACCATCTTGCCAATAGCTGCTTATTTCAAGACATGAATGGTATTTCCTGTTAATTGAATTTCCTGTTAATTTCCTGTCTGCTGGGCTGGTTCCTGTTAAATGGAGATATTTTATATGGAGCACAAATTATAAATCATAATTCAAAGTAATGTAATTTTAGTTCAAGAGTTTTTACTCTTGATAAATGGGATGTTATTTTCATTTAGTCTCTGACTCAAACCATAAATGAAGCAATTGCTAAAACGTATAGGTTTCCCTTGTACCATATTGTTTGGGTTGATGATTCAAAAGCCGAATCTGTTCATTTGTAATTTTTTGAAGATTGAATTCCTAGGAATGGAGGTCTTTCTCGCTCTTAATTGCTGTGATTAACATGGGAGTACAACCATATAATATAGGCTGCACGGTGGCTCAGTGGTAGAGTTGCTGCCTTACAGCACTTGCAGCGCCGGATACCCGGGTTCCATCCCGACTACGGGTACTGGCTGTACGGAGTTTGTACTTTCTCCCCTTGACCTGCGTGGGTTTTCTCCGTGATCTTCGGTTTCCTCCCACACTCCAATGAGGTACAGGTTTGTAGGTTAATTGGCTTGGTATGAATGTAAATTGTCCCTAGTGTGTGCAGGATAGTGTTAGTGTGAGATTGCTGGTCGGTGTGGACTCTGTGGGCCAAAGGGCCTGTTTCCACACTGTACATCTAAACTTGTTTTCTGATGCTGATGCCGCTGACCCTGTAAAAATTGATTACTGCAGTTTCCCTGTGTACCACTCTGCTGGATTCTGTTCGTCTGGAGAGCCATAGGTGCATTTCACAGTGTTTGTGGATATAAGTCGAGGAATGCATGGAGTAAGCTTGTCATATCCTGCAAAGTCAAAGAAATTGGCAATTTGGATATCCAGGCACTTAGATGTAATTTTTAAGACTTTTTTAATGAAAGAAAAATTAATCTCCCAAAATAAACAATCTTAATAAAAACATTTAAGAAGTTACAAATTAAGCAGAAGTATTGAAAGAATATATTGAGCCTTGTTCATGCTTGCGTTACATTTATGGCCTCCCTCATAACATTTTTTTCAAATTAAAAATAAAGTTTAAAGTGAAATAATTTTTTATTGGTGTAGATCTTATAGCTTGATTTCTGCAGATGATAGATACATAAGGTGTATATTTATTGAGTAATATCTTGGTATGGCTTGATTTAACACGCGTGTGTGTACTCTTAAAGAAACTTATTTTTGGTACTTATGTGAAATGTCTTCCTGCTCCTAATGGGAAAGGAGCGGCATTCGGTGCAGCATTTAAGCCTTCACAGCAGTATGTATCTGAATCCAAGTTTTGACTCGAAGTCCATCTGCTCGGAGGTGGTGGGTTGAAACGTTTTGTGGGGTGGTTAGGTTCTTCAGTTATGCTTCTCATTCTCTCCAACAGCATGACTATGATATGAGAGTAGATGACTTCCTTCGTCGCACTCAGGCAGTTGTCGCCAATCGACGAAGCCGACCGCGGGAAAGGGAGAGAGAGCGGGAACGACCCCGGGACAGCAGACGGGACAGAGAACGCGATCGAGGCAGGGAACGAGAACGAGAGAGGGAAAGGATGAGAGAGAGAGACAGAGAGAAGGAACGAGGACGATATAGGCGATAGCTCATCAGCTGAAGCACTGTCAATTTTTGTTTACGGTAGCTGAAAGATATTTGGAACTGTTCCTTTTTTATTTTTATTTTTTTAAGTTAAATTACATATTCAAACTTACTACGATCCTTGTATGTTTATTGCTTTCATGCATGTGGGACTATATCAACTGAATTTTGAACTTAGAAGGACAGATTTTTGTGGAGCGATATATTGGGGGGAATGGTAGTTTTCTGATGACCTTCATATGTGAATGTCAATGTCTAAAAAATCTATTTATCCTCCATTCAGTTAAAAGTTGTAAGGAAGAAATCTGCACTTGGTATAGACTTTGTTGTATCTAGTTGCACATGGATTAATGAGGAAAATATTGCTGCTATTAAGTATGCAACTTAAGTATAATGGGCTGATCGTGGATCTAATGTTGTAGCAAGTAACCTTTTTTTTAAACATAATTTTTGATTTCAACTTTTTCAGTGTTAATGATGAAAGCAATATTCAATGATAATTGCAATCCAGTTTTAACTTTTTTTAAATAAATTCCTTGCTTAATAGCATTTAATCAATGCTAAAGTTCATTATTTTTCTCCCAAAAATTTAAAAAAAGCACACAGTGGCCTGATAGATTTACTGTAAGTTTATGGTAGAAATTGTTACATTACCTTTAACTGCAAAACGTTTGTACAAAATAAACAAGGAAAATACTCACTTTCGGCGTGTGTTGATTTATTACATAAACTGGTGTTGAAAGTGATTACTCCCTTTGTACTTTCGGATGTAAAGTAAAAATTCAGATAATGTCATTTGGTATGAAAATGTTTCGTGTAGATAGTCTGGACCAAGCCTCAATTAATAAATTGTTAAATATGCCAATTGGTTGTGTGTGTGTGTTAAAGTTTGGATGGTTTTCATTTATTTGAAGCACTGGCATCCATCCACACAATGTTAATCTTAGGTTTTTTATGATGGTGTTCATAATTGTAATCTCAACTCTTCAATTTTAATAAATTTATAGGCCTGGACTGTTCCATTTTACTTTATTCCATTGTCCCATGTTCCATAAATGTGATTGTTTCTTTTAAAAAAACATCCATCCAGTTGCCTGCATGGGAAACATTCAGAAAGCTGTTTATTGCTTGTAATGTAATGTTCCTTTTGGAGGATATGCTGAATGTTGATCACCTCCTGATTTAGTCATTGTTCCATGGAGGCACCGCATTGCAATAAATTTACTTGTAAACTTAACTACTTAGTGTAGAATCAGAACTTTAGACATGGAAAAGAGCTCATTTTAGCATTTGAAACACAAGAAAATACAATCTATATTGAGCAATGTGTGTAGGAAGGAACAGCAGATGCTGGTTTAAACCCAAGACAGATATATAATGATTTAGAGAAATATAGAACAAATGAATGAAATGACCATTTCCTTAATCATGGTTACTTTTTTGCATATCTTTCATTCATTTGTCACCGTCTGTATCTCTCGTTTCCCTTTCTCCTGACTCAGTCGGAAGGAGGTTCTCAACCTGAAACGTTATAGTGGGAGCGATCGGTTCAGCCCGAAATAAGGCTAGACGCCAGGTTAGTCCGGTCGGGATGCTTTATTAACACAGCAAGCTGCCAGCACACATGTTCACTCTCCTCTCTCTCCACAACCCCTGCCGAGAAACCCCGTGGACTGGGCGGTGCCCAGACCCTGTCAGTCTCAGTGCCAAGGGTTCGGCCAAGGAGTGGCCTAACTCAGGAGTCACCACAGGACCCCCCCCCCCCAGAACTGGGGGCACGAAACGAACCGGTGGACGCACGGGGCGGTTGGACCTCGGACGCGCATCCACTCTCAAGGGCCAGAGTAGGCACAGGCGGGGGCGGCCGGGATTGAGGACTCCCCCGAGGCTGGGCCACCTGCACGGGTTGACTGATGTCCAAATGGGCTGGCTTAAGGCGAGCCCCCGACACAGTCTCGCACCAAAACTAACGCGGTAGGCCCAGTCTGCAGCACCCGGAAAGGGTCCTCGTACGACCGCAGCAGCGGATGGGGCTGCCATTCACAGCGCTGAGCGAGGGCCCCCGCTTACCTGAACGAGTGTCGACTCCCGATGGGGGCAAAACGCTCACCTCCGCCCCGGTGTCAACGAGGAACCGGCTTCCCGAATGTCGGTCCCAAACATAGAGGCGGTGCATCTGGCTGGGCGCCGCAGCGACTACTTGCGGCCGGCCCCGCCGTTTCCCGGGTGCAAGCAGGGCTGGCGGCACTGTCGGGCAGCGGAACCCAGCGCTGGTGGTAGTAACACCAGCGCCCTTTACCGGCGTTGCCCCGGCCCGGCTGGCTTGGGGCTGATGCAGCCGAACCCCCGGTGAATGCAGGGGACGGTTGCTGGGTCCTCTGGCTGCCGACACCCGATCGATAGACGTGCCGCCCTGCAGGCCCCCGATCCAGTGCGCCCACCTCTCGCCGATAGGTCAGCCACAGCTCGTCGGCGCGCTCTGCTAGCGCCAGGGGGTCGTCATATTTCACCCCGGAGAGGAGCAGGCGGATGTCATCTGGCAACTGCTGCAGGAACGCGAACTCAAACAGAGGGTAAGCATCTTGCTCACGAGGGCTGACGGCTTCCGATCGCCGAGCCCGCCCATGTTGAGGATCCGCTCCAGGCGGCTCAGCTCGAAGGTTCGGAGAAGCAGCGCCTTGAGGCCTTCGTATTTAGCAGTTGCCGGGGGATCACGCAGGTAAGGCACTACGCGACCGGCCGTTTCCTGGTCACGCGCGCCGAAGACGTAGAAACGGGTCTCGTCGACCGTGATCCCGCAGATGTGGAACTGGGCCTCAGCCTGCTGAAACCAAACATGCAGCTGGGAGGTCCAGAAGGTCGGTAGCTTCAGGGTGACCATGTTCAGCTGGGCCTGGTCGGCCAGAGTAGCGGGGAACTGGCTGCCGCCTTGCATGTTGTGCTCCAAAATGACGTGTTTGGAGCGTCGGGGTCACCAATGTAGTGGGAGCGATCGGTTCAGCACGAAATAAGCTAGACGCCAGGTTAGTCCAGTCGGGATGGCTTTATTAACACAACAAGCTGCCATCACACATGTTCACTCTCTCCTCTCCACAAAACCCCTACTGAGAAACCCCGTGAACTGGGCAATGCCCAGACCCTGTCAGTCTCAGTGCTGAGGATTCGGCCAAGGAGTGGCCTAACTCACGAGTCGCCACAACGTCACTTCATTTTCTCCGGAGATTCTCCCTGACCTGCTGAGTTACTCCAGCTTTTTGTGTATCTTCTATATTGAGTAGAATTGCATATAATATATTGTTTGAAAGAGCTACGGGAACATTATCGAATGTGATATTGAGGGTTCTCACGTTGTGATTTCTCCCTGCAAAGTGAAAGGTTGGACATTATATTTGAGTTTTTCAAAAGCAGGACATTTTACATTGGTGTTTCAAGCTGAAGAAATTAAAATGCTTATGTCAAAGTAGGTTTGAAAGAGTAATGACAACAAGTAGCAATAAAGAACTGCAGGTGCTGGTGTACAAAATAAGACAGAGTGCTGTAATAACTCATCGGATCAGGTGGCATCTATGGGGAACTTGGATAGGTGACGTTTTAGGTTTGGATCCTTCAGGTGGATTGAGGGCAAGGGGGTGGGAAAAAAGGAGGAGCAGGACAAAGCCTGGCAAGTAATCGGCAGATACAGGTGACTGGGGTGTTTGAAAGGCCGATGGTTGGACAGAGACGAGATGAAAAGACAAGGTGTGGGATAAAAGGATTGAAAAGTTACAAATTGTGAAGCTAAAGAAAGGAATGTAGGGTGAGGGGAAGAATAGGTGAGAGTTCAGGTGGGGCACAGGGGAGAGGTGGGAGGGGGGGCTTGTGTCCAATAATTCTGCTCTTGGTCCCCCAACCGGCATAAGGATAGAGTTCCCTGGGTCCTCGCCTGCACCCCACAAGCCTCTGCATCCAACACATCAACCTCTGGCATTTCAGCCACCTCCCTCAACTCCTAAAGGGATGCTGTTCCAAGGATTACTGACAGAAATTATGTTTATCTGTAATGATAACAGACAGCACCTCTTTCCAGTGATTTCTTCAATAACACCCTCAGACTGGAGAGGGGTCCCAAATTGAAGCATCACCTATCCATGTTCTCCAGAGATGCTGCCTGGCCCGCTGAGTTACTCCAGCACTCTGAAACATCGTCTTTCCATGTTCTCCAGAGATGCTGCCTGACCCGCTGAGTTACTCCAGCACTCTGTGAAACATCACCTTTCCATGTTCTCCAGAGATGCTGCCTGGCCCGCTGAGTTACTCCAGCACTCTGTGAAACATCACCTTTCCATGTTCTCCAGAGATGCTGGCTGACCCGCTGAGTTACTCCAGCACTCTGTGAAACATCACCTTTCCATGTTCTCCAGAGATGCTGGCTGACCCGCTGAGTTACTCCAGCACTTTGTGCCTTTTGTGATCCAGCATCAGCATTTCCTTTTTTATACAGGTTGTATCAGGGCTTTTTCAATGGCACACAGGTGGACAAAGGCCGTAAATGAAAAGACAAAAAATGTGAATTAAGGATAGAAAAGATGCGAATTGTGAAACCAGAGGAAGTAATATCAGTAGAAGGGGAGAAATGAGTGCATCTCCGGGGGGTGGCAGAGGAAGAGGCAGAAAGGTCAAAATAATAAATTAAAAAGGGGGTTGTTTGTACGTTAGTTACCTAAAATTGGAGAATTCAACATTCATACTGTTAGTTGTAAGCTAGCGATCAATGATCTCAGTTCTTTTACTTACAGGTACAATGCAGTCATGAAATTTAATGCTGTGAATTTCCCTGCCAAAGTAAACATCTTTCCTATCTAGGCTTCTCACAATTGTATGCACTTCAATTAAATCGACCCTCTCCAAAGAAAATTAATCAACTCAAGCAATTCCTCCCTACAACCACTGTTCTCCAACCCAAGCAACTTTCCTCTTTGTCTAGTGTGGAAATTTGATATTCTTTCGGCAAGGTTTCATTGTCAGGAACTCCTGGTGGTATTCGGAATGAACACTTCTGCCCATTGACTCTGATATTATGGGTCCCTGGGTTAATATACCATCAATGCCCTCATTCTGATGGTGTTCAGAAAAGTACCAAACAGGTATGATGTATTTGTAAGCCTTCACCTTCCATTCTTGCTATTCATTCACTCATCCACAGAATGAAGGTGATGCTGGTGAGGCCAAAGTGTTGGCCATTCCTAATGCTACATGATCTGAGCAACCTGCAATTCCATTTCAGATCCACACACATTTGTTTGTCATCTACATGCTACGCTCTGCTATAGATTTGTCTGCCAAAAGGACGTCAGTTTATTACAGTTTGGTATTTTGAGCATAACTGATATTAGCTTTTCATTTCATATTTATTCAATTAACTTGGGCGGCACAATAATGCCTCATAGTGCCAGAGACCCGGCTCCATCCTGACCTCGGGTGCTGCCACGTCGAGTTTACACATTCTCCCAGCGACCATGTGGGTCCGGCTTCCTCCCCCATCCCAAATAGTGTGGGTTAATTGTTGGTTAATTGGCCTTTGTAAATTTCCCCTAGAGTGGACGACACACTGGGATAACATAGAGCTAAATGCTTGTCGGTCGGTGGGACCGGGAACCCGCCCGAAGGCTCGGCAGTCGGCATCGCTGGGAGGGAGCTGGAGGCGTCCGGCACTCGGAGCAGGCTGTAACAGGATGAACCGGGGTAACGCCTCCAGCGCCTTCAAGGTAGGCTGCAGAAGCTGACCCGGGGCACAAAGATGGCCGGGCGAGGAGAAGAGGGACGTCCGTTCACGGAAACTGCTCCAGCACATCAAACACGTGGACTTTGGTCTTTGACTGATGGCGTCAAAAATGGTGGCACCTGCATGTATAAAGTATTTCATTGTGCAGTTGCATATGTGACTAGTGTGAATGGGTGATCGATGGTGTGGGCCAAAGTGCCTGTCACCATGTTGCATCTGTAAACTAAACTAAGCACTGCAGCCATAGTGGAATTTTAACGCAGCCCGAGATCATTAGTCCAGGACAATAGATTTGCAGTTCAGTTATACAACCACTACACTACCTTGTTATTTGGAATTACATTTTCTTGATCTGGATGTTAGTGCCAAGGCCGACCTTTATTGCCCTTCCCAATTGTCCCTTTAGAGATTGGAATACTTTATTGTCACATGTGACAAGTCACAGTGAAATTCTTTGCTTGCGTACAATAGACAATAGGTGCAGGAGTAGGCCATTCGGCCCATAGCTTGCCAAGGCATACAAATAGTCGTCCATTAAGGGTGGTTACAAAGTTACGAATAACCCGCCCCCGCGCCAGTACCCCCTTCGTTCTTCCTCCCCTCCCTCACTGCGGCCCCCCCCCCCCCCCCCCCCCACGCCGGGTCCTCCTTTGTTCCTTCCCTCGGCAGCGGCGTCCTCACTTCCACGTGTCCGTCCTCGTCCGTTGGTCATCCACCGCCACATCGACCTCTCCACTATCGCTGCCTGGCACCAACCCAGGCCCGGGTCGCAGGCTCCTTTGCCCCAGGCCCGGGCCGCGGGCTCCGTTGACCCAGGCACCAGCTATAGTGCTAAAATCAAAGGAGGGTAGAGCAACCATAGTAGTGAAGAAGGGTCTCGACCCGAATCATCACCCATTCCTTCTATCCAGAGACGCTGCCTGTCCCGCTGAGTTACTCCAGCATTTGTGTCTATCTTCGTAGTAGTGTAAAGTCTGTCATGGTTTGGTGTTGGGGTAGGCCATTTAGAACTGAGATGAGGAAAAACCTTTTTCACCCAGAGAGTTGTGAATCGGTGGAATTCTCTGCCACAGAAGGCAGTGGAGGCCAATTCACTGGATGTTTTCAAGAGAGAATTAGATAGAGCTCTTGGGGCTAACGGAATCAAGGGATATGGGGAAAAAGCAGGAAATGGGTACTGATTTTGGATGATCATATTGAATGGCGGTGCTGGCTTGAATGGCCAAATGGCCTACTGCACCTATTTTCTACTAGACCAAGTGGATCCATTGGGCCCAAACCTGCATTGGTGCAGCACCCTCCTCCCTCCCCTCTCTCCCGCCCTTCACCCCCCTTCCCCAAATCTCTCCCCCCTCCCTCCACCCCCACTCCATCCCCCTCAACCCCCCTTCCCCTCCCTCCCTAGGAGATAGTTTTAAACTTTAAAATGTGAATAACTTAAAAAATATAACACCGATTTCAATGAAACTTCTTCCATTAGCACCAAAGTGACGACAGTGAGTAAGGTGGGCCTAAAATTGTTGCGCTATCATGTACTGTTTTGGCTGTAGTTCAGGAACAAACAAACAAACAAACGAAAGTTTTAGTATATAGATGTTTCTATGAAGGGTTGTGACTAGGGTTATGCTCTACCAACCTGGTCTGTTCTGTACATGTTTCCGGATCTGCCAAAACAGAGGATCTTTTAAATTTCCTCTCAAATGGCTGAACTCAAGGGTGATGATCAGAGGACTTAAACATGCCAAAAAGATGCTCAGATCCCGAAAATGAATAAATGCATTAAAAAATGTCTGTATAAGTGTAGGAAGGAACTGCAGATGCTGGTTTAAACTGAAGATAGTCACAAAAAGTTGGAGTAACTCAGCGGGACAGGCAGCATCTCTGGAGAGAAGGAATGGGTGATGTTTCAGGTCGAGACCCTTCTTCAGACTGGTTAGGGATAAGGGAAACAAGAGATATGGACGGCGATGTGGAGAGATAAAGAACGATGAATGAAAGATATGCACAAAAGTAATGATATGCAATAAAGGAAACAGGCCATTGTTAGCTGTTGTTGGCTTATCCGTTGCCTGCTTAATTACATTTTTTCCCTTTGCTGTCTTCTAACTATAAGATGAAAGTCTTTTAGGGAATACTACAGTGCTTGTGAGCAGCTGCTGGTGATCACCCGTTATCACCACTGAGAACAGATTCACCATCGGCACACCCTGGCTCCTTCCACTCTTTCCTCATGACTCTCTCCCTCAGTATCCTGCTTGGTTTTTTAGTTTAGTCCAGGGCCCTTGCACGGTAAGTCAAAAATTCTTACCTGGAAAATACCGTAAAAATGGTCAGTTTTTGAGCTGCCTGTCCCGCTGAGTTACTCCAGCATTTTGTCGACCTTCGATTCAAACCAACATCTGCACTTCTGTCACCCATCAGTCTGAAGTTTCAGGTCGAGACCCTTCTTCAGCCCCATCAGTCATACAACCCTCCGGATGACCTGAAACGTCATCTGTCTATTCCCTCCACAGAATCTGCCTGACCCATAGATTTCCTCCAGCATTTTTTTTTTTTTTGGTGTTGATTATTGGACTTTTTAATCACAAGACACTGTTCTCCGTTTGCAGATTAACCTATAAATAAAGTGCAGTTGGTTTATCAAAAGGCAATAGCACCACCAACATGTCAGACTGAGTTGTCAAGATGAGTTGTCAGAAGAATGATTCCATAGTCACAAGATCTCAGCAGAAATATCTTTTATTAACATTTAGCGGATAAGATGAGCAATGAATTTAAACTAACTTTAAGTTTAGAAGTTTTGTGAAGCCTTCTAAATGACCCTAACTACTTTACTGAAGCCCTTCAGCCACACCAGAATAATGCCAGGAATGAGTGGGTTAACATAGGAGATGAGTGTTTGTTGGCACTGGGCCTGTACTCGTTGGAGTTTAGAAGAATGAGGGGGGATCTCAAAATGAAACGTACCGAATAGTGAAAAGCTTGAATAAAGTGGATGTGGAGAGGATGTTTCCAGCAGTGGGAGAGTCTAGGACTAGAGGTCATAGCCTCAGAATTAAAAGACGTTCCTTTCAGTAGGAGATGAGGAGGAATTTCTTTAGTGAGAGGGTGGTGAATCTGTGAAATTCATTGCCACAGTAGGCTGTGGAGGCTAAGGCAATGGATATTTTTAAGTCAGATATAGATAGATTCTTGATTAGTAAGTGTCAGAGGTTACGGGGAGCAAGCGGGAGAATTGGGTTGAGAGGGAGAGATAGATCAGCCATGATTGAATGGCGGAGTAGACTTGATGGGTCGAATGGCCTAATTCTGCTCCTGTCAGTTATGAACTTATGAACTATGTTGGAGGTACAATCCGGAGGGTTTTATGACTGATGGGTCTGAAGAAGGGTCTTGACTCGAAACGTCACCCATTCCTTCTATCCAGAGATGCTGCTTGTCTCGCTGAGTTACTCCAGCATTTTGTGTCTATCTTCCCTTGAAATATTCCTTGTCAATGTACATGTCCAAATATCTTTTTTATGTCATAATTTAACTATCATTCTATCACCTCCTCTAGCAGCTCATTCCATGCACCTACCACCCTCTATGTAGAATATTTTCCCTCAGGTTTATTGTAAATACTTCTGCTCTCACCTTAAACTATTAGCCTCTGATTTTTTTACTCCCTTACCCTGGGAATAAGACTGAGACCATTCACCTTTCACGTTCCCATATGATTTTATAAAGCTCTATAGAGTCAGCTTCAGCCTTTTACATTCCAGGGGAAAAGGTCCTATCTCATCCTGCCTCTCCTAATAACTCAACCCCCCCCCCCAGCCATTTACAACTTACAGAAGCCAATTAACCTACAAACCTGTACGTCTTTGAAGTGTGTTCTCACAAACTATGGTTCTTTCTCCCAAGGGCTGCTTAAGACATGGATCGTCAATGAGGAGTTTCATCAGTTTTTACCATGATAAGTTCTCATAAGGACATAAGATATAGAAGCAGAATTAGGCCATTTGACCTATCAAGTCAATTCTGCTATTAAATTATGACTGATCTATCTCTCCCACCTAAACCCATTCTCCTGTCTTCTCCCTATAACCCCTGACACCCGTTCTAATCAAGAATCTATCGCTGCCTTAAAAATATCCACAGCTTTCTGTGGCAAAGAAATTCCACAGATTCACCATCTTCTGTCTAAAGAAATTCCTCCTCATCTCCTTCCTAAAGGAACGTCCTTTAATTTTGATGCTATAACCTCTGGTCCTAGACTCTCTATATATTAGCAATAAAGGAATAGCACGTCGACAAATGACAGTTTTGGTGTTGGAGACCAATTTTTTGTTCCTATTACAAACATAAGAAAATAATTATGAGTTAAAATAACAGCCAGACTACTGACTCAAACCTGCTCTACCATTGATCAAAATATCGGTGATCTTCCATTGTCTTGTACTATTCTCAAATCCACTTATGAAACTGTTCTCTTTCCTTCTATTCTCAACAGGGGAAAGGGATGAGAAATATCTTCTTGAAAGACAGCACAGTGGTGCATCTGGTGGAGCTACTGCTTCACAGCACGAGAGAACCTGCTTTCAATCCTGAACTCGGATTCTGTCTGTAAGGAGTTTGCACGTTCTCCCTATGACCATGTGGATTTCCTCCCACATCCCAAAGACAAGCGGGTTTGTGGGTTAAATTGTCCTCTGTAAATTGCCACCATTGTGTAGGGAGTGGATACGAAAGAGGGATAACGTAGAACTTGTGTGAATTGATGATCGATGGTCAGCATGAACTCGGTGAGCCGAAGGGCCTGTTTCCATGTTGCATCTTTCATTTAATCATATATCGGATTCTGGATCAAGCCACGGAGAGCCGTACACATGAAAGTCTTGAATATTATCTCAGCAGTCATCATGTCAGCCTGGCCCAGGAAGTCAAGGCAGTGACTCGAGAATCTTCTGACCTGTTCCAGTGGGAACTGGCTGCAACAGGGAGAAGCCGAGCTGAAACACGGAACTGTGTTTTAGAAGCGGAATGAACAAAGGGAGGAGGGGAAAAGAGACGGATACGGTGATGGATTGAGATGAAGCGGGTGGTACGGTGGCACAGCGGTAGAGATGCTGCCTTACAGTGCTTGCAGCACCAGAGGCCCCTTGTTCAATCCTGACTACGGGTGCTGTCTGTAAGGAGTTTGTACGTTCTCCTTGTGACCGTGTGGTTTTTCCCCGAGATCTTCAGTTTCCTCCCACACTCCAAAGACGTACAGGTTTGTAGGTTAACTGGCTTGGTATAAGTGTGAATTGTCCATAGTGTGTGTAGGATAGTGTTAATGTGCGAGGATCACTGGTCGATGCGGACTCAGTGGGCTGAAGGGCCTGTTTCCATGCTGTATCTCTAAAACTAAAACAAAAGAGCAATGAAAGGAGGCGTGACTGAGCACCATCTTCAGCAGTCCACCTGGGCTGATGGGGCCCATCTACGTGAACCTGAGCAAGGAAATGATCTCATTGGTATCTAATTAGTTTGACAGAGGAAAAGAGCAGATATGGAGAAGGGGAACTGCATGTAAACACGGGGACAAAACCACAACAGAATGAGGAAGGATGAGCATTTCCTTCCCCAAGGGACAGACCTCTGTTTGTTTGCAACACTGTTAGATTGAGGGTCGATGTTGCAGATCCAGCCCAGGTCTCCTTCCATTGAAAGGAACCAGATCCCAGAAGGGCCACAGAAAGTAGCTGCTCACATAACAGCGTCATGGTCCAGTCAACTGACTTCCAGTTGTACCCTGACTGTGGGTGACTGGAGTCCCTGGGATAAAAGGTGCAAGAATTAGTTTCTCAAACTCCCAGCAGATTTACTGAACCCCGTCCCACCGTCGGTGTGTTCCAAAGCGCTTTGCAAACAGTGAAGCACTGTGAAGCACTGTGATTGTGATGTTGGGGAAAGCAGAAACTCATGCACAATAAGCTTCACAAACAGCAATGACCAGGCTAGGAAGAACCGTACCATCTAATCAGTGTTCTTGTGCTGTTGGGTAAGCAGTAACCTGGCACATGTTACCAGAGGATTTCTCCCTGACCTCAGTAAAATCCACGGGACAAACCAATCCCACCTCGGCACCAGAAATCATGGACTAGTTTTTGTTTCTAATTGTGTTTTGCTCCAATGTTTCGTTTTTGCTTTATTTTGATTTGATTGTCTTGCAGAATTTGTATGATTTATGTATCATTTGTTTATGTGTCTGAGTCTATGTGCCTCTAATGCTGCTGCGAGCAAGATTTTCATTGTAGCCGTACCTCACTATACTTGCGCACATGTGACAATAAACCGCAACTATAAAAGGTGAAATTCAGACGTTTCTGCTAGTGGTGGGGAGACTGTTGAAAGATCCCTGCAAAGGGAAGTATTTTTGATCTGATGTGAATGTGTCCTTTAAGGATTATGCATGATATCACATGTCAAGTATTTGGTGATGCATTGAGGGATGACGCAGGGTCTTGACCTGAAACGCCAACCATCCCTCTGCCTCCACAGATGCTGCCTAAACAGATGATGCCTAACTGCAATTTGTTTTTCTGCATGTCAGATGTTTATTTGGTTGAATGAGGTACAACGGTATTTAACAAGAACCTGATTCCTATCAAATATGGTTTCTCACATTTGTGACAAATTTACCCATTGTGAAATCAAAGCTACAAAATGCCAAACACTTGATAACATATAATTTCATCATTACACAGCACAAATGTATTTTGCAATCCTTTTCATATTTTGCTTCAGGTTATAAACAGGGAACAATCTTGCTTCTTCCTTCCCGGTCCACTTTCTGAGAATTCGGCAAACTCTTTCTAATCAAGATTTAAGTGAAGTGCGGTGTGGACTTGAAATGTTGCTGGTGTATTTTGCAATGCACCACAGATGGTTCAGCAGCTAGAGGGTGAAGCCCTTGTTGCTGCTGCCAGTTCCACTCAGATTCTGCAAAGACAAGGACTTTGAAATGCAAAGTCTCAAAATGGACTTCTCCATTTGAAGCTGTCTGACGATTCTTGAAAAGTCTCTTGAGCCCTTTTACACTCAATGTTAACTGAGCCCTTTTACACTCAATGTTAACTGTAAAATTCAGAAAACTACAGGAAACAGCAAGGAGTCTTGGTTCTTCTCGACCAGTGGAAAGACTGAACGACATTTGAAAGCTCAGCGAGGGAAGAGAATGCTGTTCATTCTGCTTTGTGCCTTTGCACTGCCTGTCTCTGCTGATCGTAAGTATCCTTTAACAAGGGGCAGCAGTTGGTTTTCTGGCTGCTTCACTGTGAATGAAATGATTAATTATATGATAGACTTGTGTGTCCGTGAAAATGCTGTACTTAATGTGTTAGGCCAGTCTTCCAGAAAGGGAATATGTGTGTGTGAGAAGACCTTTAATACAAACACTTTAAAAATACAGTAAAGGATTGGTTTGAGAAAGAACAGATTATAATGCTGGAGTCAGAGCAGCTGGGGAGGTTGTGTTTAGTTGTCGACCCCACGTTTCTGGATGAAGATATTAGCCCGTGAGTGGGGCTGAGGGGCACTGTGTCCTTGGCATAGTTTAAAGGTGAGGAAGGCTAAGACGATGCGAAATATCTTCTCTGAGAGTAATGCACCTAGAGAATTATCAAATTCAATGTAGTTCAAGCCAAGCCACTTCTTGTCTTCAGCAAGGAGCTGAATATTTTCTCAGGCCGGAGAAATCAAGGGGAATGGGGACAAAGTTCAATTCTGTATTGATTCGGGATTAAGAGCCAAAATCATATTGATTGTTGACCAGTCTTGAACAGCCGAATGTTTTCCTGTGTTGCTCTGAATGTCTTTGCTCTCATTGTTGATTCTGATCCTAATCAAATTGGTTTTGGTTTATTGTTGTCACATGTACTGAGGTGGAGTGGAAACCTGCACCAGGGATAATACCTTTCTCACAATAACATCTCATATGCTAGGAATGAATTCCCAATCTTCCAATATACCTTGTTGTGGCCACGAACATTATTTTTAAACAACACTTCCTCTGCATGTGTAATGCTATATTCTTTATTCTCTTTTCTCTCATGCACTACGTGATGTAATCATGAATGGTATGATTTAGCCGGACAACACACAAAACAATTTGTCGGTTATCTCAGTATACATGAAAATAATAAAACAATACTAATTTTCCTCAATCAGTATTACCGCCCCATCTAAAATGTCCCTCCCGTCTCCATTATCAACATCTTGTAGCCAGGACCATTAAATGCCTGGTCCTGCCCCGACTGTGCCAGTCTTTAGTTATCTCCGTAACATAATTTTCCCCTATAGACATTTCTACCTATGAATAACCAGGCTCACTCACATGTTTACTACTTTAGTGCTATCTGCCACTCACAATCTTGGTGCACCTTATTTCTCTTTTCTGTTGCCACACACTAGTAACGGATACTAATGGATACTAGTCCATTACTTTGCCTGTTTGGCTCAAACTTTTCCTCGTGCACCAATAAATCTCCCTGCTACGACATTGTCCCAGTGTGGCTGAGGTGCAACCCATTGATCTTGGAGAGGTCTTTCCTGAAGCAGAACTGGTCCAATGCCCCTAGAATTTAGAGCAGAAAATGAGAAAGTCACGAAAATTAGTGCAGTAATTAAAATGTCCCAAGCATTGGAACAGTAACCAGAATTCTCATGGATTAGCACAGCAACTGGATTATCACAAGAATTGAGCAGTATTTCAGCTCAAAAATCAACAAATGGCTCCCCAGCCCCAGTTTGTACCACTCACCTATATGCTGAAAGCAATTTAGAGTAGGCTGCTAATTAATGATGTGCATCAGTGGGATGTGGGAAACAACCTAAGAAAGAGAAACCCATGCAGTTTTCGGTGGAAAGTGCAAATTACACACAGCACCCGAGGTCAGGATTAAACTCTGAATCCATAGAGTTGTGAGTTAGCAGCTCCACTAGCTGCTCCACTGTGCCAGCTGTGTACATCTTCGATCAGTGGTAGGGTACTTACTTGGTGGGATCTTTCTGTGCACTACTTGCCTGTTGCATTCCCAGCGCTACTTCACCACCAACACTTCAAACCTGTGAAGCTCTGTGGACCACCACCCCCTGACTGTGAGGGGAGTGATGTAAATACAAGGCCCCTCCTGATCATCAGCTTATAGCTGTGAAAGAGAGATGTGGCTCCAGTGAAGAGCCGGCACAGCCCGGACGGAGGAGGGGAACCACTGCTGGTGCCACAGTCCCACCTTTCCCGTTTCCCAGTGCTCACCACGTGGTGAGGGTGACACACAGCACAGCAACATCGCAGATCAAATGCCTCCCACAAGGGCAAGGATCCAGGGTGGGTGCAACCTCCTACAGTGACTGTGGCCCTCAGTTCAGTCTTAACGTTACATCTCTGTGTCTTCACAGGCTTCACTGCCGGTAAATGGACCATGGAGACACCGGGCCTGGTGATGGGGAGGGAGGGGAAGCCCATGGTTCTATATTGCAAGTTCATTCACCCTCACCATGGTTACAAAGACAACATCAGCATCATCTGGAGGGAGAAGAATGCCAATGAGCCGTTTTTCAAATACACAAATTATCCATCAGGAGACAAGTATAAAAATGAGATCCTGAGTAATGAAGGAGGTCGCTACAAACCAATGGGGAACCCTCGGAAGAACGATGCTTCCATAATCATTAATCAGCTGGAAAAGAAGGATACACGAAAGAAGCTCAACTGTCGTGTTGAGCTCACGGGGAAACGCGGAGCAAAGTTTGGAAGTTCACATGGGCCTATCATAGTATCAGGTGAGGAATTATTGTGCTGCAAACAAACAATTTGCCTGTCTTCCTCCAGTTGCCCAGTGATAGGTGGATAGAAGTGGGGGTGGGGGGGGGGGGGGGGAAGGGGGGGGGGGTGGCATGGAGGAGATGCTTATCAGATGGGTGGAGACAGTGATAATGGCGAGTGGTGAAAAGGAGACATAAAAGGTGTCAGACAAGGAAACAAAATATAAAGGCGGGAGATGGGCTGGGGATAGACTTGGGATAGAAGGAATTATGGGATTTGAGGATGCGAGATGAACAAGCTGAGACACAAGGAGCAGTGTGACTGGGATATGGGAGAAATGTTTGCACAGTGGGGGTGGGGGGGGGGGGGGGGGTGAGGGGCATAACTTGAAATTTGAGAGTTCAGTGTTCATATGGTTTAGGTTATAAGCTACTCAAGCTGACTCTGAGGTGCTGTTCTTCTAGTTTGCTTGTGCTCTCTCACTGATAATCCACAAAGCCAGCGACAGTCAGGTCGGTGTGGGAACAGAAAGAGGAGTTAAAAAGCTTAGTAACCAGGAGCTCCAGCAGGCCTTGGCGGACTGAACACAAGTATTCATAACATTGGGGACACAGAATGCAAGGGATGAGGTTGGAAGAATCATACCTTAGATGTGTGCATCAGGCACTGTGAAAGAGAAAATAAATAAATAAACTACTTTTTATCCACAGCTTCTGCACCCTGTGGATTGCTTGATTATAATCATGTATAGTTTTTTCGTTGACTGGTTAGCATGCAATAAAAGTTTTTCACTGTACCTCGGTTCAGGTGACAATAAACTAAACTCTGGGATGGAAAATTCAGAAGGTTCACAAACATTCTTGCAGGGAATTTCTTGACCTCGGTCTGAATGTCTGACTGCTTTTTCCAAGTCCCTGACCAGTGGTTTTTGAATCATAAGCAGAAGGAAAGAAACTTTCCACAAGTACTTGGGAAATCTATCTATTCCCCAGAGCTCTCTGTCCATCAACATCCATCAGCCCCATTCCCCCATTCCTTCCATACAATCCCCCAAATTACTCCAGTCAAGCGTGTTTAATAGTCGTATGCACTGGGATTAGAACAATACAATTATTCATTGCTGCAACTTTGCAGGCACATTAATGCAACATAATAATAAATATACAACAAACACCAATACAGTAAAGTATCAGTTATACATGGTAAACCAGACCATTATAGTACAAGCATTTGAATAACATTTGAAGTAAGTAGTGCAACTTTATACAAAGTCGTGTTCTGTGCAACTGGGATATTGGCTGAACTCTTGAGGCAACACCTGTAAGTCCTGTTGATGTTGTGGAAGTTGAAATCCATGATGGACCGGGGAATGTTTTTTCTGCAGCCTCCTTGGCTTTGGGGCATTCTGGTTACCAAAGGAGGCTGTGAAGTAGCCAGTCAGTATGGTCCTGTAGAAGTTGTAGTGCATTCAGCGATGTGCCTCAAACATCTGAGGAATTGGAAGAGCTGATGAGCTTTCTTTGTGATTGATCGCATCAATGCACTGGGCCCTGAAAAACTCAGTGAAGTGCATGTCCAGGAACTTGAAGCCCCCAAAGATTAACAGGTTCATGGAATCTAGGTTTTCCCTTCCCCAGGTCAACAATGAGCTCCTTGGTTTGGCTAAAGTTCACAGCAAGATCATTGTTTTGGCAGCACTCAACCAGACCATTGATCTCCCTCCTGTACATTGACTCATCATTATCTTTTATTCATTCAACAACAGCAGTGTCGGCAGTGAATCGTCTCTCTATCTGAAGCATTTTTTGAATCTACCAACCTCACAGGCAGTGAATGCCTGGGCCCTGGATTAATGAAATGTACTTTGTATCGTTTTTGCTTACGTTCATGACAATTTAAATCTGTCTCCTTGTCTTCGAAACTAGTTGTTACTATGTCCACTTCAATCGAATCTCGTCTCAACTTTCCAAGAAGACTGAATCAGCTTTTCTAGTCTAACCCTGGAGGTGACTGTGAATGCATCCTCTCTCATCCTTGACATCCTGGAGAGTAATGACTGGAATTGGAAACAAATCTCTTCCAGTTGAGGAGGTTCAACACAGCCTTCACCCCTATATTTACTCTTATTCACTTACCAATCAAGTGACTTCACAACAGCTGATCACCAGGGCAATCCTGTCCCTAAGCTATCATAGATTCCTGCTTCTCTGCAACATAAAAGACATTTCTTTTGTTGTAACTATTCCCAGTTCTGATCATCAACCTGACAATCATTTGTATCTCTCCTGTTTTATAGCAGTGAAGCTGTCCTAATCTTGTACTTAATGCTTTCGTCATTGAGCCCCACGTCTCACACTTCACTAACCATTCCCTCAATGTGTCACATTTAGGAGTTTTTTAACTGTCTCGTAAGGAGTTCCTTGGCACCCGTTAGCATTGTTCTGTTTAATCTATCTTATCTCTCATTTCTGTGTAGGTATTATCACTTGGTGTGTGTCTCTGTTAATTTTTATCTCGCACACCTTCTCCACTTCTTCATATTCCACTTGCAACCTTCTTACAATTCAATGGAAAATGAACATGTAGTAGAACATATCATATCATATCATATACATACAGCCGGAAACAGGCCTTTTCGGCCCTCCAAGTCCGTGCCGCCCAGCGATCCCCGTACATTAACACTATCCTACACCCACTAGGGACAATTTTTACATTTACCCAGCCAATTAACCTACATACCTGTACGTCTTTGGAGTGTGGGAGGAAACCGAAGATCTCGGAGAAAACCCACGCAGGTCACGGGGAGAACGTACAAACTCCTTACAGTGCAGCACCCGTAGTCAGGATCGAACCTGAGTCTCCGGCGCTGCATTCGCTGTAAAGCAGCAACTCTACCGCTGCGCTACCGTGCCGCCCAGTATAACATGCAGTATAAAATGTAGTAGAGCTGCACTACATCCACTGGATCCTCCCTTATCATTCCTGCTAGATATATTGTCCACCCTAACTCTAAACTCCACTTAAATTGTCAACAGAACTTCCCCTTCATCAAGAATTAAATAAAAAATTGCTGTAAAATTAATCAGGTCTGAATGCAGAGTCAACTCGAGGGGCTACAATATCCATGTAGGAAGGTGTGTTGCTGCTACTCAGGTGGGTTTAACCTAGTTTGGCAGAAGGTTGGGAACTGGAGCAGGGGGAGGTATTGAATGGGATGTAGACTTCAGCTTAAGACTGATCAGAAAGGGCTGGCAGGGCCAGATTAATGAACACAGTGGAACTGATGGACTGAAGTGTGTTTATTTCAATGCTATGTGTATTATGTGTAAGGTAGATGAATGTAAAGTTTGGATTAGTGTATGGAACTATGATGTTGTGGCCAAAAATATGAGAATTTAAAAAAAATAAAATTAGAGTTTTGGTTGAGCAGGACTGACAGCACAATGTTCCAGGGTTTTAGGTGTGATTTAGCAGCATTGTAGGTTATATAAAAATACAAGCAGGTCACCTGCAATTACTCTATTTGATTTGAGAATTCTGCATATTATTTATAAAGAAGGTGAAGTTACATTTACAGCTACATTTCACCGCTCTAGAGCAGCACAGGAGGGTCAGGGACAGATGGGTCAGAGTGGGAGTGGGATGGAGAATCATGGTCACAGATGTGTAGGAATGAACTGCAGATGCTGATTTATACTGAGGATAGACACAAAATGCTGAAGTAACACAACGTGCAAGGCAGCATCTATGGAGCAATGGAATAGATTCTTCTTCAGGTCTGAAGAAGGGTTCCATTCTGAAACATTACCTACTCCTTTTCTCCAGAGATGCTGCCTGATCCGCTAAGTTACTCCAGCATTTTGTGTCTATCAACATGGTCAGAGGTGAAGTATTGATAAAGAAAATGTGATTAATGCATTCGACCAATGAATAATGTCCATGTTTTAAATCTTTCTCTACCCAAGATGATGTCAGAGCATCCATGGTGATCGGGAAGAGGGAACGTTCTGCCACACTGCCCTGCACCTTCAGCCCGCTGAGCGTGAATCGCAGGGTGATCTCTGTCTTCTGGATGAAGGGGAGTCCATTGGAAGAGTCCGTTGTCTTTAATCATGCCCGTTCCTACCCCACAAGTGGTCACGGCACTAACATTGTAAATAGAGGAGGTCGATATGAGCTGGTGGGAAAGCTAGACAACAGAGACGCCTCCATCAGAGTGAGGGGACTCGCGTTGAATGACACCAACGACTATTTCTGTCATGTTTGGACCTGGAATTCCCCTCACAAGACACGGATTCAGGTGACTCAGGATGAGACGAGACTACAGGTTTTGGGTAAGGAAACAGTCAGTGTTGAGGAGTAAATGATAAAATCACATTGAACAACGGTAAGAAGAATCAGCTTTGTTCTGTTTCCTCTCTGAATATTTCACTCAATTCTCCTGCTGGGTCACTTACAACCCCTCACCCCTTCCTGGTGCTACTGGATGGAGTTTCTCCCTATGTGCGAATGAATAACAGTGAATTTAATTGACTTTAATCCCTCTCTCGGCTTCAGGCACCATCTTGGAGCTGTCTGTTGGGAGTGATAATGTATCGGGAGATACCTGTGTGTGCGGAGGGAATGGACAGGTTGATCATTGGAGCTGCCATTTTTCTGTCTACTTTCTTGTGATTGGCTTCACTTTCTAGTGGTTGGACATAGGTGAACATCATGTCTAATCTCCATTGCTGGTGTTCATGGAAGAATCATGGGACCACCAGTGACATTATTGTCAGCCTCTGGTTCTGGTAATGGGGAGGGGGTGAGAGAGAGTAACCCGGGTGTGAGTGATCCTTGATTATGTTGGCTGCTTCCCCAAGGAGTAAATGCAGTTGATGGGTGGGGGAACGAGGGAAAACCTTTTATTCAATCTGCATGGTTAATCCTGAGCTTTCTGTTGCTTGTAATTTTAATCCTCATTGCAATTCCCCCTCTGACTATTTTTTTGTGACTTCCTTATAACCAGTCTAATGCAATTTGAAGAACAGGGCTCACAGCTTCATTCCCGACTCCATTGAATTCAAAAATTCTGGATGATACTTTTTCTCTCTTTTATCAGAACTAACCAGTTCTACTGAAGATAAGCAAAAATGGAATATTGATCATTTATTCTCTCAATATTTATTCACAAAATGCTGGAGTAACTCAGCAGGTCAGGCAGCATCTCAGGAGAGAAGGAATGGGTGACGTTTCGGGTCGAGACCCTTCTTCAGACTGAGGAATGGGTGACGTTTCGGGTCGAGACCCTTCTTCAGATTGAGGAATGGGTGGCGTTTCGGGTCGAGACCCTTCTTCTCTCAACGCTTATTGCAATTTCAATAAGTTAGCTGAAGATTCAGAGGTTGTATAGAGGGGTGGATCGGAAATAGGAAATATCTCTGAAAGGGTGAGTCGAGGTTTGCTGTTGATGAAATTATCTAGTTGGTAAATTAAGGAAGGAAATTGGTGACAGAGAACACGAACAAAGATATAATCTAGAGCTGCAAATTGCACGTCAGAGATGCAAGAAACACCCAGCAGATGAGGCAGTGTCAGTGGAGAGAGGTGAAAGGAGTCAGTATCGCAGATGAATAACCTGCTGCAGAACTTCTGATACAAACAGCGAGAAATTTACCAGAAATTGTTGTATTCAATGTTGACTCAATGGTTCATTGGGTCAACTTGAATAGAACAATTTCTGGTGACTTGCTCGCTGTTTGTAGTCCAGGCTCAAAACATACTTTTATTTATTAGCGTTTGGAAGCCTTCTGTTGAGGTTGATTTTTGTTTTGTGCTGCTCCATTTGAACTGTTTATTTTGTGCCTGTGTGCTGTGATGTCTGTTCTTATTGTGGTTTTAGTGCCTGCTCTGATGTACAGCACTTTGGTCAACGTGGGTTGTTTTAAAATGTGCTTTTATAAATAAATTGGACTTGACTTCACTTGACGTGAGAACCATTGTCCCTCACCTTGCACAGCCCTCCCTCTTCAGCCCTTCTTCCCCAGGGGCAGTTTGGGGGGGAGGGGGGGTGAGGGGGCACCTCCCACAGATGAGTTTAGGGCACAGAAGTTAAAACCCCCTACCCCTCCTAATTCGGTTAACCAGGCCTTTTCTGGTTGGCTGCCAGTGACTAGCAGAATTCTGCAGGGCTCGGTGCTGGGGCCACTGCTCTTCATGTTGTATATTAATGATTTGGATTGAAGGCTTTGTGGCCAAGTTTGTGGATGATACAAAAATAGGTGGAGGGGGAGGTAGTGCAGAGAAAGCAAGGACTCTGCAGAATAACTTGTGTAGGTTGGGAGAGTGGGCAGAGAAGTGGCAGATGGAATATATTGTAGAAAAGTGTGGAGTCATGCATTTTGGTAATAGGAATAAAAGCCTTGATTATTTTCTAAATGGGGTGAGAATCCAGAAATCGGAGGTGCAAAGAGACTTGGGAATGCTGGTGCAGGATTCCCAAAAAGTTAATCTGCAAGTCGAATCAGTTGTAAAGAAAGCAAACGCAATGCTAGCATTTGTTTCAAGAGGGTTTATATACAAAAGCAGGGTTGTAATGCTGACTCTCTTTCAGGCGCTGGTCAGGCCGCATTTGGAACATTGTGAGCAATTTTGGGCACCATATCTGAGGAAGGATGTGTTGGCCCTGGAGAGGGACCAGAGGAGGTTTACAAGAATCATCCCAGGAATGAGTAGGTTAACATCAGATGAACCTTTGACAGCATGGGCCCATATTCACTGGAGTTCAGAGGAATGAGGGGGGACCGCATTGAAACAGACAGAATAGTGAAAGGTTTGGATAGAGTGGATGTGGAGAGGATGTATCCACTAGTGGGAGAGACTAGGGCGAGAGGGTTTAGCCTCAGAATTAAAGGACGTTCTTTTAGGAAGGAGATGAGGAGGAATTTCTTTGCTCGGAGGGTGGTGAATCTGTGGATTTCTTTGCCACAGAAGACTGTGGAGGCAAAGTCAGTGGATATATTTAAGGCAGAGGTAAATAGATTCCTGATTAGTACAGTTGTCAGAGGTTATGAGAAGACAGGAGAATGGGATTAGGAAAGATAGATCAGCCATGATTGAATGGCGGAGTAGACTTGATGGGCTGAATGGTCTAATTCTACACCTATCACTTATGATCCTATGAACCGTGCCTCCCACAGATGAGCTTAGGGTGCAGACCATAAGACTCCAGCCCCCAGCCCTCCTGATTCAGTTAACCGTGCCTTTATTCTCCCTCCTTTACTCTCTCTACACCAACGACTGCACCTCCATAGACTCCTCTGTCAAGCTCTTCAGGTTTGCGGATGACACAACCCTGATTGGACTGATCCAGGATGGGGAGGAATCTGCCTACAGAGGTGAAGTGACACAACTGGCATCCTGGTGCCATCGTAACAACCTGGAGCTCAATGTTCTTAAGGCAGTGGAACTAATTGTAGACTTTCAAAGAGCTCCCCTTCCCCTCCCCCCACTCACCATCAACAACACCACAGTCACATCTGTGGAGTCATTTAAGTTCCTTGGAACCATCATCTCCAGGAACCTTAAATGGGGGGCCACCATCGACTCCACAGTCAGAAAGGCCCAACAGAGGATGTACTTCCTGCAGCATCTAAGGAGGCACAATCTGCCACAGGCAATGATGGTTCAATTCTATACTGCTATCATTGAGTCCGTCCTCACCTTCTCCATCATGGTCTGGTTTGGCTCAGAAACTAAGCACGACATCCGGAGGCTCCAACAGATCGTTCGCACAGCTGAGAAGGTTGTTGGCTGCAACCTTCCCCCCATTGATGAACTGTACACTGCAAGGGCCAGGAAGCGAGCGGGCAAGATCATCTCTGACCCCTTTCTCCCTGGCCACAAAATCTTTGAAGCACTTCCTTCTGTAAGGCAACTCCGGACTGTCCAAGCAGCCACAGCCAGACATAAAACAGCTTTTTCTACTCAATAACCAAAGTCTCTAGTCTCTTTTTTGCTCTGGTTTATTTTCACCCACATGTTTAGACCGTAATGTTGTATCCTTATTGTTTTGATGGGTTTATGCTTTCTTCTTAATTGTTAACTGTATGTTTGTGTTGTCATTTGTGAGCAGAGCACCATGGCACATTGCTTGTATATGCACATACTTGGCCAATAAACCTATTCATTCATTCATTCATAAAATCATTCATTCATTCATTCATTCATTCATTCATTCATTCATTCATTCATTCATTCATTCATTAATTCCATCCTCCTCTCCGGTTCCCGGTCTTCAAGGTCAAGGCTCACTGGGAGCCTTGAAGGCTCCATCTTGTCCAGACTGAAGTTGAGGTGTCTTTACTTGAGATTGGCCCTTATTAGAATAGTGCAGGAGGTCAGGAACAGCTCGATCAGAGTGGGAATGGGATGGAGAATCTAAGTCACAAGTATGGATGAACTATTGATAAAGACTGTGTGGTTATTGTATTCAATTTCTAAATCATATTCACCCTTTAAAACTCTTCTCTATGCAAGGTGATAATGTCAGAGCATCCATGGTGATTGGGAGGAAGAATGGCACTGCCACACTGCCCTGCTCCTTCAGTCCCTCGATCAGGAATCCCAGCTCCATCACGATCCGTTGGATGAAGGGGAGTCCACGGGAAGAGTCCACAGTCTTTAATCACTCTGTGAACCCTCTCTACAATGTCCCTATAAAGGGAGGAGGTCGATATGAGCTGGTGGGAACCCTGGAGCAGGGAGACGCCTCCATCAGTGTGAGGGGACTCAGACAGGGTGACACCAGTGATTATTCATGTCACGTTTCTGTCAGGAATTCAACGTTGACGACTGTGACTCAGGATGAGTTGAAACTGCAGGTTGTGGGTAAGGAAACGTATGTTATGCTGTAAACGATAATAACATATTGAACAACCTTAAGAGGAATGAGCTCCCACTGACAGCGTAGAACAGCACAGGAACAGGCCCTCTGGCCCACAATGTCTGTACTGAACATGATACTGCGTTAATCTTGTCTACCTACAGGTGATACATTTCTTCCATTACCTGCATTTCAAAAATCCTCTAAAAAACTATCGTAGCTGCCTCAACCTCCACCCCTAGCAGTATTTTCCTGGCACCCACCACCCTCTGTGTAAACAATATCTTTCCCCACATATCTCCTTTCATCTTTTCCCCTCTATCCTTAGTACAATGCTGTCTATTCGTTGACATTTCCGCCATAGGTAAAAGGTTCTGACTCTCTCCCCGATCCATGTCTTTCACATTTTTATAAACTTTCAAAAGTCCAGAGAAAGTAGTTCAAGTATGTCCGACCTTTTCTTATAACTAATAACCTCTAATCCAGGCAGCATTCTGGTAAACCTCTTCTGAAACCTTTCCAAAGTCTCCACATCCTTATAATGGGTGAGAACTGTACATAAAACTGGATGCAATAATCTCAGTGTCGTAACTAAAGTTGGAGAGAGCTGCAACATGACTTCCTGACTCTTGTATTCAGAAGATAGACGCAAAAAAGTCCCTTCTTCTCGACCCAAAACGAGACCCTTTCTTTCTCTCCAGAGATGCTGCCTGTTCCGCTGAGTTACTCCAGCTTTTTGTGTCCATCTTCGGTTTAACCAGCATCTGCAGTTCCTTCCTACACATCTTGTATTCCGTACCTTGACCAATGAAAGCAAGCATACTGTACACCTTTTTCACTTGTGTTGCCATTTTCAGGGAGTTATGGATTTGGAACCCAATATGTTTCTGTACATCAGTGGTTTTAATGGTCTTATCCTTGTATACTTTCCACTTGCAATCAATCTCCCAAATGCAACACTTCACATATGTTTGGATCAAACTCCATCTGCCATTTCTCTGCCTGTATCTGTGTGCGGGTTTGATATTTAAGCTGCCACTTATGTGGACTGCACTCTTGTGATTGTCTTCACTTTCTCATGTTTGAACGTCACATGAGAAGGGGTAGGCCTTTTAGAACTGAGATGAGGAAAAACTTTTTCAGTCAGAGAGTTGTGAATCTGTGGAATTCTCTGCCTCAGAAGGCAGTGGAGGCCAATTCTCCGAATGCATTCAAGAGAGAGCTAGATAGAGCTCTTAAGGATAGCGGAGTCAGGGGGTATGGGGAGAAGGCAGGAACGTGGTACTGATTGAGAATGATCAGCCATGATCACATTGAATGGCGGTGCTGGCTCGAAGGGCCGAATGGCCGCCTCCTGCACCTATTGTCTATTGTCACTGTCTCATCTCCAATGTTGGTGTTGATGGGAGTCTTGTGGCATCTCCAGTGATATTGTCGTCAGGCTATGATTATGGTGGAATGGGTCAGGTAATATTGACTTCTGAGGCAGTTCTGGCCAGTTCTTATACAAACAGTAAGCAAGTTATTGAAATTGTTGTTTTAAATGTTAACACAAAGGCGCTTCATGCTGTGCAGACAGATGATGAGGTACTGTTGCTTGAGATTGGGCCTCGTTAGAACAGTGCAGGAGGTCTGAAACAGGCAGATCAGAGTGGGAGTGGGATGGAGAATCAAAGTCACAGGCATGGATGAAGTATTTTTATAAACCATGTGGAATAGATTGCTAAATACAACTTTTCTCTATACAAGATGGAAAGATAAAGACATCCATGGTGATTGGGAAGAGAAGTGATTCAGCCACACTGCCCTGCTCCTTCAACCCCTTGAACAAGAATCCCAGCCCCATCACGATCCGCTGGATGAAGGGGAGTCCACGGGAAGAGTCTACAGTCTTTAATCACTCTGTGAACCCTCCCTACAATGTCCCTATAAAGGGAGGAGGTCGATATGAGCTGGTGGGAAAACTAGACCAGGGAGAAGCCTCTATCAGAGTGAAGGAGCTCAGACTGAACGACAGCAGTGACTATTTCTGTCACGTTTGGGTCAGGAATTCCACACAGGAGACGGTGACTCAGGATGAGACGAAACTGGAGGTTGTGGGTAAGGAAAGATCTGTCTGTATTGTGCTGTGAACGATAAAATCACATGATCAACTGTAAGAGGACATGAGATCAGTGACAGGTGGAGCCGAGATCGGCCCAATCCATTCCTTGCTCTGGGCTGCCCTCGCTCAGCACTGCCCCTAGTGATTGGAAGACAGTACTGATTCCGGCCAGGATGCACAGAGCTCCCTGCAGCAGGGTCAGAGATTCAGAACCACATTCACCTGCTGAACCTCCAGACCGTGTATCTGTGACAGGGTCTGTGTTGCAAAGATCCACAGACCGTCCTGGGGTATTTGCATCAGTCTCTTTCATTCACATCCACTCCAGGATACTGTATGTTCTCTCACTGAATATTAGAGCATAGAACAGTGCAGCACAGGAACAGCCCCTTTGGCCCACAGTGTCTGTGCAGAACATAATGGTAAGTTAAACTAACATCATCTGCCCACACATGATCCATATCCCTCCATTTCCCGTAGATTCATGTGCTTCTCAAAGACACTATCATATCTGCAAATATTTCACTGCAGACTCCTAGGTGTCTTCTTCCAATCCTCATTCAGAAGGACTCTATCCTCACACAGCATCAATAATGATTAATTCAATGAGTTTTAATTGAATTTCTTCCTTCTCCAAGTCCCAGCCACCATCCTGGAGCTGTTTTTTGGGAGCAGCAATGTAACTGGAGAAAAGACCCTTTTGTGCAGGGCTGAAGGGAAGCCCCCTGCAAACATCACGTGGATCGGCCCAGGGAACAGCACACTGCACTTGAACAGTAGTGAGATGAGGGTCACACATGATCCAGAGAAACTACTGACTGTGGGAGAGCTGCTTCACCCCAGGATGCCAGGGAAATACACGTGTGTGGCTGTGAATGAACACCAGAGAGACACGCGTGAGATCCGCTTACACATGGATAGGAAATGGTTAATGCAGGTCCTCTGCTTTGGATTGTCCATATTGGCTATTGCCCTCCTTGTGATGGTATTTGTTCTCAGGTCTTTGAAAAAAGGTAAGTTTGCCAATAACAACTGCATTGTGGGCTGTTTTGGGTGTTCTTGGGAATGTTGGCTTTTTCACATTTTGTAGGCCGGAAATGTGAACAGGAGGGCAGTCATCCCTGGTTAGGCCACATTTGGGGTATTATGTCCAGTTCCGGTCACCACATTTCAGGAAGGATGTGGACGCTTTGGAGAGGGTGCAGCAGAGGGTTACAGAATACTGCCTGGATTAGAAGATTTTAGCTATAAGGAGAGGTTGGATTGTTTTTCTTTGGAACATCTGATGCTGAGGGGCGAACTGATCAAAGAATGTCAAATTATGAGACACATACAAAGAGTAGATAGTCTTTTTTCCCAGGGTTGAGATATCAAAAACTAGAGAGCATGGGTTAAGTTGAGAGTAGGAATGTTTTTAAAGGAGATTTAAGAAGTGCAATTTGTTTAGAATGGTTTGTGCCTGGAACGTGCAGCCAGGGGAGGTGTGGAAGCTGACACGATAGCAATGTTTAAAGAGCATTTATACACGTAAATTTTGCAGGAAATGGAAAGAGATCAACCATGTGCTGAGGGATGTGATTAGTTTAATTTGGCATTGTGGTCGGCACAGACATCGTGTGCCAAAGTTAAATCTTCAGTTCTGGTGGACCTGGCTTGTTCCACCTTGAAGGGTCAAGTCTGCCCTCACCATTGTCACCCTGACTGACCTTGTCCATGGTGACTTGGGTATATCAGGGTCAGAATTTCCATTCTTAATAATACAGTCCTGAGATAAGGCATTCATTGCCCTTGCCCTCAGATGAATTTGTGGGAAGGTCCGGCTGTGATTCTGTCCTTAGATCCTCGCTGTTCGTCGAATGCTTGGGTATCATTTGATAAAGGTTCTGAGCTTTCCGATTCAATACTGGACCAGTTTGCAGATGATGTGAAACTGAGTGGGAAAGTGATGGCTTGAAGCTTTGAAGAGGATCTATAGACAAGCCAAGTGAGTTGGGAAACAACATGGGAATGTGGGAAAATATGAGGGCAAACTTCAGTGCTGCTACAGTGGTGACGGATTGGGGAATACTGATGTTCACAGATGACTCACTTATATATAACAAATACAGCATGGAAACAGGCCTGTCCGGCCCTACCAGTCCACGCCGACCATTCTCCCTGACCCCCCTAGTCTCATCTACCTGCACTCAGACCATAACCCTCCAATCCCCTCCTATCCATATACCTATCCAATTTACTCTTAAATAATAAAATCGAGCCAGCCTCCACCACTTCCACCGGAAGCCCATTCCATACAGCCACAACCCTCTGAGTAAAGAAGTTCCCCCTCATGTTACCCCTAAACCTTTGTCCCTCAATTCTGAAGCTATGTCCCCTTGTTGGAATCTTCCCCACTCTCAAAGGGAAAAGCCTACCCACATCAACTCTGTCTGTCCCTCTCAAAATTTAAAAAACCTCTATCAAGTCCCCCCTCAACCTTCTACGCTCCAAAGAATAAAGACCCAACCTATTCAACCTCTCTCTGTAGCCTAAGTGCTGAAACCCAGGCAACATTCTAGTAAATCTCCTCTGTACCCTCTCCATTTTGTCGACATCCTTCCTATAATTTGGCGACCAGAACTGCACACCATACTCCAGATTCGGCCTCACCAATGCCCTGTACAATTTCAACATTACATCCCAACTTCTATACTCGATGCTCTGATTTATAAAGGCAAGCATACCAAACGCCTTCTTCACCACCCTATCCACATGAGATTCCACCTTCAGGGAACAATGCACAGTTATTCCCAGATCCCTCTGTTCCACTGCATTCCTCAATTCCCTACCATTTACCCTGTACGTCCTATTTTGATTTGTCCTACCAAAATGCAGCACCTCACACTTATCAGCATTAAACTCCATCTGCCATCTTTCAGCCCACCCTTCCAAAAGGCCCAAGTCTCTCTGTAGACTTTGAAAATCTACCTCACTATCAACTACTCCACCTATCTTAGTATCATCTGCATATTTACTAATCCAATTTGCCACACCATCATCCAGATCATTAATGTAAATGACAAACAACAGTGGACCCAACACAGATCCTTGGGGCACTCCACTAGACACTGGCCTCCAACCTGACATACAATTGTCAACCATTACCCTCTGGTATCTCCCATTCAGCCATTGTTGAATCCATCTTGCAACCTCACTATTAATACCCAATGATTTAACCTTCTTAATCAACCTTCCATGTGGAACCTTGTCAAATGCCTTACTGAAGTCCATATAGACAACATCCACAGCCTTGCCCTTATCAATTTCCCTGGTAACCTCTTCAAAAAATTCAAGAAGATTAGTCAAACATGACCTTCCAGGCACAAATCCATGTTGACTGTTTCTAATCAGGCCTTGATTATCCAAATAATTATATATATATACTTTATGTCCAAACGTGCGGATTTCGGAAAACAAATGTAATGTTGGCCTTTAATGCAAGAAGATATGAACTCAGGTGTAAATGTATAGGTCCTTGGTCTATATACTTTCAAAAGGACATGTGGACGTGGAGTTACCAGCAGTGAGAGATTCCAGGACCAGAGGGCACAGCCTCAGAATAAAAGGATGAATCTTTAGAATGGAGATGAGGAAGTTTTTTTTTTAGCCAGAGGGTGATGAATCTGTGGAATTCAATGCCACGGGCAACAATGGAGGACAAGTCATTGGAAATTTTAAAGCGGAGATTGATAGGTTCTTGATTAGGTCCTTAGATTTGTACAACAGCAACAAAAGCTTGCATTCATGTATTAATTTATTATTATAGTCACCTACTGTGATACAGTGAAAATCTTTGTTTGGATGTTATTTGGTCAAATCTAATCATACAATACACGAGTCCAATCAATCCATATACAAGTACGACAGGTAGTGTAAAGAGAAAAGTACGGGAGTACATAATAGTGTGTTTTAGACTTTAGAGATACAGCATGGAAACAGGCCCTTTGGCCCACCATGTCTGTGCCGACCAGCGATCACCACGTATCATTAATACTTATGTCTATCGTGTGTGGGAGGAAGCCAGAGCACTCGGAGAAAACCCAAGTGGTTACAGGGAGAAAGGCAGCGTGAAGTGCAGCGTGAAGTGTCGATGGAGTCAATAGTGGGAAATGTGGTCTGTGTGATGGACTCGACTACATCCACAACTCTCTGAAATTTCTTACGGTCTTGGGGAGCGGTTCCCAAGCTGTGAAGCATCCTGACAGTATCCCGATCAGTCTGAAGAAGGGTCCCGACCCGAAGTGTCACCTATCCATGTTTTCCAGGGATGCTGCCTGACTTGCTAAATTACTCCAGCACTTTGTCTTGCTTTCAATGGTGCATTTGTAGAAATTGGCTAGTGTTATCATATCATATCATATCATATATACACAGCCGGGAAACAGGCCTTTTCGGCCCACCAAGTCCGTGCCGCCCAGCGATCCCCGTACATTAACACTATCCTACACCCACTAGGGACAATTTTTACATTTACCCAGCCAATTAACCTACATACCTGTACGTCTTTGGAGAAATGCCAAACTTTTTGTTGGTCTACTGAGCAAGCATGTGGCATGATTAATACAACAGAACATCCCTAGGTAGGGCAGGATAGGCACTGAATAGTGTTCAAAACTGGGGCATAAGGAGGCCTAACGACATCCTTCCCTTTGGTTTTATATTAGACCGTCTTCTTCCTTCCTTATCTGATTCCACATCTACACAGCTTTGTCTTCATTTTATCTCAATCCTTTGTTACAAACTCCACCCATCTGCCACTCAACCCTCTTCACCTGAATCTACCAACATTTGTCAGTTTTTGCCACACCCGTTCCCCTTCAACTCTACTCGCCAGCTTTCTCCCCTCTATCAATCTGATGAAGGATCCCGACCCAAAACATCATCGATCCATTTCTCTCCACAGAGCCTGTGTGGCCCTCTGAACTTCTCTAGCACTTTGTTCTTTTACTGGGGCAAGTAGCTAGGGAGCAGCTGCCTTTTGGGGAAGTTTGCATCAGTAGGTCAGAGTGATTTAATGATGAGAGGTTGTAAATTTAGACTCGAAGGAAAAGGAAGCATATGCAAAGTTTAAGGAACTGAAATTGGACAGGGCCTTTAAGAAGATGATGAAAGGAAAGAACTTTCAGAATGGCAGGGAGTGGAGAGTGGAGTCTCGGTGCTGGGGCCGCAACTATTTACAATATATATTAATGATTTGGATGATGGAATTAGAAGTAACACTAGCAAGTTTGCGGATGACACAAAGCTGGGTGGCAGTTTGTACTGCCAAGAGGATGTTAAGAGGTTGCAGGGTGACTTAGACAGGTTGAGTGAGTGGGCAGATGCATGGCAGATGCAGTATAATGTAGATAAATGTGAGGTTATCCACTGGTGGCAAAAAAAAGGAGGCAGATTATTATCTCAATGGTGTCAGATTAGGTAAAGGGAAGTGCAACGAGACCTTGGTGTCCTTGTACACCAGTCGCTGAGAGTAGGCATGCAGGTACAGCAGGCAGTGATGAAAGCTAATGGCATGTTGGCCTTGATAAAGAGAGGATTTGAGTACAGGAGCAAAGAAGTCCTTCTTTGCAGTTGTATAGGGCACTGGTGAGACCACATCTGGAGTATTGTGTGCAGTTTTGGTCTCCTAATTTGAGGAAGGACATCCTTGCTATTGAGGCAGTGCAGTGTAGGTTCACGAGGTTAATCCCTGGGATGGAGGGACTGTCATATGAGGAAAGATTGGAAAGACTAGGCTTGTATTCACTGGAGTTTAGAAGGATGAGAGGGGATCTTATAGAGGCGTATAAAATTATAAAAGGACTAGACAAGCTAGATGCAGGAAATATGTTCCCAATGTTGGGGGAGTCCAGATCCAGGGGTTACAGTCTAAGAATAAAGGGGAGGCCGTTTAAAACTGAGGTGAGAAGAAACTTTTTCACCCAGAGAGTTGTGAATTTGTGGAATTCTCTGCCACAGAGGGCAGTGGAGGCCAATTCACTGGATGAATTTATGAGAGAGTTAGATAGAGCTCTAGGGGCTCGTGGAATCAAGGGATATGGGGAGAAGGCAGGCACAGGTTACTGATTGTAGATGATCACCCATGATCACAATGAATGGCGGTGCTGGCTCGAAGGGCCAAATAGCCTCTTTCTGCACCTATTTTCTATGTTTCTATGTTTCTAACTCAAGCAGGGAATTAGGAGGCCCAGATGCGTTAGAGCTGAGAGTAGAGGTGTGTTTAAGGAGCAGAGTGGGAGAGGTATCGAGAGGGGATTCTCACAGAATACTTTCCTGTGTCTTTGACAGGCTCACAGCAGCGTTGGTGTGGTGTTGATGCCTGCGTGGCCAATGGTCGGGAACCACAAGGACCAGAGCCAGGTAATGGGGGAATCTGCCCAAACTTCCTTTCACATCGAGGACATTCTTTGGAAAAGCTGAGCTCAAATCCACATTTAATAACTGGCCTTTCAATTGTCTCTACCACCTACTCTCCCTCCCTCCCTCCCATCGCTTCCTAATTAGATCAGCAAAGACAATCCCTCTCAGAGCAGATCGGGTTGTGTGTTCAAGTGGATTATTAATACTTAAAAGACTTGCCTCAAGGCCCAGGGCTCGCACTAAGATTCCAGATTCCTCAGTCATGGGAATTAGATTTAGATTTAGAGATACAGCACGGAAACAGGCACTTTGGCCTACCGTGTCCGCGCCGCCCAGCAATCCCTGCACATTAACACTATCCTACACCCTAGGGACAATTTTTACATTTGCCCAGCCAATTAACCTACATACCTGTATGTCTTTGGAGTGTGGGAGGAAACCGAAGATCTCAGAAAACACCACAGCAGGTCAAGGGGAGAATGTACAAACTCCGTACAGACGGCGCCCGTAGTCAGGATCGAACCTGAGTCTCCGGCACTGCATTCGCTGTAAGGCTGCAACTCTACCGCTGCGCCACCGTGTCGCCCTTTAATTAATCTGATCTGTCGAACCTACTGGAAGTATTTTGTATTGGACACCTGTCCTTAACTCTAAAGATTGAAGGTCCAACCTATTTAATCTCTTTGCAATCCCAGAAACGAGCCTCATGAACTTTTGCTGCACAACCTGCAAAGAAAGTATAGGTAGTTCTGCTCAACATAAGATTTGAAATCGCAAATTGGCTACAACACGATTACTGAATTAGGTAATGCTATTATACAGCCTGAATTGGTTATAAAGTAATCTCTATCAGGAAGTAGAGATCCAGTTAAAAGTTACTTTGGAAATTGGGAAGCAGAAAAAAAGCTATCTTGGATAAAAACAACCTGGGGGGAAAAACATGTTCATGTAACCTCCCTGCAGTAATCATGTCTCTGATGAATACAAATCATGGGTGGCCAAGCAGTCATTTCAATTGACATTTGAGCAGTGATACTCTATTAAATGTAACATTGAGCCATCAAAATTTGTAGATCGCAGCTACAAAATTAAACGGAGCGATAGAAAATATCTTTATTTTTGAAAAACCAGTGGGAGAAATAACTTTGTTATTGCAAGTTTCATAATCCCGAGCCTCTAACCTCCTTTTTCTCATTGGCACAATACTTTTCAGAATGTAATTTTCTATAATAAGATGTTGCGTAAGAATGCAGCGTGTGTGGTATAGTGGAACTGCCTGTGCATTGCCTTTTTGGGTAAGGAGACCAATGTTAGATCTAATACACCAGCTTTGGTCTTGAATGGCCAATGTAATTCGGAATTGATCCTATTCTTTCAAAAAGTAACAATACATGATCCGTTTATTGTTAGGTTTGCACAAAGAACCTCATCTATGAAAGCCTCCACCACCCCTGAGGATAGGATTGGAAAGCTGTACATTTTGTGATTCCCTTCCATTTTATCTACAGTTTTGACGCTGTGGGAGGGGATGGGTGGACAGTTTTGGAGCTCTAATTTCTTCATTAAAATATGCTTTGCTTTTTTTGTGCCTTTGACAGGTTCACAGGAGCCTGAAGGGGACCCTGTTTACAGTGTTGTTCATTTAAACACATGGCCAAGAAACAGGGCAGACACTCAGGCAGTTCCAACACCAGGAGAATTGGACAGGAATGTTGGTGAGTGCAGTGATGGTTATCATTTGGAATTTACAGTTTCTAGATACATGATAAAGGAATAGCGTTTCGTGAAAGTAAAGCCAGCAAAGTCCAATCAAGGACAGTCACCAAAGAGGTAGATAGTAGTTTAGGGACTGGGATTGTGAGGTTAAGAAAGCAAGACGATGAAGTTGTGCAGTAAATTTGTGTTCTTTCCAGATCCTCGTGACTCTCCAGATCCCGTCATTTACAGCATTGTTCACGTTCGAAGACGTTCCCAAGTAGGAGCAGAGATGGGTAAGGAACAGTAAGCACACGGTGAGCTGTGATACCACAGTAGTGACGTGGACGCCCCATGCAAAATAGTGTCCACGATGGGCTGGAAGGCATACCCTTGATGTACTGACTAGAAACATCCACTCGCACTGACAATACCCACTGGGCTTCCCATCAAGCCTGCGGTTCAGAGCTCTCCATATCCAACATTCAGGGAGGGTGCTGCAAAGGCCAGACATAGCGGAAGCAGTAACAAAGACCCAGGACATAGTTACTAGGGATCCTGGTGTTGTTTATCTTCCGCTTCCCACCATCGGACGGCCAAGCATCAGACCTGGAAGCACAATGCTGTCTGTTCTGCAGTACAGTTCTGTATCCTCAGAAGCAGCGAGGGGTTCTCTCGGGGCTTGCCAAGTGTCATAATGAGGGGTGAAGAACAGTCTTGGCAAAAGATGGACCACTACAGGAGGGGCAATCGAAACAGGCAAGAGAAGGTGATTATCAGAGGTGGGAACTCGCAGAGTCACACAGCACGGAGACAGGTCTTTGGTCCAACTTGCTCAAGCCGATGAAAATGCCCCATCCACACTAGTCCCACCTGCCTGCATTTGGCCCTTATCCCTATAAACCTTTCCAATCCATGTACATGTCCCAATGTCTTTTAAATGGGAGTGGGTGGTTTGAGTGATAGAATACAGTGGGGGAGAGATGCTGGAGTGCAATAACAATCTGTGTTCTTTTCAGATCCCGCGGATTCTCAGAATAGTCTCTACAGCAATGTGCACATTCAAAGACCTCCCTGCAAAGAGGAGGAGACTGGTAAGGCACACGGAACACACGGTGAGTGACAAAATACACACATCTGTGTGGACACCTCTTGGGAACAAAGTACACCTATTTCATACTGGACACCCCTTGGGAACACAGCAAACCCATTTCATACTGAGTGGACCCAGCACCGATCCCTGTGTTACACCACTAGTCACAGGCCTCTGGTGTGAATAATAACCCATCACCACCACCTTCCACCAAGCCAAATTTATATCCAATTGGCTCATTCACCCTGGACCTCATGTGATTTAATCTTCCAGACTAGCAAGCCATGTGAGAACTTGGCAAAGGCCTTGTTAGCGTCCATGCAGGCAATGTGTACCAGCTCTACCCTCGTCAATAGACTCGTCACCTCGTCAAAAGCTCACTCAATTTCATGAGTCACACACAAATTCCTCACACAAAACCATGCTAACTATCCCTCATCAGTCGTTACCTTTCCAAATCCGGGTACATCCTGACCCTCAAAATCCCCTCTGGTAATCCCCTCACCACCACAGGCTCACCGGTCTGTAGTTCCCTGTCTTGTACTTGCAGACCTTCTTAAATAGGGGCACAACATTAGCCACCCACCAGTCTTCCGGTACCACACATGTGGTTAAAGATGATGCAAACGCCTCTGCCAGAGCACCTGGAATTCCTTCCCTAGCTTCCCACAATATCCTAGGATACACTTGATCAGGCCTTGGGCATTTATTTACCCTAATATGTCTTAAGACTGCCAGCACCTCTTTTGTAATGTAGATATGTTCCAATGTATTGCAATTCATTACTCTTAATTCCTTGACTTCCATGACCTTCTCCACAATAAATACAGATGAGAAATGTTCATTTAAAACCACATCCATCTCTCATGGATGACCATGTTGATCCTATTCTCTTTAGTTAGCCTTTTGCTCTTAATATACTTTGAGAATTTCTCTGAGTTTTCCGGTATCTTATCTGCCATATCAATCTCATGTCCTCTTTTTATCCTCCTGATTATTTCCTTCTAAATTGTAAACCACCATCCCTTATACTTGAGAGGCTTGCTTGATTCCCAGCTGCCTATATCTGACATATGTCCCTTTTGTTTGACTATTGCCTCAATATCCTTCATCAATCATGTTGAATAGCAGAACAGTCTTGAGTGGCCTACTTCCTCCCCCATTCCTTACATTCTACGGACAAGATTCCTCAGACAGTAGCTTGACTCTGTGTAGTCTGCCGTCAACCAGAGGACATAGGTTTAACTCAAGAACCAGAGGATTTAGGTTTAACGTGAGAGCTAAAAGATATAATAGGAAAAAGAGGGGCAACGTTTTCACACTGAGGGTGGTGGGTATATGGTCAGGGGAGGGCAGGGGAGGGCAGTTGAGGAAGGTACTATGACAACATTTAAAAGACATTTGGTCAGGTACATGGAAAGGAAAGGTTTAGAGGCATATGGGCTAAATTTGGGCAAGTGGGGTTAGTGTAGATGAGCATCTTGGAAGGTAGGAACAAGTTCGGCCGAAGGGTCTGTTTCCGTATTTTATGAGCCAGATTCATTTAAGACAAGTTTAAGATGCGAAGGGAAAGATTTAATAAGAACCTGAGAGGCAACTTTTTCACACAGAGGGTGGTGGGTATATGGAACGAGCTGCCAGAGGAGGCAGATACTATGACAACATTTAAAAGACATTTGGACAGGTACATGTATTGGAAAGGTTTAGAGGGTTGGAGGCCAAGCACAAGCAGGTGGGATTAGAGTAGATGGGGCAACTTGGTCGGCATTGGAAGGTTGGGCTGAAGGGCCTGTTTTCGTGCTGTATAACTATGGTTTGAATCAAAGCAGCAGAATCTTACAATAATAGCATAAAATCATAACATGGAAATTGTTTATCCTTCAGGCTGCATTTACGCAACGGTTGTATCTCCAAAAGAACAGCTCGAGGATGCAAGTGGAAAATAAAACCTCCTGCGCATGACAAACCTCCCTGGTAATTTCGGATAACGTTGAAGTCACAGATCTTGAGTTGAATTGGAACGCTTGAGACTCGGGACTGGGGAGCCCCACTGTAGAGGACATCTGTGAAACTTCGGAGGCTTCTGTGCATTTGAGATCCTCATCTGTTATAGTGCCAGGACGGACCAGAGCAATTCATTGCCAGTGAGCTGCTTCTGAAGTTCAGTCACTATCGTAAGATAGGGAGTCAAAGCACAGCAAAAATCTTCTGAAGCATAGTAATGAATGGATAATTGAAAAATTAATGTTGGACCCCGGGTATTTGGGGAAACGTTTCCCCTGCTCATCTTCAGAACATGAAACTATCATCTTGTTGTGAGATTGCACACGTTTCCTTTTTGGGGAAGGACATCAGCTGTTTTTCCATCTGTTCAGCCCCACTGCAAGGGTGGATCGCAGAACAACAAACAATCTGTTGGAGGAACTCGGCAGGTCTGGGTGGAGGTGTAGGGTGGAGGAATTGTCAAAGGAAGGGTGATTCTTATACATACTTGGGAAAATGCTTCAGCAAGCCATTCAATTCAAGGGCAAATAGGGATGTGAAACAACTGCTGGCTCACAGTGTGACTAAGAACTATTCCCTTCACATAATACTTCAATTAGTCATTCTTTTTACAGACCTTTTACCTCTCTCCAGTCTTCCTACTGATCTTGGCAACTTAACATTGGTTCATACAGCACAGAAACAGGTTCTTCAGTCCAACTAGATGCCCCATCGATGCAAGTCCCATCGGCCTGCGTTTAGCCCATGTCATTCTCAACTTTCCCAATCCATGTACCTGTCAAATGCCCTTTAAAGGTTGTGATAGTTTCTGCCTCAATCACCACCCCAGGCAACTCGTTCCATATACTTACCACCCTCTGTGTGAAATGTTGTCTCTCAGGTTCCCATTAAATCTTTCTCCTCTCACCTTAAACATATTCCCTGGTTCATGATTCTCCAATTCCGGATAAAAGACTCGGCATTTACCCTGTTTATTCCATTATCATCTTATACATCTTTATATGATCCCCCCTCATCCTCCTGTGCTCTAAGGAATAAAGTCCAATGCTGCCCAATTTCTCCCTATAGCTCAGGCCCTAAGGTCCTGGCAACAGCCTTGTAAATGTTCTCATCAGACTTTCCAGCTTGTCATGGATGTCTGGGATGATAGAAGAAAGATTAAGTTTTAATTAGGATGAGTAGGCCATTCAGCCTCTTGTGGCTGCTGATCTACTCAATGTAATAATGATCCCATCCCTGCAGCATGTTCCTGCACTAATTCATTATCTATTGATTTCCTTAATCGCCTATCAATTTCCAATTTTTCTACATCACCAAATATATTCCAGCTTTGAAATTGAGAATTCCCAGCACAGAATGGGCCATTCAGCCCAGATTGTCTCTCCTTTGCCCAACCTTTTCTACAGTTCTGCCACACTGCCCTGCACTTTCAGCCCCCCGAGCGTGAATCACAGGGTGATCACTGTCCTCTGGATGAAGGGGACTCCATTGGAAGAGTCCGATGTCTTTAATCACAACCGTTCCTACCCCACAAGTGGTCACGGCACTAACATTGTAAATAGACGAGGTCGATATGAGCTGGTGGGAAAGCTAGACAAAGGAGACGCCTCCATCAGAGTGAGGAGACTCGCGTTGAATGACACCAACGACTATTTCTGTCATGTTTGGACAACCTGGAATTCCCCTCACAAGACATGGATTTAGGTGACTCAGGATGAGACGAGACTATAGGTTTTGGGTAAGGAAACAGTCAGTGTTGAGGAGTAAATGATAAAATCACATTGAACAACGGTAAGAAGAATCAGCTTTGTTCTGTTTCCTCTCTGAATATTTCACTCAATTCTCCTGCTGGGTCACTTACAACCCCTCACCCCTTCCTGGTGCTACTGGATGGAGTTTCTCCCTATGTGCGAATGAATAACAGTGAATTTAATTGACTTTTATCCCTCTCTCGGCTTTAGGCACCATCTTGGAGCTGTCTGTTGGGAGTGATAATGTATCGGGAGATACCTGTGTGTGCGGAGGGAATGGACAGGTTGATCATTGGAGCTGCCATTTTTCTGGTCTACTTTCTTGTGATTGGCTTCACTTTCTAGTGGTTGGACATAGGTGAACATCATGTCTAATCTCCATTGCTGGTGTTCATGGAAGAATCATGGGACCACCAGTGACATTATTGTCAGCCTCTGGTTCTGGTAATGGGGAGGGGGTGAGAGAGAGTAACTCGGGTGTGAGTGATCCTTGATTATGTTGGCTGCTTCCCCAAGGAGTAAATGCAGTTGATGGGTGGGGGAACGAGGGGAAACCTTTTATTCAATCTGCATGGTTAATCCTGTGCTTTCTGTTGCTTGTAATTTTAATCCTCATTGCAATTCCCCCTCTGACTATTTTTTGTGACTTCCTTATAACCAGTCTAATGCAATTTGAAGAACAGGGCTCACAGCTTCATTCCAGACTCCATTGAATTCAAGAATTCTGGATGATACTTTTTCTCTCTTTTATCAGAACTAACCAGTTCTACTGAAGATAAGCAAAAATGGAATATTGATCATTTATTCTCTCAATATTTATTCACAAAATGCTGGAGTAACTCAGCAGGTCAGGCAGCATCTCAGGAGAGAAGGAATGGGTGACGTTTCGGGTCGAGACCCTTCTTCAGACTGAGGAATGGGTGACGTTTCGGGTCGAGACACTTCTTCTCTCAACGATTTGTTCTCTCAACGCTTATTGCAATTTCAATAAGTTAGCTGAAGATTCAGAGGTTGTATAGAGGGGTGGATCGGAAATAGGATATATCTCTGAAAGGGTGAGTCGAGGTTTGCTGTTGATGAAATTATCTAGTTGGTAAATTAAGGAAGGAAATTGGTGACAGAACACAAACAAAGATATAATCTAGAGCTGCAAATTGCACGTCAGAGATGCAAGAAACACCCAGCAGATGAGGCAGTGTCAGTGGAGAGAGGAGAAAGGAGTCAGTATCGCAGATGAATAACCTGCTGCGGAACTTCTGATACAAACAGCGAGAAATTTACCAGAAATTGTTGTATTCAATGTTAACTCAATGGTTCATTGGGTCAACTTGAATGGAACAATTTCTGGTGACTTGCTCGCTGTTTGTATCAGAACTGGCGAGTTCTACAACATCTGCGATACTGTCTCAGTTCTTCTGAAGAAGGGTCTCAACCCGAAACATCACCCATTCATTCTATCCAGAGATGCTGCCTGCCCGCTGAACTACTCCAGCATTTTGTGTCTATTTTCGGTTCAATGGTTTCTTTATTATCACATGTACCAAGTACAGTGAAATACTTTTTTGCATACATATCAGCAAGAATATCAGTTTTCATAAATAAGCACAATCTCCCCGGCTAGTACATAATGTACAGAAGTGCCCACTGTGTCTGTGCAACTGTTGCCATTTTGCACCATTTTACAGTCCTAGTTACAGTGGCCAGAAAGGCCCATTGCAGCCGTCGCCTCCATTCCAGTTGTCCTGAGAACGTTTGGATCGCGCTTTTGCGGTTGCAGCTCCGAGACTGTGGAACAGCATCGCCCTCCCATCAGATCTGCCCCCTCCATTGGCTCTTTTAAGTCCAGGCTCAAAACATACTTTTATTCTTTAGCGTTTTGAAGCCTTCTGTTGAGGTTGATTTTTGTTTTGTGCTGCTCCATTTGAACTGTTTATTTTGTGCCTGTGTGCTGTGATGTCTGTTCTTATTGTGTTTTTAGTGCCTGCTCTGATGTACAGCACTTTGGTCAACGTGGGTTGTTTTTAAATGTGCTTTTATAAATAAATTTGACTTGACTTGACTTGACTTGAGAACCATTGTCCCTCACCTTGCACAGCCCTCCCTCTTCAGCCCTTCTTCCCCAGGGGCGGTTTGGGGGGGTGGGGGGGGGGGGCACCTCCCACAGATGAGTTTAGGGCGCAGAAGTTAAAACCCCCTACCCCTCCTGATTCGGTTAACCAGGCCTTTTCTGATTCCCAAAAAGTTAATCTGCAAGTCGAATCAGTTGTAAAGAAAGCAAACGCAATGCTAGCATTTGTTTCAAGAGGGTTTATATACAAAAGCAGGGTTGTAATGCTGACACTCTTTCAGGCACTGGTCAGGCCGCATTTGGAACATTGTGAGCAATTTTGGGCACCATATATGAGGAAGGATGTGTTGGCCCTGGAGAGGGACCAGAGGAGGTTTACAAGAATCATCCCAGGAATGAGTAGGTTAACATCAGATGAATGTTTGACAGCATGGGCCCATATTCACTGGAGTTCAGAGGAATGAGGGGGGACCGTATTGAAACCGACAGAATAGTGAAAGGTTTGGATAGAGTGGATGTGGAGAGGATGTATCCACTAGTGGGAGAGACTAGGGCGAGAGGGTTTAGCCTCAGAATTAAAGGACGTTCTATTAGGAAGGAGATGAGGAGGAATTTCTTTGCTCGGAGGGTGGTGAATCTGTGGAATTCTTTGCCACAGAAGGCTGTGGAGGCAAAGTCAGTGGATATATTTAAGGCAGAGGTAAATAGATTCCTGATTAGTGCAGTTGTCAGAGGTTTTGAGAAGACAGGAGAATGGGATTAGGAAAGATAGATCAGCCATGATTGAATGGCGGAGTAGACTTGATGGGCTGAATGGTCTAATTCTACACCTATCACTTATGATCCTATGAACCGTGCCTCACATAGATGAGCTTAGGGTGCAGACCATAAGTCTCCAGCCCCCAGCCCTCCTGATTCAGTTAACCGTGCCTTTATTCTCCCTCCTTTACTCTCTCTACACCAACGACTGCACCTCCATAGACTCCTCTGTCAAGCTCTTCAGGTTTGCGGATGACACAACCCTGATTGGACTGATCCAGGATGGGGAGGAATCTGCCTACATATGGGAAGTGACACAGCTGGCGTCCTGGTGCCATCGTAACAACCTGGAGCTCAATGCTCTTAAGACAGTGGAACTGATTGTAGACTTTCGAAGAGCTCCCTTTCCCTGCCCCCACTCACCATCAACAACACCACAGTCACATCTGCGGAGTCATTTAAGTTCCTTGGAACCATCATCTCCAGGAACCTTAAATGGGGGGGCCACCATCGACTCCACAGTCAAAAACGCCCAACAGAGGATTTACTTCTTGCGGCAACTGAAGAAACACAATCTGCCACAGGCAATGATGGTCCAATTCTATACTGCTATCATTGAGTCTGTCCTCACCTTTTCCATCATGGTATGGTTTGGCTCAGCCACCAAGCACGACATCCGGAGGCTCCAACGGATCGTTCGCACAGCTGAGAAGGTTGTTGGTTGCAACCTTCCCCTCATTGATGAACTGTACACTGCAAGGGCCAGGAAGCGAGCGGGCAAGATCATCTCTGACCCCTTTCACCCTGGCCACAAAATCGTTGAAGCACTTCCCTCTGTAAGGCAACTCCGGACTGTCCAAGCAGCCACAGCCAGACATAAAAACAGCTTTTTTCCACTAGTAGTTCTACTCAATAACCAAAGTATGTAGCCTCTTTTTTGCTCTGGTTTATTTTCACCCACATGTTTAGACCGTAATGTTGTATCCTTATTGTTTTGATGGGTTTATGCTTTCTTCTTAATTGTTAACTGTATGTTTGTGTTATCATTTGTGAGCAGAGCACCATGGCACATTGCTTGTATATGCACATACTTGGCCAATAAACCTATTCATTCATTCATTCATTCATTCATTCATTCCATCCTCCTCTCCGGTTCCCGGTCTTCAAGGTCAAGGCTCACTGGGAGCCTTGAAGGCTCCATCTTGTCCAGACAGAAGCTGAGGTGTCTTTACTTGAGATTGGCCCTTATTAGAATAGTGCAGGAGGTCAGGAACAGCTAGATCAGAGTGGGAATGGGATGGAGAATCCAAGTCACAAGTATGGATGAACTATTGATATAGACTGTGTGGTTATTGTATTCAATTTCTAAATCATATTCACACTTTAAAACTCTTCTCTATGCAAGGTGATAATGTCAGAGCATCCATGGTGATTGGGAGGAAGGATGGCACTGCCACACTGCCCTGCTCCTTCAGTCCCTCGATCAGGAGTCCCAGCTCCATCACTATCAGCTGGATGAAGGGGAGTCCACCAAATTGGTCTGATGTCTTTCGTCACCCTCCTCACCGCCCCACAGCCCAGAGCATTCCTGGAAATGTAAATGAAGGAGATCGATATGAGCTGATGGGAAACCTGGAGCAGGGAGACGCCTCCATCAGTGTGAGGGGACTCAGACAGGGTGACGCCAGTGATTATTCATGTCACGTTTCTGTCAGGAATTCAACGTTGACGACTGTGACTCAGGATGAGTTGAAACTGCAGGTTGTGGGTAAGGAAACGTATGTTATGCTGTAAACGATAATAACATATTGAACAACCTTAAGAGGAATGAGCTCCCACTGACAGCGTAGAACAGCACAGGAACAGGCCCTCTGGCCCACAATGTCTGTACTGAACATGATACTGCGTTAATCTTGTCTACCGACAGGTGATACATTTCTTCCATTACCTGCATTTCAAAAAGCCTCTAAAAAACTATCGTAGCTGCCTCAACCTCCACCCCTAGCAGTATTTTCCTGGCACCCACCACCCTCTGTGTAAACAATAACTTTCCCCACGTATCTCCTTTCATCTTTTCCCCTCTATCCTTAGTACAATGCTGTCTATTCGTTGTCATTTCCACCACAGGGAAAAGGTTCTGACTCTCCCCCCTATCCATGTCTTTCACATTTTTATAAACTTTCAACAGTCCGGAGAAAGTAGTTCAAGTATGTCCGACCTTTTCTTATAACTAATAACCTCTAATCCAGGCAGCATTCTGGTAAACCTCTTCTGAAACCTTTCCAAAGTCTCCACATCCTTATAATGGGTGAGAACTGTACATAAAACTGGATGCAATAATCTCAGTGTCGTAACTAAAGTTGGAGAGAGCTGCGAACATGACTTCCTGACTCTTGTATTCAGAAGATAGACGCAAAAAAGCCCCTTCTTCTCGACCCAAAACGAGACCCTTTCTTTCTCTCCAGAGATGCTGCCTGTTCCGCTGAGTTACTCCAGCTTTTTGTGTCCATCTTCGGTTTAACCAGCATCTGCAGTTCCTTCCTACACATCTTGTATTCCGTACCTTGACCAATGAAAGCAAGCATACTGTACGAGTATGCATAATGCACACCTTTTTCCCTTGTGTTGCCATTTTCAGGTAGTTTTGGATTAGAACCCAATATTTTTCTGTACATCAGTGGTTTTAAGGGTCTTACCCTTGTATACTTTCCACTTGCAATCAATCTCCCAAATGCAACACTTCACATATGTTTGGATCAAACTCCATCTGCCATTTCTCTGCCTATATCTGTATTAGATAAAAAATTGCAGTATCTTTCATCTGCCTTCCTCATGATACTCTTGCATTTTAAATAAGCACACCACAACCCATGTGCATGTTTGATATTTAAGCTGCCACTTATGCGGGCTGCACTCTTGTGATTGTCTTCACTTTCTCATGTTTGAACGTCACATGAGAAGGGGTAGGCCATTTAGAACTGAGATGAGGAAAAACCTTTTCAGTCAGAGAGTTGTGAATCTGTGGAATTCTCTGCCTCAGAAGGCAGTGGAGGCCAATTCTCTGAATGCATTCAAAAGAGAGCTAGATAGAGCTCGTAAGGATAGCGGAGTCAGGGGGTATGGGGAGAAGGCAGGAACGTGGTACTGATTAAGGAAGTTCAGCGATGATCACATTGAATGGCGGTGCTGGCTCGAAGGGCCGAATGGCCTCCTCCTGCACCTATTGTCTATTGTCTATTGTCACTCTCTCATCTCCAATGTTGGTGTTGATGGGAGTCTTGTGGCATCTCCAGTGATATTGTCGTCAGGCTATGATTATGGTGGTATGGGTCAGGTAATATTGACTTCTGAGGCAGTTCTGGCCAGTTCTTATACAAACAGTAAGCAAGTTATTGAAATTGTTGTTTTAAATGTTAACACAAAGGCACTTCATGTTGTACAGACAGAAGATGAGGTACTGTTGCTTGAGATTGGGCCTCGTTAGAACAGTGCAGGAGGTCTGAAACAGGCAGATCAAAGTGGGAGTGGGATGGAGAATTAAAGTCACAGGCATGGATGAAGTATTTTTATAAACCATGTGGAAAAGATTGCTAAATACAACTTTTCTCTATACAAGATGGAAAGAACAAGACATCCTTGGTGATTGGGAAGAGAAGTGATTCAGCCACACTGCCCTGCTCCTTCAGCCCCTCGATCAGGAATCCCAGCCCCATCACGATCCGCTGGATGAAGGGGAGTCCACGGGAAGAGTCCACAGTCTTTAATCACTCTGTGAACCCTCCCTACAATGTCCCTATAAAGGGAGGAGGTCGATATGAGCTGGTGGGAAAACTAGACCAGGGAGAAGCCTCTATCAGAGTGAAGGAGCTCAGACTGAACGACAGCAGTGACTATTTCTGTCACGTTTGGGTCATGAATTCCACACAGGAGACGGTGACTCAGGATGAGACGAAACTGGAGGTTGTGGGTAAGGAAAGATCTGTCTGTATTGTGCTGTGAACGATAAAATCACATGATCAACTGTAAGAGGACATGAGATCAGTGACAGGTGGAGCCGAGATCGGCCCAATCCATTCCTTGCTCTGGGCTGCCCTCGCTCAGCACCGCCCCTAGTGGTTGGAAGACAGTACTGATTCCGGCCAGGATGCACAGAGCTCCCTGCAGCAGGGTCAGAGATTCAGAACCACATTCACCTGCTGAACCTCCAGACCCTGTATCTGTGACAGGGTCTGTGTTGCAAAGATTCACAGACCGTCCTGGGGTATTTGTATCAGTCTCTTTCATTCACATCCACTCCAGGATCCTGTATGTTCTCTCACTGAATATTAGAGCATAGAACAGTGCAGCACAGAAACAGCCCCTTTGGCCCACAGTGTCCGTGCAGAACATAATGGTAAGTTAAACTAATATCATCTGCCGACACATGATCCATATCCCTCCATTTCCCGTAGATTCATGTGCTTCTCAAAGACACTATCATATCTGCAAATATTTCACTGCAGATTCCTAGGTGTCTTCTTCCAATCCTCATTCAGATGGACTCTATCCTCACACAGCACCAATAATGATTAATTCAATGAGTTTTAATTGAATTTCTTCCTTCTCCAAGTCCCAGCCACCATCCTGGAGCTGTTAGTTGAGAGCGGCAATGTAACTGGAGAAAAGACCCTTGTGTGCAGGGCTGAAGGGAAGCCCCCTGCAAACATCACGTGGATCGGCCCAGGGAACAGCACACTGCACTTGAACAGTAGTGAGATGAGGGTCACACATGATTCAGAGAAACTACTGACTGTGGGAGAGCTGCTTCACCCCAGGATGCCAGGGAAATACACGTGTGTGGCTGTGAATGAACACCAGAGAGACACGCGTGAGATCCACCTTTTCGACGAAGGGAAATGGTTAATGCAGTTCCTCTGGTTTGGATTGTCCATATTGGCTATTGCCCTCCTTGTGATGGTATTTGTTCTCAGGTCTTTGAAAATAGGTAAGTTTGCCAATAACAACTGCATTGTGGGCTGTTTTGGGTGTTCTTGGGAATGGTTGCTTTTTCAAATTTTGTAGGCCGGAAATGCGAACAGGAGGACAGTCATCCCAGGTTAGGCCACATTTGGAGTATTATGTCCAGTTCTGGTCACCACATTTCAGGAAGGATGTGGACGCTTTGGAGAGGGTGCAGCAGAGGGTTACAGAATACTGCCTGGATTAGAAGATTTTAGCTATAAGGAGAGGTTGGATTGTTTTTCTTTGGAACATCTGATGCTGAGGGGCGAACTGATCAAAGAATGTCAAATTATGAGACACATAGAAAGAGTAGATAGTCTTTTTTCCCAGGGTTGAGATATCAAAAACTAGAGAGCATGGGTTAAAATGTGAGATAACCCACTTCAGTAAAAAAAGCTGGCAAACTTCAGTGCTGCTACAGTGGTGATGGATTGGGGAATACTGATGTTCACAGATGACTCACTTTATGTCCAAACGTGTGGATTTCGGAAAACAAATGTAATGTTGGCCTTTAATGCAAGAAGATATGAACTCAGGTGTAAATGTATAGGTCCTTGGTCTCTATACTTTCAAACGGACATGTCGACGTGGAGTTACCAGCAGTGAGAGAGTCCAGGACCAGAGGGCACAGCCTCAGAATAAAAGGATGAATCTTTAGAATGGAGATGAGGAAGTTTTTTTTTTAGCCAGAGGGTGATGAATCTGTGGAATTCAATGCCACGGGCAACAATGGAGGACAAGTCATTGGAAATTTTAAAGCGGAGATTGATAGGTTCTTGATTAGGTCCTTAGATTTGTACAATAGCAACAAAAGCTTGCATTCATGTATTAATTTTGGGGGAGTCCAGAACAAGGGGCCACAGTTTAAGAATAAGGGGTAGGCCATTTAGAACGGAGATGAGGAAGAACTTTTTCAGTCAGAGAGTGGTGAAGGTGTGGAATTCTCTGCCTCAGAAGGCAGTGGAGGCCAGTTCGTTGGATGCTTTCAAGAGAGAGCTGGATAGAGCTCTTAAGGATAGCGGAGTGAGGGGGTATGGGGAGAAGGCAGGAACGGGGTACTGATTGAGAGTGATCAGCCATGATCGCATTGAATGGCGGTGCTGGCTCGAAGGGCTGAATGGCCTACTCCTGCACCTATTGTCTATTGTCTATTGTCTATTGTCTAATCATACTATACATGAGTACAATCAATCCATATACAAGTACAACAGGTAGTGTAAAGAGAAAAGTACGGGAGTACATAATATTGTGTTCTAGACTTTAGAGATACAGCGTGGAAACAGGCCCTTTGGCCCACCATGTCTGTGCCGACCAGCGATCACCACATATCATTAATACCTATGTCTATCGTGTGTGGGAGAAAGCCAGAGCACTCGGAGAAAACCCAAGTGGTTACAGGGAGAAAGTACAAACTCCATACAGACAGCACCCGTAGTCAGGATGGAACTCGGGTCTCTGGCACAGTAAAGCAGCAACTCTACTGCTGTGCCACTGTGCCATCCGTAATTACTTCATTACGGTGTTACAGCTCCAGAAAAAGTTCAGATAAAAAGCAAGTTGGAAGATGGGGACCACACCATAGTTTGTGGGAGGACCATTCAGCAGCATGACAACAGTGGGGAAGAAGCTGTTCCTGAATCTGGTGGATTGTGTTTTCAAGCTGATATATCTTCTGCCCAACGGGAGAGGGGAGAAGAGGGGATGACCGAGGTGAAAAAGATCCTTGATTATGTTGACTGCTTGCCTAAGGCAGCGTGAAGTGTAGATGGAGTCATTAGTGGGAAGTGTGGTCTGTGTGATGGACTCGACTACATCCACAACTCTCTGAAATTTCTTACGGTCTTGGGGAGCGGTTCCCAAGCTGTGAAGCATCCTGACAGTATCCCGATCAGTCTGAAGAAGGGTCCCGACCCGGAGCGTCACCTATCCATGTTCTCCAGGGATGCTGCCTGACTTGCTAAATTACTCCAGCACTTTGTCTTGCTTTCAATGGTGCATTTGTAGAAATTGGCTAGTGTTGTTGGAGAAATGCCAAACTTTTTGTTAGTCTACTGAGCAAGCATGTGGCATGATTAATACAACAGAACATCCCTAGGCAGGGCAGGATAGGCACTGAATAGTGTTCAAAACTGGGGCAGAAGGAGGCCTAACGACATCCTTCCCTTTGGTTTTATATTAGACAGTCTTCTTCCTTCCTTATCTGATTCCACATCTACACAGCCTTGTCTTCATTTTATCTCAATCCTTTGTTACAAACTCCACCCATCTGCCACTCAACCCTCTTCACCTGAATCTACCAACATTTGTCAGTTTTTGCCACACCCGTTCCCCTTCAACTCTACTCGCCAGCTTTCTCCCCTCTATCAATCTGATGAAGGATCCCGACCCAAAACATCATCGATCCATTTCTCTCCACAGAGCCTGTGTGGCCCTCTGAACTTCTCTAGCACTTTGTTCTTTTACTGGGGCAAGTAGCTAGGGAGCAGCTGCCTTTTGGGGAAGTTTGCATCAGTAGGTCAGAGTGATTTAATGATGAGAGGTTGTAAATTTAGACTCGAAGGAAAAGGAAGCATATGCAAAGTTTAAGGATCTGAAATTGGACAGGGCCTTTAAGAAGATTATGAAAGGAAAGAACTTTCAGAATGGCAGGCAGTGGAGAGTGGAGTCTCGGTGCTGGGGCCGCAACTATTTACAATATATATTAATGATTTGGATGATGGAATTAGAAGTAATACTAGCAAGTTTGCGGATGACACAAAGCTGGGTGGCAGTGTGAACTGCGAAGAGGATGTTAGGAGGTTGCAGGGTGACTTAGACAGGTTGAGTGAGTGGGCAGATGCATGGCAGATGCAGTATAATGTAGATAAATGTGAGGTTATCCACTTGTGGCAAAAACAAGGAGGCAGATTATTATCTCAATGGTGTCAGATTAGGTAAAGGGAAGTGCAACGAGACCTTGGTGTCCTTGTACACCAGTCGCTGAAAGTAGGCATGCAGGTACAGCAGGCAGTGATGAAAGCTAATGGCATGTTGGCCTTGATAATGAGAGGATTTGAGTACAGAATTTGCAGTTGTATAGGGCACTGGTGAGACCACATCTGGAGTATTGTGTACAGTTTTGGTCTCCTAATTTGAGGAAGGACATCCTTGCTATTGAGGCAGTGCAGTGTAGGTTCACGAGGTTAATCCCTGGGATGGAGGGACTGTCATATGAGGAAAGATTGGAAAGACTAGGCTTGTATTCACTGGAGTTTAGAAGGATGAGAGGGGATCTTATAGAGACGTATAAAATTATAAAAGGACTAGACAAGCTAGATGCAGGAAAAATGTTCCCAATGTTGGGGGAGTCCAGAACCAGGGGTTACAGTCTAAGAATAAAGGGGAGGCCATTTAAAACTGAGGTGAGAAGAAACTTTTTCACCCAGAGAGTTGTGAATTTGTGGAATTCTCTGCCACAGAGGGCAGTGGAGGCCAATTCACTGGATGAATTTATGAGAGAGTTAGATAGAGCTCTAGGGGCTCGTGGAATCAAGGGATATGGGGAGAAGGCAGGCACAGGTTACTGATTGTAGATGATCTCCCATGATCACAATGAATGGCGGTGCTGGCTCGAAGGGCCAAATAGCCTCTTCCTGCACCTATTTTCTATGTTTCTATGTTTCTAACTCGAGCAGGGAATTAGGAGGCCCAGATGCATTAGAGCTGAGAGTAGAGATGTGTTTAAGGAGTAGAGTGGGAGAGGTATCGAGAGGGGATTCTCACAGAATACTTTCCTGTGTCTTTGACAGGCTCACAGCAGCGTGGGTGTGGTGTTGATGCCAGCGTGGCCAATGGTCGGGAACCACAAGGACCAGAGCCAGGTAATGGGGGAATCTGCCCAAACTTCCTTTCACATCGAGGACATTCTTTGGAAAAGCTGAGCTCAAATCCACATTTAATAACTGGCCTTTCAATTGTCTCTACCACCTACTCTCCCCCCCTCCCTCCCATAGCTTCCTAATTAGATCAGCAAAGACAATCCCTCTCAGAGCAGATCGGGTTGTGTGTTCAAGTGGATTATTAATACTTAAAAGACTTGCCTCAAGGCCCAGGGCTCGCACTAAGATTCCAGATTCCTCAGTCATGGGAATTAGATTTAGATTTAGAGATACAGCACGGAAACAGGCCCTTCGGCCTACCGTGTCCATGCCGCCCAGCAATCCCTGCACATTAACACTATCCTACACCCTAGGGACAATTTTTACATTTGCCCAGCCAATTAACCTACATACCTGTATGTCTTTGGAGTGTGGGAGGAAACCGAAGATCTCGGAAAACACCCCAGCAGGTCACAGGGAGAACGTACAAACTCCGTACAGACGGCGCCCGTAGTCAGGATCGAACCTGAATCTCCGGCACTGCATTCGCTGTAAGGCAGCAACTCTACCGCTGCGCCACCGTGCCGCCCTTTAATTAATCTGATCTGTCGAACCTACTGGAAGTATTTTGTATTGGACACCTGTCCTTAACTCTAAAGATTGAAGGTCCAACCTATTTAATCTCTTTGCAATCCCAGAAACGAGCCTCATGAACTTTTGCTGCACAACCTGCAAAGAAAGTATAGGTAGTTCTGCTCAACATAAGTTTTGAAATCGCAAATTGGCTACAACACGATTACTGAATTAGGTAATGCTATTATACAGCCTGAATTGGTTATAAAGTAATCTCTATCAGGAAGTAGAGATCCAGTTAAAAGTTACTTTGGAAATTGGGAAGCAGAAAAAAAGCTATCTTGGATAAAAAAAACCTGGGGGGGAAAAACATGTTAGAAACAGAAACATAGAAACATAGAAAATAGGTGCAGGAGTAGGCCATTCGGCCCTTCGAGCCTGCACCGCCATTCAATATGATCATGGCTGATCATTCAGCTCAGTAGCCTGTACCTGCCTTCTCTCCATACCCCCTGATCCCTTTAGCAAAAAGGGCCACATCTAACTCCCTCTTAAATATAGCCAATGAACTGGCCTCAACCACCTTCTGTCGCAGAGAATTCCACAGACTCACCACTCTCTGTGTGAAGAAATGTTTTCTCATCTCGGTCCTAAAAGACTTCCCCCTTATCCTTAAGCTGTGACCCCTGGTTCTGGACTCCCCCAACATCGGGAACAATCTTCCCGCATCTAGCCTCTCCAACCCCTTAAGAATTTTATATGTTTCTATAAGATCCCCCCTCAGTCTTCTAAATTCCAGCGAGTACAAGCCCAGTCTATCTAGTCTTTCCTCATATGTAAGTCCCGCCATCCCAGGGATCAATCTGGTGAACCTTCTCTGTACTCCCTCTAAGGCAAGAACGTCTTTCCTCAGGTTAGGAGACCAAAACTGCACACAGTACTCCAGGTGCGGTCTCACCAAGACCCTGTACAACTGCAGCAGAACCTCCCTGCTCCTAAACTCAAATCCTCTTGCTATGAATGCCAACATACCATTCGCTTTCTTCACTGCCTGCTGCACCTGCATGCTTGCTTTCAATGACTGGTGCACCATGACACCCAGGTCACGTTGCATCTCCCCTTCTCCCAATCGGTCACCATTCAGGTAATACTCTGCTTTCCTGTTCTTGCCGCCAAAGTGGATAACCTCACATTTATCCACATTATATTGCATCTGCCATGCATTTGCCCACACACCTAATCTATCCAAGTCACTCTGCAGCCTCCTAGCATCCTCCTCGCAGCTAACACTGCCACCCAGCTTCGTGTCATCCGCAAACTTAGAGATGTTGCATGCAATTCCCTCGTCCAAATAATTAATATACACTGTAAATAACTGGGGTCCCAGCACTGAGCCTTGCGGTACCCCACTAGTCACTGCCTGCCATTCCGAAAAGGACCCGTTTATTCCTACTCTTTGCTTCCTGTCCGCCAACCAATTTTCTATCCACCTCAACACTGAACCCTCAATACTGTGTGCTTTAAGTTTGTACACCAATCTCCTATGTGGGACCTTGTCGAAGGCCTTCTGAAAGTCCAGATATAACACATCGACTGGTTCTCCCTTATCCACTCTACTAGTTACATCCTCGACAAATTCTATAAGATTCGTTAGACATGATTTGCCTTTGGTAAATCCATGCTGACTTTGTCCGATGATTTCACCACTTTCCAAATGTAATGCTATCACATCTTTAATAACTGTTCATGTAACCTCCCTGCAGTAATCAGTTACCACTGTCTCTGGTGAATACAAATCATGGGTGGCCAAGCACTCATTTCAATTGACATTTGAGCAGTGATACTCTATTAAATGTAACATTGAGCCATCAGTATTTGTAGATCGCAGCTACAAAACTAAACGGAGTGATAGAAAAGATCTTTATTTTTGAAAAACCAGTGGGAGAAGTCTCATAAGTCTCATAAGTCTCATAATCCCGAGCCTCTAACCTCCTTTTTCTCATTGGCACAATTCTTTTCAGAATGTAATTTTCTATAATAAGATGTTGCGTAAGAATGCAGTGTGTGTGGTATAGTGGAACTGCCTGTACATTGCCTTTATGGGTAAGGAGACCAATGTTATATCTAATACACCAGCTTTGGTCTTGAATGGCCAATGTAATTCGGAATTGATCCTATTCTTTCCAAAGTAACAATACATGATCCGTTTATTGTTAGGTTTGCACAAAGAACCTCATCTATGAAAGCCTCCAACACCCCCTGAGGATAGGATTGGAAAGCTGTACATTTTGTGATTCCCTTCCATTTTATCTACAGTTTTGACGCTGTGGGAGGGGATGGGTGGACAGTTTTGGAGCTCTAATTTCTTCATTAAAATATGCTTTGCTTTTTTTGTGCCTTTGACAGGTTCACAGGAGCCTGAAGGGGACCCTGTTTACAGTGTTGTTCATTTAAACACATGGCCAAGAAACAGGGCAGACACTCAGGCAGTTCCAACACCAGGAGAATTGGACAGGAATGTTGGTGAGTGCAGTGATGGTTATCATTTGGAATTTACAGTTTCTAGATACATGATAAAGGAATAGCGTTTAGTGAAAGTAAAGCCAGCAAAGTCCGATCAAGGACAGTCATCAAAGAGGTAGATAGTAGTTTAGGGGCTGGGATTGTGAGGTTAAGAAAGCAAGACGATGAAGTTGTGCATTAAATTTGTGTTCTTTCCAGATCCTCGTGACTCTCCAGATCCCCTCATTTACAGCATTGTTCACGTTCAAAGACGTTCCCAAGTAGGAGCAGAGATGGGTAAGGAACAGTAAGCACACGGTGAGCTGTGATACAACAGTAGTGACGTGGACGCCCCATGCAAAATAATGTCCACGATGGGCTGGAAGGCATACCCTTGATGTACTGACTAGAAACATCCACTCGCACTGACAATACCCACTGGGCTTCCCATCAAGCCTGCGGTACAGAGCTCTCCATATCCAACATTCAGGGAGGGTGCTGCAAAGGCCAGACATAGCGGAAGCAGTAACAAAGACCCAGGACATAGTTACTAGGGATCCTGCTGGTGTTTATCTTCCGCTTCCCACCATCGGACGGCCAAGCATCAGACCTGGAAGCACAATGCTGTCTGTTCTGCAGTACAGTTCTGTATCCTCAGAAGCAGCGAGGGGTTCTCTCGGGGCTTGCCAAGTGTCATAATGAGGGGTGAAGAACATACTTGGCAAAAGATGGACCACTACAGGAGGGGCAATCGAAACAGGCAAGAGAAGGTGATTATCAGAGGTGGGAACTCGCAGAGTCACACAGCACGGAGACAGGTCTATGGTCCAACTTGCTCAAGCCGACGAAAATATAATACAGTGGGGGATATAATACAGTGGGGGAGAGATGCTGGAGTGCAATAACAATCTGTGTTCTTTTCAGATCCCGCGGATTCTCAGAATAGTCTCTACAGCAATGTGCACATTCAAAGACCTCCCTGCAAAGAGGAGGAGACTGGTAAGGCACACGGAACACACGGTGAGCGACAAAATACACACATCTGTGTGGACACCCCTTGGGAACAAAGTACACCTATTTCATACTGGACACCCCTTGGGAACACAGCAAACCCATTTCATACTGAGTGGACCCAGCACCGATTCCTGTGATACACCACTAGTCACAGGCCTCTGGTGTGAATAATAACCCATCACCACCACCTTCCACCAAGCCAAATTTATATCCAATTGGCTCATTCACCCTGAACCTCATGTGATTTAATCTTCCAGACTAGCAAGCCACGAGAGAACTTGGCAAAGGCCTTGTTAGCGTCCATGCAGGCAATGTGTACCAGCTCTACCCTCGTCAATAGACTCGTCACCTCGTCAAAAGCTCACTCAATTTCATGAGTCACACACAAATTCCTCACACAAAACCATGCTAACTATCCCTCATCAGTCGTTACCTTTCCAAATCCGGGTACATCCTGACCCTCAAAATCCCCTCTGGTAATTCCCTCACCACCACAGGCTCACCGGTCTGTAGTTCCCTGTCTTGTACTTGCAGACCTTCTTAAATAGGGGCACAACATTAGCCACCCTCCAGTCTTCCGGTACCACACATGTGGTTAAAGATGATGCAAACGCCTCTGCCAGAGCACCTGGAATTCCTTCCCTAGCTTCCCACAATATCCTAGGATACACTTGATCAGGCCTTGGGCATTTATTTACCCTAATATGTCTTAAGACTGCCAACACCTCTTTTGTAATGTAGATATGTTCCAATGTATTGCAATTCATTACTCTTAATTCCTTGACTTCCATGACCTTCTCCACGATAAATACAGATGAGAAATGTTCATTTAAAACCACATCCATCTCTTGTGGATGACCATGTTGATCCTATTCTCTTTAGTTAGCCTTTTGCTCTTAATATACTTCGAGAATTTCTCTGAGTTTTCCGGTATCTTATCTGCCATATCAATCTCATGTCCTCTTTTTATCCTCCTGATTATTTCCTTCTAAATTGTAAACCACCATCCCTTATACTTGAGAGGCTTGCTTGATTCCCAGCTGCCTATATCTGACATATGTCCCTTTTGTTTGACTATTGCCTCAATATCCTTCATCAATCACGTTGAATAGCAGAACAGTCTTGAGTGGCCTACTTCCTCCCCCATTCCTTACATTCCTCAGACAGTAGCTTGACTCTGTGTAGTCTGCTGTCAACCAGAGGACATAGGTTTAACTCAAGAACCAGAGGATTTAGGTTTAACGTGAGAGCTAAAAGATATAATAGGAAAAAGAGGGACAACGTTTTCACACTGAGGGTGGTGGGTATATGGTCAGGGGGGGGTAGGGGAGGGCAGTTGAGGAAGGTACTATGACAACATTTAAAAGACATTTGGTCAGGTACATGGAAAGGAAAGGTTTAGAGGCATATGCGCTAAATTTGGGCAAGTGGGGTTAGTGTAGATGAGCATCTTGGAAGGTAGGGACAAGTTGAGCCGAAGGGCCTGTTTCCGTATTGTATGAGCCAGACTCTATAAACAGCTGATGATCCCAGTCTCAGGGGTTGGATGGATGATTGGGGGAAAGGGGTCAGTATGGGAGCAAAGATCTTGGAAATGGGGCAAGTTCCCTCTGGCAATGAGAGGACTAAGAGCACCTGCAATAAAGAGCAGAGACTCTCTGACAAGCTGGTTCTCTGATGGGTGAGAGGGCCTGGCCTTACTCAAGCTGGGTTGAATTCAAGCCATTATCTAATATTGAGGGAGCAGGTCCAGGGAAAGCCAGGCACAATTGAAGTTGTGGGAAGGATCAGAAAACAAGGAGCCTAAATCTACAGGACGACCATGTTATCGGTTTATCTAAACCTGTCGAACCAGCAGTTGAGTGAAAGACATAGAAACATAGAAAATAGGTGCATAAGGAGGCCATTTGGCCCTTCCAGCCAGCACCGCCATTCATTGTGATCATGGCTGATCATCCACAATCAGTAACCGGTGCCTGCCTTCTCCCCATAGCCTTTGATTCCACTAGCCTACATCTAACTCTCTTTTAAATTCATCCAGTGAATTGGCCTCTACTGCCTTCTGTGGCAGAGAATTCCACAAATTCACAACTCTCAGGGTGAAAAAGTTTCTTCTCACCTCAGTTTTAAATGGCTTCCTCTTTATTCTTAGATTGTGTCTCCTGGTTCTGGACTCCCCCAACATTGGGAACATTTTTCCTGCATCGAGCTTGTCCAATCCTTTTATAATTTTATATGTCTCTATAAGATCCCCTCTCATCTTTTTAAACTCCAGTGAATACAAGTCCAGTCTTTCCAATCTTTCCTCATATGACAGTCCCTCCATCCTAGCGATTAACCTCGTGAACCTACGCTGCACTGCCTCAATAGCAAGGACGTTCTTCCTCAAATTAGGAGACCAAAACTACACACAATACTCCAGATGTGGTCTCACCAGGGCCCTGTACAACTGCAGAAGGACCTCTTTGCTCCTGTACTCAAATCCTCTCGTTATCAAGGCCAACATGCCATTTGCTTTCTCTATCCATGTCAATACCCTACCCCCAATACCATGTGCTCTAATTTTGCTCACCAATCTCCCATGTGGGACCTTATCAAAGGCTTTCTGAATGTCTAGATACACTACATCCACTGGCTCTGCTTCATCCATTTTACTTGGCACATCCTCAAAAAATTCCAGAAGATTAGTCAAGCAGGATTTCCCCTTCATAAATCCATGCTGACTTGGACCAATCTTTTTATTGCTGTCCAAATGCGCCATTATTGCCTCTTTAATAATTGACTCCAGCATCTTCCCCACCACCGATGTCAAGCTAACTGGTTATAATTCCCCGTTTTCTCTCTCGCTCCTTTCTTGAAAAGTGGGATAACATTACCTACCCTCCAATCCACAGGAACTGATCCTGAATCTATTGAACATTGGAAAATGTCTGGGGAGAGTGGAGAGGGGATGTGGGGTCTGTGGTGGAAGGCTGACTGAATTTGCAGAGAGGGCTCCAGTTCTGGATAGGGTCTGAGGTTGAGAGATTAGAAGTTTTCCTCTCACGAGAAGAATAGATAGGTTGATTGCATACCTATCTGTTCCAAGAGTAGGGCAATCAAATGCTAGAGGACAAGTTTAAGATGCAAAGGGAAAGATTTAATAGGAACCTGAGAGGCATCTTTTTCACACAGAGGGTGGTGGGTATATGGAACGAGCTGCCAGAGGAGGCAGTTGAGGCAGATACTATGACAACATTTAAAAGACATTTGGACAGGTACATGGATTGGAAAGGTTTAGAGGGTTCGAGGCCAAGCACAAGCAGGTGGGATTAGAGTAGATGGGGCAACTTGGTCGGCATTGGAAGGTTGGGCTGAAGGGCCTGTTTTTGGTGCTGTATAACTATGGTTTGAATCAAAGCAGCAGAATCTTACAATAATAGCATAAAATCATAACATGGAAATTGTTTATCCTTCAGGCTGCATTTACGCAACGGTTGTATCTCCAAAAGAACAGCTCGAGGGTGCAAGTGGAAAATAAAACCTCCTGCGCATGACAAACCTCCCTGGTAATTTCGGATAACATTGAAGTCACAGATCATGAGTTGAATTGGAACGTTTGAGACTCAGGACTGGGGAGCCCCACTGTAGAGGACATCTGTGAAACTTCGGAGGCTTCTGTGCATTTAAGATCCTCGTCTGTTACAGTGCCAGGACGAACCAGAGCAATTCATTGCCAGTGAGCTGCTTCCGAAGTTCAGTCACTATCGTAAGATAGGGAGTCAAAGCACAGCAAAAATCTTCTGAAGCATAGTAATGAATGGATAATTGAAAAATTAATGTTGGACCCCGGGTATTTGGGGAAACGTTTCCCCTGCTCATCTTCAGAACATGAAACTATCATCTTGTTGTGAGATTGCACACGTCTGCTTTTTGGGGAAGGACATCAGCTGTTTTTCCATCTGTTCAGCCCCACTGCAAGGGTGGATCGCAGAACAACAAACAATCTGTTGGAGGAACTCGGCAGGTCTGGGTGGAGGTGTAGGGTGGAGGAATTGTCAAAGGAAGGGTGATTCTTATACATACTTGGGAAAATGCTTCAGCAAGCCATTCAATTCAAGGGCAAATAGGGATGTGAAACAACTGCTGGCTCACAGTGTGACTAAGAACTATTCCCTTCACATAATACTTCAATTAGGCATTCTTTTTACAGACCTTTTACCTCTCTCCAGTCTTCCTACTGATCTTGGCAACTTAACATTGGTTCATACAGCACAAAAACAGGTTCTTCAGTGCAACTAGATGCCCCATCGATGCTAGTCCCATCGGCCTGCGTTTAGCCCATGTCATTCTCAACTTTCCCTATCCATGTACCTGTCAAATGCCCTTTAAAGGTTGTGATAGTTTCTGCCTCATTCACCACCCCAGGCAGCTCGTTCCATATACTTACCACCCTCTGTGTGAAATGTTGTCTCTCAGGTTCCCATTAAATCTTTCTCCTCTCACCTTAAACATATTCCCTGGTTCATGATTCTCCAATTCCGGATAAAAGACTCGGCATTTACCCTGTTTATTCCATTATCATCTTATACATCTTACTATGATCCCCCCCTCATCCTCCTGTGCTCTAAGGAATAAAGTCCAATGCTGCCCAATTTCTCCCTATAACTCAAGCCCTAAGGTCCTGGCAACAGCCTTGTAAATGTTCTCATCAGACTTTCCAGCTTGTCATGGATGTCTGGGATGATAGAAGAAAGATTAAGTCTTAATTAGGATGAGTAGGCCATTCAGTCTCTTGTGGCTGCTGATCTACTCAATGTAATAATGATCCCTTCCCTGCAGCATGTTCCTGCACTAATTCATTATCTATTGATTTCCTTAATCACCTATCAATTTCCAATTTTTCTACATCACCAAATATATTCCAGCTTTGAAATTGAGAATGCACAGCACAGAATGGGCCATTTGGCCCAGATTGTATCTCCTTTGCCCAACCTCACTCCCCTTTAGATCACGACTGATCACTATTTTCATCCTCTCCCTCCAGCATTTTACCTTCCAAAATCCAAAAATCCAAAATAGCTTTATTTGTCATTCGTTCAGAACGAGATTACTTAGCCAGCAGTACAAAAACACAAGACACAACCCCAACACAAACATCCATCACAGTGACTCCAAACACCCCCTCACTGTGATGGAGGCCAAAAACTTCCCCTCTCTCTTCCCCCATGCCCCTCCCACGTACAGACAACTCGACCCCTACCGAGGCGACCGACCCGCACAGCCCCCGCAAGGAGATGGAAAGTCCACGCGGCCGAGCCGCACCGGGCGCTGTTCAGTCCAGCGGCCGCGCCGCACCAGGCGATGGAAGGCCCCGCGGCCGAGCCGCACCGGGCGATGGAAGGCCCCGCGGCCGAGCCGCACCGGGCGATGGAAGGCCCCGCGGCCGCACCGGGCGCTGTTCAGTCCAGCGGCCGCGCCGCATCGGGCGATGGAAGGCCCCGCGGCCGTGCCGCACCGGGCGATAGAAGGCCCCGCGGCCGCACCGGGCCCTGTTCAGTCTCGCGTTGAACACATCTTGAACACCTTGAACACATCTCTGCTGTTCTCCTCAGTTTTTCCCTTTACGAAACAGTTCCACATCCCGGCCACTCTCTGGGGAAAACATTTTCTTCTAAATTCCCTCTTTGATTGAGGGCAGCACAATGATGGAGTCGAGCTGCTGCCAGCGTTTGACTCTAACCTCCAGTCCTAGCAATGTGAAGTTTGCATGTTTTCCCTGTGACCATATTGGTTTCCTCTTGGTGCTCCAATTTCTTCCCACGTCCCACTGATGTGTGGGTTGGTGGGTGTATTGGCTGCTGTAAATTATCCCTGGTGTGTAGGTCAGGGATAGAATTGCAGGGCAGGGAGATAGAGGTCAATGGAAAGATGGGAAGAATCACATAGGATTGGTCTAAATTCATGTTTGATAATTGACACAGCTCAATGGGCCTAAGAGCCTGTTTCAGTGCTGTTTGATATATAGTACATACGGCAGTACAGCAAAGAAAAGGCTGTGCTAAACATGATGTCAAGCAAAACTAATCTCAGCTTGTGTAGGAAGGAACTGTAGATGCTGGTCGAAATCGAAGATAGACACAAAATGCTGGAGTAACTCAGCGGGACAGACAGCATCTCTGGAGAGAAGGAATGGATGACCATCTTGGAGCTGTCTGTTGGGAGTGATAATGTATCGGGAGATACCTGTGTGTGCGGAGGGAATGGACAGGTTGATCATTGGAGCTGCCATTTTTCTGGTCTACTTTCTTGTGATTGGCTTCACTTTCTAGTGGTTGGACATAGGTGAACATCATGTCTAATCTCCATTGCTGGTGTTCATGGAAGAATCGTGGGACCACCAGTGACATTATTGTCAGCCTCTGGTTCTGGTAATGGGGAGGGGGTGAGAGAGAGTAACTCGGGTGTGAGTGATCCTTAATTATGTTGGCTGCTTCCCCAAGGAGTAAATGCAGTTGATGGGTGGGGGAACGAGGGGAAACCTTTTATTCAATCTGCATGGTTAATCCTGAGCTTTCTGTTGCTTGTAATTTTAATCCTCATTGCAATTCCCCCTCTGACTATTTTTTGTGACTTCCTTATAACCAGTCTAATGCAATTTGAAGAACAGGGCTCACAGCTTCATTCCAGACTCCATTGAATTCAAGAATTCTGGATGATACTTTTTCTCTCTTTTATCAGAACTAACCAGTTCTACTGAAGATAAGCAAAAATGGAATATTGATCAGTTATTCTCTCAACGATTATTGCAATTTCAATAAGTTAGCTGAAGTTTCAGAGGTTGTATCGGAAATAGGAGGGTGGATAGAGGGTGGATCGGAAATAGGAAATATCTCTGAAAGAGTGAGTCTAGGTTTGCTGTTGATGAAATTATCTAGGTAAATTAAGGAAGGAAATTGGTGACAGAGAACACAAACAAAGATATAACCTAGAGCTGCAAATTGCACGTTAGAGATGCAAGAAACACCCAGCAGATGAGGCCGTGTCAGTGGAGAGAGGAGAAAGGAGTCAGTATCGCAGATGAATAACCTGCTGCAGAACTTCTGATACAAACAGCGAGAAATTTCCCAGAAATTGTTGTATTCAATGTTGACTCAATGGTTCATTGGGTCAACTTGAATGGAACAATTTCTGGTGCCTTGCTCGCTGTTTGTATCAGAACTGGCGAGTTCTACAGCATCTGCGATACTGTCTCAGTTCTTCTGAAGAAGGGTCTCAACCCGAAACATCACCCATTCATTCTATCCAGAGATGCTGCCTGCCCGCTGAACTACTCCAGCATTTTGTGTCTATTTTCGGTTCAATGGTTTCTTTATTATCACATGTACCAAGTACAGTGAAATACTTTTTTGCAGACATATCAGCAAGAATATCAGTTTTCATAAATAAGCACAATCCCCCCTCGTACATAATTCCTGATTAGTACAGTTGTCAGAGGTTATGAGAAGACAGGAGAATGGGATTAGGAAAGATAGATCAGCCATGATTGAATGGCGGAGTAGACTTGATGGGCTGAATGGTCTAATTCTACACCTATCACTTATGATCCTATGAACCGTGCCTCCCACAGATGAGCTTAGGGTGCAGACCATAAGACTCCAGCCCCCAGCCCTCCTGATTCAGTTAACCGTGCCTTTATTCTCCCTCCTTTACTCTCTCTACACCAACGACTGCCTCTCCATAGACTCCTCTGTCAAGCTCATCAGGTTTGCGGACGACACAACCCTGATTGGACTGATCCAGGATGGGGAGGAATCTGCCTACAGACGGGAAGTGACACAGCTGGCGTCCTGGTGCCATCGTAACAACCTGGAGCTCAATGCTCTTAAGACAGTGGAACTAATTGTAGACTTTCGAAGAGCTGCCTTTCCCTCCCCCCACTCACCATCAACAACACCACAGTCACATCTGTGGAGTCATTTAAGTTCCTTGGAACCATCATCTCCAGGAACCTTAAATGGGGGGGCCACCATCGACTCCACAGTCAAAAAGGCCCAACAGAGGATGTACTTCCTGCGGCATCTAAGGAAGCACAATCTGCCACAGGCAATGATGGTCCAATTCTATACTGCTATCATTGAGTCCGTCCGCACCTTCTCCATCATGGTCTGGTTTGGCTCAGCCACCAAGCACAACATCCGGACACTGCAACGGATTGTTCGCACAGCTGAGAAGGTTGTTGGCTGCAACCTTCCCCCCATTGATGAACTGTACACTGCAAGGGCCAGGAAGCGAGCGGGCAAGATCATCTCTGACCCCTTTCACCCTGGCCACAAAATCTTTGAAGCACTTCCCTCTGTAAGGCAACTCCAGACTGTCCAAGCAGCCACAGCCAGACATAAAAACAGCTTTTTTCCACTAGTAGTTCTACTCAATAACCAAAGTATGGAGTCTCTTTTTTGCTCTGGTTTATTTTCACCCACATGTTTAGACCGTAATGTTGTATCCTTATTGTTTTGATGGGTTTATGCTTTCTTCTTAATTGTTAACTGTATTTTTGTGTTCTCATTTGTGAGCAGAGCACCATGGCACATTGCTTGTATATGCACATACTTGGCCAATAAACCTATTCATTCATTCATTCATTCATTCATTCATTCATTCATTCATTCCATCCTCCTCTCTGGTTCGCCGGTCTTCAAGGTCAAGTCTCACTGGGAGCCTTGAAGGCTCCATCGTGTCCAGACTGAAGCTGAGATGCCTTTACATGAGATTGGCCCTTATTAGAATAGTGCAGGAGGTCAGGAACAGCTAGATCAGAGTGGGAATGGGATGGAGAATCCAAGTCACAAGTATGGATGAACTATTAATAAAGACTGTGTGGTTATTGTATTCAATTTCTAAATCATATTCACACTTTAAAACTCATCTCTATGCAAGGTGATAATGTCAGAGCATCCATGGTGATTGGGAAGAGAAGTGATTCAGCCACACTGCCCTGCTCCTTCAGCCCCTTGAACAAGAATCCCAGCCCCATCACGATCCGCTGGATGAAGGGGAGTCCACGGGAAGAGTCCACAGTCTTTAATCACTCTGTGAACCCTCCCTACCATGTCCCTATAAAGGGAGGAGGTCGATATGAGCTGGTGGGAAAACTAGACCAGGGAGAAGCCTCTATCAGAGTGAAGGAGCTCAGACTGAACGACAGCAGTGACTATTTCTGTCACGTTTGGGTCAGGAATTCCACACAGGAGACGGTGACTCAGGATGAGACCAAACTGGAGGTTGTGGGTAAGGAAAGATCTGTCTGTATTGTGCTGTGAACGATAAAATCACATGATCAACTGTAAGAGGACATGAGATCAGTGACAGGTGGAGCCGAGATCGGCCCAATCCATTCCTTGCTCTGGGCTGCCCTCGCTCAGCACCGCCCCTAGTGATTGGAAGACAGTACTGATTCCGGCCAGGATGCACAGAGCTCCCTGCAGCAGGGTCAGAGATTCAGAACCACATTCACCTGCTGAACCTCCAGACCCTGTATCTGTGACAGGGTCTGTGTTGCAAAGATCCACAGACCGTCCTTGGGTATTTGCATCTGTCTCTTTCATTCACATCCACTCCAGGATCCTGTATGTTCTCTCACTGAATATTAGAGCATAGAACAGTGCAGCACAGAAACAGCCCCTTTGGCCCACAGTGTCTGTGCAGAACATAATGGTAAGTTAAACTAATATCATCTGCCCACACATGATCCATATCCCTCCATTTCCCATAGATCCACGTGCTTCTCAAAGACACTATCATATCTGCAAATATTTCACTGCAGACTCCTAGGTGTCTTCTTCCAATCCTCATTCAGATGGACTCTATCCTCACACAGCATCAATAATGATTAATTCAATGAATTTTAATTGAATTTCTTCCTTCTCCAAGTCCCAGCCACCATCCTGGAGCTATTTGTTGAGAGCAACAATGGAACTGGAGAACACACCCTTGTGTGCAGGGCTGAAGGGAAGCCCCCTGCAAACATCACGTGGATCGGCCCAGGGAACAGCACACTGAACAGTAGTGAGATGAGAGTCACACATGATCCAGAGAAACTACTGACTGTGGGAGAGCTGCTTCACCCCAGGATGCCAGGGAATTACACGTGTGTGGCTGTGAATGAACACCAGAGAGACATGCGTGAGATCCACCTATTCGAGGATGGACTAAGAACGTTGGCCATTCGGCCTGCCATTTACGCGGTCTATTTCCTTATGATTGGCTTCACTTTCTGCTGGTTGAAGAGAGGTGAACGTCACCATCTGAGCTCCAATGCCGGTGTCAACAGGAGCGATGCTGCGCCCCCCAGTGGCAGTGTCAGGTTCAGGTGATGTGAATCAGGCAATGTAACTTTGGGGCGAGGCGATGCTATATCCCACAGCTATGACCGTGCGTCTGTGGGTTACGTGGAGCTGTCCTCGGGTCAGTCCGACTCAGCAGTGCGTCCGATACATTTGCAACTGCATTGCTGCTGATTCCTGCATCCACATAGAACTCAAATTTCATATGCCTCCTAGCTGTCTTCCTTCTTCCTAAACCATGGCTTATTCTCAAACTTAGCTGACAGAGGCCTTGGCAGCTTTGAATCTATTTCATTACCATCTTTGCTAATTCCTTCCCCTGGGCAGAGCAAGAATACATTTTCCCTGATCCTCATTTCCCACCCACTGGTCTCTGCATTCAGTGGATCAACCTTTTTTTCTTCTGTTACCATCAGTGCGGGTACACCAACAGACACATCTTCAACCTGCCTACACTTTCAGCATCCTGAGGGGACCATTCCCTTTGCGACTCCATGATCTTCTCTTCCGTGCCATTCCTCCATTTACTCGCAACTGTGCATGGGTGTAGCTTTCCAGGCTACACTCTGCAATCAACAATATCAGTTTACTCACTTTCTCTGTTTGTGTCAAAGCTGGTCAGCTCTGCTGTAGATAATCCATCTGCATTATGAACTCGTTTTCTTCTCTCTGCGGGCACGGCCTGGTCTGTGGCCATTTCCTGTAGCTCTGGCTTGCATTTGCAGCTTCTACGTGTTCCTTTGTGTTCTCTTTCTAAATGCCCAGATAGCTTTGTCAATCGCTTATTACGATGGAAACCCGGCCTCGCCCCATAAGACATTCTTTTATCGCTGTCCCTCTCTCTCTATCTCACTCTTTCTGCACCAACAATCTTTATTTATTGTCGCAGCTATTCAATCAGGAGCATGAACTCTTTCTCTCTGCACAGATGCTGCCTGACCCGTTGAGTATCCTCTGCACTCTGGAGAGACATTCCCTTTTCCTTCACAGATCACAGGTGTCCCCTGCATTATGGAGCGTTGTGTGTATGCTGAAACCACATGATATTTTTTTCTCACTAATTCCAAAAGTGCATATTTTATTCTTCATCTCAATTTTTTCACTGGTGTTTTGTGAATTCTGCAAGGGAGAATTTCCAATACCGGAACAGCCGGAATATGGGCTTTACCAAAATTGGACTGGTGGTTGGAGTCAAGGATTGGGCACGTCTTGTGACACGAGATGACATCTCCTGGTGAAGAGTGATGATTACATTGAAGAATCTGGTACCCAGTTCACTTGTGTCTGAAGCCAGTGTGCTAAACTTTAATAATGACATATACAATGGTGAGATGGCAGTTGGCTGAAGTAGTTTCAAAATGAAAGTAAATGTCTACAGTAATGTTGTGAAGATTATTTATGAGGATTGGGAAATTATAAGACAGAAGTGAACATCTTAAAAAATTATAAGAACAGGATTAATGGAGAAAATTGGTAAATATAAAACAGATACAAAGAGCTTCTGCAAGTATATAAAAGGAACAGTGTGTCCAAAGCAAACAATGGATGAAAGCACCAAAGGTCCTGCAGAGACGCTATCTGATGATGCAAAGATAGGTGGGTTAGGAAGTGATGAGGCACAGTGGGCCGGCACAGACATATAGATGGTTTAAGTGAGAAGGGAAAACATTAGCTGAATTAGTATGATGGGGGGAAATGTACTCTGTAATGTTGCATTAAAACATTCTTACTTTTATACACTCATCTTGTGCAATAAAAAACAGCATTCCATTTGTCTTTACAACTGCTTACAATACCTGCACGCAAGTCTCTTGTGTTTCATGTACACGTGCCCAATTTTAGGGGAAAATGAAACGGCAAGTTTGATTGGTATGTGACTGCAAGCCTTTTCCTAACTGTCTTCCACAAATCTTAACACCATCACCCTCGTTCTACGGCCCACTGGTTCCTATTAGATTTCATTCCCCCAATATCAGTGCTTGATTTTTGCATACCTACCTGAATGTGGTATTTGATTAAAGATCTTCTGAACATACAAATACACTGCACCCGCTCATATTTTCCTACCAATTACATGCTTAGAAAAAAACTCCCAGCAGGGTTGTCAAACCTTGAATAAATAAAAATGTGTGCAATTCTGATAGCCCCAGTACAGGAAGCATGTGGAAGCTCTTTGGAGAGGGCGCAGAGAAGGTTTACCTGGATTAGAAAGTATGAGCTATGAGGTGAGGTTGGACATACTTGGATTGTTTTCTTTGGAGACTCGGAGATTGAGGGAAAATCTGATAGAAGAGCTATGAGAGGCAGAGATCAGGTGGACAGTCAAAACCTTTTCCCCGGGTAGAAATGACTAAGACAATAGACAATAGACAATAGGTGCAGGAGTAGGCCATTCAGCCCTTCGAGCCAGCACCGCCATTCAATGCGATCATGGCTGATCACTCTCAATCAGTACCCCGTTCCTGCCTTCTCCTAGAGGGTATAGTTTTAATACGAGGGGCAGGTTTTTTTCTACATCGAGTGATGGGGCCTGGAATGCCCTGCCAGGTTTTGTGGAATCAGTTACAACAGGGCATCTAAGAGGTAATTAGATAGGCACGTGGATATGCAGGGAAGGGGGGAATGTGGATCACATGCAGGCAGATTAGTTTACCTTGCCATCAATTTTGGTAGGGACATGATGGGCCGAAGGGCCTGTTCCTGGGCTGTACTGTTATATGTTCAGTATAATATGAATTGATTTTATCTAATCCCTTGAAACTTTCAAAGTGTGCTGTTATCACATGTACAGATTCCAGCAAAATAAATGCTAATTGTGTGAGGCTAACTGGTGTGTAGTTTGTTTATTTCTCTCAAACACCATTTGTTGCATTTGACACATGCCACCATTCAGGAAACGTTGCAGAAGATGAGACATTTGGGGCAATTGCGTCCAGTGCATTTTACGGTTACAGGGGAAAGTGGCAGTGGAAAGGGAGACGTGAGTGTGGAGGGATGAGCGCACCTGGGTGCAGGGGCCAAATGGTCTCTTGTCAATTCAGAAATGGGAGGCGAGATGAAGATAAGACCTGGGGTGGGCATTGTGTTGAAGTTAGTGGAAATGTCACAGAATGTTATCGTGGATGTGGAGGCTGGTGGGGTAAAAGATAAGGGCCAGGGGAACTCTAAATGTGTTCCGCCTGGGGAAGGGGAGGAGCTGTACGAATGAAGGAGACACAGGTTTATCATCCACAACTGTACGGTGTTGTGGAGTGTGGGGGGCAACCACGTTTCCTCTAAAAGGAGGACATCCCAGATCTCCTAGAGTGGATATCACCCATCTTGAAATCCAGTCTGAACAAGTGTCTCGACCTGAAACGTCACCCATTCCTTCTCTCCAGAGATGCTGCCTGACCTGCTGAGTTACTCCAGCATTTTTTGATACCTTCATCTTGAAATCATCTCATGAAGAGGCTTTCCACTCCAGGAGATCTGAGATAGAAACAAGCAGCATGAGTTTGAGGAATTGTCAGGTTGGTGGTTTTTGTGGAAAGTGATGAGATGTGTTATGGGATGGGAGACCTCTGTCTGCTGGCTGTTCATGGGTCACTATACGAAGAGGCGTTCAAAGAGCTGTCCCGTGGACAAATCAAGGGTGAATGGAATAGATCTATCAGATGGTATGTCAAGAACAAGGGTGGATCTGATCTATGGGAGAAATGTGTGAACAAGCGCTGATGGAACTGTGAACATTTCACAATTACCCCCATGCTGCTCAATAAAACTTTGTATCTCTACCTTTTCCCTATTCACACCCCAACTTTTGCAGACTTTTACAGGACGATTTTATGGAATACGATTCACCAAGAGAATCAGACGAAAAGGCAGCCCTTTTGTACCAGGACAGAAAAATAACATGACTCCTTGACAAATAACGACAAAGAGCAACACAGAAGACTGTAAATCAAATGGGAGTAAAGTTGAGGAAGGGCAGAAGACCAGGGTGTGGATATTAAAAAAGGGAGCACTGTGAGCAGAGGTGCAAGGTTCAGCCACTGATTCCTGATATTTCTCTCTGTTGGGGAAACATTCAGGAAAGGGCTTAGACTGGAGTGGAGAAGATTGTACAAATATCAAGCTGCCAACAGAAATTGTTGAATGATTCATAGACATGGAATACACAGAGCACAGGAACTGGCACTAGGCCCATTACGTCCATTCTGACCATCTAATGCCCTCCAGTACTGATCCTACTTACCTGCAGTTTGTCCACGAAGGGGAAGGGGAGGCGGTGGGTGCATTCACTCGCATTCTAGAAACTTCCACAGACACTCAGCTTCCATCACACCACACGGTCAGACCAGCAGGGTATGTTTTCTCCGGATCACTCCCTATCCCTCTGGATCTCCCCTTATCCCTTTGGATCTCTTCCTCTCCCTCAGGATCTCTCCCCCTCTCACTCAAGACCACTCCATCTTCCTCAGGTTCATTTTCCCCACAGTGTAGAAACAGGCCCTTTGGCCCAACTTGCCAACATGTCCCAGCTGCACTCGTCCCACCTGCCAGCGTTTGGAACATATCCCCCCCAAACCTGTCCTTTCCATGTGTTTAACTGTTTCTTAAATGCTAGGACAGTCGCTGCCTCAACTACCTCCTCTGACAGCTCGTTCCACACTTTGTGTGAAAAAGCTACCCCTCAGATTCCTATGAAATCTTTTCCCATTCACTTTAAACCTGTGCCCTCTGGTCCTTGATTCCCCTACTCTGGGCAAGATACTCTGTGCTTCTACCTGATCTATTCCTCTCAAAATTTTGCACACCTCTATAAGATCATCCCTCACCCTCCTGCGCTCCAAGGAATAAACTTAACCTCTCCCTGTAGCTCACGGGAGCTCTCCCATCATAATACCATCCATCTCCTCTCCTCATAATACTAACCTCCCCTCCCCTCCCCTCCCCTCTCTCCCCTCCCCTCCCCCCTCCCCTCTCCCCTCTCTCCCCCCTCCCCTCTCGTGATGTTTGATGGACCGTGTGGGGTGGGAGGACCTGTTGCTCCTCCCTTGCAGTAGGTGGCGCTGCACAGAACAAATGGATGGTTATCTCTGTCTGTTCACAGAGTGTGACCATGCATTCACCAGGTTGACGGAGATGCTCGCCCAAAAGATGCGTTTGGTCCACAATGACCCATCGAAGCCGATCTCGCTGGCCGCCGATGCATCGCCGTATGGTCATGGGCTGCTGGCACTCATTCATCCAGCAGGCGGTTCTCAAGGAATCGGACGCCTCATTGAAGAATGTGCTGCAGTGTGCTAAGATGGCCGAGCTGCTAAGTAAAGAACTGCACAAAATGGCCGGCGATACAACGTCGAAGCTCCCTCAAGATGTGCACACAGTTTGTCAGACTCGTCCGCAACGCCAGAAACCATTTGATTGACCCAGAGCTGCGGGTCTGGAACGTCGATCTACAGTTCCAGGTGGGTCAGGAGTGGGAGACTTCCGATTGTATCCAAAGACACAGATAACAGCCTATTTTTTGATTTTTTTTTCTCACAATCTCAAATAATTTTATTTACATGGAAAAACCATAGTGTCCCATTCTCAGGTACAGAGAGGGATGATGAGAGAGCAGATGGAAGGTGCCAGAAGTGTGGACAGCTTGCTGCAGCATGTGCTGCGCCTCGGGCCAGACCACTCGCTTCTGGTCGACTCGGTTCGGAGTGGAGAGTGGGAATGAGGAACGGGAGAGGGGTCACAGTGGGAATGCCTGGTCTTACCCCTGCAGGGCATCTCTCTGGATGTCCCAGGCAGTTCTAGGTGTTGTCTCATCCAGGGTCAGCCATCAGACGCATCCGTCCAGAGGTGTTGAGTGGAAGGGTCAGATTTTCAGCACCTGGGCAGCCGGGCACGGAGTCTGCCTCTCCTTCTCCGTCTCCCCGCTCCGCTGCTTCTACACAAACAGACGTCTGTAGGAGCCGCCAACCTGACCCTTCGTTAACCTCCCGGGGTTGACGCAGACGCAGCCCAGGACATCCTTGACAAAGTACCGCAGCTCAGAGGGTACAATAAGGATGTCAGGGGTGACGGGAAGCTCTGCATACATCTGAAAACATTCATAGTCCATGTTCATCTCTTCTGCAGGCGGGTAGAGGGGATAGTAACTTCTCTGAGTCAGGATGTGCTTGAGGATAGGATGGTTATCTCTGTCTGTACACAGTGTGTGAGTGTACAGTCAGACCGTGTGGATGCAGCCATTTTTTAGTTGTCTTACTGCCAGCATTGAGTTAATGTAATAACGATTTCTGTTGTATCTTGAAGACTGAGCTTTATGCAGACATAGAACAAGAATTCTCCTCTCCTCTCCTCCCCTCTCCTCCCCTCTCCTCTCCTCTCCTCCCCTCTCCTCCCCTCTCCTCCCCTCTCCTCCCCTCTCCTCCCCTCTCCTCCCCTCTCCTCCCCTCCCCTCCCCTCCCCTCTCCTCTCCTCTCCTCTCCTCTCCTCTCCTCTCCTCTCCTCTCCTCTCCTCTCCTCTCCTCTCCTCTCCTCTCCTCTCCTCTCCTCTCCTCTCCTCTCCTCTCCTCTCCTCTCCTCTCCTCTCCTCTCCTCTCCTCTCCTCTCCTCTCCTCTCCTCTCCTCTCCTCTCCTCTCCTCTCCTCTCCTCTCCTCTCCTCTCCTCTCCTCTCCTCTCCTCTCCTCTCCTCTCCTCTCCTCTCCTCTCCTCTCCTCTCCTCTCCTCTCCTCCCCTCCCCTCCCCTCCCCTCCCCTCCCCTCCCCTCCCCTCCCCTCCCCTCCCCTCCCCTCCCCTCCCCTCCCCTCCCCTCCCCTCCCCTGAGAAGGTTCTGGGCGCGAAGCCACCGGTGCCATTTTGTACGCGTGACCAAGGGCGCAGCGGGGTGCCGCTACCCCGGACCGCAGAGAAGTACCGGCGGAGGTGATGGGGACAATCGGCCTCGGCGGGAAGGAGGGTGGATGGGGGTGAGCCGGTGGGTTTCACCCGAGGGGGTCGGGCGATGGCCGGTGAGGCGGTGAGCAGGGCCGGTCACCGGCAATGGGCCGAAGCACTGCGAGTAGAGGCGCCGCCTCTCAGACCCGGGGACCCCGGGGTCGGGTACCGGCCTACCCGCACTGTCGGTGTGAAGCTCGCAACCTTCTCCCCGGCAACGATCTCCACTTCCCTCCCCCAGATGTGAGTCGATGGCTCACTGTCATCAATGATCTCTGCGGTAATGCCTGGCAGAAACAGGCCCTTCGGCCCACTGAGTCCATACTGACCATCAGGCAACGATGTATATTGTGTGTAGAAATATCGCAAACAAGGGAGCGGTCTTGACCTACCATCAATCTCATTGGAGACTCTCGGACTATATTCAATTGGACTACTGGACTTTATCTTGCACTAAAGGTCATTCCCTTTATCCTCCATTTGTACTCTGTGGACGGCTTGAATGTGATCATGTATAGTCAGTTTTGCTGACTGCTTTTTTGCTTAACATGTGATAGGTTTACAAGAATGATCCCAGGAATAAGTAGGTTAACATATGATGAGCCTTTGTTGGCACTGGGCCTGTTCTCGCTGGAGTTTAGAAGAATGAGAGAGGAACCATCATTGAAACAAACAGAATAGTGAAAGGCTTGGACAGAGTGGATGTGGAGAGCATGTTTCCAATACATGAGAGAGTCTAGGACTAGAGATCATAGCCTCAGAATTAAAGGACGATCCTTTAGGAAGGAGATGAGGAGGAATTTCTTTGGACAGAGGGTGGTGAATCTGTGGAATTATTTGCCACAGGCGGCTGTGGAGGCCAAGTCAATTGATATTTTTAAGGACGAGATAGATAGATTCTTGTTTAGTACGGGTGTCAGAGGTTATGGAGAGAAGGCAGGAGAATGGGGTGAGCAGGGAGAGATAGGTCAGCTATGATTGAATGGTGGAGTAGACTTGATTGGCTGAATGGTCTAATTCAGGTCCTATCCCACAACTATTTACAATATATATGAATGATTTGGATGACTCCAAAGACGTACAGGTATGTAGGTTAATTGGCTGGGTAAATGTAAAAATTGTCCCTAGTGGGTGTAGGATAGTGTTAATGTACGGGGATCGCTGGGCGGCACAGACTTGGAGGGCCGAAAAGGCCTGTTTCCGGCTGTATAGATATGATATGATATGATGATATGATGGAATTAGAAGTAACACTAGCAAGTTTGCGGATGGCACAAAGCTGGGTGGCAGTGTAAACTGCGAAGAGGATGTTAGGAGGTTGCAGGGTGACTTGGACAGGTTGAGTGAGTGGGCAGATGCATGGCAGATGCAGTATAATGTAGATAAATGTGAGGTTATCCACTTTGGTGGCAAAAATAAGGAGGCAGATTATTATCTCAATGGTGTCAGGTTAGGTAAAGGGGAAGTGCAATGAGACCTTAGTGTCCTTGTACACTGGTCACTGAAAGTAAGCGTGCAGGTACAGCAGGCAGTGAAGAAAGCTAATGGCATGTTGGTGTTCATAACGAAAGGATTTGAGTACAGGAGCAAAGAAGTCCTTCTGCAGTTGTATAGGGCCCTCGTGTGGCCACATGTGGAGAATAGTGTGCAGTTTTGGTCTCCTAATTTGAGGAAGGACGTCTTGCTATTGAGGCAGTGCAGCGTAGGTTCACAAGGTTAATCCCTGGGATGGAGAGACTGCCATATGAGGAAAGATTGGAAAGACTAGGCTTGTATTCACTGGAGTTTAGAAGGATGAGAGGGGATCTTATAGAGACGTATAAAATTATAAAAGGACTCGATAAGCTAGATGCAGGAAGAATAAAAACATAGAAACATAGAAAATAGATGCAGGAGGAGGCCATTCGCCTCCTTCGAGCCAGCACAGCCATTCATTGTGATCATGGCTGATCATCCACAATCAGTAACCCGTGCCTGTCTTTTTCCCATATCCCTTGATTCCACTAGCCCCTAGAGCTCTATCTAACTCTCTCTTAAATCCATCCAGTGATTTGGCCTCCACTGCCCTCTGGATGAATTTAAGAGAGTGTTAGACAGAGCTCTAGGGGCTAGTGGAGTCAAGGTATATGGGTAGAAGGCAGGCACAGGTTACTGATTGTAGATGATCAGCCATGATCACAATGAATGGCGGTGTTGGCTCGATGGGCCAAATGGCCTCCTCCTGCACCTACTTTCTATGTTTCTATGTTTCTATGACCTTATGACTGGATAACGTACAATCAAAAAATCATTTAACTTTATATTGGTTCACGTGTAAATAGCAATGCGAAAGAAAGGCATTGCAGATGCTGGTTTATACACAAAAGGACACGATGTGCTGGAGTAACTCAGAGGACCAGGCAGCATCTCTGGAGAACAGGGATATGCATCCTTTTTGGATTGAGACAACTCAGAAGAAGAACTGCAGTTTTCAGAAGAAGGGTTTCGACCCAAACCAACAGCTATCCATGTTGTCCAGAGATGCTGCCTGACCCGTTGAGTTCCTCCAGCACTCTGTGAGCCATGTTGACTGATCCTGTTCCTTGTGCATTCCCATTGAATTTCCCCCAGATTCATCGCCTTATGGACAATTCAAGAGGATTAAGAATGTTTTATTGTCATATGTACCGAAAAAGAACAATTAAATTCTTACTTGTAGCATAACAGGTTTGCAAACACTGCACTCAACAGATAATATAACAAACAAAAAACATTCAATTAAAAATTAGACAAAATAGAATAGCAAAAGCAGCCAGAAGCAACGAGAATGAGATTTAAAAAGAGTGCCAAAAGCCCGGTTTAAGTGTTTTCCGTGAAGGTCGGAGAGAAGCAGCAGCCAGAAGCAGTGAGAGCGAGTATTGGCTGGAAATAGGTGAGTCGGAGGGAAAGAAGATTTAAAAAGAGCCCCATCAATTAAATGTCATTCAGAACATCAAAACCAACGAAAGGAAATCCGGAAATATTCCACAAAAATGTGACTGGGAGAAAGGTTGAGAGGAGAAGTGGAGCTCATTGGAGACCAAGTACCAGTGGAAGCAGAAAGCGTGGCTGTGGTATCAAATAAGAATCTTTTCAAATTGTCTTTACCATGGAAGCATCTTTCAAAAGGAAAATGCATTTGAAATTCTTGATATATAATAATAACATACAGAAGAACTAAACTTGAAGTTGCAGGGAAGAACGAGCGCATGGTGGGGGATAATTTCCCGAGGTGCTGCACGGCGGTGGGAGTACCCCAGGGAGCCGCGGCCCGTAGACTGAGGACTCGCCTGCCCGGTGGGCCTGACTAACCCGCTGAAGGACCACGCCGGGGATGGAAACCGCTCGGTAGGCCCAATTTGCCTGCCAAAGTCCGGGGACTTGCCCTTCGCGGATGGTGGAACTGCAACACTTGGCGTAGACTGGAACCCGCCCGGAAGGCCTGGCTCAATTGCCTCAGATCGAGGACCCACTGGAACCCACCTGGAGGACCAGTAAGCAGACCGGCTGCGGGAGGGAGAGCACGGACTGGAGGGAGTGTGGGCCTTTGGATGCCCTGCAGCTACCTGGGTCCAGGCAACGCTCCAAGAAACCGAGCACATGGACCAGACATGGCGTACGTATCTAAGTGCTTATGTATAGTGATACTTGTACTGAACTGTGTACAAAAATGAATTTCACTGTACTTGGGTGCATGTGACGAATAATTTTCTTGTAGATTTAGATTTAGAGATACAGCGCAGAAACAGGCCCTTCGGCCCACCGTGTCCGCGCCGCCCAGCGATCCCCGCACACTAACACAATCCTACACCCACTAGGGACAATTTTTACATTTGCCCAGCCAATTAACCTACATACCTGCACGTCTTTGGAGTTTGGGAGGAAACCGAAGATCTCGGAGAAAACCCACGCAGGTCACGGGGAGAACGTACAAACTGCGTACAGACGGCGCCCGTAGTCAGGATGGAACGTGAGTCTCCGGCGCTGCATTCGCTGTAAGGCAGCAACTCTACCGCAACCCTACTAAAGTACCGCAAAGAGTGAGGATAAATGCAGGGTTAGAAAGGATGAGCAGGTACCAAGTGGAATTTAATATTGAGCAATTATACATTTGAAGGCTGAAATTTGAACGAGAGGACACCATTGTCTAGTAGTACAAAAGGAAATTACGTTTGGTAGTCTTGTACATGGTTCCTTGAAAGTGGCCGCTCAGTCTGAGCAAGAGTTTTTTTTAAACATATGTGCTTCTGGGCTACATATGCATCTGCAAAGAGGACAAGAATAAGGGAGATAGACACAAAAAGCTGGAGTAACAGCGGGACAGGCAGCATCTCTGGAGAGAAGGAATGGGTGACGTTTCAAGTCAAGACCCTTCTTCAGACTTATTCTTCAGAATAAGGGAATCTTGATGAACCTTCCATAAATGTCTGCCTGCCAATATTTTATGAAAGATGGGACGTATAGCAAAGCAATATATCTAAAATGCCTCTCGAGATGAGAAAGTTCAGTTATGTGGATTGACTGGAGAAACTGAGGCTGTTCAATCTGGACTGTGATTCTCTGATACACCAGCTAAATGATTCCATGGTGCAATGAGGGAAAGTCATTAATTATAGGTGTGAGAGGAGGGGACAGAGGTGTGTCCGTGTGTGCCTGGAGTTCATGGAATGTGGGAATGTCGGATTAATCGTCATGTTGTGTGGCATTTTAATGGCGTGGAAATACCATACAAAGGATTGCACATTGCAGAGGACTCTCCTTTGCATTCCAACCAGGTTGTGGTGATTTTTGAGGTATTGCCATATCTTAAGCTCAATCACTTTAAGTTGCTTTATCAATAACCCTCTTTCCATCATCAGGTCACGCATGGAAATGATCATGATTTCACAATGTGTAATTCCCCGCCAAATAATGCAGCCCATGCCTGCACAGAGCAAAATGTGGATAACATTCAGGCAAGGGCAGCATGGTCGCGCAGAGGTAGAGTTGCTGCCTTAAGGGCCTGTCCCACTTGGGTGATTTTAAGGCGACTGCCAGCGACTAGGCTGTCGCCGACAGTTCACCGGGGTGTTGCTGGCATGATCCTGAGGAGTCGTCAAAGAATCATAGTGGATCTCGGCGTGTCGCTGAGAAATCGTCCGGTGTGAAATTTCTCTGCGACAGTGACGTGTGAAATGGTCAGGTGTGCATACCCCCTACAAACAGCATAGCAGTAAAACTCAGTTTATCTTTGTGTTAGCAGTGTCTGTCTTTGTGTGAGCTTTGGCCTTTAATAAACGTAGTGAAATGCCTGTGTATGTACTTGCCTCTGATCTAAATGAATGAATGAAAAGTGTTCTCATAGCGCAGCGCGTGTGTAAGCGTTTGATTTTAATGGTCAAAATGAATGCGACTAGAATCTTTGAATGAGATGTCATGATAAAGTACTTACAAATTCAATAAATTTCGACACATAATTTTTAAATAATCACCAAAAGCAACTTTATTCAAAAACAATATATTCCTATGAAAGATGGATAACTGCATGCCAAAATCTTTTTTTTAAACGCACACTTCACACGAATGCAAAATATACCTAGAAATTTCACTGGTCGGACCTTGCTGTCGGTTTGTTCACGTGTGAGTAGTGCTTGTGACACCTCCATATCAGTGCAGGTTTTCGTTGGTTGTCTTGCTTGCCGTGGTCCCTGTCGTAGTGGACGTCCTAGGTAGCGAAGACTGAGTCGCCGGTTGTTGTCAGCTTGCCGTCGTCTATGTGGTAGGTTGTCTTAGCTTGTCTTTGACATTCGCCGGCAGTCGCCTAAAAATTCGCCTAAGTGGGACGGGCCCTTTAGAGCGAATGCAGTGCCGGAGACCCGGGTTCGATCCCGACTACGGGTGCTGTCTGTATGGAGTTTGCACGTTCTCCCTGTGACTTGCTTGGGTTTACTCCATGTTCTTCGGTTTCCTCCCACACTCCCACACTCCAAAGACATACAGGTCTGTAGGTTAATTGGCTTGGTAAATGTAAAAAATGTCCCGTGTATGTGGGGGATAGTGTTAATATTCGGGGATTGCTGGTTGGCGCGGAGCCGGTGGGCAGAAGGGCCTGTTTCCACGTTTTATCTCTATATCTATTTCTGGTCGTTGCGTCAGGTAACGGCATTAGTTTATTATTGTTGTGTGTACTGAAAGGTCTGCATTTGATATAGTTTGAAAGATTGGGATTACACCCAAATCCAGAAATATTCCACAAAACTGTGACTGGGAGAAAGGTTGAGAGGAGAAGTGGAGCTCATTGGAAACCAAGTACCTGTGGAAGCAAAAAAACGTGGCTGTGGTATCAAATAAGAATTTTCTCAAATTGTCTTTACCAAGGAAGCATCTTCGAAAAGTAAAATGCATTTTAAATTCTTGATATATAATAATAACTTGCAGATGAACCAAACTTGAAGTTACTGGGAAGAGGGCGTGGGAGAATATCCCGAGTTGCCGCCCAGCGGAGGGGTGTACCCCAGGGAGCCGCGGCCCGTAGACTGAGGACTCACCTGCCCGGTGGGCCTCACTCACCCGTTGAAGGCCCGCGCCGGGGACAGAAACCGCTCTGGAGGCCCAACTCGCCCGCTGGAGTCCTGGGACTTGCCCTGTCGTGGATGGTGGAACCGCGACCCTCGTTGTATACTGGAACACGCCCGGAAGGCCTGGCTCGATTGCCTTGGCTCGAGGACCCACTGGAACCCTCCTGGAGGGCCGGTAAGCAGACTGGCTGCAGGAGGGAGTGCACGGGCTCGACGGGGTTGTGGGCCTTTGGATGCCCTGTAGCTACCTGTGGCTTGGCTGGTCCGGGCGCCGCTCCAAGAGGCCGAGTACGTGGACCAGACATGGCTTATCATGTTGGAGCAGCGGTGGAGGACACCTCGGCTATGCTTTGGCGAGGCCGACCCTGCAACACCAGCAGGACAACAGACCTTCATGGTCAGATCAAGATCCCTGTATTTACAACAACTGGGACTTGAAAATGGGGCCGAACTGACGACTGTACACTATATTAGCGTACTATTGCTATACATTTGAACTGCATCTGAGATGCATATTAATATGTATCTAAGTGCTTATTTATAGTGATACATACTGAATTGTGTACAAAAATGAATTTCAGTGTATCTGGGTGCATGTGACAAAGAAAGTACTGTAAAGAGTGAGGATAATAATAATTGTATCCAAACTGATAAATGCAGGGTTAGAAAGAATGAGCAGGCATCAGGTGGAATTTAATATTGAGCAATTATACCTTTGAAGACAGAAATTTGAACGAGAGGACACCATTGTCTTGTAGTACAAAGGAAATTACGTTTGGTAGTCTTGTACCTTGTTCCTTGAAAATAGCCGCTCAGTCTGAGCAAATTTTTTTTATACAGATGTGCTTCTGGGCTACATATGCATCTGAAAAGAGGACAAGAATAAAGGAGATAGACACAAAAAGCTGGAGTAACTCAGCGGGGACAGGCAGCATCTCTGGAGAGAAGGAATGGGTGACGTTTCGGGTCGAGACCCTTCTTCAGACTTATTCTTCATAATAAGGGAGTCTTGATGAACCTTCCATAAATGTCTGCCTGCCAATATTTTAGGAACGATGGGGAATATATCAAAGTAATTTATGTAAGTTGCCCCCAGAGACGAGAAAGTTCAGTTTTGTGCATTGCCTGATGAAACTGAGGCTGGTCAATCTGGACTGAGCTCTGTTAAGTGATTCTCTGATACACCAGCTAAATGGGTTCATGGTGCAATGAGGGAAAGTCATTAATTATAGGTGTGAGAGGAGGGGACAGAGGTGTGTCCGTGTCTGCCTGGAGTTCATGGAATGTGGGAATGTCAGATTAATCGTCATGTTGTGTGGCATTTTAATGGCGTGGAAATACCATACAAAGGATTGCACATTGCAGAGAACCCACCTTCGAATGTCGAACCAGGTTGTGGTGATTCTTGAGATATTGCCATATCTTAGGCTCAATCAAGTTGCTTTATCATTAACCCTCTTTCCATCATCAGGTCACGCATGGAAATGATCATTGATTTCACAATGTGTAATTCCTCGGCAAATAATACAGCCCATGCCTGCACAGAGCAAAATGTGGATAACATTCAGGCAAGGGAGGCAAGGTGGCACAGCGTTAGAGTTGCTGCCTTACAGTGAATGCAGCTCTAGAGACCCGGGTTCGATCCCGACTACGGGTGCTGGAGTTTGTATGTTCTCCCCATGACCTGCGTGGGTTTCCTCCGAGATCTTCAGTTTCCTTCTTCGCTCCAAAGACGTACAGGTATGTAGGTTAATTGACTTTGTAAGTGTAAAAAGGCAGCCAATCTCGACCTCATCGGGACTGCCATGGGCAATTTGTCAATTCAGCCGCTAGAGGTCGCTAGGGGTTCCGCGAGAAATTCCCCCGCCCTGGAAGTCTCCCCGAAAATGTGGCACCTAGGCTGGGCAAGGCAGCCAATCTCGACCTCATCGGAACTTCCATGGCCGATCGGTGGGTTGAATTTGCCACCTGCGGCCGAGGCTCTGGAACTCTAGCCCAGCTGGAGCCAGCACATCTATACCCATAGCTGACTTCCTTGACCAGCTGGATTAACCAGCAAAGCTCTGGAACCAAGAGTGCCAGAAAATCAGTGGTGGAACTGTAATGAGTAAATATTAAATTTAAGTACAAGAATATATAAGTATATTAATTAATTAAGACGTGGTTAAAATATAAAACTCAGCAGAAAAGCCAATTACCACCTTTTTGGGCTGATTATCAATTAATGTGCGAATTTACTTCAACAAGTACTTTTGTATGCTTAGTCGAGTCGCATATATCAAATCTTTCTTCATAACTTAGTCATACATTTTATGACCATTGTTCCTTTATTCAATACCAAGAGAATTGGGATGGGTAAGGAAACAGCAAACTAGGAAAGACAAAACAACAAAAAATGTCTTTGTGTTGCAAAAAGTATCTCTGTTCAATAACCTTTCTATAAATAGCAGAATATGCTCATGATAGGCCAGACATTGTACATGTAGTCCAAGAACTACTGACTGTTGGAAATAATAGTCGTTTTTCACACATGAATGTAGCGCAACGCAAATGTGCTACATTTCACACATGAATGTAGCACATTTGGCGTGCATACTTTTTTTTGCTGAACAGTTGCATTACGCGCCATATTATGAATTTTCATGTAAAATTCTGAATTTTGTACATCAAAATTATAAATTTGTAAAATCAAATGTTAGGAGGTCTGCATCATCTTCTTGGGGCTGGGCAGGGGGCAGGGTGGGACGGGGGAGGTACCATCATTTAATTAAACTGCCATGCAAATACTGGGCCTATTAGAGCAGGTCAGTCTGAGTCAACTTATCGCCTGCTGATACTCACCATCTACACAGCACAAGCCAGGAGTGTGATGAAGAACTTTCATTTACTTGGACGACAACACAGCGTTCAACAACTCAACACTAAAAAGAAGAAAGCAGCTGCTTTGATTGGGACCTCAACAGCCAACCCGTGTACAAAATACCCATTTCCTCCAGTGTTGGGCCTTGGCTGCTGTGTGTACCCATCTCCAAAGTATAGTGCAGTTACTCGTTCACCCTGCTCCATCAATACCTGTGACCTCCACCTTGAAGGACAAAGGTAGCAGGTGCACGGGAACATCACCTGTAGATTTTATCATTCACACCCCACCCTGATCTGGAAGTATCTGCAAGTCTCTGAAGTCGTCTTTTGCAGAGGTTGGACCATGAGAGATATTTAATGAGAAGACTGATGAATCTTTAGAGGATCAGGGAATGGAGAACTGCCATGGAACAGGATTTGAGACATGGTGCAGATCGACCATGATCAAAGTGAAAGGGAGGCTGAGTGGATACTCCGATTTATTTTGTCTTTCATCTTCACTGGGTCCGTATCCTGCAACTCACTTGCCAACAGCCCAGTGGGTGCAACTTCATTGCAGTGGTTCAAGAAGGTTCTCACCATCACCATCTTGTGAGAAGTTAGAGGTGGGCAAAGATTCTGAAAAAAAAATTTCAAAAGGGAAATTGAAACAATGCAGAAATCAAGTTCAAGATATGTTAGAATGAGCTGTTCCCACTCTCACTCAGGTTCAACTCACATTCTAACACTTCCAAGTATTGATTAATATAATCTTTCACCCAAAGCACATCAACCAAATCCTGCAATTCAAACCCCTTCATGATGGAAAGTAGTCACGAGTCACAAACAGTCAGACTACTCCATTAGACAAAAGAAAAGGTGGTGGTGTCAAAATGGAGTATTGTTCGATTTCTGGTCATTGTATTAGGTTTTGACATTAGTGTATTATTGTGTGTGTACTGAAATAGGGCGCTGTCCAATCAAATCATACCATACACGATTACAATCAAGCCATACACAAGTGTAACATGTAATGCAAAGGGCAAAAGTACCAGAGTGTTGAATATAGTATTATGGCATTGTAGTGTTACAGTTATGGAGAATAAGTGCAAGGTCTGTATTTGAGGTAGTTTGGAAGATTGGGACTTCACATCATAGGAGGACCATTTAGTTCTGATGGCAGCAATGAAGAAGCTGTTCTTCAAATCTGGTGGTACATGCTTTCAAGCTTTTATATCTCATGCCCAATGGAACAGGGAAGAGAATGACCAGAGTGAAACTGGACTTTGAACATATTGACTGCTTTCCCAAAGCAGTGTGAAGTGCAGATGAAATCGATGGTGAGAAAGGTAGTCTGTGCGATGGACTGGGCTACATCCACAACTCTGGAATGTCTTGAACACTTGGCCAGAGCAGTACGCAAACCAAGCTGCAATACAATTAACGGTGTAACGTTCCTCCATAGTACAGGTGTAACATTCCTTCCATAGTACAGAAAATAAAACAAAAACAAGCATCACACAGTGTTTGGTCTCTATGTTGCAGAATTTTGTTCCTGCATGATTTGTCATGTTAGCCGTCGCAGACAACACGTAATCCTCTGAAATTTCCGCCACTATGGGAGTATATATTTTGTATAGTGCATGAAATTCAGACATTCAAGTGTAACTGTGCAGCCTACACATTGTAATTATTCAGACATTCAAGTGTTAACTGTGTAGCATGTGTACTCTTAGGCATTCCTCAGTTAGCCTGGCATTATTTCTCAGTTAGCAGTCCTTAGATCCCTTATTCCTTAGGCATTCCTACTTTGGTAACCTTTGACTTAGGGATTGCCTGTACACCATTATCTCTTTGCCTTGTCACATTTGGATGAAAGATAATAGTGGTAAGAGAAGAGATAAGGAAAGACATAGGCCTTGGGGTGATGGATGGATGTGAGGGATGGACTAGCAGGGAAATAAGGGAGGCGAAGTATGAAGGGATGTGAGCATTGAGATACAGATAAATTACTGAATGGGATTTAATGGTGACGGGACAGACGGGTGACTGCAAAGAAATGAATGACTGAAGAAAGGAGTGTGGGTATGAGGTAATGTAAAGAAAATGAGGGTTGGAATAATCCTATAAACATAGACTGCCCGAAGTACTAAGTGGACAGTCAGGGCAGTCAGGGCAGTCAGATGGTTGACATCCTGATTGTTCCAGCCGTTGTTTGCAAATAAAGGCTTTTAACTTCTTGAAGAATTCTCCATGTCATCTGCTTCATTTTGAACACCGGTAACCACGACACCACCTTCCCCCACCCAAGTTGCAGTAGCTTCTCGTTTTCACCCTACAAACAGCTAACAATGGCCTGGTTACTTTATCATCGTTACTTTTTTGCATATCGTTCATTCATTGTTCTTTATCTCTCCACATCAACAATTTTTCGTTCCTATTACAAACATAAGAAAATAATTATGAGTTACACTAACAGCCAGACTACTGACTCAAACCTGCTCTACCATTGATCAACATATCCGTGATCTTCCATTGTCTTGCACTATTCTCAAATCCACTTATGAAACTGTTCTCTTTCCTTCTATTCTCAACAGGGGAAAGGGATGAGAAATATCTTCTTGAAAGACAGCACAGTGGTGCATCTGGTGGAGCTACTGCTTCACAGCACGAGAGAACCTGCTTCAATCCTGAACTCGGATTCTGTCTGTGAGGAGTTTGCACGTTCTCCCTATGACCATGTGGATTTCCTCCCACATCCCAAAGACAAGCGGGTTTGTGGGTTAAATTGTCCTCTGTAAATTGCCACCATTGTGTAGGGAGTGGATACGAAAGAGGGATAACGTAGAACTTGTGTGAATTGATGATCGATGGTCAGCATGAACTCGGTGAGCCGAAGGGCCTGTTTCCATGCTGCATCTTTTATTTAATCACATATCGGATGCTGGATCAAGCCACGGAGAGCCGTACACATGAAAGTCTTGAATATTATCTCAGCAGTCATCATGTCAGCCTGGCCCAGGAAGTCAAGGCAGTGACTTGAGAATCTTCTGACCTGTTCCAGTGGGAACTGGCTGCAACAGGGAGAAGCCGAGCTGAAACACGGAACTGTGTTTTAGAAGCGGAATGAACAAAGGGAGGAGGGGAAAAGAGACGGATACGGTGATGGATTGAGATGAAGCGGGCGGTACGGTGGCACAGCGGTAGAGATGCTGCCTTACAGTGCTTGCAGCACCAGAGGCCCCTTGTTCAATCCTGACTACGGGTGCTGTCTGTAAGGAGTTTGTACGTTCTCCTTGTGACCGTGTGGCTTTTCCCCAAGATCTTCAGTTTCCTCCCACACTCCAAAGACGTACAGGTTTGCTTCTTCCTTCCTGGTCTACTTTCTGAGAATTCGGCAAACTCTTTCTAATCAAGATTTAAGTGAAGTGCGGTGTGGACTTGAAATGTTGCTGGTGTAATTTGCAATGCACCACAGATGGTTCAGCAGCCAGAGTGTGAAGCTCTTGTTGCTGCTGCCAGTTCCACTCAGATTCTGCAAAGACAAGGACTTTGAAATGCAAAGTCTCAAAATGGACCTCCATTTGAAGCTGGCTGACGATTCTTGAAATGCCTCTTGAGCCCTTTTACTCTCAATGTTAACTGAGCCATTTTACACTCAATGTTAATTGAGCCCTTTTACACTCAATGTTAACTGTAAAATTCAGAAAACTACAGAAACAACAAGGAGTCTTGGTTCTACTTGGCCAGTGGAAAGACTGAACGACATTTGAAAGCTCAGCGAGGGAAGAGAATGCTGTTCATTCTGCTTTGTGCCTTTGCACTGCCTGTCTCTGCTGATCGTAAGTATCCTTTAACAAGGGGCAGCAGTTGGTTTTCTGGCTGCTTCGGGATTAAGAGCCAAAATCATATTGACTGTTGACCAGTCTTGAACAACCGAATGTCTTCCTGTGTTGCTCTGAATGTCTTTGCTCTCATTGTTGATTCTGATCCTAATCAAATTGGTTTTGGTTTATTGTTGTCACATGTACTGAGGTAGAGTGGAAACCTGCACCAGGGATAATACCTTTCTCAAAATAACATCTCATATGCTTGGAATGAATTCCCAATCTTCCAATATACCTTGTTGTGGCCACGAACATTATTTTTAAACAACACTTCCTCTGCATGTGTAATGCTATATTCTTTACTCTCTTTTCTCTCATGCACTACGTGATGTAATCATGAATGGTATGATTTAGCCGGACAACACACAAAACAATTTTTCGGTTATCTCAGTATACATGAAAATAATAAAACAATACTAATTTTCCTCAATCAGTATTACCGCCCCATCTAAAATGTCCCTCCCGTCTCCATTATCAACATCTTGTAGCCAGGACCATTAAATGCCTGGTCCTGCCCCGACTGTACCAGTCTTTAGTTATCTCCGTAACATCATTTTCCCCTATAGATATTTCTACCTATGAATAACCAGGCTCACTCACATGTTTACTACTTTAGTGCTATCTGCCACTCACAATCTTGGTGCACCTTATTTCTCTTTTCTGTTGCCACACACTAGTAACGGATACTAATGGATACTAGTCCATTACTTTGCCTGTTTGGCTCAAACACTTCCTCGTGCACCAATAAATCTCCCTGCTACGACATTGTCCCAGTGTGGCTGAGGTGCAACCCATTGATCTTGGAGAGGTCTTTCCTGAAGCAGAACTGGTCCAATGCCCCTAGAATTTAGAGCAGAAATGAGAACGTCACGAAAATTAGTGCAGTAATTAAAATGTCCTGAGCATTGGAGCAATAACCAGAATTCTCATGGATTAGCACAGCAACTAGAATATCACAAGAATTGAGCAGTATTTCAGCTCAAAAATCAATAAATGGCTCCCCAGCCCCAGTTTGTACCACTCACCTATACGCTGAAAGCAACTTAGAGTACTCTGCTAATTAATGATGTGTATCTTTGGGATGTGGGAAACAACCTAAGAAAGAGAAACCCATGCAGTTTTCGGTGGAAAGTGCAAATTACACACAGCACCCGAGGTCAGGATTAAATTCTGAATCCATAGAGTTGTGAGTTAGCAGCTCGACTAGCTGCTCCACTGTGCCAGCTGTGTACATCTTCGATCAGTGGTAGGGTACTTTCTTGGTGGGATCTTTCTGTGCACTACTTGCCTGTTGCATTCCCAGCGCTACTTCACCACCAACACTTCAAACCTGTGAAGCTCTGTGGACCACCACCCCCTGACTGTGAGGGAAGTGATGTAAATGCAAGGCCCCTCCTGGTCATCAGCTTATAGCTGTGAGAGAGAGATGTGGCTCCAGTGAAGAGCCTGCACAGCCCGGACGGAGGAGGGGAACCTCTGCTGGTGCCACAGTCCCACCTTTCCCGTTTCCCAGTGCTCACCACATGGTGAGGGTGACACACAGCACAGCAACATCGCAGATCAAATGCCTCCCACAAGGGCAAGGATCCAGGGTGGGTGCAACCTCCTACAGTGACTGTGGCCCTCAGTTCAGTCTTAACGTTACATCTCTGTGTCTTCACAGGCTACACTGTCGGTAATTGGACCATGGAGACACCGGACCAGGTGATGGGGAGGATGGGGAAGCCCGTGGTTCTGTATTGCAAGTTCATTCACCCTCACCATGATTACAAAGGCAACATCAGCATCATCTGGAGTAAGAAGAATGCCAATGAGCCGTTTTTCAAATACATAAATTATCCATCAGGAGACAAGTATATAAATGAGATCCTGAGTAATGAAGGATCTCGCTACAAACCAATGGGGAACCCTCGGAAGAACGATGCTTCCATAATCATTAATCAGCTGGAAAAGAAGGATACAGGAAAGAAGCTCAACTGTCGTGTTGAGCTCACGGGAAAAAGCGGAGCAAACTTTGGAAGGTCACATGGGCCTATCAAAGTATCAGGTGAGGAATTATTATGCTGCAAACAAACAATTTGCCTGTCTTCCTCCAGTTGCCCAGTGATAGGTGGATAGAGGTGGGGGGGAGGGGGGGGGGGCATGGAGGAGGTGCTTATCAGATAGGTGGAGACAGTGATAATGGCGAGTGGTGAAAAGGAGACATAAATGTGTCAGACAAGGAAACAAAATATAAAGGCGGGAGATGGGCTGGGGATAGACTTGGGATAGAAGGAATTATGGGATTCGAGGATGCGAGATGAACAAGGGAGAAACAAGGGGCAGTGTGACTGGGATGATGGGAGAAATGGGAGAAAATGTAGTAGATGCGTAATACATCCACTGGATCCTCCCTTATCATTCCTGCTAGATATATTGTCCACCCTAACCATAAACTCCACATAAATTGTCAACAGAACTTCCCCTTCATCAAGAATTAAATAAAAAATTGCAGTAAAATTCATCAGGTCTGAATGAAGAGTCAACTCGAGGGACTACAATATCCATGTAGGAAGGTGTGTTGCTGCTACTCAGGTGGGTTTAACCTAGTTTGGCAGAAGGTTGGGAACTGGAGCAGAGGGAGGTATTGAATGGGATGTAGACTTCAGCTTAAGACTGATCAGAAGGGCTGGCAGGGCCAGGTTAATGAACACAGTGGAACTGATGGACTGATGTGTTTATTTCAATGCTATGTGTATTATGTGTAAGGTAGATGAATGTAAAGTTTGGATTAGTGCATGGAACTATGATGTTGTGGCCATTAGAGTTTTGGTTGAGCGAGGGGCAGGACTGACAGCACAATGTTCCAGGGTTTTAGGTGTGATTTAGCAGCATTGTAGGTTATATAAAAATACAAGCAGGTCACCTGGAATTACTTTATAATAATAATAATAATAATATATTCCTTTATTCGTCCCACACCGGGGAAATTTACAGTGTTACAGCAGCATCATCATCCTCTCTCCCACCACCTGCACTGTCGAGGGGGCAACCTAGGACAGAGCTGGCCTTCCTGACCAGCTTGTTGAGTCTCTTCCCTTCCGCCGCTGAGATGCTGCTGGTGTTTTCAGTCCAGTCCAGTCCAGTTTATTGTTGAGGTGGACACCCAGGTACTTATAAGAATCCACCCTCTCGATGTCCATTCCCTGGATGTTCACCAGTGTCGGGGGGACCTGGCTGCGCCTGCAGAAATCTCCCACCATCTCCCTGGTTTTCCCCGCGTTGATCCGGAGGCAGTTCCGCTGGCACCAGTCTACAAACTCCTTGATCAGTTCTCTGTACGTCCTGTCCTCATGGCCCGTGATGAGGCCGACGATGGCAGAGTCGTCAGAGAACTTCTGTAGATAGGAGTGTGCAGAGCTGTGCCTGAAGTCCACAGTGTACAGGGGGAACAAGAATGGAGCTAGCACTGTTCCCTGCGGAACACCAGCAATCAACTTATTCAAGTTGATTTGAGAATTCTGCATATTATTTATAAAGAAGATGAAGTTACATTTACAGTTACATTTCACCGCTCTAGAGCAGCACAGGAGGGTCAGGGACAGATGGGTCAGAGTGGGAGTGGGATGGAGAAACATGGTCACAGATGTGTAGGAATGAACTGTAGATGCTGATTTATACTGAGGATAGACACAAAATGCTGGAGTAACACAACGTGCAAGGCAACATCTATGGAGCAATGGAATAGATTCTTCTTCAGGTCTGAAGAAGGGTTCCATTCTGAAACATCATCTACTCATTTTCTCCAGAGATGCTGCCTGATCCGATAAGTTACTCCAGCATTTTGTGTCTATCAACATGGTCACAGACACAGGTGAAGAAATTGATAAAGAAAATGTGGTTAATGCATTCGACCAATGAATAATGTCCATATTTTAAATCTTTCTCTACCCAAGATGATGTCAGAGCATCCATGGTGATCGGGAAGAGAGAACGTTCTGCCACACTGCCCTGCACCTTCAGCCACCCGAGCGTCAAGCGCAGGGTGAACACTGTCCTCTGGATGAAGGGGACTCCATTGGAAGAGTCCGTTGTCTTTAATCATACCCGTTCCTACCCCACAAGTGGTCACGGCACTGACATTGTAAATAGAGGAGGTCGATATGAGCTGGTGGGAAAGCTAGACAAAGGAGATGCCTCCATCAGAGTGAGGGGACTCGTGTTGAATGACACCAACGACTATTTCTGTCATGTTTGGACAACCTGGAATTCCCCTCACAAGACACGGATTCACGTGACTCAGGATGAGGCGAGACTACAGGTTTTGGGTAAGGAAACAGTCAGTGTTGAGGAGTAAATGATAAAATCACATTGAACAACGGTAAGAAGATTCAGCTTTGTTCTGTTTCCTCTCTGAATATTTCACTCAATTCTCCTGCTGGGTCACTTACAACCCCTCACCCCTTCCTGGTGCTAATGGATGGAGTTTCTCCCTATGTGCGAATGAATAACAGTGAATTTAATTGACTTTAATCCCTCTCACGGCTTCAGGCACCATCTTGGAGCTGTCTGTTGGGAGTGATAATGTATCGGGAGATACCTGTGTGTGCGGAGGGAATGGACAGGTTGATCATTGGAGCTGCCATTTTTCTGGTCTACTTTCTTGTGATTGGCTTCACTTTCTAGTGGTTGGACATAGGTGAACATCATGTCTAATCTCCATTGCTGGTGTTCATGGAAGAATCATGGGACCACCAGTGACATTATTGTCAGCCTCTGGTTCTGGTAATGGGGAGGGGGTGAGAGAGAGTAACCCGGGTGTGAGTGATCCTTGATTATGTTGGCTGCTTCCCCAAGGAGTAAATGCAGTTGATGGGTGGGGGAACGAGGGAAAACCTTTTATTCAATCTGCATGGTTAATCCTGAGCTTTCTGTTGCTTGTAATTTTAATCCTCATTGCAATTCCCCCTCTGACTATTTTTTTGTGACTTCCTTATAACCAGTCTAATGCAATTTGAAGAACAGGGCTCACAGCTTCATTCCAGACTCCATTGAATTCAAGAATTCTGGATGATACTTTTTCTCTCTTTTATCAGAACTAACCAGTTCTACTGAAGATAAGCAAAAATGGAATATTGATCATTTATTCTCTCAATATTTATTCACAAAATGCTGGAGTAACTCAGCAGGTCAGGCAGCATCTCAGGAGAGAAGGAATGGGTGACGTTTCGGGTCGAGACCCTTCTTCAGATTGAGGAATGGGTGACGTTTCGTGTCGAGACCCTTCTTCAGATTGAGGAATGGGTGACGTTTCGGGTCGAGACCCTTCTTCTCTCAACGATTTGTTCTCTCAACGCTTATTGCAATTTCAATAAGTTAGCTGAAGATTCAGAGGTTGTATAGAGGGGTGGATCGGAAATAGGAAATATCTCTGAAACGGTGAGTCGAGGTTTGCTGTTGATGAAATTATCTAGTTGGTAAATTAAGGAAGGAAATTGGTAACAGAGAACACGAACAAAGATATAAACTAGAGCTGCAAATTGCACGTCAGAGATGCAAGAAACACCCAGCAGATGAGGCAGTGTCAGTGGAGAGAGGAGAAAGGAGCCAGTATCGCAGATGAATAACCTGCTGCAGAACTTCTGATACAAACAGCGAGAAATTTACCAGAAATTGTTGTATTCAATGTTGACTCAATGGTTCATTGGGTCAACTTGAATGGAACAATTTCTGGTGACTTGCTCGCTGTTTGTAGTCCAGGCTCAAAACATACTTTTATTCATTAGCGTTTTGAAGCCTTCTGTTGAGGTTGATTTTTGTTTTGTGCTGCTCCATTTGAACTGTTTATTTTGTGCCTGTGTGCTGTGATGTCTGTTCTTATTGTGGTTTTAGTGCCTGCTCTGATGTACAGCTCTTTGGTCAACGTGGGTTGTTTTTAAATGTGCTTTTATAAATAAATTTAACTTGACTTCACTTGACGTGAGAACCATTGTCCCTCACCTTGCACAGCCCTCCCTCTTCAGCCCTTCTTCCCCAGGGGCAGTTTGGGGGGGGGGGGGGGTGGGGGGCACCTCCCACAGATGAGTTTAGGGCGCAGAAGTTAAAACCCCCTACCCCTCCTGATTCGGTTAACCAGGCCTTTTCTGTTTGGCTGCCAGTGACTAGCAGAATTCTGCAGGGCTCGGTGCTGGGGCCACTGCTCTTCATGTTGTATATTAATGATTTGGATTGAAGGCTTTGTGGCCAAGTTTGTGGATGATACAAAAATAGGTGGAGGGGGAGGTAGTGCAGAGAAAGCAAGGACTCTGCAGAAGAACTTGTGTAGGTTTGGAGAGTGGGCAGAGAAGTGGCAGATGGAATATATTGTAGAAAAGTGTGGAGTCATGCATTTTGGTAATAGGAATAAAAGCCTTGATTATTTTCTAAATGGGGTGAGAATCCAGAAATCGGAGGTGCAAAGAGACTTGGGAATGCTGGTGCAGGATTCCCAAAAAGTTAATCTGCAAGTCGAATCAGTTGTAAAGAAAGCAAACGCAATGCTAGCATTTGTTTCAAGAGGGTTTATATACAAAAGCAGGGTTGTAATGCTGACACTCTTTCAGGCGCTGGTCAGGCCGCATTTGGAACATTGTGAGCAATTTTGGGCACCATATCTGAGGAAGGATGTGTTGGCCCTGGAGAGGGACCAGAGGAGGTTTACAAGAATCATCCCAGGAATGAGTAGGTTAACATCAGATGAACCTTTGACAGCATGGGCCCATATTCACTGGAGTTCAGAGGAATGAGGGGGGACCGTATTGAAACAGACAGAATAGTGAAAGGTTTGGATAGAGTGGATGTGGAGAGGATGTATCCACTAGTGGGAGAGACTAGGGCGAGAGGTTTTAGCCTCAGAATTAAAGGACGCTCTTTTAGGAAGGAGATGAGGAGGAATTTCTTTGCTCGGAGGGTGGTGAATCTGTGGAATTCTTTGCCACAGAAGACTGTGGAGGCAAAGTCAGTGGTTATATTTAAGGCAGAGGTAAATAGATTCCTGATTAGTACAGTTGTCAGAGGTTATGAGAAGACAGGAGAATGGGATTAGGAAAGATAGATCAGCCATGATTGAATGGCGGAGTAGACTTGATGGGCTGAATGGTCTAATTCTACACCTATCACTTATGATCCTATGAACCGTGCCTCCCACAGATGAGCTTAGGGTGCAGACCATAAGACTCCAGCCCCCAGCCCTCCTGATTCAGTTAACCGTGCCTTTATTCTCTCCCCTTTACTCTCTCTACACCAACGACTGCACCTCCATAGACTCCTCTGTCAAGCTCCTCAGGTTTGCGGACGACACAACCCTGATTGGACTGATCCAGGATGGGGAGGAATCTGCCTACAGAGGTGAAGTGACACAACTGGCGTCCTGGTGCCATCGTAACAACCTGGAGCTCAATGTTCTTAAGGCAGTGGAACTAATTGTAGACTTTCAAAGAGCTCCCCTTCCCCTCCCCCCACTCACCATCAACAACACCACAGTCACATCTGTGGAGTCATTTAAGTTCCTTGGAACCATCATCTCCAGGAACCTTAAATGGGGGGCCACCATCGACTCCACAGTCAGAAAGGCCCAACAGAGGATGTACTTCCTGCAGCATCTAAGGAGGCACAATCTGCCACAGGCAATGATGGTTCAATTCTATACTGCTATCATTGGGTCCGTCCTCACCTTCTCCATCATGGTCTGGTTTGGCTCAGAAACTAAGCACGACATCCGGAGGCTCCAACAGATCGTTCGCACAGCTGAGAAGGTTGTTGGCTGCAACCTTCCCCCCATTGATGAACTGTACACTGCAAGGGCCAGGAAGCGAGCGGGCAAGATCATCTCTGACCCCTTTCACCCTGGCCACAAAATCTTTGAAGCACTTCCTTCTGTAAGGCAACTCCGGACTGTCCAAGCAGCCACAGCCAGACATAAAACAGCTTTTTCTACTCAATAACCAAAGTCTCTAGTCTCTTTTTTGCTCTGGTTTATTTTCACCCACATGTTTAGACCGTAATGTTGTATCCTTATTGTTTTGATGGGTTTATGCTTTCTTCTTAATTGTTAACTGTATGTTTGTGTTGTCATTTGTGAGCAGAGCACCATGGCACATTGCTTGTATATGCACATACTTGGCCAATAAACCTATTCATTCATTCATTCATAAAATCATTCATTCATTCATTCATTCATTCATTCATTCATTAATTCCATCCTCCTCTCCGGTTCCCGGTCTTCAAGGTCAAGGCTCACTGGGAGCCTTGAAGGCTCCATCTTGTCCAGACTGAAGTTGAGGTGTCTTTACTTGAGATTGGCCCTTATTAGAATAGTGCAGGAGGTCAGGAACAGCTAGATCAGAGTGGGAATGGGATGGAGAATCTAAGTCACAAGTATGGATGAACTATTGATAAAGACTGTGTGGTTATTGTATTCAATTTCTAAATCATATTCACACTTTAAAACTCTTCTCTATGCAAGGTGATAATGTCAGAGCATCCATGGTGATTGGGAGGAAGAATGGCACTGCCACACTGCCCTGCTCCTTCAGTCCCTCGATCAGGAATCCCAGCTCCATCACGATCCGTTGGATGAAGGGGAGTCCACGGGAAGAGTCCACAGTCTTTAATCACTCTGTGAACCCTCCCTACAATGTCCCTATAAAGGGAGGAGGTCGATATGAGCTGATGGGAAACCTGGAGCAGGGAGACGCCTCCATCAGTGTGAGGGGACTCAGACAGGGTGACACCAGTGATTATTCATGTCACGTTTCTGTCAGTAATTCAACGTTGACGACTGTGACTCAGGATGAGTTGAAACTGCAGGTTGTGGGTAAGAAAACGTATGTTATGCTGTAAACGATAATAACATATTGAACAACCTTAAGATGAATGAGCTCCCACTGACAGCGTAGAACAGCACAGGAACAGGCCCTCTGGCCCACAATGTCTGTACTGAACATGATACTGCGTTAATCTTGTCTACCTACAGGTGATACATTTCTTCCATTACCTACATTTCAAAAAGCCTCTAAAAAACTATTGTAGCTGCCTCAACCTCCACCCCTAGCAGTATTTTCCTGGCACCCACCACCCTCTGTGTAAACAATAACTTTCCCCACGTATCTCCTTTCATCTTTTCCCCTCTATCCTTAGTACAATGCTGTCTATTCGTTGTCATTTCCACCACAGGGAAAAGGCAGCATTCTGGTAAACCTCTTCTGAAACCTTTCCAAAGTCTCCACATCCTTATAATGGGTGAGAACTGTACATAAAACTGGATGCAATAATCTCAGTGTCGTAACTAAAGTTGGAGAGAGCTGCGAACATGACTTCCTGACTCTTGTATTCAGAAGATAGACGCAAAGAGTCCCTTCTTCTCGACCCAAAACGAGACCCTTTCTTTCTCTCCAGAGATGCTGCCTGTTCCGCTGAGTTACTCCAGCTTTTTGTGTCCATCTTCGGTTTAACCAGCATCTGCAGTTCCTTCCTACACATCTTGTATTCCGTACCTTGACCAATGAAAGCAAGCATACTGTACACCTTTTTCACTTGTGTTGCCATTTTCAGGGAGTTATGGATTTGGAACCCAATATGTTTCTGTACATCAGTGGTTTTAATGGTCTTATCCTTGTATACTTTCCACTTGCAATCAATCTCCCAAATGCAACACTTCACATATGTTTGGATCAAACTCCATCTGCCATTTCTCTGCCTGTATCTGTGTGCGGGTTTGATATTTAAGCTGCCACTTATGTGGACTGCACTCTTGTGATTGTCTTCACTTTCTCATGTTTGAACGTCACATGAGAAGGGGTAGGCCTTTTAGAACTGAGATGAGGAAAAACTTTTTCAGTCAGAGAGTTGTGAATCTGTGAAATTCTCTGCCTCAGAAGGCAGTGGAGGCCAATTCTCCGAATGCATTCAAGAGAGAGCTAGATAGAGCTCTTAAGGATAGCGGAGTCAGGGGGTATGGGGAGAAGGCAGGAACGTGGTACTGATTGAGAATGATCAGCCATGATCACATTGAATGGCGGTGCTGGCTCGAAGGGCCGAATGGCCGCCTCCTGCACCTATTGTCTATTGTCACTGTCTCATCTCCAATGTTGGTGTTGATGGGAGTCTTGTGGCATCTCCAGTGATATTGTCGTCAGGCTATGATTATGGTGGTATGGGTCAGGTAATATTGACTTCTGAGGCAGTTCTGGCCAGTTCTTATACAAACAGTAAGCAAGTTATTGAAATTGTTGTTTTAAATGTTAACACAAAGGCACTTCATGTTGTACAGACAGATGATGAGGTACTGTTGCTTGAGATTGGGCCTCGTTAGAACAGTGCAGGAGGTCTGAAACAGGCAGATCAGAGTGGGAGTGGGATGGAGAATTAAAGTCACAGGCATGGATGAAGTATTTTTATAAACCATGTGGAATAGATTGCTAAATACAACTTTTCTCTATACAAGATGGAAAAATAAAGACATCCATGGTGATTGGGAAGAGAAGTGATTCAGCCACACTGCCCTGCTCCTTCAACCCCTTGAACAAGAATCCCAGCCCCATCACGATCCGCTGGATGAAAGGGAGTCCACGGGAAGAGTCTACAGTCTTTAATCACTCTGTGAACCCTCCCTACAATGTCCCTATAAAGGGAGGAGGTCGATATGAGCTGGTGGGAAAACTAGACCAGGGAGACGCCTCTATCAGAGTGAAGGAGCTCAGACTGAACGACAGCAGTGACTATTTCTGTCACGTTTGGGTCAGGAATTCCACACAGGAGACGGTGACTCAGGATGAGACGAAACTGGAGGTTGTGGGTAAGGAAAGATCTGTCTGTATTGTGCTGTGAACGATAAAATCACATGATCAACTGTAAGAGGACATGAGATCAGTGACAGGTGGAGCCGAGATCGGCCCAATCCATTCCTTGCTCTGGGCTGCCCTCGCTCAGCACCGCCCCTAGTGATTGGAAGACAGTACTGATTCCGGCCAGGATGCACAGAGCTCCCTGCAGCAGGGTCAGAGATTCAGAACCACATTCACCTGCTGAACCTCCAGACCCTGTATCTGTGACAGGGTCTGTGTTGCAAAGATCCACAGACCGTCCTGGGGTATTTGCATCTGTCTCTTTCATTCACATCCACTCCAGGATACTGTATGTTCTCTCACTGAATATTAGAGCATAGAACAGTGCAGCACAGGAACAGCCCCTTTGGCCCACAGTGTCTGTGCAGAACATAATGGTAAGTTAAACTAATATCATCTGCCGACACATGATCCATATCCCTCCATTTCCCGTAGATCCACGTGCTTCTCAAAGACACTATCATATCTGCAAATATTTCACTGCAGACTCCTAGGTGTCTTCTTCCAATCCTCATTCAGATGGACTCTATCCTCACACAGCATCAATAATGATTAATTCAATGAGTTTTAATTGAATTTCTTCCTTCTCCAAGTCCCAGCCACCATCCTGGAGCTGTTTTTTGGGAGCAGCAATGTAACTGGAGAAAAGACCCTTGTGTGCAGGGCTGAAGGGAAGCCCCCTGCAAATATCACATGGATCGGCCCAGGGAACAGCACACTGCCCATGAACAGTAGTGAGATGAGGGTCACACATGATCCAGAGAAACTACTGACTGTGGGAGAGCTGCTTCACCCCAGGATGCCAGGGAATTACACGTGTGTGGCTGTGAATGAACACCAGAGAGACACGCGTGAGATCCGCTTACACATGGATAGGAAATGGTTAATGCAGGTCCTCTGCTTTGGATTGTCCATATTGGCTATTGCCCTCCTTGTGATGGTATTTGTTCTCAGGTCTTTGAAAAAAGGTAAGTTTGCCAATAACAACTGCATTGTGGGCTGTTTTGGGTGTTCTTGGGAATGTTGGCTTTTTCACATTTTGTAGGCCGGAAATGTGAACAGGAGGGCAGTCATCCCTGGTTAGGCCACATTTGGGGTATTATGTCCAGTTCCGGTCACCACATTTCAGGAAGGATGTGGATGCTTTGGAGAGGGTGCAGCAGAGGGTTACAGAATACTGCCTGGATTAGATGATTTTAGCTATAAGGAGAGGTTGGATTGTTTTTCTTTGGAACATCTGATGCTGAGGGGCGAACTGATCAAAGAATGTCAAATTATGAGACACATAGAAAGAGTAGATAGTCTTTTTTCCCAGGGTTGAGATATCAAAAACTAGAGAGCATGGGTTAAGTTGAGAGTAGGAATGTTTTTTAAAGGAGATTTAAGAAGTGCAATTTGTTTAGAATGGTATGTGCCTGGAACGTGCAGCCAGGGGAGGTGTGGAAGCTGACACGATAGCAATGTTTAAAGAGCATTTATACACGTAAATTTTGCAGGAAATGGAAAGAGATCAACCATGTGCTGAGGGATGTGATTAGTTTAATTTGGCATTGTGGTCGGCACAGACATCGTGTGCCAAAGTTAAATCTTCAGTTCTGGTGGACCTGGCCTGTTCCACCTTGAAGGGTCAAGTCTGCCCTCACCATTGTCACCCTGACTGACCTTGTCCATGGTGACTTGGGTATATCAGGGTCAGAATTTCCTGTTCTTAATAATACAGTCCTGAGATAAGGCATTCATTACCCTTGCCCTCCGATGAATTTGTGGGAAGGTCCGGCTGTGATTCTGATCCTCGCTGTTCGTCGAATGCTTGGGTATCATTTGATAAAGGTTCTGAGCTTTCCGATTCAATACTGGACCAGTTTGCAGATGATGTGAAACTGAGTGGGAAAGTGATGGTTTGAAGCTTTGAAGAGGATCTATAGACAAGCCAAGTGAGTTGGGAAACAACATGGGAATGTGGGAAAATGTGAGATAACCCACTTCAGTAAAAAAAGCTGGCAAACTTCAGTGCTGCTACAGTGGTGACGGATTGGAGAATACTGATGTTCATAGATGACTCACTTTATGTCCAAACGTGTGGATTTCGGAAAACAAATGTAATGTTGGCCTTTAATGCAAGAAGATATGAACTCAGGTGTAAATGTATAGGTCCATGGTCTATATACTTTCAAACGGACATGTGGACGTGGAGTTACCAGCAGTGAGAGAGTCCAGGACCAGAATATAAGGATGAACCTTTAGAATGGAGATGAGGAAGAATTTTTTTTTAGCCAGAGGGTGATGAATCTGTGGAATTCAATGCCACGGGCAACAATGGAGGTCAAGTCATTGGAAATTTTAAAGCGGAGATTGATAGGTTCTTGATTAGGTCCTTAGATTTGTACAATAGCAATAAAAGCTTGTATTAATTTATTATTATAGTCACCTACTGTGATACAGTGAAAATCTTTGTTTGGATGTTATTTGGTCAAATCTAATCATACAATACACGAGTACGATCAATCCATATACAAGTACGACAGGTAGTGTAAAGAGAAAAGTACGGGAGTACATAATATTGTGTTCTAGACTTTAGAGATACAGCGTGGAAACAGGTCCTTTGGCCCACCATGTCTGTGCCGACCAGCGATCACCACGTATCATTAATACTTATGTCTATCGTGTGTGGGAGAAAGCCTGAGCACTCGGAGAAAACCCAAGTGGTTACAGGGAGAAAGTACAAACTCCATACAGACAGCACCCGTAGTCAGGATGGAACTCGGGTCTCTGGCACAGTAAAGCAGCAACTCTACTGCTGTGCCACTGTGCCATCCGTAATTACTTCATTACGGTGTTACAGCTCCAGAAAAAGTTCAGATAAAAAGCAAGTTGGAAGATGGGGACCACACCATAGTTTGTGGGAGAACCATTCAGCAGCATGACAACAGTGGGGAAGAAGCTGTTCCTGAATCTGGTGGATTGTGTTTTCAAGCTGATATATCTTCTGCCCAACGGGAGAGGGGAGAAGAGGGGATGACCGAGGTGAAAAAGATCCTTGATTATGTTGACTGCTTGCCTAAGGCAGCGTGAAGTGTAGATGGAGTCATTAGTGGGAAGTGTGGTCTGTGTGATGGACTCGACTACATCCACAACTCTCTGAAATGTCTTACGGTCTTGGGGAGCGGTTCCCAAGCTGTGAAGCATCCTGACAGTATCCCGATCAGTCTGAAGAAGGGTCCCGACCCGAAGCGTCACCTATCCATGTTCTCCAGGGATGCTGCCTGACTTGCTAAATTACTCCAGCACTTTATCTTGCTTTCAATGGTGCATTTGTAGAAATTGGCTAGTGTTGTTGGAGAAATGCCAAACTTTTTGTTAGTCTACTGAGCAAGCATGTGGCATGATTAATACAACAGAACATCCCTAGGTAGGGCAGGATAGGCACTGAATAGTGTTCAAAACTGGGGCAGAAGGAGGCCTAACGACATCCTTCCCTTTGGTTTTATATTAGACAGTCTTCTTCCTTCCTTATCTGATTCCACATCTACACAGCTTTGTCTTCATTTTATCTCAATCCTTTGTTACAAACTCCACCCATCTGCCACTCAACCCTCTTCACCTGAATCTACCAACATTTGTCAGTTTTTGCCACACCCGTTCCCCTTCAACTCTACTCGCCAGCTTTCTCCCCTCTATCAATCTGATGAAAGATCCCGACCCAAAACATCATCGATCCATTTCTCTCCACAGAGCCTGTGTGGCCCTCTGAACTTCTATAGCACTTTGTTCTTTTACTGGGGCAAGTAGCTAGGGAGCAACTGCCTTTTGGGGAAGTTTGCATCAGTAGGTCAGAGTGACTTAATGATGAGAGGTTGTAAATTTAGACTCGAAGGAAAAGGAAGCATATGCAAAGTTTAAGGATCTGAAATTGGACAGGGCCTTTAAGAAGATTATGAAAGGAAAGAACTTTCAGAATGGCAGGCAGTGGAGAGTGGAGTCTCGGTGCTGGGGCCGCAACTATTTACAATATATATTAATGATTTGGATGATGGAATTAGAAGTAATACTAGCAAGTTTGCGGATGACACAAAGCTGGGTGGCAGTGTGAACTGCGAAGAGGATGTTAGGAGGTTGCAGGGTGACTTAGTCAGGTTGAGTGAGTGGGCAGATGCATGGCAGATGCAGTATAATGTAGATAAATGTGAGGTTATCCACTTGTGGCAAAAACGAGGAGGCAGATTATTATCTCAATGGTGTCAGATTAGGTAAAGGGAAGTGCAACGAGACCTTGGTGTCCTTGTACACCAGTCGCTAAAAGTAGGCATGCAGGTACAGCAGGCAGTGATGAAAGCTAATGGCATGTTGGCCTTGATAATGAGAGGATTTGAGTACAGAAGCAAATAAGTCCTTCTTTGCAGTTGTATAGGGCACTGGTGAGACCACATCTGGAGTATTGTGTGCAGTTTTGGTCTCCTAATTTGAGGAAGGACATCCTTGCTATTGAGGCGGTGCAGCATAGGTTCACGAGGTTAATCCCTGGGATGGAGGGACTGTCATATGAGGAAAGATTGGAAAGACTAGGCTTGTATTCACTGGAGTTTAGAAGGATGAGAGGGGATCTTATAGAGACGTATAAAATTATAAAAGGACTAGACAAGCTAGATGCAGGAAAAATGTTCCCAATGTTGGGGGAGTCCAGAACCAGGGGTTACAGTCTAAGAATAAAGGGGAGGCCATTTAAAACTGAGGTGAGAAGAAACTTTTTCACCCAGAGAGTTGTGAATTTGTGGAATTCTCTGCCACAGAGGGCAGTGGAGGCCAATTCACTGGATGAATTTATGAGAGAGTTAGATAGAGCTCTAGGGGCTCGTGGAATCAAGGGATATGGGGAGAAGGCAGGCACAGGTTACTGATTGTAGATGATCACCCATGATCACAATGAATGGCGGTGCTGGCTCGAAGGGCTAAATAGCCTCTTCCTGCACCTATTTTCTATGTTTCTATGTTTCTAACTCGAGCAGGGAATTAGGAGGCCCAGATGCGTTAGAGCTGACAGTAGAGGTATGTTTAAGGAGCAGAGTGGGAGAGGTATCGAGAGGGGATTCTCACAGAATACTTTCCTGTGTCTTTGACAGGCTCACAGCAGCGTTGGTGTGGTGTTGATGCCTGCGTGGCCAATGGTCGGGAACCACAAGGACCAGAGCCAGGTAATGGGGGAATCTGCCCAAACTTCCTTTCACATCGAGGACATTCTTTGGAAAAGCTGAGCTCAAATCCACATTTAATAACTGGCCTTTCAATTGTTGCTACCACCTACTCTCCCTCCCTCCCTCCCATAGCTTCCTAATTAGATCAGCAAAGACAATCCCTCTCAGAGCAGATCGGGTTGTGTGTTCAAGTGGATTATTAATACTTAAAAGACTTGCCTCAAGGCCCAGGGCTCGCACTAAGATTCCAGATTCCTCAGTCATGGGAATTAGATTTAGATTTAGAGATACAGCACGGAAACAGGCCCTTCGGCCTACCGTGTCCATGCCGCCCAGCGAACCCCGCACATTAACACTATCCTACACCCTAGGGACAATTTTTACATTTGCCCAGCCAATTAACCTACATACCTGTATATCTTTGGAGTGTGGGAGGAAACCGAAGATCTCAGAAAACACCCCAGCAGGTCACGGGGAGAATGTACAAACTCCGTACAGACGGCGCCCGTAGTCAGGATCGAACCTGAGTCTCCGACACTGCATTCGCTGTAAGGCAGCAACTCTACTGCTGCGCCACCGTGCCGCCCTTTAATTAATCTGATCTGTCGAACCTACTGGAAGTATTTTGTATTGGACACCTGTCCTTAACTCTAAAGATTGAAGGTCCAACCTATTTAAACTCTTTGCAATCCCAGAAACGAGCCTCATGAACTTTTGCTGCACAACCTGCAAAGAAAGTATAGGTAGTTCTGCTCAACATAAGTTTTGAAATCGCAAATTGGCTACAACACGATTACTGAATTAGGTAATGCTATTATACAGCCTGAATTGGTTATAAAGTAATCTCTATCAGGAAGTAGAGATCCAGTCAAAAGTTACTTTGGAAATTGGGAAGCAGAAAAAAAGCTATCTTGGATAAAAAACAACCTAGGGGGGAAAAACATGTTCATGTAACCGCCCTGCAGTAATCAGTTACCACAGTCTCTGATGAATACAAATCATGGGTGGCCAAGCAGTCATTTCAATTGACATTTGAGCAGTGATACTCTATTAAATGTAACATTGAGCCATCAGTATTTGTAGATCACAGCTACAAAACTAAACGGAGCGATAGAAAAGATCTTTATTTTTGAAAAACCAGTGGGAGAAATATCTTTGTTATTGCAAGTCTCATAATCCCGAGCCTCTAACCTCCTTTTTCTCATTGGCACAATGCTTTTCAGAATGTAATTTTCTATAATAAGATGTTGCGTAAGAATGCAGTGTGTGTGGTATAGTGGAACTGCCTGTGCATTGCCTTTTTGGGTAAGGAGACCAATGTTATTTCTAATACACCAGCTTTGGTCTTGAATGGCCAATGTAATTCGGAATTGATCCTACTCTTTCCAAAGTAACAATACATGATCCGTTTATTGTTAGGTTTGCACAAAGAACCTCATCTATGAAAGCCTCCACCACCCCTGAGGATAGGATTGGAAAGCTGTACATTTTGTGATTCCCTTCCATTTTATCTACAGTTTTGACGCTGTGGGAGGGGATGGGTGGACAGTTTTGGAGCTCTAATTTCTTCATTAAAATATGCTTTGCTTTTTTTGTGCCTTTGACAGGTTCACAGGAGCCTGAAGGGGACCCTGTTTACAGTGTTGTTCATTTAAACACATGGCCAAGAAACAGGGCAGACACTCAGGCAGTTCCAACACCAGGAGAATTGGACAGGAATGTTGGTGAGTGCAGTGATGGTTATCATTTGGAATTTACAGTTTCTAGATACATGATAAGGGAATAGCGTTTAGTGAAAGTAAAGCCAGCAAAGTCCGATCAAGGACAGTCACCAAAGAGGTAGATAGTAGTTTAGGGGCTGGGATTGTGAGGTTAAGAAAGCAAGACGATGAAGTTGTGCAGTAAATTTGTGTTCTTTCCAGATCCTCGTGACTCTCCAGATCCCCTCATTTACAGCATTGTTCACGTTCGAAGACGTTCCCAAGTAGGAGCAGAGATGGGTAAGGAACAGTAAGCACATGGTGAGCTGTGATACAACAGTAGTGACGTGGACGCCCCATGCAAAATAGTGTCCACGATGGGCTGGAAGGCATACCCTTGATGTACTGACTAGAAACATCCACTCGCACTGACAATACCCACTGGGCTTCCCATCAAGCCTGCGGTACAGAGCTCTCCATATCCAACATTCAGGGAGGGTGCTGCAAAGGCCAGACATAGCGGAAGCAGTAACAAAGACCCAGGACATAGTTACTAGGGATCCTGGTGTTGTTTATCTTCCGCTTCCCACCATCGGACGGCCAAGCATCAGACCTGGAATTACAATGCTGTCTGTTCTGCAGTACAGTTCTGTATCCTCAGAAGCAGCGAGGGGTTCTCTCGGGGCTTGCCAAGTGTCATAATGAGGGGTGAAGAACAGTCTTGGCAAAAGATGGACCACTACAGGAGGGGCAATCGAAACAGGCGAGAAGTTGATTATCAGAGGTGGGAACTCGCAGAGTCACACAGCACGGAGACAGGTCTTTGGTCCAACTTGCTCAAGCCGACGAAAATGCCCCATCCACACTAGTCCCACCTGCCTGCATTTGGCCCTTATCCCTATAAACCTTTCCAATCCATGTACATGTCCCAATGTCTTTTAAATGGGAGTGGGTGGTTTGAGTGATAGAATACAGTGGGGGAGAGATGCTGGAGTGCAATAACAATCTGTGTTCTTTTCAGATCCCGCGGTTTCTCAGAATAGTCTCTACAGCAATGTGCACATTCAAAGACCTCCCTGCAAAGAGGAGGAGACTGGTAAGGCACACGGAACACACGGTGAGTGACAAAATACACACATCTGTGTGGACACCCCTTGGGAACAAAGTACACCTATTTCATACTGGACATCCCTTGGGAACACAGCAAACCCATTTCATACTGAGTGGACCCAGCACCGATCCCTGTGATACACCACTAGTCACAGGCCTCTGGTGTGAAAAATAACCCATCACCACCACCTTCTACCAAGCCAAATTTATATCCAATTGGCTCATTCACCCTGGACCTCATGTGATTTAATCTTCCAGACTAGCAAGCCACGTGAGAACTTGGCAAAGGCCTTGTTAGCGTCCATGCAGGCAATGTGTACCAGCTCTACCCTCGTCAATAGACTCGTCACCTCGTCAAAAGCTCACTCAATTTCATGAGTCACACACAAAACCATGCTAACCATGCTAACTATCCCTCATCAGTCGTTACCTTTCCAAATCCGGGTTCATCCTCACCCTCAAAATCCCCTCTGGTAATCCCCTCACCACCACAGGCTCACCGGTCTGTAGTTCCCTGTCTTGAACTTGCAGACCTTCTTAAATAGGGGCACAACATTAGCCCCCCTCCAGTCTTCCGGTACCACACATGTGGTTAAAGATGATGCAAACGCCTCTGCCAGAGCACCTGGAATTCCTTCCCTAGCTTCCCACAATATCCTAGGATACACTTGATCAGGCCTTGGGCATTTATTTACCCTAATATGTCTTAAGACTGCCAGCACCTCTTTTGTAATGTAGATATGTTCCAATGTATTGCAATTCATTACTCTTAATTCCTTGGCTTCCATGACCTTCTCCACAATAAATACAGATGAGAAATGTTCATTTAAAACCACATCCATCTCTCGTGGATGACCATGTTGATCCTATTCTCTTTAGTTAGCCTTTTGCTCTTAATATACTTTGAGAATTTCTCTGAGTTTTCCGGTATCTTATCTGCCATATCAATCTCATGTCCTCTTTTTATCCTCCTGATTATTTCCTTCTAAATTGTAAACCACCATCCCTTATACTTGAGAGGCTTGCTTGATTCCCAGCTGCCTATATCTGACATATGTCCCTTTTGTTTGACTATTGCCTCAATATCCTTCATCAATCATGTTGAATAGCAGAACAGTCTTGAGTGGCCTACTTCCTCCCCCATTCCTTACATTCTACGGACAAGATTCCTCAGACAGTAGCTTGGCTCTGTGTAGTCTGCTGTCAACCAGAGGACATAGGTTTAACTCAAGAACCAGAGGATTTAGGTTTAACGTGAGAGCTAAAAGATATAATAGGAAAAAGAGGGGCAACTTTTTCACACTGAGGGTGGTGAGTATATGGTCAGGGGGGGGGGCAGGGGAGGGCAGTTGAGGAAGGTACTATGACAACATTTAAAAGACATTTGGTCAGGTACATGGAAAGGAAAGGTTTAGAGGCATATGGGCTAAATTTGGGCAAGTGGGGTTAGTGTAGATGAGCATCTTGGAAGGTAGGAACAAGTTCGGCCGAAGGGTCTGTTTCCGTATTGTATGAGCCAGATTCATTTAAGACAAGTTTAAGATGCAAAGGGAAAGATTTAATAAGAACCTGAGAGGCATCTTTTTCACACAGAGGGTGGTGGGTATATGGAACGAGCTGCCAGAGGAGGCAGTTGAGGCAGATACTATGACAACATTTAAAAGACATTTGGACAGGTACACGGATTGGAAAGGTTTAGAGGGTTGGAGGCCAAGCACAAGCAGGTGGGATTAGAGTAGATGGGGCAACTTGGTCGGCATTGGAAGGTTGGGCTGAAGGGCCTGTTTTCGTGCTGTATAACTATGGTTTGAATCAAAGCAGCAGAATCTTACAATAATAGCATAAAATCATAACATGGAAATTGTTTATCCTTCAGGCTGCATTTACGCAACGGTTGTATCTCCAAAAGAACAGCTCGAGGATGCAAGTGGAAAATAAAACCTCCTGCGCATGACAAACCTCCCTGGTAATTTCGGATAACGTTGAAGTCACAGATCATGAGTTGAATTGGAACGCTTGAGACTCGGGACTGGGGAGCCCCACTGTAGAGGACGTCTGTGAAACTTCGGAGGCTTCTGTGCATTTGAGATCCTCATCTGTTACGGAGCCAGGACGGACCAGAGCAATTCATTGCCAGTGAGCTGCTTCTGAAGTTCAGTCACTATCGTAAGATAGGGAGTCAAAGCACAGCAAAAATCTTCTGAAGCATAGTAATGAATGGATAATTGAAAAATTAATGCTGGACCCCGGGTATTTGGGGAAACGTTTCCCCTGCTCATCTTCAGAACATGAAACTATCATCTTGTTGTGAGATTGCACACATCTGCTTTTTGGGGAAGGACATCAGCTGTTTTTCCATCTGATCAGCCCCACTGCAAGGGTGGATCGCAGAACAACAAACAATCTGTTGGAGGAACTCGGCAGGTCTGGGTGGAGGTGTAGGGTGGAGGAATTGTCAAAGGAAGGGTGATTCTTATCCATACTTGGGAAAATGCTTCAGCAAGCCATTCAATTCAAGGGCAAATAGGGATGTGAAACAACTGCTGGCTCACAGTGTGACTAAGAACTATTCCCTTCACATAATACTTCAATTAGGCATTCTTTTTACAGACCTTTTACCTCTCTCCAGTCTTCCTACTGATCTTGGCAACTTAACATTGGTTCATACAGCACAGAAACAGGTTCTTCAGTCCAACTAGATGCCCCATCGATGCTAGTCCCATCGGCCTGCGTTTAGCCCATGTCATTCTCAACTTTCCCTATCCATGTACCAGTCAAATGCCCTTTAAAGGTTGTGATAGTTTCTGCCTTAATCACCACCCCAGGCAGCTCGTTCCATATACTTACCACCCTCTGTGTGAAATGTTGTCTCTCAGGTTCCCATTAAATCTTTCTCCTCTCACCTTAAACATATTCCCTGGTCCATGATTCTCCAATTCCGGATAAAAGACTCGGCATTTACCCTGTTTATTCCATTATCATCTTATACATCTTTATATGATCCCCCCCCTCATCCTCCTGTGCTCTAAGGAATAAAGTCCAATGCTGCCCAATTTCTCCCTATAGCTCAGGCCCTAAGGTCCTGGCAACAGCCTTGTAAATGTTCTCATCAGACTTTCCAGCTTGTCATGGATGTCTGGGATGATTGAAGAAAGATTAAGTCTTAATTAGGATGAGTAGGCCATTCAGTCTCTTGTGGCTGCTGATCTACTCAATGTAATAATGATCCCTTCCCTGCAGCATGTTCCTGTACTAATTCATTATCTATTGATTTCCTTAATCACCTATCAATTCCAATTTTTCTACATCACCAAATATATTCCAGCTTTGAAATTGAGAATGCACAGCACAGAATGGGCCATTCGGCCCAGATTGTCTCTCCTTTGCCCAACCTCACTCCCCTTTAGATCACGACTGATCACTATTTTCATCCTCTCCCTCCAGCATTTTACCTTGAACACATCTCTGCTGTTCCCCTCAGTTTTTCCCTTTAGGAACCAGTTCCACATCCCGGCCACTCTCTGGGGAAAACATTTTCTTCTAAATTCCCTCTTTGATTGAGGGCAGCACAATGATGGAGTCGAGCTGCTGCCAGCGTTTGACTCTAACCTCCAGTCCTAGCAATGTGAAGTTTGCATGTTTTCCCTGTGACCATATTGGTTTCCTCTTGGTGCTCCAATTTCTTCCCACGTCCCACTGATGTGTGGGTTGGTGGGTGTATTGGCTGCTGTAAATTATCCCTGGTGTGTAGGTCAGGGATAGACTTGCAGGGCAGGGAGATAGAGGTCAATGGAAAGATGGGAAGAATCACATAGGATTAGTCTAAATTCATGTTTGATAATTGACACATCTCAATGGGCCTAAGAGCCTGTTTCAGTGCTGTTTGATATATAGTACATACAGCAGTACAGCACAGGAAAAGGCTGTGCTAAACATGATGTCAAGCTAAACTAATCTCAGCTTGTGTAGGAAGGAACTGTAGATGCTGGTCGAAATCGAAGATAGACACAAAATGCTGGAGTAACTCAGCGGGACAGACAGCATCTCTGGAGAGAAGGAATGGATGACCATCTTGGAGCTGTCTGTTGGGAGTGATAATGTATCGGGAGATACCTGTGTGTGCGGAGGGAATGGACAGGTTGATCATTGGAGCTGCCATTTTTCTGGTCTACTTTCTTGTGATTGGCTTCACTTTCTAGTGGTTGGACATAGGTGAACATCATGTCTAATCTCCATTGCTGGTGTTCATGGAAGAATCATGGGACCACCAGTGACATTATTGTCAGCCTCTGGTTCTGGTAATGGGGAGGGGGTGAGAGAGAGTAACTCGGGTGTGAGTGATCCTTGATTATGTTGGCTGCTTCCCCAAGGAGTAAATGCAGTTGATGAAGAAGTCTGAAGAAGGGTCTCGACCCGCAACGTCACCCATTCCTTCTCTCCTGAGATGCTGCCTGACCTGCTGAGTTACTCCAGCATTTTGTGAATAAATCGATTCGTACCAGCATCCGCAGTTATTTTCTTATACTAAATGCAGTTGATGGGTGGGGGAACGAGGGAAAATCTTTTATTCAATCTGCATGGTTAATCCTGAGCTTTCTGTTGCTTGTAATTTTAATCCTCATTGCAATTCCCCCTCTGACTATTTTTTGTGACTTCCTTATAACCAGTCTGATGCAATTTGAACAACAGGGCTCACAGCTTCATTCCAGACTCCATTGAATTCAAGAATTCTGGATGATACTTTTTCTCTCTTTTATCAGAACTAACCAGTTCTACTGAAGATAAGCAAAAATTGAATATTGATCAGTTATTCTCTCAACGATTATTGCAATTTCAATAAGTTAGCTGAAGTTTCAGAGGTTGTATCGGAAATAGGAGGGTGGACAGACGGTGGATCGGAAATAGGAAATATCTCTGAAAGAGTGAGTCTAGGTTTGCTGTTGATGAAATTATCTAGTTGATAAATTAAGGAAGGAAATTGGTGACAGAGAACACAAACAAAGATATAAATTAGAACTGCAAAATGCACGTCAGAGATGCAAGAAACACCCAGCAGATGAGGCAGTGTCAGTGGAGAGAGGAGAAAGGAGTCAGTATCGCAGATGAATAACCTGCTGTAGAACTTCTGATACAAACTGCGAGAAATTTACCAGAAATTGTTGTATTCAATGTTGACTCAATGGTTCATTGGGTCAACTTGAATAGAACAATTTTGGGTGACTTGCTCGCTGTTTGTATCAGAACTGGCGAGTTCTACAACATCTGCGATACTGTCTCAGTTCTTCTGAAGAAGGGTCTCAACCCGAAACATCACCCATTCATTCTATCCAGAGATGCTGCCTGCCCGCTGAACTACTCCAGCATTTTGTGTCTATTTTCGGTTCAATGGTTTCTTTATTATCACATGTACCAAGTACAGTGAAATACATTTTTGCATACATATCAGCAAGAATATCAGTTTTCATAAATAAGCACAATCCCCCCTAGTACATAATTCCTGATTAGTGCAGTTGTCAGAGGTTATGAGAAGACAGGAGAATGGGATTAGGAAAGATAGATCAGCCATGATTGAATGGCGGAGTAGACTTGATGGGCTGAATGGTCTAATTCTACACCTATCACATATGATCCTATGAACCGTGCCTCCCATAGATGAGCTTAGGGTGCAGACCATAAGACTCCAGCCCCCAGCCCTCTTGATTCAGTTAACCGTGCCTTTATTCTCCCTCCTTTACTCTCTCTACACCAACGACTGCACCTCCATAGACTCCTCTGTCAAGCTCCTCAGGTTTGCGGACGACACAACCCTGATTGGACTGATCCAGGATGGGGAGGAATCTGCCTACATACGGGAAGTGACACAGCTGGCGTCCTGGTGCCATCGTAACAACCTGGAGCTCAATGCTCTTAAGACAGCGGAACTAATTGTAGACTTTCGAAGAGCTCCCTCTCCCCTCCCCCCACACACCATCAACAACACCACAGTCACATCTGTGGAGTCATTTAAGTTCCTTGGAACCATCATCTCCAGGAACCTTAAATGGGGGGCCACCATCGACTCCAGTCAAAAAGGCCCAACAGAGGATGTACTTCCTGCGGCAACTAAGGAAACACAATCTGCCACAGGCAATGATGGTCCAATTCTATACTGCTATCATTGAGTCTGTCCTCACCTTCTCCATCATGGTCTGGTTTGGCTCAGCCACCAAGCACAACATCCGGAGGCTAGAAACGGATCGTTCGCACAGCTGAGAAGGTTGTTGGTTGCAACCTTCCCCTCATTGATGAACTGTACACTGCAAGGGCCAGGAAGCGAGCGGGCAAGATCATCTCTGACCCCTTTCACCCTGGCCACAAAATCTTTGAAGCACTTCCCTCTGTAAGGCAACTCCGGACTGTCCAAGCAGCCACAGCCAGACATAAAAACAGCTTTTTTCCACTAGTAGTTCTACTCAATAACCAAAGTATGTAGCCTCTTTTTTGCTCTGGTTTATTTTCACCCACATGTTTAGACCGTAATGTTGTATCCTTATTGTTTTGATGGGTTTATGCTTTCTTCTTAATTGTTAACTGTATGTTTGTGTTGTCATTTGTGAGCAGAGCACCATGGCACATTGCTTGTATATGCACATACTTGGCCAATAAACCTATTCATTCATTCATTCATTCATTCGTTCATTCATTCCATCCTCCTCTCCAGTTCCCGGTCTTCAAGGTCAAGGCTCACTGGGAGCCTTGAAGGCTCCATCGTGTCCAGACTGAAGCTGAGGTGTCTTTACTTGAGATTGGCCCTTATTAGAATGGTGCAGGACGTCACGAACAGCTAGATCAGAGTGGGAATGGGATGGAGATTCCAAGTCACAAGTATGGATGAACTATTGATAAAGACTGTGTGGTTATTGTATTCAATTTCTAAATCACATTCACACTTTAAAACTCTTCTCTATGCAAGGTGATAATGTCAGAGCATCCATGGTGATTGGGAGGAAGAATGGCACTGCCACACTGCCCTGCTCCTTCAGTCCCTCGATCAGGAATCCCAGCCCCATCACGATCCGCTGGATGAAGGGGAGTTCACGGGAAGAGTCCACAGTCTTTAATCACTCTGTGAACCCTCCCTACAATGTCCCTATAAAGGGAGGAGGTCGATATGAGCTGGTGGGAAAACTAGACCAGGGAGACGCCTCTATCAGAGTGAAGGAGCTCAGACTGAACGACAGCAGTGACTATTTCTGTCACGTTTGGGTCATGAATTCCACACAGGAGACGGTGACTCAGGATGAGACGAAACTGGAGGTTGTGGGTAAGGAAAGATCTGTCTGTATTGTGCTGTGAACGATAAAATCACATGATCAGCTGTAAGAGGACATGAGATCAGTGACAGGTGGAGCCGAGATCGGCCCAATCCATTCCTTGCTCTGGGCTGCCCTCGCTCAGCACTGCCCCTAGTGGTTGGAAGACAGTACTGATTCCGGCCAGGATGCACAGAGCTCCCTGCAGCAGGGTCAGAGATTCAGAACCTCATTCACCTGCTGAACCTCCAGACCCTGTATCTGTGACAGGGTCTGTGTTGCAAAGATCCACAGACCGTCCTGGGGTATTTGCATCAGTCTCTTTCATTCACATCCACTCCAGGATCCTGTTTGTTCTCTCACTGAATATTAGAGCATAGAACAGTGCAGCACAGAAACAGCCCCTTTGGCCCACAGTGTCTGTGCAGAACATAATGGTAAGTTAAACTAATATCATCTGCCCACACATGATCCATATCCCTCCATTTCTCGTAGATCCACGTGCTTCTCAAATCTGCAAATATTTCACTGTAAACTCCTATGTGTCTTCTTCCAATCCTCATTCAGATGGACTCTATCCTCACACAGCATCAATAATGATTAATTCAATGAGTTTTAATTGAATTTCTTCCTTCTCCAAGTCCCATCCACCATCCTGGAGCTGTTTGTTGAGAGCGACAATGGAACTGGAGAACACACCCTTGTGTGCAGGGCTGAAGGGAAGCCCCCTGCAAACATCACGTGGATCGGCCCAGGGAACAGCGCACTGAACAGTAGTGAGATGAGGGTCACACATGATCCAGAGAAACTACTGACTGTGGGAGAGCTGCTTCACCCCAGGATGCCAGGGAAATACACGTGTGTGGCTGTGAATGAACACCAGAGAGACACGCGTGAGATCCACCTATTCGAGGATGGACTAAGAGCGTTGGCCATTCGGGCTGCAATTTATGCGGTCTATTTTCTTATGATTGGCTTCACTTTCTGCTGGTTGAAGAGAGGTGAACGTCACCATCTGAGCTCCAATGCCGGTGTCAACAGGAGCGATGCTGCGCCCCCCAGTGGCAGTGTCAGGTTCAGGTGATGTGAATCAGGCAATGTAACTTTGGGGCGAGGCGATGCTATATCCCACAGCTCTGACCGTGCGTCTGTGGGTTACGTGGAGATGTCCTCGGGTCAGTCCGACTCAGCAGTACGTCCGATGCATTTGCAACTGCATTGCTGCTGATTCCTGCATCCACATAGAACTCAAATTTCACATGCCTCCTAGCTGTCTTCCTTTTTCCCAAACCATGGCTTATTCTCAAACTTAGCTGACAGAGGCCTTGGCAGCTTTGAATCTATTTCATTACCATCTTTGCTAATTCCTTCCCCTGGGCAGAGCAAGAATAGATTTTCCCTGATCCTCATTTCCCACCCACTGGTCTCTGCATTCAGTGGATCAACCTTTTTTTCTTCTGTTACCATCAGTGCGGGTACACCAACAGACACATCTTCCACCTGCCTACACTTTCAGCATCCTGAGGGGACCATTCCCTTTGTGACTCCATGATCTGCTCTTCCGTGCCATTCCGCCATTTACTCGGAACTGTGCATGGGTGTAGCTTTCCAGGCTAGACTCTGCAATCAACAATATCAGTTTACTCACTTTGTTTGTTTGTGTCAAAGCTGGTCAGCTCTGCTGTAGATAATCCATCTGCATTATGAACTCGTTTTCTTCTCTCTGCGGGCACGGCCTGGTCTGTGGCCATTTCCTGTAGCTCTGGATTGCATTTGCAGCTTCTACGTGTTCCTTTGTGTTCTCTTTCTAAATGCCCAGATAGCTTTGTCAATCGCTTATTACGATGGAAACCCGGCCTCGCCCCATAAGACACTCTTTTATTGCTGTCCCTCTCTCTCTATCTCACTTAATGATTTGGACGAGGGAATTGAATGCAACATCTCTAAGTTTGCGGATGACACGAAGCTGGGTGGCAGTGTTAGCTGCGAGGAGGATGCTAGGAGGCTGCAGAGTGACTTGGATAGATTAGGCGAGTGGGCAAATGCATGGCAGATGCAATATAATGTGGATAAACGTGAGGTTATCCACTTTGGCGGCAAGAACAGGAAAGCAGAGTATTACCTGAATGGTGACCGATTGGGAGAAGGGGAGATGCAACGTGACCTGGGTGTCATGGTGCACCAGTCATTAAAAGCAAGCATGCAGGTGCAGCAGGCAGTGAAGAAAGCGAATGGTATGTTGGCATTCATAGCAAGAGGATTTGAGTTTAGGAGCAGGGAGGTTCTGCTGCAGTTGTACAGGTCCTTGGTGAGACCGCACCTGGAGTATTGTGTGCAGTTTTGGTCTCCTAACCTGAGGAAAGACGTTCTTGCCTTAGAGGGAGTACAGAGAAGGTTCACCAGATTGATCCCTGGGATGGCGGGACTTTCATATGAGGAAAGACTGGATAGACTGGGCTTGTACTCGCTGGAATTTAGAAGACTGAGGGGGGATCTTATAGACACATATAAAATTCTTAAGGGGTTGGAGAGGCTAGATGCGGGAAGATTGTTCCCGATGTTGGGGGAGTCCAGAACCAGGGGTCACAGCTTAAGGATAAGGGGGAAGTCTTTTAGGACCGAGATGAGAAAACATTTCTTCACACAGAGAGTGGTGAGTCTGTGGAATTCTCTGCCACAGAAAGTAGTTGAGGCCAGTTCATTGGCTATATTTAAGAGGGAGTTAGATGTGGCCCTTTTTGCTAAAGGGATCAGGGAGTATGGAGAGAAGGCAGGTACAGGCTACTGAGCTGGATGATCAGCCATGATCATATTGAATGGCGGTGCAGGCTCGAAGGGCCGAATGGCCTACTCCTGCACCTATTTTCGATGTTTCTATGTTTCTTTCTGCACCAACAATCTTTATTTATTGTCACAGCTATTCAATCAGAAGCATGAACTCTTTCTCTCTGCACAGATGCCACCTGACCCGTTGTGTATCCTCTGCACTCTGGAGAGACATTCCCTTTTCCTTCACAGATCACAGGTGTCCCCTGCATTATGGAGCGTTGCGTGTATGCTGAAACCATATAATATTTTTTTCACAATAATTCCAAAAGTGCATATTTTATTCTTCATCTCAATTTTTTCACTGGTGATTTGTGAATTCTGCAAGGGAGAATTTCCAATAACGGAACAGCCGCAATATGGGCTTTATCCAAAATTGGACTGGTGGTTGGGTTCAAGGATTGGGCACGTCTTGTGACACGAGATGACATCTCCTGGTAAAGAGTGATGAATACATTGAAGAATCTGGTACCCAGTTCACTTGTGTCTGAAGCCAGTGTGCTAAACTTTAATAATGACATATACAATGGTGAGATGGCAGTTGGCTAAAGTAGTTTCAAAATGAAAGAAAATGTCTACAGTAATGTTGTGAAGAATATTTATAAGAGGATTGGGAAATTGTAAGACAGAAGTAAACATCTTAAAAAATTATAAGAACAGGATTAATGGAGAAAATTGGTAAATATAAAACAGATACAAGGAGCTTCTGCAAGTATATAAAAGGAACAGTGTGTCCAAAGCAAACAATGGATGAAAGCACCAACGGTCCTGCAGAGACGCTATCTGATGATGCAAAGATAGGTGGGTTAGGAAGTGATGAGGCACAGTGGGCCGGCACAGACATATAGATGGTTTAAGTGAGAGGGGAAAACATTAGCTGAATTAGTATGATGGGGGAAATGTACTCTGTAATGTTGCATTAAAACATCCTTACTTTTATACACTCATCTTGTGCAATAACAAACAGCATTCCATTTGTCTTTACAACTGCTTACAATACCTGCACGCAAGTCTCTTGTGTTTCATGTGCACGTACCCAATTTTAGGGGGAAATGAAACGGCAAGTTTGATTGGTATGTGACTGCAAGCCTTTTCCTAACTGTCTTCCACACATCTTAACTCCATCACCCTCATTCTACGGCCCACTGGTTCCTATTAGATTTCATTCCGCCAATATCAGTGCTTGGTTTTTGCATACCTACATGAATGTGGTATTTGATTAAAGATCTGAACATCCAAATACACTGCACCCGCTCATATTTTCCTACCAATTACATGCTTAGAAAAAAAACTCCCAGCAGGGTTGTCAAACCTTGAATAAATAAAAATGTGTGCAATTCTGATAGCCCCAGTACAGGAAGCATGTGGAAGCTCTTTGGAGAGGGTGCAGAGAAGGTTTACCTGGATTAGAAAGTATGAGCTATGAGGTGAGGTTGGACATACTTGGATTGTTTTCTCTGGAGACTCGGAGATTGAGGGAAAATCTGAAAAAAAGTATAGAAAAGCTATGAGAGGCAGAGATCAGGTGGACAGTCAAAACCTTTTCCCCAGGTAGAAATGACTAAGACTAGAGGGTATAGTTTTAATATGAGGGGCAGGTTTTTTTCTATATAGAGTGATGGGGCCTGGAATGCCCTGCTGGGTTTTGTGGAATCAGATACAACAGGGCATCTAACAGGCAATTAGATAAGCACGTGGATATGCAGGGAAGGGGGGAATGTGGATCACATGCAGGCAGATTAGTTTACCTTGCCATCAATTTTGGTAGGGACATGATGGGCCGAAGGGCCTGTTCCTGGGCTGTACTGTTCTATGTTCAGTATAATATGAATTGATTTTATCTAATCCCTTGAAACTTTCAAAGTGTGCTGTTATCACATGTACAGATTCCAGCAAAATAAATGCTAATTGTGTGAGGCTAACTGGTGTGTAGTTTGTTTATTTCTCTCAAACACCATTTGTTGCATTTGACACATGCCAACCTTCAGGAAACGTTGCAGAAGATGAGACATTTGGGGCAATTGCGTCCAATCCATTTTACGGTTACAGGGGAAAGTGGCAGTGGAAAGGGATACGTGAGTGTGGAGGGATGAGTGCACCTGGGTGCAGGGGCCAAATGGTCTCTTGTCAATTCAGAAATGGGAGGCGATATGAAGATAAGACCTGGGGTGGGCATTGTGTTGAAGTTGGTGGAAATGTCATAGAATGTTATCGTGGATGTGGAGGCTGGTGGGGTAAAAGATAAGGGCCAGGGGAACTCTAAATGTGTACCGCCTGGGGAAGGGGGGGAGATGTACGAATCAAGGAGACACAGGTTTATCATCCACAACTGTACGGTGTTGTGGAGTGTGGGGGGCAACAAGGTTTCCTCTAAAAGGAGGACATCCCAGATCTCCTAGAGTGGATATCACCCATCTTGAAATCCAGTCTGAAGAAGGGTCTTGACCCGAAACGTTACCCATTCCTTCTCTCCAGAGATGCTGCCTGACCTGCTGAGTTACTCCAGCATTTTGTGATACCTTCATCTTGAAATCATCTCAAGAAGAGGCTTTCCACTCCAGGAGATCTGAGATAGAAACAAGCAGCATGAGTTTGAGGAATTGTCAGGTTGGTGGTTTTTGTGGAAAGTGATGAGATGTGTTATGGGATGGGAGACCTCTGTCTGCTGGCTGTTCGTGGGTCACTATACGAAGAGGTGTTCAAAGAGCTGTCCCGTGGACAAATCAAGGGTGAATGGAATAGATCTATCAGATGGTATGTCAAGAACAAGGGTGGATCTGATCTACGGGAGAAATGTGTGAACAAGCGCTGATGGAACTGTGAACATTTCACAATTACCCCCATGCTGCTCAATAAAACTTTGTATCTCTACCTTTTCCCAATTCACACCCCAGCTTTTGCAGACTTTTACAGAACGATTTTATGGAATACGATTCACCAAGAGAATCAGATGAAAAGGCAGCCCTTTTGTACCAGAACAGAAAAATAACATGACTCCTTGACAAGTAACGACAAAGAGCAACACAGAAGACTGTAAATCAAATGGGAGTACAGTTGAGGAAGGGCAGAAGACCAGGGTGTGGATATTAAAAAAGGGAGCACTGTGAGCAGAGGTGCAAGGTTCAGCCACTGATTCCTGATATTTCTCTCTGTTGGGGAAAGATTCAGGAAAGGGCTTAGACTGGAGTGGAGAAGATTGTACAAATATCAAGCTGCCA